>NC_089837.1:351515634-352735634 GCF_035609145.1 Eleutherodactylus coqui | reverse complement strand
GGTCACTATAATATCATTGCATGTAAATGGGCCTTTAGTGGAAGCAGCTAATATTCCAAATCGGAGCAGCAGAAACAATACATTGGGGGTATATAGAGTAGCAGGGGACACAATACATGGGGGCACAATACAAGGATGCAGTAGGCACAATACATGAGGATACAGTTGCACCAAAAGTAGAGAAAATATGCTTGATAAAGACCTGGCATGGTCGAAACATCACATTTTTAACTTTTGGCATGCAGAAATAAAATTATTTAAACTTTTGCACCTTACATATGCTGACACGATCATTCTTTTTCAGTAGCACCAAGGGTGTCGGGGATTGAACCCAGGAGCTCCTGTGCTCCAGTGTAGTGGTCCGAAGTTAAGGGGGCCCCTCTATAATATATGCATGCATTTGTCTCGTGCTTATGTGTTGTCAGTGTGTTTTATGTTGTATGAATATGGTGTGTATTGCATAGCTGCAGCACCGAATGGGTTAACTGTCTGGTATGTGAGATGTCTGGAAAATGTATCTTGTTGTTTGTCACATGATCATGCTATGTATATGTGTTTGCAAGGTGTCTGCAAGTGAGAAGTCTGTTCTGGTCATGCAAGAATGAGGAGTGTTTGAGGATCTGCAAGTGAGCTACACAGACACCATCAGTTCTGTGTGAGCCAGAATGGAAAAGGCTGAAAGGTATCCCCAGCCTTTCCCGGGTCTGTTTTACACAGGAGATACCAGTGCTATCCTGAACCACTGAGAAGAAGAGAGAGAGAGGAACCACCATGTAGCATGGAGTGCCTGCCTGCCAAATGCGGGTGCTGACCGGTAGAGAGCTGGCAGGAGTGAAGGAGTTTGTACCAGAAGCAGAACCCCACAGATAACATGGACTGTGGATTCTTCTGACTGATTTCCTCCCTGTCACACCACTTTGTGTTTTGCACCATTTTCCTGCTGGTGTGAATTTGTACTACTGTTGTATTGTACAGTTATTGTTCAAGTAAACGAGCACTACTGACCATTCCCTGCTTTGCTCCTTTAAAGTTTCCCTGTGTGTAGATCACTTATTTCATCATCTGGATTCATCGCGGAGGAAGGAACAGTGGTGTCACAAGTGACAGGACTGTTTATGGTAAAACACATATTGGATTACCCTCGTGAAAGTTCCACCAGTCGTAACTTGGACGGGTCCCGTGCTGTCCTCAGGAGAGGAGATGGTAGAGTCCCATGACAAGGCCCAACCCATCTGAACGTTCCCATAGGAAACCATTGGTTCTAATAGCTGCGAGATTTTTACATGTCCCCGTGTGAAAGAAGCTTAGAAACAAAGCAGGCAAAATATTTGCGGTAACAGTAGACAAGTCATAGCTTTAAGAAATCTGAATAAAGGAATACGATCTGAAAAAAATGTTATATTTTGGGGCCCTGTTATCTCTTTGCATGTCCCTAGATTAGAGGGTGATTATTTTTAGGTAACATATTGTGATGTTGCCTCCCATGACACATTCCAGTCATATTTTCCAGAAGTTTGCACAGTTAATATATGTTTGTGAGAGACTTTTTTATTAACACTGCATCATTCCTAAATCTAAGTAATATCTCTTGTGAATTCATGAGATTTTCAAGTACAAAAGAAAATAAACTTGCTTCTCCTGTTATTTGCTAGAGGTTTTTTTCAATCTCTCCTCAGATGAACCAAGCACTAAAAAAAAGTAGAATCAATTATACCAGCCCACGTTATAATACATATTATCGCTGTCAGCTGAGAAACAGTTTTAACTCGTCCTCATACAGATGGTAGAACAGAAATTACACTTTCCTGTGTTTCTCAATACCAACATTAATTAGGGATGAAATTAAAGGGGGACAGACTGGCAATATTACAATATAGGACTGTTTAACGAGGACATGCCCTCCCTAAAAACATTCTAACATTACAAATATATGTTGTAAACATGTAAAAGGGATTGATCTGTTTGCAGAACCTCTTCTCAGATTGCATGACCCCTGAGGTACAGTTGATTCGAAGTGTGAGCAGACCATTTAGGTCAGGTTCCCATATATTCAGCTATCAGCTTATTTTCCCTCCAGCATGGCAGTGAAACACCAGAGGGAAGCTGATGCCAGAACTGATCCCCTAGTTCATAGCATCAGAGCATCTGTTTTAATGTTGGACTTCTCTTTGTTGCATGCTACGGTTTTCTATCTGGTGCTCAAAGTGCAAAAAATGTCATCAGTTGGGTCCAACTCAGACAAAAACAAATGGCCAGACATAACCACCTTACGTAGAATGTGCCCCAGGATAGGCACTGTGGGTACTGTAGACACTTTAAACTACACATTCTTTAGTCACTGCTAAAATGTTCCTAAATACATATTGTGGCACGGCAGTACACAGAATGGCCTGTAGAGGGCTGTAAAACAGGTATTCTGTGTGCTAATCAGCAGGGACAGCTGTATGGGTGTGTCTGCAGGAGTTAAAACCTTCAGACATATTGAGCTGCTGGGAGCTGCTGCTACTGCTAGACATGCTAATGGTGGTTAGATGAGTAACAGAACCAAGCAGAGTGGAAAGTTACAGTGACAGAAACAAACTAAATGCAAATGTAGTGTCCCAAAGCTGTCACTACAAAAGTACTGTACATAGTTCTATAATATGATAATGTTCCATAAATAAAAGTATTAGAATGGAGATGGTGATTGGAACACCAACAAGTCTCAACCAGATAGTAGACTAGACCTTTGTGTAGCCCCTAAACCCTATGCTCATGGGTGGACCCAGAGTCCATAAATAGCCCCACCCATTTATAAAAGGTTCAGTGCATACTTAGTGAGAGTTGCAAGCAGTTATTAGTTATTTGCTAGCAGATCAGTGCAGTGGTGAAGAAAAGGTGTAGATAGAAGGATAAGAAAGCTAGAAGAGCCAGAAAGCTGGATAAAACATACTACACCGCCCCCTAGGAGCAGGGACCACAACCCCACATCCATAAACCTTGTTTGTAGGCTGACAAAGTGGGGATGCAACTACCAGGCTTCCCCACACTCTGGAGTGCTGCAGACTGGCGTCGCGAACTACAACCTCCATCATTCACCATTTCATCTTTAACTTGTATAATAGCAGATGGGAATCAGAATACATTAGCCCCCGTGAACCCAAGTTGATCCACATCCTTCCTGCTTGCTAAACATAGATACAATAATAAAATTAGAAAACTAAATTAATTGCATAGACAGTAAGAACTAGGTTTATAGTATAAGAACAATAACAGAATGATACATACTGCATATATTATGTTTTACACTTATATTGTCATAAAGAGGGTGAAGAACAGTGCTATCAGCATATAAATAATGTCTGGATAACCCTGATTCTAACCTTATACACGGGACGGAATTAGTCCATGTTGCTACTTCATAACATTCCACACCTGTTAATATCTGCATGAACAATGCAATTTTACAAGCACAATATCAGCCCAAGTTTCTCTGACCTATATTGCGCTCGCCTGTGTGAATACACCGTCATTGCACCGTACAGCACACGGACACCTCGTCCATGTGCTGTGAAATGTGCGGGGACTGCACATCTGTACATACTATTCTTGGGCAAAACACTAAAATACAACATGCAGCAACATTTCCTTCTCACAGCAGCGCTGCAAGAGAAAAATTGCCCATTTAAATATACCCATTGCAAATTGATTGTATTTTCATGTGCATTCACAATAAACAAAACTCACCCATTTTTCTTGCCCATGTAAATGCACCCTCAGGGCGCCCACCCACTGGCGTTTTTTTTCCCTGCGAAATTCGCAGCATTTTTCTCTCTGCAGGGGTCTATGGGACTTGTAATGTTAAAATCGCAAACGCGCAAAATCGCTATTTACCGCGAAATCGCGATTTTGCGCGATCGCGATTTTAACATTACAAGTCCCATAGACCCCTGCAGAGAAAAAAATGCTGCGAATTTTGCAGGGAAAAAAAACGCCAGTGGGTGGGCGCCCTTAGGGTGCTTTAACGCATACGGAATTATTCCACAAGATGCACTACAAGACACAGCTAAGGGTTCATTCACATCGGCCTAAGCGTAAATCGGTCTGTGAATAAGCAGTGTATTCTCAGACTGAAAAAGTCTATTTCCCACATATTTTGGGCATTCTGCGGATGTTTTGTGCAAAAAAATATGGACCATATTACGCAAAAAAAATATCCAGAAGGGTCCACTGTTTTGATATGCAGATGCACACTAAATATACCTGTTTCATGTGTATTTGTGCTAGCCTATTCACTTTAATGGCTTATTTCAGGGCATAATAATATGCACCAAAATAGGACATGCTGCATGTTTTTTCATGTAACTGAAAATTCTGTGAAAAATACGCAGATGTGAATGAGCACATTGAAATCAATGGGTTCCATTCACTGTGTATTACAGACATAATACGTGGCATACAATACGTGGCCTTAATCTGCAGCTACAGTATTCTACTCTAAGGGCCTCTTAACACCAGTGTATGCGCCAAGATGCTCACCTAAGCGCGTTGAGCCGTGAATGACAAGCTTTGGCACATATTACTGTACTTTTTGCACTAATAGGGCCAGTTCCTGTGATTTAAAAGACTGTTTAGCCTAATAATGTTCAGATGCGTTCTTTTTTTCAGAGAATTTTGCAGCGAATTGCGCGTTTGTGCGCCTCCCATAGACTTCTGTGGGGACATTTGGTGCACAAATGTGCACAAAAATAGAGCATGCTGTGGTTTCATTAATGTGCGCCGGCAGGAGTGATGCGCATGCATCCATTGGAATCAATGGGTTCTTTTTTCTGCGCATTGACATAATTCCGGCTCTCCCGGTCTTTTCATGTGTGTAAATACATTGCGTATCTATCCATGCATGTAAAAAATATACAGGCTGACTGAAATAAGCAGGAAATAGCCGTTGTTTTGTATGTCTTTATGCTGCGTATTTACGAACCGAAATATGCATACGTCTGTGTGAATGCACCCTTAGGTAAACCTTTTATTATGTCTGAATTTAGCAGGAAACTAAAATGTATCAACCTATACTTCTCACATTCCATTCACTAAGAAGCCTGTGATTAGCTAATAGCCAAATTAAATATTTTATTGTTGCAATATAATATTGTTGGGTGTAACTGCATTACACATGTCAGGTATAAGCTGTCTGCCACACCTTATCGGAGGTTAAATATACTTCCCTTAGTTGTCAGTTTGTCTTGATACTATTTTTAGTGGTTTATTCTAGCCAATATTTAAAGAGGTTGTCCAGCTTTAAACTAGATCAGTGGGGATCTGTCATTCAGGATCACCGCCGATCAGCTGTTCGTTGGGCCGATATACTCATCATACAGAACTAGAGATGAGCGAGCGTACTCGGAAAAGCACTACTCGCTCGAGTAATTTGCTTTATCCGAGTATCGCTGTGCTCGTCCCTGAAGATTCGGGTGCCGCTGCGGCTGACAGGTGAGTCGCAGCGGGGAGCAGGGGAAAGAACGGGCGGGAGAGAGGGAGAGAAAGATCTCCCCTCCGTTCCTCCCTGCTCTCCCCTGCAGCTCCCCGCTCTGTGCCGACACCCGAATCTTCAGGGACGAGCACAGCGATACTCGGATAAAGCAAATTACTCGAGCGAGTAGTGCTTTTCCGAGTACGCTCGCTCATCTCTATACAGAACTTATTTCTGCAGGGAGCACATGACTCTGTTCCCAATGGGGTGGCCAAGCTTGCTTTTTACAGGCAGTATATTAATGGACTGCCTTGGATTGAATTGCATTACCAAATTAATAAAGGGGTTATACCAAGATTGAATATACTATCACTGATTCATAGAATAGGTGATAAATGTTTTATTGGTGAGGTTCTCACAGCTGAGATGCCCACCAATCCTGAGAACAGGGGTCTTGTGTCCCTCATCCTCCTGGCTCACTGACCCCCACAGTAAGGGAGCGCTGACAGCATGAAGCCTATGAGGGGGTGAGGGGGAGCGACACATAGTATGAAATCAGCTGTGGGTACATGGCACATTTTCAATCAAAATCCGCACCAGTGGTACAGGATGCAGTTTTTTGGATTCACAAATGTTGCGGAATTTGCAGCTGAAATTTCTGCTGTGGATATTCCACAGCATTTCTGCAACATGTAAACATACTATAAGTCAGCTTGAAGTATGCTGTCAAATGCAGAGTGGCCTCAGTAGTAACAGTGTCCCCTATACTTGCCTCAGTAGTAAAAGTGACCCCCCACAGTTGTCCCAGTAGTAACAATAATAAAAAAAATGTATTTCAAATTACTTTCACATCGAGGATGTTCTTGACCTCATAGATATGTTCTGCATTGACCGAAACTAAAGCAAAACTCCAGGGCCATTTTGATGGCCAGTGATTCACGATTTTTAATAGAATAATTTAGCTCAGAAGCCGAAAAAGCCTTGGAAAAGAAACTACATGTCACCATCCTACCGGAAGTCTGTGTAAGGACTGCCCACACTCTGGAGGAAGATGCGTCAACCTCCAAGAAAAACTGCTTGGAAATCTCCGGCCTGTGCAAAATGGGAACAGAAGCAAAGGCCTGTTTCAGAGCTTGGAGTGTGGCTTTAGCCTCCGGAATCTACTGCTTGGCATCAGCCCCTTTGTGGGTAAGAGCAGAGATAGTCGCAGTCAAGGTGGAGAAGTGGGGAACAAATTGCCAGTAAAAAATTGCGAAGCCCAGAAACTGTTGGATAGCATGAAGGGCCGACGGATGAGGACAGTTTTGTACAGCAGATACTTTGTCCGGATCCATTTGTAGGCGTAAATGAGAAACTATATGCCCTAGGAGAAGAGTCTTTTTAAAGATGCCCTTCTTGAACTTGGCATAAAGCCAAGTTTTCCCTTAAACGTTGGAGCATGGTACGGACGTTCACGGGCGCTCATACCAACAACATTGAAAATGATTGGAAATGAGCAAAATTGGTTTTCAAGCGCATGAACGGCACCCAAAATGATGATTCACAGTTACCTGGATGAATTCATGTGGCGTGAAAGATATGCTGTACCATTTGATTTAGCATATTTTAATATGTTGACTCATATTTCTGAATTCCAACCATGTTAGCTGCTGTCGTCGTATATTATCTGTGAGCTAAATAAATTGCACTACTAATCTACCAATCCCAATAAGTCCACCTCATCATTTTCATTTTAAGCACACATGTATTTTGCCTTAGCTCTACACAGCACAGCTTCAGCTCATTCATCTTGCTGGTTCCTGCCCCACCAATCACGTCATACAAAAGCCCCACCCCCAAAGCTCCTAACCCAACCCAATACCAAGCTTCACAAGAGCCAGCCCCCCACCCCGAGGTCCTTCAACCAGGGTCCCCTTTACTGCAAGTATGCCCAAATCCCTTCCCTTATCGGAGCTGTTGTCGGCAGTTATTGGCGATTTCTCTTCATACATCATCTGAAGCTGCAGGACTTGACCGTACGCTCTGCAGCGTTAGGGTGACTACCCACTTGCATTTTTTTTAACGCTGCGATATCGCTGCATTTTTTATACGCAATTGTCAATGTTTCTAATGTTAAACCGCATCCCAAGTTTGTGCTTTGCAATTTTTGTGTGATGCATTTTTAACATTAGAAAGTCTCATTGACAATCGCGTTAAAAAACGCAGCGTTTAAAAAACGCAAGTGGGTGTTCACCCTTAGGGTGACTACCCACTAGCGTTTTTCTTTTGCTGCTATTTCGCTGCGTGTTTTTTTTTTCCAGATGTCTATGGGGCTTTCTAATGTTAAAATCGCAATGCACCAAAAATGCAAAAACGGCAACTTGCGTTTTTGGTGCGTTGCGTTTTTAACATTAGAAAGCCCCATAGACATCTGGATAAAAAACGCAGCAAAATCGCAGCGGATAAAAAAAGCAAGTGGGTAGTCACCCTTAAGGGGTTAAATAGAATGAGAAGTTAACGAGCCAACAATGATTTTTATGCCTGCATAAAATGAGCAACGAACGTGAAGCAAATGATTCTCGTTTGTTGGTCAGTCGTTGACTGGCATGTAGACTGAGTAATTATCTTCACTTTCACTAAAAGCACCCTTAGTTCATTTAAAAGCACCCTTAGGAACTCAGTCAAGATGAACAAGGAGTAGAACAGGTTGAGTTAGGAGGTGGTCAGTTCTCCTCAAATAGAGACTGGACAGACATCTGTCTGGGATGATTTAGTGATCCTGCACTGAGCAGGGCGTTGGACCCAATGACCCTGGAGGTCCCTTCCAACTGTATTCTATGATTCATTCTGGAACATATGAAAATTGTATTGTATATTTCCAGGACCCAGCTGTTGCAGAACCTCATAAAACATATGTTAGATCCCATAGCAATTCATCCTTAATGACATAATCAATGATATGAGGCACCTCTATCCTCTTCTATAAACAATAATGTACCCTCAAACTAAATATTCTGTAAAAACATTCAACTTTTGCAATTTAGCTTTTTTTATGGTCACAGAAGCTCTTGGTGACTTCAGAAATTCTTCTTCTTTATAGTAGTAGTAAATTACCACATATACAATTACATCTAACATTGCTTTTCTAATTCTGCAACTGAAAATTGTATGAACTATTCAAAACATCAACCATTACAGATTAGACTGAATAAGAGAAAATGCTTAGATGCCAAAATTGGAATCGTACGCACATTTAAAAAATGACTCATATCCTATGCTAGTCCCTAATGACGAAAATCGCACCTGTGAATTAGTGAAACGGCATGTGACTTTCAAAGGTGAGAACTAGTAAGTTCCACAAAGACATTCATATGAGTTTTTGCTTAGAGCATCTTAGTGCAGGCCCCAGTGAACTTGATTAACAGCAGCAATGAGTATTCTGATTTATATAAGACCTTAGCTCCACGGTATCAACAACCCTATGATGGATGCCCCCCAGCTGTCCACGTAAATGCTCTGTGAATGTTCATTGGTGATATTTATTAGGGAGTCTCTCCCTAAAACATTCTTTAAAAAGTGCTTTTTTTTAACTTAAACTTCCTTACTTGGATATTGAGGAGATCTGGAATATAAGATTAAATTTTTATTTTAAACACTTTATTTTTTTAAGCAGTACAACTTAAAAGAACAATAGAAATGTGGTATTCCCATAATCATACTGAGCTATAGAATATTGCACCATGAGTGCAATGAAAATAAAACTTTCCCCAAAAATCGTGCAATTGTGTGTTTTGTTTTTTTATATATATATTGGTCTCATTTAGAAGTTTTAAAAAGTTTTAAAATATATTTCATAGTATCTTAAATAGGATAGGTCAGCAATTGCTAAATCCTGGAAAACCCTTTTAATGTGGATCTATAGGGACACTGAGAGCCACCATGCTGGCTCTATGCACACAACACTGTAGGCATATTACAGTAATTCACTAAACCTCAGATCCTGCTCGCTAAGGATAAAGGTGGGCATCTTGATCATTGGTGAATCAAATGTTGAATGGTCCACCTATAAGTGAAATCAAAAAGGTGTTCATCAAACTTATGGATGGCTTGTTGTTATCTGTTTTGCTAATGAGCATGCTTTTTGGTTTTGCACGGCTTCTTTCATTTGTGTGATATTCATGTCAGTATCAGCTCTGACAGCATCAGCCATCGTGTTCTTTGGCGGCCGGGTCTTCTTTTACCACTGTTCTATCCAAGCATTATAGATTTTTCTAGCGACTCTGCTCACATTACATGGCCAAAATACATGAGCCTGAGCCTGGCCATCTTGCCCTTCAGTGATATATTGGATCTTATATGATTCAGGACTTCTCTGTTTGTTACTCTCGCTGTCCAGGATATACGCAGCAACTTTCGCCAGCACCACAGCTCCAATGCATCAATCCTCATTCTATCAGCTTTTTTCGCAGTCCAGCTTTCACATCAATACATGGCTATGGGGATAACAATGTTTGCATTATCCTGCATTTATTAGTTATACCGATATCCCTACTTTTCCAGATTTTGTCCATGTTTAGCATTGCGCTTCGCTCTAGTACTATCCTACGTTTTATCTCTGGCATAGATTCTCCAGCCTGATCAATTTTTGAAACAAAGAAGATAAAGTCTCACACGCATTCTATGGCCTCATTGTTGGATGGCTTACTTCTACTAATTACTAATTGGATCATTCTTTATTATTTGGATATTGCTATTTGTGTAGCAATGGCTATATTTATCTATAGACACTCTATGGAAAGTCGAACTATGAAAAGGAAGATTTATATATGTATAAATCGAACATGCTACATTCCTATGCAAATTCAGATTGTATATATGTTAATTAGGTGATTACAGCACTGTGTAATCAAAGGAGATCACCTAGGAAAGGGAAAGCCATCAAGGGGGCAAAACAAATGTTGTGAGAAGTGCCCCACAATGTTCTACCTAAAGGCCTATTTATATGAGCCGGTGATCGCTCAAAGATCGCTCAAACGACAGTTTGAGTGACAGCTTTGAGTGATCATTTTGTATAGACTTTTAAGTAGCTACTCAGATACTTAAAAGGGGTTGTCTCGCGAAATCAAGTGGGGTTATACACTTCTGTATGGCCATATTAATGCACTTTGTAATGTACATCGTGCATTAGATATGAGCCATACAGAAGTTATTCACTTACCTGCTCCGTTGCTAGCGTCCCCGTCTCCATGGTTCCGTCTAAATTCGCTGGCAGCTTGCTTTTTTAGACGCGCTTGCGCAGTCCGGTCTTCTCCTTTCAGCACGAGCCGCTTCAGTGTGCTCGCCGCTACAGCTCTTCTGCGCATGCGCAGACGAGCTGTCACTGCTCGGGAGCGCACTGGAGCGGCCATTCTGTACCATCCTCTGTTAGAGGAAGGTGCAGAGCCGCCCAGCTGTCCCGAGAAGCCGCCCAGCTGTCCTGCCGTCCTGCCGCCCAGGTAAGTGATGGGCCGGGGGGGCTGCCACTGTGCCGGGGGGGCTGCCGCTGTGCCGGGGGGGGGGCTGCCGCTGTGCCGGGGGGGGGCTGCCGCTGTGCCGGGGGGGGGCTGCCGCTGTGCCAGGGGGGCTGTCGCTGTGCCGGGGGGGGGGGCTGTCGCTGTGGCGGGGGGTCTGTCGCTGTGCTGGGGGGGGCTGTCGCTGTGCCGGGGGGGCTGTCGCTGAGCCGGGGGGGGGGGCTGCGCCGGTTACCTGCTGCCTGGCGGTGGGTGACTGTGTGCCGTGGTCGGCCGCGTTCAATCCAGGGGTCCAGTCGGCGGCTGTGGGGCGTCTGGTTGTCAGGGAGACACAGCTGGTAGCGTCTCGGGAGCGCGCACGTCGGGCTACAGCAAGCGATGGGTAAAGAGCTAGCGGCCATCTTGGGAAAATTTTTATAAGTTGCTGAAACACTGGAACTGTAAGTACAAACCAGCTAGAAAAGTCATTTACAGGGGGGCTTAGTAATGTATGCTTAATAAGGGGGACTGGGCAAAAAAAAAATTCACTGCTTCCTCGAGACAACCCCTTTAAGAGCCATTAAATGTGCAAATGAAGCCTTCACTGAATGCAGTTAATAGCCCGAGGGCTCTTATCTGCATTCAGTACCTTTGTTCTCCAGGGGAAAAGAATGCTATCAGCACTCCCCGTGGAGAACTTCTGATAAGGCTGAAGGACGATTTTTAGTTTGGACTGAATTTAACGATCAGCTAGCAGTGCACAAAAAGTGCACGATGGGTGCACATTTAGACACAACGATTATCGCTAAATTGATTGCCTTTTAGCGATTTTCTTTAGTGATCATCGGCTGGTGTAAATGGGCCTTTGTTCTGTAAGAGCAGGGAAACATTTATAGCGATGTGTGATTTAAAGGAATTATCCCACAAAATTTAAGGGGATCTGTGAGCTCCTATTATAAACTACAGTTATGGGATCATAAGAGCGGAAATAGGGATCTGGCTCTTAGGCCAAAGGCATATGACTGCAATGCGAGTTATGCCTGAAAGACTCGCATCGGACAGCACATAGACACCCATTTTTGTGTGTCGTCTGATCTACATGGACCCTGCACATTGCATGTCCTATTCTTGTGAAAATGGACAGAAATAGGACACACCCTAAGTTTCTTCACACAGACCACTAGAGCTGTGCCTGCACTACACAGGGGTCACTGCAGCAGCTTTCACTCTGTGAGGATTTTTTTCCCATGAGCGTATATCAGCCACCATTTTCACGGCCGTCTGATATACACTACGTTGGGGAGAGGAAAATCTGGTGAATGGGTGCACAAATCAAACGTTTGTGCGCCTGTTCAGATGGCCGCAAATGGCGGCAAATGCGCCGAGCTCACCAGGCCATCACCCATTTCCCCTCCATCCCCATCGCAGGCTCACCCTTCTTTCCTCTTCGCTTGTTCTGTGCTCTGCCCACGTCCCTCCCCTTGTCCATAGCCATCAATGGGAGGAGGCGGGGTGGACCGTAGCTTAGCTCCGCCCCTCCCCTCCCATTGCACAGAATGAGCAGGGAGGAACGAGAGGTGAGCCTGCACGGGGGGACGAGAACAGAGGGAGGGAGTTTAGCAGCCACGTTGCTAAACTCCCTCCCACCTGCAGCTGCTGCCATGGGCTCCCGTAGGAGCTCATGCAGCAGCCGACGTATTTCGGCCCAAAAGATAGTTCCAGGACTATCTTTTGAGCCTGACGTAAAAACGCCCGGCACTATAATGGCTTGGCGGGGCATTTTTACGTCTCAGAAATAAGCTCATGTGATCTGATGTATTGGATTATTAGATGACGCCATGGAGTGATCATGTGAGCACATTGAGATGGACCGGGTGTGATGTGAGGCATGTCTGGTGGTAGTTGTCGGTGGTTTCTGATGCTTTACTATCGCGGGAAGGTCTGCAATCTCGCACAGTAGCAGTGGGCGGCATACGAAGAGTTTGCACTTGCGCAATGAACTAATACAGATGCCGGAGGTAATACGGTCTCCAGCTGTGATGGATCGGTTGTTACCTGTGGGTAATTAAAATGTTGATTTTAAGTTGTTTGTGATTGGTGGAGGTATGTGTTGGTTTTGTATATAAGGGACATATGTGCAATGTATTTTCATTGGCTTGAGAAAGACTGACTACGTTCAGTCAAAATGTCACTGTATGCAGAGATGTGGTAATAAAAAGGAACCTTGTTTTGAACATCTTGATTCCTGTGAAATTTCGTACCCCGGATGCTGCTGTGTTAATGATTGACAACTACATTGGCTTGGCCGGGCGTTTTTACGTCTCAGAAATAAGCTCATGTGATCTGATGCATTGGAATCCAATGCATCAGATCACAGCACATATTGGCCGGCCGAGGAAAAGAGCCCTAACTCTGTGTTCTGTGGTGCTGGTAGCAGGCCCCAATTAGCTGATAAATCGGGGTTTCCAGCATCAGAACCCAGCTGATCAACTGCTGATGACCTATTCTGACGATAGTTGATTGACAGTATTTACCTGGCAAATCCATTAACTTTATCCCTAGGATAGGGGATAAGTATCTGAGAGGTGGGGGTCCAACATCTGGGCAGTTGGCTATCACTGGCAGTTTATTCCAGGACACTCAGGTCACCCATTTTCCTGATGAGTGGGGGTCCCAGTGGTTGGACCCCCACTGATCAGATAATTTCATGGGTAAATGCCTTTAAGGTGTGTCCTACATTATGCGTAGATTCTAAAGCACCAGACAATATGTGCTAATAGGGTCTTTAACCCTTTCCAATCCACTGTCTGACCTCTGAAGATATTATGATTTAAGGCTGTACAGCTCCGATGTTGGAAGACCGCCGTCGAGGTTCTCTTACTGCATATTGCCAGCCTCTCTGCTGTTGGAGCCTATCCAACGTGTCACCTCATGCAGTACTGGTTTAAGCCAGCAGATAGCGCCGTTGTATAACAGTAGAAAAAGAGTAAGCCCCCTAGGAAAACCAGGATACAAATTGGATTGGAAAGGGTTAAAATGAAAATATGATACTGTATGAAACCAGCATCTTTCTTCAAGATTATTGCAACAATGATGACACTATACAAAATGACTCATATGTGAAATAATCTCAGAAGAAATTGATTACATTAGCAACAGACTTCCATAATTAGCAAGGAACAAAAGTAACATCTATGTAATATAATACAGAATAATTAACTTGAAATATATAGATGGAACTCATTGTCTGGCCATATGCTAAATGTCCCTTGAAATAATACTACCACAAGTATTATCAGAAGGGAAGCTAATTGGAAAGCCAAATCTTGTCACAGAAAAGGATTAGCTTGAATTGGCCTAAGTATGTGCGCAATGTGCCACAGTTAGTAAATGACCTACATTATTTCAGACTTAATTAGATTCATTCAGTCTGGTACACATTCTGTTTCTAATCCTGCAAATATGTATTCTATTCCAACGCCAACATAGAACTGGGAAGCCCAGAATTTCTGTTGCTGACAATGATATACTTTTTTGTTTCCTTCTTCTAAGGCAATTATTTTAAAAAAAATACTGTGCATGAATGGGCTGTGTGACTGGAAGAGTAATAGCCCTTTTACACGGGATGACACTCTGGTAAACGGCTGCACAAGTGCCGATGTCACCACTCAGGTCATTAGCGCTCATGCAGAGCGTTTAGACTGACAGATTTCATTGCTGGATCTCAGGCTTCTCGCTCAGTGCTTCACTTTCTATGTGAAGCACTGATTGGGGAGCGTTTACACAGAATGACAAGCCCATGATCCAGCGATGGTTTTTAAGCTGACTAAATGTCAGCGATAAAAACCTGTGAATGAAAAGTGATGGATTTTGTGAATTTACACTGCACAATTATCGCTCAAATTAACGCATGACTTCCTGTGCTCTGGTCAGTGGTTCTCCCTATTAAGCCCTCCAGAATCAGAGTTAAAGAGTAAAGACCCTTTGGGAACATTTGGGTGAAAATCTAAAGAGGAGATTTATCTGGCCCTCTTCCTCCCAAGCAGGAGCACCCATTTTCTTAATTGAAAAGAAAGATTCTACTCTTTGACCGTGCATTGATTGCCAAGAACTAAACAAGATTACTATTAAGAATCGCTATCCTCTCTTGTTAATCCCAGAACTGCTGGAGAGGCTTCAGGCAGCCAAGGTCTTTACTAAACTGGACCTCAGAGGAGCATTTAATGTGGTGCAGATCCGCCCCGGAGTGATGCCATTCGGTCTCTGCAATGCTCACGCTACCTTTGTAAAGCAGCAAAAAAAGTCTCACCTCGTCTTATCCACTTCAGCTTGCAGCATATATTTCACATATAGGAGTATACTCACATACTTCATTAATCCCTCGATCCGGTGGTATTTATACGTAATGCGGAATCAAACAGCCTTGATCAAGGATCATGAGGAGCTGAAACTAGTCCTCTGGACCTGTGATTTTTATATGCACGGATTACAATAAAAGGAGTTTTTATTCACGGCACTTCAAGTTCCCACCTGTTTGATTCTGCCTCACGCTACCTTCCAGCACTTTATCAATGACGTATTTCAAGACCTGTTGGATCAATTTGTAGTGGCATATCTCTATGACATCCTCATCTTCTCTGACAACTTGGAGGAGCATCACAGGCATGTTCAGGTGGTCTTGGGAAGCTAGAGAAGTGTGAATTTGAACAGGCCCAAATGCATTTCCTGGGATACATTATCTCCCCAGATAGCTTATGTATGGATCCTAGCAAGATTAAAACCATCCTAGATTGGCCCATTCCAAGAAATGTGAAGGAAGTATAGCGCCTGATTGGTTTCACAAACTTCTACGAAAGATTTATTAAAGACTTCTCAAAAGTCATCTCTCTCATCACCTCCCTCACAAAGAAAGCATGCACATTTTCCTGGTCACTGGAGACACAAGTTGCTTTGGAGAAACTAAAAATTCTGTTTGCTTCAGCACCGGTACTGATCCACCCAAGACCAGAAATGCCTTTTGTGATGGAAGTGGACAGCTCCGACTCTGCCGTGGGAGCCATCCTGTCACAATGAGTCAGAGATAAAATGCAACTACATCCTTGTGTATTTCTATCCTACACCTTATCACCTGCAGAGAAAAACTATGACATCGAGAACAAGGAACTTCTGACCATCAAAGTGGCTTTCACCGAATGGAGGCACCTCTTGGGAGGAGCCCATCATCCAGTGACGGTTCTTACTGGCCATAAAAATTTTGAATTTCTCCACACTGCCAAGTGGTTATCTGCGAGACAAGCATGATGGCCCTGTTCTTCTCCAGGTTTAATTTAATTGTCTCCTACAGCCCCGGTGTCAGATGTATATCTCCCTTTATATAGTTATATGGACCATACTGGTGTACCCTGGGTATCTCCTCAATATAATTATATATGTACAGCTTGTATAAGTTATACACCTCTCTATATATAGTGATATGGACCATGCTGGTATAACCTGGGTATCTCCTGTATATAATTATATATGTGCAGCTAGTATAAGTTATACAATATGACTTATACCAGCTACTGTATACATGTATAACTATATCCAGTACATACCTGGTTACACCGCATAGTCTGCTCCCTTCCTCTGCTATCAGACACTGCCGGTTGGACCAATCATATGGCCAGCAGTGCACTGATATACTTTGGTTGTGACGAATCACAACCACTGTCTCTCAGTGAAAGGGAGGACTGGAATCGGGGGAGTCTGCAGCCTCTAATTGGCTGCTGGCTGCCCCCGGTGACGGCCCTACAATCCCTGAGCATCACGCAGAGGCGACCCACGGTGGTGGCCTGTGGGTCCCATTCACTAGGGAGCTGGGTCACAGTTGCGACCCTTCGACCCCTAGCAGTACATCAATGCCACTACCAGTAAGGAACACAACCACATGCAAATGAGCCAAGTGTGCATATGTATGGGGGCAGGGCAGGAAGAATAGATTTTATTTGTTCGACAGCTATCTAAAGCCTGCCATACACATAAGATAATGGTTTCCCAAAATTGCCAGTTTTAAATGTTTATTTCAATAGGAAGACAGTATATTCTGCAGAGATATTTCCTGGGAATACAATGGATTTTGCAGACATTGGGAGACAGTCAGGTTCCCCCATGTACTATACATTACATTTGTAGCTGGTCCACATACTAATGCTTGTGGCCAACTTTTATGTAGCCTGCTTGATTCACATAGATTTTGTACTACATCATCATGGAAATAAACCACTTATTGATATAGGCTGTATATAGAGATGAGCGAGCACCCAAATGCTGGGGTCCACGTTATTCGAGTCAAGCTTTTCGTAAAATTCGAGAGCTCTACTCGAGTAACGAACCCCATTGACTACAATGGGAGACTTGAGCATTTTTGTATGTGGGACGTGGGGTCCCGAGCTTTTTTTTTTTTTCCTTGGTTCGTGTTCGTCTCTCTCTCCTTCCTGCCTGACCAAAAATTTGCCAATGACGCGCGCTGCATCGCGGCGGGGAGGGGCCAAAAACTGGGGTGGGGTCGAACACGGCTTGATGCTCGTTCGAGTAACGAGCACCATCGAGTACGCTAATACTCGAACGAGCATCAAGCTCGGCAGAGTATGTTCACTCAACTCTAGCTGTATACAGTCCTCACAAAACGAAAAATGTAATTTCTAACATGGGTGGGATGAACTTTTAAATTATGTATTATAGCTAAGTTGTTTATCATTCCAATAAATATTACACGGATATAGTTTATTGATGATAAATATTTGTATGAGAACATACATAATTTTTTTAACACTTAATGTTATCACAGATCAGGCTAGATAGTGGCGATATTTTATAATATAATGTGGAAAGCTGCCAGTGCACAGCTGAAGCTAAGAAAGACCTTTTCATGCAACCATTTGACAAGCTTGGCTTATGAGAGCAGATCCTCAATCTGTCTGATCCTTGCTATAAAACCATATTTTGTGTTGAATTAAAAAAAAATCACAAGTTCTGTCTGCTTCGTTTAAAAATGAAGATTAGAACTGAAGCAGTTTGCACAGTGCTAATGAGTTTACAATTACTGCAGCTTGTCCAGTGCCCATGTACAGATGTAGGAAACGTTAACATGACTGATACATCATGATAACTCATAGTGCATTGTAGCTGAATTATCATAACGTGTTGTGTCAAGTTAATGTTTGCTACAGATGTTATATAGATTACATTTGTTGAATAGTATGTCAAAATTGACAAAGGCAAAGCCAGACTGGGATTAAAAAGCAGCTCTGGCACGAAAACTCCATCAGTCCAGATACAATATCACACCCTAACTGCCACCACATTGCGAAAAAGTAGTGGTACACAATGTACACTGTAATGAATTTTAGTTTACTCTTGGAGCTGAAGAATAGCCCGGGAGCAAGTGTAGTAAGTATTATCCACTGTTATCTATTGGATAAATCAAATAGATCAGGGTTTCTCAAAGTTTCTCTACTTAGGCTTCACCAGCCAATTAATACTGGTGCCATAGCTTCATTAGTGAACAAGTACTACCATGCAGCTATAGTGTGACTATGGCAGTACGAAAGGGCTCTGAATACAACAGAGAGATCGGAGGCCTGAAGACACAGTTTGCAGTAATTATTGTTTAGTGATAAATACATTTGGAACAAAGCAATTTTGACAGAGTATAATAAGTGTATTTTAACACTTAGTAATCAAATCTGATGGTTATCACAACCAAAATATGTCCTAGATGTGGACACACACTACCCTCTAGTAATTATTATAACTAAACAGTACACTGCTCAATCAGGACAGTATAAGCTCTTGATCCCCTCAATATTTAGAGCTTAATTATGTGGCCTCTCCCAGTGATCTGGTGCCCCTTACAGCTTGGGGACTACTCTTCAGTACACAGCAGCACAAAGGAAGGCAGTATGGTTTCAAGCTCAAAAATGGCGATGGTCAACTACTGGAAAGGTATAGTTAAATTTTATTTGTTTTTAAGTGTGCACACTATACTCCTTTCCTGGAGACCGGTCTCTACTTAAACTTGTTGTTTGAGTTCAGCTGCAGCACAACCACCATTATAATTCTCTGTAGCTTTTGCAGGTTGCTGGAAGTGATTTATAGAACCACTGCTTTTTTTCCCTCTGCCGACATGTCCTCTCTGAAAACAATGGCAACCCACTGTTCTAAGCTCTCTTACTGAGTGTTTCTTCCCCACTCTCAGCAGTTTCCTATTAGATCACGTAGTTGTGTGTTTTTACCAGCAGGGTAGACTTAGGGAACTCATGTTCACTCCTCCTGAGCTATGTTAAAAAAAAATTGCATCACCAGGCCTAAAAGAGCGCACTCTACAACAACTGCAATGAAGTGATCCAAAGGGGCTATTACACAACTTGGCCACTAGATGCCACTGTAACATCAAGTTTTACCTTAATCTTTATAAAATTTGTCAGCTATAACGATTACTTCTGCATTTTCTTCACAAATTCCAAAAGGGTAGCCCCCTTATATGGTGCCCAATATCATCCTGCAGCACCAAAATTACCCCCAGGCATGCCAACCACATGCCACTGAGCAGAGCAAATAAACCCCAGCAGTACAGCATACCTCCCCAGCAGCATCAAAAGCCACAGTGCAACACAATGTATCTTCCCAGCAGCATCAAATGAGTACCCCAGTTCAGCATAAAATATTTTTCCAGAAGCGTCAAACACATACCACTGTGCAACACAAAATGTTTCCCCAGCAGTACCAAATGAATACCATGGTGCAACACAAAATATCTCAATGCTTTTACCATGTAGAACTATAGTTCCCAATATAACCTGACCAATGGCAAGGATATGCTGAGAATTGCAGCTTCACAAGCTAGAATGCCATGGATGTTACATATGAACCCAATACTGATGCTACGCGAACAAAAACACAAAATATACAATGACATTCAGGTGACACACTCTGAACATGTTGACTTCTTCCAGCTAATTCTTGCCTCTAGAGTTAGTAGCCCAGACATCTTTGGCTTCTCTGAAAATAATCGTATCACACACTCACACTGTATCACCTAAAGACAGTTCTACTCACTATGCCCTTTGAAATAATAATCTGCCACTGAAAAAATATGCTGTACCCCTGAAATAAATTATATTACACACCATGTCCCTAAAATAAAAAAAACACACCGTGCCCCTGAAATATATTATAATATGCACCCTTCCCTCTGAAATGAATTATAACACCCACTTGGCCTTCTGAGATTAATTCTAATACGCACTGTGCCACCTGAAATTGATTATAATAATTGAAAATAAGAGTGCCCTCCAAATAAGAAATATGGTCAGGCCTAGCTCCAAAGCAAGTCCATGACAATGCAGCTCCTCACATGTCCTCACTGGAAATATACCTGTGGTTTGGAGGCTCTAAACATATTCTAAGGGACCAGACCTGGGAATACTCTGCTCAAAATAAAACACCAGAATAATCATTTCAAGACGTTGTAAAACCACAAGTTCCAGCATGTGTTACTTCACTTGTTACATCATTCAATAGCTTACAGGAGTATATGGAAACCCATGGAAGACACCTTATCCCAGCTATCTCATTGAGCTGAGAGAGGAGGGCTAAGCTCCAGATCTTGACTAGACAGTGAGGACAGAGCTAATTTTCAAAAGACACCACCATGCAGAAGTAGAAGCATTGGTAAAGCCAAAGGAATGGTACTCAGAATTGTACAATCTATTTGCCATGGCTTTACATGGGCATCACCTGCAGCCTTGGAGGGGAGAGGAGGGAAATGTCTAAAGCATTGGCAGAAACAAGAGAGAGTAGAAGGGAGGCAGAGGCAGTGTTACTGGCCAGATGCTTGCGGATATCTCACACAAGGCTCTGCTAGTACGGGCAGGCGAGCTGCTTGGGAATTCCTGCAACACATACAATATCAGGTTGGATGTTACAGAAGCGAGCCAGACAGGCCTGCTCAAAGGAACAGCTTTACAGCTACCAAAATATTTGTTACTCCAGACAGCAGGTGTGCTGCTTGTTTTAAAAGCAATATCATGAATTTTACTAGAAGAAATTCTACCAGGTGAACAGAACAGCCAAGCACGACCCAGCTCCAAGGAACAGCTGTAGAGCTACAGCTTTTTCTTGTGCTTTAAAAATTTTTCGACATCATTGAATGGCTGTAATTGGTTAACCCAGCAGCACTGGATTAACCAATCAGAGCATTAGCTTACTGGAGTAGGAGCATTCAAGCCCTGCATCCAGAAAGAAATGCTCCGTCGGCGTGGAGGAGGACGCGACAGCCTGCAGCAGCGCCGAAGACCATCGCGAGGACCGGAATGCCGGCGATGTGTATTAGACCCTCCCTGAGCCGCAGCTTGCAAGCCGCTTGACTTGCGAGCAGGCTCGTAACCCTAGTTTTTGCTCTTAAATCAGAGTGAAAATTCGGGAGAGAGCCTGCTTGCAAGTCGAAAAACTCGCAAGCTGAGGCGCTCGTAACCCGAGGTACCACTTGTACATTGATATTTTTTTATGAAAACATATAGACCCATATCTAAAATTTACAAACTACTACTAAATCATCTCTGGGAGTCCTTCACCCCCTAACAGAAAGCTGTAAATTAATCTAGAAGAAGGTTTCTAAATCCTCAAGTGTTCAATACAAAAATAATCTGTATAAGATATTAATGCTTTGGTACCATGCTTCACTCTTCTACCTAGGCTAAACCTTAATATTCCTAACATATGTTGGCGCTGTGGAACTAATAGAGGTTCCTTTACCCATCTATACTGGACATGCGTCCATACCCAGCCCTTTTTGATACTGCAATGACTGTTTATTGTAAACTATGAATAATGCGACACATACAATGTATTATGTTAAATATTTTATTAAAATTTCAATAAAAATACAGTTCTAAAACTCGACAGATGGCTAAAACAGGATGTGAACAGCCCCTTATTCTAAAATACAGAAATAATAATCTAGCATATTTATGTTTCACAAGTAAATTAACTAAGTTTCCCAAAAATGGCAGCAATCTCTTGGCAAGGTGTTTCTTTCCATTTTATTCAACTGGTACAGCCTGACTCACATTGATGTGTGCCAGGAATGTGCTGCACTGTGATGAATGTTCTTGATCTATGTGAATCTATCAGTGTATTTCATTACCTGCTGTCATAAATAATAATAATAAGCAGTGTCTGGAGTACCTGGGCATATGCTGCACAGAACATCATAGTAAAAGAATGTTTATCCTATTCAACGCCCAAAACCAGGTCATGCCCTACTAGAGAAACTATATGAAGATCCAGCAGGATTCTATCAATAAACATGCCTATCATTAAAAATAATAAACTATATTTACCACAACTTTGTTAAAAGGCAAAAGCCAATCATAGAGGGCTTGTTAACCATGATCCTCATTGCTTTGTTAGACAGTGAAAACAATGCTTTTTTGTATGAAGTCAAGATGACTAACTTACATTACAGAGCCACTTTTACTTAGCTTCCTACTCTGGCTCATAGAGGAGGGTTCCAAGTTTAGGACCCAACTTTCTGAGATTCATATGCTATTAAATAGCTTATGCTCAAATGGGTTGTCTCTGTGAAACAACTCAAACTTTAATTAAGGGTGGTTTCACATCTGCAGTATAAATAAGTCTACTAGCATTATGTTATTTAGTTATTATTTTCCATCTAAAACTTCCTGGATCCCATCTACACAGGTGCTGATGTAATCTCATTCTGACCCCCTGAAATGTTCGGCCCATTTGCACACAACGATTGTCGTTTGAACGAATGAATGACTCAATGACTTTTTTGCTTTCAAATGATGAGTGTTTACATGTAAAGATAATTGTTTGAAATCCTCGCCATTTCCCTCATTAGTACACATAGATAAGTGGACAATTGTTTGCTCATATGGGCGTGTATATATGTGAGGAATCTCTCAGATGGAGGTTTTCAATTAGTGGGAAGAAAAAGCCATTGTCTACTGTGGCATGAGTCATTTCGTTTAACTGGGCAAATTACCCCTCCCCTCACGTTGTTTGAAAGACTGAACGACTGCAATTTAAACCTAACAACAAGTGAACGAACTAGCGACTATTTTTATGCAGGCTGAAGCTCAGCAACCAATGAAAAGGGAATAAATAGTGCACAATGGCTTCGCATTTACACGTAATGATTATCGCTCTCTTTCGCTCGTTTGAATGAATTTTGAGCGAAAATCGTTGCATGTAAATGGGCCTTTACTTGGTTTCATGTTCCTATGAAAAAGTCAATTTTTCAGTTAGCATATTTCCTCTGTAATGGACCCTACCACACAAACTCTTTGTGAGGAAAGCAAACATTCCTTTCATAGTTACTGCTGACGCTTAGAGGCTTCTGTCAAATAGTTATAAGAAAGGAGATCACAGTTCATCATCCTGACTGCATACTTATGGTCTGCAGCTAATTTAGGTGAATATACAGCATGGTAATAATTACAGTGTCCTCCCAGTAGGGAGAGATGGTACTGGCTCTATCAGGTCATATCCTACTGTGCTGATGATCATGGGATTGGCAGGGCAGAACAGTGAGAGAGCAGGGATGAATCTCAACATCAAAATGGTCTTCAGCGATCAGGTTCAGAGTCCCTAGTCGTAACCGATATGGATAGTAGCGTAGTCAGGCAAGCCAGAGGTTGGTACACGGGAGCAGCTATGAAGCACAGAGGAGCAGGCAAGTGGAGTAGACAGGTAAGCCAGAGGTCGGTACATGGAAGCAATTATCTTTTGTAAGAGGAGCAGGCAAGTGGAGAAGCTTGACTAGAGGCTAGAAGCACAATAATCGCGCAAGGAGGGAGGTACAGGTCCAGGTTTATATAGGGAGATTAATTAGGAAAAACACAGGGTGGAGCCAGTCAGGGAAACACAGGAGTCCCCTCCTTCCAGAATGGCCACCAGACATCCCAGGAGCTGAATTTCCCAGATATCTGCGGTGAAACTCCCCTGTGAGCCTAGGGGCATGAAATTGGAGACCGGCTCCCAGGAATTACCTTCCGGACCATATCCCTTTCATTAGGTATTGCAGTTTAACCCCTAAAAATCCTAGAACCCAGAATTTTGTCAACAAGGTACACCTCCTCACCCTTGATTTCTTCCTGGAAAGGTGTTTTCTTTGAATGGCTTTAGTGACACATGGAACACTGAAAGAATTTTCAGGTTGTCAGGAAGATTCAAATGGAAGGCCATCTAGCCAATCTTCGCAGCAATCTGAAACGGTCTCATGAATCTTTGGCCAAACGTTGGAGAGGGTACATGCGTTTTGGGATTTTTTGTAGATAACCACACTTTATCTTCCACCTGAAAAGTAGGAGAGACTTTTTGGTATCTATCTGTTGCTTTTTTGTTCTTTTCTTGGGCCTCTTGTAGTACTTCTATTAGTTTCTTCTGGACTTACCTTTAGGCCTCAGGCCTCATTCGGGCGCGCATGGATTCCAAGTGCAGAATCCCACAGTGCATTCCACCCATGTCTGCAGCCATGGACATTTTTCTACCCTGTCCATCTCGGCCAGATCTTCTTTTCTTCTGCACTAAGGAGTGTGTGGGCGTGCCAGCCGGCGTGCCGCAAGCATACACAGTGCTTTTTATTTTTCAAATTTTCTGCTTTCCCGCGGATGTGTGGCACGTCTGCAGTGTCAGCTGCGAGTGTGCTGCAGATTGGGCGGCTTCCATTGACTTCAATGGAAACTGTCCATCTGGAAATCCTCAGAAAATGGAGAATGCTGTGACTTTTATCCTGTGTGTGCGATTCGCATGCTGGGATAAAATGAAATCCACAGGTATTTAATTACCTGCGGATGCCCAATGATTGCCTATGGGGGACTCCGCAATTTAATTTTGCCCGTGGACATGAGGCCTAAGATTACAGCAAATAAAATAAATGCATCACAAAGGATGCTCCTTTATTTTTTCAAAAGTAAAAACATGCAAGCAACATTTCAACTCCAAAAGGGAGTCTTTGTTAAGCTGAGGGAATCCCCGCCAGACCCACATTGAATACAGATAAACACCAATCACTGAATACAATCAAGCTAAAAACAACTCCCCTTACAGGTGCAAACACTTACAGGTCGATAGAGCACAGCCTTGCAGGACCCAAGATAGCTGCCACAGCAGAGTCAGAGGCACCTACTTCAACAACAAAAGGTAATTCAGGATTTGGATGGACCAATAGTGGTGCAGAAGTGAAAAGAGTCATTAGTTTTTCAAAAGCATCCTGATTCCTGAGCCTTTGAAGACAGTGAATATGCTCTGGTTTTCTTTGTGAGCTAGGTGATAGCTGAGATGATTTTTGAGAAGTCTTTTAGGAATATTCTGTAAAAATGTGCAAATCTTATTATAAGGAGTTGAACATCTTTTAAATTTCTCGTAGTGGGCCAATCAACCACAGCTTTTATTTTACTGGGATCCATACTCAGACCATCTGGGGAGATGAAATATCCAAGAAATTGCATCCGGGTTTGTTGAAACTCACATTTTTTCAGTTTGATATAGAGACAATTCCTTAGAAGATGTTCCAAGACCAGCCGGACATGCCTGCGATGTTCCTGCAAGCTGTCAGGAAATATAAGAATATCATCGAGATAAGCAACAACAAAATAATTCAACAGATCTCGCAATACCTCATTAATGAAATGCTGAAAGGTGGTGGGAACATTGCAAAGACCAAAAGGCATAATCAGGTATTCAAAATATGCATATCTAGATCTAAAGGCAGTTTTCCACTCATTCCCTGGGTGAATCCATATAAGTTTATAGACATAACGATGCAACACTGTGCTATATAGAAGAGCAGATTGTCCATCACAATACTGCATTCTCTGAAAAAGAGACAGATCTATATCGTTTACAAATATAGAAACTACCTCTATAATAGAGGTGTCCTTCTATTAGTAACCACTCATCTCTTATTTCAGTTGATTCATCTGCACTGCCTACTCTATGTCTGACAGAGCGAAAATGGTCCTCTTTAAAGAGAGCTATTAAAACTCTGGAACAGGCATTAATCTATAACTAAAGCCATAATCTCAGTGAAAAATCTCCTGATGACCCGCTACAATAAGCGGAGAAACGCGTTGAGATTTTAACCAAAAACACGAAGAAAATACATATATAAAAAATTGGAGATTATGATATTAAAATTGAAAATATATGAATAGGAGATGAGCCTTTATTCACTTGAATTATGAAATATATAATCGCATCATCAAGTCTAATGGCACACACCTCCAATATCCGCTAACCTTCCTGTCTTGTGATATTGAAAAAAACAAGACTAATCGCTGCCATAACAGTATTCATCTCAAGTCTTGGTTAATTTCTATCATAAGACCCGAAATATGGGAAGTAATGCGTAAGATATAAATCTGTTCTTACCCATATCCAAGGTTTTTGATATAACGACAGCTGCTGCACTATTATACAAATTTACAGCCCCTCTTGAACATTAATGAGGGTGTGAAAAAATAAGTAAGCAGCTATAGTTGTTTACTACGTGACTAAGGTCAATATACCTCTATAACAAGGAGGTTTTTTGTAGTGCCCCGTTTTGTATTTTATTTTTAAAAATTATTTAATAAAGGAAGTATTTTAAACTATGTTTAAACTGTGAAGGGCTTTCATATAAGTTTATAGACTTCTCTTAGATCCAGTTTGGTAAATATCTTGGCAGAGCAAAGTCTTTCCAATAATTCTGGGATTAGGGAGAGAGGGTAGCAATTTTTAATAGTAACTTTATTTAGTTACTTGTAATCAATACATGGCCGCGAGGTTGAGTCTTTCTTCTCTATGAAGAACAAGAGTGCCCCAGCTGGAGATGAAAAAGGCAGAATTAAGCCTTTCCCTAAATTTTCATCTCAGTCTTCTGTTAGTACTTTTAACTTTGGTTCGGAAAAATTGTAAATTTGTCCAAAAGAAATGGTTGTCTCAGGAAGCAACTCTATTGGGCAATCATATGGCTGATGAGGGGGTAGTTGCTCAGCTCTTTTCTTCCTGCAGACATCACTGAATTGCTGGTACTGACATGACATCTTCTCACAATTCTGATGACAATCCTCAGAGACTTCTATGTATTTGGGTGCGGGCAGAGTCATCTGACAATTTTTCCTACAATACTCTGAAGGAAAGGTAATAGTCCTTGAACCACAGTTGATTGAAGGATTATGGGTAGAAAACCAAGGGATTCTTAAAATAACTAGAAATTTAGGAGAAGAAATTAGATGAAAACTAATCATTTCATGGTGGTTAGGTTCAATACAGATTTCCAGTTCACTTGTTTCCTGAGTTACAGGCCTGGAGGATAAAGGAGATTCATCCACAGTTTCCATATCCATTTGAATAGGATTAGTTCTACTTGGAAAGTTGTTATCAAGACCATATTTTAAGTCCATAAAATACCTTCCTGCTCCCAAATCTAACATAGCAGAGCATTGTATTTTTTGGCTTCCAAATAAGACCTTTATGGGGACAACAATATAAAAGGATGGAGGACAGATCTCATCTCCATCTTGCATTACTGATGGAATACCCTGCATGACAGAACCTGACTGATTAGAAACATCAGGATTAGTTACGGTTGTGACATTTGTAAGGGCAATAGTCTTCTGAAACTTGTTAGGACAGTTGATAGCATAATGTCCCGAGCCCCCACAATAGAGACATAAATTCTCAGTATGGTGCCTCTCTTCTCAGCTGTGGAGAGTCCTTTATTGGATGTACAATGTGGGTTGACTGAAGAAATAGGCAGGGTTGTTTTTAAAAACCCGCAGCTTCTCCTTTCTATGTTCTGAAAGTTTCTGATCAATCCGGATGCACAGCTTAATAAAATTCTCCAAATTATCAGGGGTCTAAACTCTTGAAAGTTCATTCTTCACCAGTTCTGATAATGCTTGTCAAAACTGACTTTCCTGGGCGTCGGGATTCCACATCATTCCAGTTGTATCAACATAGAGTCCCTCCAGTGGTCTTGTACCAGGTTTAATCAGAAAACACTGGCCTATTTTATCGAGGGGTTGTGACAATATCTCTGAATTCTTGACTTGACCCATTATGGTCTACAGAAGGAGCTTGAACCTTAGTGATAAGTTGGTGAGACCGTTGTTTACTGCCGATGCAACAAACAAGCAGATGATCCTTGCCCCGTTGAAGAATGGTAACTTCCCATGCTGTAATTGTTCATGCTACGGCAATCTATTGAAGGGTGACACTGTTTGTCACCTGTGCACTGGGGGGAAACTTAAGATCAGAAGTAGATGCTCTTGCACGTCCTCCTATGTAAGTTACTTAATCACATGTCTGTGCAGGCTTGGATATGTTGGAGAACCTACCATGGAGGTGAGATCTCGGATGACAAAACATAAAAGCACCATACGGACTAGAAACATTGAGCTCCTGGTTTCAAAACACTTTGTAGAAAAAAACATAATGTCTCCACCATGTTCCACCTCTACCCAGAGGTGGTGACCGTATGGCAATTCTGAAGGAAAAAGAACTTAGGTGAACATACAATTTGAACACCTTGGTCTCGAATGGCCTTAATATTGATTATTATTATATGCCGTATATCTAGTTTGGATGCTTTTGTGTATTATTTCCTTCTCATTGTACAAGAATAATGAATTGATATATGTTTTTACGTCAACTCATTTTTTAATTTGTTTTTATTATGTTTCAGGTTGGGCTGTTCTCCACTTTCCAGTTGTACCTCCTCTGCTATGCCTTTAAAGATCTGTCCAATTCCCTTCCATGAATATGCAGTGAAAAACAATGTTTGTTATGTGATTGACTAAAAAAGAATGTATTTTTTGGCATGATGATATATACGGTCTTATTTAGATACTTCAATAAGATTCACTGGATGGGAGACATATGGCAGAACTGTCATTGACATGATTAACTGTGTTCATGAATATTATTTTATATTTGGAGGTCATATACTTTGCATGGGTCCATTAACATCATTTTTACAGGGACAGGCTGTGACTCATCTGAGTCTATTAACATTGCTGTAATTGTTATTATGGAGCAAGATAACATAAGTTTAGGATTACATAGGAAGACTGCATTAGCTTTGTAAACCCTATTGTTCGCTAATTGATCTTTGGTGTGGTTTGCATTGCTGCGTTTGACTGCTGCTTTGCACAAACATTGTTTGATAATCTTTATGCTATTCAATTTATGAACAACTATAGATACAGTGATATGCACATGATTGGAGTGGATTCGTATATCTACTGATGGCAAGCGATGGCGGTGACTTTAATGTTACGCCAATCTTGTGATTTACATGTGCGCGGCAGCATTCAAGGGGGGGGGGGGATAAGACCAGGTTTATATAGGTAGAAAAATTGGGGAAAACACAGGAGCATGGAACTAGGAGCAAGGAGCAAGGCAGGGTTTTGCATGGGAGCTATCCAGAAGACTGATAGCTCAATCAGAAGAGGTGCTGCCTGAAGCATGGGAGCCCCTGGGTTTGAGTCCTGACATAATGCTTAATATGTATCAGACAAACTGTAGTGTATGGAAGTTACTGCAAAATACATTGGAGACCTCCATAGTGTGACAGACAATCAGTTTGAGGAGCACAGGAATGGAAAAATGTATTTTCCCTGGAATGGTCCTTTAAGGGAAAAGCACAATTAGGGAAATTGATCTTTTGATGTCTCAACGAAAAAACTAAAAGTGTTTTAAGAGTACATACATTGCTGAAAACTGCTGAAAATATTTCAATATGGAAAAGATTTTCGCATTCCAGTGTTTGACAGATTTTCTGTACATTTGTTTGAAGTTCTTGATTAATTGCTGATGTGTTCTTCTTATCAACCAAGAAATACCCAAAGATGAAAGAAAACTGCGTTTGACAGCTTTAAGGAGTTGTACAGGTGAAACGTCTTGTTTTTTTTTTACTAAAATCTCAATGTATATTATTGTCAATCAAATGCTACAAAACCAAAGTAGTAAGAAGTGAAAATGTTTGCTTTTTTCATACTAGATACAAAGTATTATAAGTATGTAAGCTTAACTCTTTAGTGACCACCCATATGCCTTTTTACGTCCTGGCTTTCTGGGATTTAATTCCCAGGGCCATAAAAACACACTCGACCTGGGGATTAAAGCCACAGGGGCTGTGGATGTGACATCTCCCTACTGTTGGCTGCCGTAGATAGCAGAGAGCCTGGAGCTGTCATGGGGGCCCACGATATCCGAACCCCGGTCACGCAATCACCGTTATCCAATGGATAACGGTGATCGCATGAAAGTAAATAAAAGGTATTTTATTAATCTCCTCCTTAATCCCCAGGTTTTATTTAATCACCTCTCATGGACGTACCTAAGGCCCCCAGATTTATCCGTGGACCTTATCCCAGCTTCTGTGCATGCGTCCCTTGCCAATATTGCGGACGCTACCAAACATAGCCGAGAGCCTCGAAATTTCACAGGGGGCCACGGCATGCAGTCCCTGGTCACGTGATCGCCGTTATCCATGTATAAGTTACAGAGACAGAAAGTTTTCTATAATTTTCAAAATTAGTCACCGAGAAAAAAAAAATAATTAACTTTTATTAATAATGACTAAAATACTGTCTCTCGAGTGACATACTGGTGATAGTATACACACAGAAATGCTGGATCTGCTGACACAGGAGATTGTATAAAAAAAGGGAGAGTCCCACAGCACACCTCCGTATGCACAAAAAATTGCAGATGCCACGGTAGATACGTGATGCAACAGCCACTTAAGGGGCCACGGATCCTTAGTCCCCAGTGTAATACGTCCAGAAGAGAAGCAAATGGCAGCATCAATGGTGTAGCAAAAAAATATAAAGTTTTATTGCTCCATACAAGCAGGCAACGTTTCGACTTTAGCAGTCTTTATCAAGACTTGATAAAGACTGCTAAAGTCGAAACGTTGCCTGCTGTATGGAGCAATAAAACTTTATATTTTTTTGCTACACCATTGATGCTGCCATTTGCTTCTCTTCTAGAGGAGATTGTATAATTAATTATCTACATGTATAGAAGATAGCCAGAGGTATAATTTGAAGCTCCTGGGCCACAATGCAAAAGCAGTAATGCGGCCCCCAACTATAATGCTTTATTCATACTACTAGGCTCATTATATAGAGAAGATAGGCCTTATGGGCCCCCTAAGGTTCCTGGGCCCATCCTCTGCATCCCTTATAGTTACGCCCCTGGAAGAGATTAAATAACGCAGCCCTTGTATATAAAAGGGTTTTAGTGTCCACACACTGTCTGCAATGGCTCTGTATCTGTAACACTATCCACTATTTATCAGTGTGGGAGTGTATTGAATAAGGTATCACTGCGTAGCCCTGTCTATGTTTGGCGGCACGTTGTATTTATACCAGAGATTATGTATATACATGTGTGACATATGCAGCTCCTCTTGGATTTTCTTGGAGAGAGGGTTTCCTGTGTGAAAAACAGTGTGTCATTCTGAGTTAAAGCCCCCGAAGATAAATGTAATGGTCACGGCATCTATTTCACATACAAAAAGTATAATAAATATATATCTCACTATCTATATGTCTTTTCCCAAACGAATATCCATAAATTTGGGGGATATAGATAGCTGCATGCGTCCTTGTGTTTAATGCCTGTGTTTTCCACAGTATTTTATTCATTATTAATAAAAGTTCATTTTTATTTTTGGTTCTTCCCCGTTATCCATGTAAAAGTAAAAAAAGTTAAAGTTTCACCTACCGTCATAGATCCGATCCGTGAGGGAAGGTGAAATTACTTACCTAAGGCCTCTGGTGATGTCCTCCCACGGGATCTTCATCCGCAGACCTTTTCCCAGCTTCCATGCATTCGCCAGTCGGCAGAATGGCGGGTGCAAGCGCAGAAGCTGGGGAGGGCCTGGGAAATAAAAAATATCCTTGCTCCTGGCTACTAAAGATAGCCGAGAGCCTGCAGCAGTGATCAAGGGCCGCGGTGAGAAGTCCCCAGTCACGTGATCGCTGTAATCCAATGGGTAATGGGGATCACATAAAGGTTTTTAAAAAGTTAAAGTTTAATCTCCCCTCACTGATGCGATCGGTTGCAGGCCTCCGCAAGCAGATCCCACATACGGCCGTGTGAGGCCGGCATTATTTAGACCGCTACCTGTAATACGTAATTTACAAGAATTCTCTAAGAACGCTCGCCTTCATGCAGTTCCAGGAGCAGCTTGTTGAGTGTCTTCTATTTGAGACCCCCGCACCTCAGCAAGCTTACGAAAACTCACAGAGCGACACTTTTTACACCCCATCAAAAAGTGTTTCGAGTGTTTTGCAACAAGCATGGGAGGAGGAGGCATACCCGGTTTTATTGCTCCATGTGCCCATCCCAACTGGGCCTCCGTAATTAACCCTGTCTTCGGACATTCCACACAGTTTTCTTTATTACTTATATCTAAGATTTAGGGAATGCTTAAAGGGGTTGTCCTGCGCCGAAACGGGTTTTTTTTTTTTTTTTTTACCCCCCCCCCCGTTCGGCGCGAGACAACCCCGATGCAGGGGTTAAAAAAACAACCCGCACAGCGCTTACCTGAATCCCGGCGGTCCGGCGTCTTCATACTTACCTGCTGAAGATGGCCGCCGGGATCCTCTGTCTCCGTGGACCGCAGGGCTTCTGTGCGGTCCATTGCCGATTCCAGCCTCCTGATTGGCTGGAATCGGCACGTGACGGGGCGGAGCTACACGGAGCCCCATAGAGAACAGGAGAAGACCCGGACTGCGCAAGCGCGGCTAATTTGGCCATCGGAGGGCGAAAATTAGTCGGCACCATGGAGACGAGGACGCCAGCAACGGAGCAGGTAAGTATAAAACTTTTTATAACTTCTGTATGGCTCATAATTAATGCACAATGTACATTACAAAGTGCATTATTATGGCCATACAGAAGTGTATAGACCCACTTGCTGCCGCGGGACAACCCCTTTAAAAGAGGAGGGGGGAATTATTTATAGGGAGTCCATTTTTTCTGCACAAGTGAGCATTTGGGCCCCGAATTTATGCATTTGTGCCCTGAAATCCAATGGGTGTTCCCTCCATTACAGGGCTAGCCATGTGTCCTGTAAGTAGATTGGGGCTACAATGGGTATGTTTATGAACACAGGAATAACGGGTATCCATTTTGGTGTGAAAGTCTTCATTCATGTGTGTGCTGAACAAAAAAAAGTTTTTAAAATGAAAATTGTAATTTTTTCCTTCTGCTTTGCTTAGATTCACTGTGGGTTCAAAATATACAGTACATCCCTAGATGAATTAGTTAAGGACGCTCAAGGGCTCTACAAGTGTGCTATGGGACCTAAAACACCGTCAAACAAAATGTCTTTTCTGAAAGCTGCCGGCTTCCCCTTTCGTTTTGAGCTCCATTGTGCATACAGACATAAGATTAGGGCCACAATGGGTATGTCTCTGAACACGGGAGAGACAGGGGTATTCATTTTGGGGATCAAATCCTCATTTTCATATGCAATATAGAAAAAAGTTTGTCTTAAAAATGACATATTTGCAAAAATATGAAATTCAATTTTTTTCGCCTCTAAATTGCATTAACTCCTTAAAAAAACTGTGGGGTGAAAATACTAATATATTGTGTTGTGTATTTTTTTAAAGGGGGTCATTTGTGGGGGTATCTATCATTCTGACACCTATGAGCCTTTGCAATCTGAGCTTGGTGTAGAAAACAAAATGTTCCTCAAAATTTTAATAATGAATGTTAAATTTGTATGTCTCCTAAATGGTTAAAAAAAAAGTTTTTCAAATGTGCTTCCAGAATAAAGTAAACAGATGAAAATCAAAGATTTGTACAGTCTTTTTTTTTACCACCAAAAAGTACAATATGTGTCGAAAAGACAATGTCAGAATTACTTTGATATGCAAAACCTTAACAGAGTTATTCTATGTTAAAGTGACACATGTCAGATTTCCAAAATTTGGCCTGGTCATTAAGGCGCAAACAGGCTTGGTTACTAAAGGGTTAAGTGATTGTGTTGTGGAAATGCTGATGGTCTGACAGCGGCACCTTTGAAACATTATTGCGGAGAAGACAGAGCCTAGAGGATGATGATTCATGTAGCTCCACAAAGGGCTGCTACACAGAGGAAAAAAATCATCTAGCTGGGTGGACCTAATGGTTGAGATGCCCCCAGCCTACATCCGCTCGGTGCCCCACCTGCAAGCTGGTGGCCGTTGCCCTTTGCGACCTCATGGGTTGCATGTAGCTTAGTCTTGCCATTGTTAACAATGGCTGATACTGTTCACTCCCAAACCAGCTATCACACAGTGAAATAGAATGGCACACCCAGCTGTACTGTCCCGTGGTTATGTATAAGCAGTGCAAACCTCAAAGAAAATCCAGCAAATGGAGAGGCAGGTTAATTTACTTGACCCAAAATGCAGTGGGCACAATAATCCAAGACTGTGGCACAGTTCACTTTAGTACAGTAGTTACTTCTTGCAGTGGTGGCGGCTAGGCTTCTTTCCCTCTTTGCACACAACTCAGAGGGCTACTTTAACCCTTTCTGCTCTGAGTGTACTCAGTTGTTCCTTTATCTCCACACTTTACTTCCTGCTCTTTCTTCTGCGGGGCATGCGCTGGCCCTTTATCCAAATTGCTCTAGCTCCTGTGGTCTTTATATCTGTCTTTCCCAGCCTACATACTGCAGCTTTTCTAGACTTCAATCTACATTCTCAGCTGCCCTGGAGTCCGGAGTCTCCCTGTTTGGGATCCCACACCAGTGGGCGTCAGTGCTTCTGAACATACTGCCCCGCTTCTTTTTTGTGACACTACTAGAGATGAGCGAGCACCAAAATGCTCGGGTGCTCGTTACTCGAGTCAAACTTTCCGTGATGCTCGAGGGTTCGTTTCGAGTAACGAACCCCATTGAAGTCAATGGGTGACCCGAGCATTTTTGTATATCGCCGATGCTCGCTAAGGTTTTCATTTGTGAAAATCTGGGAAATTCAAGAAAGTGATGGGTAAACACAGAAACGGATAGGGCAGGCGAGGGGCTACATGTTGGGCTGCATCTCAAGTTCCCAGGTCCCACTATTAAGCCACAATAGCGGCAAGAGTGGGCCCCCCCTCCCAACAATTTTTACTTCTGAAAAACCCTCATTAGCAAGGCATACCTTAGCTAAGCCCCACACTACCTCCAACAAAGCACAATCACTGCCTGCATGACACTCCGCTGCCACTTCTCCTGAGTTACATGCTGCCCAACCCCCCCGCACAACCCAGTGTCCACAGCGCACACCAAAGTGTCCCGGCGCAGCCTTCAGCTGCCCTCATGCCACACGCTGGCCTCATAGCCACACCACCCTCATGTCTATTTATAAGTGCATCTGCCATGAGGAGGAACCGGAGGCACACACTGCAGAGGGTTGGCAGGACCAGGCAGCGACCCTCTTTAAAAGGGGCGGGGCGATAGCCCACAATGCTGTACAGAAGCAATGAGAACTCCAATCCTGTGCCACCTCCGTCAGGAGCTGCAAACGTGGGCATAGCAATGGGGAAGCCATGTGCCACACAGTATTCATTCTGTCAAGGTGTCGCATAGCTCAATCCACACTGCAAGGGGAAAGCCGTCAGCGCTCTGCCCCCTACCCAAGTCAGTCAGTGCCTTTGTGCCAGACAGGTCAAACACCGCAATGGGAACTAAGTTTGCACCAACAGCATAGGTGGGTCCTAGGAAACCCAAGACATGAACCAAAAATAGATCTGAGCGGCCAAACATGGCAGACTTGCCCCGCACCCACGGCATAGGCCTCGGCCCACAGATTCAGCAATCCTAGGCTGGAAGCGGACTTTCACTGCACCCAGGACATAGGCCTCTGCACAAACCCTCAGCAATCGCGGGCCTACAGCGGACTCCAATGCTAGCGTAGCTGTGTACGTCTCATTAGCGCTGTATTGCTCCTGTAGTTTGTCCCAATGCAGTGCCCCGGATAGTAGAGCTAACGTCAGATTAAATACAGGTGGGCTTCGGCCCACACTGCATGCCCCAGTCAGACTGGAGTTCTTTATAAGTAGACACAGGCAGGTACAACTCCGTGTGGACCGACAGCATGGGTGGGTCCCAGGAAGCCACTGGCGTTACATAAATAAATCCCATTGCATTGCCCAGCACGGCTGAGGTAATGTCAGATTAAACGCAGGTGGGCTTCGGCCCACACTGCATGCCCCAGTCAGACTGGGGTTTTTTTATAAGTAGACACAGGCAGGTACAACTCCCTAATGTGAAGTCCGTGTGGACCCAAAGCATGGGTGGCTCCCTGGAACCCACCAGCGGTACATAAACAAATCCCATTGCAGTGCCCAGCACAGCTGAGGTGACGTCAGATTAAATGAAGGTGGGCTTCGGCCCACACTGCATGCCCCAGTCTGACCGGGGTTTTTAATACATAGACACTGGCAGGTACAAATCCGTAATGTGAAGTCCCTGTGGACCCACAGCATGGGTGGCTCCCTGGAACCCATCGGCGGTACATAAATGTATCCCACTGCAGTGCCCTGCTCAGCAGAGCTAACGTCACATACAATACAGGTGTGCTTCGGCCCACAGTGCATGCCCCAGTCAGACTGGTAATATGTACCTTAACGGTAACCGCGTTGGTGGGAATGTGGTGGCGACTGCGGACCTAGTAGCGCGGTTTTATTTAGTTGGTTTTCGGAATGTGGCCAGGATTAAGTGGGCCGTGGCGGGGGGATGGTGAGGGGGCTCTCTTGTTGTGTCGTTAAAGGTGAAATTCTTGGACTGCCACCAGACGGACCAATGCAAAGGTATTTGCCAAGAATGTTTGCATTGTTGGAGGAGGAGGGGGATGTTTTTGAGGCACTACGTGTCCTCTCCACGTGTCCGTGGTTATATGCACCTTAACAGTAACCGCATTGCTAGGAAATGGCCTCGCCGCCATCATGTCTTTGGGAAGCCTGCATTTCCACACCCCAGTGACATAGCATTAGTAGCGGTATAGACAGAAAAATATACTGCCTATATAGCCAGTATACCTCTTTCCCTGCCTCACCAGTACTGCCCCTATACTCTGTAAAATGACTGCAGACTGAGGACGCTATGGTCTGCACGCCCGATATACAAAAAAAAAAATTGTGCAACACTGCTAAAAGCAGCCTCAACAGTACTGCACACGGTCAGATGTGGCCCTAAGAAGGACCGTTGGGGTTCTTGAATACGAATATAACACCGTTTCCACACCCCAGTGACATAGCATTAGTAGCGGTATAGGCAGAGCCCAGAATTAGTAACATTTCAGCGGTAGCATTAGGGACAGGCCCCAGTAACATATCACTAGCAGCAGTATAGGGGGAGCACAGTATTAGTTCCATTTCAGTAGTAGTTGCAGTCTAGACAGGCCCCAGTAACATATCACTAACAGCAGTATAGAGGGAGCATGTCCTCTAGGCCTACCCCTACCCCTCAGCATGGTGTATTACGAGTAGAGCAGAAACAGAACGCTGTAATTAAATGTGCTGCTTATTGGCCTGTGGTTGGAGGCTGACTTTGCTTATGGAACGCACAGCAGAGCCAGGAAACAATTATGCGCAAGGCTGGGTATTAATCACCGACTACTCCCCCCAGCAGACACGGCGTAAACTGAAGACGGTCACTGCCAGGCCAAATATAGTATATTTTTCCACTTTTTGGGAAAAAGCCCACTGCCTCTGATATACACTGTATTTGGATTTGCCTGTGGTTGGAGGCTGACTTCGCTTATGGAATGCACAGCAGAGCCAGGAAACAATTATGCGCAAGGCTGGGTATTAATGAGCGACTAGTACCCCCAGCAGACATGGCGTAAACTGTAGACGGTCACTGCCAGGCCAAATATAGTATATTTTTCCACTTTTTGGGAAAAAGCCCACTGCCTCTGATATACACTGTATTTGGATTTGCCTGTGGTTGGAGGCTGACTTCGCTTACGGAACGCACAGCAGAGCCAGGAAACAATTATGCGCAAGGCTGGGTATTAATGAGCAACTAGTAGCCCCAGCAGACATGGCGTAAACTGTAGACGGTCACTGCCAGGCCAAATATAGTATATTTTTCCACTTTTTGGGAAAAAGCCCACTGCCTATATAGCCAGTATACCTCTTTCCCTGCCTCACCAGTACTGCCCCTATACTCTGTAAAATGACTGCAGACTGAGGACGCTATCGTCTGCACGCCCGATATACAAAAAAAAATAAATTGTGCAACACTGCTACAAGCAGCTTCAACAGTATTGCACATGGTCAGATGTGGCCCTAAGAAGGACCGTTGGGGTTCTTGAATACAAATATAACACCTAACACTCTCCCTATAGCAGCTACAGCAAGACAGCACTTTCCCTGATCTCTCTCAGCATGCATCTGTGGCAAGCGGCGGGCGGGGCAGATTTAAATACTTGGGTGTCATCTGATCTCCCCAGCCACTCACTGCAGGGGGGTGGGATAGGGCTGGAATGTCACAGGAGGAAGTTGTAATGCCTTCCCTGTGTTTCTATTGGCCAGAAAAGCGCGCAAATTTCTCAGGGAAGGAAATGTAATGGAGTCGAGCACCGCGTGGTGCTCGTCTCGAGTAACGAGCATCTCGAACACCCTAATACTCGAACGAGTATCAAGCTCGGACGAGTACGCTCGCTTATCTCTAGACACTACCTTTCTCACTTTATGGATGCATTTCCTTTTCTATAACCTGAGCTCCCCCCACCAAATTAGCATGCAACCAGGGAGTTTCCCTAAACATGTTTACCACAGCTTCTTGTGTCTCTAAGGCCTTCTTCACATGACCATATGCGTTTTTACATTTGCCCGTATGCACCAGATTATCGCATGAATGAATTATTACTGGGATCGAGTCCTGAACCTTAGCCGCGTACTTTCAGCCATTTACATGGGCTGCTGCTATGTATCAGCAAAAAAAAATACACAGTAATGATGAAAACTATTGATTTCTGTAAAATGCTTTGAACGACCAATAATGGTTAAATCAGGCCAACTGTATTCTCTTCCCAGTGTTGTACGCAGAGTAACTCCATCCCCTTCCCTAGGGCAAGACCTATCTTTTCCCACCGTGTATAAAATCGGTGACTAAAAACGATCGCATATGTCCTATTTTTCGCAGCACGAGTTTTTTAAACTCCTAAAAATCATTAATCTGAATGAATACTTCGGAATCCAATGCTTCGGATGGTTGCGATTTTTAGGCAATTTTTTATGCGACTACATACCTGCGTAAATATGGCCATGGTAAAAAGGTCTAAGGCTGGACTAACATGAGTATATGCATACTTGCGTCACGTTTTTGTGCATCTGGCATTGCGTATTTGCATGCAAATACACCCATGTGAAGCCGGCCTAACTGTCTGTATGCTTAGTACAGCTTGAACTTAGCATTTGGAAGAAACAACAACCACCTAGTGCAATAAAATATTGCTAAAACATTTAGAAAACAGTTTTAAATCAGTATTAAAGAAGAATATCACATTTATATCAAACAGTCTTTTTAGCAGTTCTCAGGTACACATTTCCAGGTATCACATGGATTTATTTAATGACTATGGAAACATTTGTGCATAAAAAATCAGTACACAAATATCTTACCTAGTCCCTGCAGAAAAGAGAGCTACGCTTATCTGTTTTTTTGCATTGCGTTTTCCTTCTCATGCATTTAGAAAGACTCATACTGGCTTAAAAGCTCTCCTACACTCAAGTTTCTGGCTGGGGGGTATTCCAAGCAATGATCAGCTGGTCCCTCTCATGAAGGTCCACACACTCAGCTTGCCCTCCCCTCTCCTCTTTCAGAGGCTGTGTCCATGACCACTCAATGCTACACAATATCTCCCCTGTCTCATCCTTTCTCTGAGTAGCTTATAGTCTGTTCCCTCTCACTGCTGATAAGAGCAGAAAATGTGCTTGGAATGAATTATAGCCCTTTGTTATAGTAGCTTTTTCTGATCTATGTTGTCCTGATCTCTTCCACCATCCCTCAGCACCGTTCTTACATCTCAGTGGAAAGGCAGTGACAATATACACAATAGGGAAGGAGGCTAGGGGAGCAGTCAGTCAGTTTACTCTGATTGACAGAATTTACAAGATTTCAGTCCTGTGGTCTCCAGTGCCTTGCGTAGGAATGCAGTAGCAAAATGGCCTTTTGGGAGCTTGTTGACATCAGCCAACACCTGGGTGGGGGTGGCTGCAGGACAGAAAAGCCAATGAGAGGTCCATTTGGAGATCAATGTGGAGAGTGAGCTCATGCTAAGGGCTGAATAGCCACAAATCTGACAGGGGTGGATGGTTCCTAGATTGACACCCTGAAGGGGTAGAAAAATTGATGGATTATGTTATGTTGAGGCTCTAGGCCTGATAGCAAGAAATCCTATGTTAGTAGCCAGATGAATATCAATTGTTTTCCTGCATGTACACTGTAATACTTAACAGTGTAAAGATTATATGATTTGCTGCTGATTCTTTGCAAATAAATGTTGGAATACCAGTTTTTACTAAAATTCTTTTCTGAACATCCCCTTGTACTATGCTGCCACCCATCTTCTGGTGGCCCAGTAAATTCAATTCCCCCAACTTATCGCACCCGGAAAACAATACAAGTATAGAAATCAAACAATTGGAAAATTTATGATGTAAACCATTTATAAAAAAGTCTTCATTTCTAAAAACTCATTGATTAGAATAAAGAATGCAAAGCTGTACATAAACTTTAAGAATTCAATAAGGACTTCTACCCACTAGCGTTTTTTTTTTTTAACGCTGCGATATCGCTGCTTTTTTTAAAATGGGACTTTCTAATGTTAAAATCGCATCGTACAAAAATCGCAAAAGCACAAACTTGCGATTTTTGTGCGATGCGATTTTAACATTAGAAAGTTCAATTGAAAAAAGTGCAGCGATATCGCAGTGTTAAAAAAAACGCTAGTGGGTAGAAGCCCTTAAAGTAGCATTTTTTCTTGCTACTGTTCTGAGCAGCATTGCACATTTTTCTTAATGGTGTGAAGTAAATGGATGATACGTTATGGCTCAGCGGTGACAGATGGAGGCAACACAGCATTCTCAAGAATAACGTTGCTGAACAGTAGCAGTACTTAGATTATTTCATTTCATCAGAAGGTTTGAATACTTAAATGTTGTGTCAGAACACTTATTCTTTTAAAGCGACAGTAACCAAATGTTTTCATTAGCCAGCGTAACACACAGGCACACCCATCACCTATACATCACCTCCAAGTGGCAGCAGCAAGGCACACAACTACCGGGCCTTTCACAATTATGCTTCACATAAATGTAGCACAACCATTAAATTGAGCTTCAACATCCGAAGACCCATACACTTTGTGGGAGCCGCCTCCTTAGCACACAGGACATACAATGTTGTAGATATAATTTCACCGTAGTCGTCAGACAGGACTTTAAATGTGCTCTGCCAACCTTTATTAAGGCCCATTTACACGAAGCTATGATCAGTCAAAGATCACTCAAGTGACAGTTTGAGTGACAGCTTTGAGCAATCATTTTGTATAAACGTTTAAGTAGCTACTCAGCTACTTAATAGTAATTAAGTGTGCAAATGAAGCCTTAGCTGAAAGCAGTTAATAGCCTGAGGGCTCTTATCTGCTTTCAGTTCTTTTGTTCTCCAGCGGGAAGCAATGCTATCAGCACTCCCCGCGGAGATCTGCTGATAAGGCTGGAGGACGAATTTTAGGTTGGACTGCGGCCGTGCGGTTAGACGCAACGATAATCGCTCAAACGATCGCTTTTTAGCTATTTTTGAGCGATCATCGCTTTGTGTAAATGGACCTTTAGGTGCCTTGCTGCACCATTATAAACATCACACATTATCTATAACATACATTATCCTAATAATTAACTATGCAAGACCTTGTATTATCTATGGTGTCATACAATTGGTTTCCGCAAGTGTGCAGGCAGAATCGATTTCCCATAGCATGCTTAGGCGCTATTTGCTGTGGGTCCATGCTGCAGATGCCCATTCTGCAACAAATCCGTCCGTGGGCAGGAGCCCTGAAGTGTATGGGTGTCAAGGAAACAAAGGAACTTCAGTGCGCAACCAGGGAGGAATCAACCCCACCCACTCGTCCTAATTAACAGTATTCTAGCTATGCACTGCAATAGCCAAAACATAGCTGTCAATCATAGCAGGTGGGAGGGGCTAGGGGCAATTATGAGTCTACTCTGGTGCACTGATGAATAAACAACAGCACAGCAAAAACTACAGCTCATTAGCCCATAACTCACAGACTGCTGAAATAAGCATATCTGTCACTACTTTCTGCTGCCCTCAGTGGGGATGGCATAGGTAGATAAAAGTTTCTATTGAAGTTGACTTGCTTTTTATAAGCAATTACAAGATTGCAAAAAAAATGCATTATTGGAACTGAAAATGTAGCTATATTTCATGTTTACATGTTATAATGATAAGCTTATTTGGCTCTTACAATTAGTATATTTAGGTTGCTGGATTCATTAAAAGTTTAAATTGGCAATTAGCATCATTCTGATTACTAAAATAATTGGATTTTTTGCTTACAAACATTCTTGTGTGACGTAGACAGAGCATATGGGCTAAGTATTTGATTTTTTGGATGCAGTAGAATTAATTAGTATTTTTCTGTGTATTGTAGAAAATCAGCACCCTCTAGTGAGCAAATTATGAACTGCAAGCTGAACCTCAAGCACTATAACATACTAAGACTTTCTTCACTCTATCGTATGCTTTTTTACGTTCGGGTGTACACAGCATTTTTTCGCACGAATGAAGAATTGTCGCGATCGAGTCCTGATCTTAGTTAGTGTATTTCATGCCATTCACATGGCCAGCTGCTGCATATCAGCAAAAAAAATATAATGAAGCGCAGAAAACCATTGATCGGCAGAAATCCTCAGAATGACTAATAATTAGAGATGAGCAAGCACCAAAATGCTTGGTGCTCGTTGCTCGAATAGAACTTTCCGCGATGCTCGAGAGTTTGTTTCGAGTAACGAATCCCATTGAAGTCAATGGGCGACTCGAGCATTTTTGTATATGACCGATGCTCGCTAAGGTTTTCATTTGTGAAAATCTGGAAAACCCAAGAAAGTGATGGAAACGACACAGAAACGGATAGGGCAGGCGAGGGGCAACATGCTGGGCTGCATCTCAGGCTCCCAGGTCCCACTGTTAAGCCACAATAGCGGCAAGAGTGCCCCCCCCCCCCCCCGAACAATTTTTACTTTGGACAAACCCTCATTAGCAAGGCACACCTTAGCTAAGCACCACGCTACCTCCAACCAAGCACAATCACTACCTGCAGGACACACCGCTGCCTCTTCTCCTGGGTTACATGCTGCCCAACCCCCCCCCCCCCCCCCCGCGCACACCAAAGTGTCCCCGCGCAGCCTTCAGCTGCCCTCATGCCACACGCTCATTTCATAGCCACACCACCCTCATGTCTATTTATAAGTGCGTCTGCGATGAGGAGGAACCGCAGGCACACACTGCAGAGGGTTGGCAGGGCCAGGCAGCGACCCTCTGTAATAGGGGCGGGGCGATAGCCCACAATGCTGTAGAGAATCAATGAGTAATTGACGTTCGATCTTCATTCCAATTCTGTGCCACCTCCGTCAGGAGCTGCAAACGTGGGCATGAGTTACATAGCTATGGGGAATCCATGTTCCCACACAGTATTCGTTCTGTCTAGGTGTCGCATATCTCAATCGACACCGCAAGGGAAAGCCATCTGCACTCTGCCCCCTACCCAAGTCAGTCAGTGTCTTTGTGCCAGACAGGTCCAACACCGCGATGGAAACTAAGTGTGCACCAACAGCATAGGTGGGTCCTAGGCAACTCAAGACATGAACAATAAATAAATCAAAGCGTCCAAACATGGCAGACTTGCACCGCACCGACGACATAGGCCTCGGCCCACAGCTTCAGCAATCGTAGGCATGAAGCGGACTTCGATGCTAGTTCATCTGCGACAGGCTCATTAAATCAGTTAGCTTTCCTTTCACCGCTCCAATGACTGGATTAGCAGGAAAAAGCTCCACAGCCCCAACCTGGCGTACTTGTACTTCCCCCGGATCATAGGCCTCAGCCCACACCCTCAGCAAACGCGGGCATGAAGCGGACTTCGATGCTAGTTCATCTGCGATGGGCTCAGTAAATCAGTTACCTTTCCTTTCACCGCTCCAATGACTGGATTAGCCAGGAAAAAGCTCCACAGCCCCAACCTGGCACAGTTGCAGTTCCCCCGGGACATAGGCCTCGGCCAACAGCTTCAGCAATCCTAGGCAGGAAGCGGACTTTCTCTGCACCCAGGACATAGGCCTCTGCACAAACCCTCAGCAATCGTGGGCCAAGAGCAGACTCCAATGCTAGCGTAGCTGTGAACGTCTCATTAGCGCTGTATTGCTCCTGTAGTTTGTCCCAATGCAGTGCCCCGGATAGCTGTGGTAACGTGAGAGAAAATGCATGTTGGCTTCGGCCCACACTCCATGCCCTAGTCAGTCTGTTTTGCTTTTTTTAAGTGCCAGGCAGGTACAACTTCGCTATGGGAAGTCTGTGTGCACCGACAGCATGGGTGGGTCCCAGGAACCCAAAGAAGGTACATAAAGAAATCCCATTGCAGTGCCCCAGATAGCTGTGGTAATGTGAGAGAAAATACATGTTGGCTTCAGCCCACACTCCATGCCCTAGTCAGTCAGTGTTTTTTGGGGGGCCAGATAGGTAGAACACCGCGATGGGAAAACTTAGTGCACCCATAGTATGCACAGACCCCTGTAATATTCCTGTAGCAAAGGTATAAGCTGACCCCAGTAACAGTTATGTTGCAGAAGTCTAGGGAGACCCCAGTAACATTTCAGTAGTGACAGTATAGACAGACCCCAGTAACATTTCTGTAGTAACAGTATAGGCAGACCCCAGTAACATTTGTGTAGCAGCACTATAGGCAGACCCCTGTAACATTTGTGCAGCAGCAGTATAGGCAGACCCCTGTAACATTTCTGCAGCTGAAGTATAGGCAGACCCCTGTAACATTTCTGCAGCTGAAGTATAGGCAGACCCCTGTAACATTAATGCAGTTACGCTCCTCTCCTTTGGCCCAAACAAGTTTCTCAGATAACTGTGGTAACACGAGAGAAAATACATGATGCGCATTGCTGATCACCTGACCCCAAGCAGGAGGAGGAGGTGGCCTTACAAGGTCAAGAAACCATGACCAGGACCCGCTGTAGCCTGTGTTGAAAGGATGTGAGCGGGCCCTTGGCCAGGCTCGGTCCCAGCAAATACCTTGTGAGACGCAAGGTGCTGCGACTGACATAGCAATGGGCAGTCCATCTGCCCACACAGTATTCATTCTGTCTAGGTGTCGGATAGCTCTAGCGACACCGCGAGGGGAAAGGCATCTGCACTATGCACCCTACCCAAGTCAGTCAGTCAGTCACTTTGTGCAGGACAGGGAAATCACCGCTATAGGAAGTCTGTGTGCACCCACAGTATAGGCGAGTCGAAGGAATCCAAAGACAGCATTAAATATAAAGGAATCAGAGTGCCCAAACATGGCAGACTTAAAGTGCGCCGAGACCATAGGCCTCTGCCCACACCCTTAGCAATCACGGGCATAGATGGACTCCGATGCTAGTACAGCAGTGAACGTCTCATTAATGCAGTTACGCTTCTCTCCTTTGGCCCAAACGAGTTTCTCAGATAACTGTGGTAACATGAGAGAAAATTCATGATGCGCGTTGCTGATCCCCTGACCCCAAGCAAGAGGAGGAGGTGGCCTTACAAGGCCAAGAAACCATGACCAGGGCCCACTGTAGCCTGTGTGGGAAGGATGTGAGCGGGCCCTTGGCCAGGCTTGGTCCCAGCAAACACCTTGTGAGACCCAAGGTGCTGCGACTGACATAGCAATGGGAAGTCCATGTGCCCACACAGTATTCATTCTGTCTAGGTGTCGGATAGCTCTATCGACACTGCAAGGGGAAAGCCATCTGCACTATGCACCCTACCCAAGTCAGTCAGTGATTTTGTGCCGGACAGGTAAATCACCGCTATGGGAAGTCTTTGTGCACCCACAGCGTAGGCGAGCCGAAGGAACCTAAAGACAGTAATAAACATGAAGAAATGATAGTGCCCAAACATGCCAGACTTTCACTGTGCCGAGGACATAGGCCTCTGCACACACCCTCAGCAATCGTGGGCATAGAGCAGACTCCGATGCTAGTACAGCTGTGAAGGTCTCATCAATGCAGTAACGCTCCTCTTCTTTCGCCCAAACCAGTGTCTCAGATAACTGTGGTATCACGGGAGAAAATACATGATGCCCAGTGCTGATCCCCTGACCCCAAGCAGGAGGAGGAGGTGGCATTACAAGCCCAAGACACCATGACCTGGACCCGTTATAGTCTGTGTGGGAAGCACGTTAGCGGGCCCAGGGTCAGGCTCGGTTCCAAGCCTCCACCTTTGTGACCCAAGGTGCCCTGAGTTACATAGCAATAGGAAATCCATGTGTCGCAACATAGATAGGTCAACACTAGAAGGGTCAGTCTTTGAGTTCCTTGGCCTAGCCTATGCTGTAAGTGCACAAAGATGGTATTACACAGGAAGAAATCGGAGTGCCCAACCATGGGAGAGTTTCGCCCTGCCAAGCAACTTGGACTCGGCCAGCAATTCTGGCCTAGTCAGTCACTGTATTATTTGTGCCACATAGGTAAAACACCGCGATGGGAAGATATAGTGCACCCATAGTATAGACATTTATGTAGCAGAAGTATAGACCGACCCCAGTACCATTTTTGTAGCAGCAGTATAGGCAGACCCCAGTACCATTTCTTTAGTGGAAGTATAGGCAGACCCCAGTAACATTTCTCTAGCAGCAGTATACACAGACCCCTGTAACATTTCTGTAGCAGCAGTATCAGCAGACCCATGTAACATTTATGTAGCAGAAGCATATGCAGACCCCAGTATCATTTTTGTAGCAGCAGTATAGGCTGTGAGGAAGGAGGAGCAGCAGCCAGAGGATTCAGAGTTTCAGCAGTGGACTGCGTAGAAGACTGGGTGCCCGATACATTGCTGGATGCATTTTCCGCCATCCACGACAGGACCTGCTCACACTGCTCTGTTTGCAATAAAGGTCTACCACGTGGACCCATAAATTGTGATATGAAGCTGGAGACCCCAGAAAGCGTCCAAAATATATTATATTGTCTGACTCAGATGACAGTAGCGGGGATGAAGATTTCCATCAGGTGAGCCGTCACTTCTCTTTAGTCTTATCTAGGTTCATTTTAGTTTTTTTTTTTCTTCCTCACTTTTAAAACATCATAACTCTTATTTTCCCATTGAAGTAGTAGTTGTTTTTTTCAGGATACGTTGTTGTATTTTTCAATGGTACCATTTAATGTACCACATAACGCACTGAAAAACTTTTTAAAAATTCTAAAAAGTGTTGTGAAAGGCAATAAAAAATGCAATTCCACCATCTTTCAGATGGGTCTTGTTTTTACATCATAAACTGCAGCAAAAATCACATTATGCTTTTATTTTTTGGGTCAGTATGATTTTGACGATAGGAAATCTATATAGTTTTGGGGATTTTTTACTATACTACTTTAAAGTGCGTTTCACCACCTGCTTTCTCAAGGGATTAATGCTTATATGGACACTGCATACTATGTTTTTTGGGGATTTTAAGTAATCTTGAGTTCTGGTGGAGTTCTGTTTCTTATGCTCCTATGTCTTGTGTGTTGGACTTGGTGGTTTGGTGTAGCTAATATTTTCGTATTGCAATTTATGGTATTCCTGTATAAAGCCTTGGGCTGCCATGAGCGGCGAGTGGTACCTCGCAATCTCATCCGAAAGCTGATTGGGGTATTTAAGCGCCACTGTCAGACTTGACAGCAGCATTTAAATGGTTATTAGTGGCAATTCGTGTGGCGGCAAAACAACTCAATGGACCCCCATAATTCAATGGACCCCCATCTGTCAGGCATCACCACTCTTCATCCTGCGACGGATACAGCAGTTTGTTATGGTTTCTCTTTATAACAGGAGTCCAGTATGCAGATGTTAATAGAGCCTTAAAGCGGTTACATAGGATAGGTGATAAGTGTATGACTGCTGAGGGAGCCACCAGTGGAATCCCCACTAATCTCTAGAATGGGGACCCAGAGCTGCTCATTGCAGAGATGTTTGAATAGGGTGGTGGTTGCGCATGCGCAGTGCTGCTCCATTTAGAGTCTATGGGACTAACAGAGATAACGGAGTTCAATGAAAGTCCCACTACCTCAGTGATGCCCTGTGATTTTGCCAAAAACAAAATTTACATTGGAGCCCTATCTAAAAAAATAATATTGCTTTAAGCTACCCATAAATAAGAGAATTTTGTTTGTAGATCTCACCGATAATCTGACTTGACTGCCCCACATGCCACATAGATTGCATTTATCTGTCATAACATACCTGTACAACTGAGCAGACAGGAAAATGGCTGGTAGTTGGCCAAGTGATCATAATAAGAAATGATAATGATCATTAATTATAATTAAGTCTAAAGCCAGTTTTACAAAAGTGAAGAACATGTATGCCAAATGAGATTTGCTGTAAAGCTTGTCCCTGTTTTTTTGTCATAAACTGTGCAATAATGTAGCACATGCTCCATAGATATTACTTATATTAAAGGAGTTTTCCTTTCCTAAAAAGTGATGGCATATTCCTAAAATATGCATCACATTATAGTAAGTGGAGGATTCAACTCTCGGACACCCACCAATTCTGAGAGTGAAGAGGACACAGAGCTGCATCACCTTCTAAGTTCTTTCTGTATGACGGCACTCCTGGCCACTTAGCTGTGCAGAGAACTGCAGCCGACTTGGTTTACTTGTATAGAGCCATGCTGTAGTTCCCTACAAAGGGTTGTTGATCCAGGGATTATTCTAATTGCCAGATTGGAGTCATGAAATAATTTTTTCCCTTAAGCAGGAAAAATTGGCTTCTACCTCACTGTATTTTTTTGCCTTCCTCTGAATCAACATTGGGGGTAAAATAGGCTGAACTGAATGGATATTTGTTTTTGTTTTTTCGGCCTTACATACTATATACCCAACCTGATGTATAACCCGATCCCCAATAAGAAGTAACTCTTACATCTCCTATTACAGGGAAAACAAAGTCAAAACATGACATTTTGTTATTTTTGCCTATCAGTTGCAAATAATTGGTTAATGCTAGTTTTAATGTTAAACACCTCATCTTCTTTATCATCTTCTTCTTGTCTTCTAGTCTCATCCCAGTAAGAAACGGAAGCTTCCGAATAAAGACCAGGAAGGAGGTTTCCCAAGCAGGGTTACACCCAGAAAACCAGGTACGGATCTCCTATATAATAAGGTCTCTATTACGCTGCTGTATGTCTTTACAATATCTTGATGTAAAACAATAGCAGCATAATCCGTATTTAGTAGTTTCGCTCCCCGGATCACTGACATCTGAAGTCAGGTCCAAATTGTCGTGGTAGATAAGATGTGTTTTAAACAATTAGCTTTTTTATATTAATGCCATTATTTAGCTAATAATATCATTTTTTCCTCTTTATCATACACAGATTCACCTATTCCATCATGTAGCAATGACAGGTGAGATAAATGACATCTACAGGCGCTGAGCTCAGGTCCATCAGTGTCTATCATCATATAAGGTCCTGCTGGTTCCCGGGTTCTGGATTACTTCACCTTCATCTTCATCAATGATTTCACCCAGTTAATAAGACTTGTGAGGCTTCACTATTACACTTTATCCACTGATGTATGTATATTTGTTTTCACAGATCCAACCATGTCATTGTTATTTCTGATGATGAGGATGATTTTACAAGCGAGGAATCAATTCGCAAAAGTAAGGAGTAATCAGCCAAGTTTTATAGCTACATCCCAGGTTTCTGGTATTGGATATAGTACATTGCTCACTCCTTTTTACTCTTATGTATTACTCACAGGATTCAAGACTTCTGATATAGAAGCAGTCGATGGCAAGCAGTGCACATCTCCCATGGTGATTAGTGACACCGATGATGATGATTGCACCAGAATACCAACAACCCATATCACTGGTCAGTTCCAAAAACTGTTTTCTGGCTCTTTAGAGATGACTTCAATAAAAGATCAATTAGGCTTTATACATTTTAAACTGTATCGGACACCAATATGAGCTCAAAATATTATCTTCCCACGGTGATTCTTGTGCTAAATCCAGGCATAATTAATTATCTCTTTTGCCTGGAACATAATATGGAGTTAGTCACTAAGACACATCTAATATTAGATTATCTTTAGGGTGTCCAAATGGAAAAAAGCTAAAATGTTCTTCTAGGGTTCTGATGAGGCAAATTTCACTGCAGTGTCAAAAAGTTTCCCTGGTTAGGATAGAACTACACATAGACCTGGCAATACTTCTGATGGTGGTATGCACCGTACATGTGTGAGAGTTCAGTCCCCATATAGACACCAATGGGTACAAGTGCATCCACCCGCTCATCAGTATTACAGCTTTCCATTAATAACCTCATACACTGGTCCATCATACTGGCAGATAACCTGTTATTGAGGAGTCTTGTAGGTAGCTGCCCTTCCAATAGACATTATTAGCTGTGCACGCTATAATACATTTGTCTTTCTGAATCGTAAGCTCTCGTTAATATAAACCTTTTTGTACTAATTGTATCATAATGGAAGATTTTCACTACTTTATATTTCTATGCAGTTAATGAAATATTTGGAGATGAACCCACCTCAGAAGAAAGGTAAGTTCTATGAAGTTTCATGTTCCTATAATTAGCCTTGAGGAAGGTACACTTTCCTGCCTCCACCTGTCCGTACCTATTTCTCCTGCTTCATGCCCATATGGTACTAGTCACAGAGACGGAAAAAGTCTATAGACTAAATTATTTGGCCCTTGTCACAGTTATAGACTAAAATGTATATACTTTAATGGAAAATTAAACTTAAAAACATGAATGGGCTCACACACATGCGTATCGCATGGACGAACAAAACAACCACACAAAAACACAAAGGTCGCCTCTTCCTTATCTCAGGAAACTTATGGAGGCTAGAAAAATCAGTATTGATAAAGGACTACTAATGTTATGTCCTCTATTTTTTATTTATATCACATAGGAGGTAGGAGGAAGGCTCTATCTGCTGTAGGGCGCCTGTGAGTATAATGCCCCCCGCAGAATATTTTAGGTAGGGAACCTCTTCCTAACAAAAATTCGCCCCTCTGTGATTACAATATAGCGCTTAGCGCATGACGAGATGGTCAAAATAGGAGAAACTCCAAGAGAACTAGACCCTTATGCGCAAGAATTACGGCGCAGATCAGGGTTATTCAATTGCAGTATGCTCGACTCTGCTCAACGCGTTTCCCCACACGAATGTGGTTCATCAGGAGCACATATATTTTGAAGAAAGAATAATAAATCAGGATGATAACTGATTCTGCTTTTTGTTGTTTTTTCGTGATGAATAGATATTTTAAAATTATTAGAATATATCGGGCTGCTTGGAAAACATTTTACAGTTCAGTTTCTTATCTTGTTTCTTTCTTCTAGTCTCATCCAAGTAAGAAGCCAAAACCTCCAGATCAAGAGCAGGAAGGAGGTTTCCTAGCCAAGATAAGACCCAGCGAACCAGGTACTGATCTCCTATATAATAAGGTCTCTATTACGCTCCTATATGCCTTTACAATATCTGGATTTAAGACAATAGCAGCATAATCCGGGTTTAGTGGTTTTGCTCCCCGAATCACTGACATCTGAAGTCAGGTCCCAATTCTCCTGCTAGATAAGATGTGTGTTAAACCATTTGCTTTCTTTTGATTACTGCTATTATTTATCTAATACATCCATTTTCCCCCTTTTTTCAGCTACAAATCCACCTAAACCATCATCCAGCAATGACATCTACAGGCGCTGAGCTCAGATCCATCAGCGTCTATTATCATATAAGATCCGGCTGGTTCCCAGGCTCTGGATTATTTCACCTTCTCTCATCTACTGATATCAATGATTTAATCCAGTTAATAAAACTTGTGATCAGAGGCGTAATTTGAAGCTCCCGGGCCTCGATGCAAAACTTGTAACAGGGCCCCCAACTATAATGCTTTACTCATAGTACTGGGTTCCCTATATAGAGAAGAGAGGCCTTATGGGCCCCCTAAGGCTCCTGGGCCCGGGTGCAACCGCATCCCCTGCATCCTCTATAGATACGCCCCTGCTTGTGATGTTTCAACAATCTTATTGCGATTTCTGATGATGATTCTACAAGCGAGGAACTATCAATTTGCAAAAGTAAGGAGTAATTTGCCAAGTTTTATAGAAACAACCTAGAATTCTGGTATTGAACATAGTACATTGTTCACTCCTCTCTATTGTTATGTGTTCACAGGACTTCTGATACAGAAGCGGTTGATGTCTAATCCGTGCCGATTTTCAGTGGTGATCAGTGACAGCGAGGACGAATGCATGATAACACCAAATCTCTCCCCATCTTCCTAATCCGGGGAAAAACAAGTTTCCCAAAGTTTTCCTCTTGCCTAAACTTTCTCCATATCTCCCAATTTAAAAAAAAAAATTAATAGTCTTCTGTCTTCTTCTCCTAAGACTGGTTACTGGTCAGACCCCACATATTGCGTACAGTTTTGGGCACTGGTACTCAAGAAGGACATATCAGAGCTTGAGCGGATACAAAGGCGGGCAACTAAAGTAATAAATGGAATGGCTGGACTACAATACTCAGAGAGGATATCAAAATTGGGATTATTTCGTTTAGAAATAAGATGGCTGAGGGGCGACCTAATATCTATGTATAAATATATCAGGGGACAATACAGAGATCTCTCCCATCATCTATTTATACCTAGAACTGTGACTGTAACAAGGGTGCATCCTGTAAGTCTAGAGGAAAGAAGGTTTCTACACTGACATAGAAGGGGCTTCTTTACCATAAGAGCAGTTAGACTATGGAGCTCTCTGCCCGAGCACATGGGGATGGCGAACTCACTAATTGAGTAAAAAGTGACCTGGATGCCTTTCTTAGGCGTTACAATATTGCAGGTTATAGTCACTGATTATTTCAGGAGGGTCACTGATCCAGGGATTATTCCAACTACCAAATTGGAGTTGGGAAGGAATTTTTTTTTTTAATATGAGGAAAATTGGCTTCTACCTCATGGAGCTTTTTGCCTTCCTCTGCATTAACAATGCAGGAAATTAAGCTGAACTGCACGGACATGTATTTTGTCAGCCTCACATACTATTTTACTAAGTTATTATGAGTAAATGCAGCAGGGACCAGGGAACACAGGAAGAGAGAAGAGATCACTGCAACTGGAGACCACACCATAGGTCCAGGGTCAGGAGAATAGCCGCTGATGATCGGGCAGCCCAGCATGTAGAGCACCAGTGCATGGGAGCAGAGGAGCGCCATGTCCAGTGAAAACAGCAGCTGAGATGTCCCAACTTGTGAGAGATGGCACAGCAGACCAGCAGCAGATTGGTGTGGTGGGAGACGCTGCCTCAGACCAGAGGGCATGGTGATCATTACTCCAAACCAGTATCAATCTATCAAAAAGAAATCCAGAGTCCCAACCAGTGTAGTGCATGCCTGGGGCACAGGAAGCCATGTGTGTCATGGAGGGTAGCCAACCAGGAAAAAGGACCGTGAGAGGGCCATTGCCATAGCCTCATGCCCACAAGACTGTGATCTTGTGGGCATTAGGCTCTGCTTCCTGCGTAGAGATTGCAGTGAGCGGGCGATAGGCTCGTTGTAGTTGTTCGGGACAGTTTGCAATATTAGAAAGTTTTATTGTGTAATGCAAAAACTTATGACGCTTCCGCCTGGTCGCTGTCCTCCCATCATAACAGTTAACCAACATCTTGCAACTTCACTCTACACTACATTCCGTGTATATTCATATATATTACTGTGCTTACAAACACTACAGAGACCTGGGTTGCTGAGCACCACTTGACACAAAGCGATTTCTGACTGCAACCCTAGGAGCAGGGGAGCAGTGGCATTGTGCAACAAAAATGACTGACACACACCTACCGGTAACTGAGTGATGAAAGGGTTATCCAGGGAGGTAAAAACTTACCTCCTCCAGTGGCACTGGCATCTCCAATTCAGGAATGGTTCCGACACAGGGTCACGCAGTACAGACCTTTTGCTTTTGCGGTGACAGCAGCTCAGGGGGTTCGCTGACTGACTGTCTCATTTCAATAACTCATGGTAGAGACAAAGAAGAAGGTTGGTTTAGTTCTTGACATCACCAACAACATGTTGTCTGTACCACGTGCCCTAGTGGTAAAACCAGGCAAGAAGTGGAGGTGCCAGCACTACTCGAGCAGGTACATTTCTCTTTCCCAGAACCACTTTAAAACTACCATTAATATCCCCCCCACCCCGCAAAAAATTTGATATTTGATAATCACCAGTTACCATAAACTCTGCCATATTATCACACGACTCCACTCCTGCATCTTAGGATATGCTGCAAACTATGGGAAATGCATGAGAGATTTTGCAAAAAACGAAGTCCTGTATGTTCTGGTGAATAGCTGTAAATTAAATAATAAATGAAGGAGTCCATACTAGCCTTTAGGCTACTTTTACATGTAGCATGTTTGCTGCAGCAGAAAATCCACATTCAGCACATGAATTTTGGTGTGGATTTCACCCCCGCATTTGAAGGGGAGGAATCCACACTGAAAACCTGCAGCATAAATTGACACGCTGCATATTTAAAATCCACACGACATGTCAATTTTGTTGTGAATCTTGTGCAGATTTTTTCCCCACACTGTGTGGACAAGATTAACGCCCCGTGTGAAAACATCCTTAAAATTTGTAATTAGTAGAGCCTGGATGAAAATGGGGAAAGCGAAAGACATGATCAAAAGCTTTAAAAGTTAGAAAAGAAAAACATAGATGTTAACATAGCCTGTTTCATGTAGACCATGTTCACATCTCTGCCCATCTATCTGGATGTTTGGCTCCATCAGAGTAGACAAAGAAATTGACGAAAGTGACAGATATGGCACTTTATTCAGATGAAGGGTACCAACAGATGCCATGATGCTGCTGCTGTGAAAGTGTAGTGAACCAAAGGGTACTTCAGGGTAGTCAAATAGTTAGTGAAGTCCTGAATACCTGGCTGTGAGCTCTTCTAGAATCACAGTAGGTATTATTTATCGGAAAGACACTGTCTTTCCCGGAAATTGGGTTCAGGTTAGTCTGCCCGGCAATCATTCTCTCTGATTGGCTGCTTGTCAGTAAAATCTCTAATTGGTGGAATGGAAGGAGTCTAGCCAAGCCCAAGAGAGTGAGCAGCGTGAAGGAGGAAATGTGTCATAAAAAGAGAGAAAGTGCGGGAAAGGCAACCCTTAAGCCATCCATTCTTGCACAAATACCTATCTGGAAGCAACCCCAGATAACTTAGACTGGCCGGCTGGGTTTTCCAAAGTACAGGAAAGAGTTAAGAAATAAGTTATGTGAGGGTTATGAACATATTAATTTATATATGTATGTATTTTTGATATACGTTTCCGGAGGCTGTAGGCCTAAATTGTACACTCTATTCTGACATTTAGGTTAGTACTTAATTACATTAAGTACTGGTGTAATCTTAAATGTCCATCATGTCTCCAAGAGCTTGTTTATCTCGTTACACTGATCAAAAGGTTGTATGGGATGCTTTGTTTTTGACTGTTGTCTAGGTAGGGCATGTGATTAAAATGTAGAGTGTGATGATAATCAGGATACCAGACACGATGTCTACATACAAACAAATAAAGCATTGTTTATAGAGAAGACAAAATTATGTACCAGTAAAACAGGTCAACCTCTGTAACACTAGCCTACTGATACGCCTACTATTTTCTGTATAAGAATAAGGCAATGTACACAATAAACTCAGATTGCTTCTAGACACAGGCCTGATCTCTGTGTTTCATAGCTTTCTCACGGCGGCCGCCATAACCACCTTTGATTTGGAGCCTCACAGCATATTGACGGAACATTGAATTCCCTAACATTAATTGGCGCCCGAACACGGGGCTTGATGGAACAAGAGGACCACCTACACCTCGAACCCCCCCGGACCCAGATGGGATAAGGAGCCACTCGGAACCACGGATTGACAAAAACTGCGCAGTAAGGTAAGGTTTTATCTTGCCACAATCTATCCGTGCTTCCTGGCTGCTCCTTTCCTGTCCGAGGGGTAAGAAGTGCATGCCTCTTATAAATCTTCAAGCTTTTAAGAATCCATATGGTGGGCTGAATATGCTGTGCGGGTGTTTAACTGTTATTGTCTTTATTTGTTACTTTGCATGGTCAGTGTACAGAATATGAAACCCTCTTGCCGATCTCTGGAAGGCATGGTATAAATTGTACCAGGGAAGCCTAAAATTTTCAGGGGATAAAATCCCTGATGGGAGCCTCTTATAGGTATAAGAGAAGAAGTTGAGACGGGGGGAAATAAGCAGGGTTGGGAGGTACCGACACTTACAGACAAGTGAGGAAGTACTGACACTTAAAAAGTAGTAACTGACATGCAAATGTTTTTGTCTTTATGTGTGTGTATAAATGGAAGGACCTGTATGAGAGTTAGACTGTGTTATATGGTGTATACTGTCCGGTAACCAGAAACGAAATGAAGCAAAAATGACCAAATGCTGAGCCAGACCACAGGGGGTGGAGCTAGGTGATGTAAGGAGATGGGAGGAAAGAACAATAGGAATAGGTCTTGCTCCACCCTCCACACAGTCCAGCCTAGGTGAGAAGTGTGTCTCCATTTTAAGTGGATGTTGGTGTATATATATATGTATATTGTGGTAATGTATAGAGTGAAGGTCACTCTTAGACTCCATGTTAAGTCTCTCACTTGAACAAATGGAGTGACCAAAGGAGGGGCATCTAATTTTATTCCTGAGACTAGTTGTGTGAGATAATAGCCCAGGATTACCACAGTGTATATATGAATATACAGATTCGTGGAATATGTGGAATTCAAAAATATTGAGTTGTGTTAATTTGAATATTATTGAATTAAGATATTAATATGAGATAATTGTGTACTTGAAACACCTGATAAGTACTTTAGTCAAATTAATATTTAAAGTGTAATTCATTTCCAATTAACAACAGTATTCTATTTGAAAATAATAATAAAAATAATAAGCCTCTTGGTGTATATAAACCGCCAGCCATTGGCCATAGTGCTGGTAAAGAGGATAAGGTATGGAAGACTGCACAGAAAATAGTGAAACAAACAGTTGTTTTATGTGTGTGAAAGAATAAAAATAATAAGCCTCTTGGTGTACATAAACCGCCAGCCATTGTCCATACTGCTGGTAAAGAGGATAAGGTGTGAAAGATAGCTAAAGAAATTGGCAAATGAATATTGGTCCCCATCCCACTTATTAGGGTCCCAATCAACTACAGTATGAACCTTTTTCTTATAGTGTCTAACTCTCTTTAAAGCGTAATCTGAACTAAGTCTTGCTCCTTGCAGCAATACATAAATGGCGCTGTGAACAGGATTACGCAGAGAGTAATACACTAGTTTGTTTTAAAGGAAAATTTTGATAAACTGATAGTTGAAGAATTTCTTGTGATAATCTGGCATAGTGTGAAAATGTCGCCTTTTAAGAAAATCCGCAATAGTACGAAAATGTCGGTAGCTAAGAACAAAGAAGTGTCCGATGAATTGTTAATTATGCCAGGGTGGAATAAAGCCCCCTATAATATATTGGCCGCTGAGTGGTCGCAGTGTGGTGAATATCAGTATGTGGGTAGAAATGGGCATAAGTTGTATTGTGTTTGTCATTGGGTAGCCTATTCTGAGCGAATTGTGTAAAAACCGCGGTACTAAGAGTTTTTCTTATCTATACATAATTCGCTCATTATTGGAAGTCTGGTGTACAGTAAATACAATCCCAATTTCTACTTCACATATTATCAGTCCGTATAGGAATGAATAAAACCCCCCTTAGTGAGTGTGAATTTGCAGTTTTTGTAAGGTGGGGCAGGTATATTACACTCTAAGTTCATTTTGAATAGCCAGCCCAGGTTATTTGCACAATAGAAGATGCTTACAGGCAGTGGAACCAGTTATACAGCTATTTGTCTGGAGAAGTTTCTGTGTTCTATAGAAGATAAGATACATTTCAAAGGGTGGAGTACTGGGCTTTAGAAGACCTACTTGTCTTTGCAAAGAAATCTGAATTAAGAATTGGTTATATTTGGCTACATAGGAAGTATGTTGTATCATATATATATATATATATACTGTTCAGTAGCTGAAAATGAAATGAGAAAAGAATTCAAAGATGTTCTCTCATTGTCGGGTCAGTTCCCTCTTCCATCTTCACCCCCTCCTTCATCTCAATTCCAACCGTCTCCTCCCCACCCTATGCCAAGTCATCCACTCCAAGGTCAAACATTGGACTGGAGGGATGGACCTGCTGGCATTGTGGACAACAGAACCCGGATTGGAGAGAGAGCTGCCCTGCTTGCGGAGCTCCTCGGTGCAAACCGGTTATGCCTATGCTCACTAGATCCTAGGCTAGTGAGTGGAAGCATGAGAAGGAGGACAAGGAGGAGATGCAGGAGTATATGTAAAACAGGGAAGGCAGTGGGAACGATAATCTAAAATTATGTGAAAAACTATTGTGGCACAGATTAGGATTAAATTAAACATAGAGAATTGAGAAGTGGTAAAATATTTTTAATTTGTCTGAAACATTGGGGAAAAAGAAAAAAAAATTGAGAGAATCCTCCTTGTCTCTTTCTAATATTACACAAAGAGAAGGAAGAAAGTGTAAAACAATTCTATGCCCCCCTTCAACAACGTTTGTCAGATCTGGGATATAGGGGCATAGAAGAGATGGGTAAACATGTACTTAGTATGGCCTTTGTAGAAGGTCTATTGAAATCCCTAAGGTCATAGATAATAAACCAGAGTGGAGACAGTCTGAATCTCCGGCCCTTTTTCAGACAAAAGGGCATTTATGTAAAGCTAAAAGAAAACAAAAAAATGCTTGGACCGTCCTGCTACAAGGAATGCAGAATTCTCCAAACATGTACACCCAGGCACTCCAGTCTGTTTTGCAGGCCTGGACTCCGCCTGAGGGGACTGTGCTGTTGCAGTATGTTAATGACCTTCCGCTTTGTGCTGAGGATCTGAAACATGTTAATCTGCATGCATTTCTCGTCTAAAAAAAATTTATTATTTTTTTTTTTCTTGAAGAGAAAATGGCTGCAAGGCTTAAAAAGGAAAAATTACAGCTTTGTAAACAAAAGGTTATTGTCTAGCTCAAGAAGGCAGACATCTCACAGAACGACGCAGGGCTGCAGTTCAAGCCATTTCTGTATCTTCTTCTGCTGCCAAAGCTTCGCACCTTTTTGGGACTTGTCTCATACTGCCATCCCTGGCCTTTCATGCGACAGCAGTATTGACGCAAAAACATGGAGGACGTCCACGGTCACTTGGGTATTACTCCATGAGATTGGATCCGGTAGCCTGAGGAGCCCCCTCCTGTGTCCGTGCGGTAGCAGCAGTACAAGCAATGGTTGACAAATCTTCTGAGTTGGTCCTGGACTACCCCCTAGTGGTTCTCACCCCTCATGACATCCAGAGTATACTCACTCAAGTACAACCTAAACACCTGTCTCTAGCTCGTCAAATAAGGTTGCAATGTGCTTTGCTCATGCCCCCCCTTTAATATTTCTTTTCAATGGTGAACCCAGCTACTCTTCTTCCAATCGAGTATCCTGTTTCAAATGGGGGAGGGGGAGGCATAGGTGATCAAATGGGGGAGGGGGATGCATAGGTGATCTATGTATTACAGATCAGCTATTTTTAAAAATTTTTGCAAATAAGAACGTGATCTATTTGGAATAGAATATCAGCATGATTGTCTAGCATTGATGCAACAAGAAAGTTTACGTTTTAAAGATTTATTGAAACCCCTTGTTAATACATATTTTGAGTTGTATTTTATAGATGGTACCAGGGTGATTGACGACTCCACACCAGATGTTCACACAACAAGATCTCTAAAAGCAGAATGCCTCCGCATGTCTCAGTACAAGAAGCGGAACTGAAGGCCCTCACTGAGGCGTGTAGAGTGACAGAAGGTAACCATTTACACTGACTCCTGGTATGTATTCGGCATAGATCATGGTTACGGCCCAATATGGAAGGCCAGACATTTTTAAACTTCTGTAGGACAACCCATTAAGAATGGTGTAGCAGTACAGAACCTTATGAAAGCCTTACTCCTACCAGACAAAGTAGCAATCCTGAAGGTGAAAGCTCATATTAAAGCCAACACTGCAGAAGCAAAAGGCAACGCCCTCGCAGACTTCAACGCAAAAGCAGTGGTCCTTAAGCCGTGGAAGAAAGAAGAAAAGAAGATACTGACCGCATAAGTCAGAGACTATGATTTGGACTTTGATAAAAATTTGAACATTGACAGTCACAAGCCAGCAAAGAAGAAAAAGATAAATGGACTAATATGGGAGCAGTAGAACAGGGTGGCGTATGGCAAACAGTCAGTAACTTGCCTACCGCGATCCCTGTACCCCATGATGGCCCAGCTGATCCATGGAAAGACTCACCTATCGAAGGCAGCTATGTTACCTACGCTTGAGAGAGAAAGGGTTGCCCCCTGGGTTCTTTGTAGCTGCTACATCATTTGTCCAGTTTTGCATGAGCTATGCCGTAAGCAACAGGGTAGAAGTAAATTGACCACAAAGGCACTTGCCAGGACCACTCTACCCATTTCAGGGATTGCAAATTGACGACATTCAGCTCCCACGTGTTGGGAAGTATGAATATGTGCTTGTTGTTGTTGATGTTTTTCAGGTTGGAGGCGTACCCTGTTACAAAAGTAAATGAGCAGGTAACCGAAAAGAAGCTCATGAATAAGGTAATCTGCAGATACGGGGTACCAGAGGTTATCAAGTCAGATAGAGGTACACATTTCACAGGTGAAATAATGCAACACTTCATGTCTGCCCTGGGTAACTCCCAGGCATTTGACACCCCCTTATCATCCACAAAGAGCCAGAAAACAATTGTGCATTATAATATTTCTCTTCAGGCAATGAAACCCTGCACCAGAGGAAAACGAAAATGGTATGATACCCTATTAGGGGGAATTGGTACAGGTGTAGGGGTTCTGAACTCTATAGATTTAGAGGTGATGAAGAATAAAATGGCTGGGGTAGGACAGGATGTTTCTAGATTGATAAATGTTCAGGCACAATGCATGCCTTCCTTGTTCCTCCCCCGATGTCTTGCATTAGGATATGATAAGGATGTATTAACGCTTTTTAATCTGGTTTTGCGGTTTAAAAGGATTTGTTTGTAAATATGAGTAAATTCATGAACTATACACAATGTAGCCTGCAATATGTATATATGATTCACGAGAAGGATAAAGCACAGTCAGATGTGATGACGAATAATGAAAAATTGTGGAGAAATATTCTCAATAATGTAATTCCAGTAGCATCCTGGATACGGCCCCGGGGCTGATAGTGTAGAATGCTCTGATGAGTATAGCACTGGGGAAATGACTTTTTATGATGTAAAGGACACAAGCCTGATGTGTAGGTCTGTAGTACTACCTGTGGTGTTCGGACCGCCTCTATATGCTTTACAATATTGGTTGCCCAAGTTCACAGGTATGATGATTTATAGTGAAAATAAAACCCATGGTATAGAGAACTGTGAAGAAACACTGGATGGCCTAGCATGCGGACGGAGTACAGCCGCATATGAGCCATGTTTCCAGCAGCCTTCAATCAGCATATGTGATTGGACGGTGTTACCTGCTTCTTCTATATGCTGATAGAAGTTGGCCCCCAATATGTATATATTCTTTGTTGCCAACCGAACTGGAACCACCAGTATGTATAATCTCACCACTCCATTGTCTGGATGTATACAGAACATATCGGTGATACATTGATTTACAGAAACTTACACATTTTTGTCAGATGCTGAAGCAACATTAAGGTACTACTGGTACCCAGATGCTATCCCTATGTCAACTCTGACAGTATCCTTGGGTAGAATTGTAAGACTAATGATAGATACTGAACACCTTTAAAAGCATTTGGATGTTACTAACCTCTCCCTTATGGAATTAGAAAAATGTATGGGTAGGAGATAAGCTAGTCAGCCTAGGTACTAAGATCCAGGTAGACACAGAGTATAACTGGTATGATATTTTTACTGAATGGTCACCTATTGCAGGAAAGATGATGGATTTTATGTTTCACCCTTTACTAATACTGTTTCTTTTGTTCATTCTTTTGAGTGTTTGCAATTTATGGACATTCTGTGGGATACGGAGACAAGCAAATTATCTGGAATCGCTCCCTCTACGATATCGTTAAAACAGTCATACGTAAAAGAGCAACAACAGTGGGGATCCGGCGAAGAGGATAGAAAGACCGGCAGGGGTGGCTTAGCACCCTTGATAGTACCACTACAAAGGCTCTTTTCAAGATGGACTGTTTCAAAATGGGGGATTGTGAGGGTTATGAACATATTAATTTATATATGTATGTATCTTTGATATACGTTTCCGGAGGCTGTAGGCCTAAATTGTACACTCTATTCTGACATTTAGGTTAGTACTTAATTACATTAAGTACTGGTGTAATCTTAAATGTCCATCATGTCTCCAAGAGCTTGTTTATCTCGTTACACTGATCAAAAGGTTGTATGGAATGCTTTGTTTTTGACTGTTGTCTAGGTAGGGCATGTGATTAAAATGTAGAGTGTGATGATAATCAGGATACCAGACACGATGTCTATATACAAACAAATAAAGCATTGTTTATAGAGAAGACAAAATTATGTACCAGTAAAACAGGTCAACCTCTGTAACACTAGCCTACTGATACGCCTACTATTTTCTGTATAAGAATAAGGCAATGTACACAATAAACTCAGATTGCTTCTAGACACAGGCCTGATCTCTGTGTTTCATAGCTTTCTCACGGCGGCCGCCATAACCACCTTTGATTTGGAGCCTCACAGCATATTGACGGAACATTGAATTCCCTAACAGTTACATGTATTTCTGCTCAAGTGACATTGTTTGAACCTAATGCTGGGAGTTCTGCAACTGTGAACTGTTAACTTTACAAGCGTGGAGTAAACTCTGTACTTTTAGTTTACTTTCTCTAGTCTGGACTGGACTCTTCCTTTCATTATTACCAAAAAGCTACATTTAAGAGTTACTGGTGTCACGAGGAAATTAAACCTAGATCATCAATAAAATTAAAAAAATAGTATAAAAAAAACTATAACATTTCTTGCTACTGTTGTTGTTTTGCCACTGTGCGCCACCGGGCCAGGCCGCGTCTCAACATTCCAGGGGGGGACAGTAGAGTCACTATTGACAACAATCATGTTCCCCGTTGTCTCCGCGCTAGGGCCTGCACTTGTCCGCCACAAAAGAATGAAAAAAATATATATACTCTCCTCTGACCCCCGCAGTTCCACTGTCCCCACCACACTCTCCTCGCACATGACAGCATGTGAGCAATGCACCCAATCCCTGGCCTCATCCATATGATGCTAGGGAATGTGAGCAGCTGGGAAGCAAGGGTAGAATGAAGTGGAAGGGCAACGGAGTTGTAGGGGTCAGAGGTGACTCATGTTGCAGTATAACCACTATGCCAATAATACTAAAGCAGGGGCAAGAGGGGGTATAAATGCTGAGGTGGGGGCCATAAACATTAAGCTGGGGTATTCGGAGCCTTGAAGACGGCCTGTGAGTCTAACATCTATGTGGGGCAGCTAGAGACAGGGTCTCATAGGCCAATAGAATACAGCGCAATACTAAAAAGTGGAATTAAGTAAAGTAAAACGTTTAAAAAAAAAGTTTAACCCCCACATTTTCCACTTTACCACGTGGAAATTTTTTTTTGATTATTTGGTACCACCACATTTGCACAGACACTGTTACATTCGTGTGGGCAAATAAGCACCCGGCCCACACAAACGTGCCCAAAGATGGGGGTATCACAAACAAGGGAACCTAAAAGGGAATTCAGCCTGGACTTGCTGACAGAAACACCAACAGGACAGAGCACTGCATACTGCAGACTGGACTGACGGACAGACACAACTTAGGGACTGACAAATGACCACAACTCTCGCCATGCATACCTGTACACATAAGCAGATGATATAGCTATAAAAGTACGAGGTATTGATTTGTACATTGGCCAATGAACTTGAACCACAAGGCCACGACAAGGCTCCTCGTGTCTTGCAGTCCCTACACTAGCCAGACACATCTACTAAAGGACCCGAAGGGCCACCCTAGCACAGAAATAGCAAACAAACTCAACAGAACAAACTGTCACAAAACTGACAGAAAATAAACATAAAAACGGACATGAACCAACAAACTCACAGCAAGCTGCAAAGGACAAGTATACATGACTGCTCACTCTGGACACCAAATTGACACAGACAGGAGCTGGGTTTATATGTGAGCAAAGACCCAGGGGATTGGCTAGCAGAAGATCATCACACCTAGCCAGCACAATCATTCCATACCTGTGGGCTTGTGCTGCTAGAAACCATAGTACAACCAACCCCAGCCAGCAAAATCTAACAGAGACATTTTTCTTAAGTTACTACATTTAACCCACAGGAAACGTCATAAAAAAACCATACCTGGCTAAAATAGCAAATTGTGCATATCTTGCATTACAAAATACAGAATCGAAAGTGATAAAAATAAAAGTCATTTAAACCACCAAATTGTAACAGTACAAGTACGATTCCTCCCCAAATGCCAAAAAGAACAAAAAAGCAGCAGCATTGAGGGGAATTTTTTTCTAGGTTTCTTTGAATGTGCCCATGCAAAAATACATTAAAAAAGTGAAAAGTAGCAAAACTAAATAAAAAAAATAAAGTAAAATAAAAACCACAGCATAAACTTGGTATTGCCAGAATCATGCTGACCCAACGAACATTATAACATTTATTCTGCATTTTAAACTCTGTAAGAGCTTATTCACAGGAGGGTATATCGGCCACCGTTTTCACGGTTGGCCGATATACGCTGCCATCTGATCTGTCTTTCCCTTTCCTTCCTCCTTACCGACTCTCTGCTTCTCTCCTCCCCTCTGGCTATTTGCAATTAAAGGGGGCGGGTGGGGGGCTAAGCTTCCACCCCCTCCCCGCAACAAATAATGGGAGGTTGTGTAGTGGCGGGGCTTAGCTCAATCACTCCTCTGCCCCCTCCCATTGCAAACAGCCAAAGGGGAGGAGAGAGGCAGTGAGCCGGTAAGGGGGAGGGAAGGAGGAAGATAGCTCAGATGGTAGCATATATCGGCTGTGAAAACGGCTGCCGATATACCCTCCTGTGAATAAGCCCAAAAAGCAAAATGGTATAATTTTTTCCCCCAATCCCCTCATAGAACAAGTTATACATATGAATCCCAAAATGATGCCATTAAGAATACAACTTTTCCTGCAAATAAACAAGCCCTCACATGGCTATGTAGATGGAAGAATTGAAAAGCTATGGCTCTTAATTATAAACTATGGCTCTAAAAGCGTGACATTATTACTATCTGGGGCATTATGAATGCAAACGTGTGCTGGAAAAGCAGGAAGCCAAACAGCTTTGTCATATCAAGTTTGACCATGAGAACATTTCATGGCGGTCTGAGCTAGATGAACAAGGCCTTTTTCCCACGGGTGATCTGTTTTTCTGCCGGCTGCATCGTGGCCGGACAACACATGAATGAGAGAAAGCTGCAAGTCACAGCTAAATCTTGTGTTCTTGTCCATTCACACGGCCATTCCGTCTGCCGGGGAGAAATCCTTCAACTGGCTCAATACAGCTAACATAGCTTAGCAGCCACAGCTGCTGCAAAGCTCCCTCCTTCTCCCTTTGCCGGCTGCTCCCCTAGGCTTCTACGGGAGCTGCCGGCTGATCGCGGCCTAAAGTTAGGGCAAGAACTATCTTTGCCGGTCGCATCAAAATTCAGCCACCGTAATTGGCAGTGCGTGTGCTATCTTTTCCGACCAAGCGATTTTACGCGGGTAAACATCGTCCATCTGAACGATTAGAATCCAATGCTTCAGAGGGCCACATTTTTCGGCCAAAGTTTTATTGCGGCTATTTAGCCACGGTAAAATGCTTGCATGAATAAGGCCTAAGAAGCTGGGATAAGATCCATGGATAAAGATCCCATTGTGGGAGAAATCCGGGGACCTTAGTTATGTAATTTCATCTCCCCTTACGGATACGATCCGTAAGGGGAGATGAAACTTTAATGGTTTTTTAAAACTTTTTTTTTACTTTACATAATCACTGTTATCCACCGGACCGGAACCACATACAGCGGTCCCCAGTCACATCCCCCTGCACTAGGCTTCCTTTGACAGCCGGTTGCAAGCAGATTTTTAAATTGGCTGGGCTCTCCAGCCTTCTGCTCATCACGCCACATCGGCGCTTGCGCCAAAGCCCACAGCAGGTCCCAATCTCAGCGGGACATCACGGAGATCTTAAGTAAGTATTCTCAGCTGCCCCCGTGGAAGGGCAGCTGAAACTTTAACAGGCCCAGGAACTGGTCACCACAATACTGGTGACATTTCCTGCTTCCCGGCTACCTTTAGGAGCCGGGACCCAGGAGATTTCAAGTTTGCCGGGCCTCCTGGCCTTCTGCGTGTGCGCGTGACGTCATACATCTGGAGCGGATGCGCAGATGTATGATGTCACTGTGGGACATCACAGAGGACCGAGGTGAGTAATCTCAACTGTTGGGTCTGATCCATGAGGGCAGCTGAATCTTTAGCTTTTTAAAACTTTTTATTGACCTGATTGCGATCGGCGCTATCCATCAGATCGCATGACCCCGGGGGGGTGGGGTGGGGGGGACTTTAATCCTCAGGGGATGCATGTTTGTACATCTCTGAGAATTAAAGCCCACTTAGCTAGGACGTAAAAAGGCAATGGGGCCGTCACTAGGGGTTCAAAGAGTAACTACAGTTTTTTTTTTAATGTGCAGAATAGGCGATTCTAAGCATTATTGCAATAGGTTTTATCAGCCAGTTCTGTACAGTTTTTGTACAAAGCTCCTCTTCTGCTATGCAGCTAGGTGAAGGTGGGGCTGAGACAACGTTTTCCCTTAACTACACAGCAGAAAAGGGGCTCCAGCTACACCTGCATTGTTCTTTCTAAGGCTAAATTCACACGGGCGTGCACGATATTGGGCCATGAAAAACCTCCCGATATTGCACTTGGGAACATGCAATTTCAGTAATAGTTGATTGGTGGGTCCGCTGTTCTGAATCCCCAGCAATTAGCTGATTGAAGAGGCCATGGGTGAGCACTGCGGCCTCTTCTCAGGCTCGTGATGTCATGTATATCAGTAATGTGACCTGAGAGCAGCTCATTCCCTCTATATTTATTTGCTGGTGTTCACATAACGGTGCAATCCTAGGGCCAGATAATACCAATATACACAGCCTAAATATTAGTGCCATATACAGTAGTTGGAGAAATGGATACTATGGAAAGTGATGGCTGTAATCCAATCCAGGCATCCATATTATGGTGCTCCTAGGCTGATGCCCCTCTTACCCCTTCAGAATTTATTCCTCATTTAATCTAAAATGAAAACCACAAAAAATGACTCCTATATTATCAGAGAATCGGCTTCTTGTGGAGGATATTTTGCAGCAGATTTCTAAAGGTTCCTTATTGTTCCTGACTTGTTAGCTGATGGGCTTATAAGCTACAGTATATCTCTTCAGGGTCTATCTGCTGTGTTTTATGCTGATAGTACTGGAAGAGACGGCAGATTTATTTATTCTCTTTATTTATGAGAGAATGAAGAAGAAAAGGACTTTTTATGGCATCTCCGCAGCTTGAGGCCTCAGTCAGACGGGCGATTTTTCGCGCGATTTGCGCATGCGCATGCGTCCGGCGATTTTTAAAAACCATTGCTTTGCAATGGTATCGGACACATGAGCGCTTTTTATGCGCTCGTCCGATAAATTAAAGAACAGAAATCGCAGATCGCACCTATCTGCGATCTGCGATTCCTGTTCTCTTCTCTATATGCGCTCAATGGGGCCAGCGGCAGCAGCGCCGACCCCATTGAGAACATATAGAAGACAAATCATTCTTCTCTGCCACAGCTGTAACAGCTGTGGTAGAGAAGAACGATGTTTGCCCATTGAATTCAATGGAGCCGGCAATACAGCCGGCTCCATTGAAAGCAATGGGCTGCCGGACAGCGCTGGATGAATTGTCGAGAAGGGCTTAAATATATAAGCCCTTCCCTGCAATTCATCCAGAAATGTGTTAAAATAAAAAATATATATATACTCACCTTGTCCCGGCAGCCGGAGTTCAGCGCGGCCGGCCTGCAGTGGGTGTGAAGGGGGTGTGACTCAAAGCTGCCCCTGATTGGCTCAGCCTGAGCCAATCAGAGGCAGGTCTCACTCACACCCATTCATGAATTCATGTAAGTATATATATTTTTTTTATTTTAACACATTTCTGGATGAATTGCAGGGAAGGGCTTATATATTTAAACCCTTCCCGACAATTCATCCCGCGCTCGCCCGCAGCGCATTGCTTTCAATGGAGCCGGCTGTATTGCCAGCTCCATTGAATGCAATGTGCTGGACAGCTCCGGCCCGTTTCTAATAAAACGCGGCCAGGAGCAGATTTTTTTCGGGCGATTTTTGGGCATCGGTCACGCGATTTGCGGATGCGCATCTGTCATGCGATCCGCAATTCGCGCGAAAAAACGCCCGTGTGACTAAGGCCTGATGTTGATCTTGAGGGCCTCAACAGGTTTATTATGAGGAGATAAGCTGATGTTTTCTGCCTAGAAAGAAACATAATTAGCATAATATTGGACATAGAAAATACCTAACAGCAAAAAAAGATGAAAGATGAAAAATACAACACAAGTTTGAATGCCACAGCGCTTCAGTATAAAATGTACCTGCCTGCAGTGTACTTGCCCCCCCCGTAGTTCATGCTGGCCATGTTGTGGGCCGTGTGAACCTATTAACAGGTTCTATTGAAGTTCTACATTGTACATGTATAGTGCGGGTATATTATATAGATATTAAGGAATTAATATATCATAGCTTTATCTCTTTGACAAAGAGCCATTTAAGCTCATATTATGCTGTATTCTGCCTGTATTTACATTTTAAATACATTACAAATTTAGCAAACTGGACTTTTCACATTTTTACTTCTGTGAGAGACACCATAATGTTTTCTATACTCCATCTTGTCCTCTATCCTTTTCTGCGTTTTCCATTGCTCTCTATTTTGCTTAACACATGTCCAGATCACTGGTCAACACACTTTTACTAGTTGCCGGATCCTCATTTACCGAATGCCGACGATCATATGAAAGTCAATAAAAAGTTTAAAAAAGTTAAAGATTCAGCTTTCAGATCCATCAGAGCATCTGAAAGTACTCACCCCCATCCTCCGCAATGTCTTGCGGCGTTCAGGCCTCCAGTTCCCGAAAGCACCTTCTGCGCATGCACGCCAGATGTCATATATTGGGCAAGTGCTCAGAAGGGTGCGCGGCCAGGGAAATTTAACCCCTTAAGGACATGGCCACTTTTGGGCTTAAGGATGCAACGATTTTTGGCGGATTTTCAGCTCCATTTTTCAAAACCCGTAACTGTTTTACTTTTCCGTCGATGCGGCCGTATAAGGGCTTGTTTTTTGTGTGGTGAACTGTAGTTTTTGATGGTGCCATTTTTGCGTACATAGACTATATTGTAAAGCTTTTATTATTTTTGTATGATAACAGGGAGAGAAAAGGCATCAACTCTGCCATATAATTTTATTTTTTTTTACAGCATTAATCATGCAGAATAAATGACACAATACATTTTTTCTACAGGCCGGTACGATTACAATGATAACAAAATTCTTATTTTTTTAGGTTTTTCTACTTTTCTGCAATAAAAACTCTTTTTTGGGAAATTTTTTTTTTCTAAATCGCTGCATTCAAAGTCTTGTAACTTTTTTAATTTTCAATGTACAGAGCTCTGTGAGGGCGTATTCTTTGCGAGACGAGTTGTACTTTTTATTAGTACTATTTTGGAGTATATACGGCTTTTTTTGGTCACTTTAATTGCGTTTTTGGGGAGGCAAAATGCTAAAAATTAGCATTTTGTCTCTAGCGTTTTTTAAAACGCTTTTTTCCGTGCAGAATAAAATGCATGAGCAATTTACTGTACATATCGTTATGGACGTGACTATACCAAATATGTGGGATTTTAATTTTTTTAACCTTTTTTATGCTAATGTAAGAAAAAGCACAAAAAAATTTTTTTTTACATTTTTCTTTTTTGTACATTTTTTTTTGTCTTTTTTTTGCACCATTTGTGTCCCTATGGGGGATTTACAGTGCAGCACTGTGATTAGGCATTGCAGGACTACAGCCATCACAGGCACTGACAATACAGGACGTTGGTATCTGGCGTCCTGTTGCCATGGCAACCAGCCGGGCCCTCTGCGATTATATTGCGAGAGCCCGGCAACTTAATAGATGGATATTGCTCCCTCTGTGAATCCTTCCCATGCCGCGATCTACATAGATCGCGGCAGGGAAGGGGTTAACAGCAGGGGGCGTATCTCCGTTGCAGCGGGAGGCGCATCTCCAATGCACCCCCACTTTTGCAGCGTGAGGCCGGCTATCACAGACAGCCAGCTCCCACTGCCAGATAGCATGAGATCACTTATGATCTCGGGCTATCCTCAGGACGTAAGTTTACGCCCTGTTGCGGGAAGTACCCCGCTGCCAGGACGTAAACTTACGCCCTGGAGCGGAAAGAAGTTCAAATCTCTCTGGCTCCCGGCTTACATGGGTAGCCGAGAGCAGAGAGATATCACCGGGAGCCGCTTCCCAGTCACATGATCGCTGCTATCCAATGGATAACAGCAATTATGTAAAGTAAAAAAAAAGTTTCATCTCCCCTCATGGATTTATCCGCAGATCTCATCACAGCTTTTGCACATGTGTCCGCCGCCAAAATGACGGACACGTGCAAAAGCCACATATTGCCAGAGTAATTTAAAATCTCTCTGAACGTGATTACCAAACATAGCCAAGAGCCTGGAGATTTCATGGGGGGGCCGCGGTATGTGGTCCCTGATCACATGATCACTGTTTTCCAATAGAAAACAGCGATCACGTAACTGTAGAAAAAAAATAAAGTTTCACCTCCTATCACAAATCTATTCCATGAGGGGAGGTGAAATTACTTACCTAAGGCCTCCGTTGATTTTACCCAATCGGATCTTTATCCCTGGGCCTTTCCCCAACTTAAAACAGCTTAAGTTTAATGCTCCATTCGGTTTGGCCCCCGTTGTGTATACAGACATGATATTAGGGCCACATTGGGTATGTTTCTGAGCATGGGACAAACGGGGGTATCCATTTTGGGGTAAAAATCTTGATTCCTGTGTGTGCTGTACAAAAAAAAACAGTTTTTAAAATGACACAATTGCCAAAAAAATGAAAATCGGAATTTTTTCCTTCTGCTTTACTCAGATCCATTCAAAAACTGTGTGATTTCATTAAGGGGTCTAGTTTTCAAAATGGGGTTATTTGTGGGGGTTTTCCATCGTTCAAGGGCTCTACAACTGCGCTATGGAGCCTAATATACCTTCAAGCTAAATTTCTGTTCCTGCTCCTTTCGGTTTGGGCCCTGTTGTGTATACGAACATAGAATTAGGGCAACCATGTTTCTCAACACAGGACAAACAGGGGTACCCATTTTGGGGTGCAAATCCTCATTTTTATGTGCACTATAGAAAAAAATCCTGTCTTTTAAAAGACATATTTGCAAAAGTATGACATTTTATTTTTTCTCCTCTAAATTGCATTAATTAAGAGAAACTGTGGGGTCAAAATACTCATGACCCCCCCCCCCCCCCAGTGAATATATTAAGATGTGTATTTTTTTTTTTAATGGGGTCATTTGTGGGCGTATCTATTGTTCTGACACCTATGAGTCTTTACAATCTTGGCTTGGTGGAGGAAAACAAAGTGTTCCTCAAAATGTTGATAATTAATGTTAAATTTGTACGTCTCCTAAATGGTTAAGTAAAATTGAAGTTTTTCCAACATGCCTCCACAATAGAGTAAACAGATGGAAATATATATCATCAAAGATTTGTACACTATGTTTGCACATATTTCAGATATTGCAGTTGAAAATGTGAAAAAATGACAATATTTTCAACATTTTCACAATTTTGGCACTTTTTATAAATATACACAATTCTATCAGTCTATTTTTACCACCTAAGGCCTTAGTCACACGGGCGTTTTTTTCCCACGATTTGCGGATGCGCATTGGGCCGAAAAAACTGCCGAAAAAACTGCTCCTAGCCACGTTTCATTAGAAACGGGCCGGAGCTGTCCAGCGCATTGAATTCAATGGAGTCGGCAATACAGACGGCTCCATTGAAAGCAATGGGCTGCGGGCGATCTCACAATGAATTTTTGGGAAGGGCTTAAAAATATAAGCCCTTCCCTGAAATTCATCCAGAAATGTGTAAAAACAAAAAAAATACATATACTCATCTGGTCCCGGCTGCCCCTGATTGGTCCCTGCGCTGAGCCAATCAGAGGCAGCACTCACTCACCCATTCATGAATTCATGAATGGGTAAGTGAGAGCTGCCTCTGATTGGTGAGGCTGTGACCAATCAGAGGCAGCTCATTCAGCAGGCGGGGATTTTAAATCCCCGGCTGCTGAATACTACTCAGAGCAGTTCAGGAGAACTGCCGGCCGACCGCGGCTGAACTCCGTCTGCTGGGACCAGGTGAGTATATATATATTTTTTGTTTTTACACATTTCTGGATGATTTTCAGGGAAGGGCTTATATTTTTAAGCCCTTCCCGAAAATTCATCCCGCGTTCGCCGGCAGCCCATTGCTTTTAATGGAGCCGGCTGTATTATTGGCTCCATTGAATTCAATGGGCAAACATCGTTCTTCTCTGCCACAGCTGTTACAGAGAATGATTTGTCTACTATATGTTCTCAATGGGGTCGGCGCTGCTGCCGCCGGCCCCATTGAGCGCATATAGAGAAGAGAACAGGAATCGCAGATCGCAGATAGGTGCGATCTGCGATTTCTGTTCTATAATTTATCGGACGATCGCATAAAAAGCGCTCATGTGTCCGATACCATTGCAAAGCAATGGTTTTATAAAATCGCCGGACACATGCGCATGCGCAAATCGCGCGGAAAAACGCCCGTCTGACTGAGGCCTAAATGAAGTACAATATGTGGTGAAAAAACAATTTCAGAATCACTTGGATATGCAAAACCTTTACGGAGTTATTCTATGTTAAAGTGACACATGTCAGATTTCCAAAATTTGGAGTGGTCCTTAAAGCGGTTCTGTCAGTAAAGTAAAAAAATGCATACTCACCCACATCCTGTCCTTTATCCCTTAAGAGTTAAACCTGTAAAAAGATAAAGGCTGAAAAAAAACCTCACCTAATTCTGTTGTTCTCCCTCCGCTGTTTACCTGCTGCATGCAGGGTCACCTCTCGCCGTCCTGGCCACATCTCACCTCTGCGGTCCATGGAGAGTTGACGGCTGGGAAGGGGGACGCATGCTCACACGCCGTTGACTCTCCGAGGACGGCAGAAGTTAGATGCGACCAGGCCAAACAGTGGGCGACTCGTCACTTGTGATCTCTCTCTCCCTCTCACAACTAACCTGTCACCCGCGCCGGCAGCCGAACCTTTTCAATGCTCGCTCGAGCAATTGCCCTTAGCGAGTATGCTCGCTCATCACTAAAAGTAACTGAATGAATAAAAGTTTAAAGATTGAATATAAAAAGTTGTGATGCTTATAAAACATAATAATAATATAGAAGCAATAAAAAAATACCTGACCTTAACTGATAAGATCAGTTAAAAAACTGGGTGCACTCTGATTATTTTTTTCCCATTCATTATGTAGCTTTTCCCCAGTATATATAAGTGAGCTAGTGTTACCTTGGTAGTTATTCCTTTTTATCTGAAACTCCTGGCCTTTTTCTCCTCGGATGGTCATGTGATTTCAGTTCTGACCAACTCAGATTCCTGGAGTTATACTGTCTGAAAGTATTCAATTCTACAGTGATGCTGTTGTATGAATTCTACCACAGAAACTGCCTAGAGGGGACGCAGACACTCCTATCACAATTACTAATAATAATCACACAGTTCCTGACACACAGCTATAATAGAAGAGATCATAGCTCTTCTTCAAGACTGTATACTTATGGTTTGTAGCTTATTTTGGTGAATATAGAAGGTAATTATAATTAGATTGTTTCTCCAGCTGGCAGAATGGTATAGCTTCTAGCTAATGTGGTGTTGATTCATCATGGGTTTCATGTGAAAGTGAAACCAAAGCATTTCACCATCAAGATAGTGCCTGATAAGCATCATACAGTACAAGGAGTAGACTAAAAGATAAAAAGCTAATTTATATTCCTGATTCTATTAAAAACATATCCACCTAAGGGCACACTAAGCTGTCCAGTAGGGACTGGGAGGTGAGTCCAATCCCCCTGGGGTACTAGGGACGGATGCTATTTGACATAACCTTCAGACATACACCAAAAGTTAGCACCAGTACCCTTTGAATACCCAGAGTGTTGAGAGGTATTCCCCTGAGTAGTAACTTAAAAGGATCTGGTCCGTAAATTTGTAGTCTCCAACAATCTGGGACTTCATTAAGAACAAATTACGAATTTTGTAGCAGGCTTGCAAACTTCCTGATGACCCGCGATATTCGCGGAGAAACGCATAGAAGATTTCAACATCAGAGCTTAAAAAATTAAACATCGGAGCTCTAGCTATATAGGCGTTACACATATTTTGTAATTGTGTGACTCCAGAAGACTTGAACATCAGAGCTTGAAAAAATTTTACATCAGAGCTTTAGCTATATATATGCGTTACGCATACCTTTTAATCGTGTGACTTCAAATGCGTCCTTGACGAAGTCCCAGATTGTTGGAGACTAAAAATTTATGGACCATTTGAAGTCACATGATTAAAGATACATGTAATGCATATATATAGCTGCAACTCTGATGGTTTTTTGAAACATTTGTTTTTATTTAAGAGGAATAGGAGACGATACAAGGCATACATCTGTTTCCACATTTGACGTGGTATGATGCTCTGCACATTAGAAATGATTCAGTTACAATGTAGTATAATCAACTTAATTATTCTCCCATTCTCTTTGAAGAGAAAGAATTTCGTTTTCCAAACAGAAAGACAATAGTAACAACATGTCACCAAATAGTAACATTAACTTTAACCTGGCATCCGTAATTGACGAAAATTCACTTTATTTTTTAAAGTATTTTATCCACAATTTCCACCTCTCTAAATATTTCTGGTAAGAATCTGTGCGATAGGCTACCCATTTTTCAAATATACAGTGTTCTGCGATACGGTTTACAAATTCCTCCAAGGTTGGAGGTAGAGAGGACTTCCAATGCTCTGCAAGAACAGTCTTAGCCATCATGAGAGCGTGGCTGATTATATAACTGGCTGGCCAAGGAAAGATGTCTAGGTTTATCAACAGCAGAACCAATTTGGGGATCCTCGGTATGCATATTTAAAGTATCTCCTGAAGTAGATTAAATATACCCCCACAAAATGTGAGTATTTTTGGACATGGACAGAATATGTGCGTTAAGGAGCCTATTTGGCCACATTATCTCCAACATAGGCCATCTCCTTTTTTCATGCGGTTAGTGATGAGTTGGCGGCAGTGATAGCATCTCATCTGTATTTTTAATTGTGTCTCAAAAATCGCTGCCCCTTTTGTGACTTCTGTGGAAGACCTAGCAGGTCAATTTTTCCCCCAAAACATTATTGTTTTACCCACATGTTACAACAGATGCTAGAATTGTTCCCCATTCACTTCTATGCACCACTGAGCATGTCACAACATGTTGACTGATACTGTCTGCAACTGTTCAACGGTGATGCTGCAGATAGCATTCATGAGGTTTTCCCTGAGTCCACGTAGAGTATAAGAATTAATGACATATACTTTCTGCTTTAAATTTAGCCACAGATAAAAATCACAAGTCTGGGGAATGTAGTGGCTGTAACCACTTACTCACAGTTCACCCATCTGTAAACAGTTCATGAACCTGTTCCAGTAATTTGTGGGAGATGGGGCACGTTCCCCCTTTTTATTGGAAAAAGCAGTACATTCTTTTGTAACATCCTACAGCGACCAAGGCTCGAGGCACGACAGTGAGGAGCTTGCGGGGGTAGAAATAGCACTTGTCATGGTGCCTCTACCAAACTCCTCTCCAGAGGGACGCGTATGGCCTGAGCTAAGGCACTGCTAGGCCTCTTCCAGGCAACACTGGGACAGTGGTTACCTTTATAGATGTGTAGTGTACTAGAGACATTGTTACTTGTAATGCCACAGTTCCTTCACACCATTGGTTGTCCAGCGGAAAATAATAGAGTCCGCACACAATGAAAGTTGTATACCTCAATCACTGGGTACGGGCAGTCACTGGAACTTTACTTCCTCAAAGATAACTTTCACACACCAGTGCAGGAAAAACAGTTGAGCATGATTGGGGAGGAGAACACAGGATGAAACCCGGCCTACAGTCCTAGTTATCTGTATGACTCCGCTCCTGGACAGAACACACACACTCCAGGACACAGGATGATACCGGGCCTACAGGCTGAGTTATCTGTACGACTCTGCTCCTGGACAGACACACCAGAGGAGGACAGAACACTCCGCTGACATTCACTTGTATTCACAAGACAGAACACTGCACGGCGGGCTCCTTTCTCCACTCACTCTTAAGGTAGGGGTCTTGAGATGGGGACATCAGGTTACCTCTCCTCAGCTTTCATTCTTCACCACATGAGGGTTGAAGGTACCCCCATGTGGCTGGCACTCTCCCTCCACACTCTGCCGTCGAAGCAACAGAACTCCCTCTCAACCTCTCACTCATATTTAAATGTTTATATCCAAAGATATATATATATATATCCAAGGAGAATTGGAGCTCCTAACACAGGAAGAGAATATGATGTAATAGGCATCACAGAAACATGGTGGAATGATACTCATGATTAGAATACAAGGCTTGAAGGATACAACTTATTTATAAGAAACAGACCAAAAAAAAGAGAAGGAGGTATTGCGTTGTATGTTAGGAAAACATTTATCTCCACAGAGATTCAAGCTTCAGAGCATGGTAGTTCTGTAGAAACTGTTTGGGTAAGAATACAAGGAGAGAACAACAGAAAGAACACTATTGTAGGTATTTACTATTGGCCATCTGGACAAGCAGAAGATATGGTTGAACTCTTTCTACATCAGATGGCCAAGCTCTCAAAAAAGTATGACATAGTGATTATGGGAGATTTTAACTATCCAGACATTTGTTGGGAATCTCTCTCAGGCAAAAGTAATGGATCCAACAAATTCTTATCCGCTCTTGCTGACAACTTTATCTTCCAAAAAGTTGAAGAGAAAACAAGGGGATCTGCTATCTTGGACCTAATTCTTTCCAACAGGGAGGAAATGGTTGAGGAATTAAGGGTGGCTGGGACCCTAGGAGACATTGATCATGCTATTTTTGAATTTTGGATAAAAAGGGGAGGAAGACCTGATAAAAACCCAGACCTAAAGGTTGGATTTCAGAAGGACAGTTTTTAATGAACTCAGAAAGAGGGTAGGAAGAATCAAATGGCTGGATGTTCTTAATGACAGAAATGTCCAAGAAGGATGGGAAATATTGTGAAATGAGATTCTCAAAGCACAATCCCTAACAATCCCTAAAAGGAGGAAGAATGAGAAGTATTTAAAGAGACCAGGATGGATGAACACAGAACTTGCACACATGTTAAAGACGAAGAAAAATATATTTATCAAATGGAAAGATGGGATATCTAAAGAATATAATGCGGTCTGCAGAAACTGTAGGTCAAGTGTCAGAAAAGCTAATAATGAATTGAGGCTTACAACAGAGGCCAAAAGAAAAAAAAAAGGATTTTGGGGGTATCTCAAAAGAAAAGTCAAAGATACTATTGGATGCTTAAAAGATGAAAATGGTGAATTGGTTAAGAATGATGTGGAGAAGGCCGAACTTTCAAATTCCTATTTTGTATCTGTTTTCTTTCAGAAAGTAGATGGAACATCAACTGAACTTACGTGTGCTATTGGGGAATAAAAGAATGCAACTGTTAGGTGGATTCACAACTGGCTGAGTGATCGTACTCAAAGAGTGGTCATAAATGGCTGCACATCCACGTGGAAGAATGTATCAAGTGGGGTACCACAAGGCTCTGTCCTAGGTCCAGTGTTGTTCAACATTTTTATAAATGATCTGGAGGAGGGAATTGATGGGAAACCGATCAAATTTGCCGACGACACAAAGCTAAGAGGGATAGCTAACACTAGGGAAGAGAGGGAGAGAGTACTCAAAAAGATCTAGAAAAGCTTGCACAGTGGGCAGTGAGTAACAGAACAGTATTTAACAAGGAGAAATGCAAAGTTCTACATCTGGGCAAGAAAAAATGAAGAAAGCACATACAGAATGGGAGGAATCAGGCTAGGCAGCAGCACATGTGAAAAGACTTGGGTATGCTAATAGATCATAGACTGAACATGAGTCAACAATGTGATGCAGCAGCCAAAAAGGTAAACACAATTCTGGAATGTATTAAGAGAAGCATAGAGTCTAGATCACGTGAGGTAATTATCCCCTTCTACTCTTACTGTGTCTAGTTCTGGGCACCCCACTTTAAAAAAGACATAGACAAATGGTGAGCGGTCTACAAATCATGTCCTATGAAGAATCTGGGAATGTTTAGCTTGCAAAAAAGAAGGCTGATAGGAGACTTAAGAGCAGTATACAAATATCTGAAGGGCTGTCACAGTGCAGAGGGATCAGCCCTATTCTCATCTGCACAAGGAAAGACTAGATGCAATGGGATGAAACGGAAAGGGAGGAGACACAGATTAGATATTAGAAAAAACTTTCTGAGGATGATCAATGAGTGGAATAGGTTACCATGGGAGGTGGTAAATTATCCTTCAATGCAAGTGTTTAAGCAAAAGCTGAACAAATATCTGTTTGGGACGATTTAGTAAATCCTGCACTGAGCAGGGGGTTGGACCTGATGACCCTGGAGGTCCCTTCCAAGTCTACCATACTATGATTCTATGATTCTTATATACCCACGTGACATGACAATTTGATACGATTTCCAGACATATCCCAGACATTAGCCTCTTGCATGCTGCAGCTGTGCAATGCACATAACTAGAGACAAGACAGTTTGCACAGTGTATCCACACTGAAGATATGACATGTATGACTATTATGGAGGGGCCAGATATATAGACTTAAGGCCAATACACTTTCTTCTGGTGTTAGCTGGTCTTAAAACAGTTCAAACATGTTCAGATAAACCGCAGTACTCACAGTTGATTGTAAGAAAATTGGGCCTATTCCTGACACTGCACCTAAAGCCAATTTTGTAGGCATGCAGTGGTGTTTTGTGAGTCTGATGGGGATTTTCAGTAAACCAGCACCTCATATTCTGTGAATTCATGTGACCTGATAAATGAAATCAAGCTTTGTCAATCATAAAGTAATGCAATGACTCCAAAAGTCCTCTAGTCAGCAATCATGTACATTAATTTATACGTTTAGCTTTGTGAAGCTCTTTCAGCTCCGGCACACATTACTAGGTATGGTTTCAGGTTCAGAGATCTCAGCACTCACCAACATGTCACTTATGAAACGTCAACTTGCTAGGACAATCTCCCAATTGATTTTCTAGGGCCATTTGTAATCCGCTGCTGAAAATCACAGGCAACTTCTCACGTCCAGACTGATGGAGGCCTCAGTTTCTTCATGCTTCTGACAGACTCAATTTGGCGTCATTTCTAAATCAGGCTCTGAATACAATGTTCAGCAGTTGGGTACTCGTCTGCGAATGACTCTTGCGTTTCCTTAATTGATCTGCTTCCCACATAGCCTTCCGCAATAACTATTCGCTGTTGCAGGAAGAACACCACTTATGATTTACGAAAGTTATCTAAAAGGAAATCTGTCTTTGTTGCCTATAGTAACCAATCACGGCATAGCTTTCATTTCTTATATTGCTGAAGTAAAATTAAAGGGCTATGGCCTCCTCCAAAGGTTGTGCTGTCGGGACGGAGGGGTGTTATTTTCCTGTGGCCCACCCTGCAGTGGGGTGCACCCTTCGGAGCTGTTGCGGGCAGGTGTCAGCTGTAAGAAACAGCTAGCACCCACATTATATAAATTATAAAATTACAGCTAGCACCCACATTATATAAATCAGGATTGACCCCCAATTCCCCTCCACACAAACCCCGAACCTCCATGATGTAAATCTATGTCTTGAACCTAATAGCTCAATGTTCATGCTGTGGAATTCCACCGCGGAAATCCACAGCATGAAAGAAACTGCGGCTGAAAAATGCGCAGCCGGCTTCCATTGGAGTCAATGGAAGCTATCTATCACGTGATACTTCCGCTGTGAGCACAGCGGAAGTATTGCGTGATTAAACATCACTGCATCATCACCCAATGCTGGCGCGTCATGCGCTGTACTGCGCATTGCGAGCTGACTCATGCTGCGGATCCGAGAGGCGAGTATGGGGTCTTTGGGGGGTGCTGTCTCGGACTCTGTTGCGATATTCTGCTGGCAGAGTCCGCCACGGCCGCGGGCATGAGGCCTTATGAGTTTCTTTGTCTTGCAATTTATGTTGATGAAATAGAATGTAAAGTTTTATGTTACTATGTAAGGGCGAGCACCCACTGGCGTTTTTTTACCTGCGTTTTGCGTTTTGCGTTTTTCCTGCACAGGCATAGAGATAACATGTGTTCCTGTCCACTGGCGTTTTTTTTGCGTTGCGTTTGCGTTTTTAACATAGGAACTGTCAGTTGCATATGTGTCCTTTTTTTTTCTCCTAATGCACCCATGAAAGTCAATGGAAATTAACCCCTTAATGACATGGCCTATTTTGGCGTTGAGGACCAAGCGATTTTTTGGTATTTTTCCATCTCCATTTTTCAAAAGCCATAACTTTTTTATTTTTCCGTGGACGCGGCCGTGTAAGGGCTTGTTTTTTGCGTGGCGATCTGTAGTTTTTATCGGTGCCACTTTTGGGTACATAGACAATATCGTAAATTTTTTTTATTTTTTTTTTAATGATAACAGGGAGAGAAAACGCATCAATTCTGCCATAGATTTTTTTTTTTTTTTACAGCGTTAATCATGCAGCATAAATGACACACTAAATTTTTTCTGCGGGTCGGTACGGTAACAACGATACCAAAATTGTTATATCTTTTTTAGGTTTTTACACTTTTTTGCAATAAAACCCCCTTTTTTTGGAAATCTTTTTTTTTTCTCTATAGCTGCATTCAAAGTCCTGTAACTTTTTTATTTTTCTATGTACGGAGCTCTTTAAGGGCTTATTTTTTGCGAGACGAGCTGTAGTTTTTATTGGTACCATTTTGGGAAATGTACGGCTTTTTTGATCACTTTTATTGCATTTTTTGTGAGGCAAAATGCAAAAAATTAGCATTTTGCCTCTGTTTTTTAGCGTTTTTTTTTACGCTTTTTGTCGTACAAAATAAAAAGCATGTTCAACTTTTTGTACACGTCGTTACGGACGCGTCAATACCCAATATGTGGGGTTTTAGTTTTTTTTCCCTTTTTTTATGCTAATATTAGAAAAAGCATAAAAAAGGGGTTTTTTACATTTTTTTTTTTACATTTTTCTTTTTTTTACACTTTTCTTTTCTTTTTTTTTATACTATTTGAGTCCCTCTGAGGGACTTACATCACTGTGCCTATGATCGCTGTCATAAGGCATGGCAGAGCTACTGCTCTGCCATGCCTTATCGCTTGTACAGCGATTATAGGCACAGGCAATACAGGACGCCAGTGTCTGGCATCCTGTTGCCATGGTGACAGGCCGGGCTCTCGCGATAACATCGCGAGTTCCGGCCGGAGACACACAGGGATCGCGATCCCTCTGTGAACTCTTTCCCTGCCGCGATCTACTTAGATCGCGGCAGGGAAGGGGTTAACAGCGGCGGGCGCATCTCCGATGTCCCCCCGCTGTTGGAGCGGGACGCCGGCTGTGACTGACAGCCGGCTCCCGCTGCGGGATAGCGCGGGATCACATGTGATCCCGTGCTATCTCCAGGACGTACCCGGTACGTCATGTTGCGGGAAGTACCAGGCTGCCATGACGTACCAGGTACGTCCAGGAGCGGGAAGGGGTTAATGGAAAAGCTGCGAAAACGCCGCGAAAAACGCCGCGAAAAACGCGCGGAAAAATCGCGGTAAACGCGGCGAAAACGCTGCGTTTTTTTCCCGCGGAAAACGCAAACGCCAGTGGGTGCTCGCCCTAAGGGTGAATGCAGACGGCCGGATCTGATCCCGCTGTGAGAATTCTCACAGCGGGATGCGACCCATGCCCCTGCAGGGACCTGCGGCTCACCTGCTCCGCCGTCTTCTCCACTCTGCTATGTGCCACCTGCCACCCAGCCGCACATGCACAGAGCTGTCAGCCGGGACGTTTCTGTGCGGGCCTCTGTGAGGCTTGCACAGAAATAAGACGTGCCGCGATTTCTTTACCACGCAAGTTTTCACACGGTCAAATCGTGCCTGTCTGCATAGGATTACATAAACCAATGCAATCCTATGGCAGCGTGCACGGGTGGAAATTCTGCAGGAAATCTCGCCGTGGAATGTCCGTCCGTGTGCATTCACCCTAACTCTGATGTGTTGCATTTGCCACATTCCATATGTTTGAAACTGAAGATTTGAATTTATCTGCATGAGAAATGAATATAGTCTGCATCCTCCTAGACACCAATATCAGGCGAGATGTATCAGAAAGTATTACTCTTGGCCCACTGCATACTAGGCTCTCCTGGCAATAGATGCAAGCAAAAGGGGCAGATCTCACTAATGTCCCGCTGTAGCACTGGTTTCTCCCTGCTGAGTACATTTTTGGTACCTAGCATACAGCTGGTACATACATTGTCACAGCCACTGTAACTTCTAGACATCTGTTCCTTTACACACAGCTGTCAAAGTATCCAGATACCCTCCCTGCCACACATGGATTGAGTTTTAAAGTGCTTGAGTCTGTGTAATCTGTAAAGAAGCAGCAAAGCAGGATTATGCATTTCACCTGTAGGACCCCCTTCAATGTAACTTCAGTCTGGGTCTTGGAACCTTGCTGTCACCAGGGCTAAAGAGAACCTGCCATGTGTGTACGTCATAGGGGCTGGCTACATGGCTCTGCAGCCGGCGCCCCTCTGACTCTATAGCTGCCTGTGTTTTCTGTCCAACTGTACAGGCACTTCCTAAATCAAGCTCCCAGCACTGTCGATGTGTCAAGTGCGTGATCTCTTTAGCTCACTATCAATGGGCAACCTTAGTGGGTGGAGTAAACTTGACATCACATATTGACAGTGAGCAGAGAAGACCACCTACGTAACACATTGACAGCTGTGAGAGCCTGATTTAAGAAGTTCATACAAGCAGAGGTGAGAATCCAGAAAACACATCAACATTAGAATCGGCATGGTGTTGAATGCAGAGCTATGCAGCTAGCCCCACTGACATAGATACATGACAGTCCACAAAAATCCAAAATGATGTCAGCATATCCAAGAATTCTCTTTTATTGGTACCAAAAACATAACGTTTTGGCCCTATGGAGGCTTTGTCAAGTGTACAACATGATCCGTTATTACAACTTTCTATACCAAGGCATATCCATATTGTATAAGTCATCAAAATATTTTCTTACTAAAAAAATCACATAAAAACACAGATTATCCACAAAGAATATCCAAAACCAAAAGGCTCTTATACAGTAAAGATAAACACAGATCATAAATTAGACAGATTAAGGCTGCCTCCACACAGGCGTTTGTGTTTTTGGGGCGGGCGGAAAATGCAGTGATAGGGCAAATGTGTGTCTGCTTTGTAAAGTGTGTCGTCGTGCCTTTTTTCACCAAAATTGAACAAATGATGGCTTCATATGGAAACATGGGTGCATAAAAAGGCAAAAAAAGCTGAAAGATAGAACATGTCGTGACTTTTTGCTATCGCAGCATGGCAACAGAGAACACATCGCATCACTTTGAAAGACATTGGTTTTATAAATCTGCTTTTTTACTCACTTTCGCATAGAGCAAAAACTGCAGCATTTTAGCGTCCGTCTGGAGGCACCCTTAGTTCCAAAGTTAAACCCAGAGGCATTCAGTAAAGAATGAATCCATTTTAATTCCTTTTCTCGAGTGGATCAACTGAATCAATAACTCTAAAACTCAGTTGACTAAGGCTGAGATCACATGAACAGGTCAGATTCCGTATGCGAGAAGCCTGCAGCGGATTCCAGCTGTGAGCCTGGCCAGAGACCCTGCGTACCTGTTTGAACTGTATCGCGAATGACCGCGGCAGCTCACAGGCGGTAATGCACAGTACAGTTTTTCTTTTTCTTCATTTGTATTTCCTGCGCCATAGCTTTGTGATGATGCAGGTACTTGCAGCCTATCGCAGTGTTGACTTCAACAGAGGCCGTCCGCGGCAAAATAGAGCATGCTGCGATTTTCTTATACTCAGATCTACATGTGTTTCTATTTCTGATTCAAGCGTGATTGTTCTCAGTAAGAGAAACCCGGTAATCTTGTAGATATGATACCTTTTAAACAGAAATACATGATGTTACAGCAAGCTTTCGGATGTTTCTGTTATCTACTCTTCATCAGGCTAAAATGAAACTGGTTTGGATGGCACACAATTATAACACACATATGCAGAGGGGATGGGGGACACCCCTCTTGATCTAAATAAATGTTCACACACAGAAATTTGAGACTTAAACTAACACCAATCTATGCAAAGACATTGATGCTTAATCAGTCCACTGAGATGAGGAATGTGACAATTTTATGATATCTCTTATCTTTACTTGAACTGCACATGCAAAGTTGGTAATACTAGCTCTGCAGTACCACCTATTGGATGGCAAAATTCTTACAATCAATTTCTGAATTTTTATGAGAAAAACAAAAAACAGACAATAGTTGGGAAGAGGACACCCGTGTAGACCTCCTTCAGACCTTTTATGTTCTCCACTTATGCAGGAATCCTGGACTGAGGTTCATTCCATTCTTGAGGGTATCAAAAAATGTTTTGCCACAGGTAATTCGGTCTTTTCCTCTCCAGTTTAGTGGTGATGAGATCTCAGTTTTTGTCCTGTTTCCCCGATATAAAGCAACAACAGGACATTTCCTGCACTTGATCAGGTACACAACATTGGACGTGGAACATGTGAATGTCCCAGGTTTCTTATAGTCCTGCTGTGTGTTGTGGATTTGTATCCTGTCCATGGTCAGTACATGTGAGCAAGTCTTGCAGCTCCTTATATTACAGGGATAAGTTCCTTTTTTTGTGTCCGAGGGCAATGCACTCCTGATTATACAGTTCCTCAAATTAGGAGGTTGCCTGTAACATAGGTACTCTTTCCACAATGTGGATGTTTAAAACAATCCCATCTCTGTTTTAAGTTACAGTTTTAGCACCACAAAAATTATCTGCTTTAATAGGGGTAAAATACAATTGTCCACCACCCTTTTTACAACCCCACATTCAGCCCCACTAATTATCCTTCAAATTGCTATTTCTCTTACATAATAATAATAATCTTTATTTGTATAGTGCCAACATATTCCGCAGCGCTTACATAGACAGCAGGAATACAGAAAGACAAAATACAAAAATTACCGAACCACGGTTACATAGTAATCAGTTGATGGAAACAATAGGGGTGAGGGTCCTGCTCCAACGAGCTTACATACTACAAGTAATGGGGTGATACAGAAGGTAAAGGGGCTGGAGATGTGCACGGTATGGCGAAATGGAAGAGTGATGGATACTATACTCAGACAATGGTCAGACATTTAGCCATGTGACGGCAGAATCGGTATGACTGCAGCGGCAGTTGATGGTGGCTGGCAAGGATTGCAGTCAGTAGGTCAGGGAGCTTGTTATCAGGTGGCGTACAGAGGGGTTTGTTTAGGGAATGCGATATGCCTCCCTGAAGAGGTGCATTTTTAGAGCACGCCTGAAGTTCTGCGAGTCCTGGATGGCTCGGGTAGCCTTTGGTAGTGCATTCCAGAGGACTGGTGCTGCTTTGGAGAAGTCTTGGAGGCAGGAATGAGAAGTTCGAATTAGAGGGCCGTGCAGTCTAGTTTTGTTAGCAGAGCCCGGGCTGGGTGATGGATTGAGATGAAGGAGGCGATATAGGGTGGCACTGCACTGTGGTAGGCTTTGTGGATGAAGGTAGTGAATTTAAATTGAATTCTGTATTTGACATCAAGAGGGGAATAATAGACTCTGGCATCATTGGAAGTCCTTCTTTCAAAATCCCCCATTCCACTCTGATAATCTCTGCCACATGTCCACTCAATTGATGATAAATAGATACAAATGGAATCCTCTGTACCCCGTCCTTCTTTTTCCCTCTAGTTCCCAAAGTCCTATTTCTCTCAATACATTTTATCTGTAATTTTTGTGAATCTACAATATCCTACATGGGTATCCTCTTTGCAAAAACTTATTACACATTTCCTCAACTCTGCCTTCTAACTTCTTATCATCAGAAACTATCCTCCTCACTCTCAATAATTGGCTCCATGGTAGAGCCTCCACCATCTGCCTTGGAAGATTACTAGAGTAAAACAGTGTATTATTCCTATCTGTTGGATTAACAAATAAATCTGTCTGCACTTTTCCCTGTTCTATATACACCCAGGTATCCAAGAACTCTAATGACTGGTTAGAAACAGTTTTTGTAAAAGATAAAATTGGAGACTTTTGAATACAAATACAAATGAAACCTATCTAAATCTTCCTAAGAGTCATTCCAGATCATTAAAATGTCATTGATGAAGCGCCACCCATACAGAACGTGCCCATGAACCTAGAACAGTACACGTGCTTGCCTTCGAAAGTGACCATGTAGATGTTAGCCTACAAGAGGGCCGCATTGGGGGCATATCACAGTGCTGGAAGTAATCATCCCAAAAGGGGAAATAATTCTCCTGAGTACAATCCCCAGCAGGTTGAGGACCAGACGTGCACGCTCAAGGGTACAACCCGAGTCAGAAAACTCACCGATGGAGGCGCACAGGACCCGGCTCCCTATCACGTCACCTAAAAGTACCATAACTTAGTGTGTGGCGCCTTCCCCTCTCATACCACCCACCCATATTTCTGGCCAGGCTGAGCAGCAAAGGCAGAGTTGAGGATGTCACCAACCCTCATCACCGAACCATGCCCACCTTGATTTCACTTGCAGCAGTGACCAGGCAGCTAAGGTTAGGTCTATCGTGTTCTGGCTGCTCTGGGAGTCTAAGTGTGTATGTAACATAGTAACATAGTTTGTAAGGCCAAATGAAGACAATGTCCATCTAGTCCAGCCTGTTTATCCTCCTGTGTTGTTGATCTAGAGGAAGGCAAAAAACCCCAAGAGCAAAAGCCAATTAGCCCTTTTGGGTGAAAAATTCCTTCCCGACTACTTAATGGCAATCAGACTAATCCCTGGATCAACCCCTAATATTTCCTACCTGCTGTATACCCGGATTAACAGTTAACCTAAGATTTATATCCTGTAATATCCTTCGGCTCCAGAAAGACATCAAGTCCCCTTTTAAACTCCTCTATGGATTTTGCCATCACCACATCCTCAGGCAGAGAGTTCCACAGTCTAACTGCTCTTACAGTAAAGAACCCCTTTCTGTATTGGTGATGAAACCTGCTTTCCTCCTGATGTAGCGGATGCCCTCTCGTTACCGTCACAGTCCTGGGTATAAACAGATCTTGGGAGAGATCCTTGCACTGTCCCCTCATGTATTTATACATAGTTATTTGATCACCCCTTATCCGTCTTTTTTCTAGAGTAAATAATCCAAATTTTGAGAGCCTCTCTGGGTAATCCAGTCCTGTCATTCCATGTATTTGTTTAGTTGCTCTTCTTTGAACCCCCTCCAGCACTGTAACATCTTTCCTGAGCTCCGGTGATCAGAACTGTGCGCAGTATTCCATATGTGTCCATTGATGGCATCGTAAGCACGTATACCCTGCAGATGTAAGAGTCACAACAGAAGCATACATATAACTCACGGGGCCCAATATGCTTCACAGAGAAAATGCCACACCGTAAAGACTCTGGCACCGTATCACGCAATTTTCAGGGTATGTTCAGACAAATAAGTTATGCAGATTGATGCAGCTTCGGGCCAATTATGTGATCTGGGACTATGTTAAAAGAGTAAAACCAATCTGTGAAGCTAAGTTTCCAGAAGTCGTCCTGCCCACGGAAATTGCTTTGTGTTGTTTTTTGTGTGTCTGGATAAAGATTTAGGACTGGAGCTACTTTTAAGATGCCATTGAGAGCCATTTCATTAAACGTATAAGTTTATTAACTCCTTTGTGACAAAGCCTGGTTGTGCCTTAATGGCCAGGCCAAATTTTGGAAATCTGACATGCGTCACTTTAACATAGAATAACTCTGTAAAGGTTTTGCATATCTAAGTGATTCTGACATTGTTTTTTCGACACATATTGTACTTCATTTAGGTGGTGAAAATAGACTGATAGAATTTGTGTATATTTATTAAAAGTGACAAAATTGGAAAAAATGTTGAAAATTTTTTAATTTTTTCTAATTTTCAATTGCAATGTCAAATATGTGCAAACACACTGTACAGATTTTTGATTAGATATAGATTTCCATCTGTTTACTTTATTCTGGAAGCACATTGGAAAAACTTTAGTTTTTTAAAACTATTTAGGAGACGTACAAATTTAACATTAATTATTAACATTTTGAGGGCTTATTCACACAAGCGTATATAGGCCACTGTTTTCATGGCTGGCCGATATATGCTACCATCTGATGCATTGGATTGCAATGCATGAGATCACACAGGCGTATTCCAGTGGCATAAAAGCGACTGGCCGGCAAATATAGCACCGGGCGCTTTTACGCCAGGCAGCAAAGATAGTCCTGGAATTATCTTTGTGCCTGGTATACATCGGCCGCTGCATAGGCCCCTATGGGAGCTGATGATAGTGGCTGGAGAAGGGAGGTGGGAGGGAGTTTGACAGTGTGACTGCTAAACTTCCTCCCCCTTCTCTCCTCCTCTCTACTCCCCTCTGGCTGTTTGCAATGGGAGGGGGCGGGTGAGCCAAGCTCCACCCCTCCCATTGCTGGTTGCAGACAAGGGGTGAGTAGGTGAGCTTAGCACCCGCCCCATCCGGCCCACTCCTATTGCAAACAGCCAGAGGAAGGAGGTGAGTCGGCGAGGGGGAGGGAAGGGGAGGCAACAGCATTATGGCCTCAGCATATATGTGCTGGGCCCAAGCTGTCTGAACGGGCGCACAAATGTTAGATTTGTGCGCCCATTCACGCGTCTTTACGGTACCGGTGGGTGCACATAAAAACACCTACACTCATGGGAAAGAGCCCTGAGGAACATTTTGTTTTCCTACAGTAAGCCTAGACTGCAAAGGCTAATAGGTGTCAGAATGATAGATACCCCCACAAATGAACCCATTTTAAAAAATACACCCCTTTATGTATTCACTGAGGGGTATCATGAGTTTTTTAACGCCACCGTTTTTTTTCAGCAGTTAATGCAATTAACTGCTGAAAAAATAAAATTTCATAATTTTGCAAATATGTCATTTTAAAGACTGTTTTTTTTTCTATAGTGCACATGAAAATGAGGATTTGCACCCCAAAATGGATACCCCTGTTTGTCCTGTGTTCGGAAACATACTAGTTGTGGCCCTAATCTTATAACTGTATGTATTGTGGCCCAGTATATGCTTTCCCGGCCCCCTCCAGAAATGTCATACATGTCTATCTTATGTAGATGCTAAAAATACTATTTAATGTTTTTTAGCAATTGTGTAGTTTAAAAAACAGTTTTTTTTTGTACAAATACATATGAATGAAGACTTTCACCCCAAAATGGATCCCCCTGTTTGCCCTGTGTTCAGAAACATACCCATTGTGGTCCTAATCTAATGTCTCTATGCACAACAGGGCCCTACCCGAAAGCCAGTGGCTTTCAATACAGACATTTTGTTTGAAGGTGATTTAGACCCCATTGCACACTTGTAGAGCCCTTGAGTGGCCAAAACGACAGAGAACTCCAACAAATGACCCAATTTTGAAAACTAGACACCTTAAGGAATTCATCTAGAGGTGTACTGCGTATTTTTACAGTTTTGAATTTTTTGGGCAATTGTATCATTTTTAAAACCTTTTTTTTTTGTACAGCACACATATGAATGAAAACTTGCACCCCAAAACTGGATACCACTGTTTGTCCTGTGTTCAAAAACATACCCGCTGTGGCACTAATCTACTTACTGGATGCACAACAGGGCCTGTAATGGAGGGGACACCCTTTAGCTTTCAACCAAAAAGCAATTCAGCACAACTGAATAATTTCCAGGACCCATTGCTAACTTGTGAGCCATCAAGGTGAAAAACGATAGAACGCCCCCCCACAAGTGAACGCATTTTGAAATCTAGACCCCTTAGCACCATTTATCTAGGTGTGTAGTGAGCATTCTGACCCCACAGTTATTTGCTGAAATTATTATAAAGCATGTGAAAAATAAATAACATTTTATTTATTTCATAAATGTCACTTTCATGACAGTTTCCTTTTTTTCAAGCAGGGAAAACTGGGGAGATGCACCCCACATTTAGCACTAGTTCTTCTGTGTTCAGCAATACCCCCATTGTAGCCCGTATCTACTTATAGGACACATGGCTAGCCCTACAATGGAGGGAACACCCATTGGATCTCAGGGCACAACTGAATAAATTCTAGGCCCTATTGCTCACTGGTGCAAAAAAAAAAAATTTGACTCCCTAAAAATAATAACCACCCCCCTCCCGTCAGGGGTAATTACAGAGGTCTGGTTGGGATCGGCACATGGGGCAATAAAACCAGGTATCCTTCCTCCTCCCATGCTTGTTGCACACCTGACACTTTTTGGGGGGGTATTTCTGACCTCAGTGGCTAGGATGCGGTTAAAAAGTGGTGCTCTGTGAGGCTTCATAAGTTTGCTGAGGTGTAGTGGTCTCACACAGAAGACAAGCTGCTCCTGAAACTGCAGGAAGGCGAGCATTCCCAGGCACGTCTTGTAAATTACGTATTACAGGTAGCGGTCTGAATAATGCCGGGCACACACGGCAGTATGTGGAATCAGAATGCAGAGGCCTGCAGCGGATCCCAGCTGTGAGCCCGGCCGTGGCCCTGCGTACGGCTGCATAGTGTACTGCGCATAACTGCGTACTCACACAGGCGGTCATGCGCAGTACACCTTTTGTTTGTTTGTTTATATTTCCCATGTCATCGCTTAGCAATAACGCAGGTACGAGCAACCCGTACACAGCGTAGTTGCATATGGGCTGCGGGTATATCCACGACCATAGAGCACAATGTCGCAGATATTCGCTGTAAAATAGAACATGCTGTTTCCTGCGGGTGAATTACGTAATTTATACCCGCTAAATTGAGCGCAGTTATGTAATCCAATGCATTTGATTGATCCGCATATTACCGTGGATCAAATACATGCAGATTCCGCAATTCGTATCCTGTCGTGAGACTGGCCTAAGGCTGCATTCACACGAACGTAAATCAGCTCGGTTTTCACACCGAGCCGATATACGTCGTCCTCATGTGCAGGGGGGGGAGATGGAAGAGCCAGGAGCAGGAACTGAGCTCCCCCCCTCTCTGCCTCCTATCCGCCCCTCTGCACTATTTACAATGGGGAGAGGCAGGATGGGGTGGGGCTAATTTGCACAACTTGGCCACACCCCTGCCACGCCTCCTTTCATTGCAAATAATGCAGAGGGGTGGAGAGGAGGCAGAGAGGGGGCAGGAGCTCAGTTCCTGCTCCTGGCTGTTCCATCCCCCCCCCCCCCCCCTGCTCATGAGGACGACGTATATCGGCTCGGCGTGAAAACCGAGCCGATATACGTTCGTGTGAATGCCCCCTAAGGTAGATCGCTAGCTTTTTATCCCGTGACCGGGGACCATTCATCGAGGCCACTGGTCACTGCTCCAGGCTCTCGGCTACCGTTGCAGAGAGTTTAATCTTCCCTCACTGATCGCATTCGTGAAAGGAGATTCAACTTCAATTTTTTTTTTAACTTTTACGTGATCACCATTATCCATTGGATAACGATGATCATATGACCGGGGACCGCTCACAGTGGTCCTCAGTCACTGCTCCAGGCTCTCAGCTACTAGGAGCAAGGAGATTTTAAATTTCCCGGGCCCTCCCCAGCTTCTTTACTTACGTCCGCCATTTTGTCAACAGGTTCATGCGCAGAACCCAGGGAAGGTCCGTAGATAAAGATCCTGTCGAGGGACATCGCTGGAGGCCTTAGTTAAGTAATTTTACCTCCCCTAAAACATACAAAACGTATTAAAAATAAAATATGCCGATGCAAGCGCAAAAAAGCATAATTTATTCAACAAAAAATGCAGTGCTCAGACGCGAATGCTTGTGTGAAACCGGCCATAGTGACGGTAGAGTACTGCAAAAATTAGAGGTGAGACATATAACATGTGGAGAAACAAGAAATCTTCAATTCACAAATATTTGCTGATCAAAGTGTGATACTAGTCAGATATACTATGCAAATTGGCACTGTTTCGTAATTAGTATATGTCTGCAATAATGTAAATTGCCAGTGCATGTGGTCATATGCATCTGTGTATGGGGCCTCTTTCAGACCAGTGCTGTTTTAGTGCAGTATAGGCACTGGAAAAGATCGCCGCTATACTGCACTAGAGATCGCATCAACGGGTTAGTTCAAGCTATTTTAATTAGCTGTGAAATTGCCCGTTCACACAATCGGAGGTGCGTGGTGCGTGTCTTCCAGCTCCCATAGGAGTCGGAAAGCACGCACCACAGATAGGTCAGGTCCTATCTTTTCTCGCACCACGCATCATGTCCTATCTTTGATTGGTGTGAGTATTTAGCGCGTCTAAAATTCCTTTATCTGAACGCTTCTATAGGAAACTATTATTTCTAATAGACGTGATCTATTCACGTGACTCTAATGCGCTAAAACCACGCTCGTGTGAATGAAGCCTAAGAAGGAAATAGCTGAGAGCAGGTGCAGAGGAGGGTAATCAAAGTAATGTAAAGGGGTTTTACAGCTCTTAAAGATTTTTGACTTATCCACAGTATAGGTCATCAATAGCTAATCAGCAAGGTCCATTCATTTAAATGGGAGCTGTGACTGCAATAGCCAACGCAGCCCACTGCACAATATACAAAAGCTATTTGCTTTCTGCTCTGAACATGGTGACACTGACCCGTCAAACAGCTTATTGACCAGAGTCCCAGGGTGCGGACCTTCACGATCAGCGATTGATGACCTATCCTGTGGATAGATTACCACAGCTGGAAAGAGCTGGAAAACCCATTTAACCCTTTCAAGACCAGAGATATAACACATAGAGGATATATTGGTGCTCGTGTGAAAGATTGTATACTAGGGTTACATTGGAGGGAACAGAGAAAGAAGCTGCATCGCATTTATATGTCTATATAACATGTGGTCTGTCGTTAATAGGGACAGATATTTTACAGGGCATATATTGCTGCTGTGAAAGCTTGTAAACCAGCAGAGAATTTAAACAGCTTCTATTGGAGGAACAGAGAAAGAAGTTGTATCATGTTTATATGCCTATACGAAATGTGGTCTGTCCATTGGGAGAGGGTATATTTCTGCTGCTGTCAATGTACATAGCAACAAAGCAGACAGACAAACTATGCCATGGCATGGGGAATATTGCAGTTCTCTGTTTGAGGCCTCAGCCATCGTTCAATGTCACTAGTCCAGCCACTACGAATTATTAGCAGACCTTACATAGCTAGCATTGGGGTTTGAGGAATTCAGTTAAGCTGCACCAAACAGGGATAGCTCACGAATATGCAAGTTATAGATACTCTTGGACATTTTGTTTTCACATATTTTCCATCCCAGGGATTGTGGATTCTTCAGTTGGCAGTGGTTCTTTTGGCAGTGGTTCTATAAAACAAAAGGAAACCTAAACAGGAAAACAGCAGGGCTCTGCAAACAGCTCCTGGAGGCCTTTTTACATGCAAATGAAGATGGTAAAGTGTTAATGAACATTAGTGTCCATTAACACTTTATGCAAGATGATCACTAAAACTTTCAGTCGTTTGAAAGATTATTATCTTTGCGTGTAAATGGGCCTTTATAGGCTCAAACGGACGTAATTCACGAGGCAGCATGCAGCAAGTATGTAAAGACATTGTGTACTTGTGTGTCGCCAATCGCTATCTTGGCGTGTATGCTCGCGTAATATGCTCCAAGATAGAACATACTGCAATTTTTCTTGAGTGTGTATTTTGCACAATTCATGTGAGTAGCAACATGGGATCCTATTGGAGATTGGTACAGCATATTACGCATGGAAAATCCACACATGTAATATGCTGTGACCATACGCTCATGTGAGCCCAGCCTTACGCAGCTATTAGTGGTTTTCTGCAAGGTTATATAAACCACTAAACCATAAACAAAACACTAAATAAAAAATCCTGAAGAAACAAGGGGTAGGAGAGGTGTCGGTAGTGGTGGTGGTGGAGAGGATGAGCCACGTTGGGACTTCAAGCTGCTCCCACTGAAGCAACACCTCCACATTCTGCAGGAGGCGAGGCAAGCCTGCTACCATTCCTTAGAAGTGGTTCCTTCCGTGCGTTACATCCGCAGCATGCAGAATAGGTCATAGAGTAAATTACACAGCATGCCTCAAGTATCACCATCACTTCCTCTTCCTCCAAGTCGCAGGCACACAGTAGTCAGTCTGCACCAGTCAGCCATGAGCATAAACCCTCTACTACACCTCATGCAACTTCTCCCACACCCTCCAAAGCAGACCACATGGATTAGTCTGAGTTGTTTGATCTTTCAGTGACATGGATGTCAACGGGGCAGTCCGAACAGCCAAAAGGAGAAGACCAAGATATTGAATGCACTGAAGCCCAACCATTTTTTTCCTCCAAAGAGAAAGATGAGGGTGGGTCAATGCAGGCAGTCAGCCATCCACAAGCAATGTGTACTCAGGGAGATGTGAAAATGTCGGTGCCAGCTCCCAGTGCTCACTGTGACATAGAGTTCACTCAGGAAGAGTAGGACGATGAAGAGAAAGAGAAGGTAAAAGAGGAAGTACTCAATCTAAGAAGGAGAAGCAGAGAGAGTTATCATAGCAATTCACAAGGGGAGGAGGAAGAGGCAGATATTTCGAGGCAGCGTCCTTCCAAAGCATCGAGTAGAGTGTAGAAGAAAACCAAAAGGGTAGTGCCCCCATGCTCAGCTACTAGTAGTCACAGCAGCAGCAACATCAGGCCCATTTCAGGTCTGCTCACAGGACCTGTGCAGCCTGGGCATTCTTTGAAACTGCAGGTAATGACAGAAGAGCGGTCATCTGTAAGATCTGCGATAAGAATGTAAACAACCTCAACACAGCATGTATGAACAGCCACATGAACTCCCACCATCCACTGTCTTGAAGAGCCCACCTGGGCCAGAGGGCTAAAGAGTGAGCTTCATGCTGCTCCCTGTTCTGCTGCAGCTGCCTATTCATCCATCTCCCTCCCTGTTCATGCAGCAGCCTCTAAGCACTGAAAGGCAGTTTTGTGTAGGGGCAGTAGCATGCTGTCAGGGCTCAAACCTGGGACCTTCTGCACTCTAGTCAACAGCTTTCTTCACTAGGCCATTCAGGACTTGGACAGCTTTCTGCTGAACACTTAGCCATGCTCCTATCTTTTCCCTGACTGGCTCCACTCTTTGTTTCCCTGTCCTGGCCCCGCCCTGCACTAATTTGGACTTCCTATTAAAGCCTGACACTGCCTCAGTTCCAGCGCATGATTGTTGTGCTCCAAGCTGTGATCAAGCTCTTTCTACCTGCTCCTATGCTATCCTACTGAGACCTTCTGAGATCCACCTCCTCCATCTGTACTGCGAACTGAGACCTCCTGTTGCTGACTCCTGGCTCTGTCTTGACTACTCTCCAGACCTACGCCACTACACTTGAGGCTCCAACCCAGTGCCTGAAACTGCTACACATGCCTACTTCAGGCATCTTCTCCAAACTTGATGACTAGGCTGCAGGCTTCAGAGCAAGGAGTGGGAAACAAAGAGCAGAAGTTGAGCCGCCACCATCACCCCCACCTTCACTGACACTGACATCTACCCCATATTTGAGCGTGCCTCAGGTTGGCAGCCAGCCTTACATCCCCCAGTTATGGGAACATCTAAAAAAGTACCACCCCAACCAACCACGAGCACAAAGCCTGAATGCAAGTATTGCAAAGCTGCTTGCAATGGAAATGATACCCTTCATGCTAGTGGACACAAACGCCTTCTGCAATATGATGCTCTGTGCTAACCCACAGAACCAGATTCTGACCATATTTTGACCTGCCACTTCTTTGCCCAAAAAGCTGCCACTGCTCTGCACTGCTATATAAGCGATAACGTGTTCCTGGTGTTGAAGAATGCTGTCAGTGGTAGGCTGCACCTGACCACGGACACGTGGTCCAGTAAGCATAACCAGGGGCATTCTATATCCTTAAAAGCGCACTGGATGTCTTGCAGGTGGGGCATGAAGCCAAAAGAGATGGTCTGCGTCTTTTTATGGTACCCCCAAGACCTGCAGGACATTCATCCATGTTTGTTCCCTCTTCACCTCCCCCCTACTTCTCTTCTTCCACCTCTTTGTACCACCTTTCAACACCTTCCATATCGGCACAGATATCCGTAAGTGTCAAAACCTGGCCTTCTTACAGCACTGCACGTGGTAAAAGACAACATGCTAGTCTAAAACTTATATCTCTAGGGAAACACAGCCACATTGTCAGAGCTCGAACCCATGAGCTCCTGTGCACCAAGCGGCAGCTCTCCCTGCTGAGTTATCCAGTCTTCTGGACAGCTCCCCTGCTGGACCTTAGCCTGGTTCCCATACCCCTGATCCAGTGCCCTGTCTTGGCTCCACCCTGCTCCTGATTTGACTTCCTATATAAACCTGGCCCTTTCACTGCACCATTGCAAGATTATTGTAACTGCACAGCCCATAGTCAAGCTCCCGCCTGCCAGCTCCTCTGCAACCGAACTGATACTAACCGTGCACCGACCTCTAGCTTCACCTGACTATGCTAACTGCCTGCTCCTCTGTACTGCAACAGATACTAACCATGCTTCGACCTCTGGCTTTTCCTGACTATGCTACCTGTCTGCTCATCTGTACTGCAACAGCTACTAACCATGTACCGACCTCTGGTTTCCCCTGATTACACTACTTGCCTGCTCCTCTCTTCTGCAACAGATACTAACCGCGCATCGACCTCTGGCTTCCGCTGACCATGCTCTGCCACATGGGTTACAATACAAGAGGCTCCAACCCAGAACCAGACTGTTACACACATGGTCGAAGAGCTGTTAACAGCTCTGCAGACCCAGGCTATCAAGTGGCTGACCCTACATAATCTGGCATGGTCGTGTGTGACAATGGGGCCAACCTGCTGGCAGCCCTTCGCTTTGGCAATCTCAAACGCTTGCCTTGCCTGGCCCATGTGATGAACCTGGTAGTGCAGTGCTTCCTAAACAATTGACCAGGTTTACGTCCACTGCTGGAAAAGGCCAGTAAACTGTGCTAGCACTTTCAGCTACCTCTCGCTTGGTAGAAGTGCAGCGACAGTTCGGGCTACCACCCAACCACCTCATCTGTGACATGTCTGCATAGTGAAATTCCGCATTGTACAGTATATTTTGCAGAGGCTAAGCCAGCAGCAGAGAGCAATAACAGAGTACCAGATGGTGTATGCCGTTAGCAGGCGCTATATGGAGATCCGTCACTTGATGCCTGTGGAGTGGTTGCAGATCAAAGACCATTTTAGCCTGCTTTGAGGAAGGGACCAAAATAGGCAGTCTTAATGACGCACTGATTAGAATGACCATTCCTGTTGTCTGCCTGCTACAGGGCCTCAGGGTCAACACGTATTTTTGTCACAGGAAGAAGAGGAAGAGATACCAATCTCCCAACTGTCTGTCCAGTCCGCTATAACTCAATACCACAAAGAGGGTGGCTTTGAACAAGAAAGGGGAGCATCTTCTCCAATACATTTCTCCACTCATGGGAAAAGTATAGAGGAGGAAGATGAGGGTGATAATATAGGTCCAGAAGCAGGGGAGGGGGCTATGTAATGTTCCTGCCATCCATAACTAACCTTAGCCTTTCTACGTGGATGTCGGAAGCATCCAAAGGACACTCTAAGGCCTGAGCCTGAGAAATATGGGCCATCACCCTTAGGCACTTTGAGGCATATGAGTGCTTTTATGCTGCTGAGCTAGGAGGACCATTGCGTAGCCCACATTAAAACATCAGATCATTACTGGTGGCCACTCTCCTTGATCCCCGCTATAATGTCAAAATGACAACTCTTATTCTGGCAGTGGAGAGCGACCTCAAAATGCAGCACTATCAGGATAGGCTATTAAAAAGCTTGAGCAGAGCATTTCCTTATGGCCACAGTAATGCATTTGCAATGGATCACAGCTTTGTGGCTCATGGCAGACGTAGCACCACCATTGATAACAGGGAAATCTAACAGAGGTGTAGCATCGTCTTTTCAGCCTGTTGCAGTTTGCAGCAACAGCAAAGGGTAGGACTGACAGTCACAGGCAGCTCTTATCCATGGTGGTCCAAGAATATGTCAGATCCCGTGCAGACGTACTCAGACATGGTGTTGGCCCCTTTGACTTCTGGGTGTGTAAGCTGGATGACTGGCCAGAGCAGGCACAACATGCTTTAAAGGTATTTGCCTATCCCACTGCCAGTGTGCTATCAGAATGGGTGTTTAGTACAGCAGGTAATGATGTGATAACTGATAGACACATCCTCCTGTCCACAGACAATGTAGATTGCCTGACGTTTATAAAAATGAACCATTCATGGATTTCACCAGACTTCTGCACCCCCATGGCAGATGCCACTGATTAATTAGTATGCTTGCAATTTTTACTGACATATGACTGAGCATAGATTTATATCAAAGCCCACACTCTGGCCTCAAGGTGCTGTTGCTGCTGTTGGTTGTAGTAGTGGTGCTGCTGATGCTCTCCTTCTCTTGCTTCCAGCATGTTTCTTTCTTCTACTCCCCCCCCCCCCAAATGGAAAATATGTTAATATGGAAGTATGAAGCTACAGCTCTTATGTCTCCACAAAAAGCACACTCTGCCCTCAATATGCTGGTGGTGGTGGAACTGCTCCTGTTCTTCTTCGCTTGCTTCCACCATCTTTTTTCCTACTCCTCCTTCTTCCAAAACAGACATTTTGTAAAACTCAAGAAACATCTGTAGCTCTACAGCTTTTCCTTGGAGAAGGCCTTGGCTGTTCTGTTTACTTTTTGTGAGCCAAAACCAGGAGTGGGTCCAAAATATGGAAGAACTACAAATCTTTCCATTATACTTTCTCTCCACTCCTGGTTTTGGCTCACAAAAAAACTGAACACAAAAACTGTCATATGAATAGGCCCTTAGTAAAAATTTGTCCTTTGCGAACTTTAACAACATTACTTTTAAAATCAGCACCACACCTGCTGTCTCCCTTGGCATAATTTTGGTAACTCTACCTTGGAGGAGGAGAAGGCCCATGCTTGAGTGTTGTGGGTAGTGTTGTATCTTGTCTCCACCAGAAGAATGGTTGGAGACAAGCTGCACACCCACAACCAACGCCCACAATTTGATTGGCTGGGGCAGAGAATGGGTCAATGCTATTTCTGCTGGTACCTTGCAGGTGTCCCATGTGTCATACTTCCCCATGCGAACTTTTTTTTGCAGCTTCATAGCTGTGAGTTCCATCCCCCGCCCCCTCCCTCCACTGTATTCCCCCGTTGTGAATATCCCTGCCTAGCAACCCCTGAAGGTGACACCGCTCTGGCCTCCTAGTTCTGCCCTCATACTTCCCCTCGGCGACCTTCTCTTCTAACAGCGTTGGCACTCCCCACCCAGCAACCCCTCAAGCCGGCACTGCTTTAGCTTTCTTGCTCCACTCTCATACTTACCCTGGTGACCTTCTTCCCTGCCGGCGTTGGCGCTGTAATTTCCTCCCTCCGCTGCATTCCCCCGCTGTCACTGCCCCCGGCGCTTTGCCTCCTCCCGTCCCTGCACCGCCACAGTCGGTCACCCGCTATCAGTCTCCTCACCGGCCTCGCACAATGGTTGTAATATGTGACGACAGTGAAAAGACTCACAGCGCTGGAGCTGGGAAGGAGACAAGGGACAGCATCGGAAGGGTGAGTGACACCAGGCGGGAGGGGAGATAATGGACACCCATTCTCCGGCCCAGCCAATCAAATTGTGGCCGTTGGTTGTGGGCGTGCAGCATGTCTCCATCCATTCTTCAGGTGGAGACAAGATACAACAGAACTAGTGCTGTGTTCACCTGACATAATTTCTCCTAGTAAAAAGTATGACATTGCTTTTAAACAAGCAGCACACCTGTCTTCCTTTCTGCATTGTGATCTAGGACACTCCCATTGACCTTAATAGGAGTCATAATTAGACATCCCAATTCATGATAATTTTAGTGAAAATGTCCCAATATCTTCAAGAACTGATCATTCCACTAATTCCTAATCACTGGAATCAACAAGCTTTCAAGACTACCTACGCCTCTTCATCAGCTTTATAACAGGATATGGTGTAATTAACTATTTTTATGCCCTTTTATGTGTGCTTTTTCAGATATATCCTGTAATAAGCATGATGGAGAGGTCTTTTTGTTAGCCATTAAAAGCTATCATATCTACAGGATTGTTTCTCTTACCGAGAATAATAACATTTTGTTCTAGTAGCTAACATGGTACCAAACGTTTTTTTCATTTCACTCCTTGTACTATATAATGCAATACTTCAGATTGCGTGAAGTGGCTAGTCGCCTTATACAAATTAACCAAAATGTAACAAAGAACTTCATGTTTATAAATGTTGCTGAGAAGCACTAGATCATTGTACAGTATAATATGTGGATATGAGGTCATGTTTTTTCTTGAACATTAATAAAATGAGAGGTATGTTTAAAGCCTGTTCCATATCCTGTAAGGCTGGCTACATATGACTGAGTCAGATTTCACATGCGGGAGCCTGCAGCTGAATCCGACCCTGTGCCCAGCCGGAAGCTACATATACCTGCCTGTGTTCTTCTCTTCCTGTACTGCGGATGGTCCGCACTGCGAGCCATCGGATATGCGCAGCACAGTTTTTTCTTTTAAATTTCAGCTTTTCCCGCATCGTCGCTAGGCGATGACACGGAATCTGTGACCTTTTCGCCATGTCATTGCAGAAGGGCTGCGGGTTGGACGGCTTCTATTGACTTCAATGGAAGCCGTCCGTGCGGAATCCGCACAGAAATCGAGCACACTGAGATTTTTCCTCCTTTAGCGGAACATTGCAATTGATCTCCCATGGTGTAGAGGAAAAAGTGGGTTTACATAGCATGCTAGGGGCGGTATTTGCTGCGGAATCCGGAGGCAGACACCCGCTTCGGAATCCGCAATGCAAATCCGCCCGTGTGCAGGCGACCTAACTAATGCTATTAGCAATTTTGCATGGTCAAAACAGATTCCCTTTAAGCAGTGTAACATTATATAACCTATTGTTTCAGGTTGTCCAATTGCTTTTGAAGTATTGCATTCTGCCAGTATTCTCACTGCCAAAGACACTTCCAGTAGAGTACCAGCAATAAAACTCAGCCTTACGTGTGAACGTATTATGTCTCCCAAACCAATTATATTCAGGAAATGGATATATACAAGTGTGTTTCGGCATGGGCAAAGGATCCTCTGTCCTAATTTCCTTATGAATGCTTAGTGATATGAGATTGTCCTGTACATGTGCATAGAGACATAATGCAGATGCAAAATGGCTTAAAGAAATGGACCATTCTAAAGTCATTTAGAAACTATGCCACAGAGTGTAAATCTGTACCCATTTGGTAAATTGCTTCAGTTCAATGATATGCTTTACAGTCATTGCGATATCTGCTCACCTATCAAATTTCCACAATTTTTACAACAGAAGCTTGCATTTCTATGCTTTTCATTTCCAAACCAGAATATTAAGATAAAATTTCATATTTGACTACTAAAAATTCCAATGACTTATACATATTTCTTCAGTTTGAAATAATACATATTGCACTAAAGAAATACCCTTAACAGTTTCCTAAAATCCAGTTACCATCTTGGCATACAAATGTTGCAAAGAATATATACACTTATGCAGTAACAACCCTTCCACTGGCCTCCACCAGGGGACTTAAAGGGGTATACTCACCAATCCAGAGATATCGCCTCCGTTGTGTCCTTGAATATTGAAAATGGTGGCTATGCGCCATTGATTTCAATGGGACTGCCGGAGATTGGCAAGCACTTGAACTTCGCTATCTCCAGCAGTTACCAGTAAATAGCACAATGGTGCGCATGTGCAGTTAGAATTCAGTGGTTCACCAGTGGTAATATCTCTGGATCACTAGGGGTCTCAGCAGTCGGACCCCCATTGATTGGATCCATGTACCAGCCTCTGGCTAGGGGATAACTTGCTGAGCTTGGAATTCCTCTTTAAATTTAACTATCTGAATGCCCTAGACCAGTGTTCCCCAACTCCAGTCCTCAGGGACCCCCAACAGGTCATGTTTTCAGGATTTCTTCAGTGTTGCACAGGTGATGTAATTATTGTTGGTGCCTTAAACATTGCCACAAGTGTTCTTACCATAGGATATCCTGAAAACATGACCTGTTGGTGGTTCATGAGGACTGGAGTTGAGGACCCCTACCCTAGACCACCAGGTATACTGAAATTAACCCTCTCATTGCCCTAGACCACAAGGTATAATGATATTAACTCATTCACTGCCTTAGACCACCAGCTATACGGACATTAACCCCTACACTTTCCTAGGTCTCCTTATATCATAGTAATAACCTTTATTTATATAGCTCATACATATTACAAAACACTTAACATCATTTGAAATTGGGTTCTGTTCCCACTGGGGCTCACAATTTTTTAATTTACTTATTAACATGTTTTTGCAGTATGGAAGAACACCACCTCTCTGCCATAGACCACCAGCTGTACTGATATTAACCCCTTCACTGCCCTAGATCAGCAGGTACACTATACTGACATTAACTCCTTCCTTTCCCTAGATCACCAGGTATGCTGACATTAACCCTTTCACTGTCCAAGATACAGATACAGACATTAACCCCTTCACTTCCCTAGATCAACAGGGATGCTGACAGCAACACCTCCTACACTCATCACTGCGCCAAAAATAGCATGAAAGAGGAAGGGTTTACCAGTGGAAAGTTGTTTCTGTACTGTGAATCTAAATAAAAAATTACGAAGCAGCTTTGTAAGCAGTTTTGATTAAAAATATGCAACAATTTTATATCCACACTCAGAACAAGAGACTGCACCTCACCAGCGCCTACAATCAGCTGTCTCACACCTCTCTTTGCACAGAGAAGAGGCGTCACCACAGAAACCAAAATAACAAAATCCAGCAATACTCAAGTGATTGAGTACAAAATCTTTAAGGATAAAATATAACATACAAATCTTGCTTACACATTTCTGCAGTCATACTCCCATCGGACTCCCTATTTGTTGCTATGTACTGTAATGTACCTACTTCTATATTGCTTACTAGTGCTAGGAATAGTGTGAGCAGTATGTCATTATTCCTATCCATTATATTTCTGTTATATTTTAGCACGCTGGCAATTTTTACTGACATATGACTGAGCATAGATTTATATCAAAGACCACACTGTGCCCTCAAGATGCTATTGCTGCTGTTGGTTGTAGTAGTGGTGCTGCTTATGTTTTCTTTCTCCTGCTTCCACCATGTTTCCTCTTTCTACTCCCCCCCCCTAAAAAAAAGGCAAATATGTCAATATGGAAGTATGAAGCTACAGCTCTTATGTTTCCACAAGGAGCACGCTCTGCCCTCAATGTGCTGTTGCTGCTGGTGGAACTGCTCCTGCTCTTCTACTCTTGCTTCCACCATGTTTTTTCCCACTCCTCATTCTTCCAAAATAAACATTTTGTAAAGCACAAGAAACATCTGCAGCTCTACAGCTTTTCCTTGGAGAAGGCCCTGCTCTTGGCTATTCTGTTCACTTAGTAGATTTTGTCCTTTGCGAACTTTAACGACATTGCTTTTAAAACCAGCAGCACACCTGCTGTCCGCCTTGGCATAAATTTTGGTAACTCTACCTTGGAGGAGGAGAAGGCCCATGCTTGAGTGTTGGGTTCACCTGACAGAATTTCTCCTAATAAAACGTATAATGTTGCTTTTAAACAAGCAGCACACCTGTCTTCCTTGGCGCATTTTTTGATCTAGGAGACCTTATGTGCTCCTTCTTTTGTTTTCAGTGACACCCCTGTATTATGATTGACCCCTACACCATTGTACACTATTTTGACAAATTTTTGGGATGAGCACAGTGTTCCCCAGATGTGTATCTGTATTCCCATGCAATTTGAGAGGCTTTGGCTGTATCGTGGAGCTTCTGGAGGGCAAATTAGATAATCCGATTTTTACTCCCATTGACTTTAATAGGAGTCAGAATTTGACATCCCAATTCATGATAATTTTCATGAAATTGGCCCAATATCGTCAACAACCGATTATTCCACTAATTGCTAATCACTGGTATCAGTAAGCTTTCAAGACTACCTACGCCTCTTCATCAGCTTTATAACAGGATATGGTGTAATTAAATATTTTTCTGCCCTTTTATGTGTTTCTTCAGATATATCCTGTTATAAGCATGATAGAGAGTCTTTTTGTTAGCCATTAAAAGCTATCATATCTACAGGATTGTTTCTCTTACCGAGAATAATAACATTTTGTTCTAGTAGCTAACATGGTACCAAACGTTTTTTTTTTACTTCACTCCTTGTACTATATAATGCAATACTTCAGATTGCCGTGAAGTGGCTAGTCGCCTTATACAAACACGTCTTTGTACAGAGGAGCGTCACCACAGAAACCAAAATAACAAAATCCAGCAATACTCAAGTGATTGAGTACAAAATCTTTGAGGATATAATACAACAGACAAATCTTGCTTACACATTTCTGCAGTCATACTCCCTTCCATCGGACTCCCTATGTGTTGCTATGTACTGTAATGTACCTACTTCTATATTGCTTACTAGTTCTAGGAATAGTGTGAGCAGTATGTCATTGTTCCTATCTATTATATTTCTGTTATGTTTTGGAGACAAAATCCTATCCTATAAAATGTGCGTGACAAATTTTGCTGGCACAATTTAGATCACGATTCTGTCCGTTCTAGTAATCCCTTGGAGACACTGCAATTCTTCGTTTTTTCTTCCCTACTTTCAAAAAAATAATCTTTTTATTTTTCCATTGACATAGCTTAACTGTATGAGGGCTTGTTTTTTTAATGGTGCCATTTAATGTACCATAAAATGTACTAACTGAGAAAAAATGGAAAAAAGCAATTGCGTTATTTTGGGGGATTTTAACGATAACTTTAACATTTTTCCATTGAGGGATTGTGTAAAGGCTCACCAAATAATGCTTGTTTTTTATGTTACAAGAAGGTCACTGATAGGACCGCCCACCGGACTGTTCACCTCAGAATGAGCAGGGTTATAAATAAAATACAAGTTATACTGAATCTTTCCCCATTAAACTATATATCAATCCAGAGGCGTAACTTGAAGCTCCTGGGCCCCAATGCAAAACCTGGAACGGGGCCCCCAATTATCATGCTTTATTCATAGTACTGGGCTTCCTATATGGAGAAGAGAGGCCTTATAGGCCCCCTAAGGCTCCTGGGCCCGGGTGCAACCGCATCCCCTGCATCCTCTATAGTTACGCCCCTGTATCAATCTGCTCAGCTCCTCCTGCTCTATAATTTGATGCCTGCAGTTGGGACAGCATGTTTTAGCTGACAGATTGCCTTTAACTCTTTCCAATCCAATGTTGGGCCTGTCCTGACATCATCATTTTCCTCCACAGCTCCGATGTCGGGACAGGCCTGACACTGCAGTGCAGGAGTGCATCTTTTTCCCCCTTCCTCAGACATATCGGGTGCAGATGCACTCCTGCACTGGTCCTCATCAATGACCCCCAAGGAGAAGGCAGAAAGGGTTTTTAACCCTTTCTGCCTTCCCCTTTACACATTACATAGCGCTCAATTAGCGCTTTGTAATGCACAGAGATTCCGCTCGGCGATCCTGTGACCGCTGGATGTCACTTGACCTCAGCTATCACATGATCGCCGAGTCGGGAGCTTGAAGAGAAAATGTGGAAGTGTTACTTCCGCATTCTGCCCGGTGATCCTGTGACCGCCGGGTGCCACTTGACCTCGGCTGTCACAATTTATTTGGAGCTGGGGAGAATGGATGAGAAAAAATAAATGGATTGGAAAGGGTTAATGGCTGGGATCTGAGTTATTTTCATTCCCAGCTGTCATGGCCGGTGTCAGCTGTCAAGGAGAGCCAAACACCATCCAGTATAGAGAAGGCTCAACTTCTGTGCCCGCTCTACAATTCCAATGCACATCTGACGTACATGCACGTCGGATGTTGCCAAGGTAATAACACAACTAATTGAAGGGAATTTGCTGTCTTGTTCACTTGCTGCGTTGTTTTGCTTCAGACAGACCTTGTTAGCAGGTATTGCTGAAATATCAAAATAACATCACCAACACCCTCAAGGTCAACTTTATTCATTTTATGGTGGAAAGAGTCACATGGAGTGATGGTTTCTTATTGATCTGTATTCAAAGGAAATGCAGTATCATAGTCAACCATTAAACATCATAGTACAAAACATGAATAAATCATATATGTAAGCAGTGGTGGTAACAATAGGTAACTTGTAACAGTAGGTAAGCAACAAATTGAACATTAAATGAAAACTAAACATAAATACATACGTTGTTCACAAAAGAAAAGCAAGGTGCAAATTATTAGCATATGGTTGCAAAGAATCTTGGATACACCAGTTACATTAAAACCTCAGACATTTAGTATGGTTTGCTCTTTGCTTTCGACGTGGTGGTATCACCATTCTTGAACAAAACATAAAACCTATATATTTATAGTAATTTAAACCAGATAGTGAAAAACATTCTATTTTTCTAGTCTATTTTTATTTTTGATTTGTTTTATTCTATTGTATGTACAAGACTGAGGGGCTGCCATCTTGCCTGAGCTGTTAAAGGGCTTTTACCAAAATCTAAAATTATCCCTTATCCACAACATAGGAGATAACTTTATTATAGTGTGGATCTGACCTCTGAGACCCCCACCGATCCAAAGAACAGGGGTCCCAATGGTCCCCACATCAATGGAGCGGAGGTTGAATATGTGTACCGCTGCACCATTCATTTCAGTGATAGTGTCGGAAATTGCCGAGAATGAGTGCTTGGTAATCTCCGGCACGACCTTCGCTCCATTCCTGAGGGGACTGTCAGAAGCCTTGGTCTCAAGATCGCTGGGAGTCCCTGTGGATAGTGGATAACATTAGATTTTGGTACAATCCCTTTAAACCAGAGGTTCCCAAACTTTTTTGCCCTGTAGACCACTTGCCGATTTTTTTGTTTTCCGTAGACCCCCTGCCTGCCTAATATTGAATTTTTCTTAACTTATTAAAATTATTTTATAAAATTATTACACAAATAATGCTGTTAATGGGAGGATGAGCCTGAGGCTCTGATAGCAATTGTTCAATATTTGGCCTCAAATTAGTGAGGTACAGTCGCAATTCTCCAAGTCCAGTGATTTACAATTGATTTTTTTTTCCTCATACGAAGATTGGCGCTAAAACCCCTTTCCACGAGGTATGAAGATGGAAAAGCTATCAAAACCTTTCTTGCAATAGTCCATAATACAGGATAAGCCACAGGTACGCTCACAATGCGTTGCTGCCGGTATGAAAACTTGTAATAACTTGCACATGAACATAGCACACCACAAAGCAGATAGGTCTAATTAGCGCGAAAACTCTTGGGCTCTGGTGGGAAACGTGAAAATGATGCTCAGTAGAGACTTTATAGGTAAATTAGCTGCTGCGCAGGTCTGTTTATCGCCAGAGCCCAAGAAGTTTTGCATGAACTCTACATAAACAATTTTATGAAATATCAAAGAGGTAAATAATTTCTATGTCCTACTTTGGATCTAAACCTTTGCATTTTTGGGGAATTAACATCTCCAATTTTCAAAAGCTATAACTTTTTTTATTTTCCGTCGACATGGCCATATCAGTGCTTGTTTTTTGGGTGGCGAGCCATAGGTTTTATTGGTACCATTTTTTGGGTACTGTAGGAATGATGTACCAGTGTTGGCCATTAGGGGGCTCTTTTGGTAGGTTATAAGGAGATAGTTCTAGCAAGGGATATGTCATCAGTTCAAATAACCCAGAATACCCCTTTAACTCATTCATTACTCAGACCACCAGGTATAATGACATGAGTAAAGTATCAGCTGTCTGAAGTGCTTAAGTTTTTCCTACACTATGTCTCCGCCTGTATTTCAAAATGAGCTAATAAATCTCAGTTTTTAACTGTTTACTGCATGCCCAAGAGCTACTCCTATTTAGTCCTTCTATACTGAAACTGGAATGGTCTTTCACTGTATGTCCTTTGCATGGTGATTATTACCTGGAGGAGGGCTCATGTTTGCGGGTGAGCTGGTTCACACTTTGTACTGACATTAACGCCTTCACTGTCCTAGATAACCAAAATTCCTTATATTAACCCCTTTACTGTCCTAGACCACCAGGAGTGCTAGAGCAGCAGTAGTGTTGGCAAATAAGAACAGTAGTGTCTACCAATGAACAGTGTGCATCAGGTAGTCAGAGAAATGATGCAGCCATCTTGGTTTGTCCTGGAGAGGAGGGTAACTTTTTTACAATAGAAAAAATCTAAATAAAAAAAACACAAAACATATTTGGTATTGGTTTATCCAAAAAAGTCTGATCTATCAAAGTAACTAGAGATGAGCGAACGTACTCGGTAAAGCACTACTCGTCCGAGTAATGTGCTTTATCCGAGTACCTCCCCGCTCGTCCTGAAAGATTCGGGGAGCGCCGCGGAGCGGGGAGCTGCAGGGGAGAGCGGGGAGGAACGGAGGGGAGATCTCTCTCTCCTTCTCTCCCGCCCGCTCTCCCCTGCTCCCCGCCGCAACTCACCTGTCAGCAGCGGCGCTCCCCGAATCTTTCAGGACGAGCGGGGAGGTACTCGGATAAAGCACATTACTCGGACGAGTAGTGCTTTACCGAGTACGTTCGCTCATCTCTAAAAGTAACGCATTACTTACCAAGCGCGCTGAACGTCGTCAGAAAAAATAATACACAACGTCAGAATTGTGCTTTTTTTAAAATCACACTGTCTCCAAGGAAAATATAATAAAAAGGGATTGAACAGTTCTATGTACTCCAAATGGTACCAATATAAACTACAGGATGTCTGTTAAAAAAAAAACGAGCCCTAACATAACTCAGTCAACTGAAAATTAAAAGTTATGCCTGTCAGAAAATAATTTCTTTTTTCAAAGATATTTTATTTTTTAAAAGTAGTACAGCAGAAAAAACCCAAAACAATAGAAATGTGGTATTGCAGTAATCATACAGACACATAGAATAAAGTTATCATGTCATTTTTGCTTACGTGTGTCCACCTTAGAAACAAGACCCCGCCCCCCAAAAGATGGTGGAATAGCACTATTTTTTTCATTTCACTCCACTTAGAATTTTTTAATAATTTTTTTGTACATTATATGATACATTATATAGTACCATTGAAAAATACAACTCATCCAGTTGATAGATAAATAAAAGTGTTATGATTTTTTGAAAGTTGGGAGCAAAAAGTGAAAATTTAAAAAAAGGGGGCGGTCCTTAAGGGGTTTAAAGAAGTAAGCCACACAAGCTTGCAGAAAGAAACCACCAAGTACTCTTTCTACCTATTTATAAAGGCCCATTTAGACATGATTGTCGCTCAAAATTTGCTCAAAAGCAATCGCTTGAGCGATAATCGTTGCGCCTAAACACGTGGCCATCGTGCACTGTTCATTCATCGCTCATTTCTAGCCAGCTAGAAATGAGCAATGAGTCTTATCAGCACCGCACGCTGGTTTTCTCAGCGGGCGGTGCTGATATCATTTTTTCAGCTGTAATCCCGCTGGCAGTTCTCAGCGGGACACCAGCTGAAAGTGCCTGAGAACAATGCAGCTGTTTGCATATTCAAAACAGCTGCATTGTTCTCCAGAGTGTCCAACTCTGCCTACATAACTCTTAAGTAGTAAATTAGCTACTTAGAGTTATGCAAAGATGATTGCTCAAAACTGTCACTAAACTGTTGTTTGAGCGATTGGCGCTCCTTGTAAATGGGACTTTAGCAACCACTACTGAATTACTGTCTTTGGAAGAGAAGCAACTATTTGCCACAAATCTCTTGCATTGCTTTCCTATAGCTAAGAAGCCATAAATAGGATCATCTGAATAGTTGCTTGAAAAAGGAAACAATTCACACGTAATGATTATCGCTCAAAATTTGTTTAAATTTACGAATTTGAGTGATAATAATCGTTCAGTGTGAATGGGAAAAAATCACTCACTTGTCGTTCACGGTTGTTTAAGCTAAAAAACCCTCAATGGCTCGGTCTTCCTGTGTAAATACTCCCCGTTCCGAGCTTCCTATAGGTGAAGTCCGCCAGCCGGCGGCAAGTCTTTCAGCTTAAATAATCTACACGAGCACTGACGACCTTAGTGGTGATGTCAGCGCTCGTGCAATCGCTTAAAAGACTGTCGGTTTGTGTACAAGGGCCTTTAAGTTATAAAGTTGTTCGCTGTAAACACAGCAACCAACAGGGTGACAAGTGATAATTTGTTCAGTAGTCACTCTGTTTCAGCTCAAAAAAATGCAACGACTAGCCAATAACTTTGCAGGGAGGTGTGCACTTCAATGAACGAGAAGTTGAAGGAGTGAACAACAATCTCTGTGTAAAAGGCAAACAAACAACAGTCTCTAGTGACTATTTTCAGCGACTATTCAAACAATTGTTGTCCCGTGTAAAGACGTGCTTATGTTCTGTGTCACCGGGTGATATAACCAAAGCCTAACGATGATATCATGGCAGCAGCCTTTGAAACACACTACCTGATCTGCAGAGCTTGCCTAAGTATAGGTTTATCTGACTCTTGTAGTTGTGTTTGCCTCTGCTATTTTGGATTGCCTACTGTTACTGACCTCTGACCATTCTTCTGATTAACTCCTGGCTTGCTGAGATTTCTTGCTCTATGGATCTGACCCTTGTTTACTGGACTTTGCTTGTTCTCTGTACCCCTGGTACCTCTGCTGGCCTCAAGTTGCCAGTCCCTACTTGTTTTAACTACACTTTTGTTTCTGCTTCTATGATTACCACCAGTGCAGACTACTTTGGGCACCACCAGCCTCAGGACTCCTGCAGTTAAGGGAACACCTCCATGAGGGGGTTTAAGGCTTTGTACTGTTTAGACTGTGCAAATTGGATTGCAGAAACTGCACGTAGATTACATATATTAGGCAGTAAGTTAACAGTTCTCTCTTGATGTGTTGGTAGTACAAAAAATGGGCAAGCGTAAGCATCTGAGCAACCGTCAAAAGGTTTAAATTTGATGTTTAAACAACTGGGTCAGAGTATATCAAAGAAGGGCAGGTCTTGTGGGCTGTTCCCAGTATGTTGTACTTAATACATAACAAAAGTGGTCCAAGGAAGAACAATGGTGAACTGGTGACAGGGTCAAGGGAGCACAAGGAGGAGCCTTGTGATGCTTCCGTGGTGTGAGAGGTAGCCTGTCTGGTCTGATGCCACAAAAGAGCTACTGTAGCACTAATTGCTCAGAAGGTTAATGCTGACAGTGATATAAAGATGTCAGAACTAGAGAAGAGCGAGCATACTCGCTAAGGACAATTGCTCGATCGAGCATTGTCCTTAGCGAGCATCTCCCCGCTTGGAAGAAAAGGTTCAGCTGCTGGCGCGGGTGACAGGTGAGTTGCGGCCATGAGCAGGAGGGAGCGGGGGGGGGGGGGGAGGGAGAGAGAGATCTCCCCTACGTTCCTCCCCGCTCTCCCTTGCCGTTCCCCGCCCGCCGCCGAATCTTTGTTCCCGAGGGGACAGGTACTCGCTAAGGGCAATGCTCGATCGAGCAATTGACCTTAGCGAGTATGCTCGCTCATCACTAGTGAGAACACACAGTGCTTTGCAGCTTGCACCATAGTGGCAGACTGGTCAGAGCGCATGCGTAGTCTCTGCAATAGCTCGGCAATCCCTGCTAGGTTGTGAATGCTACACATTGCCAGGCAGGAAGATGAATGCGAGGAATGGATGCTTCATCACTGGAAGAGAATTTGGCTGGCTTGCTGTGAGGTGACCCGGGCGACTGGAGAAGATAGGTGGGAAGAAGGTAGGAGACTACCTGGGGAGGAATAGGTATCGATTTTTTTTTTTAATGACAAAACCCCTTTAAGTCTGTTAGGAATTGAAAGATCTGCTTCTCGCATCTTGGTATCAAATACTACAGGACTCCTTCAGAGGTCTTGTGGAGTCCATCCATTGGCGCAGCAGATATATTTTGGCGGCATCAGAGTAGACAAAAAATCTTATAGGTTTATTTAACACCACGTGAGGACATGCAACATTTTTGGCTCAACAGAACCTTTCTCAAATCTAGAGTGTTGAATAAACCTGGAAGAATTAAGTTTGTTCTGCTGTTGCCTTCTTAATTTCTCTGGATTATGAAACTAGTAGATCCATCCCGCTGGTAATGTGCATTTAAAAGCCCACGTATCACGGTTAGCAGAGTGCCGTATTGATGGTTGATATACCCTGTGCCATTCACTGAACTGGTTGCCCATCCACTATAAAATACAATTTATCCCCTTTAGGGCGCCTGCACACAAGCGGAAATTCCGCGGCGGGATTTCCCGCGGAATTTCCGCCGCTGGAAGCCTGCATAGGATTGCGTTAACAAACGCAATCCTATGCAGACGGCCGCGGTTTGGCCGCACGAAATCTCGCGCGGCAAACAAACCGCGGCATGTCCTATTTCTGTGCGGGGCTCGCACAGAAACATCACTCGCCCACCGCCGGCTCTGGTCTGCGCATGCTCCAGCTGCCCGGCAAGCCGGCACATCAAACAGCCGGAGCCGCGGGTGAGTACGCGCTGGTCCCTGCAGGCGCTCGGGTCGGGTCCCGCGGCGAGAATCCTCGCCGCCGCATCCGACCCGCCCGTCTGCAGGCGGCCTTACTCTTGAAACACTTTTCATTTTATTGTCCTTGCTATAACTTATTAATTTTCCAGCAACATATCCATATGAGGGCTTATTTTTTGCAGGATGAGAGTTTATTCACATGAGCGTATATTGGCTGCCATTTTCACGGCCAGACGATATACGCTACCATCTGATGCATTGGATTCCAATGTATCAGATCACATAGGCATATTCCCGCGACATAAAAGCGCCCGGCCGGGTGCTTTTACGTCAAGCAGGAAAGATAGTTTTGGAACTATCTTCCTAGCCGGACTATGGCCGCTGCCATAGACTCCTATGTGAGTCAATGACAGCGACTGGAGAAGGGAGGGAGTTTAGCAGCGTGACTCCGAAACTCGCTCTCCCTTCTCTTCTCCTCTTCGCCCCTTGCTGCTGTTTGCAATGGGAGGGTGCGGAACGGGGGTGAAGCTAAGCTCTGCCCTGCCCCCTCCCATTGCAAACAGCGTCAAGGGGCGAAGAGGGAGCGGAAGCTCAGCACACTAGCTCCGTCCCCGTTCCGCCTCCTCCCCTTGCAGAGTGCTGTAGAGGGGGAGGAAAGGGGAGACAGCTTAGCTCTGCTAAGCTGTCTCCCCCTGCCCGACGGTATATACGCCGAGCCCATGCATCAGATGTAAGTGTATGTTGGCCGGCCAGGAAAACGCTGGCCGATATACGCTCGTGTGAATAAGCCCTGAGTTGTATTCTATAGTGGTACCATTTAAAATACCATATGTTTTGAAAAATGTTTACAAATTTGTAAGTCGAGTGAACTGGAAAAAATGTTATTGTACTATTGTTCTTTGGATTTAGTTTTACTGCATTCATTGTCTGATAAAAATGACCTGTTATCTCTACTCTGTGAGTCAGTACGATTACAGCGATACCTCATTTATAAAGGGTTTTTTTGCTTTACTACTTGAAAGAAAAACATTTTAAATTTGCTTTCTGTTGCCATTTTCCGAGACCAATAACATTTTTATTTTTCCACTCTTTTTTTGTAGTGCGAACTGTAATTTTTCTTAGTATCACTATGAGGTAAATTAAGATATTTTTATCACTTTTCGTTCCATTTTTTTTAGAGGTGGTATGACCATAAAAACGCAATTCTGGCATTGTGTAATTTTATTTTTTACAGCGTTCATTGTCTGGTATAAACAACACGATATTAGACTAGATTGGACTGTTTTAGATGTCGCAATGTTAATAATGTTTTTTTTCATTCTTAGATTTTTTTTAAATAAGAAAAGTTTTTTTTAATTTTGAGATCATAGAATGCTAAAGTTGGAAGGGACCTCCAGGGTCATTGGGTCCATTTTGTTTAAAATATTTAACGTTTTAATGAATCTATTTTACAATTTTTATTAGTTCCCTAGAATATTGTACTTTTAACGTAAGCCTATTTAGCCCTGCCTTAGGTGGGGCTTAAAAGGTCTGATTCTATGTTAAGCCTATTATTTAGAGCTATACTAGTTGTGTGAAGGGGATCACTGAGAGGTACTATTACTGTGAGGGGGTCACTGAAGGGCACTATTACTGTAAAAGGATATCTGAGGGGCACTATTACTGTGAGAGGGTCACTAAGGGCGTGGCTTAGTGTAATAAAAGGATAGCCAATTGTAAAAAAAAATTTGCTGTGACAGGAATAACCACCTTTTCATTGTTCAAATGTTGGTGATATGTTTGTAATTCCTGATTTTGTCTGGTCATGCGCCCTCAGATTTGTAAAGTGCTGCAGAATACGTTGGTGCTATATTAGGATTATTATTTGTAAATCTTGTCCAGCTGCCCTCCAAATGGTAGAAATAAAAATAAATATAGTACTACCAGTTTTAGTAACAGGTACTGTATATACTTGAGCACTAAAAGACTTAAGGGGGTTGTCTGCTCTCCTTTCAACAGATGACCTATCCTCAGTAGTTGATGGGCAGGGGTCTGCCGCTTGGGATCCCCGTCTATCAGCTGATCATCCAATCCGCTCTTCAGTGCCGTGGGCCGGATCATGTCATCATAGGTCAGCACAGGAGGTCAGAGCGCCAGCTTCACTCCCATTGAAATCAATGGGAGCGCTGCTCTGCCATTCTTGTTCCTGCTTCGCTGCTGGTCAGGGTGAATTGACGACCTGACTAGAAAAGGAGCAGGAAGTGGAGTAGCAGCATGGTATTCCCATTGATTTTAATCAAAATGAAGCCAAAGATCTGACTTCCTGTGCTGACCGCTGGACAGCAGGCTGGAAATCAGCTGATGGACAGGGTTCCTGAGCGGTGGATCCCCGTTCATCAATTACTGATGACTTATCTTGAGGATAGGTCATCAGTTGAACAAAGGGCTGACAACTGCTTTAATATCTGCATAAAAAAGCACAACTGTTTATACTAACCGCATAAAAAATACAAGGTTCTTAAAGCATAATTTGATCAAACTATGTGTGCCCATCCGACACGTCCAGGGAAACCTTGATGAATGGGATCTTAGCTCTACAGACACCCCAGCGATGCCCCTTATCAGCACCGTGGGCTGAGTTGTAAGCGGGATACCACTGGTATCTCGCACGGAGCTTTTAGTGATAGCTCCAAGAATAAAGCAGCTGTCAGTGCTCCTGCTGTTCTCGGAGCCAGCGGGATACCAGCTGATAGCTGCGAAAACATAGCAGCTGTATACTGAAGACAACGCTGCTGCTGTCTTCTGTAAACAGCGGGAGCCTTCATTTACACACTAATAAACTCTAATTAGCTATTTAAGAACTTATGCAAAGTGATCGTTCAAAACTGTCACTCAAACTGCTGTTTGAGCGATCATCTTTCCGTGTAAATTGGCCCTTAATCAGATGTTCGTGTTTTTGTTTTTGTCCTATTATGGGGCCCGCATTAGAGAATGGAACAAAACGATTGAATTCAATGGTTTTGTTTCTACTATAGGGATTCCCAGGCATTAATAGTACATGTGAGAAAAGATAGACCTTGCCTTATCCTTCTTGCACAAACTTTTTCTACAGGACAGGACCTATCTTCACACTTTTTTTTTTAACTCACATGCAGTTTAAATAGTCAAACAAAAAAAAAATACCCTGTTTATGCGCTAAAACGTAGCAGTGAGCGTATTAGAGCATGCACACATCTGTTTAAACCCTAAGGGATTAACCAGATTTAACCAGAATGTATTTAGGAAGGCATTTCCATATGTGAAAATCTCGCCCGTATTACGTGAAAAAGCGAAGTCATAGACTTCAATGACTTCATTCAGACGAACATGTTCCTGCCGCGTAAAATCTTTGTACAAGAAAAGATAGGACCTGCCCTATCTTTGTCTCTGTTTCACAGAAAGCTGCCATGCAAGTCAATGGCAGCCTAAAAAAGACCTGGGGGTACTAGTGGATTGTAGATTAAACTGGAGTAACGAATGCCAGTCAGCTGCTGCAAAGACAAATAAAGTCTTGGGATGCATTAAAAGAGGTATAGGGGCGAAGGACGAGAACATTATCCTCCCACTATATAAGGCACTAGTCAGGCCTCACATGGAATACTGCGTACAATTCTGGTCACCGGTGCTCAGGAAAGATGTTACAGTGCTGGAGGGGGTCCAAAGAAGGGCAACTAAAGTAATACATGGAATGACGGGACTGGAATACCCCGAGAGGTTATCAATATTGGGACTATTTACTCTAGAAAAAAGAAGGTTAAGAGGCGACCAAATAACCATGTATAAGTACATGAGGGGACAACACATGGATCTCTCCCAGGATCTGTTTACACCCAGAACTGAGACTGTAACAAGAGGGAATCCGCTACGTCTAGAAGAAAGCAGGTTTCATTACCAACACAGAAAGGGGTTCTTTACTGTAAGAGCAGTGAGACTGTGGAACTCTCTGCCTGAGGACGTGGTGATGGCAAAATCCATAGAGGAGTTTAAGAGGAGACTAGATGTCTTTCTAGAGCAGAAGGATTCTACAGGATATTGACATTAGGGGACAAGGGGGTTTGTTGATCCAGGTCTTACATTCAGGTAGGAACTATCAGAGGTTGATCCAGGGATTATTCTGACTGCCATTATGGAGTCGGGAAGGAATTTTTCCCCTGAAGGGCTAATTGGCTTCTGCCTCTGGGTTTTTTTTTGCCTTCCTCTGGATCAACAAGAAGGGTAAACAGGCTGACCTAGATGGACATTGTCTTTATTCAGCCTAACATACTATGCTATTATGTAAAAGAAGGGGAGGGAGTTATCCTGCCTACTGCAGAGAGAAAAGAAGACAGCTCGCCCTAATTTGGCATTTAATTGTCATTGGAAGGGTGTAACACGCTAGAGCGTGAACTGGCATTTAAAGCGCCAAAATAAAAACTATATCCTGGAACGCACGTATCAGACAGTTTCTTGCCATCTCGCGACCTAGTTCATGCGCAAATTTGGGTCCATAGCGGCAAATGTATTTGCACATACGCTCGTCTTAAACCGCCCTCAGTGTGTAAATACTTAGCGAATACGCAGGTTTCCTGCATATTTACACACGTCCATTAATTTTAAACAGGTTATTCCTGTGCGTAGTGCACACCAAGATGAGGGGACGCGGTTTTCTTTCTTGTGACCAAAGGTTGCGTGAAAAATACACAGCTGTGAATGAAGGCTCCTTCACACGAGTGTATGTGTTTTTCCAGTCGCCTGCACGCGGCGTTCAATCACGTGGATGAAGAAAAGATGCAATCAAGTCCCGAGGTTAATTAGCATTTTCTTGTCCATTCACAGACGGGTGCAACGTATTAGCGAGAAAATACGCCGCAGCCCGGAAATCCCTCGCTCAGTACAAATCCTCAGAATGACTTCAGAAGCCTAAATAGAGGCACCTGTAAGCTTTTCCCTGCGTTGGACGCTGCTAAACTCCCTCCCCCTCCTCTTTTTGCAGCTCCCATAGGAGTCTATGGGAGCCGCCAGCGTATACTGGTCAAAAAATAGATCCAGAACTATCTTTTCCCGGCAGCATATAATTTTGGTCGCTGATTTCGGACGCACATGTGCTATTTTTTCCGGCCACAACGTGTTTACGTGGCTAAAAATCAGTCATCTGAACGCACACATTGGAATCCAATACCTCAGATGGTCGCGATTCTTGGCGACCGTAAAAACGCGGCTAAGTAGCGCCGTAAAAATGCCTGTGTAAATAAAGCTTGAACCCATTAAAATCACCGGGCTGCATTCACTACATGTTACATGTAAACAATACGAGGGTCATACTCTGAGGATAGCCCTCATACTGATGACTGGCGCCCCTCAGAGGCCAGCTCACGTTGTGCTACACACATCCAGCACATAGCATTGCACAACAGGAAGCGGGGATCACGTTAGATGACCTTCCTAAAATGGCCACTGTAACGCGACCTTCCCAAGATGGCGGAGTCCCCCTTCCTCCTTTCATCATCACGCAATCTGTAGGTCACACAATGGGGGAAGGGTTAACGTTGCGCATGCGCAGTGAAGCCGGAGCCAAGAGTGAGAGGGACAGAGTGAGGAGCCGGGGAGGGAGAACGAGGTGACGGCTCGGACCAGCTGCTCCCTCCTCTCCTGTAGTCCGCCCGCGCCACTCACGTCCTACAGCATGACGGAGCCGCAGTCGGCGCTCCTGCTGCGGAGGCAGCTCGCAGGTAACTGCCCCCTCCTCGGGGTACAGGGAGCGGGAGGGACGGAGCGTACATAAAGGGACCGCGGCGCCAGTGTGCGGACGGGCGGACACTTTGCTGGGAGCAGCGGGCAGATGGCGGTGTTGCTGTAGAGGGGGAGGGGGCTGTGGACGGGGCCCCCGGTGTAGTGTTGTCACCGCCGCCGCCGTGTCCCCGCTGGAGGCGGACTGCTCGCTGCCCTCAGCCAGCCAGGTGCTCGGAAAGTTTAGTAGCGCCGGCCGCCGCGGCTCCCCGCACGCCGCCCGCCTCTTCGCCCTGTGGCCGGCGCCCCCTCCCCCTGCTGTCCGCTCCTCTCAGCCCTTGGCCGCTGTTACCCAGGGCTCTAGCTGCCAGTGACACACGGCCCGGGCCCCGCTCTGCGCCTGCGCACTGACCCCTCACGTTGGGGCCTCACAATGCAGCTACATGTGCTGCGAGCTTTAAAGCGACAGGAGCCGCTCTGTCACCGGCCGGCAGCCCTGTGTGGGGGAGGGGGCTGTGGACTGGGACGGGACTGCAGACCTCTGCCCAGAGAGACACTAGCCGGCCTGATAACTAGTACTTATGGGACTGCAGGGCAGGAGACTAATGGCACTCTGTAATATGTGTGATGCTGCTCCTCTGTGCAGGGAGTAGGAAAGCTTCTAGGGAAACCTGTCTGCGGCTAGCTGCATAGCTGCGGCGCAGGGAAGGTAGTACCATACTGAACCCCAAGTGCTGAGGCACTGGCGGTGTGTGGGATCTTAGTGGGGGGTCGCCACCTGAAGGGGTGAAGCTGTCTGCCACGTAGAACAGCTTCTCTTCACACGGCACTTACCGACACGAAGCAACAAGGATTTAAAATATGGGGGGGGGGATATGTAAATAAAACAGCTAATGTTAAGTCATGTAGCATGCTTCACTAGTCACTTTTAGGAAGTTGACTCAACCGCTTAACGACCGTGCATACGTCTCTTGACTGCACCACATTAGAAGCCCGGTTTTGGGTTTCCAGCGCCAGGGGAAGCTGGTGCTCCGTCGGATGACAGCCGGGCACCTGCTCTAACACCAGGGACCGGGAAAAAAAAATGGATCGCTCTTGTTTAACCCTTCGTATGATGCTGTCAGTAAAGAAAAAAACATGTCGAAAATAATTTTCGCCACCTCGCCTTACTGAAGACGGAAATAAAGTGATCATAACGTCGCATTTCTTAACACATGGTATCATTAAACAGTACAACTCGTCCCGACTAACCCCACATAGTGTTGTGGACCAAAACAATGTTAGGGTTCTTTTGAATACAGGGATAAACTTAAAAAAAACAAACAATTTTTTTTGAAGTAGTAAGAAAAAAATAAATGTCTACCAATTGGGCGTTGGTGTGTGAGTACCGGCCTGCAGGGAATGTAACATTTATGCAGAACGCTGTTAGAAATGACAAAATAATGAGATTTGTAGAGTTTGTTAATCTTTCCTTTAAGCAACAAACCCCACAGAGCCCCCGCCGGGGATAGAAAAATAACAATACTACGGCTTTTGGGGGGAAAGTGTTTTTTACGAATAGCAAAACATAAGACTGTGTAATAAACCTGGTATCACCAGAGCCGTGCTGATCTAGAGCAGAATGCTATCACTATTTTATATACCTAGGCCCCCTGCAGACGGCCGCGGCAGATCCCACTGCCAGAATTCCCACGCGACTTTGTTTCCCGCGTGCGTTTTTTCGCGGTTAAATCGCGGCTGTCTGCATAGCATTGCATTATCTAATGCAATCCTATGGCAGCGGGCACCAGCGGAAATCCCACCCGTGTGCAGGAGGCCATAATGACATGAAAACGAAATCCAAAAAACAAATGGCAGAACTTCCTCCCCCATCCGCCTAAATAAATGACTAAGTTATAAGTACATCATGGCGGGGTCACACGGGGCGGATTGCCCATGGAAATTCTGTCCGGAATTTTGCTGCGGCAAATCCACCTACGGTCGCTAATCCCGGGATTGGCTAGCCATGTGGATGGGGTTTGTGAAAAATCTCGTCCACACGGGGCGGCGCGGATTCCCCGGCCGCAGCATGTCAATTCTCTTTTTCAATCCCATTGCAGTAGCGCTCTTCTCTATGGGAGAGCCAGCCGCAATGGAATAGCATGCGGCTAAGCCGCTCCAAAACCTGAAATTCCGCCCTGTGGGAACCCAGCCTAGGTGTACCAAAAAAAGAGGCTGATAAATTATAAAAAATTTATCCTGCAAAAAACGAGCCCTCATACCATACGGCTTTGTTGGCGATATAATTGTCATTCCTCCTGGAATACGACTGAAAAAAATTGAAAAATGAGTTGGTCACTAAGGGGTTAAGCCTGATAAAGTGCATGCTGAAGGGTTTAGTGCTCTGGTCCCCTGGGGGTTGTTGGGAACAGACTGGTATGATTGGTCGGACTTCTTCATAACGCTTATATTCTGCAGCCAGCAGCAGGCTCCTTCTGCAGGACGACACCGGAGTGTTAGTTTTTCTTTTTTTTTTTTTTTTTTAATGAGGCCATTCAGTCATTTTTTGAGTGTTTTTGGGGCAGTTCTCAACTTAAAAATCATGTGATCTCTCTCATAACTAGTAAGCGCTTCCACACGGGTGGAATTGTTCGCAGGAAGCAGCGGAGTTTACTGTTCTTTGGAAAATACCACATGAAAATCTGTGCATCTCCTATGCGGAATTTAAAATGGTTTAACCCCGTAACGACTGCCCATACGCCATTTTGACAACGGTCGTTACGGCGCATCAGAATAAAGCCCCTTATTTCAACGGCAGCTGCTTGAGAAGCCTGGCGCAGGCACTGCTGTTTACAGCCTGGCATCTGCTCTAACAACGGGGACTGAAGAATCCCAGCTGTTTAAAAAAAAAACAAACACTGACGGAGGGGGCTTCTGCTGTCATCCATCGGACCCCTGCAATCACATCCCGATGGGATGCTATGGCACCTGGGGACTTTGGTATAGCCTCCAGATCTGCCAGCTACAAGTTGCCTATGAAGCAAATCTAAAAAAAAAAAAAGAAAAAAAAAATTTAAAAATATATATCTATATCTCTCAAGACATAAAAAAAGTATAGACTTTATATCACCGGAATCATGCTGACCCAGAGAATGTTATGGCAAAAATGAAACAAACAAAAAAACACAATTTGTTTTCCCAATCCCACACAAAAAGTTGGATTAAGTGATACAATACATGATATATACCCCAAAATGATGCCATTGAAAAAAAGCACAACTTGTCCCACAATAAACAAGCCCTCATACAGCTATGTCCATGAAAACATTAAAAACATATGATCCTGGAATGCGACGATCAAAAAAATAGAAAAATTAGTTGGTGATTGACCTGCAAACAGGTTAATTACGTACATTTACGTCCTGGAGCATCGAGGTATGTATGAAGAAAGGTCGCGAGGCGATATTTCTTCATACAGCGCGGGCATCAGCTGTTACAGCTGACAACAGTGGGCAATAGCTGCAATCGGCCGTACGGCTGTTCGCGGCTATTAACCCTCTCGATGCCGCTGTCAATTTTTAAGTCCCCCCGCGGTGAGATGGGGGGAGCCGTGCAGGTGTCATGGCTGCCAGGGGCCTTCTGAAAGGCCCCAGAGCTGCCTTGAATGACTGCCTATCAAGCCATCTCTGTGGGGTGGCTTGATAGGCTGCCTGCCAGAATGCAGTAGGACGTAATGCTATAGCATTACGTCATACTGCAGGAGCGATCAAAGCATCGCATGTTGTAGTCCCCCAGGGGGACTTTAAAAAGATCAATAAAGTTTTATCAATTTAAAAAAAGTAATAAGTTTTAATCATCCCCCTTTTGCCATATCTATAATAAAAAATCAAAATCTTAAAATAAAAATACATATTTGGCATTGCCGCGTCCGTAAAAGTGCGTTCTATCAAAGTAGCACATTATTTACCTCACACGGTGAACGTCGTCCGAAAAAAAAATAGAGCGCCAAAAATGCACTTTTTCAGTTACCGTCTTCCAGAAAAAAAGGCAATAAAAAGTTTTCAAAAAGTCACATGTATTCCGAATTGGTAATAACAGAAACTACAGGACATCCCGCAAAAAATGAGCCCTCGCTCAACTACGTCGACGGAAAAATAAGTTATTGCGCGCAGAAGATGCAGCAGAAAATAATTGAAAAAAACTAAATGTCTTTGAAAAATAGTATAGTAAAAAAAAAAACTATACAAGTTAGGTATCGTAGCAATCGTACCGACCCATAGAATAAAGTTATGTCGTTTTTGTTGCTGTTTGTGCTTCGTAGAAACAAGACGCACTGAAAGATGGCAGGATGTCATTTTTTTTTTTCATTGTACTCCAGGTAGAATTTTTTAAAAGTTTTTCAATACAATAAATGGCACCATTGAAAAATACAACTCGTTCTGCAAAAAACAAGCCCTCAAACAGCGACGTCGATGGATAAATGAAGGAGTTACGATTTTTTTAAAGGGGGGAGGAAAAAACGAAAATGGGGGAAAAAAAGGGGCTGCATCATTAACCCCTATTTTGGCGTTGAGGACCAAGCGATTTTTTTTTTTTTTTTTTTTTTTTTTTTTTTTTTTTCCGTATTTTTCCATCTTCATTATTCAAAAGCCATAACTTTTTTATTTTTCCGTGGACGCGGCCGTATAAGGGCTTGTTTTTTGCGTGGCGAGCTGTAGTTTTTATCGGTGCCACTTTTGCGTACATAGACAATATCGCAAAATTTTAACATTTTTTTTTTTATGATAACATGGAGATAAACCGCATCAATTCTGCCATAGATTTCTTTTTCTTTTTTTTACAGCGTTAATCATGCAGCATAAATGACACACAACATTTTTTCTGCGGGTCGGTACGGTTACAACGATACCAAAACTGTTATATATTTTTTTTAGGTTTTTACACTTTTTTGCAATAAAACCCCCTTTTTTTTGGAAATCTTTTTTTTTCCTCTATAGCTGCATTCAAAGTCCTGTAACTTTTTTTTTTTTCTATGTACGGAGCTCTATGAGGGCTTATTTTTTGCGAGACGAGCTGTAGTTTTTATTGGTACCATTTTGGTGAATGTACGGCTTTTTTGATCACTTTTATTGCACTTTTTGGGAGGCAAAATGCTAAAAATTAGCATTTTGCCTCTGTTTTTTATCTTTTTTTTTTCTAACGCTTTTTGTCGTACAAAATGAAAAGTGTGTTCAACTTTTTGTACACGTTGTTACGGACGCGTCAATACCAAATATGTGGGGTTTTCATTTTTCCCCCCCCCCTTTTTTTTATGCTAATATTAGAAAAAGCATAAAAAAAGGGGTTTTTTTTACATTTTTCTTTTTTCTACATTTTTCTTTTCTTTTTTTTTTTTTTACACTATTTGAGTCCCTCTGAGGGACTTGCAGCAGTATGCCTATGATCGCTGTCATAAGGCATGGCAGAGCTACTGCTCTGCCATGCCTTATCGCCTATACAGCGATTATAGGCACAGGCAATACAGGACGCCAGTGTCTGGCGTCCTGTTGCCATGGCGACAGGCCGGGCTCTCGCGATGACATCGCGAGAGCCGGCCGGAGACACAGAGGGATCGCGATCCCTCTGTGAACTCTTTCCCTGCCGCGATCTAAGTAGATCTAAGGAATTAACAGCGGGGGCGCATCTCCGATGTCACCCTGCTGTTGCAGCGGGACGCCGGCTGTGAGTGACAGCCGGCTCCCGCTGCGGGATAGCGCGGGATCTTATGTGATCCCGCGCTATCCCCAGGACGTACCGGTACGTCCTGTTGCGGGAAGTACCAGGCTCCCAGGACGTACCGGTACGTCCTGAAGCGGGAAGGGGTTAAGGGGTTAAAAGGCTTGTCCGAGATGGGTTTTGACTCCCCCCGCCTCCGCCCCCCCCCTCTCCCCCCAAACCATGGTATAATGGCCATGCAGAACACGAGTCCTATAGTTATCGCTCCCAGGGGTGTCCCATGTATAACTCCTGTAGCCTGTTGTTGGCTGCCGCCCTGTGACGTCCTGTACACCCGGCACAGAGGACTGAGGAGCAGGGAGCCAGGACAGGAGACTATATGGCGGTTTTATTGCATGGGCATCATGGTTTTTGGTTTAAAGAAATCCATTTCAGACAACTTCTTAATTTGCCGACTAATTTTGCATCAAAATCTGCATTTAGACGTGCAATTTGGTCCATATTTATATGATGGCAAATTCAGCTGTTTGCTGAGGAACAGTCTGTGTCCTGATGAAAGATTTCTAATGTGTAAAAACACCACAAAAGGTAAATTGGATAGAATTTTTTTATTTATTTATTTTTTTAAATGCAGGAAGAAAAACCCTGCTGAGGCCTCGGGGAGCAAAACTGCTCAGTCACTAAATCGTCGTAACGGGATGCTATCTAGAGAGAAGGGTCCAAAAACGAGACGCATTGTACGTGGCGCATTTTGTCTTTCATTCTAGACGGCGAGGCTACCTTTTTAGGCTGGGTTCACACGGGCCGGAATTGTTGCAGACTTTCTGCACGGAAATTCCGCCTGCAATCTTAAGCCTGAAACTAAGGAGCAAAGTGGTCGAGATTTGCAAAAATCTTATCCACACACTGCAGACAGTCTGCTGCGGCCAAGCCGCGCTGAAACTGACATGCCATGTGGAATTCAAAGCTGCGACACATCAATTGTATCGGCGTTTCCACTGTCGACCCTCTTCTCCATCGGGAGAGATGGTCACAGCGGAATAAGATGCTTTCAAAACCCGCACCAAATGTCTCTGGACTTCAGCGGTGGAAACCTTGCAGAATTTCTGTGTGGTCTAACTGCAGACTTACACCCCAGGTGAACCCAGCCTTAGGGCCTACTCACACGGGCGTATGGTGGCTGTGTGGTGTGTGTGGACTTTTCACGCATGTAATATGCAGTACGCAGTTTAGGTATGCATGTAATGTGCGTATTTACTGCCTATTTTAAACCCGCATAGTCTGTAATGGTTGTATGAAGCACCAAATTGAAGGCACGTTGAAAAAAAAAATATATAGCTGAGTCTATATACCGTATATGTATGTATAATATTTTAAATCAATGGGCCTGTTTGCAGTGAGTGGCGGTGGGCGTCCAGTGCGCTCTACCTCCATTCTCTGACTGCCGTTGCTGTGTAAAGGTACCTTAAAGTCGCACATACTTCTACTGCAAGTAATCTGATCGTGGGTTACAGGCTGTGTGCGAACAGCTGTAGGCCCAACGCGCACGGATGGATTTTTGCTGCAGAATCCGCAGCCATGTCTGTCCGTAGAATGCAATGTAAAATGATTCTTCCACACACAAGCGAAAATCAGTTGTGATTTCTACCAGCGGAGGAAGAATATCAGCATGCTGTATTTTCGTGCAGGACTCTCACGGACGGCTTCCACTGCAGTCAATGGAAGCCGTTCGGCCTGCAGCAATTTCAAAATCACTGTAGATCAGTGTCATCGCCAGTGTGGCATTCTCTGCACTGTGCATGTGCGCCATAGCACTGGCTTGGCACATCCGCAGTGCAGAGAAGAAAATCCGGACAGGTATGCAGGGTCACCAGCCAGCACGGGGTCTGAATCCACTGCGGGATCCCACATGCAGAATCCGACCCGGCTGTGTGCATTCGGCCTTACTTCTGTAGCAGCACCACCACAGGGAAAATGAAGTGTAAGGGCCGATTCATATGGGCATATGTGAGTTGTGCCAAAGGGTCTTGGGCACAACTAGAAACATGTCTGTAAGCTGCCCAGTACTCTTGGGCAGAGGTCTGATTCTGGTTCAACAACAGGACATGGTGGGATGTTTTTTACAAGAACAAAGCAGTCTATTTTACTAACAGGTCTGTGAAATGTGGATGGTATATAGCCCCATACACCTGTGGGACCGGGCTTGAAATCAGTATGTACAGATGCATGGTAACAAGCTTGTGAAGTTGTGGCTCTCATCCACTCGGCCCCGCAGGTGAAGCATGTTCACCCATTGTAATTCATAGTAAAACTGCACCTGCTTGCTCTATGGATAAAACGCTGTATATGGGCACTCCTGAGGCTGCGTTCCCACACGGCGTATTCTTGGTGGAAATCTCGCGGCTTGGCCGCAGTGAAAAACCGTGAGATTTCCACCAAGAAAGCGGAGCTTCAAAACCCGCGGCACTTAGCCGTGGATTTTGAAACGGCTTGGCCACACGCTTTTCTGTTGCGGACGGCGCTCCCATAGAGGAGAGCGCGGCCGCAGCGGGGAAAAAAAGAATGGATGTGCTGCGGCCGCCGAAGCCGCAACGCCGCCTTTGCTGCGACAGATTCGCTGTCCCGTGTGGACGAGATTTCTGAGAAATTTCGTTCACATGGCTGGCTAACCACCGGATTAGCAGCCGCAGACGGATTTGCCACAGCGAAATCCTGGACGGAGTTTCTGCAGCAAATCCGCCCTGTGTGAACCCAGCCTAAGGCCGCCTGTTCATGGGCGGTGCGATATACAGCCGCAGATTTCTGCTGCCAGAGAGCACTTTATCATTGCTAATTTTCTGCGCGTGAGTTCAGGGAGGTATGTTTGGTATCTACAGACTACCCCGTTCTAATGCTGTGTCCCCATGAAGTTGGCTCTTGTCAGAAGCTTGACTCTTTCTGCATCTCTATTGAAGATGCGTGTGTAGAAAGAGTGAAGCTGCTGACAAGAGCCAACTTCGTCGGGACAAGGTATCAGAACGGGGTAGCCGGGGATATGTAACAGTCTGTGAATATGTTGCGTATTCCCAGACTGAAAAACCTTGGCTGTGTGAATGAGCTTTAAGACAGATGTTTAGGGTGAAAAATACCCCTATCCAAAGCATCCCGCATTCTGTGGCTGCTTTTCTCCTTTAAGCATAAATGCTTTTTATGTAGGCTTTACATTGTTTTACTATAAACATTAAAGGGACCATATCGCAATTCTTTTGTTTTTGATTAATAAAACCGGTTTCCATTTTTTTAAACCTTTTTATTTTCTGATTGTATGTTTTATCCTGCTGTCTGTACATGACTATGCAGGCTGCCATCTTTGCTGAGCTGCATTTAACAGCATATAGAGAGATGCTTTACGGCAGCTTTAATGGAGAGGAGGGGACGTGTAATGTGAGGGCAAGTAGAAAGTCACAATTTCTTGTGAGTCGCGGACCCTGTGTTCTCTACATAGGTGTTACCCCTCAGTGTAAGGCCGGTCTCACACAAACGAGTCGGGATTCCATATGCGGGAGCCCACAGCAAAATCCGACTCTGACCCTGGGCGGCGACCCCGCGTACCTTCTCTTGCTGTATTGCGGATGACCACAGACGCTCGCCCCTCAGTCATGCACAGTATAGTTTGAATAAAAATGTTTTTCCCACACCGGTGCCAAGCAATGTCGCAGGTACCTGCATCCTATCCGCAATGTCAATTGCGGATGGGCTGCGGGTCGGACGGCTAACATTGACTTCAGTAGAAGCAGTTTGTGGATTCCGCACAAAAATAGAACATGCTGCAATTTTAAATCTGCTTGCAGAAGTCACAATTGTTACTTGCTGTAGCGAATGTTCTATTTTTTTATTTTTTTTTTCAATAGGCACGGAATACCGAGTATCATCTGCGTGGGTGACTATAGTGGATTCTGCAATTGAAATAAGTATATATAATGACCAAAAGTTAAAAAGAATCACCAAAATTCTTTAATAGGTTTAACACCCAAAAAAATGATTTATTTAATGGGTCATTTTCCAATGACACCTTCCTTAAAGGGGTTGTCCCGCGCCGAAACGTTTTTGTTTTTTTTTTCAATAGCCCCCCCGTTCGGCGCGAGACAAACCCGATGCAGGGGTTAAAAAAGAAAACCGGATAGTGCTTACCTGAATCCCCGCGCTCCGGTGACTTCTTACTTACCTGGTGAAGATGGCCGCCGGGATCTTCACCCTCGGTGGACCGCAGGTCTTCTGTGCGGTCCATTGCCGATTCCAGCCTCCTGATTGGCTGGAATCGGCACGTGACGGGGCGGAGCTACGAGGAGCCGCTCTCCGGCACGAGCGGCCCCATTCAGAAAAGAAGACTGGACTGCGCAAGCGCGTCTAATCCGGCGATTAGACGCTGAAAATTAGACGGCACCATGGAGACGAGGACGCTAGCAACGGAACAGGTAAGTGAATAACTTCTGTATGGCTCATAATTAATGCACAATGTACATTACAAAGTGCATTAATATGGCCATACAGAAGTGTATAACCCCACTTGCTTTCGCGGGACAACCCCTTTAAAGTAACATCTGGGTGCAGTTTTTGACCTAGAAAAAACACCCTCACAAGGCAGCAAACCGCTCTGTGGAATTTTAGCCTTATAGCTGCTGCAATGGCTGGGTGCAGCGCTAGCTGCCATGCCTGCTGTTTAACCTGTTAGATGCCTCCGTTGCTAAAGGTCCATTTACACAGGACGAATGTCAGGCAAACGATGCTAAACCTCTAGGTCTGCTATGTATGGAAGCCTATTGGGGTCTAATAGGCTGGCTGTCACTGTAAAATTTACAGGTATAATACAGCGCAACACTAGTATTGCCTACTCCAATTTTCCCATGACTTCTTACTAGAAGTCATGTTTTTAAGTGAGTTACTGTATTAAAATGATAACACCTGACTTTTCATCACAATTATAAAATAATCCCACTACTTAGATGGAACGTAATATTTATCGGAATACAACTTCAGAACACACCTTTACTACATGGCAGGTATGCAGCACACTGCGTCTAGTAAGTTGCTGTTTCCACATCCAGGAAAAACCCTTTAAGAGAATTTATAATCTGGCGATTTTATTACTTACCGAACGCCATCAATCCCTGTTGTATGTTTTTCTCGTATCGTTGTTTGTATTGCTATAATGAACCTATTGTACATAAAGTAATCCTTTTTGTTCCATTTAGTTGTCTGACCTTTTTTCCTGCAGAGTAGATTGGGATGCGTTAATGTAACACTGGCATACAGTCGCACATGCCTCAATGCTGAAGCAGCGCTGCTCTTTCCACCTTAGAAGGACATTTCAGTTCTTGAGCTTGCGGATGCTAAGAAGCAGATGGCAGTTCAGTATGTGTGTTTGGTGTACATGGAAGTGAATAGGAGATGTCATTTAGAAACCGTAATTTACCTTATTTGTGAGATTTTTCAGTTTGGCTTCAAAATATGACTGTAGGTATAGGTGTTTGTGAAGCTGTGATTACTGCGGCATTACATAAACCATCAAGTATCTTTCTCTTCCCATGTGTACTTATTGAAGATGCAAGGAAAGCCAGGAATCCCTTCTCTTGTGAACTGACAGCACATGGCACTGCCTCAGTAATGAGCACCACTTTAAAGTGACTCCGTCACCTACTTGTAGCCTTTTTGGCTAAGCTTATAGTCTGCAGGTAGGTGACCTGCTGCGTCGGGGGATGTAAGGGTTATACTTCCTGTGTCTCGTCCCTGTGTGGGTGCTGCTAGGTGGTCTGCCCAATCTTAAAATTGGAATGAGCAGACAACTCAGTGGTGGCTTTCAGCTCTCTCACCATGGGAATGTTGGTGGAGGCAAGTATAAGACTTGCATCCCTGGACTCAGCAGGGCACCTACCTTCAGAGGCCATAAGCTTAGTTAAATGTAGGTTGCAGATTCCCTTTATCCTTTTCCAATCCACTGTCTGAAGTCTGCAGACATTATGATTTAAGGCTGTACATCTCCGATGTTGGAAGACGTCTGTCGGGGTTCTCTTACTGTATATTGCCAGTCTGTCTGCTCTTGGAGGCTATCCAACATGCCACCTCATGCAGTACTGGCTTTAGCCAGCATATAGCTTTGTTGTGTAACAGCAGAAAAAGTGTAAGCCTCCTAGGGAAAACCACAATACAAATTGGATTGGAAAGGGTTAAGGCTGCCTGCACACGGACGATCTGGACTCCGCATACAGGAGCCCACAGTGGAATCCAGCTCTGCCCTCAGCCGGCTACCCTGCGTACTTTCTCTTTTTCCTTTACTGCTGATGACTGGGGACGCTCGGTGTCATGCACAGTACAGATTTTAATTTTTTTTAAAAAATATTTGTTTTGCCTGTGCCATCGCGAGGCGATAATGTAGGTACCCACGGCCTATCCACAATGTCAATTGCGGTTTGGCTTTGGTTTAGACGGCTTCTATTGACTTCAGTGGAAGCCGTCCCTGCGGATTCTGCACATAAATGGCACATGCGGCTCACGGCCGGCAAATCGCAGCGGGATACTGCAACGCCTGTAGTCAGGCAGCCTAAGACCGGGAATTGATTTTTAAAACTTCCGTCCTGTGGCAAATAAGGTGTTAACTAAAACTACATCTTCCTTTCTTGTTACTTTTTCAGACTTGGTAAATATTGACACTGCTAATCTGTCAGTTTACGCTTAACAACTGACATAAGCTACTTCGTAAATGCGGGTCAATGTCTTTATTTAGCCTTCGTGGTGAAGAATAGAGGCATGTTTTCACAGTGCATAGTCTATTAACCCTTTCCAATCCAATTTTGGATTCTGGGTTTCCTACAAGGCTTTTTTTTTTTTTTGCTGTTAAACAATGGTGCCATCTGCTGGCTAAAGCCAGTGTGTGTGTGCGCGCCAGAGAGAGTCCGACAGTGGAGTGCCTGGCAATAGACGGTGAGAATACCCTGTTGGACGTCTTCTGACATTGGAGCTGTGACATTGGAGCTGTACAAGCTTCAGTCAGAATGTAGGAAGACGTCAGACAGGGGATTGGAAAGCATTAAAGATTCCTGAGTATATGCACCATCACTGTGACTTTAAAAAGTCACTCCAGTGAGAACACTTTATCGTGTCTGTCACTCTCTGGAGGTCTCCTCGTTGTGCTGCAGCCACCCCCTGCAGTGCAGCCCCCTGTCTGCTGTTGATCAGCTGCCATATTGATGGTGAGATTTTTATTTTTTTTAAACTTTCAATCAATCCCATGATGCATCACTCGGCATTTAAGGCTATACCATTTTTGCCTGCAAGGGGGACAGTTTAAGTAATCATTACCCTCTATTTACCTACAGACCATAAGTATACAGTCAGGAGGATGAGTTGTGATCTCCTCTATGATCACATATCTCCTGTCACACAGTTATGATAAACAGTAACTGTCTCTAGTCTCCTGCAGGCAGTTTCAGTGCTAAATCCACATAAATGCATCATATAAACAGACCTGAAAATGATTCTATAACCCCCAAGTAGAATTGGAGTTGGTCAGAACTGAGATCACAAGACCATCTGAGGGGAAAAGGGATGGGAGATTCAAATAACTAAGGTACCACCAGCTTGTTTGTATATATACTGGGTTTCCACGAAAATAAGATCCTGTCTTATATTAATTTTTGCCCGAAAAGAGGCACAGGGTTTTATTTTCAGGGCAGGTCTTATACTTGCCTAGCTGGCCCCGTCCGGGTCCCTTCCGCTGTCCTCCAGAGCTCTGGCGCTCTTGCTTCAGTCCTCAGCATCTGACAGAAGACAGCTTCCTGGCAAAGAAGTTCGTAATCACTGCTTCTAGCAAACGATGGTCTGATTGGCTGAGCCGCGGCGCTCAAGAACCAACCAGCCATCGCATTCGTGAAAATCAGGGTAGGTCCTAATTTCAGTAAATACAGTACTTGGGGATAGTTATAGGTTTTTTTGTTTGTTTTTATTTATTCAATCACTGGTGTGGCTGTATTTGTGCACCACTTGATACTTTTTCTTAAAAGTGGGAGAGGTTTAGTGGAGGAGGGGGGACTGCTTGTGCCCCTAAAGATTTACTATGAACAGGAATTTGGACTGAATTAAAGCAGTTTGTTACAAAAGGACAGCCTAGGATGTGTGGAATGTATGAAGAGACTTGTTCCTTGTAATACATTTGGTGCATCTCCCTTCAGTGGGGCTCAGATTAAGGCCGCCTGCACACGTGGGGGGGATTTAAACTGGAATCTAGAGCGGGCGTCCGCCTCTGGATTCTGCAGCAAATACCACCCATAGCATGCCATGCAAAAGTGATTCTTCCTGCACATGAGTGGGAAACAATTGTGGTTTCCACTCGCCGATGAAATATTGGAGCATGCTCCATTCTCCTGTGGTGTCCGCACGGACGTCTCCCATTAAAGACAATGGAATACATCCAACCCACGGCCTTCTGCAATAGACACTGCGGACAGGACAGGAATTCCGTGGGAAAATGGGAGTTAAAGAAAAAAAAAAAAAACACTAATGCACATGTCTGACGTTGAGCTGTGCTGACCATCCGCAGTACAGATGAAGATCAAGAAAAGCAGGTACGTGCGGTCGCCGCTGCTGTCTGAGCCGCTTTCCACATGCGGAATCAGTCTCTGCCGTGTGCATGTGGATGAAGACTGGCATATCAAATGTCAGTCTTCATAAATTCCCTCCATGGCCTTTCTTCGCAGTACTTGAGACTATTGTGCAATTATATCTGTATATTACCTTGGGTCTCCAGGAGTGCTCAATATGAGGAATTATGGGATGGAAATTACAGGAGAGGACACTATTCCAAATACCTCTAGCACTGATGATTAGAGCTGGTTGCTGGGCGGCATGTGGACCTGCTAGTTCAGCCCAGCAATTGCATCGAAGTTGCCAGTGCTAGCAGCAGCTGTTGGCGTTTGTGTACTAGCTCCCTAATGCCAGTTTCACACAGGTGATAAAATTGCGCAATTTTCGTGTGATGCAAGAGTGCATGAAAACGCAAACTTGTGAAACTCATGCTTTTTAATGGTTTCCTTCACATTTGTGATGTTTTAACTCGTGATGTTGCCTGAACAAAAAAAATTGTGGCATTCTTATCTTTCTGCGGTTTTGCTCTTCATCGCATATGTTTCCCTATAGAGCCATTTTTTTTTTCGCATCGCAAAGCACGAGCTTGCGATTTTCATGCAATGTGTTTTTAACTTTAGCAAGTCTTTCTTTCTCGCAAAAAAACCGTAAGCGGTAGCGATGCTTTTGCAAGAAAAAGCAGCACTAATACTCGGACATCTCATGGGCAAAATTGTGATATTGCCGTGATTTTCTCGTGGCGATATCGTGATCGCCCGTGTGGAACTGCCGTTGGGCTAAGTTCATATGGTGTTTGCGGTGAATTATTCCAGGTGGATTTTCCCCATGGTAAATTCACACTACTTGCAGTAGCCGCAAAGTGGATGGTCTTTTATACATGTTGTCCACAAGCTGCAGAAAAAAATCTGTGGTACATCGTTGTGGAAATTGACCTGCAGTGTGGAATTTCAATCCCAAACATGTTGTTTTTAGCGGTGGATTTGGTGCAGAAAACTAGTGCATTTCTGCCCGGATCTACAGCGGAGAGACCACAATGTGCAATACGGTAGGAGCTGTCCTATTTGGAGAGAATGTTTTTGCTGCAATCCGCAAGAGTAGCTGCGGATCATACCCAGGGAAGCGCTACAGATTCTACGTAACAGGTTTGTTGCAGTTTTCAGAAGTGCATTCAATAGATATGGGAAATAAATGAAGGACTTTTACTTCTTTCCTGCTGGATCAATTTCTGGTTTTGGTTCAAAAAATTGCATCATGGACCACCCTAAGGGTGAATGCATACGGACAGAAATTCCACTGCGTATGCAGAATTTCCGCCCGTGCCCGCTGCCATAGGATTGCATTATCTAATGCAATCCTATGCAGACAGCCGTGATTTGACCGCTTGAAAAATTGCCCAGTAAACAAATTGCGGCATGGCCTGCACAGAAACGTCACAACTGACGTGCCAGCTCTGCGCTGGTACGTCGCAGTGCAGAGAGAAGACGCCGGGCGAGTGAGTATAAGGTGAATGCCAGGGCACAGGTCGCATCCCACTGTGAGAATTCTCGCAGCGGGATCCGACTCGGCCGTCTGCATGAGGCCTAACTGTTAGTTTATTAACAGCAATTTACTTGTCTAAGTGTATCAGGGGAAATATAAAAACAGTCACTGAAAACGGCCATATATTTAGGCTGCATGTCCACGGGCGACGATCTGCTGGCGATAAATCGCTGGTGGATCACACTGGAGGAAGCTTTCTATTGAAAGTGCAGCGCCGGCGTCCACGAGCGGAGAATCATAGCGATTCTCCACTCGCAGGATCTAAATCGCGCCATGCTGTGATTTGCTGCAGTGAGCCTATCTATTAGATGGGCTCACCGCAGAGACCTGATAGTGCTCCCCCGCGGCGGAATATCGCTAGCGATATTCCATCACAGCCGTGGAGAGGGGGCCTTACTGACACGGGAGGGCAAACGTGCACCAACCTCAGCATGCAGGCAGCCATACTGCCAAATGAGGGAGCCAATTACTCCGGTTTATTTAAGCTGGTTTAGAAGCAGAGTTTGCTCCATACACGGCTGTTGTTGACTCTTTCCTGACCGGAGCAGTTTCGATCCGAGTTCATGCTGATCAACTCTTAACCCTTTAAATATCTGTTAGTGGCTTTTAAATGGCATTATCAGAGGTTACTGGGTGTCATAGCTGTTGGGGTGGGGGCTTCTGAAGGGCCTCCAAGACTGCCATGCATTTCTGCCTATGAAGATGGACCCTGTGGCATGTCTTATTTGCCTGCAGAAATACTTTATACCGCAATACTGAAGTATTGCAGTATTTGGTATAAGCGATTAAATGCTAAGTAATTGTAAGTTCAAGTCTAGAGATGAGCGAACGTACTCGTTTCGAGTAATTACTTGATCGAGCACCGCGGTTTTCGAGTACTTCCGTACTCGGGCAAAAAGATTCGGGGGCGGGGGGGGCGTGGCGGAGCGGGGAACAGGGGGAAGCCCTCTCCCCCCACTCCCCGCTGCAACCCCCCACTCACCACGGCGCCCCCCCCCCCCCCCCCCGAATCTTTTCGCCCCAGTACGGAAGTACTCGAAAATTGTGGCGCTCGGGCGAAAAAGGGGCGGGGCCAAGTAGGTTTGCTCATCTCTATTCAAGTCCTCTTTTTATTAACAGTAAAAAAAAATGACAAGACTTTAATTGTAAAAAAAAAAAAAAAAAAATTCAGCCCACAAAATGTGGTGTTGTCATACTGAAGTTTTTTTGCTGCATCGTGTACATCATAAAAACAAGACCACCCCCACCACAAGTGGTGCAGTTGTTTGCTGTTTTACTCCACTAATAAGTAAATGTAAAGAAAATTCAGTATCTCAAGGCTCCCACACACTTGCGTTTTTAGTGCGTTGCGTTTTTAACATTGGTAAGTCCCATTGACAATCGCGTTTAAAAAAAACGCAGCGTGTGCGACTCCTTATATCGTACATTAAATAGTACATTTGAAAGAACTTTCTGCAAGAAACCCTCAGATCTCCAATAGCGGAAAACGTGATTTTATAATTTTTTTTAAATTTGAGAGTGGGCAGTAGAAATCCAACACAAGGAACCCATGTCGTTAAAGGGGGTAAAGCAATGACGTCTGTTTTCTGATGTAATTGCCTTTAAGCTGTGGTGTTGACAATGTTGTACACTCTGTATAGTGTTCCTTTAACCCCTTGAGTGGCACGCCCGGAAAAGTTCCGTGACGAGCTCCACTGCCCATAGTGATATACCCCGGAAGATTTCCGGGCTATGTATCACTATGGGAGCTGCAGAGCACAATGCCACAAGCTGTGGCAGTGTGCTCTGCCTGCACAGACCCACACAGAGCAGTGCAAGGGCTTTGAAAAACCAGCAGAAGATATTGCCGACATGTCGGCAATGTCCTGCTTTGTTTACAGGTTGCCATAGAGACCATCGGCTTGTCAGAAGCAAGCCGATGGTCTCTGTGGCAGGGAGAGCTGGTTGTTAGCTGTCAGAGGACAGCTAGGTACTAGCTCTTACAGCAGAGATCAGAGAAAACCTCCGATCTCTGCTGTGTTAACCCTTTACATGCTGCAGTCTATGTGACTGCAGCATGTAAAGGGCTGTCACTGCATCATGTAAAGGGCTGTCACCATCGGACCCCCGGAATGTGATCAGGGGTCCTGATGGGTCCCTGTGGAAGTCCCCTAAAGGGACAAAAAAAAATAAAAAATTTTTAAAAAATTAAAAAAAAAAAAAGTTAAAAAATTATTAAAAAAATAAAAAAAACACTTGTCTCCCTTTACTTTGTAAAAAATCAAAAATACAATCACACATGTGGTATCCATGTGCGTCGTAATGACCCAGAGAAGGAAGTTAATACATTATTTAACCCCTTAATGACATGGCCCCTTTTTTCTTTTTTCCCCATTTCTTTTTTTCCTCCCCCCTGTTTAAAAAATCACAACTTGTCCCGCAAAAAACAAGCCCTCATATGGCCATGTCAATGGAAAAATGAAAAAGTTATGGCTCTTGAGACGCAACTGCAAAACTAGTTGAAATTCAATGATTAGACCATTTTAAAAAACCTGCCCTGGTGGGCACGACAGGGTGGTAGGAAACCTGCCACTCAAGGGGTTAAAGGGACTGTCATCAGAAAATTACCTAGGTTTAAAATAAAAACTTAATTTATACAATATTGTAAGTGTGTGAGGAAATAGTGCACACCTCTAATGACAATTAAATGTTTTGAAGAAATGCAAAATGTAAGTTTGTAATAAGTGTCTTGCTGAGCTTTTCTGCTTGGGAAGCTTGCTTTCCTGCAGGAAATCCTATCTGCACGGGAAGTAAAATGAGCTGTGACTACAAAGGTGATGCCAAGTTCCCAAGATACCGCTAACGTCTGATGAATATTTAAAGCACCAGAGGAATATGGCAGATTGGATTTTTTAAAAGCTGAATAGATACGTATTGTAGGATAAGACCATTTTCTACTGAAAGTTTTAGTAGACTACAGTAAAATGACTTCATTCCCCATAGATAGATTAACCCCTTAAAGGGGGCGGAGCCAGAACTCCGCTGCTGCCGGACAGACCTGAAGGCAGAAGACCCATCTGTGCAAGCGCGTCTAATCGGGCGGTTAGACGGCACCATGGCGACGGGGACGCCAGCAACGGAGCAGGTTTGTGAATAACTTCTGTATGGCTCATATTTAATGCACGATGTATATTACTAAGTGCATTAATATGGCCATACAGAAGTGCATAACCCCACTTGCTATCGCGAGACAACCCCTTTAGGAACATGGCCTATTTTGGGCTTAAAGGGGTTGTCCCGCGCCGAAACGGGGTTTTTTTTTTTTCAATAGCCCCCCCGTTCGGCGCGAGACAAACCCGATGCAGGGACTTAAAAAAGAAAACGCGATAGTGCTTACCTGAATCCCCGCGCTCCGGTGACTTCTTACTTACCTGGTGAAGATGGCCGCCGGGATCTTCTTCCTTGGTGGACCGCATGTCTTTTGTGCGGTCCATTGCCGATTCCAGCCTCCTGATTGGCTGGAATCGGCACGTGACGGGGCGGAGCTACAAGGAGCCGCTCTCCGGCACGAGCGGCCCCATTCAGAAAAGAAGACAGGACTGCGCAAGCGCGTCTAATCCGGCGATTAGACGCTGAAAATTAGACGGCAACCATGGAGACGTGGACGCCAGCAACGGAACAGGTAAGTGAATAACTTCTGTATGGCTCATAATTGATGCACAATGTACATTACAAAGTGCATTAATATGGCCATACAGAAGTGTATACCCCCACTTGCTTTCGCGGGACAACCCCTTTAAGGACACAACGATTCTTGGCCGATTTTTCATCTCCATTTTTTTAAAAGCCATAACTTTTTAATTTTTCCGTCGATGCGGTCGTATAAGGGCTTGTTTTTTGCGTGGCGAACTGTAGTTTTTATTGGTGCTATTTTTGGGTACATTGACTATATTGTAAAACTTTTTTTTTTTTTTTTTTTATGATAGGAAGACAGAAAACGCATCAATTCTGCCGTAGATTGTTTTAATTTTTATTTTACAGAGTTAATCATGCAGCATAAATGACAATTTATTTTTTCTGCGGGCTGGTACGATTACGATACCAAAATTCTAACTTTTTTTTTATATAGGTTTTTCCCCTTTGCATTAACCCCTTAACGACCAGCCCATAGTGTTTTTACGTCCTCCCGAAGTGGGCCTTATTCTCTGAGGACGTAAAAACATGCTTCCTGCAGAGAATAATGCCCCTCGGGCTGTGGACGTGACAGCTCCATGCTGTCGGTGTCCGCAGGTAGCTGACAGCATGGAGCTGTCATCCCGGGCTGTTCGGAGCCCCCCCCCCCCCCGGCATTGCGATCGGCGCTATGCAATGGATAGCGCCGATCGCAAAAAAGTAAATAAAAGTGCCCAAAAAGTTAAAGATTCAGCTGCTCTGATGGATCGGATCCATCGGAGCAGCTGAAATTACTCACCGATGTCCGTCGCACGACTCCCAGCTGTCCCGATGCTCCGGGCGCCGTAGCCGTCCTTCTGCGCATGCGCGCCTGGCGGCATTACGTCAGCCGAATGCGCAGAAGGCCCGGCGGCGCGGGAGACTTAAAATCTCCTGGCTCCCGGCTCCTGTAGGTAGCCGGGAGGCAGGACATGTCAGCGGGGACTGCGGTGAGCGGTCCCCGGTACCGCGATCGCCGTTATCCAATGGATAGCGGCGATCGCAAAAAAGTTAAAAAAAAGTGTAAAAAAAGAAAAGTTTCACCTCCCCTCATGGATCGGATCCATGAGGGGAGGTAAAAATACTCACCTCAGGTCCGCCGATGTCCTCCGGCTGGTGTCTGGACCCCCCGCTGGCTTCTGCGATGTGCCGATGCGGCGCGCATGCGCAGAAGCCGGCGAGCCCGGCAAATTCAAAATCTCCTTGCGCCCGGCTGTCACAGATAGCCGAGTGCAGGGAGATATGACTGGGGACCGCTGTATGTGGTTTCCAGTCATATGATCACAGTTATCCATCAGATAACGGTGATCATATAAAGTTAAAAAGTAAAAAAAAAAAAAAAAAAAGTAAAAAGTAAAAAAAAGTTTAAAAAGTTAAAGTCTCATCTCCCCTTATGGATCGTATCCGTAAGGGGGGATGAAATTACGTACCCAAGGTCCCGGATTTGTTCCCTGGTGGGATGTTGATCCGCGGATCTTACTCCAGCTTCGGCGCATGCGCCCGTCAGCATGATGGCGGACGCATGCGCAAAAGTGAAATATTGCCCAAGAAATTTAAAATCTCCCTGCTGCTGGCTAGCCAAGAGCCTGGAGATGTCACGGGGAGCCGCGGTATGCGGTTACTGGTCACGTGATCGCCGTTATCCAATGCATAATGGCGATCACGTAAAAGTTCTTTAAAAAGTGGCAGTTTCATTTCCCCTCACTGATGCGATCGGTGGGGGAGATGAAACATCTTCTCGGAGGCTTCCGCATTTGAATCCAGATGCGATTATCCTCCATGGACCCTTCCGGCTGCTGCGCATGCGCCCGCCGGCAAAATGCCGGACACATTCGCAGGAGCCGGGAAGCCCAGGAAATGTTAAATCTCCTTGCTCCCAGTGACCAATGGTTGCTGAGTGCTTGGAGCAGTGACCGGCGGCCTCGCTGAGCGGTCCCCGGTCACGTGATAAAGTAGCGATCTAACATTAGGCCGGTCACGCGTGACCAGAGAGGAATTACAGGTTCTGCATGCGCTTGATCAGCGGTAATCCACGGATCAATCGCATGCATTGGATTACACAATTCCCCCCAATTAGCGGGTCGGAATTACGTAATCCACTCACAGAAACAGAACACAGCATGCTATATTTTACCACGAATATCTGCGACCTAGAGCCCTTTGTGCTCTATGACCGCGGATATACTCGCAGCCCATATGCAAACACATTGTGTACGGGCTGCGGGTACCCGGGTCATCTCTAAGCGACGGTGCGGGAAATGCAAACAAAAAACCGCCTGTGAGTAGGCAGTTATGTGCAGTACATTACGCAACCGTACGCAGGGTCACAGCCGGGCTCACAGCTGGAATCCGCTGCGGGCCTCCGCAAGCAGATTCCGCCTACGGCTACGTGAGCCCGGCGTTATTCAGACCGCTACCTGTAATCCGTAATTTACAAGAAGCCCCGGGAACGCTCGCCTTCCTGCAGTTCCAGGAGCAGCTTGTTGAGCTTGTGAGACCGCTGCACCACAGCAAGATTACAAAGCCTCACAGCGCCACTTTCTACACCCCATCCCCGCTGCTGAGGTTACGAAATACCCCCCAAAATACATGAGAGGAGGGGGGGGGGGGGGGGATACCCGGTTTTCTTGCCCCATGTGCCCAGCCCAACCAGCCTCCGTAATTACCCCTGTCTTCGGACATAAAACGCATTTATATTATTACCTTTATCTAATATTTAGGGAATGCCAAAAAATGGGGATGGGGGGGGGGGGGGGGATTATTTTTAGGAAGTCAATTTCTTTTCCGTATAAGTGGGCAATGGGGCCTTGAATTTATTCAGTTCTGCCCTGAAATCCAGCGGGCATTCCCTCCATTATGGGCCTAGCCATGTGTCCTGTAAGTAGATTAGGGCCACAATGGGTATGTTTCTGAACAGGGGACAAACAGGGGTATCCATTTTGGGGTGAAAGTCTTCATTCCTATGTACACTGTACAAAAAAAACAGTTTTTAAATTGACAAACAAATGAAAATCGTAATTTTTTCCTTTTGCTTTGCTTAGATTCATTCAAATACTTTGGGGTCAAAATATGCAGTACACCCCTAGATGAATTTGTTAAGGGGTCTAGTTTTTAAAATGGGTCATTTGTGGGGGTTCTCTATCGTTTGGACACTCAATGGCTCTACATGTGGGCAATGGGGACTGGAATTTATTCCGTTGTACCCTGAAATCCAACGGGTGCTCCTTCCATTATAGGCCTAGCTATGTTTCCTTTAAGTAGATTAGGGCCACAATGGGTATGTTTCTGAACACGGGACAAATGGGGGTATCCATTTTGGGGCGAAAGTCTTCATTCCTATGTACACTTTCCAAAAAAACCAGTTTTTAAATTGACACAATTGCCAAAAAATGAAAATCTTAATTTTTTCCTTCTGCTTGGCTTAGATTCATTCAAAAACTGTGAAGTCAAAAAAGTCATTATACCCCTAGATAAATTCGTTAGGGGGTCTACTTTTCAAAATGGGGTCACTTTTGGGGGTTCTCCATCGTTTTGGTCACTCAATGGCTCTACAAGTGGGCAATAGGGCCTAAATCTCCTTCAAGCAAAATGTCTGTTCCGAAAGCCACCGGTTGCTCCTTTCATTTTGGGCCCCATTGTGCATATAGACGTAATACTAGGGCCACAATGGGTATGTTTCTGTGCACAGGACAAACAGGGGTATCCATTTTGGGGTGCAAGTCTTCATTCATATATGTGCTGTACAAAAAAACTGCTTTTAAAATGACAGAATTACCAAAAAAATGAAAATTGTAATTTTTTTCCTTCGGCTTGGCTTAGATTCATTCAAAAACTGTGAAGTCAAAAAAGTCATTATACCCCTAGATAAATTCGTTAAGGGGTCTACTTTTCAAAATGGGGTCACTTGTGGGGGTTCTCCATAGTTTTGGTCACTCAATGGCTCTACAAGTGGGCAATGGGGCCTAAATCTCCTTCAAGCAAAATTTCTGTTCCGAAAGCCACCGATTGCTCCTTTCATTTTGGGCCCCATTGTGCATCCAAACGTAAGATTAGGGCCACAATGGGTATGTTTCTGAGCACGGGACAAACAGGGGTATCCATTCTGGGGTGCAAATCCTGATTTTCATGTGTACTATAGAAAAAAGTCCTGTCTTTAAAATGACATATTTGCAAAAATATGAAATTTTTGTTTTTCTCTTCTAAATTGCATTGACTCCTGAAAAAAAACTGTGGGGTTAAAATACTCTTGACACCCCTCAGTGAATACGTTAAAGGGTGTAGTTTTTAAAATGGGGTCACTTGTGGGGGTATCTATCATTTTGACTCCTATGAGCCTTTCCAATCTTGGATTGGTGTAGGAAAACAAAGTGTTCCTCAAAATGCTGAAAAGTAATGTTACATTTGTACGTCTCCTAAATGGTTAAAAAAAAACGAAAGTTTTTCCAATGTGCGCCCAAAATAAAGTAAACGGATGGAAATATAAATCTTAGCAAAAATTTCTATATTATGTTTGCACATATTTGAGATATTGCAGTTGGAAATGTGAAAAAATGACGATTTTTTCAAAATTTTCCCAATTTTGGCGCTTTTAATAAATAAACACAAATTCTATCGGTCTTTTTTTTCTACCTAAATGAAGTACAACATGTGGCGATAAAACAGTGTCAGAATCGCTTGGATATGCAAAACCTTTCTGGTCTTTTTCCATGCTAAAGTGACACATGTCAGATTTGCAAAATTTGGCCTGGTCATTAAGGCGTAAACAGGCTTGGTCACTAAGGGGTTAAAAACCTTTTTTTGGAAATCTTTTTTTATTCTAAATCGCTGCATTCAAAGTCCTATAACTTTTTTTTATTTTTCCATGGCTTATTTTTTTTATCACTTTTATTGCATTTTTAGGGAGGCAAAACGCTAAAAAAAAATTTTTTTACACTTTTCTTTTTTTATTTTTACTATCTTTTTTTTTACATTTTTTTTAACACTGCACTGATGATCACTGTGATAAGGCATGGCAGGGCTACTGCCCTGCCATGCCTTATCGCTTATACAGCGATCACAGGCAGCGGCAATACAGATTTTATCGCGAGAGCCCGGCAACTTCATGAAGGGAGCGCGCTCCCTCTGTGAACCCTTCCCATGCCGCGATCTACATAGATCGCGGCAGGGGAGGGGTTAACAGCGTGGGGCACATCTCCGATGCTCCCTCGCTGTTGCAGCGAGAGGCCGGCTATGACTGACAGCCGGCTCCCGCTGCGGGATAGCGCGAGATCACTTATGATCTCGCGCTATCCCTAGGACGCAAGTTTACGCCCTGTTGCTGGAAGTACCCTGCTGCCGGGATGTAAACTTACGCCCTGGAGTGGGAAGGGGTTAAACTGAAGGGGAAGTTACAAGTAACCCTGTGAAAATCCCAAGCAATCTGCATGGTGGGATCTTTTTTCCGATGGTAAGACACTTGTCATGTGGGAGTAGCGCGGTCGAAGTCTCTACAGGGTAATTTATGGTTGTGCACAATGCACTAAAAATTTCAGGGTGACATGGTGGGAGCTCTGGGAATAAGTGGCAAGTTTGTGACAATTGCAAAGTAGCTCACATTGTTTTCTGTGGGGTCAGATTGAGATTTACTTGGACCTTTTTTTATAGCTGTATTTTACCTTTTGAGCAGCTTGGCAGATTTTGGGGGTCAGAATTTATAATGGGTCGTGTGCCATTTTTGTGGCTTAAAGTAGCATGTTTTTATGCAAGTGTAACCCCATATGCTGTGGGGCCATGACCTTTTTTATTTTTCAATGGCTGTAGTTATGTGAGGCCTCATTGTTTAGTCATTTCTACTGCTACTGTTTTGGAGTTCATGACTTTTTGATCGCTTTTTATTACTTTCTTTTCCCCCTTAGATGGGTGACCAAAAAAAACCGCAGTTTTGGCGTTGCATTTTCTAAAATATAAATTTGGCTCAAGGGGTCCTTTTTAAACTTTGTTCTGATAATAAAACCTTTTTTGCACTCCCCATAGGGGACTTGAACTTGCGATTGTTTGAGTGCTCATCCAATATACTGCAATACCCTATTGCATTCTGACAGAAAGGCAATCAGTCATGGCAGCCCTGGAGGCCCTTCAGAAGGCCCCTAAACTGGCAACTAAACTGCACTGATCTCCTAGCAGTGGGCTGCTTGGAACACCTCCTCCCCCCCCAAACACTAATCAGACCTTTAAAAATTTAACATGTCAGATGTCAAAGAGCTAGTCTTCTCCTGAATTCATTCCATACAATCTTCGCACCCCAAAAATGAAGAGGTTAATAAGCAAAAATAGGTTTGTTTTTCTTTATTTCTTCCTCTCCCATCAGATGATGGGTCTGGAGAGCAGGGTGGCTCTGTGGCACTTCATATGATACATTTGTCACATCTTCCTCCAGTGGCTTCACAGTAAAGGCTCATTCACAAGGGCAGAAGCATATATCAATCTCAGAATATGCAATGTATTCACAGATTGAAAATAGTTTATTCCGTGTGTATTTCAGCTTTTACTTTTTTTTTTATTTTGCATTCTTTGACTTCTTTGCATACGTAAGTGCTGTGTATTCGATAGAGATGAGCGAACCTACTCGGCCACGCCCCTTTTTCGCCCGAGCGACGCGATTTTCAAGTACTTCCGTACTCGGGCGAAAAGATTTGGGGGGCGCCGTGGGTGAGTGGGGGGTTGCAGCGGGGAGTGGGGGGGAGAGAGAGAAGGCTCCCCGCTGCTACCCCCCTGCTCCGCCACGCCTGCCCCCCCCGGCACCCCGCCGAATCTTTTCACCCGAGTACGGAAGTACTCGAAACGAGTATATTCGCTCATCTCTAGTATTCATGTATGCGGGGAAAAAAAACTCAGACCATGCATTCCTTGTGCAAATACAGTCAATACGTAGCATTTAAAATGCTAGTAATACATTTTACCCCACAGACTATGGTAGAAAGCTGAGTAATGTAGCACAATATAAATCGTGTGTGTGTGATAATTATTATTTTTTTTATTATATATACTCTCTCGAGCTGTATTCACAGTTCTGCTGTCGTTGGAAGCTCATCGTAGCAGTTTAGTGGTGTTCCTGTAATGCAATGATCGTAATGTTCCCTACATCAGATTACTGTGCTGTCAGGTTTAAAGAGTGTCATTTATTTAATTTAATTCAAGATCTATATAATCTTAGTCCCACCAGTGCTATAGATTCTGAGTAGACAGCAGGGGGCTCGACCGCTGCTCCTTCAGTGTAAAACCACTAAACCAATCAGTGTAAGGCTGCCTGTCCATTGGCCAATTTTCATTGCTTGATCTGTGGTGATAAATCGCCCGCGGGCCTCACATAACACACTTTCCATAAGCAAACTGTGTAAAGCGCAGCCCAACGTCCATGAGCGGAGAATCATTCTCCGTTCACAGGATTTAAGTCGCGGCATGCTGCGATTTTCCGCGGTGAGCCCATCAGATAGGCTCACCACAAAGACCTGTCAGCCCCCTCCCCCGCTTGCCCGCGCCAGAATATTGCTAGTGATATCCCGCCTCTGCCGTGGACAGGCAGCCTAAGTGGCAGACCACTGGAATTGGCATGTTGCTGTATGCTGCTGCCTGCAGCCTGGTGGACCCGAAGGGCTCCCCTTTATAATGTTTGCGAACCTGATTCCTACTGAAGTAAGACTTGTATGCACTGATTTTTGCAGACCTGATTTAGTAGTGGATGGAAGGCACATTGTGCCCCAATTTGATGTGGTCATTTGAAAATGTCTTTGACTAGGACTTCTGAACTGTGGGCTTGCCTGCAACTGCTGATCTAATATCTAATGCTGGTCTGTGCTCGCTCGGTGTATTTATTTACACGGGTGGTCTGAGGGAATCGTAGAATGGTAGAGTTAGAAGGGGCCTCCAGGGTCATCTGGTCCAGTCCCCGGGGTGTTGAAGGCTTGTGTTTTGGCTACTATGACTAATTATGTAGGTATGTGTGTATACATGCATACATCCAATATATACACACTGCAGTGGCACACTGGCATTACCTCTCCAGGCCTATCCCCAGTACAGAGCCCTGTGAGTTAGTAATAGAGCACACACAAGGCTGGCGTTGGTGTTTTGCTAAGAAGTGCAGCCACAGCCCTTTCCTGATTTTCTGGCTTGCATGAGATCAGTGTTGTGTTTCCATGAGGTCAAATGGTTGGCTGGTGACTATTAGCACAAACTTGGACAGTTTGGATGCCGCTCGTAGCTGGGGAGTTTAGCTGCAGGGCTGTTGCTGCTTAGTCATGTTGGAATAGTTGAGTTGTTTTAATCAATTAGATGCCTGTAGAGACAAGTGGAGCAGCTGCATGAATGTGCGGATCCGAAAGCTTCAGCCTTACTTACCGCGATCTGACAGTGCGCTCGCCGTGCCTCCATCATTCCAGAAAATGCTTGTGCGGATCTCTGGGCTCGTTCAGGCAGCAGTTATGTGGATGTAGTATTCACTGGCTCACAATGGTGCGCTTGTCAGCTGGAAGCAGGGAGTCTGTTTTACTATCGGATGCCCACTGTTTCCTAAAAAGCTGAACCCCAACCCCTCTATATTGGGTTATAAGTCTGCTGGATCTTAGGGTTGTACAGTAGAATTGCTATGAAAGGCCAACCACTCAAGTGTGTGTTCCTGCATCAGACTGCCTTAGGCCACTTAACCGCAATTAGTGGCACCCCAACAGCTTACACGAGGGATACACTGTTGATGAACTATTTTCCTCATTATAAAATGACAAATGAGACAAATTATCTCTTGATTACTGCACATGTTTTCATTGGGTAATGATTGTTCTTACAATTAGCGGCCCATGGAAAAGGTCCTACTGTCATGTTCTCCAGTTACCATAAGGCTATGGAGGCCCTGGCACTCGCCTTCCATAGCATTTGTTGTAGGGCTGCCCTGCTCCTCTGTAATATGTGAAGTAACTCATAATATATGCAATGAGAAAAAAGTAGACAAAGTACTCTTACGTCTTTCTTTTTTTTTTTTCTTTTTTCTTTTTTCCCCCTATTACAGGTTTTCTGAGATCATAAACTCGAAACAAGGGAGGAAATGGCTTAATCACAAGAACCAATCCTTTCTTGTTAAATCCTTCACCACTCCAGTGGTCCTCATTGTTCCTTCTTCACTGTGCCATAACATGTATACCCTCATGACTGCTGCAGCCAGTTGTATAGCATGAGGGCGCTGGAGCTAGTGACCAACTGAAATGGGTACAGGCACAAGTAAAAGCCCATTTAGACACCGATTATCGCTGAAAGTCGTCTTTTGAGCGATAATCGTTGTGTAACTGCACTGACATCTCTGTTTTCATTATGCCAGCGATCAGCCTGATCAGGGATTCACAGCGGGATACAGCTGATACTATTGTTTCAGCTGTATTCCACTCCCTGATGACAGGTGGGGTATGAACGCAGCTGTCCAGCTCTGTTCTCCATACCCAGCACTGAGCGCTCAGCTGTAAAACACGCAGGCCCCCCGCTTGTTCTCTGCATTCTCCGGAGCGCACCGTGATCGTTTGAGCGATCATCTTGAGATGTAAATGACAACTATTATCGCTCAAAAGACCTCTTTTGAGCGATAATCGTTGTCTAAATGGGCCTTAGGACCAGCGGGGACCTGCAGACTGGTGATGGGTTTAATGGGAGGGTAGTGGTGGTTCTGTTGTCTTTATACCAAGTCTTCCCTATGGCTAAAATATTTGATTGCGAAACTCCTATTAAGTACTACGTCTCTCTCTTTGACTGGGGTTAAATATTTCCTTAACTATTTGAATTTTTTCTTATTTTTATTCATATATATGGGAGAACTCTCTCTCTTTTAATTAATCTTATTTGTATAGTGCCAACTTATTCCGCAGCGCTTTCAGGTAATTATTATTTATTACCCTGTAACTTTATTGCTCTATGAAGGCTTATTTTTTTTTTTTTGCGAGACGAGCTGTAGTTTTTATTGGTACTATTTTGGGGTACATAAGGCTTTTTTGATCACTTTTATTGCATTTTTTGGGAGGCAAAATGCTAAAAATTTGCATTTTGCCTTAGTTTTTTTAAGCATTTTTTTTAACGCTTTTTGCCATGCAGAATAAAAAGCATGTTCAACTTATTGTACACTTCGTTATGGACGTGACGATACCAAATATGTGGGATTTAAATTTTTTTTTTATGCTAATAAAAAATTATATCGCGAGAGCCCAGCAACTTTACAGAGGGAGCACGCTCTGTGAACCCTTCTCATGCCGCGATCTACATAGATTGCGGCAGGGAAAGAGGTTAACAGCAGGGGGCGCATCTCCGATGCAACCCTGCTGTTGCAGCCGGAGGCTGGCTATCACTGATGGCCGGCTCTCGCTGCCAGATAGCGCGAGTTCTGTCATGATCTTGCCCTACCCCTTTGACATAAGGGTACGTCATTTTGCGGGAAGTACCCCGCTTCCATGACGTACCCTTACGTGATGGGGAGGGAAGGGGTTAATATGTCACAAGTGCAAGTCAAATCTAGTGCATAGCTCTAGCAGAGCTCAAGCTGCAAAAATTACTTGAACCCAAGAAACTGATGACCACACTGAGGCAAGAAGATATCAACAAGGTGAAGACAAGCTGCTCTTAGAGCAGTAGAGACCCCAGAGGAGTCTCAGGCCCTTTTGACTTTAGACTAGGAGCTGCAGAGACATTGGAGCAATCTTGCATCCACCAAACCCTAGATGCTGACCATCGTGCGTCTCTCAGAGCTACAGATACATTGCCATAATGTTAGGCCCACAAAACATTAGATGCTGACCGCCATGCATCTTTTAGAGCTACAAAGACATTGGAGCAATGTCAGGGCGCCGGACCGTAGATGCCAAGTGTCACGCATCCCTTAGGCTGGGTTCTCAAACGGCGGAATCCCACCAGAAATCTCGCGGTTTGGCTGCAGCGAAAAACCGAGAGATTTCCGTCATTCTGAAATTCTGAACGGAATTTCCACGGCAAATCCGCCCTGTGTGAACCCAGGCTTAGTACTACAGGGACCCTAGAGCTAGCTTCAGCTCACCAGATTTTAGACGCTGAGCGTCACGCATATAACAGCTGCAGAGATGCTCGAAGGCTCGCAAAAAGAGACGGGCGTTTGTACATGAACACTTAGGGGGAAAAAAACATGTTTTTCTCATGGGCAACTACACGTAGCATTATCACGTTTATGCCGCTCACAAAACCTTTATAGCCTAGCAAAAGATGACAAGACCAAAACCGTACAGAACTGCACTGACAGCAGATTGCAGATACATTCCTTTCACTATTTCAACTTTTTATGTGTCAATATAAAGCCGAACGCAGATTAAATAGAAATAAAATACAAATTCCATGCGGGTGACAAGCTGGTACTTGTATGTTGCTGCCACATTGTGACTGCTGTGCCTGCATGTGATGCCATCTAATACTCCACATATTTGTATGGCATGTAAATGGCAGGTGACGTATGGCGTGTAACGCACCTGCCGCCGCCTCCTGCAGAATATATATGATAGCATTACAGATCTAGTTACCGCTCAGCTGAAACCGTCCGCTGTCACATCTCAAGCATCCAAAGCTAAAGCACAGCAAATGTGGCAATCTTGATTCCAGATGAATCTTCAGATTCCTCTGTCCTCTTCAAAGTCACTAGAATATAAAAGTCAGCTTCTTACTTCCGTGGAAAATCACTGCACATGAATCTTATTCTTGCTGATATATATTTTATGGAGGGTTACCCATCTCCCCAACCCCATAGTCTTATGTCCTGTGACCCTTCAGGGGAATATAGCTGCTATAAAACTAGATGGTGAAACGCTACTTTTCTAATATTTTAATTTTGACTGTAGATTTTTAATTCTGTCATTTGTGGGGGCCGCCATCTTGTCTGCACTGCACTCAACCACATCTGGAAATATGCTTTACAGCAGCCCAAGGGGGCGTAGACTCGGTGGACAGGAGGGAAGTTGCCATACGATCGGATGAAGCAAAATCAGCCCTCTGAAACTTTTCATAGAAAAAGCGAAAAGCGTCTTTTATTCCTCCAGAAGTAAAATGCTGCAACGTTTCGACCTTTCAGAGGTCTTTGATGAGGTGCTGATTTTTACTTCATCTGATCATATGGTAACTATATCTATAGGTCATTAAGTCCAGACCCTGCTGTTAGAATCTTGCACCGTATTTCAAGGCTCTCCCCCACATGGGGGTTATACTGGTTGTGCTGCTGCCCAATATCTTATATGCATAGAAGGGAACTTGTAGACTTGTATAGCAAAGTATTTAAGGCATGGTCTGTGACTGGTACACAGGTGAGTGTGCAGGGAGGGGGAGGAGATATGCTGTGACAATCGCTTAAAACCCTTTTATGCTGAGAATTGTTCAGATTTTTGCTGGATGGCGAGAATCTGAACGATGATCGTTCATTGTAAATGCCAGCCGAGACTTAATGATCAAGAACTCATTTGTCCATTTATTTTTATGCCTGCAGAAACTGATCAGCCTGTGTAAGCAAGCAGTCATTTATCTGACTGTCTGTTTACTGACAGTCGTCCTATGTAAAAGGATCCTTGTTGTGAGAATTTGTGACCAGTAGGATTACAATGAAAGATAAAAAAAGTTTGGTACGGCTAATTCCCACGGACGGATTTCCGCTGCATATCACGCGTCAGAAATCCGCAGCGTTGCCCCGCAGCTATTAGGTTCTATTGAAGTCCCGCCGGAGAATTTCCGCCTGTGTGCAGGGGGCCTAAGGCTGGGTTCACATGGGGCAGAATTGCCAGTGGACATCCCGTGGCAGATCAGCCGCGTAAAGCCTGCCTCCAAACCTGCAGCATTTGGTGCGGACTTCACCCCATCATTGAAAGTGAGTTCTGCTGCGGAGATGGCGATACAATTGACATGTCGCGGATTTGAATTCCGTGCCGCAATGAAGATTGAGCACAGGTTGTGTGCGGGTTTTTTCCACAGCATGTGGATGAGATTTTCAAAATTTCGTCTACTTTGCTTCTACTGTAAATGAAGCAGAATGTCTGTGCGGAGGGTCTGTATGAAAAATCTGCGGCAATTCCTTCCCGTGTGAACCCAGCCTTACTACTCCATCTCTAGCAGTCCAAACTGTCTATACCTGACAGGTGGGGTTCATGGATTCAGCCACCTTGCATCAAATGCTGACTCACTGATGCAAAAGAAATCTGGATGTGACCAGGAGATATTTTTCTACTGCTCATTGACCCACTATTTGCACTTTGATTGCCCGCTGGAGTCCTAACAAACTGGTTGTCTGCTGTTCTAGCCCAGTGTTCCCCAACTCCAGTCCTCAGGGACCGCCAACAGGTCATGTTTTCAGGATTTCCTCAGTATTGCACAGATGATGTAATTATTGTCGGTGCCTCACACATTGCCACAGGTGTTCTTACCATAGGATATCCTGAAAACATGACCTGTTGGTGGTCCCTGAGGACTGGAGTTGGGGACCCCTGTTCTAGCCCATCCGCTGAGGAAGAGGTTCTGCCTTCGGATGAGTTCCCGGAGCCCCAGTGTTGTGTTGAGCTGCAGCTTGCATGCCTGTTAGTCAGAACAGTTCTTGACGTCTTCCTCTGACAAATTTCTTCGTAGCTGTTTACGTCCACAAGATCCCCTTTCACTGGATGGCTTCCCTTGATCACACTATTCCTGGTATACTCCTGATACTGTTGCATGGGAAAAGCACAAGGATGGCAGTTTTTGAATTGCTGGCTCTGGCTAGTCTTTCACTGATGGTGTGCCGTGTTCAAAGTCTCTCAGATTGGGGGGCGGGGGAAGCAAACCGAGCAAATTGTGGCCATACAATGCAGCTGATCATTGTAGTCCTATGTGAGAGCTCAGTGATAACGCTGAGGACAGATAATGATGCCACCTGCAGTTCTATGTAACGGCACAGAGAACAAGGTGATAACGCTGAGGACAGATAATGATGCCACCTGCAGTTCTATGTAACAGCACAGAGAACACAGTGATAACGCTGAGGACAGATATGTAGTAGATGTGATCTGTAGTCCTATGTAACACCACAGATAACACTCAGTAACATGTTAAATGTTCACTTATTCTTTACAGTAGTCTTTTATATTCATTTATTGTTCTTGGTATTAAAGACCGTATGTATTCTCCATTAAATGTGCTTTGATATGTTTTTCTGGAATGTCAAACGAATTAATTAGATTTACATTGATTCCTATAGAAATAATTACCTTGAGTAGCAACAGTTTCAGGTAAAGCCTATTTGCTTTCAGACCGATGACCACCATTAGTAGAGGTTTTACTTGTAAATGATTCAGAATGTGTAACTCTTTAGTGACCAAGACCTTTGATTCTAAATGCGCTCACAATCTTTTCATCTTTTCAATGCAGTATATTCTAAGAGCTCGTTCACATGGGCGTACGCATATAGCACTGCAGATCTCCCACAGGGTTGTATGTATTACTGGTTATACAGACAGTTTTGCTACTAAAATAAGATTCCATTTGTACCCCGGTATACGTCCACCTTAAAGGGGTGGTCTCGCGAAAGCAAGTGGGTCTATACACTTCTGTATGGCCATATTAATGCACTTTGTAATATACATCGTGCATTAAATATGAGCCATACAGAAGTTATTCACTTACCTGCTCCGTTGCTAGCGTCCCCGTTGCCATGGTTCCGTCTAACTTCGGTGTCTTCTTGCTTTTTTAGACGCGCTTGCGCAGATGCATCTTCTCCCTTCGGCTGGTCTTGGAAGCATCGGCGTTTTGGCTCCGCCCCCTTTTCGCGTCATCGCGTAGCTCCGCCCCCGTCATGTGCCGATTCCAGCCAATCAGGAGGCTGGAACCGGCACACGTCATGGGGCGGAGCTACGCGATGATGCGTACAAGGAGGCGGAGCCAAAATGCCGATGCTGCCGAGCGGAGCCGAAGGGAGAAGAAGGGAGAAGACGGATCTGCGCAAGCGCGTCTAAAAAGGCAAGAAGACACCGAAATTAGACGGAACCATGGCGACGGGGACGCTAGCAACGGAGCAGGTAAGTGAATAACTTCTGTATGGCTCATATTTAATGCACGATGTATATTACAAAGTGCATTAATATGGCCATACAGAAGTGTATAGACCCACTTGCTTTCGCGAGACCACCCCTTTAAGTGAGGACCAGCCTTCTTGTGTAGAGAAGTTTTTATATTAATTTGCTGTATTTATTAAACCCAATTCTTTAATTTTTTTTTTATTCCAGAACTAAATAAAAACCCAGTAGAAGGATTCTCAGCAGGCTTAATAGATGACAACGACTTATACCGATGGGAAGTTCTTATTATTGGTCCTCCAGACACATTATAGTAAGTATTCTGTTGGTTGATGTGTGCCAAAGTATACTAAAAGACACAAGTGCTTAACACAGCACTTTAATGTGGTGTATGTTTTTTTTTCTTTTTTTCTTTCTTTCTGCAAGCTTTAAAATAAATCCCTTTCGTTGGGTTCACACAGGGTGGATTTGCCATGGAAATTTCTTCCGGAATTTCGCTACGGCAAATCCACCTGCAGCCACTAATCCTGAGATTAGCCAGTCGTGGATGAGATTTTGTCAAACATCTCGTTCACATGGGACGGCCAATCCGTTGTGGCAAAGTCAGTGCTGTGGCGCAGATGGTTTTCCCCCATTGCAGCTGTGCTCTCCTCCTATAGAAGCGCCAGCCACAACGGAAAAGCATGCAGCCATGCCGTTCCAAAACCCGTGGCTAAGTGCTGTGCGTTTTGAAGCAACACTTTTCCGGTGGAAGTCTTGCGTTTTTTCGCTGCTACCAAAACGGCATGATCTCCATCGGGATTCCGCTCTGTGGAAAGCCAGTCTTAAGATGACTATACACATAAAATTTCAAATGTCTGTCTACCTGACTTCTGCTATAAAGATGCATGTTAGGCAACGGGTAGATGGTTTTTCGATGGGGTGAATGAGGCAAATTGTTGCTTTGACTTTCATCGAATGTCGTTTATGTTGGGGTTTTTACTTGCTGATCGGTGGGGGTTTTGCCATGGAGACCGCCATTGAGTCTTAAATACAGAGGTCCCGTGTCCCCAGTCCTTTCTGTGGGCTTGCTTGCACCGCCTGCAATGAAGAGAAGACTGAATGAAGCAATTGTTGTGCAAGTGTGCTGCCACACCATTCACACTTAATGGGACTGCAGGAGATAGAGTGGCAAGCACTTGGGGATCTCTGGCAGCCCCATTGAAACAGAGTGCCAATTGTGCGTGCTCGGCCAGCGCTCATTTGGTGTGATGTCATTGCAGGTGAAAGGCATCCCCATAGTGACTGACCAGGGCCGCATAGGAATCCTTTGCCCACCAGTAATGGGGTCTCAACGGTCAGGCCCCCGTCGGTCAGCAAGTTGTACCCACTGTAATTTTTAGGCCGACTGCACTGCTCCGGGTCGATGAAGCTTCATCTCAGCTATTGGGGCTGCTCTGATCTGATTGATCTAAACCTTCGGAATTTGGCAACATCTGTTGACTGTTCTAGTGGTATAGTGGTCAGATTAGGGGTCCAGGGAGAGTATGTGAGGTAAAAACGTATCCAGACTGGCATTTCATATAAAACTGTTTAATCTTATTTGCGCTAGAGTAAGAAGCGTAAGAGGCACCTCTAAATAAATTGGGTCTATTCTGGCTCCCCCATACACATGCTATGTGCAGCTCATGGCTTATATTGTACAGCCTGGGCAGGTCCACCCCAGTATTAAGAGTTCTGTTCAACTGCTGGAGCTCGAGATCACACAGGTTTACACTGCTTTCTTTTCTTCCCTCCCTCATGGTTTGCTACCCATAATGTATATATTTTGCTTGCTCCGTAGTGAGGGTGGTGTTTTCAAAGCGCATCTTACTTTTCCAAGGGATTATCCTCTAAGGCCGCCTAAAATGAAATTCATAACAGAAATATGGCACCCGAATGGTGAGTACTTGTGCCTCAAATTCTTTTTTTTTTTTTCTTTTGTGACCTCTCTCCATGTCTGTGTGCACTGCATAAAACAAATCTAAAAAGCCTAATTTACCAAGAAGTGCTCGGTCACATAGCCATATTGTAATTGCAGATCATGTACTTATTTTTCAGGCGTGTAATAATACACAGGAAATGCGCATGTAAAATATATTTTCTGCATATGTTTAACCCCAATAGCCTATACTGGTGTGTATTGCACTCATAATACGCACCAAGGAGGGCACGTTGCATTTTTTTCACGCAGGTAAGTGGCCTAATAGACATCGCTGGGCTTTTAGCACCACATATTTTGCAGTGACAATACATCTGAGTGAATGAGCCCTATTGCTCATGATTTTACAATGATCCGCTAACAAATATATGCAGTTGTATCCTAACTGCCTTGATGGCCATTACTGTTGGAAATATTTCTACTAGATTTTGGAACATGGCTGTTCCGATTTGGATCATTCCTGTCATAGGCGTTATGGAGGCATATGATTGCAGCAAAGTCAAATGACTGTGTGCGTTTCTCCATTTTAAACTTTACGGTATATATGGTGATTTCTTAATCTGAAAAAACATTTGGTGCGGTATTAGCCAGTAGAGTAAAGTGTGATTGTTCTCAGCAAGAGAAACCAAGTAATCTTGTAGATATGATAGCTTTTAATGAGTAACAAAGACATGATCTCATATTGAGCTTTCAGCTTCTTATCGACCGGTCATCCGGCTATAAACAGGAGTAGAGTAAAGTGTGATTGTTCTCAGTAAAGCCCCATTTACACTGATGGATGATCGCTCAAAAGTCGCTCAAACAATAGTTTGTGACCGTTTTGAGCGATCATCTTTGCATACTTTATAGTAGCTACTATAGAACTATTCAGGCAGGACATTGCCGCTATTTCATGGCGAACAATGCAACTGTTCTGCATAAGCAAACTGTTGTATTGTTCTCCGCACTGACAGCTAGTGTCCCCGCTGTGAATTGGCAGTGGGACACAGGCAGAGAGAATTTTATCAGTGCAGCCTGCTGTGATAACCGCCTACTCCGCTGATAACAGCTGATCGCTCACTTCTAGCAACCTAGAAGTGAGCGATCAACGACTTGTGCACGAAAACTGCACGATGTCCCTGCGTTTAGACAGAACGGTTATCGCTCAAGAGATTCTTTTGAGCGATAATCGTTGTTTAAATGGCCTTGTAGATTACTCCTGTTTCAATAGTCTGATGAAGGATCGAAAAGAACCTGAAAGCTTGCTATAACATCATGTACTTTTGTTAGCCATTAAAAGCTATCATATCTACAAGATTACGTGGTTTCTCTTACTGAGAACAATCACATTTTGGCGATTTCTTAACTCCCAACAAAAAATTCTTGTCGCTTATAGTGTGGCAGAAGTCTTGAAACTCTAATAAGCATTGCAAAAGAGTGCAGATCACTTCTAGTTCCTTCAATGTTCCAGTAGGCCATGCAAACTCTTCAGTCTGCCGGAGCAGAGCTTGCAGTAGACTGGTCAAGATCGATGCTTCTCACCTCCAGTCCTCAAGTTTTCAGAATGGGTAACGATCCGAGATTATCATATAGAGGCTTGTATTTATTTATCGAGTTCACAGGACAGCACTGTGTGAGGTGCAGATATCAGCTTTACATGGTGCAGATAATTTGCTTGTTGTATTTCTAAATTCAGTTTACTGTATGCAAACAGCCAAAACAGATGTGTTCAGAAAAAGGGGGAAAAAAAACATTTGAAACCTAGGAAAGATCTAAACGGGGCTAGAAGCATGTGACGGGAGTCTGTTTTAACCAATGAGCACTTTTGTTCACCACTGAAAAAAGTTCTCATTGCAGCCCTGCCAACCCTGGAGATTTTCATGAAGAAGCCCAGATCAGCTGTCTGTACGCTGTAGGTTGTGCATCCCTGCTATAGAAACCATCTGTAGCATTGACACAAACATTACTTCACATCTGCAATAGTAAGGAAGTCCTTAGGGATCACCTAGGTACTTGAGGCCTGAAGTTGAAATGGTTTTAAGTCATCATCTGGTATGTTTTAGTTCAGAGTTTCATACATGGGGAAAATTGAGATTCTGAACTGTTTCTCTTCCACCCCCTTTATGTTCCCTGAAGTGATGAGATCAAGCTTTGCAGGGTTCGAGTCCTTCAAATGTTCACCCTGTGAAGTGATCGTTAAAGTGCTTTATAGCAGGGGATCTTCCAAAAAATGTACCAAACGATGAGGTTGACCTTAGACACGAGAAGTCTTCCTATCTTTTGTCCATTTTGGCTAGCCATCGCTTGAAAATTATACAGTGCTTTGCAGTGGCTAACATCTGCTGCAAAATATGATCTGTCCATTTGGAGAACTTTTGTCATGGTCTGCCGAAACTACATGCATATGGCATGATTGGCTGCTCACCTGCCATCTTGCACAAACGCATTGCACTTTTTTTTTAATGTTTGATCAGACTTGTTGAGGATCAGATGGATTGGCTGCATTCTGGACAGTTTAACTGTTGTGTGTATGGCTAGCTTACAGGAGTTGTACTAGATTGCAAGTTATCGCCTATCCATGTTCCCGTCCTCACTGCCCGGTTACTGCAGCCGCAGCTGGTGAGGAGGAGACGGAATGGAGTGCTGGTTGTACAAGGATGGGGTAGAACTTGCAATCTTGGTACAACTCCCTATGAGATCTAGCTTAAAGGGGTTGTCTCGCAAAAGCAAGTGGGGTTAAGTACTTCTATATGGCCATATTAATGCACTTTGTAATATACATCGTGCATTAAATATGAGCCATACAGAAGTTATTCACTTACCTGCTCTGTTGCTGGCGTCCCCGTCTCCATGGCTCCGTCTAATTTCGGTGTCTGAATCAGGAGGCTGGAATCGGCACATGTGACGGGGCGGAGCTACACAATGACGCGTACAAGGGGCGGAGCCAAAACGCCGCTGCTGCCGAGCCGAAGGGAGAAGACCCATCTGCGCAAGCGCGTCTAAAAAAGCAAGACGACCCCGAAATTAGACGGAGCCATGGAGACGGGGACGCCAGCAACGGAGCAGGTAAGTGAATAACTTCTGTATGGCTCATATTTAATGCACGATGTATATTACAAAGTGCATTAATATGGCCATACAGAAGTGCTGAACCCCACTTGCTTTCGCGAGACAACCCCTTTAACAAACCTCTACTTGTAATGTTTTGGATATTGCCTCTGAGCTTACATCTCATTTTGATTTTTGCAGTTGATAAGAATGGTGATGTGTGTATTTCTATTCTTCATGAGCCTGGAGAGGATAAATATGGCTATGAAAAACCAGAAGAGCGCTGGCTTCCTATCCATACGGTGGAAACTATAATGATCAGTGTCATTTCTATGCTAGCAGACCCCAACGGAGACTCCCCAGCCAATGTAGATGCAGCAGTACGTTAACATTTATTATATATATTGCTTGGTTTGTTGGTCACAATATTTATCTAATCTAGCTTCCTAGATTTGAACAGCGTCTAAATAGGACACTAGAAAAGTAATGAATGTGTTCTCTTATCACACTTCTGAGAATTGCTGTAAAGTATAGAATCCCATTAAAGGGGACATGTCACCAGCTCGGAGATGGTGAAAGCAATGCCCCTGAGGGGGTGGGGGAATTTGGGTATGCCAAAGCTGATTTTATTATGACCCATACTGCAGTCATACCTTGTGAAACTGGTTTAATAGGGGTTGTCTGAATGATTTTATATATATATATATATATATATATATATATATATATATATATAAAATTTACTAGTTCCACTCTGCCTGTTCAGCCCACATGCATGATCAGCTGCAGCTACATGCGTTCCCAGAGTTTGGGGGGGGAAATAGCTGTTGGCCAAAGGAGCGTTCTGTCAACCGCTATGTAAGGTGTATGGCCACAGTTTTCATTAGTTATCAGATCTTCATCTTATAACAAGCTGTACACCTGTGTGACGTGATTTACAGAGGTTTTCATCTGCTGAAAGTGAAGACTTAGAATATTGCCAGCAGAGATCTTGCATGGATACAGAAAGTATATATTCTACAGGTTTTGTTCCCCCCCCCCCCCCCCCCCCCTTAATGTTGTAAGTGGATAGATTTGAACTACTGTTCTGTATGCCATAATATATCCCCTACTGTAAGTTGTAAGAATTGGAATTTCATGGCCCTATGGGTATGCTCACATGGCGAATTCTGCTGCAGAATTTTCTGCACTTAATCCACCCGTAAAACTCTGGGTAGAAATCTGTTCTGCTGTGGACTTTTTTGTTCCCGTACGCGCCCCCACCTCCCGCAGTGAGATCGGGAGAGACGTGCAGGTGTCATGGCAGCCGGGGTCCTTCTGAAAGAAACCAGGGCTGTTATGGCGGAATGCCCATCAAGCCATCTCTGTGGGGTGGCTTGATAGGCTGCCTGTCAGAATGCAGTATGATGTAATGCATAAGCGATCAAAGCATCACTGGTTATAGTCCCCCAGGAAGACTATTGTTCTTTTTACCTTTTCTTTTAAAACTTATTTTATTTAAAAAAAAATAAATAAATAAAAAGTAATGAAAGTTCAAAAAACCTTCCTTTTGCCATATTTACAAAAAAATCTAAATAATAAAGCAAAAATACATATTTGGTATCGCTGCATTCGTAAAAGTCTGTTCTATCAAAGTAACACATTATTTACCGCGCACGGTGAAAGTCATCCCAAAGAAAAAAGACTGCCAGAAATGCGCTTTTCTGGTCACACTATTGCCAAGAAAAAAAAGCTAATAAAGCGATCAAAAAGTCCTATGTATCCCAAAATGGTACAGACGGAGACTGCAGGGTGTACCGCACAAAGTGAGCCCTCACACAACTATATTGATGGAAAAATAAAGTTATTGCGCGCAGAAGATGGAGACAGAAAATGATTTTTAAAAATTAAGTATCTTTAAAAAATTTTTAGTACAGCAAAAAAAACTATACAAGTTTGACATCGTAGTAATCGTACAGACCCATGGAATAAAGTTGTCATTTTTTGTTGCAGTTTGTGCGCTGTAGAAACAAGACGCACTGAAAGATGACGGAATGTTTGTTTGTTTTTCCCATTTCTCTATATTTGGCATTTTGAAAGTTTTTTTCAGTATATTATATGGTACATTAAATAGCACCATTGAAAAATACAACTCGGCCCACAGAAACAAGCCTTATACAGCGACGTCTATGGATAAATTAGAGTTATGATTTTTTAAAAGGGGGGAGGGAAAAAACAAAAATGGGGTAAAAAGCAAAAAAGGGTAGTCACTAAGGGGTTAAAGCGGATCTGCGTAAAAATGCGTCAAATTCTACACTCAGATTTTGCCTAAAGACGGGACTAGATGCGCAGCAGAATAGCTGTAGATTTCTGCTGTGGTTTTACAGGCGGGTTCCACGTCAGAATCTGCCATGTTAAGAAAACCTAAAACGGGCTGCAGCTCCTGGAACTTGGAGAGGTCGTCTAATGTTCTCTACAAATTGTAGTAAGGCCCAATGTCCACGGGCACGCACGGATTCCACTGCTGAATCCTGCCGCTGAATCCAGCCGTGCCCGCAGACATGACTGGAGAAAAAAAGGTTTTATTTTTTTTCTTTGCTTCAGCACGGATCCCCTCTGCGCTGTCCGGATCTTCTTTCTTCAGCACGGCAGATGCGTCTGGATGTGCTGGATGCATGCGCAATGTTTTTTTTTGTTTGTTTGTTTTGTTTTTTTTTCCGTTTTTTTTTTGTTTTTGCCTTTTTAATGTCCTGGTTTCCCGTGGATCCGCTGCACATTCACAATGACAGCTGTGGCAGTGCTGCAGATAGGACGAATTCAATTGAAGCCGTCCTGCAAGATTCACAGGCAAAAATAAAGCGTGCTGCAATTTCTTCCCATGCGTGTGATCCGTACGCTGGGGGAAACAAAAAAAACAACCCCGCATGCTTTAAATTGCCCTGCGGATGCTAATGCATGCCTATGGGTTCGGATCTCTTCATAATTAAAATCTGCACCTGGACATTGGACCTAAGGGTTAATCTTTTTCATGTAGCCTTCAGCGGTTGTAGAATCTGTTTGAACAGGAGGGATGAAATTCCAGTCTACTATGGACCTCAAACACCATTATTCTGGCCGTAAAGAGGACTTGCAGCAGCTGAGGCAGAGAGTTGGGCACTGTGTGTCCATCAGCAGTGATTGTTCTTAGTGGTGCATTCCTGTTCATGAATCGTAATCCGTGTCTTGCAGAGCTGTTTATATGGAATGTTACTAACCGATAGGTGAACATGTGCAGAAATGTTCACAAGTTAAATCTGTTGTAAAAGCGTTGTGGCACCTGCAGACGTGTGAGCTATAGTGAGTCCTGTGGGAAGATGCATGCTGCGTTCTGGGGGAACAAAGGGTTTATACCTGTAAACTGTAAAAAAAAATGTCATATTGGAAACAACAACAAAGTTTTGTTTTTTATTTTATTTATTTATTTATTTTTTTGTGACTTTGCTATTGGTGATCTAACCCTACAATTGGCCACTAATATCAGATTGTTAGGCATCAGACTCCCAGCACTTCCATCCATCACCTGACCATACAGACCATGGAGCTCCTGCTAGCACTGCGCCCCATTCACCAGGCAGCGCTTCATACATCTTGCAGCAGCTGTGCCTGGTAGTGCTGTTCAGCCCCATTTAGGGCCATCAATGTTAAAATTCTGGAAAACCCATTTAACACTCAGGCAACCAAGGCGGTTCTTGTTCTGGCAATATTACTGCCCCTTTTTTAGTTTGTATTTCACTTCTCTAAATGTGCTGTTATTTCTTTTTACCTCCATAGAAAGAGTGGAGAGAAGATCGTAATGGAGAATTTAAGAGGAAAGTTGCCCGCTGTGTAAGGAAAAGCCAAGAGACTGCTTTTGAGTGACATTTATGCAGCAACTAGTAGCTTCACAATTTCAGGGTAATTTTTTTCCTTTATATAAATGTGTAATGGTATTATCTTACTGTGAATGGCGAGGGGGGCAGGGACGTTGTACAATGTATCGATATAATTGTATTGTCTTCTAACTTCTCTTTTTCTCTACTTTGACATAGGTCTCCATTTGAGAAACAAGGCACTGTTTTTCCTGCACTCTACCCACCTTTTGCTGGACTTTTTGTTGTAATTAGTTGGCAAACACTGGCTGGCACCGGGGTTGCAATAAAACATGCCAGTTATCAATGCTGACAAGAGCCTAAAAAGTGCCAACTTAAAGGTGATTTTCGCATTTCAAAAATCTAAAAGAACTGCTTTAAACTTCAGGAAGAATTGTACAGACCTGTACATAGCACAACATGATCTGGATAATATATATAATCATGTACATCCATAAATACACATTGTACCAAATAATGCTTTCTTGTTAGGAAAACAAGTATGTAAAGTCTGAGAATGCAAACAGAGCAAGAAATGAAGGAGTGTTTGTACTTGGGGTTTGCCAGTCTTCTGGCCAGCCTGTTCTTCAGATTTCTTTCCTCCCTTTTCCCTTTCAAGTTTGTAAAATATGTGCAAAAAGGAGTTGGACAGTTTTTGAGCGGCGCAGGGTCCCTTTCTTTCCTGCAAAGTGCTCATTAAGTGTTTCACATGCATCTTCCTTCTGCTCTCAAAGATGAAACAGTCCTTTCTATGCAGAAAAGCCCTTTAGTGGTATAGGTGGGTAAAACTGTAATTGTTTTTTAATTTTACTTTGCAGCAGGATTTTAGAATAATCTCCTTCATCCCAAATGTTCCCATCTGGTCTTTTTGACCTCAAAGCTTATGATTATATTTCCTCTTTTTAAAATATTTGGTCACTGCAGGAGTTTAGCTACACTTTTTTTGTAATAACCTGTATTTAAAGGGAATTTGTCAGCTAGAACACACTGTCCAAACAGGAGCTGAGCAGTTTGATATGGGGAAAGATTCCGTGTAACTTGTATTCATTTATATCACTGCTCATTCTGAGGTGACCAGTCCAATGGGCGGTCCTAGAAGTGATTGACAGCGACCCATTTATGTAGTCCTACACAGCTGTCAATCACTGGCTCCGCCCATTGGACTGTTTAGCTCCAAATGCGCAGGGATAGAATTGAATGTTATACTGGATCTTCCCCATAAAACTATATATCTGCTCAGCTCCTCCTGCTCTATAAGGTGATGCCTGCGGTTTGGACAGCGTGTTCCAGCTGATTGATTCCCTTGAACTCCTATGGGGAGTATGGTAAGTAAACTTCTGAAGTGCCTTATTTCCCAGCAATTATGTGAACCCCCTGGCTCTGCTGAGTTGATGTGTACACATGCTGCTCATTTTGGTTCTACTAAAGTTTGCTCAGTCCTAAAACCCTGCTGCTTTTAATCAAGCAACCAGTGAATTAGTTATTTGCATTTCCTGTATGATACTTTTCCTTAACTGCTTGGCCTTTAACTTGAAAGAAGGAAAGCATGCATACGTGTCGGTTTATTAAATTATCTTCAGGGTTTGACATAATGTTGCATTTTTTTTATTTTTCTCTCTCCTCTCGTGACTTTCTCCACCTCAGCTCTCCTGACCTTCTTCTTTCTCCTTTTTTCAGCAGTCGTTCCTCACCCATTGTACAAAGAAAAAAAATTGCGATGTATATTTTCATGTAATTTGATTTTGGAATTCTGTCACCTACTGTAGTGCGTTCTTCCAAAATATAATTTTTTTCCAATACGTTTGTGTGTGAATGCATCATTTTCTGCTGTGTCTTGCACTTGTTCTCTAGCCTTATGTATAGATCATAATAGCCTTGCTTCAGGACTACACAGCCTGAAAAACAAAGTTTCTGGACTACTCTATTTTAAGAAGACACAACACAACTACATTAGGTATTTGCATACATTTTTATACAATAGTTAGAAAGCTCATTTAGGCTCTTCTCACATTGCATTTTTGCAATCCAGTGCGGGTTCTGTCCTTCATACAGAAAACTGCAGGGAAACAGAATCCAGGATGGGACCATAGGCTGCCGTAGGTGAGACTGGGACCTCTTTGGTCTCCATTTTGCTAGCTTCCAGTCCCTGTCAGGTTTTTTATTTTTTCTTTAAGCTGGATTTAAAAGCACAGACCCTGGTACTTTTTTGCTATCTAGTTTAAGGAGGGGTTGAGGGGGGTCTCCATCTCACTGCTGCTTATGGTTATGTCCTGTTTTCCATCCCCATGCACTTTTCTGTATGGAGGACAGATCCAGCACTGGAATGCAAAAACCATATGAAAAGAGCCTTCTTAATATACACTATAGTTCTTGTTTAGCAATCTAAGGGCTTACTCACACGAGCGCATATACGATGCGTTTTTACTCCCGACTGTATATACGCGACAATCTGAGACATTGGTTTCCAATGCATTTGTTCACAAAGCGCTGCGGAATAAGTTGGCGCTATACAAATAAAGATTATTATTATTATTATTATTATTGTAATAATAATAATAATAATAATAAACACATGATCGCCGGAAAACGTCCTTTTCGGCAATTATACGCCGCGGACTTGCAAACATCAATATGCCTACGCTGGTGTGAATAAGCCCTAATAGAAAGCTTAAAGGGGTTGTCCCGCGCCGAAACGGGGTGTTTTTGTTTTTTTTTTCCAACAGCCCCCCCGTTCGGCGCGAGACAACCCCGATGCAGGGGTTAAACAAGAACACCGGACAGCGCTTACCTGAATCCCCGCGCTCCGGTGACTTCTTACTTACCTGCTGAAGATGGCCGCCGGGATCTTCTCCCTCGGTGGACCGCAGGGCTTCTGTGCGGTCCATTGATTGGCTGGAATCGGCATGTGACGGGGCGGAGCTACACGGAGCCCCATTGAGAAAAGAAGAAGACCCGGACTGCGCAAGTGCGTCTAATTTGGCGATTAGACGCTGAAAATTAGACGGCTCCATGGAAACGAGGACGCTAGCAACGGAGCAGGTAAGTGAAAAATTTCTGATAACTTCTGTATGGCTCATAATTAATGCACAATGTACATTACAAAGTGCATTAATATGGCCATACAGAAGTGTATAGACCCACTTTGTTTCGCGGGACAACCCCTTTAATTTACTGAAAATTCCATAAACAACATTTTAAAGACTGGCTTAATTTTCTATATAGAAATAGAATGAAACATTTTGTCAACTTCCTGAGAGCTGATTTTCTGCTGTTAAATGGGACCATATTGTAAATTGATGCATGTGATGAGCAGTCTTAACTCCCAGGTGGCCCTTCATTTGGTAAAAAAAAAACTATTTGTGCAGAGAAAAGTAATTGTTAGGCCTTGTTCAATGTAACAAATCGCTCCAGGCAACTCTTTACAGTGCTGAATACGCTTCATAGGAATGAGATAACTGGTAAGGCAGGACAGATTGTCAAAGGAGGTCTTGAAATGACTTAAAAGTAGAATACTCATCACTACCACAGCACAAACATACTCTTAATGACTGATTCAGCTTATTATATTTGGTTTATATTCTTTTCAAAGAATCAGCCCTCCTCCCTGCAAGCCTGGTGGATAGCCATTTTATTCTGTTCCATAGTGGTATTAATGCTTCATCACTGGCCTAGTTAGTTTGTGCCACTCATTTAGGCACTGTTCTCACAGGGGGATTGATGCAGATCCCACCCTATCCCACTCATTTGAAGGAAAATCTACATCCTGGCTCATAACATGTGGGTCCATAGTAGAAATCTAAGACTTGGCCTCAGATTTTTGCTGTGGATTATGTTGTATTTTTCCGATGTGGGTTTACGTCTGCGTGCACATAACCTTAGCCTTTCGCCTGATAAACCATGAACTCGAGGTGGCCTTTTGGAATTTTAAAACATGCTGTAGTATATACCGTTTCTGACTTGGCTTTGTTTTTTAAAAAAAAACAAAAAAACGCCACTTTTAGAGATGCACGGCTCATTTCTATGTAGGTCCTTGAGAAGCTTGTGTTGTAGGTAGGCTTTACTGGACTATTGTGATGTATGTACCATATTTGCCTCTGCCATGATTATCCATTATAAGCCAATCCTTCAGTAGTTAGGAGGTTGAGTTTCTCCTCCTCCAATGCTGCGTTAATCGCGGTATAACGCTTCTATTGTTTTCAGTGGAACCTAGCAGACATGCACTGGAAAGCTCCACAATTTTCGAGCGGAGTCTGTTCTGTTCAATGATGTGTGCTAAACCCCCGCTGTGGGGTGTCCTTTTGCTGCTATGTGAAAGTGGCCTTAGGGAATACCTGTCTCACATACACAATCTTTACTATTTGGCTAGATAGTCACTTTCACAAAAGCTTATTTTGCTTCACTATTTATTTATTAACAAAGACCAAACCGACACATGGGCCAAAGCAAGGAGTGGATCTAACTTAGGGCTCCTTTCCACTTGCGATTGCGTTTTCTGTTAACGCGATTGTCAATGGGACTTTCTAATGTTAAAAACGCAACGCAACGCAATGCACCAAAAATGCAGTTGCGTTTTTTACAATAGAAAGTCCCATTGACAATCGCGTTAACAAAAAACGCAATCGCAAGTGGAAAGGAGCCCTTACAGAAAAGGTGCAAAACTTTTCATGAAACGTTCTCTGCAGGTTCCAAATACTGACCAGAATACTGTTGTGTGAAAGCAGTCATATGCAAGAGGGGCATAGGTCCAAACAAACTGATTAGCTACCACCGTCCTAAACGCCATTCTTGAGGTGGATCATTGCTGTTTGGTATTATAGTTGCACATGGATTAAAAAAAACTTGCAGCATTCTGAGGAAGTGACCCAACGAGGCCTCAAAAAAACTGAGTTTTTCCTCTGTTGCCGTATAACTTCCTATGGTATTTTTGAAAGATGGGGAAAACCTAGTAAAAAGCATGGCGTCTTTATTGCGTTATGTGACACTACACATCATATATATTTATTTATTATGCTCAGTCCAGATGATCTCGCCAAGCACATCCATGACCCTGGTGCCTCTTCACTAGCTGTGTGTCCTTGGACCAAGTTTTGGTAGGTACTGCTCAGATAGTCATAAGCCTTTACGAAAGTCGTTAAAATTACTCTAGTCATTCCTTGCTGCCTAATATATCCCACCTCCATGACGAGTATTGTAACAGGACAATCCGTGTTATATCACGGTCTGTGGTTTTTGGGTATGGTTTGGATGTTACAGCCAAGAGCCCCACCACTTGGCGTGGCTAGCAAATGAATTGTTACCTAAAACCGCACAGCCGTTTACAGTTTGCTAGCTGTGCCAACCTGCATGATGGTGTTGCTCAACCACTGTGGGACCCTATCCTTTTGTTATACCTGGGTGGGGGGGGGGGGGGATGTATAATCGACCTGTTAGTGCAAAGGTTTTTGCATTTTTCTTATATAATTATTTATGCTTGGCGTAACAGAGGGAAAACTGTATAGAAAAATCTCAAACACAAGGTAACTCTTATGTGGTCTCTAGCTGGAAAAGTAGGACATCCTTCTACCTATAAAATGGGCAGAAATGACACATTTCTGTGTTTTTTTTTATCTTGTATTCCATACAATGCATTAAAAAAAACTAACTTCAGAATGGAAGCTAGTGAGAAAACATAACTACAGGGTCATAACTAATACATTTATTTATTCTATGTTCCAGTCAAAATTTTGTGACTGAGTTCCCCTTTTTATCTTCCTACCAAATGAGCTTTGTGGGATCCTCTTGATTGCAAGAAGAGTTGCAGTTTTCATTAGTACCTTTTTTGTGGTGAAAAAAAAAATCGCTCCCAGTGACCATACTTGCCAATATACTGATACAAAGATACACAAGGGCAGGTACAAACGCCACTTATCAGTAGGCAGACCGAGAAATTGTTATATGGAGGAGCATTAAGCGGGAGCAATATACTGCCAAACACTCCCACCTCAACCGCCTATTGAATACTTGCACATGGATAAGGGTGCATGGCAGCCCACAGGGTTGAATCGCAAACCGTATGGTGCACCCACAGTTATTTGTGAGGCTACATTCACACACAGTATTTCACATGAGCTTTGTGCATTGCGATATGAACTTCATTCTTTTCAATGGGCTTATTCACATGAACAATTTCTTGCCCCCCACACACTGATGCTGCGAGCATAAAAATCACAGCATGTTCATGGCAGTTCCAATGGGACCCCGAAAGACTTTGCATGGCACTCGCATTCCTTGTGATGTGCATGTGAGTTCAAGGTTTCCTATTTAAATCAATGTGCAAACACTTGCGATCCTGTGGCGCGTGTGACACACTCGCCTGAGGATCACACCTTCACAGAAGCAATGCCAGGCGGTTTTCAATGGGGAAAAAACTCTTAGCTTCTGCGTAAAAAAATGCACTTTTGCAAGCTGTATTGGGCCTAGAATCCGACCTGACTCACCTTTTTGTATTCCGTATCTATGTGCAAGTATAATAAGCCGCCACCCCCCAATATGTGGTATGTGTGTAAGTAGTTGTTAATCAGTATTTTACACTGGTATGATTTCTCTGTAGTTTTTTTTTGTTTTTTTTTTGTGATACCATTTTGGTGTACATCTGACTTAGTTTTTTTTTTTTTTGTTTGTTTTTAATGAAGCGGATGAATTAATGAAAAAAAACTGCCAAAGTTGAGTTACTATTTCTTTCAAACTTCTAATTGTGCAGGATGAACCGACATATATTTCAGTTGTAAGGATCATTAAGTGCAGCAATACCTAATGTTCCAAAAACCATAAAGTGGTTTTGTAACCCCCACCACCACCTCCTCCGATCCCTCAATGGCACTTGAAGATGCAATAGCTCGTATAGTGCACTAATTATGTAATGCAGTGCGGTATAGCTTTAAGAAGCTCCCCGTTAGACCCTGCTGGAGGGAGGGTTTATTAGGTTGGGTTGCATGGCAGACCTGGAAGCCTTGATCAGATGTCTGTTAGCCATGACAAACGTTTGGCACCCTGCAGTCATATTGCAGGATGCCGATAGGGGACAAAGCTTCCACTGTCAACATATTATGCGCCCTGATGCCTATTGATCGCAGCATGTAAGGGGTTAACAATCTGTAGCAAAGGTTTCTTTGCTCCTTTCTATTCGAGTAATGGAGTTTGCGGTTAAAGGTTTTAACTGCCCAAAAATGAGATGTTCTGTCATTGATATTCAGAATGTGTTTTCACCCCCCACCCCTCATTTCGATCTTCCTTGACTAAGTATTCTGTCCCGGATCGATACAAGAATTAATACAAGTGATGTGTGAATCTGCTGGCAAAGGTTGATGTACCATCTTTCAGAGCAGATGTCCCAGAATCGCAGAAAAGTGATAAATTCTACAAAGCTTTTCAGCATACCCTCCCCCTGCATGCTAATTAGGTTTTTGTTCACATACTAATTAGTAATGACTGTTCTCTGCTTTGTTAGGTCATATTTGAGTCTGCTTTCTTTCCCCATTTTCATCATGTACAACACCCTTCAAATTACCGGCTTGTGAATGGTGTTTTCTGGTAAGCAGACAAAATGTGTTGCTTGACAGTTGGTTAGTAGCCAGACACAATACACTTGCCACTGAGAATATGTGCTTGGCTTCCAGCTGGGCAGGACTCGGAGCGGGAGCCAGCTGGCAACCTGTCACATTACAAAAGAGGTTTCTTGTTTGCTGTGCTTCAGCAATACAGTTAAAGGGAATGTGTCATCAGAAAATGACCTATTACAACCTGTTTATCACAATTAATTTTCTGATTTTCGGCCACAATCTATATTTTTGCAAAATTTAGAATTTTTTTATTTTTATTTTCACACTGACCACAGAGCCTAAGGGCTCCTACCCACTTGCGTTTTTTAATGCGAATGTCAATGGGACTTTCTAATTTTAAAAACGCATCGCACAAACTTGCGGTGCATTTTTAACAAAGTCCCATTGACCTTCACATTAAAAAAAACACAAGTGGGTAGGAGCCTTAATACTATTTGTCACTTCCTGATCTGTAGCGAAGGCTTTGCAGCAGTCATCTCATTGAGGCCTCCCTTACAGACTTTTTTTACTGCGTTTTTAGCGCTGCCTTTTCATCGCTCCACTAAACACTGTACAAGGCTCCCATTTATTTCAATGGGGCTGTTCACTCAAGCGGAAAAACGTAGCATCAAAACAGGACACACATCTCTGTCCTATCTTTGGCCGTTTTCAGCTCTGCGTTGCTCGTTGAAATAAATGGGAAGCATTAGCAGCACTGCTGAAAACGCGGCACAAGTTGGTACCACGTTTTGGGCAGCCCTAAACACAGCGCTAGCTGCCCTACCAAAAAAGAAGTTATACTGACAGATGCTGCTGCCATCTGGTCCCTGGTGCTGCTTTATGGGGCTCCAGGCACGTGTCAGAGGATCTTTTGCTAGTGATGAGGTTTGAAGACCCCACCTCCAGCAAGAGATTGCTGATTGAATGGCTGCGATTGGTGCTGGATTAGCCAATCAGCAATCTCTTGCTGGAGGTGTGGTCTTGAAACCCCTTTACCAAAAAAAGATGCTCTGCAGGCATAGACAAGTGCCTGGAAGCCTGCAGGGATGGCGCCTACTAGGTGAGTATTTTATTTTGTTCTGTGTGGTTTTTTTTTGTTTTTTGGCTAATGCCAATAGGACTTTCGAATGTTAAAATCGCATTGCGCAAACTTGCGATTTTTGCGCGATGCGATTTTTAACATTAGAAAGTCCTAGTGACATTTGCAGTAAAAAAAAACTCAGCAATATCGCTGCGTTAAAAAAAACGCTAGTGGGTAAAAGATTGGTGTATAAAGTGGCAGGCATGATAACATCTGCATAGAGGACTGATGGCAGAAAAAGACCACGTGCTCTATCTAGTAAATATGATGGGCTGTGCTGCCCCGCCCCCAACACTAGGCTCATCCACTTTTCAAAAAGTGTCAGGGCCCATGCAAAACTGCAGAAAATCACTATTTTGGCATGACAAAATTGGAGTACAAGCAATCATGAATAAGCCCCAGGCATGCTTAAATTCACTGACTTTTTTTTTTTTTCTAAATCACATTTGCTAGAAGCATCTACTACTTCCAGGAAAACCTTTTCTGACATTAGTTGTTGGAAATAGCAGAAGTAATTTCAGAATATACATTCTAGCTCTTGCTTTAGTTTCTTAATTTTAAGAAGGGGGGAAAAAAGCTACCCTCCAGAACCTTATTCGGGTCCAGGGATATAACTAGAAAAGGCTGGGCCCCAATGCAATTTTGAATGGTGCCCAACATTAATTGACTATTAACCCTTTCCAATCCACTGTCTGATGTCTGAAGACATTCTGATTAAAGGCTGTACAGCTTTCAATGTCGAAAGACGTCCAGCAGGGTATTCTTACTGTATATTACTGGCCGCTCTGTTGGGGGCCTCCCCAGCATGTCCCATACCGCAGTACTGGCTCTAGCCAGCAGATGGTGCCATTGTATAATGGCTGAAAGAGAGAGCCCCCTAGGAAACCCTGAATCCAAAACTGGATTGCAAAGGGTTAACCCCTTTATGATCGTCGAAACGCCTTTTGACAGCCTGTAGTGTCTGGGTATGTATGGAGTGGGATGGTGGGTCAATTCCACTCCATACAAAGTGCGCGTGGGCTGTTTCTTACAGCTGACACCTGGTAGTAACAGCTCCGATGAGCTGCGCGGCTCATCTGAGCTGGTAACCCTTTAAATGCCCCTGTCAACTCTGACAGCAGCATTTAAGTCTCACAAATCACATTTGGTGGAAGCATCTACTACTTTCAGAAAAACCTTTTATGACATTACTTCTATTTTCACAAACTAATTTGAGAATGTACCTTCTTGATCTTGATTTAGGCGCCCCTGTCCACAGGTGTGATTGCGCCGACGGTAAATCGCCGGCGAATCACGCAGTCTGATGGCTTATTCAGACGACCGTAGAGCGGCCGTGTATACACGCCGGTCGCTGTACGGCTCCCGGCTCTTCCAGCCTCCTCCCCTGCAGCGAGGGACGGCATATATCGGCTGGCGTGAATACCCGGCTAATATACGCTCGTCTGAATAAGCCCTGAAGCTTTCCATACCGTTGATATGGAAAGCGCCGGCCCTGTGTCCACAAGTAGAGAATCCTCGCTATTCTCCGCTCGCGGCCGGCAATTCTCCACGGTCAGCCTGTCGGACAGGCTGACAGCGGAGATCTGTCTGCTGGCTCCTGCTCCCGGGCGGTGGCGATCCGCTGTGGGATACTGCAATGTCCGTGGACAGGGGGCCTTAGTTTCTTAATTTAAAAAATTAAAAAAATCATTTTGGGATACGTATGTATAACTTCTGTGAGGAGATTTGGGGGAAAAAATTCAACTTTTTTTTATAGTTTTTTTGGGCTTCACTCTTGTAGCATTTAAAATGCAGAATAAATGTTATAATATTCTCTGGCCATCAGGCTTGCTCCTAACGCTGCCCTAATATCTATATTCACTGGCTCAGTCTCTTACTAGAAAGGGTCTCCTACAGTAATTCGTTCTCACCACTAGAGAAATCATTCTCAGGAAATGGTGTTTCCCCCCCCCCCCCCCCCCCCCACCTTTTCCCCTTCCCCTTCTATGTGATGAATACCCTCATGAGGTTTGAAGAGATGACAAGCAGACGAGGACAATACACACCCACGCTTTTATGCTATCTGGCAACCCTGGATCTCTAGCCTGGCATCAAGGAGGTTTGACAACTGGATCCTAACAGGAAACACCTAGCCTTGAACAATCGCATATGGTTTGTTTCCATGCTAAATCAGAACGATAGGTGGGCCGGGACCAATGCCCTTTCATGACTCAGGTGCTGGTAGGTGTGTTTGTCAGTCATTTTTGTTATACAAAACCACTGCTCACCTGCTCTTAGGGTTGCAGTCGGAAACACTGTCAAGTGGTTCTCGGCATCCCAGGTCTCTGTAGTGTTTGCACGCAATCCCGCTATTCTCTTAAAGGGCCCATGTAGGATGCTTAAGCAATTCGGCTCATTAGCCATTGTAACAAATCCCCAGTTAACATGCATTCCTGGTTCCGACCCTTTCCTGTTTTTGACCATTCTAACTTATGTGTTCCCCGACCTCTGCTCTGTATTTTGGACTCTGCTATTGTCTGCCCTGACATTTTGGCTTAGACTTCTTTTACACACCTGTGCTACCTGCCCTGTGTATAGCTTGTTCCCTCACTACGACTCAATTCAAACCTACAGGTACGGTGCCACATAACCGGGACTATCTGTGTGTGGTGTAGGGACCATGCAGCAAAGCCCATATCCCTATTGGAGGAGTTAAGCATGAAAAATGGGGTTCCCCAGGTGTTGTGACCTCAGAAAACCCAAAGCCAAACTGGTGTGTGACAACGTGGATCCACATCATCTGCCTGCCAGTTAGCACTGGGAGTTTGTGCAGAGAGGGGAATCATGAGTACATTGGACCCAAGGAGGCATGCATATACTGGTGTTGTATATAATGACTTCAGGGTTGTCTAGTAAATGCACAGTAATATGTATGAATATACATGGAATGTAGTGTAGAGTGAAGTTGCAAGATGTTGGTTAATTATTATGATGGGAGGGCAGTGACCAGGCAATAAAACTTTCTAATATTGTAAACTGTCCTGAACAACTACAACGAGCCTATCGACCACTCATTGCAATCTCGACGCAGGACAGCAGAGCTTAATGCCCACAAGATCACAGTCGTGGGCTACATTCACACGAACGCATATCGGCTCGGTGTGAAAACCGAGCCGATATACATTCGTGTGAATGCAGCCTTATGGGCTAGGGCTGTGAGAGGGTCATTGCCACTTCTCCTGGTTGGCTACCCTCCATTACTCACATAGCTTTCTGTGCTCCAGGGATGTACTACAGTGGTTGGGACTCTGGACTTCTTTTTGATAGATTGGTACTGGTTTGAAGTAATGATCACCATGCCCTCCAATCTGGGGCTGTCTCTCCCGCCACACCAATCTGCTGCTTGTCTGTTGTGCCATCTCTCACAAGTTGGGACATCTCAGCTGACATCACCTGCTGTTTTCACTGGACATGGCGCTCCTTTGCTCCCATACACTGGTGCTCTACATGCTGGGCCGTCCGATCATCAGCGGCTATTCTCCTGACCCTGGACCTATGGTGTGGTCTCCAGTTGCAGTGATCTCTTCTCTCTTCCTGGGTTCCATGGTCCCTGCTGCTCTCATTTATAATAACTTAGTAAAATAGTATGTGAGGCTGACAAAATACATGTCCGTGCAGTTCAGCTTATTATCCTGCATTGTTGATCCAGAGGAAGGCAAAAAGCTACATGCGGTAGAAGCCAATTTTCCTCATATTAAGAAGAAAAAAATCCCTTCACAACTCCAATCTAGCAGTTGGAGTAATCCCTGGATCAGTGACCCTTCTGAAGTAATTGGTGACTATAACCTGTAATATTGTAATGCCTAAAAAAAGGTATCCAGGCCCCTCTTTACTCTATAAGTAGATTAGCCATCCCCACGTCCTCAGGCAGAGAGCTCCATAGTCTCACTGCTCTTACGGTAAAGAACCCCCTTTTTATGTTTGTGTACAAACCTTCTTTCCTCTAGATGTAGAGGATGGCCCCTTGGTACAGTTACAGTCCTGGGTATAAATAGATGATATTAGAGATCTCTGTATTGTCCCCTGATATATTTATACATAGTTATTAGGTCGCCGCTCAGACGTCTCTTTTTTTTTTTTTTTTTAAACAAAATAATCCCAATTTCTCGCTCGTGTCATTGGGGTACACAGCAAAGACCGTGGGATATAGCTTCTGCCACTAGGAGGCGACACTAAGCACAAAAAGTTAGCTCCGCCCTCTGGCTATATCCCTCCTGCTGACACCAGGCTAATCAGTTTTTAGCTTAGTGTCTCATAGGAGGACGGTCGTGCCCGTTAGGGCTAGTTTTAAGGGCCAGGGTTAGAAAGAGAGGCAGGACGCTCCCCATCAAACCCGAACAGAGAGGAGGGCGAACAACCTCGGGTTTGTCCAGGTTGCTTCTTGCCCGGCCCGCCTCAGAAGAAAAGGTGGCACATCCGGATCATATATATCTGCATGCGGCCCACCAGCAAGAGCCCCCCGTTTGGTGCAAAGGTCCACATCCCCTACCCGTTGGGCAGGTGATGTTACAGGGGTAGGCTGCTGGAACTGGGGAGCCGCTATTTCCACCAGCAAGGACGCAAGAGGTGAGTATGCGCTGGCGACCTTCCCTTCCTTGGCTCTCCCCGTATGTCGCGCTGTGTATGTATTTGTTGTTTCGGGCAGCATGGCGTAGAGGAAGCGCTAGCGTGCCCATATTATAGTGCAGCGGCTGGGAGGTTAATCTCTCCCTCTGCTCCCTTTGAGCTTGCGGCACCGAGGGTGGGGCGTGGCCTCACGATGCAGGGCGTGGCTTTGCGGCACCAGGGGCGGGGCCTCGTTGGTGATGCACGCCGCCCCTCCCCGTCCCCTCCCTTCCTTCCTCTCTTAGGATTGTGAGGAGGGATGATGTAGTGAAGCAGCAGATCGGGAGACAGCGCGCCAAAGATTGAGACCGCCCTGCGCCTTCACTCCTTGCTGCTGTGCTTCTCAGGCTGGTGTGCAGTACAAGTCAAAGCTCCAGGAGGCCTCTTCAGCATCTGCAGGCTCTCGACACAGCGGCTCCCCGGACCTCTTCGGACCTCGACAAGGACCCAGGGTAAGCTGCCTGGCGGCTACTCTCCCCTCTTGCTGCTCATCCCTCCTGCCGGTGGTTGGCATAGTAGAGGATAGTTTGCAGCCTTTTGCCAGGTCGAAATCCCAGCACCATGTCCGACCCCAGAGTTCTGGAGGCTGGACCAGGGACAGTAAGAGTAACGCACTTTGCTTGCTCACGCTGTAACCTAGAGTTCGCATGCAGACAGGCTGAGCCATTTCGTAGAGACTGTTCCCCAGCGAAACAAGTGACAGTGCAAAGCACCCCTCCCCCGTTCAGCCCCCATTTATGGCCGAGCCAGAGTGGGCCCGCTCCTTGTCCCTTGCAGTGTCGGTCCTCACTCGGGCATCTGGTGCGATTTTGGAGAAGTTGGCACAGGACGCTTCCGGTTCACGTGAGAGAAATAGAGATGGCTCGCAGCACGGCCGTCGGCAAAGACGGGACAGGGCCCCGGACTCACAGCGGTCCTCCCGGTCTCCATCCTCCTCGTCGTTTTTGCGCTCTTCGGGTACGAGGGCGCGTCGATCGTCGGCAGAGAAGGTCTGACCGGACTAGGATTGGTCTGAATCCTCCCCAGACTTTGTCATGGAGGAGGATCAGGTCCTTAGATTTTCGGCGATGGTGGAGAGCTTAGGGCAGTGACGGGCAACCTTTTGAGCTCGATGTGTCAAAATTTGCCAAAAAACCGAGCATGACTCGGGTGGTATGTCACTTAGAGAAAAAAATCCATAAATTCGCGATATTTATAGTTTAAATAACAAATATGTATAATTGTAATGTCTAACTATATTTAATAAACCCCAAACACCCATAAGCACAGGCCCTCACCTCTCCCAGCCTCCCCCTCACTTATCTCAGTAACGATGAGCCCCCAGCAGCGACAGCGGCCCCCAGCAGTGACAGCGCCTCCCACAGCGGCCCCCAGCAGCGACAGTGCCCCCCACAGCGGCCCCCAGCAGCGACAGAGCCCCCCACAGCGGACCCCAGCAGCGACAGCGCCCCCCAGCAGCGACAGTGGCCCCCAGGCATTACCTGCCCCCCAGCAGCGACAGTGGCCCCCAGGCATTACCTGCCCCCCACACAGCGGCCCCCAGGCATTACCTGCCCCCCACACAGCGGCCCCCAGGCATTACCTGCCCCCCACACAGCGGCCCCCCGCCTTCACAGCGGACTCCCCCCGACTCATGTACTTACCTCGTGGATGCTCCGCTCCTCCTGTGCCCGGCGCCCTCCAGCAGCTATGATCTTCTGCACACACTGTGACGTCAGTGTGTTGCAGGATTCCTTCTTCCCCGGATGCTCCTGCGGAACCAACAGGTAAGAGACGTCGGGGGACGGGGGGAGGAGGATCCTGGTGCACACTGACATCACAGTGTGCGCCAGGATCAGCGCTGTTAGTAGTGCTGGTTAATGAATACCGGCAGTGGAGCCGCGGCCCCTGCCGGTATTCATTAACGGGGGAGCGGCCGCATGTCAGCGACTATGGCTACGCGTGTCGTAGGTTCGCCATCACGGGCTTGGGGGATACGTTTCAGCTCACTGAGCAAGAGCCACAGGCGTCTGGGATATTGTTTTTTTTTAGGCAGCCCAGATGCTTCCCGAAGACCTTTCCTGCCCATGAGGCCTTTGACAAGGTCCTATCTAAGGAGTGGAAGGCACCGGGATAAGCGTTTTTTCCAAGTTTGGTTACTTGGACGGGAAATGCCTCTTCTCGCAAGAGTTAGGAGAAGTGGTTGATCCCACCGCTAGTTGATCCGCCTATCTCTCGCCTGGCTAAGCCTATTATGCTGCCTACGGCGGAGTCCTCCTATCTCAGGGATTCCAAAGATCGAAAAGTCGAGGCGTTGGTGAAGACAGTTTTCGAGGCGGCTAGGTCGGCTCTTAAGCCTGTGTTTGCCTCTTCCCGGGTCAGTAAGGCTATTACTGACTGGGCAAAACAGGTACGAGGGGAAGTCCTTGAAGGGGCTTCTCCCGGTAATTTGCCGGGCACAGCACAACAGATGCAGCGAAACAGGTGTCGCGGGCCTCTGCGGCATCAATGGCAACTCGCCAGAGCCTAAGGTTAAAATCGTGGGATGCAGATGCTTTTTAAAGGGGTCGTTAATCAATATGCCCTTTGGAGGATCTCGCCTTTTTGGCGCCGAGCTAGTCGGGCTCATCTCAGAGGGTCAACGGGCATTCTAAGCTGAATGTTCCTGCTCTCGTCAGATGGCGGCCCCCAGCCAGCTTGAGGCCTGGCAAGTACCAGTATGGATGTCCGCCTGGGAAGCCCAGGTCCCATTGACTTCTACGGGTGAAAAGAGCTCGCTTTTGCCGCAGAATCGTTCAAAACAGTCATAACCGCAGCAGAGACGTTTGCTCCTGTCGACGGACGAGTCCTCGCAGGATGGAGAGGAAAGGTCCGCAGGAGCGGGAATAAAGAATGAGGCCTCCCTTTAAACCAAGGTCTCTTGGCGTGGGCCTCAGCCTATGAAGAGTTCCAAAAGCCCTCGGCATGAGGGACTGCCCCCACCTGTTTCGGATAGGGTGGGGGGTCGGCTTCTCCAGTTCAGCCAGGTCTGGTCGACTCATGTCTCAGATACCTGGGTGCAGGAGGTCGTGTCCAGGGGCTATGCGATAGAGTTCCTGACGCAACCACACGTCCGCCCCTTTTTTCGTTCCAGAACCCTGGGGGACCCAGGGAAAGCAGCAGCTTTCCTCAAGGCGGTCCACACTCTCTACTTTGCAGGGGGTGGTGGTGCAAGCTCTCCCCGAGCATCACTTCGCAGGGTTCTACACTAATCCTTTGGTGGTCCCCAAAAAGGATGGCTGTCTGTCCGATTGTGGATCTAAAGAAGTTGAACAAGTTGGTGGCGGTTCTTCATTTCCGCATGGAATCTGTACGACCGGTCATCGCATCCTTGGAGGCAGGGGAGTTCCTTTCCTCGATAGATATCCAGGATGCATATTTACAAATCCCCATTCGTCAGGCGCACCAGCGCTTCCTCCGATTCGGGTACAGGGGGAGCATTTCAGTTCGCAGCGTTGCTTTTCAGGCTGGCAACAGCTCCCAGGGTGTTTACAAGAGTCTGAGCAGCAGTAATGGCATTCGTGCATTCCAGGGGGGTCGTTGCCATGCCGTATCTGGACAACATTCTGGTAAAGCCACGACCCAGCGGGACAACCTGGAGAGCCTGCAGATTGCCTTGGACACTCTTCCAGGTTTGGCTGGCTGATCTATTATAAGAGGTCATCTCTTGTGCCAGCACAATGCATGGTGTACCTGGGGATGTGCTTCGACACGATTCTGGGTCGAGTGGCTCGCCCGGAGGCAAAACGCCAGCTGCTGCAGAAGCAAGTACTGTCCCTTCTATCATGGTGACTGGGGGCGATCCGCCATGCAATGAAGGTCTTGGGCCTAATAGTCTCGTTTTCTGAGGCGGTTTCATTTGCCCAGTTCGGGTTGGCATGATCCCTCGATCGGAAGATAAGGATTCCGCCAGGGGTTCAGCAGTCACTCCAGTGATGGTTGGACTCACCACGCATTCAGCAGGGCAGGTCGTTCCTACGTCTGCTGTGGCAGGTGCTGGCTACAGACGCCAGCATGACAGGCTGGGGGTGCGCACTGGGGGATCCGGTGGCACAGGGAACCTGTTCCAGGCAGGAATCCGGTCTCCATATAAATGTATTGGAGCTGCAAGCAGTATTCCGGACCTTGCAGTTCTTTGCACATCGGCTGGAGGGAATGCCAGTGCGACCGCGGTGGCTTACATAAGCCATCAGGGCTGGACCTGCAGCAGAGGAGTCACTTGATCGGATGGCATCCCGCTTCAAACAGAAGCTCCCAGCCTAGCTGGCCAAGTCAAGGGACCCCAGAGCACTAGCAGCTGATGCGCTAATGGCTTCCCGGACGGGTTGTCCTTACCCCTAGGTCTTCCCACAAACTCCTCTCATTTCCCGGCTGCTCAGGAGAATCAGGAAGTAGGGCTAGCTGTGATTCTCTTAGTCCCAGATTGACCGCAAAGAACATGGTACGCGGAACTCATGGACCTGGTAGCAGTCGCGCCCTGGTGGTTACCCCTGCGAAAAGATCTTCTCTCTCAGGGTCCCCTCTACCACCAGAATTTGGCTACGCTGCGTTGGACAGCGTGGCGGTTGAGACCACGGTACTGAGGGTTTCTCAGTCCCAGTTATTCAAACAATGATTAGGGCTAGAAAGCAGTAGTCATTGAGCGTATATCACCAGGTAATTCCAAAGAACAAACACTAGAATATGGTGTGCTGTGCTGTCAGCTTGCTCACTTCACTACCACTGACGAGGGCTCTGTGCAACCAATACGTGTCTGGTTAGAGATGGGTACACCTGGCAATTTTAAATATGACTAAATAAAGAAGATTACAAATTTTACTCTGCAAGCAAGCGTGGATTACACTTTTTCCTGCATGGAATTTTTTGCTATATCACCGGATGTGGAAAACATTCCTTCACTGGTGCAAGCAGAGGGGGGCATACCCGAGGCATTTCTCGTTGGCCCGCCTCCTGTCTTTTCTCCGGGATGGGTTGGACTTGGGCCTGAGCCTCAGCTCCCTTAAGGGATAGGTTCCAGCCTTTTCGGTCTCCGGTGCCACCCTGGGACCTAAAACTGGTTCGGGATGCCATACAGGCCCATCCGTTTGAACCATTAGCGGAGATACCGCAGTGGCTGATGTTCTGTGAGGTCGCCTTCCTGGTGGCGGTTACCTCCTTTAGCAGGGTTCGGAGATTGCGGCGCTGTCGGCAAAACCATCCTTTACGGTTTTTCACAAGGATAGGGTGGTGCTGCGACCGGTGCGGTCTTTTCTCCCAAAGATGGTGTCAACCTTCCACATTAATGAAGACCTTGTACTACCATTGTGTCCAGAGGCTGTTCACCCTAGGGGACGGGCTCTGCATACCTTAGACTTAGTCCGCGCCTGAGGACGTATTTGGAACAGACCGCGTCCTTTCGGCGCTTGGGTTCCCTGTTTGTGATACCGGATGGTCCGAGACGTGGTCTTGCAGCATCAAAGGTGACAATTGCTCGCTGGTTTCGTTCGGCAGTGGTGGAGGCCTTTCGGGTTAGGGGTAAGACACCGCCGTTTCCGGTGACGGCACACTCCGCCAGGGCAGTGGGGGCTTCATGGGCGGTAAATCACGGGGCCTCAGTGTCACAAGTGTGTAGGGCGGCTTCCTGGGTATCCCTGCATGCCTTTTTCTAAGTTTTATCAGATGCATACGTTTGCATCAGCCGACGCTTTCGCCAGGTCGAAAAGTTTAACAGACGACTGTAAACTGATCGCATGCATTTATGATTTATTTGTACCCACCCTTGGGGACGGCTGTGGGACGTCCCATGGTCTCTGCTGTGTACCCCAATGACACGAGCGAGAAAAGAGGATTTTTTACTCACCGTAAAATCTCCTCTCGTCTCGTCATTGGGGGACACAGCACCCGCCCCTCTTTCTTTCTATGACACAGTTGGTGGTCCTGGTCGGGCTCCGGATTCTGTAAGTCGCACATGGTCATGTGTTTTTTCATTACAGTTAAATTTTGTTGATGTGTCATATTGCTAACTATTGTTGTCTCTCCGTTCCCGCATGGCTACTCCAACTGCTGGCATGACAAACTGATTAGCCTGGTGTCGGCAGGATGGATATAGCCAGAGGGCAGAGCTAAATTTTTGTGCTTAGTGTCGCCTCCTAGTGGCAGAAGCTATATCCCATGGTCTTTGCTGTGTTTGTTTGTACTATGTTCAATACCAGAATTCTGGGTTGTATCTATAACACTTGGCAAATTACTCAGAAAATCGCAATAAAATTGTTGAAACATCACAAGTTTTATTAACTGGATTAAATTATTGATATCAGTAGATGAGAGAAGGTGAAATAATCCAAAGCCCGGGAACCAGCCAGATCTTATATGATAATAGACGCTGATGGATCTGAGCTCAGCGCCTGTAGATGTCATTGCTGGATGATGGTTTAGGTGGATTTGTAGCTGAAAAAAAAGGGGAAAATGGATGTATTAGATAAATAATAGCAGTAATCAAAAGAAAGCAAATTGTTTAAAACACATCTTATCTAGCAGGAGAATTGGGACCTGACTTCAGATGTCAGTGATTCGGGGAGCAAAACCACTAAACCCGGATTATGCTGCTATTGTCTTAAATCCAGATGTTGTAAAGGCATACAGGAGCGTAATAGAGACCTTATTATATAGGAGATCAGTACCTGGTTCGCTGGGTCTTATCTTGGCTGGAAAACCTCCTTCCTGCTCTTGATCTGGAGGTTTTGGTTTCTTATTTGGATGAGACTAGAAGAAAAACCAGATAAGAAACTGAATTGTAAAATGTTTTCCAAGCAGCCCAATAGTGCAAATATATTCTAAAGATAAAAACTTAGTAACTAGTAATAAACACCTATTAGCAACTCATAGGCAAAATGTAATGTTTTAATTTCACTTTCTGTGTGAGAGAAGCTATAAGAGTTACTTAGCACTACCCCAGTCATATGTATCAGGTTGGATGGGAGATAAACCTGATACATATGAAACATGAGATATTAACATGTGGATGAGGCAGTTTACATACCGAACTATTAAATATTATTCTCAATATCAAATTAATGTAATTTTTGCAATTGTCCAACATACCTTCTATATTAGTTCCTTTTGGTCTTCAAGATCTCTACTTGCTGTCATACAGGATCTTCCAAAAGACAAGAAGCGTCCTTGAAGGTATTCTATAAAGAGTGATAATTAGAATGAATTATAAATGACATATAACATATCTATTTTGCATATTTACTAAGAAAATGATCATAAAGCTTCCACTGCTGGTCAGTGCCGGGCCAGGAGAGACAGCCTGTGATTATCCAGGTAACCACATGTCATTGGAAACCTCTCCTGTAAACCTCCTTTGTGTATGATGTTACTCTACAACTTTAATTATGAATAGCATATATACTTACATTTGGTAGGGCGCTTGCGTTTTATGGAAAAGCCAGCAGTGAGTCTCATCCTGTTTTTTGGCTGGCTTGTTCCAGATACTGATCTTCTAGTTGGACCGCAGTTCTCTCTGGCCGCCCGTGTCAATGGAGTTTGACTAGTGGATGGACTAGTCGTTGTTCTTATCTTGGCTAAGCAGTGGACCCCCACATATTTCACAATATGTTCTCTCTTTAGCTGTGAAGGATCCATATCTACAGAGAAGAACAGCGATTAGTAGGCAGGTATTGGCCAAGACGACTAAGTAGAGGAAGAACTTATACTATAACAACATACAGCTATGACTCCAGCACTGCAAATCAAACATGCAGCCTAATATGGGATGGGGGTTGGGGTGAATTTTTTGTTATGGAGCCCTCTCTTTACAATTACATAGCAATAAAATATCACTTTACCTTTCTAGACACCATTCGCACATGTAGTTGAATGTTTAATTGCTCAAGTAATTGTGACACTCCGTCACTGGTGGTAGCTCTGGATGGACACGGGTGACCTTTTCTGTATAGAACATCCATAGTTCTTCATGGTTATCCACCATGACTCCATCAATGAGCCAGCAGGCTGCATGACACATTTCATGTGCTAAAGTGTCTCTCAAACGGTCTAAAGATAAAAGTATACACAGTAATAAGAACACAATGTATCACAAGTATCATTAATGTAAACTCCAAAGCAGCTCCATAATGGGTAGAGCGATTGTGGAACTTACCAGCAGAGTTACAGATGTTCTCATTTAGCACAATCACTGAATAACAGATCCCATGGTCATTTATATTATAACATGAAGCAGCTGTTGTCGTCATACTTGCAATCCAGGTCCCAAGTACGGAATTAGAAAGCTAAAGAAGCAGGTGAAAAAAACCCCCATTAAACCTTCATTTCCATCACCACAGAGCTAAATGCAATCACATCACCCCAGAGAGCCCAAATATCTATGTTGTGACTTGTTTCCTATCTGTTATTTCCAGCCATTCAAAACTGAAGCTACATGATCACTTAATAGTTTTAATTCAAGGGGTGATTAAAGTTAATATTAAAAACCTTTTTCATCCCCAAATCATGACCATTAAGTTAAAACTTAACAATCTCATTAAGGGGCCTAGCTATAGGGTGCAGAGGAGGTAGCAGGCCCAACCTGGCCCTGGTGCCTAAGAGGGCAGAACACCATTCTGCCACATCAGACGACACCAGGATTATAACTGGCACATGCTAGGTGAGAGACTCTAATACAGATTTTGCATTAAGGCTCAAGAGCTCCAAGTTCTACATCCGACCACACTTGAAGTTGATTTGGAGCCACCAATTGCTGCTAGGGATAAATCCATAAATCTCACAAATTATGACCATATGACTAGAGTTAAAAATAAGAAGATGGACAGCAAGATGAGTAATCCATAGACTAAATACTGTATAATGTACCTTGTTCTCAAACACGGTTTGATTGTAAAGATTGAATAGTCGCTGTGCTAGCTCCTGTTTGGTCCCCTGGAAGTTTGTGACATATGGGGATGTCGCTGCGGTAATTTCATTAAGAAAGCAGTCCTTGATGTTACAAGTAGGTCTGCTGGAAAGAATAAGAAATCGTGTATCAATCAGTCCTCGTTCATTTCAAAAATAAATCACAAATAAGGGACAATTAGATTAAGAGGTGGACCTGCCATAGGGGTAATATCGGAAAGAGGTGGAGCTGCTCTAGGGGCAATATCAGTAAAAGGTGGACCTACCATAGGGTCATGCAGCAGCAGAAATAGGTACGGACAGGTGGAGGCAGGAAAGTGTACCTTCCTCAAAACTAATTGCAGGAACATGAAACTTCAAATAACTTACCTTTCTTCTGAGGTGGGTTCATCTCCATGTTCAAATACTTCATTATCTGCATAGAAATATAAAGTATTGAAAATCTCCCATTATGATACAATTAGTACAGAAAGGTTTATATTAACGAGAGCTTACGATTCAGAAAGACAAATGTATTATAGCGTGCACAGCTAATAATGTCTATTGGAAGGGCAGCTACCTACAAGACTCCTCAATAACAGGTTATCTGCCAGTATGATGGATCAGTGTATGAGATTATTAATGGAAAGCTGTAATACTGATGAGCGGGTGGATGCACTTGTACCCATTGGTGTCTATATGGGGACTGTACTCTCACACATGTATGGTGCATACCACCATCAGAAGTATTGTCAGGTCTATGTGTAGTTCTATCCTAACCAGGGAAACTTTTTGACACTGCAGTGAAATTTGCCTCATCAGAACCCTAGAAGAACATTTTAGCTTTTCTCCATTTGGACACCCTAAAGATGATCTAATATTAGATATGTCTTAGTGACTAACTCCATATTATGTTCCAGGCAAAAGAGATAATTAATTATGCCTGTATTTAGCACAAGAATCACCATGGGAAGATAATATTTTGAGCTCATATTGGTGTCCGATACAGTTTAAAATATATAAAGCCTAATTGATCCTTTATTGAAGTCATCTCTAAAGATCCAGAAAACAGTTTTTGGAACTGACCAGTGATATGGGTTGTTGGTATTCTGGTGCAATCATCATCATCGGTGTCACTAATCACCATGGGAGATGTGCACTGCTTGCCATCAACTGCTTCTATATCAGAAGTCTTGAATCCTGTGAGTAACACATAAGAGTAGAAAGGAGTGAGCAATGTACTATATCCAGTACCAGAAACCTGGGATGTAGCTATAAAACTTGGCTAATTACTCCTTACTTTTGCGAATTGATTCCTCGCTTGTAAAATCATCCTCATCATCAGAAATAACAATGACATGGGTGGATCTGTGAAAACAAATATACATACATCAGTGGATAAAGTGTAATAGTGAAGCCTCACAAGTCTTATTAACTGGGTGAAATCATTGATAAAGATGAAGGTGAAGTAATCCAGAACCCGGGAACCAGCAGGACCTTATATGATGATAGACACTGATGGACCTGAGCTCAGCGCCTGTAGATGTCATTTATCTCACCTGTCATTGCTACATGATGGAATAGGTGAATCTGTGTATGATAAAGAGGAAAAAACGATTGTATTAGCTAAATAATGGCATAAATCAAAAAAAGCTAATTGTTTTAAGACACATCTTATCTACCACGACAATTTGGACCTGACTTCAGATGTCAGTGATCCGGGGAGCGAAACTACTAAATACGGATTATGCTGCTATTGTTTTACATCAAGATATTGTAAAGACATACAGCAGCGTAATAGAGACCTTATTATATAGGAGATCGGTACCTGGTTTTCTGGGTGTAACCCAGCTTGGGAAACCTCCTTCCTGGTCTTTATTTGAAAGCTTCCGTTTCTTACTGGGAGGAGACTAGAAGACAAGAAGAAGATGATAAAGAAGATGAGGCGTTTAACATTAAAACTAGCATTAACCAACTATTTGCAACTAATAAAATGTCATGTTTTGACCTTGTTTTCCCTGTAATAGGAGCTGTAAGAGTTACTTCTTATTGGGGATCGGGTTATACATCAGGTTGGGTATATAGTATGTAAGGCCGGAAAAAAAACCAAATATCCATTCAGTTCAGCCTATTTTACCCCCAATGTTGAATCAGAGGATGGCAAAAAAACCCAAGGAGGTAGAAGCTAATTTTTCCTATTTAAGGGAAAAAAATATTTCCCTATTTAAGGGAAAAATTCCTTACTCTAATCTGGCAATCAGAATAATCCCTGGATCAACAACCCTTTGTAGGGAACTATAGCATGGCTCTATACAAGTAAACCGAGTCAGCTGCAGTTCTCTGCACAGCTAGGTGGCCAGGAGTGCCGTCATACAGAAAGAACTTAGAAGGTGATGCAGCTCTGTGTCCTCTTCACTCTCAGAATTGGTGGGTGTCCGAGAGTTCAATCCTCCACCTACTATAATGTGATGCATATTTTAGGAATATGCCATCACTTTTTAGGAAAGGAAAACTCCTTCAATTTAAGTAATATCTATGGAGCATGTGCTACATTGTTGCACAGTTTATGACAAAAAAACAGAGACAAGCTTTACATAAATCTCTCTGCATATTGTGATTGAATTATTAAATACTCGACAAATACAGCGGCACCACAATAGATGACCCCACCAGGGGAGAGCAGCAGAACTTCCCACTATGTTGCACGCTCTGTGTAAAGATCCGGACAGCAGGATCCAAAAATATCAGTCCATATATTGTATGACAGAGCAGCAGTATCAGGGGGGTTAGTTATGTATATACTCACAAGAGGATCATAAGATCAAAAGTGCTTTAATTCAAAAAATGTGTTCCACAGTACTGCAATGTTTCGACCGTTCTCCGGTCTTCTGATTGAATTATTACATACATAAGGAGTAACTACTTCTAGATTTTTCATGCAATGTATCGGCTTCTCTAAATGTAGTATTAGCAAAAATGTAGTATTATTGCAAAAAATAAAGGATAATGCAAATATAAAAAAAACTTTCTCTGTATTTGTAATAAAAAAAATCAAAATCAAAACGCCTAAAATCATATTTAGTATTGCAGCATCAATAACAGTCTGATTCATCAAAGTAATGCATTATTCATCCCGAACGGGGAATGTTATAAAAATTTTTTAAAAATTACACAACACCAGAATTGCATTTTTTGGTCACTCTGCAAAAGAAGTATAGCAAAAAACCCCAAAACTATATAGATTTCTTATCGTCAAAATCATACTGACACAAAGAATAAAGTTATCATGTGATTTTTGCTGCAAAACAAGACCCATCTGAAAAATGGTGGAATTGCATTTTTTATTGCATTTCACAACACTTTTTAGAATTTTTAAAAAAGTTTTGCAGTATATTATGTGGTACATTAAATGGTAGAATTGAAAAATACAACGTATCTTGCAAAAAACAACTACTACTTCAATGGGAAAATAAGAGTTATGATGTTTTGAAAGTGAGGAAGAAAAAACTAAAATGAACCTGGATAAGACTAAAGAGAAGTGACGGCTCACCTGATGGAAATCTTCCTCCCCGCTACTGTCGTCAGACCATACAAGATATCTTGTACGCTTTGTCGCCATCTCTGTAGACATATAAGAGCGCGATCCTCTCTATAGAACTCCTTCAACAACCCTCAATGGAATTATCCGTTACAGGGCATTTAGAGCTTCCCGATCTATCGTGACATCATACTAGTAACATCACAAGTTGTGTGACAGTTACGTTTTGTGACATCATTAGTCATGTAACATTGATATTGTAAAGTCATTGGTCAAATGGTGAGCAATGTATACTACCAATACAAGCTACTATTGTGCTTTAGCACTATTCTTGTAATTAATAGACATCACACCATCTATTATATGTATGTACACATAGATTACAATCTTTTGTAGATTTTGTCTTTTTAACTTATATTTATATATTTATAGTGATTTATTCCTATGTTTTAATTTTAAGCTTATTTGAATAAATTAATGTTTTATATGTATTTTATTTTTAACAAATACTACAGTTTTTATTGTACTGAGGCATTAGTTTCCAATGCATTCGTTCACACTGGCAAATATACGGCCCGTAAAAGCGTCTCACTGTAAAAAGTGGAACATACATGACCAAAATACGCGCCGACGAGTATACGGTGGGTAAAAAGATAGTTCTGGTTCTATCTTTTGACTGATATACAGCGGCGGCTCCCATAAACTCCTATGGGAGTTGGAGAAAAAAGGGGAGGGGGAGGCATTTTAGCAGCGTCCAATGCTGCGAAAAGCTTACAAGTGCCTCTATTTAGGCAATTGAAGGCAATCCGAGGATTTATAAGGAGCGAGGGTTTTCTGAGGTGCAACGTTTTTTTCGCTTAAAACGTCGCACCCAGTTGTGTGAATGATCAGGAAAACGCTAATTATCTATGGCCATAATCGCGGAAAAATGTCCATTCATGCGAATATACGCCGAGGACAAGAGAATGTGAAAAATGCATACGCTTGTGTGAAAGAGCTGTCACTGTGAATGGAAGCTAATGGCTGAAACGATCTTGACTTAGGTTGGACCATTCTCACAATTGATTCACACCAGAAAAGAAGGAAGCTAAACTCATCTGCTTTAGGCCTCTTTCCCACGAGCACAGGCGTTTTTATGTGCACCCACCAGCCCCGTAAAAACACGTGGAATGGGCACACAAACCTAACATTTGTGCTCCCGTTAAGACGGCACAGGCCCGTCGCATATCCGGTTGCCTCCCCTTACTTCCCCCTCGCCAGCTAACCTTCTCTCTCCTACCCTCCACCTGTTTGCAATGGAAGTGGCCGGGATGGGGCGGAGCTAAGCAACCGTCCTTTCCCGCTCCTTGTCTAGAGCCAGCAATAAGAGGGGGCAGAGCTTAGTTCCGCCCCCACCTCACCCCTTACATTGCAAACAGCCGGAGGGGAGGAGATAAGTGGGAGGGAGTTTAGCGGTCACGCTGCTAAACTCCCTCCCCCCTCCCTTGTCTGGCCGCTGTCATTGACTCCCAAAGGAGCCCATGCAGTGGCTGACATATTCCGGGCACAAAGATAGTTACAGGACTATCTTTGCTGCCCGATGTAAAAGCACCCAGCGCTATATTTCCTGGCCGGGTGCTTTTACGCCGTGGGAATATGCCTGTGTGATCTGATGCATTGGAATCAAGTGCATCAGACGGGAGCATATATCGGCTGGCCGTGAAAACGGCGGTCGATATACGTTCATGTGAATAAGCCCTGAATCTGTTAATGAAATGTAATAGAAAAAGTCCTAAAAGAGCCTGTTCTTAAGATTACAATAAACATTTAAATGACAGCTTCACTGCTCAGCCATAACATTAAAGTATATGTAACAAGAAATGTAGATTCCCTTAAAGAATTCTGCTTGTAAATATTTAACCTGGGATTATTAAGTGTAAGACGACTTGGACTAAGCATTTCCATGATGGAGCAAAAGTGCTAAGGTCCAATGCCCAGTGACGACTTATGTGTAGACTAATGTATGCTATTATAGCCTTGTTACTCCATATATGTCTGCAGTAAAATATTTTATATTCAAAGTAGTGTCTCCTGACTTGAAGACTGAAGACTGAGGCACATATCTATTTCATCCTTTTGCATTTGCGAAATTCACAGCAAAATCTCTATTATTTTTTTGTTCCATACAATGTGTGTTCTGTACTTTCTTTTATATTCTTTTATATTGCAATCCACCAAAAAGAAGAAACCTCACAGATTATGGAGAAGAAGGAATTTGCACGGTGTGTTTCATGGGCTTCTAGAGCTTTTGTACAAAAAGGGAAAAAAAAGTTTCATTGTATTAACTACTTATCCCATTGCTGACACTATTTTATGAACATCTGAATTCACAATTTTACTGCCATCCTTTTAAAAAAACGTAGTGAACATAGAAACAGACCCTTCTGAGTTTTTGGATCTGCCTACTACAGTAACGGTAGCCATGTGATGGAAAGATGCAAATATGGCCAAATGGAGATGAGAAAGTGGAATCGTCACGCTGAAAATCTGCAGCAAATTGCCTTACCTGCCTCCAGGAGCCTCGCTAGAAAACAGTGTTCTGGGGCTGCTGTTGTGTTATGGCTTCATTGACAAATGTGACTTTTTAGGTCTAGTCAGCCTATTGTGTAAATAGTGCGCTGTTGTGTTACATGTGTCTTTTTGGTGCCGATTTCATCCATTTCCATTAAGGAAATCTGTGGCATTTCTGAGACAGGACCTGCTCAAGCTTTGTACAGCCACAGTATAACTAAATTCAGATGAGCATATTATGGACATGTGTCCCAGCCTAAGCAAGGATCCACTGACCCAAAGCAAGAATGCTCCTGTAATACACTTGTAAGTCTACTTCCTGGCTGCGGGGTACCTAACACAACAGGTCGTAAACGTACGTCTTGTGGATGGCACAGGATCGGAGCTGAGTTTGTGCCATTCTACAACAGGAGCTGGCTATTACTGATAGCCAACCTCCCACTCTAACACCGATCTCCACTGTTAGCCCCCTACATGCCGTAATCTATTTAAAGGGTTCACAGAGGGAGCGCTCTCCATTTTTGACGTCACCTCCCGTCCGCAATATAATTGCGGAGGGACGATGAGTTGCCATTTCCTATTATCACTATTGTAAGCAAACAGGCATTGCAAGGCAGATGTCCTGCAATGCATTATCATAGCTGTTATGATCAAGTCCCCTACATGGACATAAAAAATGACAAATAAAAACAGTGCAGAAAAACCCCCATAAAACCTCTTTTTTCACATTTTCCTTTTTTGTAAAAAAAATGTTTTTAAATCTCACATATTTCATACCGTATCTTTAATTAGCTGTACACTAAATTAAACATACTATTTATCCTGCACGTCAAAGAAAAAATAGAAACCCTAAAAAACAGAAGTAAAACAGAGGTTCCAAAAAACGCAATTAAAGTGATCAAAAAGCCGTGTGTATCCCTAATTGGTACAAATAAAAACTACAGCTCATCTCGGAAAAAACAAGCTCTCACGGAGCATTAAAGTTATTTAACTTTTAATGCAACTATGTAGAAAAAAATAATTCCAAAATCTCCTTTTACATAATTCTGATGTTGCTATAAAAAAGGAACTGATGCTCCATATGGTAAATAGGTCCAAATATTCTGTTCGAACTGGCTGGGGTTTTCTCTGTAAACACACTTAGGCTGCCTGTCCACAGGCGTTTTTGGATTGCGTTCCCTGCAGCACGCTTTCCATAGAGTTGCTATGTAAAGCGCAGCCCCCTGTCCACGAGCAGAGAATCATAGCGATTCTCCGTGGTGGCCTATCTGTCAGATAGGCTCACAGCGGTGATCCGTCAGATGGCTCCTGCTCCCAGGCGACGGCTCTCTGCAGCGGGATGTCGCAACGCCCGTGGACAGGCAGCCTTAGACTTCGCTTGATTGATGAGGATGATGTGCCTACATCATCCCCGACACCTCCAATACTTGAGCTGGGCATGCGCAGTTGGTTGTGCCCTGGTGTAGGTAGATATGTCTTCTTTTACTGAACATGCTCCCAGGTTGTGTGGCACAAGTGTAAGTTCCCCCATAGTGGAGCAGGAACAAATTAAAATGTGGCCTAAAATTATGGGGGGGTTTTTGTGCTGAAAAATCCCTCTGACTCGCTGGCTACTATGGGTTGCCCTTGAGTCTAATATGCTGGCCACTACCTGTTTCCAAGTGATGAATGACTCTAAGAACAAAGATAGTAATACAGAGAACAGGAAGTGAATTAGAATGGTGCTGACTAGAGATGAGCGAGCATACTCGCTAACGAAAATTACTCGATCCAGCATTGTCCTTAGCGAGTATCTCCCCGCTCGGAAGAAAAGGTTCGGCTGCCGGCGCGGGTGACAGGTGAGTTGCGGTAGTGAGCAGGGGGGAGCGGGGCGGTGGGAGAGATCTCCCCTCCGTTCCTCCCCGCTCTCCCCGCCGGCAGCCAAATCTTTTCTTCCGAGCAGGCAGGTATTCACTAAGGGCAATGCTCGATCGAGTAATTGCCCTTAGCGAGTATGCTCGCTCATCTCTAGTGCTGACTCATGCTACCCATAGAAGTCTATGGAGAGAAAAGGGGGGAGTGAGCTGCAGGAGGGAGAACGATTCACACAGACACTTACTGCAGCTACTACTAAGGTTTAATTATTTTTTTTGTTTAACTGTGGCGATGACATCCCAGACAAAGGCGCCACATAACTGAAGTAGCCAATCACTGCCTCCCTGCAGCTTGGTTAATAGCTGCGGCGCTCATGTGACCCAGGGTCGGGTCGTCATCACTCCCCATGTGGCTCACACTACAGGAAACTGCAGTCTGCTGTGCTTTCCTATGCAGTTGAAAAAAACAAAACAAATCAACATCCACCTAATTAAGGACCCATTCACATGACTGTGATTTCAGTGCGTATTACGCACACGATGCACGGCCGCATGGTATGTGGTTAATGAAAGTACATGGACTTTCATTGATCTGTTCACATTAGCGCATAGATACGTGTGAGAAATAGATCCCAGCATGCTCTATTTCTCAGTGTACCATGCAGCGTCAGCTCTATTCTTTTCTATGGGCAGTGTATACAATGCCGTCCATACACAATACATTGTGTATGAGCGACAATACATACGCAACCCCGCTATGAGAGAGAGCACGGTTTTAATAAAATGTTCGCGCAGCGTTTTCTGCATATGGTTGTATGAATGAGCCGTAAGACTAATAGCTCACTGCTGGCTCCATCAGATATATATTGCTATATGCATGCTTGGGGCTTTACTGTACTTATATATCATCTATAGAGAACCTAAAAACAAAGGCAGAGCACTCCCATGGGTAGTAGTCCCCACAAAGGGCAAATGGAATAAAGACTGAATCTGCTTCCCTTGTGATGATGTGCTCAGAGCACTACATGTATAGCGACTGGAACAATAGCTGGAGGTAAGCCACAACCACCCAAAATAAGGACCTCTGAATAAGGGTGAATGCACATGGATGGATTTGAATTGCGGAGCTGGTGTCTGCCTTTGGATTCCACGGCAAATACCGCCAATGACATGCTGTGACAAAATAATTCTTCATGCACACGAGCAGAAACCAATTGTGGTTTGTGCTCACGATTAAAAAATTGCAGCGTGCTCCATTTTGCGCGGCTTCCATGTGGTTGGCTTCCATTGAAGTCAATGGGCGCCATCCGATCCGCAGCCCATCTGCAATTGACATTGTGGAAAGGTCGTGGATTCCACGTCATTGCATAGTAGTTTAAAAGGAAAAATCTGTACCGCGCATATCCGACGGCGAGCTGTGCCAACCATCCACAGTACAGATGAAGATTCCAGAAAGTAGGTACGTGCAGATGCTGCTGCTGTCAGGGCCAGATTACTGCTCTGCCGTGTGCTTGTGGCCTAAGCCCGAGATTGATAACAGAGATGCACTCCAAGGATATCAAGTGGAAACGCCGAGATACAGCATATCCAATTTATTGTAATCCACAAAATTAAAGTCCATTGAGTCCCTTTTTAGAGCAGAAAGCCCTTCCTCGATCATAGACACCCCTGTGTCTTGGGGAGCACATCTGCGTTCCCGTCACACATATGGCACAGATGTAGTGTGCACACGCCCTGAAGCCGGACTCACACGGCCTTGTGCAAGTGGCGTCCAAGAAACTTGTCTGCAACTCGCGTCGGATGGCACACAGAGAAACATGTGTGCTGTCCAATCTCCACGACCACTGCACATCACATGTACTATGCTCATCTGTGAAAATGAAACAATAAAACATGCAGAGATTTTATTTTATTTTTTCACATAAACCATAGATCTGTGTGAAAGATCATTCGTGTGAGTAGCCTCATAGGCTACAATTGGGCTGCGGAATACATGGACAGCACACAGCCTGAAAATACAGCCATGTGAACTGGCCATTAGAAATAAGGGGGGGGGGGGGTTCCATGGAGAATATTACTGATGACCTATCCTCGGGATTGGGCATCAATAGTTGACCGGCCGGGGTCCGTCGCTCGGGACGCCCGCTAACAGCTCCACAAATACAAAGAGGTCGGAGCGGAAATCTCTGTGTAGTGGCCGGCGCTTGTAACTGTAGACAGGGCTCCCATTGATTTCAATAAGAGCTGCACTTGCAGTAACAAGCGTCGGCCACTACACAGGGGTCGGAGCAGAAACTTCTGCTCCAATCCCTGTGTATTTGTGGCACTGTCAGCAGGTGCACAATCAGCTGATCGATTGGGTCCTGAGTAAAGGAACCCAGTCGATCAACTATTTATGACCTATACTGAGGATAGGTCATCAGTACTATTCTCCCTGGAAAACCCCCTAAGTTTTCCGTACAATTCATTAATAAGTCTTGGTCGGGGAGCAGAATCCATGAATCCAGTAATGATGACCATAATCGGGAGAAAGGTGGTTGGAGACAGCAGCTGTTCTTCCTGACTTCACTGTTAGCATATCCATTCCATTCAGCCATATAAGCAAGATATTTCTACACAGTGCAGAACATATGCAGCTACTAGTGTTAATTGATGTCATGTATCTCATAATTAGGGTTAGGGTTCAAACAAGCGTGACTGATTTTGGTCTGTGAAATATGCATTGATTTTAATCCATGTGTATTTCTACCCTGCATCCGTACGGGTTGTGTGTGTCCATTCTTTACTTCCATGCGTTATCCATTTATCTTCTCATGCATAGAAAAAAGATGGCAGGAAGCCCAATTTTTTTCTGGCATTACTTAGCAATGATCCTCGCAGAAAAGAGCGTACAGGCATGTAATCAATGTAGGCTTCATCTTTTTTTACTTACTCATTGAATGAGCCTCATGTGGTGCAGAGTGTACGCTCTCGCCTATGACCTGAAGGTTGCAAGTTCAATCCCTGTGTGATTAAGGTACCCGGCTCAAGGTTGACTCATCCTTCTGAGGTCGGTAAAATGAGAACCCAGCTTGTTGGGGGATAATAAGTAATAATTACCTGAAAGCACTGTGGAATAAGTTGGCGCTATACAAATACCAAGATTTTTTATTTAATGGATGACTATCACTTGGACCAGAATATGCTGTGATATATATAAATATATTTTACATAGACCATTGGTCTGTGTAAAGAGATGAATGTCTGCTAGCACCATCTGTAATGGGTCAGTAGGCTGTCCATGTGTAGTCAGTTGTGAATGCAGACAGTACATAGACCAGTGTTTCCCAACCGGGGTGCCGCGGCTCTGCGGCTAGTATTCTTGTATTCATTGTATTATGTCGCCACCCGCATATTCCGATGGCGACATAATACAATGAATCCAAGAATACTAGCCATGGAGCCGCAGCACCGCTGGCAGCCTCTCTGCATGCAGCATAGTTTGTAAAAGCTGGCTCTGTTGCCGCCGGCTCTCTGGATGAAACACGCCCCCAGACAATCAGTAGCTGGGGGAGTGCTTCATCCAGAGAGTCGGCAGCAACAGAGCCAGCACGCGAGAACGGCGGTTGGAACCCTGCGCACACAGCTGCAGGGCACCGGCGACAGTGCAGAAGCACCGAGGTGAGCTGCTTTTTGCATGCCCTAGACTCCATGGCTGCATGTAAAGTGGTGGTGGTGCCCTATTCAGCAATTCCAGCAACCTGATTGGTTGTTTGGTGAATCACCCAACCCAAACAACCAACCAGTTTGTTGGAATTGCTGAATAGGGCAGAAGTCTTGTGGAAAGAGTTAATATGCAGGGGTTAATGGGCGCATGTAAGGTTGTGGTGGGTGCGTGGGGGGGTAATGGGCGCATGTAAGGTGGTGGTGGATGCGTGGGGCGTAATGGGCGCATGTAAGGTGGTGGTGTTGGGTGCGTGGGGGGGGGTAATGAGCGCATGTAAGGTGGTGGTGATGGGTGCGTGGGGGGATAATGAGCGCATGTAAATTGCTGGTAGGTGCGTGTGGGGGGGGATAATTGTGAAGGAAGGGAGGGGAGAGAATGCTCGCATGTAAAATGGTGGAGGAAGGGAATGGCTGCGGCCGCATGGAAAATGATGGAGGGAGGGGAGAGAACGGCCGCATGTAAAATGATGGAGGGAGGGGAAGAATGGCCGCATGTAAAATGGTGGAGGGAGGGAGGGGAGAGAATGGCCGCATGTAAAATGGTGGAGGGAGGGGAGAGAATGGCTGCATGTAAAATGGTGGAGGGAGGGAATGGCTGCATGTAAAATGTTGGAGGGAGAGAAGGGAGAGAATGATTGCATGTAAAATGGTGGAGGGAGTGAATGGCCGCATGTAAAATGGTGGGGGGAGGTAATGGCGATGGCAGTATGTAAAATGGTTGAGGGAGGGAGGGGAGAGAATGACTGCATGTAAAAAGGGTGGAGGGAGGGAGGGAATGGCTGCATGTAAAAAGGGTGGAGGGAGGGAGGGAATGGCCGCATGTAAAATGGTGGAGGGAGAGAGGGGAGAGAATGACTGCATGTAAAATGGTGGAGGGAGAGAATGGCCGCATGTAAAATGGTGGAGGGAGGGAGGGAGGGAGGGGAGAGAATGACCGCATGTAAAATGGTGGAGGGAGAGAATGGCCGCATGTAAAATGGTGGAGGGAGGGAGCGGAGAGAATGGCCGCATGTAAAAAGGGTAGAGGGAGGGAATGGCCACATGTAAAATGGTGGAGGGAGAGAGGGGAGAGAATGACCACATGTTAAATGATGGAGTGAGAGAGGGGAGAGAATGACCGCATGTAAAATGGTGGAGTGAGCGAATGGACGCATGTAAAATGGTGGGGGGAGAGAGGTGGGGGTAATGACTGCATTTAAAATGGTGTAGGGAGGGAGGGGAGAGAATGACTGCATGTAAAATGGTGGAGGGAGAGAGATAGGGGTAATGACTGCATGTAAAATGGTGGGGGGAGGGAATGGCCGCATGTAAAATGGTGGGGGGAGGGAGGGGAGAGAATGACTGCATGTAAAATGGTGGAGGGAGGGAGGGAATGGCCGCATGTAAAATGGTGGAGGGAGAGAGCGGAGAGAATGACCGCATGTAAAATGATGGAGGGAGGGAATGGCCGAATGTAAAATGGTGGGGGAAGGGAGGTGGGGGTAATGACCGCATGTAAAATGGTGAGGGAGGCATATTGGCCTTTTACTCCCAACCTCTAAATGAGCCAACCTAACAACCAATCACCGTGAATGCGTAAATCCAAACAACAAATCAGGTTGCGAATGGTGTGGAGGTGGGGAGGGAATGGCTGCATGTAAAATGGTGGAGGGAGGGAATGGCTGCATGTAAAATGGTGGAAGGAGGGAATAGTTAGCATAGTCATTAAAGGGTTGTAAATGACTAGATTTTGTATATCGTGTAAACATTTTTGGATAGTGGTGTCCCTGTGAATATATAATATGTCGTAATAAGCCACACCCTAACCACACCCCTGCCACACCCTAACCACACCCCCTTTTGGTATGGGCGCCGTGCTGTAAATTGTTTTTACCAGGGGTGCCCCAAGGCTGAAAAGGTTGGGAATCACTGGCATAGACATACAAATTGCAGTGTGAATAAGAGGCAAAGATCCAACCTGTTTAATCCCCCTGGACATCTAATTGTCTGTAATAGGGAGAGATTTATAAACTGTCTAAAAGAAAAACAGGGCTGAAAAAATAGCAAGAAAACCGGGATGTAGTGCAGAGGTAGAATAGCATGGAATGAATGACAAGACATGACCTCACTGATAGCGAATAGAGCGCATTATAGGGCAACACAAGCCCTCTGTTAGATATAGCTGCACTGTGCATTTTCAATCAGCTATGTAGGAACTATCCTGCAGATAGTTAACTGTGCCAAGTGGAGAGAGAAGGAAGGGGACTCTGTTACTTCTCCCTCCACTGGGCACAGTTAAGCCTTTGGTACAGCGATAACTGTGCCCAGTCCAGCTTTCTATGATGAAGGGGTTGTGTTTAGAGATGAGCGAACGTACTCGTCCGAGCTTGATGCTCGCTCGAGTATTAGGGTACTCGAGACGAGCACCACGCGGTACTCGAGTCAATTGCATTTCCTTCCCTGCATATTTAACGCCATTTTCTGGCCAATAGACATGCAGGGAAGGCATTACCACTTCCTCCTGTGATGTGCCAGCCCTATCCCACCCCCCTGCAGTGAGTGGCTAGTGAGATCAAGTGACCGCTGAGTACTTAAAGCGGTCCCGCCCGCGGCTCGCCTCAAACACACACTGGGAGAGATCAGGGATAGTGCTGTTCCTGCTATAGGGAGAGTGTTAGGCTACTGTTAGCGTCTCCAAGAACCCCAACGGTCCTTCTTAGGGCCACATCTGACTGTGTGCATTACTATTGTGGCTGCTGGTAGCAGTTTTGCACATTTTTTTTTTGTATATCGGGCGTGCAGGCTATAGCGTTAAAAGTCTGAAGTCAATTATACAGAGAATAGGGGCAGTACTGGTGAGGCAGGGACAGTGGTACAGGGAAAGACATATACAGGCTATATAGGCTGTTTGCTTTTTCAAAAAAATTGGAAAAAAAAAACTTCTTTGGGCTGCCTGTGACCGTGTACAGTCAGTTATTGCAGCCTTGAGCATAAATTTTTTTCTGGCTGGAGTGTGCGTTACATAACCGCTGTCAGCCTCCAACTGCAGGCCAATAAGCGCCTAATTTTTTACACCGTACTGTGTGTGCCGTGAGCTTCATGCACAGCATGCGGCGGCAAGCCCTGGTAGAGGGAAAGACATATACACGCTACATAGGCTCTTTGGTTTTTCACCAAAAAAAAATTTTTTTTAATTCTTAGGGCTACCTGTGACCTTGTACAGTTGACAGCCTGTCTGCTGGGAGTTGTAGTGGCTCACTATTACACAGCTAGGTCTTATTGCAGCCTTGCACATCATTTTTGCGCACTACAGTGTGCGTTCCGTAACCGCTGTCAGCCTCCAACTGCAGGCCAATAAGCGCCTAATTTTTTACACCGTACTGTGTGTGCCGTGAGCTCCATGCACAGCATGCGGCGGCAAGCCCTGGTAGAGGGTCTGTGGGTTCCTGCTAGCCACCCATGCTGCTGGTGCCCACAGACTTGCCAGTGCGCAGTTATAACTGCCAGGCACTTTTAAAAAAAACTAATGTCTGGGGCATGGAGTGTTGGCCGCGGCCCACATCTATTTCCTCTCACATCACCTCAGCTATCCGGGGCACTGCAATGGGATTTCTTTCTGTACTGTCAAAACCTAGACAGAATGAATACTGTGTGGGCACATGGATTCTGCATAGCTATGTAACTCATGCCCACGTTTGCAGCTCCTGACGGAGGTGGCACAGGATTGGAATGAAGATCGAACGTCAATTTCTCATTGATTCTCTACAGCATTGTGGGCTATCGCCCCCCCCCCCCCACCTTTTAAAGAGGGTCGCTGCCTGGCCCTGCCAACCCTTTGCAGTGTGTGCCTCCAGTTCCTTCTCATGGCAGACGCACTTGTAAATAGACATGAGGGTGGTGTGGCTATGCAGCCAGCGTGTGGCATGAGGGCAGCTGAAGGCTGCGCAGGGACACTTTTGTGTGCGCTGTGGACGCAGGGTCGTGCGTGGGGGTTGGGCAGCATGTAACCCAGGAGAAGAGGCAGCGGTGTGTCCCACAGGCTGTGCTTGTGCTTGGTTGGAGGTAGTGTGGTGCTTAGCTAAGGTGTGCCTTACTAATGAGGGTTTGTCTGAAGTAAAAATTGTTAGGGGGGGAGGCCCACTCTTGCCGCTATTGTGGCTTAACAGTGGGACCTGGGAACCTGAGATGTAGCCCAGCATGTTCCCCTTTGTCTGCCCTATCCGTATCTGTGTCGTTTCCATCACTTTCGTAGGTCTTAAAGATTTGCACAAATGAAAACCTTAGCGAGCATCGGCGATATACAAAAATGCTCGGGTCGCCCATTGACTTCAATGGGGTTCGTTACTCGAAACGAACCCTCGAGCATCGCGGAAAGCTCGACTCGAGCAACGAGCACCCGAGCATTTCGGTGCTCGCTCATCTCTAGTTGTGTTGCCCCATAATGTGTTATATTTGCTGGTTTAAATAAAAGAGAAGTCCGATCACGCCTCAACTCTGTGATTCATCTCCCCCCGATTGTACAAGTGCGTTACATCCTAGTTTTCTTGCTGTTCTCTTCCCTGTGACTTACTACACTCACTCACCTACAGTAGTGATCACCCAGGTTGGCAGAACTGTTTTGTATTATTATTGATGAAGCCATCATTAGGATCCCCCCCCCCCCTCCCCACTGCGCTATTTGTAGAGAACCCTCTGGGCTGCCCACCTTTTAGGATCCATTTCTTACTACATATGAAACTGTCCTTTCTGCCATTTCTTAAGGTATATTCATCATTTCACTGTTAGGTTAACGCCAGAGTAATCCCTGACATCATGGAGTGAATCATGTGACCTGCTGCGTGCAGATTGCTCACGCTCCAGCTGGTGCAATGATGAACAAATGGAGGACTAGTAGCCAGATCACACAAGTTTGGAGCAGATGTAACCCAGTTATTGGGAATTATGCATCCATTAACCCTTTCCAATCTAATTTGTATCCCGGTTTTCCTAGGGGGCTTACTCTTTTTCTGCTGTTATACAACAGTGCTATATGCTGGCTAAAGCCAGTACTGCATGAGGTGACACGTTGGATAGGCTCAGACAGCAGAGAAGCTGGCAATATACAGTAAGAGAACCCCGAAGGGCATCTTCCAACATTAGAGCTGTACAGCCTTAAATCATGATGTCTTTAGACGTCAGAGAGTGGATTGGAAAGGGTTAATAGGAACAAGCTGGACATTAAGGGGGTTTTACCAGAATAACGGGTTGTTCCCGATCCGCAAGACAGGGAATAACTTGCTGATCGGTGCTTCTTCCCCAGCAGTGACGTCACTCTGAATGGAGTGCTGATTGAGCACTATAAAGTGTATGGCCTCTCACTGTGTAGGGGCAGGTAGCCGGTGACAGGGGGAGACATTCTTGTGATGGCTCCCTGCACCTCATTTTGGGTCTTGCGGTCAGTGATATAACATGTATGGTGAAAACACAATTGCCTCCGACCGATGACCTGAGAGAATAGATTTCATCTGAGCTGCTAATTAACAAGTATTAAAAGTTATTGTAAACTGTCCGTAAATCCCCCTCCCACATTATGTCCCGATGTAGGGGATAATACTCCAGATGATCCTGCGACGAGAGGGGAATCTTCTCCATTTCTCCACTAGGTGGTGCCAAACACCTCACTAGACCACAAAGGCAGCGAATGAGTCAATGGGTTTCCTTTCTCACGTCCCCCGGGAGCATATTTGGTATTTCAGCCGCACTTAAGTGGCGCTGCCGACCTCATTGGCTGGTCGGCACCACCTGGGTACACAGCGTGCACGCAGAGACACTTCAGCTACACTTCAGCAGCCGTGCACTATACTTCAGCAGGCTTCCACTACACTTCAGCAGCAGTGCATGAGGGTCACGTGGGTCAAGTGATCTGTTATTTGGCGGCGATTTCAAGAGGACGACTGGTGTGGAGAGGAGCCTGATATTAGGCTGCGGTTTTTGGGGGAAATTACGTGCTCCATTTTAAGAGGACGACTGGTGTGAAGAAGAACCTGACATTAGGCTGCGTTTTTGGGTAAATTACGTGCTGATCTCAGATTTGAGAGGATGATTCGTGTGGAGAGGAATTTCGCTCGTCCACCATCTGACGTAACTTGGCGAGATAAGCTGCTGCATTTGCCCAATTAGTCATGCTGTATCGAAAAAAATACATTTGCGCATCCCGCGGTCTGAAGCGTACCATAGCGCTGCTATGGAAAGCGACGGCCCCCTGTTCATTGTGATTCTCTGCTCGTGGCGAGATGATTTCCTCAGCGCAATGGCGGCCAATTTGCAGCATGCTGCATCGATTCTCCGCTCGTGGCGGGCAGCATGCTGCAAATTGCCGCCATTCTCCGTAGTCAGCCTATCTATCAGATTGGGCTGACAGGCAGAGAATCAGCGGTGCCGGCTCCCGCGTCTGAGCTTCTCGTGGAGAGAGGGGAGTGTTTGGTCCTGTTTATTTGAAAGTTTTCACGTGCATGCGCCCGTATTTGCATCTCTTCCCGTGCATGTACTCATATTAGCATATTTGCATATGGTCGCGTGCATGCGCTTGTATTTGCATATTGTTGCGTGAATGTGCTCGCATTTGCATATTGTCGCGTGCATGTGCTCGTATTGGCATATTTGCATATTTTCGCTTGCATGCGCTCGTATTTGCATATTGTCGCGTGCATGCGCTTGTAATTGCATATTTTCACCTGCATGGGCTCGTATTAGCATATTTTCGCTTGCATGCGCTCGTATTGGCATATTTGCATATTTTTGCTTGTATGCGCTCGTATTTGCATATTGTCGCGTGCATGTACTCATATTTGCATATTGTCGTGAGCATGCGCTCATATTTGCATATTGTCGCGTGCATGTGCTCGTATCGGCACATTTGCATATTGTCGCGTCCATGTGCTCGTATTTGCATATTGTCGCGTGCATGCACTCGTATTTGCATATTATCACGTGCATGTGCTCGTATCTGCATATTTGCATATTGTCGCGTCCATGTGCTCGTATTTGCATATTGTCGCGTTCATGTGCTCGTATTGGCATATTTGCATATTTTCGCTTGCATGCGCTCGTATTTGCATATTGTCGTGTGCGTGTGCTCGTATTGGCATATTTGCATATTTTCGCTTGCATGCGCTCATATTTGCATATTGTCGCGTGCATGCGCTTGTAATTGCATATTTTCGCCTGCATGGGCTCGTATTAGCATATTTTCGCTTGCATGCGCTTGTATTGGCATATTTGCATATTTTTGCTTGCATGCGCTCGTGTTTGCATATTGTCGCGTGCATGTACTCATATTTGCATATTGTCGTGAGCATGCGCTCATATTTGCATATTGTCGCGTGCATGTGCTCGTATCGGCACATTTGCATATTGTCGCGTCCATGTGCTCGTATTTCCATATTGTCGCGTGCATGCACTCGTATTTGCATATTATCACGTGCATGTGCTCGTATCTGCATATTTGCATATTGTCGCGTCCATGTGCTCGTATTTGCATATTGTCGCGTTCATGTGCTCGTATTGGCATATTTGCATATTTTCGCTTGCATGCGCTCGTATTTGCATATTGTCGCATCCATGTGCTCGTATTGGCATATGTGCATATTTTCACTTGCATGCGCTCGTATTTGCATATTGTCGTGTGCGTGTGCTCGTATTGGCATATTTGCATATTTTCGCTTGCATGCGCTCGTATTTGCATTTTGTCACGTGCATGTGCTCGTATTTGCATATTTGCATATTTTCGCTTGCATGCGCTCGTATTTGCATATTGTCGCGTGCATGTGCTCGTATCAGCATATTTGCATATTGTCGCATGCATGTGCTCGTATCGGCATATTTGCATATTGTCACGTCCATGTGCTCGTATTTGCATATTGTCGCGCCCATGTGCTCGTATTGGCATATTTGCATATTTTCGCTTGCATGCGCTCTTATTTGCATATTGTTGCGTGCATGCGCTCGTATTTGCATATAGTCGCGTGCATGTGCTCGTATCAGCATATTTGCATATTGTTGCATGCATGTGCTCGTATCGGCATATTTGCATATTGTCGCGTCCATGTGCTCGTATTGGCATATTTGCATATTTTCACTTGCATGCGCTCGTATTTGCATATTGTCGTGTGCATGCGCACGTATTGGCATATTTGCGTATTTTCGTTTGCATGCACTCGTATTAGCATATTGTCACGTGCATGTGTTCGTATTGGCATATTTTCGCTTGCATGCGCTCGTATTTGCATATTTTCGCCTGCATGTGCTCGTATTTGCATATTGTTGTGTGTATGTGCTCGTATTTGCATATTGTCGCGTGCATGTACTCATATTTGCATATTGTTGCGTGCATGCGCTCGTATTTGCATATTGTCGCGTGCATGTGCTCGTATCGGCATATTTGCATATTTTCGATTGCATGCGCTCGTATTTGCATATTGTTGTATGCATGTGCTCGTATTGGCATATTTGCGTATTTTCATTTGCATGCGCTCGTATTTGCATATTGTCGCGTGCATGTGCTCGTATCGGCATATTTGCATATTGTCGCGTCCATGTGCTCGTATTTGCCTATTGTCGCTTGCATGTACTCATATTGCGCAACCTATTTTCCACAGGACTACTTGTGTGGAGAGGAACCTGACATTTGGCTGCGTTTTGGGGGGAAATTACGTGCTGATCTCAGATTTGCCCGCCTTTTGGAGAGGACGACTCGTGTGGAGAGGAATTTTGCTCGCCCACCATCTGACGTAACTTGGCGAGGTAAGCTGCATCTGCCCAATTTTTTCATGCTGCATCGATACAAATACATTTGCGAATCCCGCGCTCTGAAGCGTACCATAGCGCTGCTATGGAAAGTGACAGCCCCCTGTTCATTGCGATTCTTCGCTCGTGGCGAGCGGAGATTCATTACGATCTGATTTCGCCAGCCCAATGGCGGCCAATTCGCAGCATGCTACATCCATTCTCCGCTCGTGGCGGGCAGCATGCTGCGAATTGCCCCCATTCTCCGTAGTCAGCTTATCTATCAGATTGGGCTGACTGGCAGAGAATCAGCGGTGCCGGCTCCCGCGCCTGAGCTTCTCGTGCAGAGAGGGCGGTGTTTGGTCATGTTTATTTGAAAGTTTTCGTGTGCATGTGCTCGTATTTGCATCTCTTCCCGTGGATATGCACATATTAGCATATTTACATGTGCTCATATTGGCATGTCTTTGCGTGCATGTGCTTATATTGGCATGTCTGCGTGCATGTGCTCATATTGGCATGTCTTTGCGTGCATGTGCTCATATTGGCATGTCTTTGCGTGCATGTGCTCATATTGACATGTCTTTGCGTGCATGTGCTCATATTGGCATGTTTTTGCGTGCATGTGCTCATATTGGCATGTTTTTGCGTCCATGTGCTCATATTGGCATGTTTTTGCGTGCATGTGCTCATATTGGCATTTCTTTGTGTGCATGTGCTCGTATTGGCATGTCTTTGCTTGCATGTGCTCGTATTGGCATGTCTTTGCGTGCATGTGCTCGTATTGGCATGTCTTTGCGTGCATGTGCTCGTATTGGCATGTCTTTGCGTGCATGTGCTCGTATTGGCATGTCTTTGCGTGCATGTACTCGTATTGGCATGTCTTTGCGTACATGTGCTCTTATTGGCATGTCTTTGCGTGCATGTGCTCTTATTGGCATGTCTTTGTGTGCATGTGCTCTTATTGGCATGTCTTCGCGTGCATGTGCTCATATTTGCATATTTGTATGTTTTGCGTGCATGTGCTCAAATTTGTGCATGTGTGCATGTATGCTCATCATTCTAGCATGTGCAAATTTTGTTATTTTGCGTGTTTTCGCCTGCCTGTCTGCATGATTTGTCATGATTGTGGCATATGCTAACTTTTGCCTATTTGCATGTCTTCCTGTGCATGTACTGTCATGATTCTAGCATGTGCTCATATATGCATGTTTTCGCCTGCATGTGTGCATGTATGCTCATGTTTCTAGCAGGTGCTCATATTTGCATAGTTTCGTGTGCATGTATGGTCATGCTTATGCAGTTTTCTAGTTTTGTGGTGTAGCCAGAGCATGTAAGCATATCGTTCTATTTGTGTGTGTGGTGTGGTTGTGTGTATGCAGTATATGTGGTGTACTAGCATGTGCTTGTGTATTCAGTAGGTTGAAGTATGTGTAGGCTTTATGTGGTGTGCAAGTGCAGTACGTGTGGTGTGAATATGGCACATATTTGCGTGTGTTTGCGCACACGCACTGCATATTAGTGCATGTACGCGCGGTGCATGTTAGTGCGTGTGCGTGCGATGCATATTTGCGCGTGTGTACATTAGCGTGCACACTAGCATTCGTGTTTGTGCGCACGCAGCATATTAGCGCGCAGGGTCCATATTACGGTGTGTGCATGCGTGGAGTACATATAAGCGTGTGGTTGTGTGTTTCTCAGGTGGGGTGCCTGATAGCGTGTGTGTGTGTGAGATACCTGTCTGCTTGTGGTTCTGTGTGGCATGTCTATTAGCGTGGGGGTGTCAGTGTGTATGGGAGGAGCCTATTAGCATGCAGTTGTGCGTGTGTGGTGCTTATTAGCACGAGGTTGTGCATATGGATGTAGGGTGCCTAGTAACGTGTGTATGATGACTATTAGCGTTTGGTTCTCTGTATATGCGCTATATTTGTGTGTGTTGCTGCTTTGCCCTGCGGACAGCGGTTGGATAGGAAGCTCATCCGGTTGCTCCTTCCCTGTTCATACTGAAGTTCTCAGTCACTGTCTTGCGTCTTTCTCTGATGTTGCTCTTTTCATGCGTGTTGCGATCTCAACGTCTGTGCTGCTTGTTGCGATCTCGACGTGCGCGTTGGCATCTCGACATGCGTGCTGCCTGTTGGGATCTCGACGTGCGTACTGCCTGTTGAGATATCAACGTGCGTGCTGCCTGTTGGGATCTCGACGTGCGTGCTGCCTGTTGGGATCTCGACGTGAGTGCTGCCTGTTGGGATTTCGACGTGCGTACTGCCTGTTGAGATATCAACGTGCGTGCTGCCTGTTGGGATCTCGACGTGCGTGCTGCCTGTTGGGATCTCGACGTGAGTGCTGCCTGTTGGGATCTCGACGTGCGTGCTGCCTGTTTGGATCTCGACGTGCGTGCTGCCTGTTTGGATCTCGACGTGCGTGCTGCCTGTTTGGATCTCGACGTGCGTGCTGCCTGTTTGGATCTCGACGTGTGTGCTGCCTGTTTGGATCTCGACGTGCGTGCTGCCTGTTTGGATCTCGACGTGCGTGCTGCCTGTTGGAATCTTGACGTGCGTGCTGCCTGTTGGAATTTTGACGTGCGTGCTGCCTGTTGGAATCTTGACGTGCGTGCTGCCTGTTTGGATCTCGACGTGCGTGCTGCCTGTTGGGATCTTGACATGTGAAGCTGGCAGAGGTGTAGTGTGGTATGTGTTAGAGATCTACTCAGTCATCTAATATGCACTGATGGGGGAGAGCCTGACTCGTGACTCTCCCTGCCACACATCATGACAACTCTTCCTGTCCTTTCCCATCAGGCCCTATGTCTCTGCTGTCTCAAAGAAGCAATGGAATACTGCGAATTCCAGGAAACATGACGAGTTTATTGGCCACCTGAACGCGGTCAGTAACAAGGCGGAGTTATACCGGCACCTCAAGGAAGAGAACGGGTGAGTTGGACATTGGGGAAGTTTGTAGCTCCAATATAACTGATGCTTTGTTTATTGTAGATGCCGACTGTAATTAACCCCTTCCAGCTGTCGGACGTACATCTACATCCTGCAGTGTCTTGGTATGTATGAAGGGAGATCGCGGGGCGACCTCTCTTCATACTGTGCGCACGTAAGCTGTTTGTTACAGCTGACACACTTGGGCAATAGCCGCAATCAGCAATGCGTCTGATCACTGCTATTAACCCTTTAAATGCTGCCGTTAATTCTAACAGTGGCATTTACATCCCCCGAATGATGTTCGGTGGTCCCAAACGCGGTGAGATTGCAGGGAGACGTACGGGTGTCAGGGCAGCTGGGGGCCTTCTTGGCAGACTGCCTATGAAAGGCATCCCCGTGGAGTGGCTTGATAGACTGCCTGTCAGATCGCAGTATGATGTAATGCTATGGCATCACATCATACTGCAGGAGCGATCGGAGCATCACTAATTGCAGTGCCCTGTAGGAACCAAAAAAGAAAGTAAAAATAAGAACAAAGTTTTACAAAAATAAGTCATAAGTTTAAATCACCCCCCATTTTGCCATATTTATAATAAAAAAAAATATCTAAATCATAAATGGAAAATACACATTTCGTATGGCTACGTTCGTAAAAGTTAAATCTCCAAAGTAGCACATTATTTATCCCACACAGGGAATGTCGTTCGAAAAGAAAAAAATAATCTTAAGCACACCAGAAATGCTCTTTTTTTGTCACCCTGTCTCCCAGAAAAAATTGCAATAAAAAACATTCCAAATGTCCTATCTATACAGAAATGTGAGCAACATAAACTATAGGAGGCCCCGCCAAAAAAGAGCCCTTGTACAGCTAAATCCACGGTGAAAAAAAAGGTATTGCGCGCAAATTGGGCAGAAAGTAATTCTAACTAATTAAATGTCTTAGAAAAAACATACAAGTAGTACAACCCAAATATCTTGCACTAGTCTGGGATCGTAGTAATCGTACCGACCCTTACAATAAAGTTATCAGGTCATTTTTGTGGCAGTTTGTGCGCCGTAGAAACAAGATGCACAGGAAAAGTTGCAGAATCCCCCCCCCCCCTTTTTCTCTTCACTTAGAATTGTAATGTTTGGCAGTGCATTATATAATACATTAACTATTACATCGTGGTTGGTTCGGAACACCAGTAAGAGCATCGAAATGCAACTGTCCGAATGGACAGCGTCATGTAAAGGTTTAATAGTTGCAATCCGAGTTAACATTGATTGTGGCTGTTGTGGGCACTTCTTTAAATGAAAATTAGCTTAATGTCTTAGACGGTCCAGAAAAAAATCAGGACTGTTGGGAAAAAAAGAAATCTCTTGCTGATTCTTTTGACCTGGTTGGGGGAGTAATGGTCAATGTAAGTGGGTGGAGCAGATCTAGGGATCAGTAATACTGGTGGGATATGCTGATTTTTCATCATTTCCTGTAGATCTGACGTCCTTGAGAACGGGAAGACTGGCAGACAGTGAAGAGACCTTCAACGTTCAACAATCTTGAAACCCTTCGTGTGATGAACTGATTTTTACCTGTGACTCATCTTTTTATAAGTTTTTTCTTTCAAAGAATTATCACAGAGGATCCTGAAAAACTGCGCAATATTTTACTACGATGGAGTAAACAGAAAAGACCCGCAAACACAGCGGCCTTTTGTTTATATCGGAATGAAACTTGGTGTAAAATCCATATTTTCAATAAATAATAAAATGTGATTTGAATCTGTTTTTTTCTTAACCATATTTATGTTTTCTGCCTCCTTATTTCCAACACTTTAAGGGTGGATTCAGACGACCGTATACCGGCTCGGTTTTCACGCCGAGCCGATATACGGCGTCCTCATCTGCAGGGGGGGGGGTGGGAGTGGAACAGCCAGGAGCAGGAACTGAGCTCCTGCACCCTCTCTGCCTCCTCTCCACCCCCTCTCCACCCCTCTGCACTATTTGCAACGACAGGAGGCAGGACAGGGGCGGGGCTAAGTTCTGAGAATTAGCCCCGCCCCGTCGCTCCCCATTGCAAATAGTGCAGAGGGGCGAAGAGGAGGCAGAGAGGGGGCGGGAGCTCAGAGCACTGCTCCTTGCCCTTCCAGGCTCCCCCCCCCCCCCCGCAGAGAGAGACTACGTGAAAACCCAGCCGATATACGTTCGTCTGAATCCAGCCTGAAGGGGTGTTTCAGTATTAAGCCACTGATGGCCTATCCTGAGGATAGGTCATTCATAATTGATCTGCGTGGTCTACCATTCAGGATCCCCACTAATTAGCTGATTGAAGTGGCCATGATGCTCAGGTGAGATGAGTTCAGGCCTGTGATGTCACCTTCGTTGGTCACATGGTCAGAGCAGCTCTGTTGCGTTAAAGGGAAGGAGATGGAGCTACAATGGCAGGTGTATCCACTCTACAATGTACGGTGCTGCGTCTGGCATAGACTGAAGTGGCAGCGGTGCGCACTCGTCATCAGCTGGTTGTCAGGGATTCTGAGAGGCAGATCACCACTTCACTGTGCATGGCAGTACTGGAGTCCTAGGAAACCCTTTTAACCCCTTCCCACCACAGCACGCAAATGTATGTATACGTTGGGAAGCAGCTTTCTGGAATGGACTTACATTTACATCCTACAGATCTGAGTCAACACCATCTACTGCAGGAGACTGTTGCTAATGACAGTTGGCCTCCCCCAGCCACAGCGGGGATGCAACGATTGCTCTTATTTCATTAGGCATTTTGCATGTAATCAGATATACTTCAGTGTAAGCCAACCTGAGTATAAGCCAAGGTACCAACTTTTACCCCAAAAACCTGGGGAAAATTATTGACTTGAGTATAAGCCTAGGGGTAATATTAGGTACCTCGGCTTACACTCGGAGCTGCTATACTCGAGTATGTATTGTGGCTGCTGCTACAGGCAAAATGGGCATTACACCCCTAGATAAATTCATTAAGGGGTCTAGTTTTCACAATGGGGTCATTTGTGGGGGTTCTCTATGGTTTGGGCCGCTCAAGAACTCTACAAGTGGGCAATGGAGCCTAAAACATCTTCAAGCACAATGTCTGTTAAGAAAGCCACCGACTACTCCTTCCATTTTGGGCCCCGTTGTACATACAGACATAAGATGAGGGCCACAACTGGTATGTTTTTGAACACGAGACAAACAAGGGTTTCCATTTTGGGGTGTCAATACTCATTTTCATGTGCACTATAGGAAAAACACTTTAAAAAGACATTTGTAAAAATATGAATTTTTATTTTTTCACATCTAAATTGCATTAATTCCTGAAAATAACTGTGGGGTCAAAATCCTCCCGACCCCCTCAGGGAATACATTAAGGGGTGTAGTTTATAAGATGGGGACATTTGTGGGGGTCTCTATCATTCTGACACCTAGGAGCCTTTGCAATCTTGGTTTGGTGCAGCAAAACTGTGTTCCTCAAAATGCTGAAAAGTAATGTTAAATTTGTACGTCTCCTAAATAGTAAAAAAAGGTTTTCAAACGTGCTTCCAGAATAACGTAAACAGATGGAAATATATATCTTAGCAAAGATTTGTACAGTATGTTTGCACATATTTGAGATATTACAGCTGAAAATGTGAAAAAAATGAGTTTATTGAAATTTTTGCCAATATTTGCAATTTTTATAAATATACACAAGTTCTAACAGTCTATTTTTACCACCTAAGGCCTCAGTCACACGGGCATTTTTTCGCGTGATTTTCGGATCGCATAACAGATTTGCATCCGCAAATCGCATGACCGGGGCCGACGATTCGCTGAAAAATCTGCACCTAGCAGCGTTTTCAGTGAAACGGCCCCGCTACACAGCTGTGGCAGAGGAGAACGATGTTTGCCCATTGAATTCAATGGAGCCGGCAATACAGCCGGCTCCATTGAAAGCAATGGGCTGCCGGCAAGCGCTGAATGAATTTTCAGGGAAGGGCTTAAAATATAAGCCCTTCCCCGAAAACCATCCTGAAAATGTGTAAAAAAAAAAAAAGGTATACTCACCTTTTTCCTGCAGCCGGAGTTCAGCCGCGTCCAGCCGGCAGTTCTCCTGAACTGCTCTGTGTAGTATTCAGCAGGCGGGGATTTAAAATCCCCGCCTGCTGAATGGGCTGCCTCTGATTGGTCACAGCCCTCACCAATCAGAGGCAGCTCTCACTCACCCATTCATGAATTCATGAATGGGTGAGTGAGTGCTGCCTCTGATTGGCTCAGTGCAGGGACCAATCAGGGGCAGCTCTCAGCTATTGAATGACAGCTGAGAGCTGCCCCTGATTGGTCACAGCCCTCAGCCAATCAGAGGCAGCACTCACTCACCCATTCATGAATTCATGAATGGGTGAGTGAGAGCTGCCTCTGATTGGTGAGGGCTTTGACCAATCAGAGGCAGCCCATTCAACAGGCGGGAAATTTAAATCCACGCCTACTGAATACTACACAGAGCAGTTCAGGAGAACTGCCGGCCAGATCCGTCTGAACTCCGGCTGCAGGAAAAAGGTGAGTATACTTTTTTTTTTTTTACACATTTTCAGGATGGTTTTCGGGGAAGGGCTTATATTTTAAGCCCTTCCCCGAAAATTCATCCAGCGCTTGCGGTAGCCCATTGCTTTCAATGGAGCCGGCTGTATTGCTGGCTCCATTGAATTCAATGGGCAAACATCGTTCTTCTCTGCCACAGCTGTTACAGGTGTGGCAGAGGAGAAAGATCTTTAAGTATATGTTCTCAATGGGGTCGGCGCTGCTGCCGCCGGCCCCATTGTGCGCATATATAGATCACAACGATGCGCAGAACGCAGATAGGCGCGTTCTGCGAATCGTTGTGTCCTATAATTTATCGCACATCCGCATGAAAAGCGGACATGTGACCGATCCCATTGGGATGCATTGGGTCTATAGATCTGCAGATCGCAAGAGCGTCTGCAGATCGGACCAAAAAACGCTCGTGTGACCAAGGCCTAAATGAAGTACAACAAGGGGACAAAAAAACAATGTCAGAATCACTGGGATAAACAAAGCCTTTACAGAGTTATGACATGTTAAATGACACATTGGTAGATTTCTAAAAATTTCGCTCCGGCACAAACAGGCTTGGTCACTAAGGGGTTAAATAGCTTAGTGTACAAACTTTGAACCCACTGTAATGAGGGACAGTGAGCAGCATCACATGCAATTTGATAATCTTCATGGTATTGCTCCATCAGGTCCCCTTTATATAGTTCCAAAGCATGTGATGGGCCATTACCAGCTTTTAAGCGTCCTTCTGAGCCAACATTAGGACCTTCAGGCTCTCCGCTGATTGTGAGCACCGGAAACTGTAACAGCAGTGGGGTATTCTGGCAAAAACGTATCAGCTGTCCTGTAAAGAAGAAAAAAAAGTTAACCCTGTAATTGGCTTAATTCCGGGGGTTTGCTTAGTTATTGGCTAATACGTCTCTAAACCTCTATCGGCTAGATACTGTCCCTGCTTTCTTCACCACAGCTGTAATAGATACAGACATCTTATTTGGACAATTGGTATGTGTTTGCAAAGGTTTGTTCAGTTTGTGCTAATTTGGAACCTGTACATTTGCTAGAAAAATAAAATACTTAAATCTTATGTAATGTATTTTCTGGCCTATAAGACAAATTTTTTACACAGCAAATTCTTCTCCAAAGTCGGCGGTCATCTTATACACCGGCTATCGTCTTTTCCGGCAGGTGCTGCAGGCAGCCGGATCCTTCCTGATTGCTCACCGCGTCAGTGAGGTTTCGCGGTGATGCAACCAGGAAGTGTCCGGCTGCCGCCTGTCTGTGGGTGTGTAAGTGGGTGAGCGGGCGGGCGGCTGTGTGAGGAGCAGAGTGTGTGTCTGTGTGTGGATGCTTGGAGTGATGGTGGATAAGCATGAGTGGATGTGTGCAGAGAAAAACTTTGAAAACAAGTTTTAAAACATAATACAGCACAGATTTTTAATCTATACTGTAGCATGTTAAAATACTGTCCCTGGTACCTGTTCACGGGTCGGGCCGCCTTGGCGCTGCAGAGCGGAGAGCCGCAGCGGCATGTAAATGGTGCCCGACCCGTGAAACCGCTTCCTACATACACACATTACAGATATGCAAACACACATGACATAACATGCAAACATTCCATTACCTGACATACCTACATAGAACATAGATAAAACACTGATTATAAACACCCGGCGAACTGGCCTCTGTGCGGTCCCCATTTCAACAGGGCCAGGAATTCCCGGAAGTATCGGCCCCGTTGCTATAGGGGCCTCACGGAGGCCAGGTCAAATTGACAGATGAAACAGGTTTACCGGGTGTTTATAATCCATGCTTTATGTATGTCATGTAATGTAATATCTGTACGTTATGTCTGCGCGTGTCAGTAGAAATACATATAGCCTATACACCGCCTATATATATATAGTCAGTCTCTATACATCCTATACACATAGCATGTTATATATAGATATATATATTTAGCCTATACACATAGCCTATATATATATATATATATATAGGCTATGTGTATAGGCTATACAAACATATATATATAGGCCATGTGTATAGGCTATATATATATAGGCTATGTGTATATGCTATATATATATATATACACACATATATATGCTATGTGTATAGGCTATATATATGGGCTATCCGTGTAGGCTATATATATATATATATATATATATATATATATATATATATATATATATATATAGGCTATGTGTATAGGCTATACAAACATATATATAGGCTATGTGTATAGGCTATTTATATATATATATTATATATATATATATAGGCCATGTGTATAGGCTATATATATATATAGGCCATGTGTATAGGCTATATATATATATATATATATATATAGGCTATGTGTATATGCTCTCTCTCTCTCTCTCTCTCTCTCTCTCTCTCTCTCTCTCTCTATGTGTATAGGCTATATATATGGGCTATCCGTGTAGGCTATATTTATATATGTGTGTATAAATATATATATATTTATAGGCTATGTGTATAAGCTATATATAAAGGCTATGTGTATAGCCTATATATATGTACTGCCTATACACATAGCATATGTAGGTATATATATATATAGCCTATACACATAGCCTATATATATAAATATATATAGGCTATGTATATATAAATATTTATAGGCTATGTATATAGGCTATATATATGTATAGCCTGTGTGTATAGGCTATATAAATATGCAATATATAGACTATGTGTATAGGCTCTATATATATATCCTATACACATAGCCTATATATATAGAGCCTATACACATAGCCTATATATATAGCCTATACACAAAGCCTATATATAGATATATACATATATATATACACTACCGTTCAAAAGTTTGGGGTCACCCAAACAATTTTGTGTTTTCCATGAAAAGTCACACTTATTCACCACCATGCGCTGTGAAATGAATAGAAAATAGAGTCAAGACATTGACAAGGTTAGAAATAATGATTTGTATTTGAAATAACATTGTTTTTACATCAAACTTTGCTTTCGTCAAAGAATCCTCCTTTTGCAGCAATTACAGCATTGCACACCTTTGACATTCTAGCTGTTAATTTGTTGAGGTAAGCTTGAGAAATTGCACCCCACGCTTCTAGAAGCATCTCCCACAAGTTGGATTGGTTGGATGGGCACTTCTGGCGTACCATACGGTCAAGCTGCTCCCACAACAGCTCAATGGGGTTCAGATCTGGTGACTGCGCTGGCCACTCCATTACCGATAGAATACCAGCTGCCTGCTTCTGCTGTAAATAGTTCTTGCACAATTTGGAGGTGTGTTTAGGGTCATTGTCCTGTTGTAGGATGAAATTGGTTCCAATCAAGCGCTGTCCACTGGGTATGGCATGGCGTTGCAAAATGGAGTGATAGCCTTCCTTATTCAGAATCCCTTTTACCCTGTACAAATCTCCCACCTTACCAGCACCAAAGCAACCCCAGACCATCACATTACCTCCACCATGCTTAACAGATGGCGTCAGGCATTCTTCCAGCATCTTTTCATTTGTTCTGCGTCTCACAAACGTTCTTCTTTGTGATCCAAACACCTCAAACTTGGATTCATCCGTCCACAACACTTTTTTCCAGTCTTCCTCTGTCCAATGTCTGTGTTCTTTTGCCCATCTTAATCTTTTTCTTTTATTGGCCAGTCTCAGATATGGCTTTTTCTTTGCCACTCTGCCCTGAAGCCCAAAATCCTGCAGCCGCCTCTTCACTGTAGATGTTGACACTGGTGTTTTGCGGGTACTATTTAATGAAGATGCCAGTTGGGTACCTGTGAGGCGTCTGTTTCTCAAACTAGAGACTCTAATGTGCTTATCTTCTTGCTTAGTTGTGCAACGCGGCCTCCCACTTCTTTTTCTACTCTGGTTAGAGCCTGTTTGTGCTGTCCTCTGAAGGGAGTAGTACACACCGTTGTAGGAAATCTTCAATTTCTTAGCAATTTCTCGCATGGAATAGCCTTCATTTCTAAGAACAAGAATAGACTGTCGAGTTTCAGATGAAAGTTCTCTTTTTCTGGCCATTTTGAGCGTTTAATTGACCCCACAAATGTGATGCTCCAGAAACTCAATCTGCTCACAGGAAGGTCAGTTTTGTAGCTTCTGTAACGAGCTAGACTGTTTTCAGATGTGTGAACATGATTGCACAAGGGTTTTCTAATCACCAATTAGCCTTCTGAGCCAATGAGCAAACACATTGTACCATTAGAACACTGGAGTGATAGTTGCTGGAAATGGGCCTCTATACACCTTTGTAGATATTGCACAAAAAACCAGACATTTGCAGCTAGAATAGTCATTTACCACATTAGCAATGTATAGAGTGCATTTGTTTAAAGTTAGGACTAGTTTAAAGTTATCTTCATTGAAAAGTACAGTGCTTTTCCTTCAAAAATAAGGACATTTCAATGTGACCCCAAACTTTTGAACGGTAGTGTATATATATAGCCTACATATATAGCTTATACACATAGCCTATATATATATATATATATATATACATATAGCCTATATATATATATATATATATATATATATATATATACACATACATATATATATATATAGCCTATAAATATATATAGGCAATGTATATAGGCTATATATACATATATGCTATGTGTATAGGCTATATATAGGCTATGTGTATTGGCTGTATATACATATATATAAGCTATGTGTATAGGCTATGTGTAAAGGCGCTATACACATAGCCTATATATATATATATATATATATGGCCTATACACATAGCCTATATATATATATATATATATATATATAGCCTATACACAGCCTATATATATGGCCTTTACACATAGCCTATATATATAGCCTATACACATAGCTTATATATATCCTATACACATAGCCTATATATAGCCTATACACATAGCCCATATATAGCCTATACACATAGCCTATAAATATGTCTATATATATATATATATATCGCCTATGCACATAGCCTATATATATATATATATATATCCTATACACATAGCCTATATATAGCCTACACACATAGGCTATATTTATAGCCTATATATATATATATAGCCTATACACATAGCCTATATATATATCCTATACACATAGCCTATATATAGCCTATACACATAGCCTATATATAGCCTATACACATAGCCTGTATAGATAGTGTAAGTTTATAGGATATATATATATAGGCTATATGTATAGGCTATATATATATATGCTATGTTCATAGGCTATATATATAGGCCATGTGTATAGGCTATATATATATATATATATATATATATATATATAGGCTATGTGTATAGGCTATCTATACAGGCTATGTGTACAGGCTATATATATATATATAGGCTATGTGTATAGGCTATATATAGGCTATGTGTATAGGCTATATATATGTGTATATATATAGGCTATGTGTATAGGCTATATATATATATAGGCTATGTGTATAGGCTATATATATATATATATATATATATATATATGTGTGTGTGTGTGTGTATAGGCTATATATATGTAGGCTATGTGTAAAGGCTATATATATATATATATATATATATATACATATATATATATATATAGGCTATATGTATATATATATATATATATATAGGCTATGTGTATAAGCTATATATGTAGGCTATATATATACACTACCGTTCAAAAGTTTGGGGCCTACATATAAATATATATAGAGCCTATACATTATATATACAGCCCATACACATAGCCTATATATATATATATATATATAGCCTATACACATAGCCCATAGCCTATATTTATAGCCAATACACATAGCCTATATATATATATATATATATATATATATATATATATATATATATATATATATATAGGCTATGTGTGTGTGTATAGGCTATATACATATATATAGGCTATGTATATATATATATATATATATATATATATATATATATATATATATATATATATATATATATATATATGTAGGCTATGTGTATAGGGGGGGGCACGGCTGCTCATCTGTAGTGTGTTGTGCACGGCTGGCAATCCGCGTGCACGCAGTGTAGTCACGTGGTGCCGAAGAGCCAATCAGGTGGCTCTAATGAGCAGCGCCGCTTAAGTGCGGCTGAAATTCCAAATATGCCGCCCCGGGATCTACCTCCCCCGCCTGCCTGCCTTACTTCCCATCTCTTCTCGCGATATCAGCCGGGCGGATCCATCATGGCGGAAGGTAAAGAAGTGGCCCTGGAAGAACCTCGGGGTGCTCTGTGGCAGGGGGAGGTGGCAGTAACTGAGTGCCAAGGCGTCTGTAGCGTGCGGTAGCAGAGGGCGGAAGTGCAGCCGTCTGTCACAGCGGGGTCAGGTGACCCCGGTCCCTCCGCTGTACTGTCGGGCTTTGGGAGGCAGAGACTGTCCTCAAGCGCCCCACCTGTCACTGCGGCCGCACAGCGATGCACTGAAGCCGGGGCAGCGGGACATGCTGAGCTCCGGGGGACACCTGTGGAGCCAGTGCGGGCAGCTGCAGTCCGTAGGAAGACTCCAAGGCATCACATGCCAGCCATAGTCCGTGGGTGCCACGGCTCAGGGTCTTACTACGGACTATGACTGGGGTGCCAGGGCTTGGGGTCTTCCTCAGTTATAGTCAATAGGAAGACCCCCGAACCACGGCACCCCAGTCATAGTCCGTAGGAAGACCACAAGCCGTGGCACCCCAGTCATAGTCCGTAGCAACACCCCTGAGCCGTGGCACCCCAGTCTTAGTCCGCAGCAACACCCCTGAGCTGTGGCACCCCAGTCATAGTCCGTAGTAAGTCCCTGAGCCGTGGCACCCCGGTCATAGTCCGTAGTAAGTCCCTGAGCCGTGGCACCCCGGTCATAGTCCGTAGTAAGACCCCGAGCCGTGGCACCCCAGTCATAGTCCGTAGTAAGACCCCGAGCCGTGGCACCCCAGTCATAGTCCGTAGTAAGACCCCGAGCCGTGGCACCCCAGTCATTGTACGTAGCAATACCCCTGAGCCGTGGCACCCCAGTCATTGTCCACAGCAACACCCCTGAGCCGTGGCACCCCAGTCATTGTCCACAGCAACACCCCTGAGCCGTGGCACCCCAGTCATTGTCCACAGCAACACCCCTGAGCCGTGGCACCCCAGTCATTGTCCACAGCAACACCCCTGAGCCGTGGCACCCCAGTCATTGTCCACAGCAACACCCCTGAGCCGTGGCACCCCAGTCATTGTCCACAGCAACACCCCTGAGCCGTGGCACCCCAGTCATTGTCCACAGCAACACCCCTGAGCCGTGGCACCCCAGTCATTGTCCACAGCAACACCCCTGAGCCGTGGCACCCCAGTCATTGTCCACAGCAACACCCCTGAGCCGTGGCACCCCAGTCATTGTCCACAGCAACACCCCTGAGCCGTGGCACCCCAGTCATTGTCCACAGCAACACCCCTGAGCCGTGGCACCCCAGTCATTGTCCACAGCAACACCCCTGAGCCGTGGCACCCCAGTCATTGTCCACAGCAACACCCCTGAGCCGTGGCACCCCAGTCATTGTCCACAGCAACACCCCTGAGCCGTGGCACCCCAGTCATTGTCCACAGCAACACCCCTGAGCCGTGGCACCCTAGTCATTGTCCGTAGCAACACCCCTGAGCCGTGGCACCCTAGTCATAGTCCGCAGCAACACCCCTGAGCCGTGGCACCCCAGTCATAGTCCGCAGCAACACCCCTGAGCAGTGTCACCCCAGTCTTAGTCCGCAGCAACACCCCTGAGCCGTGGCACCCCAGTCATTGTCCGTAGTAAGTCCCTGAGCCGTGGCACCCCAGTCATTGTCCGTAGCAATACCCCTGAGCCGTGGCACCCCAGTCATTGTCCACAGCAACACCCCTGAGCCGTGGCACCCCAGTCATTGTCCACAGCAACACCCCTGAGCCGTGGCACCCCAGTCATTGTCCACAGCAACACCCCTGAGCCGTGGCACCCCAGTCATTGTCCACAGCAACACCCCTGAGCCGTGGCACCCCAGTCATTGTCCACAGCAACACCCCTGAGCCGTGGCACCCCAGTCATTGTCCACAGCAACACCCCTGAGCCGTGGCACCCTAGTCATAGTCCGTAGCAACACCCCTGAGCCGTGGCACCCCAGTCATAGTCCGTAGTAAGACCCTAAGCCGTGTCACCCCAGTCATAGTCCGCAGCAACACCCCTGAGTAGTGTCACCCCAGTCATAGTCCGTAGGAAGACCCACGATCCGTGGCACCCCAGTCATAGTCCGTAGGAAGACCCCCTGAGCCGTGGCACCCCAGTCATAGTCCGTAGCAACACCCCTGAGCCTGGCACCCCAGTCATAGTCCGTAGCAACACCCCTGAGCCGTGGCACCCCAGTCATAGTCTGTAGGAAGACCCCCCGATCCATGGCACACCAGTCATAATCAGTTGGAAGACCCCCAGCCGTGGCACCCCAGTCATAGTCGGTAGGAAGACCCTGAATTATAAGAAGTCTGTTGCAGTATGTAGGAATACCCTGAGCTTCTGGCATGGCAGTCACAGTCCGTACAAATACCCTGAGCTGTGCCATGTTAGCTGCAGTGTGTAGTAATAGTACATTAGCCCAGGGGGCTTCTTCCTTCCTGGCTGACAGCAAAAAACACCCAAACTGGTTAAAAACCGCTCTTATTTATGACTACAGACCACCAAAACAGCTAACAGTAATATTACTCTAACCAGTACTGACTACTACTACCATGTTTCCACGAAAATAAGCTGGGGTCTTATATTTTTTCCTCCAAAATATTTCTATTTTGCATGTATAACTGCCTGGATGCTAATTAAAAATCAGGGCTAATTTTTGGGGTAGGTCTTATTTTCAGGAAAACGGGGTAGTAGAGCGAGCCTCACCGCAAGCTCTTACACTGCACTAATTACGATACGAGTGAGAACCTCCTCCGGATCAGGAGACGGTTTAGCGGACCGACTGCAGGTTTAGCCAACCATCGCAGAGCAGCTTTCTTTCATTTAAACGGCTGGCAGTATGACTGCTTATCAGTACTGGAGATCAGAGGCGCCTACTTCTCACTTTTAAGAGCAAGTTAAGCAATTCTTGTATACATTAGGAGCGCACGTTGTCTCTTCAACCCTTCAGTCACTGCTGCTCTCTGTGTGATGATGCAATGTAGCATAATACAGGGATGAGTAACTTCAGGGATTAGGATGGTCCATGTGTCCATCTGTCTAAGGGCCCTTTCACGTCTGCGTCAGGGGGATCCGTTCTCCCGATCCATTACGCTAGTAGAAAAGGGCAATCCCCTGGCCCAACGGATCCCGTTGACCATAATGTCATCTTTTTATTTTCTGCTCAGCTGGCTGGTATTTATTTTCTGCATCTGTGGCTACAGCGTGTCATGGTGACGGTGGGCAGAGGGTCCGCACCGTTGTCGCTGTCTGGACCCGGAATGGTCTTTATATAGCCAACTATTAGCTGCTGAACATTTCAGAAAAAAGCGCCAAATTAGTCCCTTTCACAGTTACATAAAATGAGAATATAAGTTCATCAGCTGATCTCATCTGTAAAGTTTGTAGTAATGTCTCTGCCGCAATGGGGTGGGCCCCAGCTTTCCCAGACTCCTGAATGGCCAGTTCTCTGAGTTATGCAGTGATGTGCCTTTCACAAGGCCAGAGTAGGTAGGAATTAAGATTTGAGCCCCCGTAACAGAAACCTAACACTAAGGGCTCACACGAGCAATACGCGATAACTCGCAGGCAATCAAATACATTGCCTTACGCTGTTTTGATCATATAAGAATTGCGTAATACGTGAGTGCAAAAAGAACGCAGAGAGCCCTATTGCTTGCGCTAACAAAGCACTACTGGCTACAAGACCAGCCAAAAATCAATCTAGCATCACGATCAACTGGTAAATAAACTCAAAAGTGCCCAGAGAAACTGATTAGTATCCTCGGACGTATATCACCCTGTAGGCGCCGTGTAGCTGCAGCGACCCGGGGAGAGATAAAAAGTTTCTGCGGAGTGGCCCTTTAATAATTGTCCACCCTGGTAACACTGAGATGTGCGACCTGTCACATGATGCAGTAGAAGTGAGAACGCCATCCGATCTCCGCAAGGAAGCGAGAGCCGTTACTTGGGCAGTAATTCTAATGAGTGATGATGATTTGGGCCAATCTCGTTATGTAGCTGCAGCTCCCTGAGAGATGCCACTGTAACTGCTCACTGATTCCCCAGACGATCATTGGGTCTTCTAGCAGATTTGTCCTCTGCACATTATTATAAATTCTGCATAAAGTGGGTGGCTGACATCCCTGCTTCTCAGGTACGCAGTAGAGTTCTGGTATCCCCTATTCAGGCCCTGCTTCTGGTGCACGTTTGTTACAAGACTGCGCAGAGATGACCGGTAATGAGCCAAAGTGATAGCGGCATAGTTTCTTAGCTTTTTATTTCTGTCTGCCTGCCCTTTTTAGTTAAATATTATATATTTAGTCCCTTTCACATGGGTATATTTACACACACAAAACTTGCATATGCAGTACATAGAGAATGGCATATTTTCCTGCACGTATTTTTCCTCTACTTTTCTGTGGCGTGCAAAAAAAACACAGCTTGCTCTATTTTCTGGTGCATTTGTGCACCAAAAGTCCCCATAGAAGTCAATAGGGATGCACAAATACGCGCATAGCAGCTAGGGGATGCGTGAAACACTGCTTGGTTACGCAGGGAAAGGAACAAATCCGGAACCCAATAGACTATTTGGCCTTTTCAATCAGTTTGCCGCACATAAATGCAATTTCCTTGTTGATAGAAAAATTACAGTAAAATATACTGATGCCGCAAATATGCAGAACTCGGACATGTGCAAATATGCATATGCTTGTGTGAAGGGGGCCTTGTACACTGCTCACCCAGAACATCTGATAAACTGGCATCTGCCCGACCCTGGCCATAGCAGATTAATGGAACTGCACTGCATATCATTTGCATGTTTTTTGTGGGACTTGTAGAGCAAAGCTGTATGAAGAATTGCAATACGGTCAAACTGATTTCTTATTTAATGTGAAATTTCATTTATTTTTCTATTAAAGAGGAAGTGGGCAAATTGCAGAAGCACTTGGCACTTCTACGCCAGGAATATGTCAAATTACAACAGAAATTGGTAGAAACAGAGAAGAAATGTACCCTTCTAGCAGCCCAGACAAACAAAGAGGCTTCCGACGACTCCTTCATCAGCCGCCTTCTGGCTATCGTGGCTCAGCTGTACCAACAGGAGCAGTACAGGTCAGATTGGGGGGGGGGGGGGGGGGGTATGTCTTTCATTGTTTGTTTATTTCAGCATGAACAACGCGACTTCATGAGTCTTCATGATATAGGCCGCCTGCACACGAGCGGAAATTCCACCGCGGGATTTCCCACGGAATTTCCGCCGCTGGAAGCCTGCATAGGATTGCGTTAACAAACGCACTCCTATGCAGACGACCGCGATTTGGCCGCCCGAATCTCGCACGGCAAACAAATCGCGGCATGCGAGCCCCGCACAGAAATGTCACTCTCCGCCCGTTGGCCCCGCTCTGTGCATGCACCGGCAGCCGGCACATGAAAGAGCCGGGCCCGCGGGAGCAGGTGAGTGACATGCTGCTCTCTGCAGGCGCTCAGGTCGGGTCCCGCAGCGAGAATCCTCGCCGCCCGTCTGCAGGCGGCCATAATAAACTTTTGGATGACTTTCCAGAATAAACTATCATATGTAACATAGTATGTAGAGCTGAGCAAATATACTCTGCCGAGCTTGATGCTCGTTCGAGTATTAGCGTACTCGATGGTGCTCGTTACTGGAACGAGCATCACACCGTGTTCGACCCCCGCCCCAGTTTTTGGCTCCTCCCCGCTGTGATGTGCCTGTTTTGGTCCCTCCCTGCCGCAGTGCGCGCGTCAATGGCAAATTTTTGTGCTGGCAGAGAGAGAGAACCAAGAAGAAAAAAAAAAGCATCTCGGCACCCGGCGTCCCACATACAAAAATGCTCGAGTCTCCCATTGTAGTCAATGGGGTTTGTTACTCAAGTAGAGCTCTCGAATTTTACGAAAAGCTCGACTTGAATAACGCGGACCCGAGCATTTGGGTGCTCGCTCATCTCTAATAGTATGTAAGGCTGAAAAAAGTCATATGTCCATCCAGTTCAGCCTATTTACCCTCCTCCACCATAAATTACAGAAATATACGTCAGTTCGTAGCTGCCAGGCTTTCCTCCCTCTCATCTGTAGCAGCATTGGTGCCCTTGTCTGAGCCCAAGCGCTGTAACCGTTGAATTTATCTCAATCCGCTGTAAGCGTTGCAGGACCTGAGATTGCAAAGTTGGGTACAGACATCTGTTAGGCAGCATAAGGGTCGGCCCCCTTGCCAAGTAGCACATTATTCTCTTAAGGACCACCCATACATCTTTTGACGGCGGACGTTAAGGGGCTTTAATCCGCGGCGCTGTCTTTTGACAGCAGCTGCAAGAGAAGCCCGGCCGGGTCAGATGACAGCTAAGCACTTGCTTCTAGCACCGGGTCCAGAAAAACGGCAGATCCTCTGTGTTTAACCCTTTACACGCCGCAACCAATTCGTCCTGTGCAAGTAAAACGCTGACAGGGGGGCTCCCTCTGTCGCCCATCGGACTCCTGCAATATGACCGCAGGGTCCCAATGGGTTGTTATGGCACCTGGAGACTTGCATATAGTCTCCGGGTCAGCCAGCTACGGTGGGCTATGGGGCTTAGCCTCTGGCTGACCTCTTAGGCTTTCTAATGCACTACTATACTGACGTATTTGGACAAAAAAAATATTTAAAGTATTAAAAATATATACTCACCTGGTCGCGGCAGACGGAGTTCAGCCGCGGCCGGCGGCAGTTCTCCTGAACTGCTCTGAGTAGTATTCAGCAGCTGGGAATTTAAAATCCCCGCCTGCTGAATGAGCTGCCTCTGATTGGTCACAGCCTCACCAATCAGAGGCAGCTCTCACTCACACCCATTCATGAATGGGTGAGTGAGTGCTGCCTCTGGCTCAGCGCAGGGACCAATCAGAGGCAGCTCATTCAGCAGGCGGGGATTTTAAATCCCCAGCTGCTGAATACTACTCAGAGCAGTTCAGGAGAACGGCCAGCCGCGGCTGAACTCCGGCTGCAGGGAGTGTGTGTGTGTGTGTGTGTGTGTGTGTGTGTGTGTGTGTGTGTAATATATATAATTTTTTTTTTTTTTACACATTTCTGGATGAATTTCCGGGAAGGGCTTATATTTTTAAGCCCCCCAAATCGCGGGAAAAAATGCCCGTGTGACTAAGGCCTTACTATGTATAAAAATACAAAAAAAGCTTCTCATGTGTGGGTAAAAGTTGCAAGGTAAAAAAAAATATCAACTTGGTATTGGTGTAATCGTACCGTGAATTTAACATAATATTTCTACTGCACGGTGACGGCTGTAAAAATCAAACTCAAAAAACAAAAGGGAAACCGCTATGGAAAGCGTTCCCTGCGTTACCCGTGGCCGGATTATCGCCGTGGATAACGCAGTGAACAATCACCCGTAGACAGCCTTATAAATGTCTAGATGGAGTGAAACGGAAAAAATGCAGTTTTATTAGCTGGGATGTTTTTACAGCGCACACATTGCGCCAAAAATAACATAATAACATTATTCTGTGGGCCAGCGAAAGCAGGATAAATAATGCATTATTTTGATAGATTGGACTTTTATGGTTGCAATGGTACCAAATATGTTTTGGATTTTGCCCATTCTAAGAGGCACAAATACTTGGCAGCCCTGGGGGCCTTCAGAAGACTTCGAGCTGCCATGACAATGGAACCATCACCTCACGATCTCATCACAAGGGGGCTGTTCAGGGGCCCTGAACTCTGATAGAAGCATTTAAAAGGTTAACAGCTGTGATCAGCAGCAGCGATAATTGTGGTTGTTGCCGGCGGGTGTCAGCTGTGAGAAACAAGCTGGCACCCGCTGTGTATGTAGTATGATCGATTCCTGATCCCGCTCCATACAAACTTCAATGCTGGAGGGCGCACATGGATGCCCAAAAGTATCAAGGGATTAAAGGGCCACTCCACTGAAAACACATTTTTCCATCCCTGCCCCCCTCACCTGATTGCTTGTCACACTCCGGAAGTCTCTTCTGTGTATTGCAGTCTGATGCTTATCAGGCACCATCTTGAAAGTGAAATTTTTTCCTTATGCTTTCAAATCAATCCCATGATGCATCAGCACAGCATTAGCTAGGGAATCTACTATTTCTGCCTGTTAGGGAAAGTTTCATTACCTCTTATAGTCTTCTAAATAAGCTACAGTCCATAGGTATGCAGTCAAGAGAATGAGCTGTGATCTCCTCTATTATACCTGTGTGACAGAAGCTGTGGGATCATCATCAGTACCAACATAACACAGATTGAGTAATTGGCTAGAAACTTTACACATAAAGACCGGCTGCATTTGCATTGCAAAATCTGGAGCAGGCGTCCACCTCCAGATTCCGCAGCAAATACCGCCCATAACATGCTATTGAAAAGCATTTTTTGTTGTAGACTAGCGGAAATCAATTACGATTTCTGCTCGCGGAGGAAACATCGCAGCTTGTTCTTTCAGTGCGGATTCCATCCAGACTGCTTCCATTGTGGAAAGGTAAAGGGTACCTGCGTAGTTGCGAGGCGAAAAGCAGGAATTTGATTAAAAAAAAAAAACTGTACTGCGCGTGTCTAATGGCTTGCCATGCGGACCATCCACAGTACAGAACCGTCAGATGGTCAGGTATGCGAAAATGCTGGCTGGGCACAGGGTTGGATTCTGCTACGGTCTCCCGCGTGCGGAATATGACCCAGTTGTGTGCAGCTGGTCACATGACCATAAGAGGAGAAAGTTTCAGATAGAAGGGAATAACTAAGGTAACACTAGCTCACTTATGTATACTGGGGGAGGTGAATGGGGGAAAAAAATAAGAATCACCGGAGTGGCCTGGATTGCAGGCATCCGAATGATAATCGGTCAGTGTAAATGCCTGCAGCGAGTGAACGACTAATGGTAATTCATTCGCTTATCTTTGTTGTATGGTTTCTGCAGCCATAAAACTAAACGCCGATCGGCCCGTGTAATCAGGCGGTGGTTCATCTGTGAGTGACTGCCTGGTTACTGTGAGTTGAAGCTGTCTGCCAGGAAGGTCTCCAGCCCGCAGTGCCTTCATTCACTGAGCGAGGGTCCCTTCTGTGTGACAGCACAGAGCGATGATGTCTTGGCCTCTGCCCCCAACAATTGGCCCATCTGAATGGGCCCTAAGAGTCAAGTCAAGCTTTGATACCTCTGTACATGTTAGCGGTTGTACTTATACGTACAGTTAGCAGTACTATTTATAGTGCTCCTTTCATACATCATTGTGCGTACAATATCTAAATGAAAGCCAAGGCTTCCATAGAAAAGATCTTGTCATACCAGAACTGCTGTTGGCTGCAACTTCCCTTTCAATGGAAGATATGCAACTCTTTCCTTCCCTCAACAGAGATGTAACTTATTGCAACAGAATTTCCTTCCGAGATAATAAAAAATACAGTTGAGCCGATCCCATCAAAGACCTGACTGTCACTCTGTATGATATGATGGCTCACTGCCCATCTACCGGGCATGCTATATATACCCATAGATCTAATAGTCCTTCTCCTTTACAGAAGTGCATTTCCAGCGCTGGATACATGTTAAAGTCTCTTCTAAAATCGCGATCCTATTTTTCCTGAGAACCTCTTGTTTTTTACCTTTTATTCTAGTTGTAATGCATCAGCTCCACGTAGACCTCACACTGTGGACTTCTGTGAAAGGCAGAATCTAAATCCCTCACATTGTCTCGGGCTTTCTCAGGGATCGTATCCGTAAAATACATTGCCTCGCTGCAGATAACTGAGGATGCTGCGTGTATTATCTTCTTTGCATAGCTAATGGAAGTTACTTATTTAATGGAAACCGCCATTGCTCGCTGCTTCCCTTGTAATGATGCTTCTGGGAAAGTGCTGTCTTGGTCTGGGTTCACACGTGTCACAGGCTCCAGCAGGGGCTTCACTTGCAAATTTTTAATGGGAATAAATAATACTGCATGCAGCGCAATTTGTTTTTCCAGCAAAGTGACGCACGCCTCGGCAGAAGCCTTAAAAGCCGGTGAGGCCGATTGGTGTCCAACGTGCCACTGATTGAGGATGGGAACCCACTATGCAGTCTGAACAGAGCCTTCCACAGCACCATCCAACAGTCGTTATCCGGACGGGGTAACCCCTTTTTAAATGGAGAGAAAACATATAAGTTGTATTTCTGGCAGCTCGATAAAGGGTCACATGTCATTTTAGAAAACTTCTGACAAGTTAGAGGTATTGCAAAAGTTTTGATTGGGTCCTGATGCTAAGCATCCCATTGAAGGCTGAAACAATTACTCTTCTGACTGCTGTGTCCCTTTACTCTCGTTGGCATGTGTCTGCTCCCCATGAAATCCTGGGTCAGAAAGTTCTCAGAACTGTGATGGACTGAGGATCAGGGAGCACGGCCATATTTCTATATCTAATACCTTCCAGGCTGTATTCCCACAGGTGTCTTTAATCTGCAGGTTCTGTCCGAGAAGGACGGAACACACATGGAAAAAGAGCTCATTCATTTGGATGGTTTAAGTCACATTTGCAATTTTTCATTTGGATCGATCTTAATGCTCGTCACTATGGGAACCAAATAAAAAAAAATAAAAAGGACCTTAAGAATTTTTGTAATGAGTGTGAAAAACAGATGACAATCACGCATTAAAATCGCATCTTTAATGGTCAGTTTTTCAATGACCAGAATACAACCTTGGGAATTGTACGTACATAGGGAGAATGGGGCACATTTGGTAGAAGTGTCTAACAGATGACAGAAGCTCACACACTAAACTCTGGAAAGAGGCTTTTTTTTTTTTCAAGATTTGTGCCAAAGTTTCAGCGATTATGATCCAACATATAAAACATGCAAAAATTCTGCTAACTTTTTTTTGCCAATTTCTTGTATTTGGCGCGCTTCAAGTAAACTTTGCACAGCTTTTGCTGACACAAAACATTCTGTATACTTATGTCCTACTACTGTATTCTTCTTTTTTTTTTTTTTTTTACAATTCACTGTGATGTTAAAGAGGGCCCGGCACCTGAGATTCTGTAGATGAGATATCCTTGTTGGGATGTAATAAAGTAACAGTAATTGCACAAATAGCTGTGCGTGCGTGCGTGCGTGCGTGTGTGTGTGTGTGTATGTATATGTATATATATATATATATATATATATGTATATATATGTGTGTGTGTGTGTATATATATACATATACATATACATGTATGTATGTTCGCATTGACATTCAGGGTATTCTTCTGGGTCATCTCACTTTTGACAGAAGGAATGGTGCAGCAGTCAAAATGTCAGAAGCCATGACAGAACCCCAAATGTTCCCATTATTTGTTGGGTCTTTTGGTCACCGTTTTGATCCCTCAGTATGTACGGCGGATCTGTAACCGCATCATGCCTCCCATTATAAATGGTAGCCATGACATAAGTTTGCACACAGCACCTACGCTAATCACCATGATGAAGCTGCCTTCACATTTGCCTTGTGGTGATTGTATTTTGGCGCATCTGTCCTTATTTCTATGGATGGGTAATTTGCTAATATCACTTTGATATGAATACTTGTAACTTTGTGGTTTGGCATTGTTACTCCCTGGTTTCTACTTCAATTTTAGAATCCTTTCTGAGAGGCAATTATCTAGTCTCTGGGCGGTATACAATACATTCAATGTTTTGCCCCTGGGCAGTGTACAATATACTGGTTCCTTCTATAGTTATATCCGGATGGGCGTACTATTATAGTTCTCATATGACTTATGCTATCCAGGCTGAACTTAACAATTGATTTGGCTGTTATATGTACACTTGTACATTAATCTCTGAGTGATACATGACTTGTTTTGTCATGATTAACCCCTTAACGATCCCCCATATGTCTTTTGATGGCGGCTGCTAGGTGGCTTTATTCTGCAGCGCTGTCTTTTTTGACAGCGCTGCATTTAGCCCAGAGCTGTTCTCCCATGCCAGGAAGAGTGGCTGCTCAGCTTTCGGATGAAAACGCCGTGAATCCCCAGTGTTTAACCCTTTACATGCTGCGGTCACAGTATGTAAAAGGCTGTGAAAAAGGGAGTAAAAATTGACTTTTATTTTTAATTCATTAAAAACATTTCCTAGGGAGCCGTAGATAAAAATATAAAGAAAGCTTTTACACGTTTCAAGCCCCTCTTGCCGGGCTCTTACTCAACAGTTTTCAGTTTATTATATAGTTTGCATACCAGGTATCCCCTAGAAGATCACTTCTCAGTGTATTATTGGATGATCATCTCAAAGAGATTTTGTGGTTCATTCTATAATATTCACCACCTTGGTTATACCTGTTCTACATTCTTCCCATAGATAAATGCACTGCATTTCAGGTGATTGGTATCAGTAAACCAGATGTGGCAGGGTAGGAACTTTATATATGGTCTTGCATGACTTTCAGCTTTCCAATGAAATTAGTCATATGACTGGTTTCTTTCATAGATGAAGTCAGCAGGTTGCTGTAGACTACTAACCAGTATAACTACTGATTTACTGCTTCGTTAGTTCCTGTGTACAATAGCGGGAAAGAGGCCGTTATCACAGGATACCAGTAGGAAGCATTTCCCTGCAGTCGAGGCAGTTTCTGCTTTCTAACAGATTTTTGGACAGTTAAGTTCCTTCACTGATTGCATTCATTCATTTATTCATTCATTGTATGAAGCCCTGTATTGTTTAACTGTCGGGAGTCCTCGTATGACCTCTGTATTTTTTTTGCAGAATGATCTGTCATTGTATTGTGCATATTATAAGTCTGGAATTTTGCTACAAATAAGCTTATAAAACAATACTTGCTTAACAAATCACACAATGTGTACTGACTTCCTGATATGTTTTGGTTTAGCCAAACTGAATTAGCTACATTGTAAGGCATCATGTCCACGGACGATCTTGCATTGCGTTACTCGTGGCGATAATTCGGCCACGAGTAACGCAGCGTGCGCTTTCCATAGCGTTGCTATGGACAGCGCAGTCCCCTGTCCACGAGAGGAGAATCAGAGATTCTCCGCTCGCAGGACTCAAATCGCAGCATGCTGTGATTTGCCACGATTCTCCGCGGTGAGCCTATCTGTCAGATAGGCTCACCACAGAGAGCTGTCAGTTCTCTCCCCTGTTCTCCAGTGGCGGAATATCGCTAGCGATATTCCGCCTCGCCCGTGGACCGGGGGGCCTAAGCCCTCCTGTCCACGGCACAAGCGGATTCCACATGCGTGATCCCACACAGAATCTGACCACGGGCAACAACCCCGCGTGCCTGTCTGTTCTTCTGTACTGCCGATGTGTGTGGACGTGCCGGCCTGGCGCACATGCGCAGTACAGATTTAAAGAAAGAAAAAAAATCTCCTGCTCTTCCCACGGAATCTGCTGACGGGCTGCGGTTCAGACGGAAACCGCAGTAAAATGGGGCATGCTGCGTTTTTGTTTTTTTTTTTGTTTTTTTGTTTTTTCTTCATCCGCAGGTGGAAACCACAATTTTTTGTTTCTGCTCGTGTGTATGATGAGTTGTTTTTCCCTAGCATGCTATGGAGGGTTATTGTTGTGGAATCCGGAGGCGGATGCCTGCTCCCGATTCTGCAGCAAAAATCTGCCTGTGGACATGAGGCCTAAGGCCGCCTGCAGATGGCCGGGTCGCATCCGGCTGCCAGAATTCTCGCAGTGGGACCTGACGCAAGCGCCTGCAGAGAGCAGTGCGGAATTCACCCGCTCCCGCAGCTCTTTCATGTGCAGTAGTGTCCTCCCACTGGTCTCCGGAGCTCCGGTGCGCTTGCTTGCAGTCCTCAGCCACTTACAGAAGATTGCTTCCTGGTTCCGGGATTCATAAATCCTGCCTCCAGGAAGCAATGGCTCTGATTTGGTTCTCGAGCATTGCCAGCCTATCAATCAATGCAGCGCTCGATTAAACAATGTGATTGGTTCGTCAAGCACTGCTCAGGCAATCAATGCAGCGCTCGATGAACCAATCACAGCTATCTCATTGTTTAATCGAGCGCTGCCAGCCAACCAATGCAGCGCTTGATGAAACAATACGATAGTTGTGATTGACTGAGCAGCGCTCGACGAACCAATCAGAGCCATTGCTTCCTGGACTGATCTCTCTGTCCCGTAAGTGGTGAATGTAGCTGTAGTGTGCATGCATGACCAGAGCTTCATTCACGCATTGGACCTCGTTCTCACGATAGTTGGGGATCCCAGAGGTCATCTGTTTATACATATCTTGTGGATGGATGATAAATGTTGCTGGTGGAAGAATCCCTTCAGTGGAAAAAAAGACCTATATTCCATTAATGCGTATGATGTATTGAGTGGGGCGATAGTCCCTTTGTTCTAGGCAGTGATGGGTTGGTTGAAACACTCCCCTGATCAGATAGATGGCATATTCTTGTGGTATACCCTCATGGTGGGGCAATACCTTTAGGCACTAGAAATACTATGTAATTCTTAAGACAGCTGAAGAAACTATGAGCAGTTTTAAAATGATTATTCTCGTGAAGAGATAAGACATCACACAGGTCTTAATTCGCTTTCCTTATGTTCCTCAGTGACCTGAAAATAAAAGTTGGAGACCAGACCATCAACGCTCACAAGTTTGTGTTGGCTGCGAGAAGCGAAGCCTGGAGTCTGGCAAGTCTGGCATCTACAAAGGAACTCAACCTGTCCGGTAAGGAAACTGAGTTCTGCTCTGCAATGTTAGATTTCCTTTAGCTGTTCTCCGTGGGGATATTTACCAGGACTGACTACAGTGTTGTCCCATTGAAGGGAATGCAGTACTCAGGATGGCCGCTACCATTACCGAATATGAACCTGATCGTACTTGCATGTAAACATGGAAGAGGCTGCAGCGGTTGAATGAGCATTGCAGCCCCTTCAATCAGCTGATCAGCAGAGACCCCGGGCCATAGACTTCACCAATCAGATATTGATGGCTTAGCCTGAGAATAGGCCATCAATTCTTACAAGCCAGATAACCCTTTTAAACGGAGGTACGTCAGATTAAAATGCACCAGATGTATTAAGAGGTGCATGCCTCCTAGTGAATTTGGTGCAACTTTGGCTGTGGTTGTACCAGAAATTTTACATACGCTCATTGTCAAAAAAACAATCCCTCCCCTAGAAGGAATGCTTGGAATTGAATGAATCTTTTTTATGTGTGATTATAACGTTGATATAAGTAATAACAATATCAGAGCAAAAAGCAAACTTGTTGTGGAAAGCTTGAAGGGAGGCTCTAGAACCCTGTTAGGCCATCTCTAGTTTTTCAATAGGAAACCTCGCATTGCATTCGCGTATACATCACACACCATGCGATCTGTTTTCTTGCCCATTGAAAACAATGGGCGATACAAGAAACATGCAAAGATGGTAAATGTCGCAATTTGTTTCCCCTGTACCGTGATACAGTGCTGGAAAAAAATCACTCCATTCACAAGAAATGGGTTTGTATTCGTGCGATATTTTTGCATCTCGCACGATTTTATCGACCGTGTGAAAGCAGCCTAAAACGAAAAGGATAATATGGAAATCTATGGTTTATGAGAATAGGGATGGTGCCCCAAAGCCTGTAGATGTACAGACTAACTTATAGTAATAAAACTGAAGAAGCTCTTTAAATTTGTCTGATATTTAATAGATATTAAATGGATTTTCCAGGGAAATACTATTGGGACCCCAGCTGATCAGGCGCCCGCTGTCTGCACTGCTCTACGCAGGGGTACAGAGCGGAAGCCCTGTGTAGTGGCCGGTGCTTGTAACTGCAGGTGCAGCGACCATTAATTTTAATGAGATCTCAGCCTGCGGTTACAAGTGCCAGCTGGTTTATAGGTTGGAGCAGCAGCCTCCACTCCATACCTTATACGGCTCTGACAGCGGGCACCTGATCAACAGACCGTCGCCAATCCTGAGGGTAGGTCATCAATAGTATTTTACTAGAAAACCCCTTTAAATGGCTTTTTGTCTTTGATGTTGAAAATTGATTATGAAATGCTTCTGTCTGATGTCACTGGATATAATATTGCTTACAAAAGCTTGATCTATCCTCAGATTCTAACCCTGAGGTGACCATGGCAATGCTTCGCTGGATCTATACCGATGAGCTGGACTTGCGGGAAGATGATGTCTACTTAACAGAATTGATGAAACTCGCAAATAAATTTCAGCTTCAGCTCCTGCGAGAAAGGTGGCTGCAGTAGTTTACATATTACTTAGAACATTATTGTATTTTGTCTTTCAGTTGGTTCCACGTCTCTTGACTCCGACATGATTGATGTAAAGTAATCTGAACATCATGTTTTCAACTGTGGTAATTTTTAACCCTTTCCAATCCACTGTCTGACGTATGAAGACATTGTGATTTAAGGCTGTACAGCTCCGATGTTGTAAGACGTCCATCGGGGTTCTCGTACTGTATATTGTCAGCCTCTCTGCTGTCGGTGCCTATCCAGCGTGTCCCCTCATGCAGTACTGGCCTTAGCCAGCAGATAGCGCCGTTGTAGAACAGAAGAAAAAGAGTAAGCCCCCTAGGAAAACCAGGATACAAATTGGATTGGAAAGGGTTAATCACGTTATTACTATGGCATAATAGTGGTTTATATCTCAGCTACATTTGGGGTGATAAGTAGAGATGAGCGAGCGTACTCGGAAAAGCACTACTCGCTCGAGTAATTTGCTTTATCCGAGTATCGCTGTGCTCGTCCCTGAAGATTCGGGTGCCGGCACGGAGCGGGGAGCTGCAGGGGAGAGCGGGGAGGAACGGAGGGGAGATCTTTCTCTCCCTCTCTCCCGCCCGCTCTTCCCCGCTCCCCGCTGCGACTCACCTGTCAGCCGCAGCGGCACCCGAATCTTCAGGGACGAGCACAGCGATACTCGGATAAAGCACATTACTCGAGCGAGTAGTGCTTTTCCGAGTACGCTCGCTCATCTCTAGTGATAAGGGAGTCTATTGATTTTTCCACTTTTATGTAAAACTAATATCTTGTTTCCCCGGAATGTAAATACGATGACTTTTATTTATGTGTTGATGTAAGTCTTCTGTCTTCATGGCAGGTGTGAAAAGGGTGTCATGTCACTGGTGAATGTGAGGAACTGTATCCGCTTCTACCAGACCGCAGAAGAGCTCAACGCCACTACCCTGCTGAACTATTGTGCCGAGATCATTGCAAGTCACTGGGTATGAAGATACTAAACTTCTAACAAACAGCCGGGGTGTTTTTAATTTGTTTTTATTGTCAGTGCTACTTTATTGCATGTATTTCTAAATATAGTTGTAAAAAATAAACTACCGTATATACTCGAGTATTAGCCGACCCCAGTATAACCCGAGACAATAAGTTTCACCACAAAAAACTGGGGAAACTTATTGACTCGAGTATAAGCCGAGCTATACTCGAGTATATACTAGGTAAAAAAAAAAAACCTCCATACTTCCCTCCCAGCCGGTGTCTGTGTCTGTGCGACAAGCTGCTTGAATTCTCCCTGCTGTCATCCCCCACAGTCCTCTCTGCTTGGCTCTGTCAGTGCTGTGTAAGTAAGCGCTGGGATTGGAGTGAGTGCCAGCCAATCACAGCTGGTGCTTGATTAAATCACAGCGCTTACTTACACAGCACTGATGACAGGGGATTTGAAAGCAGAGCAGGGAGATGTCTGCGGGGAGAATTCTAAAGCAGCTTGATTGGCCGTGAATGATCGAGCACCAGTTGTGATTGGCTGGCACTCACTCCAATCACAGCGCTTACTTACACAGCGCTCATGGCAGGAGATGACAGAGCCGAGCAAAGAGTACGGCGGGGGATGACAGCGGAGAGAATTCAAGCAGCCTGCCGCACCACCGCGGGAGACACAGATGCCGGCTGGCAGGTGAGTATGGGGGTCTTTTTTTTTTTTTTTTAGGCCTTTCCTGACTCGAGTATAAGCCGAGGGGGGCTTTTTCAGCACAAAGAAATGTACTGAAAAACTAGGCTTATACTCGAGTATATACAGTATATATAGACACAAACAAATATGTAAATTCAAATGGAATCTGTTCTCCACTCAAGTGATGACAAAAAGCAGTTGTAGATTAAGCTGTAGCAAATGAAAGGAAACGTATAAGCTAGCCTTTTCTTTAATTGTTTTATATACACTGATCAGCGAGGTCCACATGGCACATAAATTGAATGGAAACAATCTATTGCAGATTTTGCAGTGGATCCACAGTAAACTCTGTGTAATATATGTGGATTTTATTGTGAAATTCTCCACGGATTTCACTACGCTCATTGAAAGAAGTAAAATCCACTGTGAAAATCTGCATCCATTGACATGGATTTGTTCGGCAGCCTGTGGTTGCGATTTTCACATCCATTTACTGTCTGTATTTGCAACATATTGCACACGGACACACACTGACTTGTTACTATCAATGGGGTTATACAGACAATCAAGCATCTGTGGCATGTGCTGGTAAAACAAGTCCGATCCATGGGGGTTCCACCTTATGGGAGGAAAATAATTTGCTGCTAATCTCTGCACCTTAAGGCTGGGTTCACACAGGGCGGATTTGTCGCGGAAATTCCCTGCGGAATTTCGCTGTGGCAAATCCACCTGCAGCCGCTAACCCCGGAATTGGGTCAGAGTTTTATCGCGGGTAGTCTCAATGGGTCAGAGTCTCCCTACTATCTGTGATATTACTAGGACATGCTGCTTACAGGTCTACTTATACTTATTCATCCATCTACACCATTCTGTCAGTGCCACTGTTTTCTACAGTGTGGCATACGTATTTAAGGCAGTGCCAATTTACTAATTATGAGTACCTTACAATAGACAAGTTGGTATAATTGATATTTTGTTTTGTTGTGTTTTTAGGATGACCTAAGGAAGGAAGACTTCAGCTCAATGAGTGCCCAGCTCTTGTACAAAATGTTTAAATCAAAGACTCAATTCCCATTACACAAAGCAATTAAAGTGGAAAGAGAAGATGTTGTTTTTTTGTATCTGATAGAGATGGATTCCCAGGTATGGTAACATCAAGAACATACGGAATTATAGCCAAAATAAAACATGGACACAAAGTCAATGAAAGTTGTTGCAGTGTTTGCAATAGATATAAGAAATATTACTCTTCTTTGTTTAATTTCAGAACAGAGGAGGGGCTGATGGTTTTTTTTTCATCAGATAGCCGTCCGCTGTCTGCAGGGCAATACAATACACATCTGCATATTATTAATGTAGTCTCTAATTTTACAATAGTTCTGAAGCAAGAACCTCATGACATTTCTGTTTGACAATCCAATGGCAAACTTTTCTTTTCAGTTGCCTGCAAAATTGAATGAGCTGGACCAAAATGGAGATCTCGCCTTGGATCTTGCCCTGTCTAGGAAGCTAGAGGGTATAGCCACGACCTTGGTGAATAGTAGGGCAGATGTTGATATGGTAGACAAGAAAGGTTGGAGTCTGTTGCACAAAGCAATCCAGAGGGGTGAGTGGACTGTATTTGTTTCTTAGTAATATATATACCAGTGTTCTTATATGTAATACAGGTACATGTTTTTTTTTTCTTTTTACAGATGATAAGTTTGCTGCCAATTTCCTAATTAAAAATGGTTCGCTTGTCAATGCTGCTACAATTGGGGAGCAAGAGACTCCACTACACCTTGTAGCAGCTTGCACAATGAAGGACCGCTCTCTGGAAGTGATGTCTGATTTAGCTCAAATTGCTGAGGCACTTTTGCATGCAGGAGCTAATCCCAACATGCAGGACAGTAAAGGAAGGTAGGCGACTTATACTTTTGCTGGGTTTTTTTGGAGCTAGTTAAAGGGGTTGACTAGTTAAGAAAATTCTGTGCTAGTAGAAGAGTGTCCTTTGTCCTTTTTTTAGCCGGAGTGGAGATCGGTTGCAAAGAACACTTTTTTTCTCTGAAGGACATGTCCTGTCCTGCATTACACAGACATCCCATTGATTTGAATGGACACTGTATGATGCCTGATTGCTGGCATGTCATGGCCGTTAGGATCTGTCTAACAAGAAGGAATTGTCCAAAACCGAGAACCCCTTTAAAGAAAAATACAACTCCAATTTATTAACGGTTTACTAAAAGCATATAATCAATCACTTAAAAAAGGGAGTAAGTTTACTCTTTAAAGGCTATTTACACCTTTGCACTTTATTGCTTTTTCAAATTTAAATTGGCATGTTTCTGGAAACGAAAACGTACTGTAATTGGGCTTTCATTAAAAATGAGATTTAATTTCTACGCTTGTATCGTTTTCCAAGGCACAGCTGACCGGAGGACTGAAATTTTAGCAGATGATACTCTTGCCTGCTTTCCTGTTGTGAATGTGCATTAATTGCCTTTCCTCTGAGCTATTACAGAGGGCTATATGATAGTTCCAGGGGATGGTGGAGGAGATCAGGACAGAGAGCAGGGAAAACTACTGTGACAGAGGGCTGTAATTCACTCCGGGTGAATTCTTGATGGATGGAAAGATAGCTGTGTAGTATTGTGTGGGTGTGGGTGTGGTTAAGCTACACAGCTTCTGAGGAGAGGGGGAGTTCAGCTTTTGCATATTTTGTGAGAGAGACCAGCTGATCAGTGCTGGGAACTCCCCTGAGCCAAAAACTTGAATGTAGTAGAGCCAGCAAACAAAGGTTTTGTAAATACATGAGACGGAAAACTCAATGCAAAAAGATCCCTAAAAATGCATAATTTTTATGTAGGGACTTAGTAAAGATATGTTTATATTGTTTTTTATGCACAAAGATTTCCATAGCCTTTTAAATGTATGTATTATGTTTAGTAGCTTAACTTCAGCTAGTGCAGTACATGGAATGTTATACTGCATAAGACCTATTTTAGCAGAAAAGCCCAATATTGCTACCATGTGCTGGCTGGGTCATCAGCTATATGTGCTTGATTTTGGGAGCTTAGTCGGTAATTATCATTATATCTATGCTGACTGACTATTGTACTTAATGCACAATTAGACATAAAGACTGGGCAGAACTGCAGATCAGTATAGCTAATTGCTGGTGAGGAATCCCTTCAATTCCCCATTTGGCTCTATTCGTAAATAATCTGAAGTATGAAATTCTGTATTTTTCATTGTTACCAAATGAAATGTATACAGGAAAATGCATAATGATGAATGAAACAGGGTGTGCATTGTAAAGTGACCTTTTTGTCCAAGGACAAAATGGGAAATGTCATGAGGACTATGCAGTTACTCACATGAACAATGCTGTCCAATCCAAGAGCACCGTAAATTTGTGGCCATCTTGGGTGACAGACGTAGGATCTGTGAACTGGTGAATTCACTGCAAAGGGGCATAAATAACGGGCACCAAGTAATTCTACTCCATATGTCCATCACACGTCAAATTTTGTCCCAGGACCACAAAGTCTCTTTAAGTTTGTACTGTAAGTACAGTAACTTTAACAGCAGACGCTAAGATACTAATGACCTATCCTCAGCCTCTTCAATCAGATGATTGGTGGGGAGGTCTGCCGCTCAGGACCCCTGCCTATCAGCTATTGATCACCTATCCGTATGTTAGTCCCAGAAAATCCATTTAAAAGTACTTTTCTCACTCCTGAAGAACAGCTAAATGGATTTTTACAAATTATTCTTGTTCCCTTTTGCTTTCAGGACTCCTCTACATACAGCTATTCTTTCTAGAAATGAGTATGTCTTTAACCAGCTGCTGCAGTGCAAACAGTAAGTAATAAGCGATTAGGATCCTATTTAATGTCCTTTTACATAGGCCAACAAGTGGACACAAATGTTTGTATGAATACTCATTTGCTGGACTTTGAACCCTTTGAAAACTGCACATGATCAGCTGACAAACGAGCAAATGCTGGTTTGTCGGCCGATCGCATCTTTTGTGCAGCCGTAAAAATCCAGCTGCATGTCTCCCTGTGTAAGCGGGGTATGTGCTGCTGCCAGTGATGATTCTGTATGTGGGAAAAACCATTGTATGAATGTTCATACTGCATGCAGATTCATTGTAACGGTACAGTAGAGCAGTGCCAGTCTTGTTGATTGGAAGCAAATGTAAAATGACCCTTAACTGGTTCATTGCAGACTAAATCCAGGTTCTATTCTGTGAAATGGCTCAGATGTAGACCAGTAATACCATTTTGCAAGTACTATATATGATTTAAGTTCATGGTTTTGCCACACCGTATAAGCATCCATTTTTTTTTTTTAGTTCGTATGAAAGAGTGGCTTTACGTAGGACAGCTGTCGTTCGAATAGTCACTGGAAATGGTCACTTTAGTGAGTTAGCGCATGAACGACTGTTGTTTTTGTGCTTTTACGCAGAGCAATAATTGTTCACTTGTTGAACTTTGCGGTCGTTAAAGCGCATACTTCGCTGCAAAGTTATTGACCAGTTGTGGAAGGAGAAACAACTGCCTGTTACACCAGACGATAAACAGGCAACCAGTAACTACATTTTAGGAGAGCTGAAATAAAGCGACGAGTGACTAATTATCGCTCGTCACCCTGTTGGCCGTGTGACTTGAGCAACTATTTGACTAATAATTGTTCCATGTAAAACCACTCTTAGGCTGGAGCTGCAGACCTACCTTTTTTGAAGTCCATAGTATAGTACCTCTGCATGGTAACTCTTGCCCTTGGTGGATACAAATGAGTGGTCTACAGCAGAGGGCTGTTGGTAATGTAGTTTTTGATTGAGTGATGCAGCTGATTATACATCATCTGTTTTCTGTTTGATGACATTGTTATAACGTCCGTTAGGTTACAGATAGAGATGAGCGAACGTACTCGGATAAGCACTACTCGTCCGAGTAATGTGCTTTATCCGAGTATCTCTCCGCTCGTCCTGAAAGATTCGGGGCGCTCCGCTGCTGACAGGTGAGTCGCAGCGGGGAGCGGGGCAGAGCGGGCAGGAGAGAAAGATCTCCCCTCCGTTCCTCCCCGCTCTCCCCTGCAGCTCCCCGCTCCGCAGCGCGTCCCGAATCTTTCAGGACGAGCAGAGAGGTACTCGGATAAAGCACATTACTCGGACGAGTAGTGCTTATCCGAGTACGTTCGCTCATCTCTAGTTACAGACTAATGGATAGGCTTTCACAATGACTTTTCTGTTAGATTAGATTTAGAACTAAAGGATCATGAAGGAAGTACGGCTTTGTGGCTTGCTGTCCAGTATATTACAGTGTCCTCTGACCAGTCTGTCAACCCTTTTGATGACGTTCCTGTTGTAAATGGAACATCCTTTGATGAAAATAGCTTTGCAGCCCGACTGATTAAACGTGGCAGCAACACGGATGCCACCGACACCGTAACAGGTAAACGCAAGAGGTTTGTATTCACTGCAGAGCTAATGTGTCAGATCCGGAATGAAGCGTCTGGTTCCAAGGGTTTTCATCATTCTCTTTGTGGATGCTCTGCTTACTATAGACCTAACTAATTGTATTATCCAGACATTCTTTTGCAGTTTCAGGGAGGTTTATCACAGAAAGGTAGCTTTAAAAGTACATGTTGAATCGTTTTTGATCCCCACCTAAAGTTAGTTTCTTTTTTTTTTTTTGAAAACATGTCCACATTAGGGGTACTTTTTAACAATATAATTTGTATTTTTTAAAGTTACCACTTAACATACCTTATAATCTACTGGAGTAATTTAAAAAATTTCCAAGTCGGGTAAATAGGGGGAAAAAAGCATGCAATTGCAGCTTTTTTTTGTTGGGGTGTTATAGTGTTCAGAGTGCATTAAAAAGAAGTAATCTTTATGTAGTAGGATTGTAGCAATATACATTTTTTGAATATATTTTATGCTGCACTATATAAGATAATGTACCTTTTGTAAAGAAAAAAAATAGCTTTCTCTCGCTATATGCTGACCCCTATATTTTTTTTTAAATTTTTTGTCTGAGGTTGTGTGAGAGCTTGTTTTTTTATGTGGCGATCTATAGTTTCTATTGTTTGCATTTTGGGGTTATATATGACTTTTTGATTGCTTTTAGTTCAATTTTTTTTTTCTGGGAGATAGGATGACCCAAAAATACTGTCATTGTGTATTTTTGTCTTAACAGCATTCACATTGTGGTCAAAATGTGATATTTTAATAAATGGGAATTTTACGGATGACCAAATTTATTTTTCTATGCAACAACTGGGAAATTTTTTATATTTTTTTAAACTGTTAGTATTTTTTTAGTATTCTTTTAGTTTTTTTGCGCCCGTAAGGGACTTGTAGTAACTTGTACATCGATAGTTACAATACTTGAGTATTGTAATATAGTGTATATTGAATCACTTTCTATTAGGTGCTGCCACAGGCAGGGCTTATTAGGAAGACATCCATGGCAAACCTGGAGACCTCCACAATGTTGGCCATGGAAACCTAATGGCACTCTCAGGGGCGCCATTCAGGGGATAGAAGGTGCTCCTGCCCTATGTCAGGGCATGTAAGTGTATGTCCAAACATGGCGGATTTTCCCAACAGATCCTCTACATATAAAATCAGTGGCATTTTTAAAGTTAGCAAAGTGGATGAGATTTTTAAAAATCTCAATTCACATCCTACAGAAAAAAAATAGCTGCGGAAGTTCACCTGCGGTGATGGAATTTAAGTCCACAGTTTGTCAATTATAGCACCAGATTTTAATTGCACGCTCCACCTCTTCAAATGAGAGGGTGACTTTTTTGCACTGAATTCCTCGTCAAAATCTGCATCAATTGGTGCCATTTTTTTATGTGGATCTTTCATTTCAAATTTGCCGTGGGCACTCTGCCTGCCCCGTCTGGTCATACTCTAAATGGTTAAATAGCTGGAAACCCAATTACTCCAGATTGTTGTGGCTTGGTGTCTGCTGTCAATGTTACCTCCCAGCTAACCCCTGTCAACCCCTAGCTCCAAGTGTAGACATAATGCAGAAGTACCCTGATGTCCCCTATCCACCTTACATGTATGGTGGATTTCGGGGAGGGGTTGAAAGTTTGTTTTAATGCCTATTGCTGTATTTAAAGCTCTCTATTTTAGTATGTGTATGTACTCATGAATAGATATGGTAGTATTAAGTTAAAACCAGTCTTGATAAACTTTTTAAGTTGCTGTATCAAGTCCTCCAGAATACAATAAAAAAAAAGTGAAACGGCACAACTACTTTATCTAGTTGATTGTAATGAAACATTCATAGTGCTCCGCAGTACAAGATCCAGGTTGCTGGACTCCACACAACATATCGTAAGACACTGTAGCACTCCAGTTTTAGTTGGAGATTTAGTGTAATCTATAGTATAACTTTAGTACAGTTTGACCTTGTGGGTCAAAACATCAAAAAAATGTTTGGTAAATAAAACCCCTATTTAGTATACTCCACTAGTAGTGGAGTGCTGCAGGCTCTCTGTATACATTATGTGAGACGTCCAGAATGGGAGATGCTGTAAACGTATATGAGAGAACCATTGGTAACCTTCAAAATCTCTTTAATTTAGGACAAAAACAGCTTGTTGACAAGAAATAATTGTACAAATGAATAACCATTCACACAACATACTACAAGCATAATTTGAACCTGTGTTAAGGCCCATTTCCACGGCCCGATGATCGCTCAAAGACAGCTTTGAGCGATCATTTCGCATAAACTATTGAGTAGCTACTCAGCTATTTAAGACCAATTAGGTATGCAAATGAAGCCTTCCCTGAATGCAGTTAATAGCCCAAGGGCTCTTATCTGCGCTCAGATCCTTTGTTCTCCAGCGGGAAACAATGCTATCAGCACTACCCGTGGAGAACTGCTGATAAGACTGAAGGACGAATTTTAGGTTGCACTGAATTTAAAGATCAGCTAGCAGTGCGACACATGTACTATGGGCACACATTTAGACTCCACGATTATCGCCTTTTAGCCATTATTTTTTTTTATCAATCATCGCTCCGTGTAAATGGTACTGTATTTTATATTTTTTCCCTGAGGGGGTTTTCCAAGTATTTTTTTTCCTGATTTGTGCTGGCCATACCCAAAAATAATAAACTGGTGTACGTATACCCATCCAACTTGGGTCCCTGCAACTCCAGTGCCGCAACTGCAGTCTCCCCACCAGGTCTGTTTACAAGATGCAGTCTCAGTCTGCGAACAGAACGTGATTGGCTGCAGCAGCATGTGACTTTTGTAAACCGGCTGACTGCAGCCTGAGAACGGAAATTTGGCGCTGGAGCTGCAGACAACCCAGTACAGGTGAGTATAGGTTAGTTAATTATTTTTTTGCATGACTAGCATGACTTGAAAAAATGTTACTCAAACGCCTTTTTAATGTACCTTTCTTCTAGGTAACTGCTTGTTACAAAGAGCTGCTGGGGCAGGAAATGAGGCTGCTGCTCTTTTTTTGGCAACCCATGGGGCTAAAGTCAATCATAAAAATAAATGGGTAAGTTCTGTTTTGTAAAACGTGTTGCGCATAGATTAGCATAGCCGTTTATGGCAATAACTGAAGGTGTATTTGGGAAAGAAGTTTTATGTGCCATTTAATTATGGTAACTTTTATACGTATAGGTGCTACTACACCAGCGCCGATGGCATTTGCAATTTGCAGTGAATTGCCATGCTGCACCTAAATTTGCAACTTTAACCCACAATTATCAGTAAAAACATAATTAACAGCAACTGCTCACACTCGTTTAATAGCACTGTGTATGTTGACAGTGTTAGGTTAGTCATTAAGTAAATTTAGTAATTGCATATAAAATGTATTTGTTCAGACTTGTAACTTAAAGGCAACCTGCAATCACCTATAATATAAGTTATGGAGCTTATAGTTTAGGTGATGTGAGGTCTGGGGAGATTTGCGTCATTCTCTCCCAGTCCTCTATTCCTGCGGTGTCCTCTGGCAAAGTCAGATTGGGCGCAGCCTTTTTAGAAGGATCATCTCTACAGGAGTCCGGGGGTTTGGCCTTCTGAAAAAGTGTCAAGCTTCTTATGACTGCACTGACTTTGTTGTGGGACACCACAGGAATGGAGGACTGGGTAAGTGTCAAAAGCCACTCCTGTTAATCTAAACTATAAGCACTGTAAAGGTACATTTACACCTAGAGGAAATGCTGCAGAATTTCCGCACTGGAAAATTCCACTGCAAATTTCACAGCAACATTTCCGAATCCGTGTCAAAATCCGCACCTCACCTCTGAAGTCTTCATGCTGTCAGCGCACCCTTTCACCTGGTACCCGGTGGCTTCTTGTGAGTCAGGTGATACACAAGTGGCATCATCTAACCAGCAGTGCTGCACCCACTAGGGGCTGCCGAGTGAAGGGGTGCGCTGACGGCACAAAGACTTCAGAGGTGAGAGCTGTACGTTCTATGAGTAAATCTGCAACAATAGATTTTGACTTTATTTTGAATGCAGAAATACTAAGGAATTTTTCATGAAATTTCAACATTTACGCTACGTTAAAACATACTCTTAGAGCTCATGACCGTGATACGCCGTGAATGGAGTCAATGTTAGTGAATGGACCTTCATTGATCCATGCACACCGTCGTGTGGACACTTCATATCTATGTGCAAGAGACCTAAATTGCAGCATGCTCTATTTCTCCGCGTACCACACAGTGTTAGCCTTATACATTTGTTGGGGCTGCGTATGATATGCTGTCCATATGCGATACAAACGCATTCCCGCTTTGAAACAAAGCAGGGAATTTAAAAAAAATCAAAATCAAACTGCGCATGTCCGTGTGATACGCAGGCAAGCACAGTGCCATATGCAGTATCAGCCGTTGGAACATATGGCAGCAAAATGGGTATAACGCTGCAGGGAGATCCACAGTATTTTACGCATACGGCCGTGGGCATGAGCGCTTAGTTTATGGTGCTTATAATTGATAATAGATTTCCTTTAAGGTGGACATGCACCTTTAAATGGCTGTTGGCCAAATGCTTGTTTGGCTGAGAGTTATTTCTCCCAAACTCCCCATACACTTGTATGCTCAGCTTCAGCGAGGGGAATAAGCTGCTGCCAAACACCTCTAGGAGCAACTTATCTCCAATGAGAACAATCATTTTAAGGCATGTTGAAATCCAGCATGCCCGACCCTTCTGTCCCTGTGACATCTTCCATTAGGGGAGTCCAAACACCCCAATACACAATAGATAGTCCACAGTCTTGCCGAAACTGGCAGGTTTGGCTGACCTGTGTCCGTGTATAGCCAGCTATAGTGACATGCAGTGGTCAAATAGTCTTTATTTTGATAGTTATTGATGAAATGTTAGTTAATTGCTGTATTTTTTTAGCATAACCGCATATTGCAGGCAGCATAAATACGGAACTTGTGTCTTATTTGGAATAGCCCCATGACTGTGCCAGACCCTGTGGTATAACGGACCCTACTGACTTATAGGCACTGCTGGGATTGTGTTGAGGTTTTCTTCATTCCGGTGGCAGGATTAACTATTTTTTTTTTTTATCTTTAAGCTGATTTATATGCTGAGTGAAATATGAGCAGAGCCGTAATTCATGGTTATGCTGTTCTCATCCTAGGGGGAGACACCGTTACACACAGCTTGTCGACATGGGCTTCCCAGCCTTACTACAGAGCTATTACAGCAAGGAGCTAATCCAAATTTACAGACAGAAGAATCCATCCCTGTTCCTAAAGGATCTCCACCTACCAGTCCATCCTCCAGCACTTATTTACAAACGCCACTGCATATGGCAATAGCCTACAACCATCCAGATGTTGTGACTGTCATATTAGAACAGAAAGGTGAGAGCTCCCCCTTATGGTGAGCATGAGAAGTGCGTTTCAGTATGCAATGTTCCATTTTTCAAACTTATTATTAGCATGGTTTTCCTGTTTTCATTGCTGTGCATTATTATGTATAGATAATTTTTCTTTGTTTTTCCTTAAAGCCAATGCTCTGCATGCAACAAATAATCTTCAAATCATTCCCGACTTCAGCCTGAAGGACTCAAGAGAACAAACTGTATTAGCACTGGCTTTATGGACAGGTAAGAGATGGGATTAAAGATGATCTGTCGCCTGGGGAGGCACAGCATGATACCTGGAAATGCAATTTAATGTCCTTTAACCTTAAGCCACTTTAGGACCACTGGATGACTATAAACATCCTGTGGTCCTGAAGTATGTATGCAACAGGCTCGGGAGTCGGAGTCCGGTCCATACCTGGTCGTTATCAGCTGTTTTTGATTGCTAACTTTCGCAATCTAGAGTTGGCTCTGATCACAGCAGTGCTATGGCTCTTGGAATGCGACAACACAAAATTACATCTTTAAAAAAATTTTTTTTTTTTAATTGCTCTTTGTGTACAAAAGTAGCAAAACATATAAACTTAATATCCCCGGAAAAATGAAACCCAAAGAAAAAAATGGCAACATTTCCACCCCCACCCCCCCAAATGTCCCTAAAAAAAATTTATGAAAGTTGTACAGTGCATTCATTATATGTACCTAAAAATTCTGCAATTATAAAAAATATAATTTGTCCTGCAACAAACAAGCCCTAATACGGCAACGTCAATGGAAAAATTTAAAAGTTATGGCACCTGTAATGTGATTTGTGAAGAAAACTAAAAAATCACTTGGTCATGAAGGTGTAAACAGACTTGGTCACTAAAGGCCCATTTACACGCAAAAATAATCTTTCAAACGATTGAAAGTTTTAGCTATCTTTTGCATAAAGTGTTAATTGACGCTAATGTCCATTAACACTTTATCATCATTTGCATCCAGGGCCTCCGGGAGCTGTTTGCAGAGCCCATGGTGTGACAAATCACCCCCAGCTGTACACAAGCTGCATTGTTCTCCTCAGGCTGCCAGCAGAATACAATGTAATCTTCTGACTCCCGTGGAAAATAGAGCATGCGGTCTGTTGAGAGATACTTGATCTCTCTGCGGCTGCACGATGGATTTTAAATTCACCTTTCCGGTCGATTGAACGAATTTTGAGAGATAATCGTTGCGTGTAAATTGGCCTTTAGGGGATAAAGTACTAAGTAAAAGGTTTACTCAATCATTATTTATTGGCAACTCTAACAATCCTGGTGCTACTTATAGGTATGCATGTCATTGCTGCACAATTGCTTGGATCAGGCGCCTCAATCAATGACACCATGTCAGATGGACAGACCCTGCTGCACATGGCAATACGGAGACAAGACAGTAAGAGTGCTCTCTTCCTACTGGAACACCAAGCCGATATAAATATCAGGTAAGGTTAACTTTAATATTGGCTAGTAATTGAATTGCTCATGGAGTACAATTGATGATAGTAATAGCGACACATTATTTAGGCTTCATGCTGCTTTATTTTGTCCAATATCTCGCTCTTGTCTTCATGCATTTTCGATGTACTGTCATGTTTTTTACTTGAATTTTTAGCAAATTGTGCAATTGTGAAACTTAACCAATATCAATGTTGTATAAACACAGACTTCAAAAATAAAGACACAGTAGGTCTTATGTGTGGCTAATTTAAGATAAAATATCAAATTATAAGAGATTAAAGATATTGGAGAGAAAGCAGAGGAGAAAAAAGGGAATGGAAGAGGCGGGTATCCTGCTGCATTGTATAGTTGTCCATGTTAAAGGCTGGCAACTGACAAACCTACATGAGCTATCCACGGGCACCAGAACTTGAAAAACTTAGGCTAAGTATAGGAGAGGATACTAGAGCTGTTCATTACTCATGATGTTCTCTTATCCGGTAAGGAACTCTGAATATGGAATATGTAGTTTCTTCCAGGCATGAGCTATTATTTGTTTGGCCACTAGTAAGACTCTGCTGGAGGAAAGCTCGAGGATTTGTAGTGCAGTAGGGCTTCCCCACAGGTCTTGACTGAGAAGGGTGTGAAATACGGTGCAGGGCAGGCCGGATAAACATCACCACAAGTGTAATATATATGGCAGGTCCACCACACATGTATCTAAAACCTAAAACAACTGGCTGGATAGCAAGGAACAATGGAGATATTTGTGTGAGTACCATATATCAGCAGATGTGGATTCCACTATTTTAGTGTTAATGTATCAAGATGAAATTACAGTATATTCCATGCATCATCTTTGGCTGCCCTATCCTGCATACCAGTTGGGTCCACTTCCCATATGTTTACATAGCTGGGAGAAGTATGATGGGCAACACTGTTTGATGAGGAGTAAATAAGAGAAATTAGGCCCTTTGAATATGGAGATAACAGAAGTTTAATTTGTGTGTATCTAAAATTTTCATTGCCGGAAAGGAGAAAAGTTGGTGGAGAGATTGGAGAGGAAATTGGTAGGAATTAAGCTTGCCAGCAAATGTAACCGTATCCTATATTTGTAGAGAATGATGCATTAGTAGGCTTTGAGGTGATGCCTGAAGTGCCGAAGGGACCCATAAGAGGGAGTTGACAGGTAAAGACGGATACATTGGAAGTCTCCAGATAAACCCAGAGGGGGATTTCTGTTGTAGAATATAACACAGGAAGCTGCGCTATCTTGGCCACTTAGCAATAGTGGGATAGGTTTGGGACCCCAAGCCCTCTAACCCGTTCAAGGCTGTCAGTGTCATGTGTAATGTGGGTCGTCCCACCTTGCAAATGATGAGTACGAGATGTTTCTGCAGAGCCCGTAGAGCAGGTTAGTTTTATTATTGCTTGCCACATGATTCAGAGCATAGTCCTGATTATCTTTATATTGTATCTTGTTGGTGTTATCCCGTCAGTCTGAAAGGGGTTTTTTCAAACCTTTTAAAATTGATGGCCTATCCTCAGGATAGAGCATCAGTGTCTGATAGGTGGGGGTCTGCTGCGCAGGGGCCGTGGTGCCCAGGCAAGTACTGCAGCCTCTTAAATTTTTGCTTCCAAGCAGGAATCGGTTTGTCCTCACCCTGTATAATTTATATCAGTCATTCTGAATGCTACATATTTGTCCCACTGAAGTGAATGGGACAAGACTATAATACTCAGAATGCCTGATAGGAATAATACGGGGCTCTGTGTACGACCATGATCATGCTCTGATGTAAACATTGAAGAGGCTGTACTGCTCCTATGAGTGGCGTGGCCCCTTCAATCAGCTCATCGGCAGCCCCCACCGATCAATTATTGATGACAGACTATGAACTTTAAAAACTTTATTAATAATAATCATCTTTATTTGTATAGTTCAAACTTATTCTGCAGCGCTTTAGACAAGTTAGATAAGCCCTTTAAAGTTTGCCTAGTCTTGTGTTTCCTAAACGTCAGTCCTCGTGACCCTCTAACAGGTCCTGTTTTCAGGATTTCCATAGTATTGCATAGGTGATGGAATTCCTAGCACCTCAGACATTGACATTATGGCCTGTTAGGGATGGTCATGAGGACTGGAGTTTAGGACACACTGGCCTAGTCTGTTACTCACTAGTTTATAACTTATGTGATCTTTTATGAATCGGGTCATATTACTCCTTTTACATTTGCTACATTTTGATCTGGGAGATTATCAAACACTTTGGTAACGTGAAAATAATGACACAAAGTCACAAAAAAGTAAATGTGTACTTGTATTTCAGTAGCAGATACTGAAAACAACAGTAACTGATCCACAGATGATTCTTATTACATGTTTTCATTTTAGGACCCAAGATGGTGAAACTGCACTTCAGCTAGCCATTAAAAACCAGCTTCCTTTAGTGGTTGATGCTATTTGCACACGGGGGGCGGACATGTCCGTTACGGATGAACAAGGAAACCCTCCACTGTGGATTGCATTGGAAAATGAACTGGAGGATATTGCATCAACATTGGTAAATAATTCAGTTCCTCAAAATTGTTTATTTTTGGCATTTTAATTTAGTTGAGTTGAGCAATAAAATATTTTTTATCCTAGGTCACTATTTTTCTGGGTGACCTAAACCGTTCATATGACTAGCATGGCCAAAACTTCAAGTTTCTGTTTGCTAACTAGTAACAAAGATGATAGACTTCATGTTACAGATTTTCAGTTCCACCACATATTAGGCATGCTGGCCATATTCTTTTCATACACCCGCAACCCACCATACATAAGAAAGCTCTTCAGTACAATTTTGTGTGGTTGTTTCAAAGAGGTTTTACAGTATTTCTTTATGGATTACAATACCATTTCTATTATGAAAAGAGCAGATGAGTTATCCTACTGAAGGGCAATTTCAAGTCACAGCATCACAGAAGAATTTGGGAGTACAAATTTATGGCCATGCTTGATACCCTCAAGAATGGAACGAACCTCGCCCTGGGATTCTTGCATAAGTGGAAAATATGAAAGGTCTGAAGGAAGTCAAGAGGAATGTCCTCTTCCCATCATTTTTTTTTTTTTTTTTTTTTTAATTTCATAAAAATTCAGAACTTGACTTGTAAGAATGTGGTGCTGCATCTCCTTCCATGTGCATGTTAGAGGAGAGATAAGATGCATCATAAAACTGTCACATTTCTGAGCTTAGTGGAGTGATTAAGTATTTATCTATCAGCTCAGTTTGTCTGGTGTTTTAAGTTTTGAATGCAAAACAGTCTAAAATTTCTGTGTGTGAACATTTGTATTTCAGTCAAGAGGGGTGTACTCTCTGCATTTGTATATTTTTATATATAATATATATATATATTATACCCCATCCAAACCAGTTTCATTTTAGCCTTATGAAGGGTTGATAGAAGACCCAAAAGCTCGCTACAACATCATGCATTTTTGTTAGCCATTAAAAGGTATCATATCTACAAGATTACATGGCTTCTCTCACTGAGAACAATCACCCTTTATTATGAAAAAGGAATGTCTATTCCCAGACAACCTCCGCAATAAGTGTACATTTTGCTTTTTGGAAAGGGTTTTTATCCACCCTCCCTCGCTCTCTTTCCCAATATATACGCTGCAGCATGTACATATGCTAGAAGTGCCCTAGTAGCACAGTGTGCTTACAGTAATGTGTAACAAATGTCATTATTTTTCCTGCCTTAGGTAAGACATGGATGCGATGCAACATTTTGGGGGTCAGGTCCAAGTGGTTGTCTACAGACTCTTCTACATAGAGCCATCGACGAGAACAAAGAGCAGGTTGCTTGCTTCCTTATACGCAGGTTAGATTATTGTGTTGTTTATTACTTTAGTACACTGCTTACACTGTTCTTGCACTCATTGTTTTATTGTCTTTCTTTGTATATTCACAGTCTGTAAAAAGTGTAAAATTATATTTGAGTAGTTTTAATTTTACTTAGGCTTTATTCCCACGAGGGCATATCGGCCGCCGTTTTCACGGCTGGCCGATATACGCTACGTTGAGGGAGAAAAAAACTGGTGACCGAGCGCACAAATCAAACATTTGTGCACCCGTTCATATGGCATGGTGAGGCCGGCACAAATGTGCTGAGCTCACCAGGCCATTACCCATTTCCCCTCCCTCCCCATCACAGGCTCACCTCTCGTTCCTCCCTGCTCGTTCTGTGCACTGGGAGGGGGCCGGGGCGGACTGTCACTTAGCTCCGCCCCTCCTCCCATTGAGGGCTATGGACAAGGGTCGTAGAGGGGGTGGGTGCTTAGCTCTGCCCAAGTCCCACCCCTTGCTCATAGCCATCAATAGGAGGAGGCGGGGCGGACTGGTGCTTAGCTGCGCCCACGTTCTGCCCCCTCCCATTGCATAGAACGAGTGTGGAGGGACGAGAGGTAAGCCTGCACGGGGGAAGGGAGGAGGAGAAGAACAGAGGGAGGAAGTTTAGCAGGAGCCCATGCATCGGCCGACGTATTCTGGCCCAAAAGATAGTTCAAGGACTATCTTTTGGGCCCGTCTTAAAAACGCCTGGCGCTATATTGGCTTGGCCGGGCGTTTTTTACGTCTGAGGAATACGCCCACGTGATCTGATGCATTGGAATCCAATGCATCAGATCACAGCGCATCTTGGCCAGCCGTGAAAATGGCCGGCCGATGTGCACTCGTGGGAAAGAGCCCTCAGTCATAAGAACAATCGGCAATCATTAAATTATCGCTGATCTGATCTTTCATGCAGACAAAATCATTTTTGGTCTGGCGTTGCATTGTTCGGCCTAAACAGGCAGTCCTTCATCTATGAATCTGTCTGTTTACTGTGAATGGAGGCGGATGGGTCAGAACAATCCCCTTCTTGCTCCACCTCCATTCATTATGCGATCATCGTTCCTGTGTAAAGGCAGAGTGGTGATTACAGGGACAGCTGTCAAGATGCTTCAGGACCCGACATTCATTCCATGTAACAGGGCCTCTAGTTCTCAGATATTGAATCAGGGGGAATAAAACGTTATATGAAGGTGTGAGCATCTAATTAGTGTTTACAGAAAAGTGACAGGACCTCTTCATAGGGTCTGAATTGTTAATAATGTGCACTCTGGGCCCTTATATTAGAATGATCTCAGCGATCAACTATAATCTGCAGATCTTGGTACTAACTCCAAGATCTGCACCGCAAGTAATTTGAAGCGTTACAAGCTGTACACTGAAATAAGTGTGTTATCCATGGAGCGCACAGGTGTACCGTACCAAGTTCTCCAGAGCCAAAAACCTTTTCTGTTACCACTCTGCCTAATAAATTAGGGTCCTGAATGGAGAACTCCCCTCTATAATACAACATTTCTTAATAAGGTTTATGAAAAGGGGCTTTCTAAACGTAAATTTCCAGGAGATGAAAATGCCGATTTGAAAAAAAAAAAACATGTTTAGCAGTAATCCCATTTGTAAACTGCTGATCGGGATGGCAGACTAGGAAGTCATTCTGTTGAGTTAAGGCTCCTTTACACGTAAAGACAATCTTTCAAAGGATTGAAAGATTGACAGTTCCAGCGATCATTTTGCATAAAGTACTAATGGGCACTAATGTCCATTAGCACTTTATCAGCTTCATTTGCATGCAATGAACCTCCAGTAGCTGTTTGCAAATCCCAGTATGTGATCTGGATTATCCCGTGGAGAACGATGGATTTTATGCTCCCCTAAAAATCATTGTTCAGCCGAAGAGTGAAAGATGGAAGCATTTCCATCAATGATTATCGCTCGAAAACCATCGTTTGAACGAATTTTCAGCGATAATTGTTGCGTGTAAATGTAGCTTTACTCTATTGTCTTTCATCTAGATTATCCATCATGAATTTGTATATAAGCAAGTGAGTTAATTGCCACCACATTCTTGTTCTCTTTCAGTGGCTGTGATGTAAACAGTCCAAGAAAACCAGGACCAAATGGAGAAGGGGAAGAGGAAGCCAGAGATGGACAGACACCTCTGCACTTGGCAGCAAGTTGGGGATTAGAGGAAGTTGTTCAGTGCCTTTTGGAGTTTGGTGCCAATGTGAATGCACAGGTATGATCAATAACGTGAGTTGCTGTTGTTATACACAATCAGCAGTCAGTGGAAGTTGCACGGTAAACCAATAGTCTTTTGTCCAACATGCCTAATATTATTGCTTTGATCAATAAATTAATTTTGATTAAAGTTAGAGCAAAAATTGTGATTTGACCTTTTCGCCATTGCAATATTAAGTCCCTACCTTTCTATTATTACAGGATGCAGAAGGACGAACTCCAATGCATGTTGCCATCAGCAATCAGCACCGTGTAATTATTCAATTATTGATCTCGCACCCCGAGATCAGGCTAAATGTGAGGGACAGACAGGGTATGACACCTTTTGCATGTGCCATGACATTCAAAAACAACAAAGCTGCGGAGGCCATATTAAAGCGGGAACCAGGAGCAGCTGAGCAGGTAATAAAAGGGGTTATACAGTGAAAGAAAATAAGGGGATAGTTATTGTGCTACAGACGCATTATTAGGTTCCATGAAGGATTTTAGAGGGGTTGTGCTAAGCTTAGAAGTTATCCATGGGATAGGAGTTAACTAATGGGTGGGATCCAACTGCTGGGATCTCTACCTATGATGAGAGGAGTCCTGAAGGCCCCCAAATGAATGGAGCAATTAAACATGTGCCGCTGCTTCATTAGTTTCAGTGAAACTGCTGGAGTTCAAGCGGCAATGCACACATGCTCAACTGCAGCTCTATTCATCCAGGAACCTTCAGGACCTCCGTTCTTGTGATTAGTTATGGTTTCCGTGGTCTATCCTCCCCCAATTGGATGGTTATCCTTTTAGCCTGGAATAACTTCTAGTCTTGGCACAAACCTTTTAAAGGGAATATATCAGCTAGATTTTCTTCTTGACTAACAAATTGCAGATACTAGAGATTTTTAATTCCTTCTAATCTGATTTTTATTTTCTAATTGTAGATTTATTTTCAAAGCGGTTTTAACAAAATTGACTTATTACTTATCCTTATGAATAGGAGATAAATTCAGATTGGTGGATGTCTCAGTGGCGATTTTCCCCCCCCAACCACCACCACCCCACCACCAATCCTGAGAACAGTGGCTCCTTGTCCTCACCGCATCCCCTGCAGTGAGGAGGAGGTTGAATTTCATTTCATTAGGGCTGATGGCAAAAAGAAAAAAGTTTGGTACCATGCTAGCTAGTAGAGCAAAATGTGATTGTTCCCAGCAAGAGAAACCAAGTAATCTTGTAGATATGATGCCTTTCAATGGCCAACAAAAATACATGATGTTATAGTGAGTTTTCGAACCTCTCAAGGTTCTTCCTCGGGCTTAATGGGATAGATCCGAACTTCGAATGTAATGTAGCAGCACTGCACATGCGCAACTGCTGCTGCATTCAATCTCCTCCACACTGGAGGGGGTGCAGAGAGGAGAACAAGGGGCTGCTGTTCTTAGGATTGGTGGGGGTATCAGCAGTGAGAAACTCACTGATCAGACTTTTATCCTAAGGATTACATATTTGCGTGGGTATTCTTTATCTGATATTATAATAAAGAAGCAGCTAGAGAAGATGTTACACTTGGGTCATCAGTAATAAGATGTTTGATTGCAACTTGGCCATTAACTTGGATGCTATGGTCTCTTTTAGAGATGAGCGAACGTACTCGTCCGAGCTTGATGCTCGTTCGAGTATTAGCGTGTTCGAGATGCTCGTTACTAGAGGCGAGCACCACGGATGTTCGAGTTACTTTCACTTTCATCTCTGAGACGTTAGCGCGCTTTTCTGGCCAATAGAAAGACAGGGAAGGCATTACAACTTCCCCCTGCGACGTTCAAGCCCTATACCACCCCCCTGCAGTGAGTGGCTGGCGAGATCAGGTGTCACCCGAGTATATAAATCGGCCCCTCCCGCGGCTCGCCACAGATGCATTCTGACAGAGATCAGGGAAAGTGCTGCTGATGCCGGAGCTGCTATAGGGAGAATGTTAGGATTGATTTTAGGCTTCAAGAACCCCAACGGTCCTTCTTAGGGCCACATCTGACCGTGTGCAGTACTGTTGAGGCTGCTTTTTGCAGTGTTGCACTTTTTTTTTTTTTTTTGTATATCGGCCATGCAAAGCATTGCGTCCAGAGCATTGCGTCCTGCAGTAATTTTACATAGTTCACGGCCAGTAGTGGTGGTGAGGCAGGGACAGTGAAAGACATATCCAGTCTATATAGGCAGTGGGCTTTTCCAAAAAAATTTGGGGAAAAAAATCTATTTGGGCTGCCTGTGACCGTCCTGACTGTACTGCGTCTCTGCTGGGGGTAGTTGTCCTAATTCATACGCAGCCAGCTAAGTGTTACAGCAGGCTTGCGCAAAATTCTTTCCTGGCTCTGCGTTGCCTCTTACATCACCGCTGTCATCCTGTCCAGAGTGAAACAGTCTGCAGTAATTTTACATAGTCCACGGCCAGTAGTGGTGGTGAGGCAGGGACAGTGAAAGACATATCCAGTCTATATAGGCAGTGGGCTTTTCCAAAAAAATTTGGGGAAAAAAATCTATTTGGGCTGCCTGTGACTGTCCTGACTGTACTGCGTCTCTGCTGGGGGTAGTTGTCCTAATTCATACGCAGCCAACTAAGTGTTACAGCAGGCTTGCGCAAAATTCTTTCCTGCCTCTGCTGTGCGTTCCGTAAGCGAAGTCAGCCTCCAACCACAGGCCAATAAGCGGCACATTTAATTACAGCGTTCTGTTTCTGCACTACTGGTAATACACCATGCTGAGGGGTAGGGGAGGCGGAGGCCCAAGTCAGGGTGTGGACACAGGCCGAGCTCCTGATCCAGGTGTATCGCAGCCGACTGCTGCGGGATTAGGAGAGCGGCACGTTTCTGGCGTCCCCACATTCATCTCACAATTATTGGGTCCACACGGTAGACCTTTATTAGAAAATGAGCAGTGTGAGCAGGTCCTGTCGTGGATGGCAGAAAGTGCATCCAGCAATCTATCGACCACCCAGAATTCTGCGCCGTCCACTGCTGCAACTCTGAATCCTCTGGCTGCTGCTCCTCCTTCCTCCCAGCCTCCTCACTCCATTACAATGACACATTCTGAGGAGCAGGCAGACTCCCAGGAACTGTTCTCGGGCCCCTGCCCAGAATGGCCAGCAATGGTTCCGAATCCTCTCCCACTGGAGGAGTTTGTCGTGACCGATGCCCAACCTTTGGAAAGTTCCCGAGGTCCGGGGGATGAGGCTGGGGACTTCCGGCAACTGTCTCAAGAGCTTTCAGTGGGTGAGGAGGACGATGACGATGAGACACAGTTGTCTATCACTCAGGTAGTAGTAATTGGAGTAAGTCCAAGGGAGGAACGCACAGAGGATTCGGAGGAAGAGCAGCAGGACGATGAGGTGACTGACCCCACCTGGTTTGCTACGCCTACTGAGGACAGGTCTTCAGAGGGGGAGGCAAGTGCAGCAGCAGGGCAGGTTGCAAGAGGCAGTGCGGTGTCCAGGGGTAGAGGCAGGGCCAGACCGAATAATCCACCAACTGTTTCCCAAAGCGCCCCCTCGCGCCATGCCACCCTGCAGAGGCCGAGGTGCTCAAAGGTCTGGCAGTTTTTCACTGAGAGTGCAGACGACCGACGAACAGTGGTGTGCAACCTGTGTCGCGCCAAGATCAGCCGGGGAGCCACCACCAGCAGCCTCACCACCACCAGCATGCGCAGACATATGATGGCCAAGCACCCCACAAGGTGGGACGAAGGCCGTTCACCGCCTCCGGTTTGCACCGCTGCCTCTCCCCCTGTGCCCCAACCTGCCACTGAGATTCAACCCCCCTCTCAGGACACAGGCACTACCTTCTCCTGGCCTGCACCCACACCCTCACCTCCGCTGTCCTCGGCCCCATCCACCAATGTCTCTCAGCGCACCGTCCAGCCGTCGCTAGCGCAAGTGTTGGAGCGCAAGTACGCCGCCACGCACCCGCACGCTCAAGCGTTAAACGTGCACATAGCCAAATTTATCAGCCTGGAGATGCTGCCGTATAGGGTTGTGGAAACGGAGGCTTTCAAAGGTATGATAGCGGCGGCGGCCCCGCGCTACTCAGTTCCCAGTCGCCACTGCTTTTCCCGATGTGCCGTCCCAGCCCTGCACGACCACGTCTCCCGCAACATTGTACGCGCCCTCACCAACGCGGTTACTGCCAAGGTCCACTTAACAACGGACACGTGGACAAGCACAGGCGGGCAGGGCCACTATATCTCCCTGACGGCACATTGGGTGAATTTAGTGGAGGCTGGGACAGAGTCAGAGCCTGGGACCGCTCACGTCCTACCCACCCCCAGAATTGCGGGCCCCAGCTCGGTGGTGGTATCTGCGGCGGTGTATGCTTCCTCCACTAAACCACCCTCCTCCTCCTCCTCCTCCTACGCAACCTCTGTCTCGCAATCAAGATGTGTCAGCAGCACGTAGCCAGCAGTCGGTGTCGCGCGTCGTGGCAGCACAGCGGTGGGCAAGCGTCAGCAGGCCGTGCTGAAACTACTCCGCTTAGGAGAGAAGAGGCCCACGGCCCACGAACTGCTGCAGGGTTGACAGAGCAGACCGACCGCTGGCTTGCGCCGCTGAGCCTCCAACCGGCATGGTCGTGTGTGACAACGGCCGTAACCTGGTGGCGGCTCTGCAGCTCGGCAGCCTCACGCACGTGCCATGCCTGGCCCACGTCTTTAATTTGGTGGTTCAGCGCTTTCTGAAAAGCTACCCACGCTTGTCAGACCTGCTCGGAAAGGTGCGCCGGCTCTGCGCACATTTCCGCAAGTCCCACACGGACGCTGCCACCCTGCGCACCCTGCAACATCGGTTTCATCTGCCAGTGCACCGACTGCTGCGCGACGTGCCCACACGGTGGAACTCTATGCTCCACATGTTGGCCAGGCTCTATGAGCAGCGTAGAGCTATAGTGGAATACCAACTCCAACATGGGCGGCGCAGTGGGAGTCAGCCTCCTCAATTCTTTCAAGAAGAGTGGGCCTGGTTGGCAGACATCTGCCAGGTCTTGGAAACTTTTTGAGGAGTCTACGCAGATGGTGAGCGGCGATGCTGCAATCATTAGCGTCACCATTCCTCTGCTATGCCTCTTCCTCTGCATAAAGGCAGACGCTTTGCGCTCGGAAACAGAGGCGGGGGAAGACAGTATGTCGCTGGATAGTCAGAGCACCCTCCTGTCTATATCTCAGCGCGTTGAGGAGGAGCATGAGGAGGATGAGGAGGAGGGGGAAGAGACAGCTTGGCCCACTGCTGAGGGTACCCATGCTGCTTGCCTGTCATCCTTTCAGCGTGTATGGCCGGAGGAGGAGGATCCTGAAAGTGATCTTCCTAGTGAGGACAGCCATGTGTTGCGTACAGGTACCCTGGCACACATGGCTGACTTCATTTTAGGATGCCTTTCTCGTGACCCTCACGTTACACGTATTCTGGCCACTACGGATTACTGGGTGTACACACTGCTCGACCCACGGTATAAGGAGAACCTTTCCACTCTCATACCCGAAGAGGAAAGGGGTTCGAGAGTGATGCTATACCACAGGACCCTGGCGGACAAACTGATGGTAAAATTCCCATCCGACAGCGCTCGTGGCCGAAGGCGCAGTTCCGAGGGCCAGGTAGCAGGGGAGGCGCGGAGATCAGGCAGCATGTACAGCACAGGCAGGGGAACACTCTCTAAGGCCTTTGACAGCTTTCTGGCTCCCCAGCAAGACTGTGTCACCGCTCCCCAGTCAAGGCTGAGTCGGCGGGAGCACTGTAAAAGGATGGTGAGGGAGTACGTAGTCGATCGCACGACCGTCCTCCGTGACGCCTCTGCCCCCTACAACTATTGGGTGTCGAAGCTGGACACGTGGCCTGAACTCGCACTGTATGCCCTGGAGGTGCTTGCTTGTCCTGCGGCTAGCGTCTTGTCGGAGAGGGTGTTTAGTGCGGCTGGGGGAATCATCACAGATAAGCGTACCCGCCTGTCAACCGACAGTGCCGACAGGCTTACACTCATCAAGATGAACAAAGCCTGGATTTCCCCAGACTTCTCTTCTCCACCAGCGGACAGCAGCGATACGTAAGCAATACGTATTATGCACCCGTGGATGGAAGCTACGTTCTCTCTCACCATCCAAAACGGGGACATTTCTGCTTCATCAATCTGTGTATAATATTCATCCTGCTCCTCCTCCTGAAACCTCACGTAATGACGCCGAACGGGCAATTTTTCTTAGGCCCACAAGGCTCAGTCATATAATTTTTGTAAACAATTTTTATACGTTTCAATGCTCATTAAAGCGTTGAAACTTGCACCTGAACCAATTTTTATTTTAACTGGGCTGCCTCCAGGCCTAGTTACAAATTAAGCCACATTAACCAAAGCGATTAATGGGTTTCACCTGCCCTCTTGGTTGGGCATGGGCAATTTTTCTGACGTACATTAGTACTGTTGGTACACCAATTTTTTGGGGCCCTCGCCTACAGTGTAATCCAATTAATTTTTTGCCCACCTGCATTAAAGCTGACGTTACATCAGCTGTCATGGGCACTGCAATGGGATATATTTATGTACCGCCAGTGGCTTCCTGGCACCCACCCATGCTGTCGGTCCACACGGCGTTGTAACTACATGTGTCCACTTCTAAAGAACCCCAGTCTGACTGGGGCATGCAGTGTGGGCCGAAGCCTACCTGCATTAAACATGACATTACCTCAGCTGTGCTGGGCACTGCAATGGGATATATTTATGTACCACCGGTGGGTTCCAGGGAGCCACCCATGCTGTCGGTCCACACGGAGTTGTAACTGCATGTGTCCACTTTTAAAGAACCCCAGTCTGACTGGGGCATGCAGTGTGGGCCGAAGCCCACCTGCATTAAACATGACATTACCTCAGCTGTACTGGGCAATGCAATGGGATTTATTTATGTACCGCCTGTGGCTTCCTGGCACCCACCCATGCTGTCGGTCCACACGGAGTTGTAACTACATGTGTCCACTTCTAAAGAACCCCAGTCTGACTGGGGTATGCAGTGTGGGCCGAAGCCTACCTGCATTAAACATGACATTACCTCAGCTGTGCTGGGCACTGCAATGGGATATATTTATGTACCGCCGGTGGGTTCCAGGGAGCCACCCATGCTGTCGGTCCACACGGAGTTCACAATAGGGAGTTGTACCTGCCTGTGTCTACTTATAAAGAACCCCAGTCTGACTGGGCCATGCAGTGTGGGCCGAAGCCCACCTGCATTAAACATGACATTACCTCAGCTGTGATGGGCAATGCAATGGGATATATTTATGTACCGCCGGTGGCTTCCTGGCACCCACCCATGCTGTCGGTCCACAGGGACTTCACAATAGGGAGTTGTACCTGCCTGTGTCTATGAATTAAAAACCCCGGTCAGGTTGGGGCATGCAGTGTGGGCCGAAGCCCACCTGCATTTAATCTGACGTTAGCTCTGTTGTCCAGGGCACTGCAATGGGATACATTTATGTACAGCCGGTGGGTTCCAGGGAGCTACCCATGCTGTGGGTGCACACGGAATTCCCATTGCGGAGTTGTACCTGCCTGTGACTATTTATAAAAAAACGCGGTCTGACTGGGGCATGCAGACACCTTGACAGAATGAATAGTGTGTGGCACATAGGTTCCCCATTGCTATGCCCACGTGTGCAGCTCCTGATTGCGATGGCACAGGATTATATTTCTCATTGCTTCTGTACAGCATTGTGGGCTATCGCCCCGCCCCTTTTAAAGAGGGTCGCTGCCTAGCCGTGCCAACCCTCTGCAGTGTGTGCCTGCGGTTCCTCCTCATGGCAGACGCACTTATAAATAGACATGAGGGTGGTGTGGCATGAGGGCAGCTGAAGGCTGCGCAGGGACACTTTGGTGTGCGCTGTGGACACTGGGTCGTGCGGGGGAGGGGGGGGGGTTGGACAGCATGTAACCCAGGAGAAGTGGCAGCGGAGTGTCATGCAGGCAGTGATTGTGCTTTGTTGGAGGTAGTGTGGTGCTTAGCTAAGGTATGCATTGCTAATGAGGGCTTTTCAGAAGTAAAAATTGTTGGGAGGGGGGGGGGGGCACTCTTGCCGCTATTGTGGCTTAATAGTGGGACCTGGAAACTTGAGATGCAGCCCAACATGTAGCCCCTCGCCTGCCCTATCCGTTGCTGTGTCGTTCCCATCACTTTCTTGAATTGCCCAGATTTTCACAAATGGAAACCTTAGCGAGCATCGGCGATATACAAAAATGCTCGGGTCGCCCATTGACTTCAATGGGGTGCGTTACTCGAAACGAACCCTCGAGCATCGCGAAAATTTCGTCCCGAGTAACGAGCACCCGAGCATTTTGGTGCTCGCTCATCTCTAGTCTCTTTCTATCCCTATTGCTGCTCTACAAATCTTGGTAATATTTTATGATTAATGTGTTATCAATCAACGCATTGCTTAAGGTAACGTCCATGGTCGGAAAACAGTCTTCAGTGAACTGGTTAAGAAATTCTGAGTTCTTAGACTAGGATCCCCTGTTCAGGTCCTTCCCTTCGTCTTCTAGCTAGAATGGATAGTGGCTGTGTCTGGAGATCCCAGTACTTTCATGCATTACATAGACTGCTCATTGATTTCAATGGACATTGCATGATGATTCATTTTCCGGTTTGGAATTCCCCTATGCTGGCATTGCAGGGAAATGAACATTTGCTGGTGGGATGCCAGCAGTGGGACGCCCTGTGACAAGCCTTATTGTTGCAGGGCCACTAACAAGAAGGAAAGTCAGAAGATGACTACATGGTAGGCAAAATGCCCAGCAGAGATGTGACCAACCCAAAGTAGCATAGTTATAACAGTATACTTTGTACGAGATGTAGCCTATATCACTGAAAATGTTTAATGACTGTTTCTCCATGTGCATTTGTTTTTCTTAGGTGGATAACAAAGGAAGGAATTTTCTGCATGTGGCGGTGCAGAATTCTGACATTGAGAGTGTGCTGTTCCTGATTAGCGTGCAAGCCAATGTCAATTCAAGAGTGCAAGATGCTTCCAAATTAACTCCTCTGCATCTGGCTGTGCAGGCAGGCTCTGAGATTATTGTCCGCAACCTGGTGCGTACCGAAATGTCTGCATTCAGAGATCGTGAGATTTACACATGTACATTATCTGCGCAATAGACATTTTTAGATTTTCAAAATTGTACTTTTACTTTTTTTTTAATTTTGAGTGTATACAATAGAAGTATAGTACAAACAAGAAAACCTGAAATAATCCTCAAATGAGAAACAAAACGGCGATCATCCGTTTTAATCACCAGCCATTTTAAATGCTGATACCCCAATAGTATTGTTAGTTCTGCAAAGCATATATAACACAAGACTTTGTATAGTTTCATTTTGTTGATATTTGTCTATATTAATAATGTCTGTCATCTATTCTGTTAGCTTCTCGCAGGTGCCAAGGTGAATGAACTGACAAAACATCGCCAGACTGCCCTTCACCTTGCAGCACAACAAGATCTCCCCACTATCTGCTCTGTCCTCCTGGAAAACGGTGTTGATTTTGGAGCTGCAGATGAAAATGGGAATAATGGTAATTGCAGTAGTTAAAATGATCTCTAATGAACAGAACCCCATCTCTAAATTTCTGCTGGTCTGGCTCTGACAATCAGTTGTTATACGTAGGTTCGCTAGAGAGAGGGAGCCACTCTTGCTTAATGGCTCTCCATGCTGACTCAGAGAGTCTTAAGAAGACTTATCCATATTATGTCCATTTGCCCTAACTACAACAAGTGTGTGTGTGTGTGCTTCATGACACGTGAAATGAGTGAGAGTCAATTGACCGAAAAATGTCCTAGACTCTTATAGTCTTCAGCAAGTGATGAAGTAATCCCAAAGAGGCAAGGAAGTCATAAAATAGGAACCCGTAGCACTAACTGCTTGGCAAAAAAAACTCCCCGTTGGGAGGAACCTCTTTAATACAAAAAAAATGCAATAGCCACAAAAGGTTGTGAACTAGCAACCTCAACATCATCCAAAGTATGCAAATGTGGCAGCATATAGGGGTGCAACTAATTATTCAACATAAAAACAAAAGCTTTATTGATCCATGTAGCCAATTCAGGCAACGTTTCGGCCACACATTGGCCTTAATCAAGCCATCTGACCAGAAAAGGAGTCCATGTCCTTTTTCAGCATGGACTCCTTGTCTGGTCAGATGGCTTGATAAAGGCCAATGTGTGTCCGAAACGTTGCCTGAATTGGCTACATGGATCAATAAAGCTTTTGTTTTTATGTTGAATAATTAGTTGCACCCCTATATGCTGCCACATTTACATACTTTGAAAGAGACTAGGAAGTGACAGGTAATATGCAAGCTGAGCATTATAGGTGGTGTGGAGTGTTGTAATCCTGTCTTCTATAGACTTCTAACCATACAATAACTATACCAGCCTCTAAGGATAATCAGCTCAATTGTCAGCTGTACACTCTGTCCAAGTCTATACAGCACAGCTGACAGTTGAGCTAAAGAAGACAATACTGTGTCTGCTCTAGTGGCCAGTGTGATAACTGGAATATTTCAAGATTGTTTTAATATGTTGATAATTCCAAAATCTAAAAAATAAATACTTGTTATAAATGTGTATACATTCTTACCTGATATTGGTTTGTCCCAAATCCTGAAGCTACAACCAGTTTATAGTCACGGAGCTTCAATACCAAGAGTTCTGACAAGTAGATGATGGATAAGAAGCCTAGCTGCTGAACACTTTGGTTATTACTATTGTAGATAGTACATAGATATAGAACGCATTCATGCTGGACACACAAATCCCGACATCCATCAACAGTCTGTCTTGTTCTTCTTTACAGCACTTCATCTGGCAGTAATGCACGGTCGCTTGAACAATATTCGCTGTCTGTTAACAGAATGTAATGTTGATGCGGAGGCACTTAACTTGAGGTAAGCAGTCAATCTGTGTTAACTAACATTGTCGATGATCACATTCAGGGGCTTATGGTTGATTTGAAATTAATTACCTATCTATGACTAAATTTGAACCACATTTTTCTCACAATGCCATTGTGTGAGGTCCACAGCAGGGCGTACGCATGCGAGGTATCATGTATGATAACTGATTTATCACAGCGTCTGTATTGAACATGGCAGCAAATCAGATTTATAGTTTTAATTTTTTCTGCGCATGATTGAAATTTGAAAAGTGATCTGCTTGATTGCGATCAGCCATACTCTGATATCAAGGTCGATTTTGAATTTCCACAGTGAATGACAAACAACTTAAATATAGCTAATTATAACTGCTAACACGTTAATTTTGACAGGGGCCAATCTCCAATGCACATCTTGGGGCAGTATGGGAAGGAGAATGCAGCTGCCATCTTTGAGCTCTTCCTGGAATGTATGCCAGAATACCCACTTGATAAACCGGATTCAGAAGGAAACACTGGTGATTACATTTTTACTGACAGTACCTTCAATGCGGTAACACACATGTAGTGTTTGTTGGATTTATTTAACTTTCTGCATTCACTAGTATTTTTTATATCCACATTTACCTAATCGGCAGCCCAAATATCTTCACACTGAAACTGGAATTGCAACAGTCTGCAATCATTGGATAGCACCGTGTAGTAGTATACCCTTAAAGGGGTTGTCCCGCGAAAGCAAGTGGGTCTATACACTTCTGTATGGCCATATTAATGCACTTTGTAATGTACATTGTGCATTAATTATGAGCCATACAGAAGTTATAAGAAATTATTCACTTACCTGTTCCGTTGCTAGCGTCCTCGTTTCCATGGAGCCGTCTAATTTTCAGCGTCTAATCGCCGGATTAGACGTGCTTGCGCAGTCCGGGTTTTCTTCTTTTCTGAATGGGGCCGCTCGTGCCGGAGAGCGACTCCTTGTAGCTCCGCCCCGTCACGTGCCGATTCCAGCCAATCAGGAGGCTGGAATCGACAATGGACCGCACAGAAGCCCTGCGGTCCACCGAGGGAGAAGATCCCGGCGGCCATCTTCAGCAGGTAAGTAAGAAGTCACCGGAGCGCGGGGATTCAGGTAAGCGCTGTCCGGTGTTCTTGTTTAACCCCTGCATCGGGGTTGTCTCGCGCCGAACGGGGGGGCTGTTGGGAAAAAAAAAAAAACCTGTTTCGGCGCGGGACAACCCCTTTAAGGGGATTAAGGACAACTGCTGTTCAGATGTCCTTTTAGAGCGTATGAACATCATAGAGTGGGACCCTGCTGTATAAGACAGAAGAGAGCCGCAGGCTTTTGAGTCATCCTTCTATTACAGGACTGTCTTTCAACTGAATGGTCGTCGTGTAATACAAAATCTTCCTCCCCATTAAAGTTAATGTGGTCCACTCCGGGCTGTTTGATTATGTCCTAAGACTGAACTGTTCGGCTGCAGGGATTCCCCTTTCCTGCTCCCTGAAAGCAGCAGGAAAGTGGAATCCCCAGTGCAAATGTGAAACCACCCCATGTCTATGCTGGACGGGCCAGGCTCACTAGTTGTAATGTGTGTGCACATATGTGTAGCCAAATGTTTTATATTTACCATAATGGTTTTGGGTTAGACCAGTCATTTTACACCGCCAACCATTGCCTTGTGTGTTCTCAGCTGGCAGCAGGAATGGATATTATTGTGTGGTGATGACCACCAGCCTTTTCTTCTTGTTTTCAGTAATGTGTAAGATGAAAACGGCATGTAACACATAGAGGACAACTGTGATAGGTTTTGTTATGTTAGAAATGAAATGAAATGCATAAAAGAAGTCCAGGTTCTAGATATATAATTCGTCACTGTGCGGGGTAACACAACTGGGGATGGCTGATATTTTATATTACCCCACTGTGCGGGGTAACACAACTGGGGATGGCTGATATTTTATATTACCCCACTGTGCGGGGTAACACAACTGGGGATGGCTGATATTTTATATTACCCCACTGTGCGGGGTAACACAACTGGGGATGGCTGATATTTTATATTACCCCACTGTGCGGGGTAACGCAACTGGGGATGGCTGATATTTTATATTACCCCACTGTGCGGGGTAACACAACTAGAGATGGCTGATATTTTATATTACCCCACTGTGCGGGGTAACACAACTGGGGATGGCTGATATTTTATATTACCCCACTGTGCGGGGTAACACAACTGGGGATGGCTGATATTTTATATTACCCCACTGTGCGGGGTAACACAACTAGAGATGGCTGATATTTTATATTACCCCACTGTGCAGGGTAACACAACTGGGGATGGCTGATATTTTATATTACCCCACTGTGCGGGGTAACACAACTGGGGATGGCTGATATTTTATATTACCCCACTGTGCGTGGTAACACAACTAGAGATGGCTGATATTTTATATCCATACACTTTGCAGTCGAATATATTCTATTGTTTGTTGAGAGCCATTTCAAGTCGAGGATAAATAGACGGCATCACTAGAAATATTGGCAGGAATGTGTAACCCTACTGACCAGCCGTTTTGCCTCATGTCATTCGTTCTGATCATCTCCTGAAATAATACTTAATCCGTCTATTAGTATTATCATCTATTTTTAATCGCAGCTTTCTGAATTTTTTTCGTAGTTCTCCTCTTGGCCTACATGAAAGGAAATGCCAACCTCTGCCGAGCCATTGTGAAAGCTGGTGCCAGACTCGGAGTCAACAATAACCAAGGGATCAACATATTTAACTATCAAGTTGCTACAAAACAGCTTCTCTTCAGACTACTAGGCAAGTTATACGAATATTTAAAGGGCCACTCCAGGGATTATTTTTTTAGTCATTATGCAGCCATTCCCTAAGTATATAGGTATCAGTTAGTGTTACTTTGGCTAATTATTTCTTCTATCTGAATCTCCCAGCCTCTTTTTCCCCAGATGGTTATGAGTTCTCACTTCTGACCAACTCAGATCTACTTGGGGTTATAGATTAATTTTGTAGTCAGTTTCTCAGTCTTCATTATGCTGTTACGTGATCCCTACAGGGGGACACAGACACTCTTGCCACACTTACTGATAATGATCACACGGCTAGAATAGAAAAATGTGTTGCTGCCGGAGTGGCGCTTTAAAAGAAATGAATAGTGGCTGGTATAGTATGAAGCCTAGTATTCTCTTGTCATGAGCTGCACAAGTGTGAGGGGTGAAATGTGCGATTTATGCAACCTGCTTGTTTCCAGTCCAATTTCTCTTCTCTTTCTGTTTTTAATCTCTCTAAACATCAGATTACTAGAATTAGACTACTCATGTAGAAGATTGGTTTAGATTTATGGGCCGATTTGCATGTCTTTACCAGAGTACCTTTCTTTTCCCAGACATGTTAACGCAGGAACCTCCATGGTGCGATGGTTCCAATTGCTATGAGTGTGCAGCCAGGTTCGGTGTTACAACACGGAAGCATCACTGGTAAGAAGGACCACTTTTACGTAAAGATAACCAATTCTCTTTAAATGATTACTTACAACCTTTCAAGGGAATATATTGCCTATATAATTTTTTTAGCTGATTAAAATCACCTGTCCCTGAATGAGTTACATGCTCCACCTCTGATCACACGACGGTGATGTCATCACAGGTTCTTCACTTTATTAAAAACCTGCAGAGCTGGACAGCAGCCGTGTGCTTACAGGACCTGTGTTGTCACTGTTATGTGATAAGTCACCTCTGTGGGAGGAGTCTGGGTTCACATGCATGTAGCAGAGGTGTGTGTGTGTGTGTGTGTGTGTGTGTGTGTGTGTGACATGCATGTAGCAAAGCTGTGTGTGAGATGTGCATGTAGCAGAGCTATCCATTATCTATCAAACACCCTAGATGCGCAATGACGGTGACGTCATCACAGGTTCTAAAACAGCAGTGCGTGTGCTTATAACTTCAATAGCTTTTACTATATTATAATAGTAAGTGGCGCATTGCGCCAGCAGAAACACTGTTACTATAATTTCATAGTAGTTACTAGTTAGTAATATATGGAGAAAGTCTAAGGCACCAGAGATATCCAATAATAAAATGCCGTTTTTATCTCACCCATTAAAAATACAAAGCACGCATGTTTCAGCCATGCAGGACTTTTGTCAGTCAGGCGTAAGGTAAATACATGCTGCTTTGTATTTCTCCATTGACACAACATAGCGGCTGTTCAATACTGAACGGCTGCTATTTACAATAAGCGATCAGCTCATCCTTTATGCAGCATAAACTATGGACAATGAGCTGAACGATCATCGTTCAGTGTAAACAGTAGCTGTTCAGTACTGAATGGCGCTATGTTATGTCAATAGAGAGGGGCAGAGGAGAGCGAGGCGAGAAATCTCCTGCAGCAGCCCCGCCCCCCTGCTGGCCGCTCTGTGAGCGAGCCAGAGATACTAGCTCCCGTGTAACAGCACAGGAGCGAGGACACACAGGGACGAGTGTCGGGCATCGTTTGCCCAACATTCTTCCCATGTAAATGGGCCTTAACAGATGAGATAAAGGCTGCATTTTATTATTGGATATCTCTGTTGCCTTGGTCTTTTCTCCATATATTATCAATGGTGGTTTGGTGGAAAGACCACGCAGAGTAGTATGGAGGATCAATCAGGTGGTGCATGGGAAACAATCTTACTTTAAAACCAGATATTCAAACATGCTGTAATTTTGTAATCTGTTTTTATTTTCGGATTGTAGATTTTTTTTCTTTTACTGTTTATACACTTAAACTCTGGGGGCTGCCATCTTGCATGAGCTGTAGTTAGCATTTAGAGAGGTGCTTTACAGCAGAACCCACTGACGTCAATGGGGAAGAGTTGTAGTCATGCTGACGTGCAGGGAAGGGGAGGTGGTGAGCTGTGACTATCACCTATTGTAGATCATGTGGTGTTTGTGTAGGTATAATGCATCATTTATAATCCTGCCTGTGATGATAATGAGATGACTACTGGAAAGTGATCTCTACAGAAGAAGTGTCTGACTATTATTAGGCTTAGTGATCAATGTGAATATTGCAGAATCTTAGGATTTTTTTTTTTTAAATATAAAGACCTCAAAAATAAAAAAGATAACCAAAAATTCTTCAAAACATGTTTAATTATAAAAAACTTTGCTTATAAAATTGGAAATCTTCTGATGACACATTTCATTTGAGCAGAACCCTAACCAAACTCCAAAAACTGAGGTTGTCATGCTACTAAATCCACTTTTGCTCTCCTATTGTTAACATAATCATGCTTTGAAGTAATGTCTGCCTACGTCTGATTGTCAAGTTCATATTTTGTTTTCTCTTCTTACAGTCGACACTGTGGACGACTCTTATGTCATAAGTGCTCAACAAAGGAGATTCCCATCATCAAGTTTGACTTGAATAAACCGGTCCGAGTTTGCAACATATGCTTTGATGTTTTGACTCTGGGTGGGGTGTCTTAGTACACTTGGCAGCATATTCTTGCTACATGAAGAACAGCAGCTTAAAAGGCTGCTGGGTTGAGCTGCAGAGATTTGCACTTCATCATGGACAAAGGACCATATTATGATATATTCCAGTATAAACAACTTGATTGTACATGTATAGGCTTTGCTAGATACTAACTGGACTCCTTTTTAAGTCAAGTAAAATTATGTACTAGTTTGGAAGAAGCAACGTTGATCTCACGTCATAGTATGGTCTGAAGATCAATGCATCATATCCACCGTCTCTTCCTCTTGTTCCTCAAGAGCTTTTCAGATTACCACTCATTTACATGATCTTAAAATAATGTCTTCTGCCTGTCAAATGTGTGCTGTGTGTCCCCATAAACCGTGGGTGAATATACAAGATGGAACGTTTTGTAATACAGGGTTCAGTTTTGAGGAAAGCCAATAAAAGTGTGGCCTTAAATTATAAGCTGTATAACCAACATTATAATGAAATCTTTATAGCACCTTCCTTATTTAGTATGCCCATATCATGAAGAAGAAAAATTGGTTTCAACATCCTTATTACCAACTTATCAAAGGCCTCTATAATTTTGTCATCACCTTTCCCGATAATTTAATTGTACTTCTTACACACCTGCACAATGTTTCTTATATCCTCATAATATCAAGTGCCCCTTGTAATAGATTTAACACTTGTGGAATTCTTTAAACACTAACATGTCATAAGAAAAAGATGTTGAGCCTATGAGCTAATCATTTGTTATACAAATTAAATATCCAAGCTACATGGACGTACGTTTGTTTGTTTTTTAGCAGAAAAAAATGGCATATTAGGCTTTTCTCACATGAGCGTATGCTTACTGCAGTTTTTGTGTGTGTAATAAGCAGTACCAATATCCCATAGACTTTAACTGTGCCTCTCACACAAAGCTTGAGAAATACACGTGCAAAACAAAATGTGGCATGCACTATCTTGGCACATATTACGCACGCATACATGCTAAGATAGTGTATGGGGATGGTCCATACACAGCAAGTACGCATGTCATTGCATACGTGCTGCACACTCGCACACAGCTTGTTATGCCCCTTTTTTTCTAAGTAGGAGATTTTCATCATAATGAAAAATAGACAGAGCTTGACAAGGCAGTATTCACACTTCAGCCACATGGTTCTCAAAGCAGCACAGTGCCAAAAATAAATTTCTCGTCCGTATCATTGGGGGCCACAGCCTAGACCATGGGATATAGCCACTGCCCTAGGAGGCGACACTAAGCAAAAAAGTGTTAGCTCCTCCCCTCTGGCTATATCCCCCCTGCAGGCACTCAGCTAATTAGTCTTTAGCTTAGCCACGTCTGCCTCCTAGCAGACACTATTTGCGGGAATCCGGGGAGTCAGGGCTTTTCCCTGGCTCTACTGGCCTCCCGGGGGAGACGCAGGCAGGGGGTGTCTCCACCACTACTGCGGCGTCTCACCCAGCGAAGAAAAAGGGGCCCGACCATGCAATGCGCATCTGAGTCGGTTACCCGCCAGCCATAGGGCTCCCCCTCCCTGGAGTGCGCACTGTCTGACGGTGATGCATAGGGGGCAGCACTGCTTGAGTGGTCGACGCGCGGACAGGCTGTGGCCCCCCGGACAAGACCCCATCGGGACTCCATACGGACAGCAGTGGCGGCAGTGGCAGGGCACGGTACCTTCAGCAGAAGCAGCAGCAGGCAGTAGCAGCAGCATCTCTCCCGGACAAGGGCTGAAGCAGGGCAGCTGACAGGACGCTGGGACGCCGGCCGGCAAGCCACTTCCGGTCGCGGCGCTCCGGGGGGCGGGGCGCCGTCGGGCGGCCGGAAAAACGTCACTTCCGGGTCACGGACGGACTTCCGGGGGAAGCCACGCCCCCTCCGACTGCGGCAAGTTTAAAAAGAGCAGGCAGACAGGGGTCTGACTGCTCTCAGCAGCTGAACCTAGTTCTGCCTGCACCCCGGAGCCCAGCACTGCATGTTTCTTCTGACCATCAGAGGGCAAGCATCGCAGCCATCCAGACCTCCACGGAGAAAAAACACCCGGACAGCAGCAGCACCTCCTGTCTCGGGCATCAATAGCTGCAACTACCCCGCAACAGTCCCTGCCACAACACCTGCCGGGTCACCTACGCTACCAGACCGTGCGGTGGACCCGCGTCGACCTCTGACAGCATCCAAGCGTCAGGACCAGAGACTCCAGCTGGACCAGGGGAACCGCGGAAACAGCTGCTAGACCGGGTAAGCCCTGCCCAAGGCAAAGCACTTTGCGGTGTTTCCCCACCCCTCCCTGTCCCCCCTGCAGGCGTGTTTCCTGTAACAGTACGTAGCCGCCCCGATACCGGGAAGCTGTTGCTCTTGCCATGTCTGACCCCAGATCAGAGGGTTCCAGCCCGGCCAAAGGGAGGGTGAAGCATTACGCTTGCTCTATTTGCAGCGTTAAGTTTGCGTGCGGTCAAACCGACCCCCGCTGCGCGAGATGTACCACGGCACGCGCAGCTCCAGGGACCCCGGTGCCCCCCGCCGCCCCTGTGGAGCCAGGGCCCGAACCCCAATGGGCAAGGTCCCTGGCCGCTGCCGTTTCCGGCTTAGCCACATCCTCTGCGGCAATTTTACGCCGGTTAGAGCCCAGCTCCGACGCGTCCTCCTCAGAATACGCACGAGGGAGGGCACGCAAAAGAAGGAGGTCCCGCAGTAGCAAGGACTCCCCCCGGAGATCGCGACGCACCAGGAGGTCAGACAGATCCTCCAAGTCCAGGCGGTCCAGGGACTCTCACGGCTCCAGGGAATCCGTGCATACGTACCATAGATCAAGGCACTCGTCACGGTCCCGGTATTCTGCGAGACCGGCCCGGTTTCTCCATGACTCCTCACGGGCGTCCCAGGACACGGCCCAAACGGCAGGCGAGGACAGTGGGTCGGAAGACTACGACCACTCAGCGGGCTCGTCAGCTTCTGAATTAGACGAGGAGCAAGTGTCGCGCCTAGCCAGCCTAATGGATAGCCTGGTGATATCCGTAAGAGAAACCCTCCAGGTTACGGAGGAAACAGTAGAGATGGCGCCTTCCACGGTGTCGTTTAGACGGCAGAGGAAATCACGGCAGGTCTTTCCTGACCACTCGGATTTTTCGGAAGTCCTGAACAAGGAATGGCAGAACCCGGACAAAAAATTTAGGCAACCCGGGAAAACTTGGGAAATTACGTACCCATTCCCAGGGGGCTTGAAGAAGGGTTGGGCGGTACCTCCAGTAGTCGACCCACCCGTGTCACGACTAGCTAGAAGCACAGCGTTGCCAACAGCCAAAGTAGCGACGCTAGCTAACCCGCAAGACAGGAAGCTGGACACTTTGGCAAAAACAGTATTTCAAGCCACAGGCACGGCCTTGCAACCGATTTTTGCGGCTGCATGGGTCAGTAAGGCATCCACAGCCTGGGCCAAACAATTACGAAAAGACATCATAGCAGGCGCTCCACCAAGTGAGTTGCTCGAGCTGACAGACAATGTCATACAGGCAAACAAGTTTGTATGCACAGCACAACTTGACGCAGCCAAATTTGTGGCCCGGGCGTCCGCCGCATCGGTAGCAACAAGGAGAACACTCTGGCTGAAGAGCTGGTCAGCTGATAGAGCGTCCAAGATGGCGCTAACAAAATTGCCCTTTGAAGGAGACAGGCTATTTGGGCCCAAACTGGATGACATGATAAAGGACGCCACGGGCGGTAAGAGCACGTCATTACCGCAAATGCCGGCAAGAAAGGAGAAGGTCCCATTAAAAAGGAAGCCTTTTTTAGGCCCTTTCGACGTTTCTCATCCCGCCCAGGGTCGGGGCAGTGGTCCCAATCTACGAGAACCCTGACAGAGTCAAAGAGGGGCCCCTCCTTCAAAACAAACATGGCGATCCCGGCCCGGAACAGCTAAAACGGTGGGATCAAAAAACGTGGCGTGAGACACTGCCCCCACCCAGTGTCACCAGGGTGGGGGGCAGGCTCTCCCAATTTTGGGAGACATGGGGGAGGCACGTGAACGACAAGTGGGGGTACAGGAGATTGTGACATCCGGGTACTCAATGGAATTCACGACCCTCCCTCGGAATTTTTTCTGCAAGTCCAGAGTGCCTACCACCCCGGAAGGGGTAGCCAACCTACAGCAAGCAGTACAGAATCTACTAGCACAAGGGGTTGTGAAACCGGTGCCAGGAGTTCAGGAGAGGCAGGGGTTCTACTCAAACCTTTTTCTAGTACCCAAAAAAGATGGCAGAGTGAGGCCGGTCCTGGATTTAAGGAAGTTGAATCGATTCGTCAAGACAAAACATTTTCGGATGGAGTCAATCAAGTCCGTGATAACATCCATGCAGCCGGGGGAATTCCTGTCCTCGATAGATATCAAGGACGCCTATCTTCATATCCCGATTCGGGAAACACATCAAAAATTCCTCCGCTTCGAAACACAGGGAAGGCACTTTCAGTTTACGGCGCTGCCATTCGGCCTGTCTACTTCGCCAAGAGTTTTTACGAAGGTACTAGCAGCAGTGATGGCGCTAGTCCATGCGGAAGGTATATCGACCATTCCATACCTAGACGACATACTAATAAAAGCACCATCGTGGGACGACAACATCAGGAGCTTGAACGTCACGATAAAAACCTTAGAAGAATTCGGCTGGATAGTGAACCGCGAAAAGTCATGCCTAATACCAACACAACGTTTGGAATTTTTGGGCATGATCTTCGACACCAGGCACCACCGGATCCTGCTACCTCAAGCAAAGGCACACAAGCTCTGGCAGGGCGTTCGGTCCCTAATACAGGGGAAACCACTAACCATCAGACATTGCATGGCTATCCTGGGCCAGATGGTGGCAGCATTCGAGGCAATCCCCTTCGCCCAGTTCCGATCAAGGATGTTACAACACCTGATACTGTCGTGCTGGAATGGGTCCCGGCTGACCCTGGAACAGCGGATCCAGATAACCCCTCAGGTCCGAGGGTCACTGAAATGGTGGCGGAAACCTGGCAGGCTTCAGGCGGGACGACCTTTGGGCCCCAGGCGATGGACAGTAGTGACGACGGACGCCAGCCTTTCGGGTTGGGGCGGAACACTGAGGGATCAATCTGTTCAAGGAGTTTGGTCACAAAGAGAAGCAAGGCTTCACATAAACATCCTGGAACTGCGCGCCATCTACCGGACTCTCTGACATTTCGGGCCCAGTCTCGAGAGAAAAAGCGTACGCATCCAGACGGACAACACCACAGCGGTGGCCTATGTCAACCGGCAAGGGGGAACACGGAGCACGTCGGTGATGAGCGAGGTAGCAGCCATACTAACATGGGCGGAGAGGCATCTAAACTCAATATCCGCGGTGTACATCCCCGGAGTGGAAAACTGGGTGGCGGATTACTTAAGCCGGGAGAGAGTAGATCCCGGCGAATGGGGTCTGCACCCAGAAATCTTTCAAACGATATGCCTGAAATGGGGCACCTCATGGCGTCACGGCTAAACTACAAGGTACGCCCATTTGTGTCCCGAGCACGGGACCCACAGGCAGCGGCAACCGATGCGCTGACAATTCCGTGGAGGAAGTACAAACTCCTATACGTATTCCCACCAATCCCGCTCATACCGAGGATCCTAGGAAAAATCAAGCAGGAAGGACGACCAGCGATATTGGTAGCGCCAAACTGGCCAAGAAGGAGCTGGTACGCGGCCATCCTAGAAATGCTGTTCGACACACCGTGTCATCTTCCGGAGCGAAGAGACCTGCTATCCCAGGGACCTTTCGTTCACCCGGATTCCAAGTCTCTACATTTGATGGCCTGGCCGTTGAGACTGAGGTGTTGAGAAGGAAAGGTTATGCGGAGAATGTAATCCAGACAATGATATGAGCCAGAAAACCAGCCTCGTCAGCAATTTACTATAGAGTCTGGAAGCGCTTCTTCATCTGGTGCGAGGAGAGGCGGTTACAACCGATGCAATTTTCGGTGGCCAGAATCCTTGCATTCCTACAATCAGGCCTTGAAGTAGGATTAAGGGTAGGCTCGCTGAGGGGCCAGGTGTCAGCACTAATGGTACTGTTCCAAAGACCAATTGCAAACAGGATGGCGGTACGTACATTCCTACAAGGAGTCGCCCATACAACACCCCCGTTTAAACCTCCTGCCCAAACTTGGGAACTTAATCTCGTGTTGGACACTATTACAGACCACCCCTTTGAGCCGCTGAAGGAAATCCCTATGCGGTTACTGACCTGGAAGGTGGCATTCCTCGTCGCTATCACGTCGATCCAGAGGGTCTCAGAACTAGCGGCGTTGTCTATACCAACGCCATATATGACCTTCCACCAAGACAAAGCGGTACTAAGACCATCACCCGAGTTTCTACCAAAAGTAGTCTCGCAGTTTCATATTAATGAAGAGATTGTTCTGCCCTCTTTTTGTCCAAATCCAGTACACAAAAAGGAAAAACTGCTGCACCACCTGGACGTGGTAAGGGCGCTAAGAACCTACGTGAAGAGAACAAAGGAATTCCGCAAGACCGACTCCCTCTTCGTTATTCCGGAGGGGACCCGAAGGGGCCTGGCAGCCTCAAAAGTCACCCTATCAAAATGGATAAGGTCCCTGATAACAGAGGCATATCGAGCCTCGGGACGCTCGCCACCATTTCGGGTTACGGCCCACTCCACACAGGCAGCCACCTGGACTTCATTACATACATTCTCAAAATTTTATAGTCCACATAGCTGCATCATTCGACGCCGCTCTTGGACGAAAAATCTTGCAGGCGGCGGTCGTTTGACCGCACAGCCGAACTTGCAATGCCCACCCAAGATATATTTTTTCGGGACTGCTTGTGAACGTCCCATGGTCTAGGCTGTGGCCCCCAATGATACGGACGAGAAACAGATATTTTTGGTATAATTTACCGTAAAATCTCTTTCTCGTCGCGTTCATTGGGGGCCACAGCACCCACCCCTTATTATTTAGGCGGTTGCTGGAACTTTCTGTTCTTCGGTCTTTTTTGTGGCAAAAAATTATGCCAGAGATATATGTTTTGGTATGTATAGAACATAATATGTATAATTTGACTCCCACTGGCTTCCTACTGCTTGCAGACAGACTAATTAGCTGAGTGCCTGCAGGGGGGATATAGCCAGAGGGGAGGAGCTAACACTTTTTTTGCTTAGTGTCGCCTCCTAGGGCAGTGGCTATATCCCATGGTCTAGGCTGTGGCCCCCAATGAACGCGACGAGAAAGAGATTTTACGGTAAGTTATACCAAAAATATCTGTTTAGTCCTCTAATGCTGCGTTTAGACAGAGCTATTATCATGCAAAAAAAATTGTTCAAATTGAAAGTGAACAGTAATCGATCATTTTAAATACAAGCCAACGGCGAATGAGAATTGTTTGCTTCTTGTTCGTCATTCAGTTTCTGCATCATTGTTGGCTCATTCACTTAAAACAGCAATTGTTCAGTCCCTGTACTCACTTATGCAGGGATTGAATGAGTCTTGGTTCAACTAGCCAGTGATGCATTTGCCTGTCTAAACAGACTGCAGAAGTGCATCAACGAGATAGCGGTGATGTCACTCGCTCGTTTAAACGAGAATCTGCTCATCTAAAAGGGCTATAACTTCTGTACTGCCAATTTATATCTCTCAAGACTTTTCAGATAAACATATAAGGAAGCACACAACAGAACAAAGATAAAGACAACGTAAATCAGACACACACGAAAGGAAGGGGAAAGAAAGAGAAGCCAGTGTCCTAGCCAACCCGAATTGTCAAAGATAATCTATATGAAATAGAAAATTACGCATACTAAGCTTGGATTCCAGAAAGCTAAGGGGGCCCACATGATAATTTTGAAATGTAATCCAGGGATCCCACATCACGCAGAAAGTCATGTGGGATTGGTATGTTTTCAGAGAATTCGGATGCAATCGCATCCTCGATTTGCATGATACCATGGAACTCCTCCGCCCCGTGCACTCGAGAAGGGGAAAAGGCAGATCTCCAGAACCAAACGCATAAAGGCAAGAAAGTGTGGATCAACTCTCCTCTTAATCTAATGGAGCATTGGCAATAAAGCGATTTGCTTGGAAATCTGCCACTGTCGCCTCTCGCTCACTGAAGACCTGGACCATTCAGTTCCTGCCCACCTACCAGATCATGGTGTGACGCAGTTATGCCGCACCATGGGTCTCGTTGCAGAATATGTTAGCACTATACAAATAACATGTCCCCTTTGCCCCCTTCCTCACATTGCGCCCTTAGTGAACAGAAGCACTTCTGGGCTTTAGTACAGGTGTATCCGTTTTAGGTCCTGGCCCCTTCTCTCCTGTCTCTGTTGTTCCCCTTTTGTCCCCTCTAGCCATCTTGGGAAGCTCCTGCTCCTATAGATACACCCCTCCACCTATAGTCCCCCACCTTTTTCTTTGGAACCCTTTCTCTAACATTCTGCATTTTTTAGTTCTATAGGTCCTCCTAGTCTATCACTGGCCCACTGCTAACTGCTCCCTCTACACACACCGCTAGGCCATCCCTGGTACTGGCAACTTGACTGAAGCCTTCTGCTGCCAGGAGGAAGGGGGGGGGGGAGAGGGTGAGCAGCCTCCAGCCTTTCTCAGCACTGGTCTGTCCAGTGGTGGAACTAAAGATCTCTCAATCCATGGTTACAGCCAAGGAACATTTTGCCTCACACCCAGTCTCCTCTAGTCCTCAGTCCACCTCCCAGGACAAGTTGGAACTATCCAGAGAGAAATCACAGCATGACAGAACTCTGAAATGTGCCCAGGAGTCCTTGCCTCGTTCCTCATCCCCATGGCTTACCTCGGATCACTCTTTGTCCATAGATGACCAGCTCTTCTCAGGGGAACTATCCCACTCAGGATCTAAATCCGAATCTGATCCAGATCAATCTGTCAGGAAACGGGATATGGTTGACAGCCCTATTATAGCCATCTGTGAAATTCTACAACTTGGACATGGCCTTTACATAAGAGATCTTCTTCAGGCAGATCAGTTATTCCCTCAAGACATTCAGTAACCACCCTGAGTTCGATGACCTTGTGTCCAGGGAGTTTAAATACCTGGATAAAAGTTTTCTGAGACCTAAACGTGGAAGACTTGTCTCAAAGTGGCCCTCCTTTCCCTATGGTGGAGCCCCATGTGCTGCCTTTTCTGTTCAACCACTTTACATTTGTTAGATGCAGCTTCACTTAAAGATCCCACATCTTGACGCTTCCACTAAATTTGCTTTTGAAATTGCAGGCTCTGTGCTTCATCTAGCCTTTGCCACCACATGATTCTCTTAAGACAGTTTCCACCTGGCCAAAATAACGAAAGCACAAGACTCTGTCCAGAGCCCCAGCTGCTGAGCTGGTGGATATTTACAACCAGATCGTGCACGTGGGAAAGTATCTCTGCACATGCTCATCCCAGGTGTCTGCTAATATAATAGCTATTCGGCCTCTTTCACACGGGCTACAAAATTGTGCGATTTTATTTATTTATTTTTTTTGTAGCGATGCGACATCACTGCATAACGCATGTATGTGAAGCTCATGGTTTCCAAAGGGGTTCTTTCAGGCTACAAAAACATCTTATGTGAAAACCCATTGGAAACCACGGACTTCACATTCTTGCGATTTTTGTAGCCCGTGTAAAAGAAAGCTTAAGGCCTGGAATGCCGCTGCAGCTTCTAAGTGATTTGTTTGTTCATCCCCAAACTTGATGACATAATCTCCGAAGCCACAAGTGGCAAAAGTTCCCTCAACCTAAACCTAAACACTTTATCAGAGGTCAGGTACTTGAAGCCAGGAACTCGCAAGTCCGCTTTGTCATGAAGGGGTGCCCCCACCTGAGTTTCCCACTTGGGTGGGAAGACAACTCCTGATGAGCGCGGTGGTCTGGTTGTCTATTGTCCCAGACACCTGGGTCAGAAAAGTGGTCTCCACTGGTTACAAAATAGTTTTACTTTATTCCCCACAGCTGTTTTTCACTCCCATCCTCCCTGATCCCCCTCTGCTTTTTGTTCGCTCTTCGATCACGTCATTATCATTCCAGTCCCACACTATAAAAGGTTCAAGGGGTTCTACTGGAATCAGTTTGTTGTGCCCAAGGACATTTCGGTCCATCCCAGCTTGGACTTGAAGTTACTGAACCGGTATGTGTACCTACAGCATTTTCAAATGTAAGTCGTCCATTCCATGATAGCATCAATAAAGACACAGGAATTTATTTTATGGGTGGACATTCAGGATGTTTGCTTGCATATCCGCATCTTTCCCTGTTGTCAGTGATCCCTCCAATTTGTAGTTCAGTCTGCACACTTCCAGTTTGTTATGCTGCCATTCAGGTGAGCTAAGGCTCCATCTGTCTTTAGGAAAACCATGGTGGTGGTTGTGGGGGGTTTTTTGAGATCCATGGGAGTTAGTCATACCATACTTGGATAACATCCCTCATCAAGGCCCTGTCCAAGAACTTGAAGAGCCTCAAGCTCACCATGGACATGCTCTCTTGCTTCGGCTGGATAGTTAACAAGTCAAAGTCATGTCTCGTGCCTTCGCTGTGGGTTCTTTTTCAGTTCCACTCCAAACAGCTATTCTCTCCACCTGAAACTGCTGTCTCTAGACTAATCCCTTCCATCTTTACACACAAGTGTATCAAGTCCTCCTATGGTTCCTTCATTCCCCTCTGATCCTCCCAGGTCTCTCTTTACTCCCTGTCCACTCACTAGTCATCACCACAGATGCCAGGCTTCTGGGCTGGGCCATAGTGTTCGTCTACTACATGGTTCAATGTTGCTGAAACCCTCTGATATCCTGCCTGTCCATCAACATCATAGAGCTACAGACAATCTTCCTTTCCTTCCCCCATTGGCAAGCCTTGCTTGTGGGGCATTGGGTGCGGTGCCGATAGGTGGGAATAGCCTACTTATGAAGAGCTATTTTTTTTTTGGTCCTTTAATGTCACACCTCCTAGTGGCATTGGCCAACAAACATGGTGTAAAGAAGCAGTACAAACTCTCAAAAGACCTATTTGTGTGATTTAATAAGATAGCCTAGTACTACAGCCCTTTAACCTTTTCCAATCCATTTATTTTTTCTCACCCATTCTCCCCAGCTCCAAATAAATTGGAGCTGGGGAGAATGGGTGAGAAAAAATACATTTCCCTGCACCCTCCTGAACTGACAGAGTTCAGGAGGGTGCAGGTGCTCACTGCACCGTGGGAGATCCTGCTTACCTGTCCGGCGTCTTCCGCATTCTCCTTCTGCCTCCCGGCTCGGCAATCATGTGACCGCTGGGGTCAGGTGGCATCCAGCGGTCACATGATCGCCGAGCCTGGAGACAGAAGGGAGAATGCGGAAGACACCGGTCAGGTAAGCAGCCCCCCCCCCCCCCCCCCCCCACGGTGCAGGCTCCCGGCTCGGCGTTCATGTGACCGCCGGGGGTCAGGTAACACCGGCGGTCACATGATCGCCGGCCGGAATCTCCGTGCATTACATAGCGCTAATTGAGCGCTATGTAATGTGTAAAGGAGAAGGCAGAAAGGGTTAAAAACCCTTTCTGCCGTCTCCTCGGGGGTCCTCGATGAGGACCAGTGCAGGAGTGTATCTGCACCGGATGTGTCTGACGATCGGGTGCAGATCCACTCCTGCACTGCAGTGTCGGGCCTGCCCCGACATCGGAGCTGTGGAGGGAAATGATAATGTCGGGGCAGGCCCGACATTGGACTGGAAAGGGTTAAGAAAGAGAATAGGTGCAGAGGAGAAAAGCATAAAGAACAAAAAAGGAACCCCCATGTAATGTCAGTAACTGATTCTGAACATCTAAAGTTCAGAAGAATATATAATATCTGCAATCATATGTTAAATCAAGGAATAGATGTAGTTTTTAGCAAAAGACTCCTTTTGTCCAATTAGTAAACCAAGTCTACTTTATTTGATGGTTAACATTAAACTGCCTTTATGCTATCAACAAAATTCAAAACAAAGCTAATTTGAGGGATAAACAGTCCTACTTGTTATTTCCTATACTTGTACCTAAACTATCACACTTTACTACACAGATTTGGACAAATTTACCGCTTTCCTACTATCAGACAAATGGAGAAGGATTTCAGCTACCTCACATCAAAGCGTATGGTCCGAGTCAAGACTCATCCATGCATAGGGAAAAATGAAAAAAGACAACCACCCATAAAAAACACTGGTTTATTGTCAAAAATGTAAAATGTCAGGAAGATATACAGACAAGTAACAGCTTCCGCATTTCAGGCTGAGTCTCAGCCCTTAAGCTGTTTTTACATGAAAAAACTATTGTTCGGATTCCCACGATCCAGTGAGAATCTGAAAGATTATCGTTCAGTGTAAATTCATGCACCGACTGAATGATGAACAAGAAGTCTTTCACTTCTCGCTCTTCGTTAAGTTTCTTCATGCAGAAAACTGAACGACGTATTGTTCAGTGTAAACAGTCTGAACTGAGGCAGTCGTTCACTTGATGCAAAATTGTCAGACCAACACATGTAGTAAGAACAAGCATCCAAAATTCCTCCCTATTTTGAAGTTTACGATGGTAATCACAACTTCACTTCGAATTGGGCATTTAACTCATTCAATTCCTGAAACATGCAATGTAGAAAATCACCCTGATGTACTGAAGAAACATGGTGTGAGACGGCAGAAGCATTTGTAACAATACTGTTAGCAATATTAGAATATGGACTTAGGGATAACAGCTGACTCAGTGTAGGAGCCGTTTTGGCTATACATTTGTTGTTACCATATAATACTGCGCCAATACCGCATCAGTATGAAGGACTGGGGCATACTTATGTATAATTTCACAAATTTGGGTGAACTCAACACTGTAAGGCCACTCTAACACACAGCGTCAGCAAAACACTGCAATTTTTACCATAGTTTTTGGTCGCAAGTTAGTGTTCGACAGCAATGCTTAACGCACACCATCATTGTGATTGGTAATGAGTTGTGTTTAAAAAGCGCAAAAACTCGACAGGATAAGCTGGAGATTCATGGAGGCGACTCTTGCAAAGTTGGGAGTGGGGCCCAGGACGCTCTCCTGGATCATGGCCCTATATCATAATCCTTCGGCACAAGTCAGGGTCAATGGTGGTCTGGCCCCCCCCCCCTTTTGTGATCAAAAATGGTACGCGGCAGGGGTGTCCCCTGTCCCCCACCTTGTACATCCTAGTGATGGAAACCTTAGCCAACGCCATAAGAAACAACCCCTCCATACGGGGCGTGCAGGTGGGGAGGGAAGAACATAAGATCTCACTATTCGCGGATGACCTTCTGGTCTACGTTACTGACCCTTGCATTGGCCTCCCCAACATTATACAAGAGTTCAAGACATTCCGTAAACTTAACAACTACAAGGTCAATGCCCAAAAATCCGTCATTCTTAACGTCTCTATTCCGCAACGAAACGTGGAGGACTTGACCTCAGCCTTCCCATTTCTTTGTAAACAGGACTCCTTTAAATACCTGGGGATCCTGATCCCAACTGATCCATCCAGACTGTACGAATTAAATTACAAACCATTCTTGTTGACCCTTAAAAGGGACCTAGAAAGCTGGGTAGGAGCGCCATTATCATGGTTCGGCAGAATGGGTGCGATTAAAATGGACATCCTCCCTAGGTTATTGTATGTTTTCCAAACTGCACCATGTAACCCCCCAAAAGACTTCTTCGATAAAGTACGCAGTCAAATACTTCAGTTCATATGGAAAGGAGGATCTAAGAGACTCAGCTATAAGAGCCTAACTAAACGAAAGGAGAAAGGAGGCGGGGGACTTCCGAACTTTCGCCTATACCACAACGCGGCAATAGGAACCCTCATACTAGACCTATTCCACCATAGAACAGACAAATGTTGGGTACAAATCGAAAACGAAAACAACACCCTAGAGACGAGGGGAGTGTTTTGGATTCCGGGTAAGGTCAGCCGGGGAAAAATGGAGACATAAGCCCTGATGAACACACTCCTGGGGGCATGGTGGGGGGGGGGTGCGAGATGTCGGTCCCGGGGCACCTGACTCCACTAGTGGGCAACCCACAGCTTGCAGCAACAATATCTTCCCATAACTTGGGGTTCCTGTCGCCGGGGACGGAGCCCAGGGTGGGGAACGTGGTGGACTCTGGGGGTATACAAGGCCTGGTGGATCTGGGGGGGGACACGGGAGCTCCCCCCTGGGCTCATGGATGCAATACCTTCAGGTTCGCAGCTACCTGGAGAGAATAAAACCAGAGGGGGGCTGGAGCGAGAGCCTTACCCCCTTCGAGAGATTATGCTGTGCCTCGGAAATACCCAGACATACAGTCTCACTGCTATACGACCAACTACTAAAGGAAAAGCTTGATAATCATCTCCCCAGGTGGTTGGGCGCGTGGGAGGAGGCCTTGGGTAGGTCATTTCCCGGGGAGCTCTGGAACAAGGCGTTCCAACTCACACATAAGATGTCCATAGCCAGCAAACTACAGGAGCTAAACTTTAAAATTCTTTCACAGTGGTACATGACCCCGGAGAGACTACACACCCTCTTTCCATCGACCCCGAACACCTGTTGGTGTTGCAGGGCGGACGTGGGCTCAATGCTCCACATATGGTGGGGATGTCCCATGGTCACTTCCATATGGCAGGACGTGAAGTGCTTATACGAGAAGGTGAGCAGGGAATCTCTGACCCTGACACCCGAGTTGGCACTTTTGTCCATCTCGCCTGACGGCGCCCCCTCACTCAAAAAAGGCTTATTGAAATTTTTCATCATTGCTACGAGGCAATCGATTCCCAGGTTTTGGAAACAAGGAATAGAAATACCTAGAAGTGCATGGGTGGGGGCGATGGATGAAATAGAAGGCATGGAGAGACTGAGGCTCTCGGACGACCCGTCGGGTCATGACACATTCTATCGTACATGGGCAACATGGATAGACATCCGGAGCACACCCTTATTCGCTAGTTGGTTACACTCAGGGACCTGTGTGTAACTCGACCAAACTATACAATAATCCTGGAGTCCCCAACTGATCCCCCCGCATCAACCCCCCCTACCCCTTCCCATCTTACCCCCCCCCCCCCTGTTTGTATACCGTACAAAATTTCACAGAGAAGTAGTGCACTTTTCCAGTTAAAGGGGTTGTCCCGCGCCGAAACGTTTTTTGTTTTTTTTTCAACCCCCCCCCCCCCCCGTTCGGCGCGAGACAACCCCGATGCAGGGGTTAAAAAAGAACACCGCACAGCGCTTACCTGAATCCCCGCGCTCCGGTGACTTCTTACTTACCTGCTGAAGATGGCCGCCGGGATCTTCTCCCTCGGTGGACCGCAGGGCTTCTGTGCGGTCCATTGCCGATTCTAGCCTCCTGATTGGCTGGAATCGGCATGTGACAGGGCGCAGCTACACAGAGTCAGCATCCTGCACGAGCGGCCCCATTGAGAAAAGAAGAAGACCCGGACTGCGCAAGCGCGTCTAAATTGGCCATTAGACGCCGAAAATTAGACGGGCTCCATGGAAACGAGGACGCTAGCAACGGAGCAGGTAAGTGAAAAACTTCTTATAACTTCTGTATGGCTCATAATTAATGCACAATGTACATTACAAAGTGCATTAATATGGCCATACAGAAGTGTATAGACCCACTTGCTGCCGCGGGACAACCCCTTTAAGATTTATTAAGTTTCATTGTTAAACTCATCTAACAGCATACTGAGACATCACAAATGTTTTCCCCTTTTTTGCTTATTTTGTGAAACCAATAAAAATTTATTGAACGAAAAAGCGCATAAACGCGGCAAAATAGAGATGACAGCGCTCGAAAATCATGGTGTTATTGATGGTCTCCTTGGATCTACATTTATATATTGAGAATCTCACTAGCCAGGCCAAACGCACTTTAAAGATGTTATTAACCCCTTTATGACACAGGATGTAAGGTTACTTTCTGCACGTTTTGCAAATGTATCAAGGAAGATCGCGGGGCGATCTCACTCCATAGATCACAGCTGCTGGATGTTTCTTACAGCCGACACCGCGTGCAACAGCTCCCTTAAGCCTCGCGGCTCATCAAAACCGTTAATCCTTTAAATGCCAATTCTGTAAGCAGGATTTAAATTCTCCAGCTGATGCTCTGGGGTCCCATACGGCTCCTGCAATGAGATCGCAGGGAGCCGTGCAGGTGTCGTGGCAGCCGGGCTGCCATAGCTGAATATCTATCAAGCCGTGTCAATGGCACGGCTTGATAGAATGCTTGTTAGAACGCTGTATAATGCGTTCATACTGCAGGAGCCTTTAAAGCATCGCAAGTTCTTGTTCCATCTGGTGACTAAAAATAAAGTTAAAATCAAGTTTAAAAAGTTTTACTAATTATTTTAAAAAAGTAATAACGAGGCGTGGCCTGGCCGATGGAGAGCTAGGACGTGCCGCACTTCAGCTCCGTTTTCCCCACGGCTCAAAACATCTAAAAAAGGGCATCCAAACCCCCTAACCACACCAAACCCGAACATGGTGAGGAGAAGAAGAGCCACAAGCCTCACCAGGAGCAGAGAGGAGGATTCCGGGCCCCTTGACCGCTTCATAACAGCCGGCGGAGATCTCTGCAGGCAGGAGGACGAAGGCGGGAATCGGCCCCCGGCAGAGCGGACGAAGGACAGAGAGGGGAGAAGACGCCGTACAGAGGAATCGGAGGAGTTGGACGTCAGCGAAAGGCCCCAGGACGGAGAGCGCAACCCCAGGTCTCCCACACAGCGAGCGGACGACCCACGCGACAACAAGATGACGCCGGACGAAGCCCCGCTGCCGCGCCCGAAACCCACAGTAATAGAGGGAACCCACCAGACATCCACAACGGCGCACATCGGCTCTCCGCCGCACAAGGTGCCTCACTCACCATCCACCGAGGCCTACCGCTCACCGCCAGCGGAGTCGCGAGCCCGGAGAATCCTGCCGGAAGTGCGGGCCTGGCCGCCATCTTCACCCACCACAATACCGGAAGTGAGGGAGGAGCAAGGCGCGAGGCCGCAAAGCGCCGGAACGGACGCCCCCAGCAGCCTCCAGGGACCCGGTGAGACACCAACCAGGGGGAAGGGAGGCCAGAAAGACCCCTATATCTTCAAAAATCACAGTCCTGTCCGCAGGGCAGTAGCCGCGCAGGTAGAGGGGACGAAGAAGGGCCAAAAGGACCTGCCTAGGCCATATGAGCCCATGATTGAAGGGGATGAGGAGTGGGCAGCCTCCCCCGGACCCTCACCCACAATATGGGGAGGCAGTGACCCAACACCTAACTCAGACCAACGGCCTGACACCAGGAAGAAACAGGGGGACCCTAACCCCCACACACCCCTGCCACCCAGACCAGCCCCAGACCGCAGGGGATCATCACAAGAGCAAACATCCCACACCGGGGACTACAGAGATATACCTCCCACCCCCCCTACATATGCCAACATGACTAAAGTCCCACAAAGGCAGCAGAAACCGGCCACACAGCCTCCCACAATGACAAGCGGCCGATCGGGAAGCGGGACCCCCACACAGGCTAATGATCCCTCAAACGATAATTGGGACTGGAAGGAGCACCTTAGATCCATCCCAACCAAGGGAGATCTTGATGACCTCTTCGCCTGATTCGCCTCGTCACAAACAGCAGCACTCGAATCCCTACAAAAAGAAATCCAGCAGATGGTACATCGAGTAAGAGAGACGTAGGAAACGCAAGAACAAATACTCCATCACGTGAACGAGCATCACGACATCCTAAGCGAACACGCTAGCCTGATATCAGAACTCGCCACCCACCTAGACGATATCGAGAATCGCCACAGGCGTAACAACCTAAGGATTAGAGGCCTAAGCGAGGAGATCGAAAGCAGACACCTGGAGACCTGGGCGCAAAAATGCTTCGGGGACCTCCTGAGCAGAACCTCAAACACACCGATTGAAATTGACAGAATACACAGAGCCTTAGGCCCCAGACCAACAAACCCAGACAGACCGCGTGATGTGGTCTGCAGGATACACTTTTATAAAGAGAAGGAAGAAATCCTGCGCCAGATTCGATCTAAAGGCCCAGTCAAGGTCAGGGACAAAGAGCTATTGATACTACCTGACCTGTCAAGAAGAACCTTACAGCAACGCCGGGCACTTCAGCCCCTACTGACAATACTGAAAGAACGGGACATCCCTTATCGCTGGGGCTACCCCTTCCAGTTGGTGGCCGGCATGGGAAATGAGACAGCCATATTCAGATCCCTCGGGGACCTACCTAAGTTCCTTGCGGCTCTCGGGCTCCCAATGCTCTCGCTCCCGGAGTGGCAGAAGACGAGTTCCCCGACACAGCCCCCACCCAAAAGTCAATGGCAGACAGTACAACCCAACAGAAGAAAGAAAAACATCAAGGATGGAGATCAACGATCACGAGACCCTGCCTCCTGAAAGACAAAAGATCCCTAGACAAGAGAGACTTCCTTTTCGTCGAGGAATCTTTGGGAACCACAAAACAGACTCAACCTGCTCTTATCTCACCCTGCTGCCACACTCTTCAAGATCTTTAGAAGCCCCCCCTGATGTTGCAGTACCTAAGGCCAGGCTCTGAATCACTACCCAAGGAAGCAAGCCACCGAGGTTTATCACCCTACACCCACTGGAACAGAGTCCTATCCGCGTGCCCATTCCTTCTCGAACACGAGACCCACGTCGGAACGGCTCATCCAGCTTATCTAGGACTCACGACAACGAAACCCCTCAGGTTGCAGCATGGGACGACTTCCCCCCCCCCCTCCCCCCTCCCCCGTCAACATCATGCGCGCTGGAGGATACCATTTATCACCCACATTCCTCAGGCCCCCCCCCTTTTTTTCTTTTCTTTTCTTTTCTTTTTTTTCTCTTTCTCTCTTTCTTCCTTTTCTTTTCTCTCCATGCCTCTTCCCTTTTCTTCTCCTTTCATCTCCCCGCCTTGCCAGGATACACACGACATCAAGGTTTGGATGCCCACCACACAACCAATTTTTTTCTTTTCAGTCGCCGTGCAGGAGAGGAGCTACGTCCGAGAGACTCGACCCGACTCAGCCGCTCCCCCACTAGGGACCGCAGCAAGTTCTTGCTGTAGAGACGTTAGTCGTTCGATAGCTAGTTTTTGTTTTCCACCCTAGGCTTTAAGTTTGTAATGTTCAAGTGGCTACCAGGTGGACCAATGTTACCCTGTCGTCCTTCCCCCCACCTTCCCTCATGTGTGTCCCCCGCCCCTCCCCGCCTCCAACCCCAGGTACTGTACACGAGCGGGACTTTGTCCCCAAAAATTAACTGGCCAGCAGGTCGTTCTCTTAATACGTCCAGATGGCACGACTAAATATATGCTCCTTCAACACAAAGGGGCTTAACAGCCCCAATAAAAGGAACCAAGTGCTGTACAGACTCCACAGGAAACGGGTCGCGGTTGCATTGCTACAAGAGACGCACTTCCCACGCTTGGGCCCACCGGACTGTGGTAGGAACAAATATTATCCCCTGTGGTTCCATTCCACCCACCCTGAGACTAAAACCTGTGAAATCTCTATTGCATTCCATAAATCTATAACCCCAACGGTAATATCCCAGGAAGGGGATGAGGATGGGAGGTATATGTTTCTCAAGGTGTCTATCAATAGTAAAATATACACGATCGCTAATATGTACTTCCCTAATCAAGGACAAGTGAGCTTCGCGGCCGGGGCTCTCCGGAGCCTCTCGGACTTCACAGACGGAACCCCGATCCTACTGGGAGGCGACTTTAATATGTGTATGGACCCCCGGTTGGACTCCTCCACAGGACGCTCAGCGCTCTCAAGATTAGCCACCCGAAAGGTTCAGGAAATCCTCATGAATATGGACCTGATAGATCTCTGGCGCACTCTCCATTCGGGTAAGCGAGACTACACCTTTCACTCCATGGCACATAACTCCTATAGCAGGATCGACTACATATACATCTCACACAGCTTACTAGACGGGGACCCTCAATGTTCCCTGGACATCCTGCTGTGGTCCGACCACAACCCAGTGTTTGCATCCTTGGGCCCGGGGGACACGGAGTTGAGGACGCCCACGTGGCATCTAAACGACAACCTACTCAAAGACGTTGTCTGCATGAATGACGTCAAAAAAACAATAGCTAACTTCAGGATAGACCATGAATTAGACCCCACACCCGCTCCGCTAAAATGGGAGGCATTAAAATGCGTCCTGAGAGGGGTTTTCATCTCACACGGCGCCAGGATTAAAAAAGAACAAACAGCTAGGCTTACCCAATTGATAAAGGACCTCCAACAAAAAGAACTGGCCAACAAGACTCACCCATCTTCCACCCTCCAAGCGGAAATCTCTGAGACTCGACATAAAATTCTAGACATCCTCGATCAAAAAGCCCTATGCAGAAGGGACAAGCTCAAAGCGGGATTCTATGAATATGGGGATAAAAGTGGCAGATGGTTAGCCAGAGCCCTACCCCCACATACACTCCATAAACTCAGCGGAAGGTAGGTGAATTCACTCCCCAAAAGAAATATTAGAGGAATTTCGACGGTTTTTCTCAAAACTATATAACATCCCTGAGCCACGAGACATCTCTGACACCCAACACGCACAGAAGCTCGAGGAGTATTTAGACCAGTATGTTCCCAGAAGATTTTCGTCAGACGAAGCTGGGGATTTAGAGAGGGACTTCGATTCAGAAGAACTCTCAAAAGTATTAGCGGACATCAAGCCAGGAAAGAGCCCAGGCCCAGACGGCTATTCCCCGAGATTTTATAAAGCATGTGGGGACTGGGTATCGGACATACTGATGCAGGCTTTTAACTCAGTGTCCCAGGGGTGTCCATTCCCCCCACAGGCCTTACAAGCTCATATTGTCTTGATCCCCAAACCCGGGAAGGATCCCCTGTCTTGTGGCAGCTATCGCCCAATATCACTGATCAATTGCGACATAAAAATCTTTTCTAAAATAATAGCTAATAGACTAAATCCTTCGATCCCGCGTCTCATCCACAACAACCAAGTGGGATTTGTCCCCGGGAGGGAGGCAAGAGATAATTCCACTAAAACCATGTCCCTGATAGATCGGGCCAAGAAAAAGGGAGTCCCACTCTGTCTGCTTTCGGTGGACGCTGAAAAAGCGTTCGACAGAATCAGCTGGAGATTTCTAGAGGCGACACTGGGGAAGGTGGGGATGGGGACAAGGGCACTATCCTGGATACTGGCATTATACAACAGCCCATCGGCCCGGATCAGGGTGAATGGCAACCTGTCCACTCCCCTCGAGATCAAAAATGGTACGAGACAGGGGTGCCCTCTGTCGCCAATTCTGTACATATTGGTAAACGCCATCAGAAATAACCCCTCAATAAAAGGAATGCAGGTCTGGCAGGCAGAATATAAAATATCACTTTTCGCGGACGACCTCCTAATATACGTCACCAACCCCCGCGTCAGCCTCCCAAACATTATCCGGGAATTTAACGCGTTTGGAAAAATTAGCAATTACAAAGTCAACGCACAAAAATCGGTGATTCTGAATATTTCAATACCTCAGACAGTCGTAGCTGACCTGTCCTCAGAATTCCCTTTTATTTGGAAGCAGGTCTCAATCAAATATCTAGGGATTCAAATCCCGACAGACCCGACCGCGACCTATGAACTAAACTACAAACCCCTCCTTATAACCCTTGAGAAGGACCTGGAGAAGTGGGAAGGTATTCCGTTATCATGGTTTGGCAGGATGAGTGCGATCAAAATGGATATCCTCCCAAGGGTCCTATACATATTTCAGACCGCACCATGTAACCCTCCAAAAGCTTTTTTCGACAAATTACGTAGCCAAATCCTTAAATTCGTATGGAAAGGAGGATCCAGGAGACTTAGCTACAAAAGCGTAACCAAGCAAAAAGAGAAGGGGGGGGGGGGGGGCGGGACTCCCAGACCTGCGTCTCTACCATAAAGCGACAATCGGCACCCTCATATTAGACCTCTTTCACCATAGATCTGATAAACAGCGGGTACAAATAGAGAATGATGGTAACGACATCGAGAAGCGGGCGGTGTTCTGGGTCCCCGGCCTGAGGACACAAGAGAAATTGACGATCTCGTCCCTAATGAACTGGAGAGGGGGGGGGGTGACGTGTCGATACCAGGGCCTCTCACACCACTGGCTGGAAACCCACAACTCCCAGCAACACGGCACACACGCAACCTGAGGTTCATGCCACTCGGAGTGGAGGCAAGGATAGGGAAGGTGTTGGAGTCTGGAAGGCTGCGGGACATGGCAGACATTAGAGGAACAACGAACTCTCCCCCGGGCTCATGGATGCAATTTCTCCAGATCCGTAGTTACCTGGAGAGAATTAAACCTGCTGGGGGCTGGACAGCGAACCTCACCCCCTTCGAGAAGTTATGTTGCGCTTCGGAAACGCCCAGACACACAGTCTCATTGCTATATAACCAATTACTAGACGAAAAACTAGGCGACCATCGCCCCAGGTGGGTGGGGGCTTGGGAAGAGGCGCTAGGCCGGCCGGTCTCCGGAGAGCTCTGGTCTTGGGCTTTCCAGCTCACACACAAGATGTCCATTGCGAGCAGAATCCAGGAGCTAAATTTCAAAATTCTATCTAGATGACCCCGGAAAGATTACATACCATCTTCCCATCAACCTCGAACATCTGCTGGCGCTGCAAAGCAGAGACCGGCTCGATGCTTCATATTTGGTGGGAATGCCCCATGGTCGCATCCATCTGGCACCAAATGAAAAACCTGTACGAGAGTACGTGCAGGGAGACTCTGGACATGACACCGGAGCTGGCGCTTTTGTCGATTGCCCCCAACACCCTGTCCCTCAAAAAAGGCCTCTTAAAATTCTTCATTTTGGCAACCCGCCTGTCAATCCCCTGGTTCTGGAAACAGGACAGGGAGCTTTCCAGACACGCGTGGGTGGGGGCAATGGACGAAATAGCCCGGATGGAGAGATTGAGGCTAACTGATGACCCCCAGGGTTACGATAATTTCTATAAGACCTGGGCATTGTGGATAGATATACGGGAGACACCCTCATTCACCAGATGGCTACAAACAGGTTCTTGCACATAAAACCAAATGACCAAGGCTGGCCTCTATACCACTGAACCCAATACCTGGACCCCCCTCTTCCCGCTCTCCCCTACCCCCCTGGTCCTAAACCCCTGTCTTTTCATATGTTACTGTTTAGGAGATAACAAATTTCAAGCAAAACGCATCTCTGTTTGAATAGGAATTTATTGCAATAACATTCATGGAGCCATGAGTGCTCTGCTCATGTTTAATATCGTTAACACGTTAATGTAACTGTTTTGCCTTAATGTTAAAATCCAATAAAAATTTATTGAACAAAAAAAAAAAAAAAAAGTAATAACAAATTTTACAAAACCTTTTGCCATATTTATAATGAAAGAATCTAAATAATTAAAAAGTAAATATTTGGTGTCATTGTGTCTGTAAAAGTCCGATTTATCAAAGTAATGCATTATTTACCCCGCACAATGAAAGTCGTCAGGAAAAAAGAAAGCACAGCAGAAATGCACTTTTTTGGTCACCCCCATCTTAAAAAAAAAATAGCGATAAAAAAGTTGTATGTACTCCAGAATGCTTCAAACAGAAACTAAAGGATGTCCTGCAAAAAATGAGACATCACTCATCTATGTCGATAGAAAAATAAAAACGTTATGGCTGTCAGAAGATGGCAGCAAAAAATAATTTTAAAAAATGTAATATCTTTGAAAAAAAAATAAAAGTAGTACAGCAAAGAAAAACTATATAAATTTGGTATCGTAGTATTTGTACTGACCCATAGAATAAAGTTATTAGGTCATTTTTGTTGCAGTGTGTACACTGTAAAAACAAGACGCACCCAAAGATGGCAGAATTTCATTTTTCCATGTGCCTTTTGCTAGTGTTTGCACAGTGCAGGCTGTTGGGAAAGGTAGATGTGCAGCTTCTGAAAAAACTATAGGACCAGGCTGCAGTATAGGTGAAAGCGGAGTGGGCTATGCACTGTGGGTTCTGGGATGGGTTCTGGAGGGTGGGGTCTAGGTTGTGCTTACCTAGAGTCCTTCACACTGTGCCCTCTCACATGGACCTACACATCAATCCAAGAAGGCAATAGTGAGTCTAATGAATCAACATTGTGTAGTGTTGGGATTCCATCAGGCTGCCGCCAGGTTTATGCAAGGTTGTGTCATCTGTTCCTGCCATAACGTTGGGAAAACTGTTAAGGTCACACTTAAATGTACTCCAAAGCTCTTGTACCCGTTTCAGCGATTGAAAATTGATTTCATTCAGCTTCCTAAAATTGGGGTCTATGAGTATGTCCCCATTTGTGTGGGTGTCTTTCCAGGGTGGCCAGAGAGTTGGCCCTGTGCCAAGGCCAATGTAAAAACGATTGCAAAGAAAATTCTGTCTGAAGTAGTATGCTGAAAGTGATAGAGGCACACACTTCACATCTGAGGTGTGCCAAGAGGTGATCCTAGCACTGGGAATAGAACAAGCATTCCACACTCCCTATCACTCTCAGAGCAGTGGTATGGTGGAACACTTGAATGGAACACTGAAAACAAAAATTGCATGGTCTAAGGCAGAGACAAACAGGCCTTGGCTAGATTGTCTGCCTATAGCATTGCATTCTTTTAGAATGACACACAACAAAAAGACTGGTCTCAGACTGGGCGCAGCTTTGGGTGGACCCATAGGTATGTTGTTGAGTTCACTGAGAAACACACATATGATAGATCTTTGATAATATCACAGATACACAATTTGATGCAATTGAAGTTCAGACCGATTACACTAAACAGTTAATTTTGGTTACTAATAGAAATGAGCGAGCACGCTCGTTTAACCCCCTAAGTACCGGGTTGTTTTGTACCTTAAAGGGGTTGTCTCACGCCGAAACGGGGTTTTTTAAAATTCAATAGGCCCCCCGTTCGGACCGAGACAAACCCAAGGGATGGGTTAAAAAAAAAAAAGAGTTTATTACTTACCCGAATCCCCGCGCTGCGGCAACTTCTTTCTTCCTTTACCAAGATGGCCACCGGGATCTTCACCCACGATGCACCGCGGGTCTTCTCCCATGGTGCACCGTGGGCTCTGGCTGGAATCAGCACACGTGACGGGGCGGAGCTACGAGGACCAGCTCTCTGGCACGAGCGGCCCCATTCACCAGGGAGAAGACCGGACTGCGCAAGCGCGTCTAAAAACGCCAGAAGACAGCGAATTTAGACGGATCCATGGCGACGGGGACGCTAGCAACGGAGCAGGTAAGTGAATAACTTCTGTATGGCTCATAATTAATGCACGATGTATATTACAAAGTGCATTAATATGGCCATACAGAAGTGCTGAACCCCACTTGATTTCACGAGACAACCCCTTTAAGGACCAGGCACTTTTTAGTGATTTTACCTATGTAGCGGTTTTACTGCTCCATTTTTTTTCCTTTAGCTACCAAAATTATTTTTGCTGCGCTTTTTTTCCTGTGATATATAGGACTATTTTTTTAATATCTTTTTCGCTGACTTTTTTCCCGGTTTTTTAGTTTTATTGGGGGTAAAATGCTAAAAAAATGATTTTTTTAACATTTATAGTTTTATAAAAAATTATTTTTATATTTACACTAAAATAAAGTATGAGAATAGGTTCCTCTATTTATTTCGGACGTTTTGATATATAGTATGTATGGTTTTGGTTTACAGGGCGCATACGGCGACGGTTTTGGTTGGCGTCTGCTTTGTGTTATTCTCTTTCTTTTGTATGTATTGTTGTTTTATTCTGTTGTTTTGTTTTACTTATGTATGTAATTGTGTTTTTTACTATCTGTGTCCCCCATGACGTCATATAAGACCTCTGGGGGACATTCACTTTTTTTTTAAACTTTATTTGACACTTTCCCACTATAGCTAGGGCGTCCATAGGAGCCCTAGTTACAGGGGAAAGCAACCCTTGTGGTGACATTAGTCACCTGCAGAGCAGCCAGGGTCTAAGTCTGACCCTCCAGCTCTGCCGTAGCAGGGAATCAGGGGAGGTCACATGACCCCCCCGAGGCTCCCGTAGTGAAAGACATCTTACTTTCACTTTGCCCATACAGTGCTCATTGAGCACTGTATATTGGGGAAGCAGAAGGCAGGAAGGGTACTTGCCTGAGCAGCATGCAGGGGGGGGGGGGGGCGGCGGCGGAGGCCAGCAGGTGGAAGAGAAAGATCTCTCTCACTCTCCCCCTGTCACCCCCACCCCCCGCATGCTGTTCGGGCAAGTACACAGTCCTCAATCGAGTAGCAGCCTTAAACAAGCATGCTCGCTCATCTCTAGTTACTAATCAACACACTGTGGTAATAGACTATCTTATAGCATCACAAGGAGGGTTATGTCAAACAGTCGGCCCATCCTGTTGTTATTACATTGATCCTTCAGGAACATTGCAAATCACACATGACATTGAACAAGCCAGGAAGGTAAAGGAGCTATACCGTAAAACTTTATCTGAGGAGGAACTGGCATAGCCAGAATGGTTATCATTAGAGATGAGCGAACGTACTCGGATAGGCACTACTCGTCTGAGTAATGTGCCTTATCCGAGTACCTCCCCACTCGTGCAGCAAGGTTCGGGAGCTGCCGCTGCTGACAGGTGAGTCGCAGCGGGGAGCGGGGCAGAGCGGGCGGGAGAGAAGGAGAGAAAGATCTCCCCTCCGTTCCTCCCCGCTCTCCCCTGCAGCTCCCCGCTCCGTGCCGGCACCCGAACCTTTCAGCACGAGCGGGGAGGTACTCGGATAAGGCACATTACTCGGACGAGTAGTGCCTATCCGAGTACGTTCGCTCATCTCTAGTTATCATATTTAAACCCAGCCAATTGGTTCAAAGGGTTGGGTGGTATGGTTTCTGGAGTTGTGCATATGTTCCTACAGCTTGTGCTTCTAATCCTGGTTGTTGTAATCATTGTTAAGGTTCTTATTTTACTGCTTTGGAAAGTCAATAAGAGTTTCGGTTTTGAGATCTTGATGTTGTTGATATGTACCACTGTGCTTCTATACAAAGATTAGTTTTAGGGCTCCTGCATATTGGCGAGAGCAATATCAGGCCCTGATTCACTGCCCGATATCAACCTTGAAACCCTTTTGAAAACCCCTGGATGTGAGGCGTTTTCACATGGAAACAGTCTCACATCACTGTGGGGGTTCCCTTTATCCCCATCAGCCGCGGAAGGAGATCGTGATGTTCTCTCATTCTTTTCAATAAGCCTGGCGCTGCTGCCACCAGCCCCACTAAAAACATGTGGAAACCCCTGGACACATCAGCTTTGCATCCCTGCGGGGCTGAAGATATCCGCCGCTGCAACTGTCACAGCCGCAGCAGGGGATCACAATGTTCTCTTGCAATGGGGCTGGAGCCACATTAGAAACAATGGGTGATATCGCAGAAAGAAAGAAGATGCTGCAATTTTTTTTCATGCAGCATCGCATGAGTGAAAACATCGCAAATAAGAATGAAACCATTGAAAATCATTGGTTTCATAATCATGCGTTTTCACTCACTCTTGCATCGCGTTCTGAGTGGCAATAGGGCGTCCTACCTTCAGCTGGGAATCTGCGAGTTTAGCTGCAGGAGGTATTTTCCTTCATCTATTCTATTTGCCATTACAAACACGTTTTCCCTTTTAGGGAAGTACTTGCTTTATTAATCTTTCTGTTCCAGTCTATCCAGTGATTACTGGTATTCTTTGCCTAGCAGATTAGTTCTCTACTTCACAGCCTGTCAAGTACCAGGAGGGGTTAGGCCACTCTCACACATGCGCTTTTTATGCGGTAATCGCGGTTCAACGCTCCCACTGATTTCAATGGGGACTCGCAGATCTGCGCTTGAAATCAGCGTTTCTGAGCGCTGTCTGCTCTATTGTGGCCCCTTTTTGCGCTTTTTAAATGCACCTCATCACAATGATGGGGTGTGTTAGAAAACGCTGACAAACGCAGTAACCTGCATTTGAAAACGTTGATAAAAATCATGACAAAATGGCCTCACATACACCACTTTCTTCAGCGTTTTAAATGCAGTGCTAAGGTAACTCTCACATACATCAGCGACAAAAAAGCGCTATTTTGATCATGGCATTTTGTAGCGACTTTACCGCCATCTTTATACACGGGCTACTGCGTTTGATAGCGTTTTTTAACATACCCCATCATTGTGATGGGTAATGAGGAGCATTAAAAAGCGCAAAAACACAACAAAAAATAGAGCAGACAGCGTTCGAAAACATTATTCAACAACTAAATGTAAATTGAAGAAAAGTAGCTAATTTGTATGGATTTGATGCTGCTGAAAACGGAAATGACAGACAAAATAGATAATTAGCTCTAGTTTTTATTTGACAAGTGTCAATTGAGGAGAATTGTAATGCAGTAAATGTAATGGAAAGGAAAATCCACTGATAGCAGTAACAGCGAGAAGCAAGGTGTTCTACAGAAGAGGTTACAGGTGGTGGTTTCGCTGCCATACGTGAATATTTCGGCTTTACTTACATTTTCATTGTGCATTATTGCTTGTTTATAGCTTGGTGATCTAATTTTCTCCTTTCGAATGCCGAGTTTGTGTGAACTGTCCTGACAACTTTTGCTTTGTGTGTGGTGAAGGGGAGCCAGCCGGAGGACGAGTCTGAGCAGCGGAGAGGGGAGTAATCTTTTTTTTTTTTAACACTTATTAATGATTTTCAAGGAAGGGCTTATATGTCAAGCCCTTCCCCGACAATCATACTGCGGGGCTTGCAAGAAAGCACTGCTTTCAAGGGGATCGGCAGCAGTGCTAATCCCATTGAAAGCAATGCAATATCATTCTGCACTTCTGACACAGCTGTGGCATGCTGCCGCTGGCCCCATTGAAAACACTAGCGATATGCCGGTTCTATTTCGGCGTCTTTCTTGCGCTGCAAGGCGAGAGTTTTCCCGTGCTATCGCAGCGCAAGAAAGAAAATATCGCCAGTGGGTGTCCACCCTAAATATTGTATCCCTTAGTGCATGTCCTAGGTGTAAGCGGAAACCCTGCTCAATGGAAAGATGCTCGATAAATCCTTGTCGAAATAAAGCAGATCTCACTCAATGAAACAAGGCCCCTAACCTTACACTCACCCCACCCCCTGTACACACCCCCTCTCCCCTCTTCCCTGCCGCACATACTGTGACCGAAACGCAATGAAAAGTAATTCAAAAGCAATAATGGACCTATCGATGGAAGCACTATGCAATCTGATAGACAGCTCAATATAAATGTATGATTATTTCTGCAAATTCGGTAAGTGAACAGAGATCCTGTTTAATTGGAAAAATGTTTAATAAAAACATATTAAATAAAAATGCATCGTAAGTTTGTGTTTTGCAATCTTTGTGCGATGTGTTTTTAACATTAGAAAGTTCCATTGACAATTGCGTTTAAAAAAACGCACAAGTAAAACGCAAGGAGCCCTTATTTTGGTTGTCGAATCAGAGACCAAGACGAAACAAGGGCACTGCATATTGTTTGTAACACTTGTGCCAGCAACGTGCGAAATTGGATTAACCCCTTAAGGACGTGCCCCCCCCCCCGCCCTTTTAAAGAACCATAACTCCCTTATTTAACCATTAATGTAGCTCTCTGAAGGCTTGTTTTTTTGCGGGCCGAGTTGTATTTTTCAATGGTACTATTTAATTTACCATATAATGTACTGGAAACTTAAAAAAAAATCTACATGGAGTGAAATGGAAAAAAATGAAATTCTGCCATCTTTAAGTGCGTCTTGTTTGTACGGCGTACACACTGCACCAAAAATGACATAACTTTACCATGATACCAAATTTATATAGGTTTTTTTTGTTATATCACTTTTTTTTAACTATTTTCTGCCGTCACCTTCTGACAGCCATAACTTTATTTTTCCGTTGACAGAGTCGTGTGAGGGCTGATTTTTTACGGGACGTCCCGTAGTTTATATTGACACCATTTGGAAACCATTTGGACTTTTAGATCACTTTTTAAAATTTTTTTCTTAAAGACGAGTTGACCAAAAATAGAGACGTTTCAGCGATACAATACAAACAGCAGGCAAAGAAAAAGCGCCAAACTTGAAATTGCCATAAATGTAGCTATTAATTATGTAATTTTGCCCACATAATGAAAGTGTTTCATAAAAATTTCCAATAAATTTCAACTTGTAACCATGAATGGCGTTTTTCATTAATTTCTTTGTCCTACATCTCCAATTTTAAATACTCTGTGAGGCCCCACTGAAATCAATGGGGGCATTGTACTGCGACAATCAAAACTCTGCGGTAAAAAGCGCATGTGAGAGCTGCCTTAGCTGGGGGGAGGCTTGTCTTTATAGCACTGCTTAGCTATTCTGCTTACGAAACATTGTTCCAGAATGAGGTCTAGTGAAGATTCTAGTGTTTCGCAACGGGATCAATTCCACAAGAGAACTTCAAATCACAGATGATGTTTTCTCTGAATTGAGTCGTCTGATTTTCCTTTTCTTCTTTATCTGGGTACAGATCGCCATGAGGACTCCTTCCAGCCATGACTTGTCTCTGGCCACTCTACATTCTGCAATTATTTTAAATGCTCCTCTCGGTGACCCCCATAGTGCTATTGCCCCATACAGTACTAATGCCTTCCCTTGCTCCCAATATGCCCCCTGTGACCCTCCCATACAATTTGGCCCTGAAACTCCAGTACATACACAATGAACTTTAACACCTATTCATACCGCCATCTGACAGGTCACATAGCATGTATAGCGTGCGTCACTCCTCCCCTCGTTTCCTGGCTTTGAGTACTACATGGATCGGAGAGACAGGAGCCTAAAGGAGTCGGGTGCACTATACATGCTATGCGGCCTGTCAGACAGTGACATGGTTAGGTGTTAAAGTTTATTAGTGCATGCCAGATTTTCAGGGACAGGGTATCCAGCCTGCCATTGTGGTAAAAAGCCCAATCACAACTACGACCCTTATAGCAACACCACTGACCAATGTATGACATATAGCAAGTAGCACTCCTTGGGAGTATGCAAATCAATAAAGCAGCACAAGGGCTGAAGGAGAAAAATAGGAAAACTGGCTTTGTTTTTGGCTTACACGACATTCATCAAGAAGGCACATACCCTGCTGATAAATATGACACACACAGCACTGAAGCAGAGACTGCGGCACCATGAGTATGATATGCCAGTATTGATACACGTCTTTACAATCTGACATAGCAACTTGTAGGTTTAAAGGTGTTGTGTAATGTTTATAGTTCCATTGAGTCCATAATTCTAAGGCTGGGGTCACATGTGACGTATTCCTGGCGGAAATCTCACGGTTTTACCACAGCGAAAAAACGCAAGATTTCCGACGGGAAAGCGCTGCTTCAAAACTGCAGCACTTAGCCGCACGCTTTTCTGTTATAACCAGCGCTCCCATAGAGGAGAGCGTGCCGCAACAAGAAAAAAAACATAGACATGCTGCAGTAGGGGAATCCGTGCCGCAGCACCGGCTTTGCGGCACCGGATTTGCCGTCCTGTGTGGACAAGATTTTTGACAATCCAGGGATTAGCGGCCGCAAGTGGATTTGCCGCAGTGAAATTTCGCCCTGTGTCAACCCAGCCCTAAAGGTTTTTTTATTTACACTTATTAAAAAAAACTCTCTATCCCCAGGACTAATGTTGGAATAGCGCCACCTGATCAAACATGCTCAGTCTTGCTTCTCTCTTTGGTCCACCGGGTATATAGAGGGATCCTTGCAGTGGTTACAAAAACTAATAATGGTAATAGTCGTCTGCCAGCTCTTCACGGAAGAACTTGAATCAATCTTTTTAATGACCGCACAGTTTGTTCTGTTTAGAAATTACTTGCCAACTATCATGGAAAAAAGAGAGATCTTCCATATTCTTGGAAACACTAGCAGTTTTCCCTGCACTGAAAGTACCTACCTGAATGTCCCAGAAGGCAGCACACCCCTCCCTTGAAGTGCAATGCTTTTTGGCAACCCCACTACTTATGGAACAGTTGGCACGGCTCGCAGAAGTGGCAAACAATCCTGCAGCTCTGACAGCTGAGCAGCTAGTGGTTGGAGTGTATAAAATGACTTCTTAAGGTTAGCAGGCCGTAGCCGGGCCAAAGTGTAAAAATGGCTTAAAGGCTTTCCATATACGGTGTTGTAGGAAATTGGAGTAAAAATGTTCTTTAAGAATGGAGGATTTGGGGGAGAAAAATAGGGTGTGTCCTACACAGAGGGCATGGCTTATGACCTAAAATTGTGCACACTATGCTCTTAAATTTCCCTTAAGGCCACTTCCAAAGGTTGGTAAGTATGTGTTTAAAGCAACTTGTAAATCCATAATTTATTCTTTAAGCAAGCACCAGTCAAACAGAGGGTTGCAGTCTTTATATTCCTTCAGAGAAGGGTTATCTAGATCGCCCCGGTCGTTATGCTCTTCAGAATCTGGATTTTCTGATGGAGGACCAGTAGTCCTGACACATACACAGCGATATCCATCATATCCAACTATATGCAATTTTCTGGGGACACCAACCCAATTTCTTTGTATTCCACCACTAAAAACATAGAAAAAAAATCAGTTAAATCATAAGAACATCAACGCAGCCGGAAGTGTTTTTTGTCAATATTTTTCAAAAATCATGATTCAACAACAGTTTGTGAACAAAGCCTTAGGCGCCTTTCACATGGCACAATACAGAAACATTGTTTAACGTCCTTATTACATGTGTAATGCCTGGACCTGCCACGGCTCTACTGAATGGTCATAGATCCCCATGGCCCAACTATTTATTCAAAAGGCCTCATCAACAAAGCAAATGATGATGAGATTATGGAGGGTGGATACTGAGCCCCTTCTACAGTTACACTCAGTCCTGGACATACATATCTTCAAAATCGGGAAAACCACTAGCAGGGAAAGTGGAGCCCAAGTGTGCTGGCTGACTACTATTGGAGTCTTAAACGCGATGTTCCAGAGGCAACATACTTCAGAAAGTCAACCAAGGAATATTTCAGGTAACATGATAGCACTTAGAATTTCAATAGCTGCGTACGTTTTCTTGGAATCATAAATTTTGTTTATCTTGGATACTATGGATGATACAAAATTTGAGTTCAACACAAACGTACTTATAGCATCACCACCTTTTTATCATGTGACAAAAGCTATTTTAATTTTGTGGACTAGTGAAATCTGCAGCATGTCTGTAAGGAGACCTGTCACCTGTCTATAGCACCATAAACGAGTGCGATTAGGGCAGGTAACAGGGAGCCGGGGATGTATTTTTGATGTAAAGTGACTCATTTTAAAGTCTCATGCACACGCTCTCCTATATAAGTCTATGGGACAGGGAGCACACAAGACTCTGAAATAAGTCCGATTTTTAGCCGGTGCGCAGACTTCAGTGGTGGGCACCATGGGAAACAGGAAGCGGGGGATTATACAAAGTACAGCACAGGCTCCGTGTCACCTGTCCTAACAGCACTAGTTTATGGTGCTTTAGGCAGGTGACAGGTTCCCTTTAAATCCACAGCAAATAAAGCAAATTTGCTTCAAATTTAGTAGTTTGGATTTCGTACAGTCTGTAGTTGGTCTTATTCCCCAGTCACACAGCAGTATTCTGGGCAGTATTTGTACGCCAAAACCAGGAATAGAATATACAGAAGAAATGTGTAGTGGGAATATTTGCACCTCTTATTTTGGACCCACTCTTGGCTTTGGCTCACAAATAATAAGCAGAATACTGCTGTCCGAAGGGGCCGTTAGACTGATACTCACCTATTTTTGGAGCACCACACTCTGCTGACACCAGAGTTAAATTCGGAGTTACAAGGTGGAAATTGCTTGTTCTCTTCATGTCTCTCTTCTTTTAACTTTAACCCAACAGCAATGACTGCTAATGCGTCTTCTAGAGCTTTGGTTGGATTCCCATCTTCATCATAAAAATGTCCTACAAGTTTACCTTAAAAGGAAAGGACAATAAGTACTGTCTTGTGTCCATGAGGTGGTAACTAGAGATGAGCGAGCATACTCGGTAAGCTGATTTACGGGAGAGAGCATCGCCTTTTTCGAGTAACTGCTGGCTCGTCCCTGAAGATTCGGAGGGGGGGGGGGGGCGCGGAGGGGATCGGGAGAGAGAGAGCTCTCCCTCACTCTCCCCCCGCCACCGCCCCTGACTCCCCCCTCCCGAATCTTCAGGGACGAGCCAGCAGTCGCACTGCGGACAAGTTGACAACTTAAAACTTACCAACCGCCGCATAAGTCTTCTGATAAAAGCTGAGCCAGTTGTTGAGGTGTAGCATCTGCGAGGGCGATAATTCAGACACATCATCTACCAAGCCACCGTCTGTAAAGTCACCGGTCACGTAGGCTCGAGAGGCATCTCTTGCTACACAAAAGAAGCAAATACAGTCATTTTTTAACCCCTTAAGGACCAGACACTTTTTAGGGATTCTACCCATTTGGGGGTTTAACTGTCCTAGTTTTTTTCCTTCAGCTACCAAAATTATTTTTGCTGCGTTCTTTTTCCGTGACATATAGGGCGATTTTTCACTGACTTTTTCCCCATTTTTTTAGTTTTATTGGGGGGTAAATAGCCAAACAAATTATTTAACATTTATAGTTTTTTTTAATTAGTAAATTTAGGCTAAAATAAAGTATGGGAACTGGTTCCTTATTTTGTTTCGGACGTTTTGATATATACTATGTATGGTTTTGGATTACAAGGTGCATACGGCGATGGTTTGGTTGGCATCTGCTTTGGGTTATTTTCTTTTTAATGCATATATTTTCATTCAGTAATTATGTTTTACTTATGTGAGGGGTTAGCGTTTAGGATCGGTAGCAACCTGGGCATAAGCAGTCAGAGACAGTGACACATAGGATAAAGTCTTTAGTCCAGGCTTTGCCTGGGTTTATTTCCAAGCAAACAAAAGCAAAATACAGGCCTTAACATCAGGCAAACATAACGTAAATCCTGCTCGTCTGAGCACTTACTATACAGGTAGTGTCCCTGTCTACGTACTGGTAAACAAATGGCTCCTGCCCACAGCCAGCCAGGACTCTCAGACCTGCAAAGGTCTCAGCTCAGCTCCTAGGCCCTGTAGGCCCAGGCTTTATATGGCCTGGTACCAGCCCCACCTGGTATGTGGGAGTGACCATCCCACCCTTCACTTTGGTCACTCCAGGAAAAGCCGGCCCGGATTATGCGGCTTGGAGCCACTTACTTACTACAACGTGTTAGTAGCTTAATGCTACTAACACTATACTGCCAGCTTCCTCCACCGAGCCCAGGCTGCTCGGTGGCACGTATCTGCCCAAGCGCTCCCCAAGGCAGCATAGGAGAGCATCCTAGGCGACACATACCTGCCCTCCAGCACCTTGCCGGTCACCGTCTCACACTTATTTATGTATTTTTTTTTTTAACCATTTATGTCCCCCGTGACGTCATAAAAGACCTTTAGGGACATTCACATGGTCCTTTTTTTATAATTACATACTTTTCCACTGTAGCTGGGGCATCCATAGGAGCCTCAGTTACAGGGAAAACATCCCCCTGTAGTGACAATAGTCACTGGCAGAGCTGATCAGGGTCTGCTGTGCCAGGAGATCCTGGCGGTCACATGACCGCAGGCTCACGTAGTGGAAGAAACACTTACATTTTTTAGTACACAGCGCTCATCGAGTGCTGTGTACTAGGGAAAGGAGAAAGCAGAAGTGGTTAAAGCCCACTTCTCCCTTCTCCTCTGGGTTATCAGCTGTGTCTAACAGCGGACAATCTGTCCTACTTCTGATTGATTGCAGAGGCGTTAATCCCGCGCTGCATTTCTACTATCCGGTGGGATTAAAGCCCAGGACCAAGCTGTAAATTTACTGTGCTTGGTCCTTAATGGGCTGATTTGATTATTAGGTTCTCTACTTTGATTTTTATACTTTTATGAAATGCCTTCAGGACATGGAGCAACTCACTCCAATCATATAAATCCACAACTAGCCTATGCCCAAGCCTGAAACATACAAACAAACTGTAACACACAATTCCTGACCCACCAGTCTCTGTACTTCCTGTACCTGATGACGTGACATCCATGGGAGATCATGTCACATGTTTAGAGTTGCCAATCTGTGCCATTTTGGGTCCTTGAATTGACTACTTGCAATCACCAGATCTGACTTCATCATGTATAGATGCTAAACATAAAGGAACGGGGAGCAGCAGGGACTCTGCGAATGGATTGCAAACAATAGCAGTCGTCACAACCGCCTCTCCAATCAGTCCAGTCCCAGAATAACGGCAGAAAGCCTCTGCCTTCCAGGTCTCATGGGTTCTAGATTCTACAGGATGCTGACAGACTCCACTGATTTATAACAGACCCGTCCCATTCTTCTATTTGAGGCCCCCCCCCCCCCGGAAAATCTTGGTGATATCACTATCGCTCGTGTGAAAGAGGCCTAAGGTGGAGTCAGTTGGGACTTCTTTCGATCTGCTGGCAGGCAACAGTGGTGTCCGTTTTATGACCGATCCAGCAGTGCATTATAGCTTCTATTACAAATGGAAATGGTGACGCACACGAACAGAGCTTAAGTCAGCAAAAGGGCCAGAGTTCAAGGAAACGAAACAGTGACACAGCTTGATCAGAGCCTTACAGAAATATACCCCGCAATTATTTAAAAAAAAAGTTAAATAGCACTTGGCATGTTTTAGTAAATGTTTGTATTTCCAATAAAATGATTCTTCAGCAGTTTTTCTTGGTGCTCTGTGTTATACCGTTCCTCTGTTATTCCTCCTGGAAAAGTATGAATAGCTTAACAATTGGGCGCTACCACTGGCCCGTACCAATAGGATGTATCCCCGCACACTGACACTATCAGGAACTTCCCCCTCTCCCCCTCCCCCAAATAGTAACACCAAGTTGTCAATTTATTCAGAAATTTCTAGGAGGAATAACAAAAGAGCAGCACAACGCAGAAAAATGATCCAGAATTGCTATTTCAAGAAGAGTACAAGCATTTACTAAAACAGACAAGTTAGGAGAGCGGGCGAGTCCTCTTTACATGACTCCCATCTGTTAAAGGGGACCCAGCAGGAGATTCATAACCATAGACAGTAGGAAATACTGGCCGGCTACCTCGTTACAGAGAGCTGTGGCCACATTAATGAGGACTGGTGATTCGTTCACAAGTCTAAGGCCTCATGTCCACTAGCTAAATGGAATTGCGGATTCCGCAGCCGAGGTCTAAGGCCTCATGTCCACTTGAAAAATACAATCCGCGCGGATTTGCTTTAAATGGTATTTTTTTTGCAGGCAGATATCCGCACACATTGCTATCAATGTGATAGCAATGTTGCCGATCCGCGTGGAATCCGCGGCAGAATGGATCATGCCGCGTTTTTTCTCCCGTGCGTGAAATTTAATGGACTGCAGATGGCCAACGATTCCCTATGGGCAAAATCCGCTGCAGATACCGCGGCAGAAATCCGCTGCGGAATCCGCAATTCCATTTAGCTAGTGGACATGAGGCCTTAAAGTCCATCAAATGATTTATGACCACTACACCACTGACAGGGCTTGTGGAGGACTTATAAACATGTGACACCGAACTTTGTGGCCATTCAAAGCAGTTTCATTCTGGCACACCCCTCGAATCATCAATCACCACCCAGGGAGGCGTTGCGGTGGTGTGTGATGAGTCCGCACAAGACTGGGCTCCAGAGAGCCTGCTGGACACTCGGGATATGCAGAACGGATTAACGGTCATTTTCTCTGCAGTGAAAACTCTGAGCGGTATAAAGGTAGGTATCACATGGTGATAAGTGCCCACCAACCACTGAGAGCTTGGGTAAATAAATCTGCTGACAGACTTCATATAGAGGGGCTGTCCAGGGGCTGGAAAGCATGGCCGCTTTCTTCTAAAACCGTGTCTCAGCAGTCCATAGGTTCTGTGCAGTATAGAAGCTTTCACTGCAAGGCAAACTGTGGGCAGCAGTGGTGCCACTTCTTGAAAAAAGTGGCCATGTTCTTCTAAAGTTGTGCTGCCCAGTAGCCACTACCCACGACTCTTTAGAAACGACCAGTTACTTAACGCTTTAGCCCAGAAATGTTGCATAAAAAAAGCGTGTTGTGTGCAAAAATATGCAACTTTTTGTGAATTTAACATTTTTGTTTTTTTAAAAAAAAAAAGGGGCGCATGATGGCATGGGGCCGGTCACACTTACTATAATTTACGGCAGACTAGCTTAATTATAGCTGAAATCTGGCCTAGAGTTCATATTCAGCACACAGACTGCCTAAGGAGGGCGTCACATGAATGGCCGTCCGCACACGGGGGGTTGGATTCCACATCCGGAATCCCGCTCTGGCAGCAGCGGTGTCCACGCACACCTGCTTTTATTTTCTACTTTCTGTACTGCGGATGGTCCGCACGCCTCGCGATCGGGCATGGGCAGCACAGATTTTTGTTTATATTTTAACTCCTGCTTTTCCTGCGTCATAGCTTGGTGATGATGCGGAATCTGCGACCTTTCCGCAATGTCAATTGCGGAAGGGCGCGGATCAGACGGCTTCCATTGACTTCAATAGAAGCTGTCCGCACAGAATCCGAGCAAAAATGGAGCATGCTGCAATGTGTCCTCCGCAAGCGGAAACCGCTGTTAGTTTCTGGTCATGTACAGTAAGGATTGCTTTTCCATAGCATGCTATGGAAGGCATGGTAACGTCATCGCTAAGACCTTCTTACTACGGATCCATGTGTTACACTACACTCCTGTGAAAATGGCGCAGAGCGCAGTTCGTTGTGACGAAGGAGTCTTCGGGGTTTTCTGCTGGGCGTGATTTGGGTGGCGCAGATCATCTGACATGTCCCCTTTAAAGGAATCCCCTCTGCTAGTCTCTCCAGGGTCTCCTGATGATCAGGTGCTGTACCTGTGAAGAAGCTGTAGGAGCCCCCGGGGCCGTAGTGCTTGCTGCCCCCGTGCACATCAAACACCTGCCCCAGCACCGCCAGGTACAAGCCAGGGCTCCCAGGCCCCCCGTGGTAGGCGGACAGCTCGTCCCTCGTGAGCAGTCGTCCTGCCTGCACCCCGCATGTCTCTGGTAGGACGGCGCCCAGACCAGGGACCTCCGCCAGGAAGGACCACAGATCGGTCCGCAGCACCAGCACTGCCGTCAGAGACAGAACGGCGGCCACATACCCCAGCATCAGTGCTGCCGGCGGCTCGGAACCTCTTCCGGGTGCCACACAGGGAGGCGATACGGTGCTGCATTCTGTCTTTTCCTACTGCACCCTCTAGTGGCGACAATATCAATTACAAGCTTAAAAGAAACCACATTTATCAACGCAAGGATGCGAATTTTCTAGCGAATGAGAGAGACGACTAACAAACGCTCGCTGCTAACTGCGGCATAAAAAGGTCTGGCTGGGAACTTCACAGCATGTTTCTTCCCATATGAACTCTATGTAACCAGAGTTACCACGCATGTTTGCACATTAATGGCCAACTTAAGCTTCCTGTCCACGGGTGGGTTTTCATTGAGTTCCCCGTGGCGATAATCCAGCCGTGGGGAACGCAGTGAAAGCTCTCCATAACATTGCTATGGAGAGTGCTTCCCCCCAGTTCACGAGTGGAGAATCATTGCGATTCTCCGCTCGTGGCCGGCAAATCGCAGCATGCTGCGATTTGCCGCGGTCAGCCTATCTGTCAGATAGGCTGACAGCAGAGATCCGTCTGGCGGCTCCTGCTCCCAGGCGGCAGCTCCCGCAGTGGAGAACCGCCACAGGACACCGCAACTCCCGGGTGAGGGTTTTTTTGCAGCATGAGTTAGGCCCAATGTCCACGGCACGCACGGATTTTGACTGCAAAATTCCACACAGAATCTGCCTGTGCCTGCAATCATGGACGGTTTTCCTACCTGTCCAGATGCAGTGCGGGTCTCCTGCGTTCCGGACGGATCTTCTTTCCTCTGCCCGGCAGATATGCGCCCCGCGCATGTACAGTGCATTTTTTTCCCCAAAATCTCCTGCTTTCCCATGGATCCACAGCATCGCCACAGTCCGCAGAAAATGGAGCATGCTGTGATGCTTTAATTGTTTTGCGTACGCTAATGCATCACTATGGGTGGCTTGATTTGCAGATCTCCCACGAGGGTGTTCCTATGCGGATTCCGCAAATCAAATCCGCCCGTGGACATTGCACCTTAATGGTACCATTTATTGATCCATATGGCATTTTGATTGCATTCTATTCCATTTTTTGTTTGGCAATCTAAGCAAAATTCGCTTTTTTTGTCATGTTTTTTGTATTTTCTTTTTCAAGGCATGCACTGGTTGGGTTATGAACGCAGAAATACCAGATTTATGACTTTGTTTTAATTTCCTTTTTTACATAGTAAAGGTGCAAAGGTGGGGTTTTGATGTTTTTAGTTTTTAAATTTTTTTTGCTAATTTTTGTAGTACTTTTTAGCCTTTTATTTTTGCCCCACTAGGGGACAGTATAGCTATACTTAAGTATAGCAGTATGTTATAAAGCGTATGAAGCTCAACCATAGGTTTTATAAGATGATAAGCCACCATAGTTGGTAGACCCAGACGCCACATTGAAGGCTCCAGGTGCCATAGCAACCCATTGGGACCCTGCAAGCACACCACGGGGGTCCGATAGGTGACAGAGGGCACCGTGAGAAACCACAGTGATATCGCACAGACCAGTGATGTGATATCGCTGTGATTTTCTTGCAGGGATGCCGTGTTGCCCATGTCAACGAGGCCTTATAATACAGCCGCGATTCGCTATGTATTGTAGCTTAGGTTTCCCTATGGAGCCTCCTTGTTTATTGCATCGCATAGCACAACTTGTGATTTTCATGCGATGCTATTTTTTTTTTAACCTTAGAAAGTCCTATTAACCTTCTCGCTACAAAATCGTGTGATTCTATAGTGTGAGAAGATCGCAGGTAGCAGCAGCGCTGTGCCATATTTTTCCCAAGAAAAAAGCATCACTGACACTACAAAATCGTGTGTACATAGCAGCGATATCGCAACGATTTTGTAGCAGTGATATGACTGTCGCCCGTGTGGAAGCGACATTATGCTGGGTTCACACAGGACTAAAATCCCGTGGAAATCTCATGAAATGAGCACACGGAAATGCCGCGAGATTTCCACAGGTGAAATGCAAGAGAGGAGAAAGGCCGCCGCGGAAACGGGGAAAGAATTGACATGCAGCTTCTTTGTATTCTGCGCAGCATGTCAATTTCAGCACAGCTTGGCCGCAACGGATCGGCCGCAGCATGTGGATGAGATTTTTGCAAATCTTGTCCACTTTGCAGGCTAACTCCTGGATTAAAGTCGCAAGCAAAATTCCGTGGCAATTCCGCCCCGTGTGAACCCAGCCTTAAGGCTGCATCCACACGGGCTACAAATCTCGCTACAAAACATCACTCATGTGAAAGAACCCATTGGAAACCATAGGCTTCACTTTGTAGCAATGATTTTGTAGCGAGATTTTGTAGCCTCAAGTGTTAGTTCCAGAATTGATCTTTATTATCTATCTGTAGGATAGGTGACAAAAGTCTGATTGGTGGGGGTCTCTTTCCATGGCACTGCTGGAGATAGCCGAGTACAAGCGCTTGGATATTTCCATCAGCCGCATTGAAATGAATGAAGCAGCAGCCACACATGTGCAGCCATCACTCCATTCAATCTGAGGAGTGAGTCCAAGTTGATGAGAAGAGGGGGACACGAGTCCCCATTCTTGGGATCAGCAATGAGACCCTCACCGATCAGACTTTTATCACCTATCTTATGGATAGGTGACAAAACTTAATTCTAGAAAAAAAGAGGTCAGCATGCAAAAGTCTCAATATAAAAAAACACGGAGGAAGCTTGAGCGAAACACGTGTCGGGCGCAGGTGAAAAAGTTGGTGTTATTGATATGTTCATGATCTTGTTACTGTTTTATACATGTGAATATGTATAGCATTGGATTTTCTCTGCATTTACATGTCTTTACTAACATGACCTGCTGAATTCCTCCCTTTCTTTCATATTTTGGGAACTCGTCTCTTCTGTAGTGTGATGTCTTATATTATGCTATTTAATAAAATTAAAAAGTTTTTCATAGAGGCCTTTTACGTGCTGACCTCTTTTTTTCTATCTATTGTGCAGCAGAGAGTATGTTGATGGTTATAATATTTGCAACTTTGATTCATTGTGTTACAAAAGATAATTCTAGTAGATGCACTTTAACCCTTTGCAATCCAATTTTGGATTTAGAGTTTCCTAGGGGGCTTTCTCTTTCAGCCATTATACAATGGTGCCATCTGCTGGCTAGAGCCAATACTGCAGTATGGGACATGCTGGAGAGGCCTCCGACAACAGAGCGGCCAGTAATATACAGTAAGAATACCCTGCTGGACGTCTTCCGACATCGGAGCTGTACAGCCTTCAATCAGAATGTCTTTAGATGTCAGACAGTGGATTGGAAAGGGTTAAATGTGTAACAAAATGTGTCCTGCAGAAATAATAAACATCAGGTATTAGTTATTTTTTCCCAAATACCAAAGCTCCCAGCCCTTGTTAAGTACAGAAATTGGGAACCCTATTACTTCAAATCACTGAAACAAGAGGCCATACCCAGCAGCAGGATACATCCTTTGGAGCAGTTTTTTTTTTTTCTTGTTTGTTTTCTCAAGAGGGCATTCCCATCTCTACTAATAATTGCTAAGATAACAATACCTGTCTGTATGTTGCAACCACTGGAGCCAAGGATTACAGAAACAGCTGAACCATCTGTATTACGTGTTTCCGTAATTCCTATTCACTTGTATGGGAGTTATGGAAACAGTGTAGAACAGACACCTGTGGCATACAGATATCTCGCCTCAGCCAGTTGTGGTATACAGGTATTTTTGTCTCAGCCATGATTGGGTAAGATGGGTATACCCCTTTCATATACAGTACTAATACTTTGATTATCACCAATGAAATTCAGATAGATAGGGATCTCACCATTAATTCCCCTGCTAATCCCGAGAACAAGGGTCCTGTGTCCCCTTCTCACTGCAGGATCAATGCACCCCCTACAGAGAGGAGAAGATTGAATGGAGCGGCGGTCGAGCACGTGCAGTGCCTCTATTTATCTTTACTGGAACTCCCAGATATAGTTGAGCACTTGTACTCTGCTATTTCCATCAACCCCATTAAAATGAATGGAGCTCAACCACTGCTCTACTGAATCTCCACATCACCATGGGTGCAGCGAGGAGAAGAGGGGGCCACAGGACTCCCGTTTTTGGGATCGGTGCAGGTCTCAGCAGTGAGACCCCCACTTAGCAGGCTTTTACCACCTATTCTGTGGATAGGTGATAGAATTCAATTTTGGGAATATCCCTTCAGGAGGATGAGCTGTGATCTCCTTCATTATAACTGTGTTACAGGAACCTCCAATCATCAGCAGTTACTGTGATAGGAGATTCTGTCCCTCCCATGAGGAGCTTGCGTGGTAGAGTCCATCCCACAGGAATTATGCTGACTGAAAAACTCACTTCTTGTCAAATAAATCTGAGCGGGTCAGAATGAGTTTACGTGACCACCTGAAGAGAAGGACTCCAGGAAGTTTCAGACAGAAAGTAATAACTAACCAAGGTAATACTAGCTGACAAATATACTGGGGGCTAGTTATATAATGAATGGAAAATAAATTTCATCAGAGTGGCACTTTAAATACATCAATAAATACAAAAATAAATCCACAGGGTGGGAGATAATTTACTGATTGTTGGGGAGTTTTACTGATATAGACTACCCACTACCACCCTGAAAGGCTCTGGCACTCCATTGGTTCTCGTTCTGTGTTGATAACTCACCTAGGAATTTCTATCCTACAAAGGAAATACAGAATACTTGTAAGGACTGGCGGTTCGCGGGTCCGTCATGCCCGCACCGCCAGTCCTGTCACACGTGCGGCTGCTGTGCGGCGCAGGGAGGCCCCGGTCCTCGTCACCTCCCCTGGCCGCCGAGCTCCTCCTCGCTGCCGGGTTGCTAGGCACGCGGTGGGTGTTGCTCCGCGTCGTATCCTCAGTATTATGGCAACCAGGCATGTGTCTCCTTTCCTTCCTCCTGCAGGGCTGGGGGCGGGTTCCCCAGTGCTGCTGGGTGCACTCAGCTGCTGTCAGACTCCCCGCCCCAATCAGCTGCTGGGGCGGGAGCTCTGACAGCATTTATACCTGCTTGTGTCTGCAGACCAGTGCCAGTGTTAGTTTGGTCTTCCTGCTACACCAGCGTACTCCGTGTTTTGACTCCTGATATTGACTCTCTGCTTTTGACCTGACGTTGCCTTTGCCTGACCCTCTTGTACCGCGTACCCTCTCGTTGCCGACCCGGATTGTCTGACTCTCCTTGCTGTTGTTTGTTCCAGTGTCTGTCCGTTTGTTAGTCCCAGTGTTCCCCTTCCTTAGTGAGTGTAGGGACCGTCGCCCAGTTGTCGCCCTGGGGCTTAGCCCAGGGGGGCAAGTAGGTAGGGACAGGGGTTGTGGGTATTTTCAGGGACTTCCAGTTTCCCGGACCCCGAGTCCTGACAATATTATATTAAGATAATCATTTTCTGCATTATGCGACCACTGCATGATAACATTATGTAAGATTGGTATTGTGTCATGTGGACACTTGGGTAGTATATAGACATTGTTTGCACTGCTATTTGGGTCTTGTATGGCACGATAATATGTGGGTATTGCATTATACTGTTATGTAGACCTTTTATTGAGAGTATTATATGGACATATTATGGAACTCAAGTGGGAGCTGTATGTCGGTATTATTTGGGCTCTGTATGTCGGTATTATTTGGGCTGTGTATGAAGGTTTTATTTGAGCACTGTGTGACAATATCAGAGCACTGTGTACCAGGGGCTCATGTTCACTTTTTTGGTGTTATTTAAGCATTTTATTACTGTATTATGGAAATATTATGTTAATAATATATAAATAGCACATTTAATATATTTTCTTTTTATGCAAGAGTAAAGTTTACCATCTCAGCTTTGGTTGCTAAAATATCTTGTTCCTCTATTATTTAGGCGTTATCCGTGGTTGGTTGAACTCCATTCTTCATCACTGTATTCAAGTAGAAGTGACAACTATTCTAAGCAGTTTATTCAATGTGTCCCCACCCAAGGGTGAGAACAATTGAGAATCTGTAGCACCGATTAGATTCATTCTGCATGATTTGGTAGTGCTTTAAAGAGGTTGCACCAAAGTGTCAAGTTATCTCCTATACACAGGACAGGGAATAACTTGCTGATCGGTGGGGGTCTTACTGGTGAGACCCCTGCCATTCTCCAGAATGGGGGACCCGTGTCCCCTGTCGTCCTCACTGCTGGGTTACAGCACCCCCTGTAGTGACGAGGCGACTGAATGGAGCACTGGTCACGCAAGTGCACTAGCTCTCTATTTACTGTCAATGGCAGCGCTGAGATACTCGAGCAACAACCGCTTGGGCATTTCTGTCAGCCTTGTTGAAGTTAACCCTTTGCAATCCAATTTTGGATTCAGGGTTTCCTAGGGGGCTTTCTCTTTCTGCCATTATACAATAGCGCCATCTGCTGGCTAGAGCCAGTACTGCAGTATGTGACATGTTGGAGAGGCCCCGACAACAAAGCGTCCGGCAATATATAGTAAGAATACCCTGCTGGAAATCTTCCGACATCGGAGCTACACAGGCTTCAATCAAAATATAGGAAGACGTCAGACAGTGGATTGGAAAGGGTTAATGGAGCACTGACCACACTTGCTGAGCCAGTGCTCCATTTACAGTGACATCACTGCAGGGGGGAGAAGCTACTCCCGCAGTCAGAGTGGGACATAGGAGTCCCATTTTGGAGATCGGAAGAGTCTCAGCAGTCAGACCCCTTCCATCGGCAAGTTATTCCTTATCCTGTGGATAGGGGATAACCTTCAGTTTTGTTACAACCTCTTTAAAATTTATGTTGTAATAGCCATCATTTTAATTCAGCCTACTAAACCAATTTTACAAACCTTACCTTAAAGGGGATTTCCGAGCCATAAAAAAAGTTATACAGGCTTAAAATCATGTGCCATATCTTGTGCGTGTGACTGCCCACCACTTTTCCCAGATTCGGCGGGCACCGTGGCTGCAGCACTGGGTATGGAGCTACCGGGATAGGTGAATAATAATTTTTTCTTCATTTTAAGCCGGTTTAACTTTTTTATGGCCCGGAAGACCACTTCAAAGGATAACTACATTTTTTACAGTCCTTTGACGTGTCAAAGTGACATCTGAAGTTTTAGTTGGTGGGATCTAGGTGCTGAAACCCCCAACGATTGCTAAAAAAAAAGTTCGGAGCGCACGGCTGAGCACTGTCGCCATTCCCCTGTCACTGCAAGCAGTGTAAGGCCTCTATAGACTTTCTATAGAGCCCATGCACTGCTCCAATAGTGTGGGAGACAGGTGAACAGGTACAGCACTCAGATGAGCGCTTCTGCCTGTTCACTTTACTCATTATGGGGGTCTCAGCACCAGGACCCTCCCGATCACTATGTCAGAAGTTTGTATGCATTTTATTTACCCTTTAAACCACATGTGTCAAACACAAGGCCCGCGGGCCGAATCCGGCCCACTGCCTCATGTTATGTGGCCCATGGCGTGCCGACGCCACTCACCACTGCAGCGATTACCAGCTGGGGTGCCGCAGCTCCCTGCTGGTAATGGCGCTATTACTGCTGACGTCAGTGTGCAGCTGGGATCCTCCTCCCCTGAGTCCCCTGCTCATCAGTTCCGCAGGAGAGGACTCGGGGAGGAAGCGTCCCGAGCGCACACACTGACGTCAGTGTGTATCTGGGCTCAGCGCGAGCAGAGGGGAAGCGGCGGTGACAGCTAGGAGGAGGTAAGTATATGGGTTGGGGGGGGAACTATTACTACTGAAGGGGGGCTTATTATTACTGAGGGGGGCTTATTATTACTATAGGGGGCTTATTACTGGGGGGGTTATTACTGAGGGGGGCTTATGACTAGGGGGGCTTACTATTATTACTGATGGGGGCTTATTATTACTATAGGGGGCTTATTACTGAGAGGGGCTTATTAGTAATACTAAGGAGGGGCTTAATACTGAGGAGGGGCTTAATACTGAGGAGGGGCTTAATACTGAGGAGGGGCTTAATACTGAGGAGGGGCTTAATACTGAGGAGGGGCTTAATACTGAGGAGGGGCTTAATACTGAGGAGGGGCTTAATACTGAGGAGGGGCTTAATACTGAGGAGGGGCTTAATACTGAGGAGGGGCTTAATACTGAGGAGGGGCTTAATACTGAGGGGGGGCTTAATACTGAGGGGGGGCTTAATACTGAGGGGGGCTTATTAGTGAGGGGGGCTTATTATTACTGAGAGGTGCTTATTATTATTACTGAGGGGGGTTAATATTGTTACTGAGGGGGGGTTAATGTTGCTATGGGGGTATTACTACTGAGGGGGTTATTATTACTAATTGGGCCTCTGTGGGGGTTGTTATTTTTACTGGGGCCACTACCAGGGTCACTATTAGGGCTCATTCACAGAGGTGTAATTGAATTTTGGTCTCACAAATACGCCGCGTATTTGCGCAATAGAAAATCGCTTATGCCTGCATATTTGCGTACGCAAAAAAGAATGCAGATGGGCCCACTGAGGTGGTGCGCAAATATGCAGTGAATACATAGGTTTCCTGCGCATTCACCACGTATTTGCGCGGCCCATTCACTTCAATGGCCTATCGTGGTGCGCAGTACACAACAAAATAGGTCATGCTGTGTGAAAATATACATCATGTGAATGAACACATTGACATCAATGGCTTCTATTCACTGCATATTATGTACGCAAATACGCTTGTGTGAACAAGCCCTTACTATACAGTCTTAGGCCCCCTGCACACGGGCGGAAAATCCATGGTGGGATTTCCCGCAGTATTTCCACCCGTGGAAGCTGCCATAGGATTGCGTTAGAAAACGCAATTCTATGCAGACGGCCATGATTTGTCCACACGAAATTTTGCACGGAAAACAAATCGCGGCATGCTCTATTTCTGCGCGGGGCTTGCAGAGCCCCGCACAGAAATGTCACTCCCCAGCCGCTGGCTCCGTTCTGCGCATGCTGGTACATCACAGGTTGGGTCCCGCTGTGAGAATTGTCGCAGCGGGATCCGACCCGGCCTTCTGCAGGCGGCCTTACAATCGGCCCTTTGAAGGTCACCATAAGCCTGTTGTGGCCCTCGGTGAAAATGAGTTTGACACCCCTGCTTTAAACCTTGAAAATTTTCTTTTTATGATTCAGAGCTGTATTGCTTTTCATGTGTGGTGTGCCATGTGTCAGCCTAATGCACCTTTGACCACCTGATGGGGTCTGCTATTGCAACAACACTTTTAATTTTCCTTCTTTTTCAAGAACTGCTAAACTCTGGTCTCCGGCACTTACATGTATTACGTGATTTTAGAGAATGAACATGGAATTTTGATAAATATCTGACTGCTTATCAATAAAAAAGAAAATTACATCAGGAGAATTTATTTTCATAGCAACCCTTATGTAGGCCATCCTTATTTCTTATGTCCATGAAGGCTTAAGACAATCATTACTCATTATACATAATCTGTTTAGAATCTTAGTGCACTGTAAGACTTTGAGCCAGAGAACTATGAGTTTCATAACCATATTGTGCATACCAGCTGATTACTACTATCTATGCAGAATTGTTAAAGTTCAGGTCTCCACCTACTAAGCAAGCAAACTTTCGATTGTCCTCAGAGGCTCTGTGACTTCAGCTATTTTAACCCCTTAACAATCACCCATACACCGGCCTTTATTCTGATGCAATCGCCTTATTATGGTGCTGCATCACAAGCCTGGCATAGGAACTCGGCATTTGGATAACAACCTGGCACTTGCTCAGACCTGAGAAACCTCTGAGCCTCACTGTTTAACCCTTTACATACTGAGGTCAACACGACTACGACGTGTAACAGGCTGACACAGGGAGGAAGCTCCTCTGTCTCTCATCGGACCTCACAATGTAATCGCTGAGTCCCCATGGTTAGCTATGGCCTCTGGGTATGCCAGTTACAGTGGTCTGTGAATAAAAAGTTTTTAAAAAGTAAAAAATGATGTTACTGCGAGCTTTCGAACCTCTCACGATTCTTTCTCAAGCATAATGAAACAGATCTGTACAAATATACACATATGAAAAGGCACTGACATTGAGAATAGCACCCCTCCTGGGTGCTCTCCTTGGGGAGACACGATGCCATTCCCTGACCCACTCCCTCCCCAGGTGTCTTCACACACCCCTGGATGCTCTCTTTAAGGACATCCCTCTTGACCTCCTTCATGCTTTTCATATTCTCCACTGATGCAAGAACCCCGCTCTGAAGTTCATTCCTTCTTGGATGTATTAAAAATGGCCATAAATTTGTACTCCCAAATTAGTCTCGCTTTATCTGTGCCTTTTTATATGTGTACATTTGTAGAGATGTGTTTCATTAAGCCTGAGGAAGAATCCTGAGAGGTTTGAAAGCTCGCTAGATCATGTATTTTTGTTAGCCATTAAAAGGTATCATATCTACAAGATTACTGGGTTTTTCTTACTGAGAACAATCACATATTGCTCTACTGGCTAACATGGTACCAGCACCTTTTTTTTCATTTTACAAAGGCAGTGACACGCTATGACACATATCACTTCCATCCCCCATGACACCTAGCCCCACTGCACTGAAAGTGAGCTGCGTGATCAGATTACTGCCCAAGGATAGGTCATCAATAGTGTTTGCCTGGAAAAACCCCTCTGATAAACCCATTTCTAGTAAAGCCATTACTTGTACATGAGGTTGAGGTGTAGGCACTACTTGTACAGTTGCTGTAAAACAAGCAGTAGTACATGTACATGATGCTGAGGTGTAGCCACTACTTGTACAGCTGCGGTATAGCCAGCTTTAGTACATGTACATTAGGCTAAGATGTAGCCACCACTTGTACATTTATAGTACTAGTACATGTATATATTTGCTAAGGTGTAATGACTGTACTTGTATGGGTTGCAGTATAGCCTGTATTAGTACATGTACATTTGGCTGAGATGTAGTGAGTACTTGTTCATGTATGGCTGCGGTATAGCCAGTAGTGCATGTACATTACACTGCGTTGTAGCCACTACTTGTACATTTACAGTTGCGGTTTAGCCAGTACTAGTACATCTTAGCCTAATGTACATGTACGGTTGCAGTATAGTCAGTACACGCACATGAGGTTGAGGTGTAGGCATGTGTATGGATGCGGTATAACCAGTACTAGTACATTAGGCTGCAGTATAACCAGTACTAGTACATTAGGCTGCAGTATAACCAGTACATTTAGGCTTAGGTGTAGCCATTACTTTTACATGTATGGCTGCGGTATAGCTAATAGTAGTACATATACATTATACTGCATTGTAGCCACTACTTTTACATGTATGGTAGCCAGTAGTAGCAGTACATGTACATTAGGCTGAGGTGTAGCCACTACTTGTACATTTACAGTATAGCCAGTACTGTTACATGTACACCTTAGCCTGTACGGTTGTGGTATATCCACTAGTAGTACATGTACAAATGATGACTACATTAGACTGAGGTGTAGGCACTACTGGTACATGTATGGCTGTGGTATAGCCAGTGCTAGTACATTTAGGTTCAGGTGTAGACATTACTCGTACGGTTGCTGTAGAGCTGCTTTGTAGCCACTACTTGTACATGTTGGGCTGCGGTATAACCAGTAGTAGTACATGAGGCTGAGGCATAGACATTACTTGTACATGTACGGCTGCGGTATAAACAGTACTAGTACACTAGGCTGAGGTGTAGACATTACTTGCATATGTTGAGGTTGTGGTATAACTAGTACATGTACATGAGGCTGAGGTGTGGCCACTACTTGTATATGTTGGGGTTGTGGTATAGCCAGTACTAGTACATGAGGTTGAGCTGTAGCCAGTACTAGTACATGAGGCTGAGATGTAGCCAAAACTAGTACATGAGGCTGAGGTATAGCCAGTACTAGTACATGAGGCTGAGGTATAGCCAGTACTAGTACATGAGGCTGAGGTATAGCCAGTACTAGTACATGAGGCTGAGGTATAGCCAGTACTAGTACATGAGGCTGAGGTATAGCCAGTACTAGTACATGAGGCTGAGGTATAGCCAGTACTAGTACATGAGGCTGAGGTGTAGACAGTACTAGTACATGAGGTTCAGGTGTAGCCAGTACTAGTACATGAGGCTGAGGTGTAGCCAGTACTAGTAAAAGAAGCATAGTTAATACTAGTACATGAGGCTGGGGTATAGCTAGTACTAGTACTTGAGGCTGAGGTGTAGCCGGTACTAGTACATGAGGCTGAGGTGTAGCCGGTACTAGTACATGAGGCTGAGGTGTAGCCGGTACTAGTACATGAGGCTGAGGTGTAGCCGGTACTAGTACATGAGGCTGAGGTGTAGCCGGTACTAGTACATGAGGCTGAGGTGTAGCCGGTACTAGTACATGAGGCTGAGGTGTAGCCGGTACTAGTACATGAGGCTGAGGTGTAGCCGATACTAGTACATGAGGCTGAGGTATAGCTAGTACTGACGTGCGGCCACCTTATGTACACTGGGCTGAGCTGTGGCCACCGTATGTACACTGGGCTGAGCTGCGGCCACCCTACGTACACGAGGCTGACGTGCGGCCACCCTATGTACACGGGGCTGACGTGTGGCCACCCTATGTAAACGGGGCTGACGTGCGGCCACCCTATGTAGACGGGATTAAAATGCGGCCACCCTATGTAGACGGGATTGAAATGCGGCGACCCTATGTACATGGGACTGACGTGCGGCCACCCGATGTACATGGGGCTGAGGTGTGGCCACCCTACGTACACGGGGCTAAGGTGCGGTCACCCTACGTACACGGGGCTGACGTGCGGCCACCCTACGTACACAGGACTGACGTGCGGCCACCCTATGTACACAGGACTGAAGTGCGGCCACCCTATGTACACTGGACTTACGTGCAGCCACCCTATGTACATGGGGCTAAGGTGCGGCCACCCTATGTACACAGGACTGAGGTGCGGCCACCCTATGTACACGGGACTGAGGTGCGGCCACCCTATGCACATGGAACTGAGCTGCGGCTACCCTATGTACACGGGGCTGAGCTGTGGCCACCCTATGTACACGGGGATGACGTTCGGCCACCCTATGTACACGGGGCTGAGCTGCGACCACCCTATGTACACGGGACTGAAGTGCAGCCACCGTATGTACACGGGGCTGAGCTGTGGCCACCTTATGTACACGGGGCTGAGCTGTGGCCACCCTATGTACACGTGGCTGTTGTTCGGCCACCCTATGTACACGGGGCTGAGCTTCGACAACCCTATGTACACGGGGCTGAGCTGTGGCCACCTTATGTACACGGGACTGAAGTGCGGCCACCCTATGTACACGGGGCTGACGTGCAGCCACCCTATGTACACGGGGCTGACGTGCGGCCACCCTATGTACACGGGGCTGAGCTGCGACCAACCTATGTACACGGGGCTGAGCTGCGACCACCCTATGTACACAGGGCTGAGCTGCGACCACCCTATGTACATGGGACTGAAGTGCGGCCACCCTATGTACACGGGACTGAAGTGCAGCCACCCTATGTACACGGGACGGAGGTGCGGCCACCCTATGTACACGGGACGGAGGTGCGGCCACCCTATGTACTCGGGACGGAGGTGCGGCCACCCTATGTACACGGGGATGACGTTCGGCCACCCTATGTACACGGGGCTGAGCTGCGACCACCCTATGTACACGGGACTGAAGTGCAGCCACCGTATGTACACGGGGCTGAACTGTGGCCACCGTATGTACACGGGGCTGAACTGTGGCCACCGTATGTACACGGGGCTGAGCTGTGGCCACCCTATGTACACGGGGCTGAGCTACGACCACCCTATGTACACGGGGCTGAGCTGCGACCACCCTATGTACACGGGACTGAAGTGCGGCCACCCTATGTACACGGGGCTGACGTGCAGCCACCCTATGTACACGGGGCTGACGTGCGGCCACCCTATGTACACGGGGCTGAGCTGCGACGACCCTATGTACACGAGATTGAAGTGCGGCCACAGTATGTACACGGGACTGAGGTATGGCCACCCTATGTACATGGGCCTGAGGTGAGGCCACCCTATGTACATAGGACTGAGGTGCGGCCACCCTATGTACACGGGGCTGAGCTGCGACCACCCCATGTACACGGGGCTGAGCTACGACCACCCTATGTACACGGGGCTGAGCTGCGACCACCCTATGTACACGGGACGGAGGTGCAGCCACACTATGTACGTGGGACGGAGGTGCGGCCACCCTATGTACACGGGACGGAGGTGCGGCCACCCTATGTACACGGGATGGAGGTGCGGCCACCCTATGTACACGGGACGGAGGTGCGGCCACCCTATGTACACGGGACGGAGGTGCGGCCACCCTATGTACACGGGACGGAGGTGCGGCCACCCTATCTTTACGGGACGGAGGTGCGGCCACCCTATGTACGTGGAAATGACATGCGGCCACCCTATGTACACGGGGCTGAGCTGCGGCCACCCTATGTACACGGGGCTGAGCTGCGGCCACCCTATGTACACGGGGCTGAGCTGCGGCCACCCTATGTACACGGGGCTGAAGTGCGGCCACCCTATGTACACGGGGCTGACGTGCAGCCACCCTATGTACACGGGGCTGACGTGCGGCCACCCTATGTACACGGGGCTGAGCTGCGACCACCCTATGTACACGGGGCTGAGCTGCGACCACCCTATGTACACAGGGCTGAGCTGCGACCACCCTATGTACATGGGACTGAAGTGCGGCCACCCTATGTACACGGGACTGAAGTGCGGCCACCCTATGTACACGGGACTGAAGTGCAGCCACCCTATGTACACGGGACGGAGGTGCGGCCACCCTATGTACTCGGGACGGAGGTGCGGCCACCCTATGTACACGGGACGGAGGTGCGACCACCCTATGTTCACGGGGATGACGTTCGGCCACCCTATGTACACGGGGCTGAGCTGCGACCACCCTATGTACACGGGACTGAAGTGCAGCCACCGTATGTACACGGGGCTGAACTGTGGCCACCGTATGTACACGGGGCTGAACTGTGGCCACCGTATGTACACGGGGCTGAGCTGTGGCCACCCTATGTACACGGGGCTGAGCTACGACCACCCTATGTACACGGGGCTGAGCTGCGACCACCCTATGTACACGGGACTGAAGTGCGGCCACCCTATGTACACGGGGCTGACGTGCAGCCACCCTATGTACACGGGGCTGACGTGCGGCCACCCTATGTACACGGGGCTGAGCTGCGATGACCCTATGTACACGGGATTGAAGTGCGGCCACAGTATGTACACGGGACTGAGGTATGGCCACCCTATGTACATGGGCCTGAGGTGAGGCCACCCTATGTACATAGGACTGAGGTGCGGCCACCCTATGTACACGGGGCTGAGCTGCGACCACCCCATGTACACGTGGCTGAGCTACGACCACCCTATGTACACGGGGCTGAGCTGCGACCACCCTATGTACACGGGACGGAGGTGCAGCCACACTATGTACGTGGGACGGAGGTGCGGCCACCCTATGTACACGGGACGGAGGTGCGGCCACCCTATGTACACGGGAAGGAGGTGCGGCCACCCTATGTACACGGGACGGAGGTGCGGCCACCCTATGTACACGGGACGGAGGTGCGGCCACCCTATGTACACGGGACGGAGGTGCGGCCACCCTATGTACACGGGACGGAGGTGCGGCCACCCTATGTACACGGGACGGAGGTGCGGCCACCCTATGTACACGGGACGGAGGTGCGGCCACCCTATCTTTACGGGATGGAGGTGCGGCCACCCTATGTACGTGGAAATGACATGCGGCCACCCTATGTACACGGGGCTGAGCTGCGGCCACCCTATGTACAGGGGGCTGAGCTGCGGCCACCCTATGTACACGGGGCTGAGCTGCGGCCACCCTATGTACACGGGGCTGAGCTGCGGCCACCCTATGTACACGGGGCTGAGCTGCGGCCACCCTATGTACACGGGGCTGAGCTGCGGCCACCCTATGTACACGGGGCTGAGCTGCGGCCACCCTATGTACACGGGGCTGAGCTGCGGCCACCCTATGTACACGGGGCTGAGCTGCGGCCACCCTATGTACACGGGGCTGAGCTGCGGCCACCCTATGTACACGGGGCTGAGCTGCGGCCACCCTATGTACACGGGGCTGAGCTGCGGCCACCCTATGTACACGGGGCTGAGCTGCGGCCACCCTATGTACACGGGGCTGAGGTGCGACCACCCTATGTACACGGGGCTGAGCTGCGGCCACCCTATGTACACGGGGCTGAGCTGCGGCCACCCTATGTACACGGGGCTGAGCTGCGGCCACCCTATGTACATGGGAATGAGCTGCGGCCACCCTATGTACACGGGGCTGAGGTGCGACCACCCTATGTACATGGGAATGACATGCGGCCACCCTATGTACACGGGGCTGAGCTGCGGCCACCCTATGTACACGGGGCTGAGCTGCGGCCACCCTATGTACATGGGAATGACATGCGGCCACCCTATGTACACGGGGCTGAGGTGCGACCACCCTATGTACACGGGAATGACATGCGGCCACCCTATGTACACGGGGCTGAGCTGCGGCCACTTCTGCTGCGGTCTCCTGCAGTCCGCCGGTGTGCAGGGAGTGGCAGTCCCCCGTGTGCCGGATGAGGAAGCTCCTGCAGTAAGCACGCTCGGCGGCTGCTGACAGGTGTCAGGCCTGAGCCGTCAGTGTGGGGCGGGTTCCGGGGCGGGACCAGGCCGACAGCACGGGGGTGGCTCGGGCCTCGCAGGCCCTGCGGACACTCAGAGCTGCTCGGCGCCGCTATCGTCATGGGGAATGTGGTGAGCGCCGGGAGCGGAGACGAAGATGAGCCCGGGATGGAGCAAGAGGAGTCCGGGACCGCAGCCGGGGACAGGACGACGGGAGCATCGGCCAGCCAGCAGAGTCCTGCTCAGCCGGGGATCGCCGGGCCGGCTTCCCCGCCGCCGCTGCCGCCCTCCCCCGGTGTGTTGCTGGAGCAGGCCCGGCTGCGGGAGGCGGCGGCCCGGCTGCGGGAGGTGGGGGCTCCGGAGTCGGTGGTGTCCCGGCACCAAAGCGCCCTGCTCCGCTGGCTGGAGGAGAGACTGAGCCGCGGGGAGGAGGCGCTGAGCCGGGAGCAGTTCATCCAGATGCTGGAGAGCAGAGCCAGCGGCCGGGAGGAGTGCGAGGAGGTGAGGCTGCCGGCCGCGGGGGGCACCGGGCTGCAGGTAGACCACGGCTTGTGCCACCTGCTGCGGGGAGACTGGCACCGCACTGGGGGAGAGATCACATCCCCGTGCTCATGACTCACGACATGTATGTCATTGCCTGGCAGCTGCCCTCCAGCCTGTGCTGGCATGACTGTGCCAACCTCCGCATGTCACCCCAAGAAGTTGTTTACTCCTGGTGTTTACGGTAAACAGATGCAAACGCCGCGCAGAGAGACGCGCTTTCCGTGTGGAGACATACAGTGAAGTGTACGCTGCGATCTGCTTTTCCCAATGGTAGAGTTAGGGTGTTGGCGTGGCGGGTTTTGGCGAATGCCAATAGTTGTCGCTGCCTTACCAAATACGTTTCTTCCCCTGCTGAAAAAAGTGACAATTTCCCAATGCCGCTCCGTATCGCAGATTCTGCCCAGGGACTTGGCCTATTCACAAGGGTTAAATCCGCGTGCCGAACCGCCGCAGAAACAGTCAGATAGGGATTCAGTCTTAGGGGCGGAAACTGCGCGGAATAATCCTCTTTAGACTCTGCTGTGTAGACGTACGCTGAGCGCCTTCACGCAGTAAACGCCTCCGAATATTCGCTAGTGGAACCGCTGTGGAAATTCCTAGGCGCATGGATGTGGAAATTTTAGAAATTTCCTTCACGCGGTGTGGAAGTTTTCTGCAACGAATCCGCAGCATTTAAAAAGAAAAATGCTGCAGATTTTCAATTCGCAGCGTGTCCGTTTATGTATGGAATGGCGCTGTGGAAGCCAAACCTTGAAATGCAAAGGTTAAATCCTGCAGCTGGGCCGCAATTTTAGGGCAATGCAGACGTCCTGCTGCGAGTATCGCGTGTGAGATGGCGGGCGCCGTACGGGGTTCACTAGATCCTCCAGCAATGGTAGGTGTTACGTGTAGGACGTCCCAAAAATAGGGTTGTCTCACACGGTAATTGTGTATTACGGGCGCAATTTTTGCACTCAAAATACACTACCAATGTCACATCGGCGGCCATGTTGCCGCTCACACGATTTGTGTATATTGCGTGCACAAGAGAAATTGCAGCATGCTCTATCTTGGCCTGTATTACACATGCGGTACATGGTGCGGCCCGTACCCAGTGTCATTGCGAATTGGCTGTGTGCCGCTTGCGTATATCTCTCTACACGCTGCCAGATACGCTCATGTGAGTCCGGCCTTGTCGTATGACTGTCAATGAGCGGCAGTCTAAATGTCAGGCTGGGTTCACATGGGACAGATTTGCCACTGAAGTTCCGTGCGGAATTTCTGTGCGGCAAATCCGGCGGCTCCTAAGCCCCAGGATTAGCCAGCCATGTGGACGAGATTTAGCAAAAATCTCATCCACACGGGGCGGACAATCTGTTGTGGCAAAGCCGGGCGTAACCGGCGATGCGGTGCGGATTTGGCAGCCGCAGCATGTCCATTTTTTTTTTTTCCGCTGCGGCCTCACTCCTCTCTATGGTGAAAGAAAGCCGCAGCAGAATGCCAGCGGCCGATTCACTCCAAAACCTGCGGCAAAATGCTGCGGGCTCTGAATCTGCGGCTCTCCCGCGGAAATCTCATGGCTTTTCGGTGTGGCCAAGGCCTGGGAACCCAGCCTTAGGTTGCTCTCACAAGGTGATGGTAAACGCAGCATTTTTACTCGGGCAGAGTCGCTGTGTGCGGTGTTCAGTGCGAACATTCGCCTGCGTTGCTGTTCTTTTGGCGCAGTAACAAAGCAGGCAAAGCAAGTAGATGATGTCACCACTTTCACTTTCTTGGTGCGTTCAAACAACGCGTTACAGCGCTGTACACATTCTACCGTGTTTTTGACCGCATTGAAAACTCTCCCCAATGATTTCAATGAGGGACACATTGCGTTTACGAACGCTTAAACATCGAAACAGAACAGACAGCCCACGAAAATGGCGGCATTAGAACAATCGACTGAGAAGCCCCCTTGAAAACAACAGAGGTGTTTTACAGCTTTTAGCGCGAGGCTTGAAATGCCACTGTAAAAAATGTTGCGACGGCCTTAACGTAAACGAGCCTAATCACAGGCGAGTCACAGCGGTGCGTAGCGGACATTCATGTCAATTAAAATGTAACACTTTTGGATATTTTTGCGACGACGGTGTTGCAGTCTCGTTAGTGATGCCATTGGCAATCGGTGGATGTGATACCGCGAGGCAGCGCCTGGAGCTAGACGTTGTCGATACCGTCTCCCGCACACGAAGTTTTAATTGTGCTGCTAAAAGTTGTGCGCAATCTTCAACCCCATATATAATTTTTTATTTTTTCTGGCATTTACACAAATTATAATTATCACTCATTCGTTAGTACGAACAAATTTTGAGCGATGATCTCTGCGTGTAATTGGTAAATTTTCTCACTTTCAGCGTTCTGGCTGCTGCCCTGTAATAGGACTTCCTTAGAGCTGCAGGATGTTCTGCGCTACTTCCCGGATTTTACATGGAGGCCTCCGTATTTACGGACATAGTATGTGTCGCCTCTGCTCTGTAGGATAAGTACAGGTGGCTGTGCGATGTGCGTGAGCCTATAAGTGGTTTCCATTAGTTGGAAGGGTACCTTTACACGGAGCGACTATCACATAGTCGCTCAGAAAAGTCGACGCGTACGAAGACAGTCGTCTGTTTGCTTTTACACAGAGCCATGTTTGGTTGTTAGTTGCTCGCCGATATACTTCATAGGGATTCCCTATGCTAATTTATTTGCAAGTTGTTCAATTACAAATGACGCATTTTGCAACATTTTTACACACCCCATCATTGCTGTAGGTGATGTCGTGCATCAAAAACCTGCTGAACGCATGAAAATAGAACGTGCAGCGTTCTTTTTAGGGTGATTTAGTTTTTTTTTTAAGGGCTTCTACCCACTAGCGTTTTTTTTAACACTGCGATATCGCTGCGGTTTTTTAAAGGGGACTTTCTAATGTTAAAATCGCATCGCACAAAAATCGCAAGTTTGTGCTTTTGCGATTTTTGTGCGAGGCGATTTTAACATTAGAAAGTCCTATTGAAAAAAACGCAGCGATATCGCAGCGTTTAAAAAAAACGCTAGTGGGTAGAAGCCCTAAGTGAGCTGAAAAGAAATGACTAGCGACGAATGAGCAAATTATTGCCGATCACTGCTGGTTGCTGTATTTACACAGAACACTATTGTTCGGATGTTAGTTATTCCGTGTAACGCCGCCATTGTCGCGGTCCTGCCTGCTGACTAGTAAGATGTGTGCTCTCTACTGGTGTTTGCCTTGAGGCCTTTAGCAACTGAAAGACGTGAAGGATAGAAACAAACCGTAAGTTATGCTGCTCGGTTACAGTGCTGTACGGAGAGACTTCATTTACAATGGTCAGCAGCTGGGAGAGGATAGAACGGTAGTGGAAGACTGCGGGGATTGGGGGGGTGTCACATCTGTGACGGAAGCTCCAGCCGGAGGTTCCATCACGGTTGCAGCTGACAATACCGGAAGCTAATTTTTCTTCCACCCAAAACCCGGGAACATGGGTGGAAAGTGGACAGACACTATAATAGTCAATGGGTCCATCCGACGCTTTTTGGTTCTTTCTAGAGATAGAACCGTTCAGCCACTGGGATTCCCCTTTCCTGCTCTCCGAAAGGAGCAGGATAGCAGAATCCCCAACACAGGCATGAAACCACGCTTATGGAGTTGAGTAGAATTTCACCAGTTACCACAAGTAGTGTGAAAAATAAGATGGGATGTGCGGCTCACAGGGCAGGGTCATCTGATAACGGTGCTGTAATGAGCTACCTGTATGATCATCACATGACTGCAGGTGTCTATCCTATGGGGAGTAAACAATGAAGGTTCCCATTCAATGACATAATAAAAATCATGAGTTGATACAGAAAGTTTCTTCCCCAATTGTATAACTTTTTCTATTAGGCCCAATGCCCATGGACAGATTTTTGCTGTGGAATTCGCATCCAGACACTCGCCATGAATTCCGCAGCAATGTCCATCCATAGACCTGCTATGTTAAAAGATTGTCCCCTGCCCACGGGTGGAAATCAACTGCCATTTTTTCCACTCGTGGGTGAGAATCGCAGCATGCTCTATTTGCTGCAGAAAATTGCACGGATGGCTTCCATTGCAGTCACTGGAAGCCATCCGTCTTGCAGCAAGTCGCTGCGGATCCACGTCATGCCCTGCACCGTGCAGGCTTGCCTGGCGAGATCATTGTGGCGGATCCAAACAGGTGAGTATGGGTCTCTGGGGGTCACTGCCAGGGCACCAGGTCTGATTCTGCTGCGATATTTCGCAGTCTGAATCCGACCCGGCCGTGGGCACGAGGCCTTATACTAGAAATGAATTCTGTTTGTGAACTCTCATAACCTGTTCTGTAACATTATTTAAACAAACCCACTTAAGGCCGAATGCGCATGGGCGGCAATTCCGTTGCGAGATTCTGCAAGGAATTTCCGCTGTTGCACGCTGCCATAGGATTGCATTGGTTTATGCAATCCTATGCAGACAGCGCGATTGTGATCGCGGAAAACTCGCGTAATAACAAAATCGCGGCATGTCCTATTTCAGAGAATCTCAGTCGGGATCCGATCCAGCTGTCAGCATTAGGCCTAAGGCCTGCTGCACACGACGGTCGGATCCAGCATGCGGGATCCGACCCTGTGCCCGGCTGGTGACCCCCGCTTACCTGTCTGGATTCTTCTTTATCTGTACTGCGGAAGCATCGGCTGGTGCGCACGCCCAGTACAGATAATGCGCGATGACGTGAATCCCGACGCCTTTCTGCAATGATGATTGCGGAAGGGCCGTGGGACGGATGGCTTCCATTCACTTCAATGGTTAGGGGCTTACAGGAGAGGTGGTACTAAGGTGTGTGTGCGCGTGCGTGCGTGTGATTTTTTTTTTTTTATATATTTATAATTTTTTTTTCTTTTTCTCTGACTGACCTTCCCGTTCCCCTGCTGCACATGACATCATGAGGATGTTAGGTTTCAGTTCTCAAAATTCCCTGGAAGCAACCAATCGGGGCTGAGCTTTCATTTCTGAAACTGCATTGGTAAAATGCAAGATGCACTGTGATTGGTTGGTATGGGCAACAGTGGCAGTTTCTTTTAGGGTGTATCCATACAGGCGAGCACGATATCAGTCTAAGAAACTCATACCGATATCGCACTCTTAAGCGTTCAATTCTGAGTGTGAGCGCAATGCAGTTTTACCTTAAAAAGACAAACAAAAAAACGCGTCACATCTTTATACTTAAACGCATGTGAAAAATTCGCAACTGCTTCCGATAGTTTTAATGGTAAAAATCACATTGCGTCGCACTCGCATGCAAATTGCAGGCCGTACTAGTGCGTACGATTTATTTTAACGTCTGTGGATTAATTTAAAAAAAAACCTGCAGTGGACACACATCAGCATCCGTGTTCACTGTGTTTTTTTTGTGCACCCTGTTGGGTTGTGACAAAAATGACATCACTTGGGCCTTTTTTTTTGTCCATGTTTCCCTAAGGAGCCTTTGTTTTATCACATATCAACACACAAACTTATGATTTTTTGCGCAATGCAGTTTCAACATTCGAAACTCCTATTGTGTAAGAAAATCGCGGACAGCGGCGATGTACGATGTTTTTCCAAAACAAGGGATCAATCGCGCTCAGACAATGCATGAGCACATATGCAATTTTTTTTTTAATGCGATTTTCTTGCGGTGATATTCCATGTGAAACTAGCCTTATGGAAAACTTAGCAATAGCTTCTCTGCAAAATTCACATATTATTACATGTGGATTGTGCTGCAGATTTCTCTTCGTTTTGGGCTCTAACACCCCTGAGATTACCCCGTATTACGTGTGCGCTGTATGCTTGTGTGATACGCTGTAACTCACAGGCAATCTAATGCATTTCTGCTTCGTGTTTCAATTCCTTACCATCTAAAACCTTCATTTGTCAGAAGCAGCAGCTGCCCATATACTTCATCCTGCTGTTAGCGGACCAGTCTATACAATGCTCTGTGAGCTAAAAGCTTGTGCTCCTGCTGGGATGCATTATGGGTAACGAATATTTTCCTTGCGGTAAAAACGGAAATGTCTGAATTGACTTTCTTGGAGAGATTTGTGCAGCAGCTGTATTGCGCTCACAGAGCATTGCTGGGACTGGATACCGGTATATCCGCCTCTCAGCTGAGACGAGGGCTAGGTAGGGATGGGTTTTCAGCCTGTCGGCAATATCTACAAGTTGGAGATATATTGTATCACATAGTGTATTAGAACTTTATTTGCATAAAACTAGAAGACTGCTAATCAAGACGGGAATGATCTCTTTTTGTATCTTAAGGAATTGTGCCATTCCCTTATATATTGCATTATCCCTTGTGGTAAGCAGGTTCTGGTTAATCCGATATCCGAATACAGACGGGATTCTCTTCATTTGTGTTCTGTACTTTGGACTTTTGTAGCGGGCTGGTGGCCAATGAGAAAGCCCAGCCCTTCCCTCCATAAACTAAGTGCATATCTCATAAACGTCATCCGTAAAATAATCTCTACTGGCATCTGGGGTGCCGTTTGTTTTTCATGTCTGGAAAAAAACCCCCGAATGTACCCAATTCTTTTTTTTGTTCTTGCATCTCTTAAGGAAAACGGACCGCACATAGACTGTATACAGATGGCATTTTAGTGCTGCGCATTTTTTTTTCTCCTTTGCCTTTAAGGCCGGTCTCACACGGGCGATGAAATCATGGTATTTTTCTCGTAATGCGACAGTGCTACAAATCGTGTGTACGTAACGCCCATCATTTCCTATGGGTTCCTCCACATTAGCGATGTCTTATAGCCTGCAACATTGCAAAAGAAAAAAATCGCAGGTTGCTAAATATTACCACGATTTGCGATGTTTCGTAGCCCATGTTTCCCTATGGAGTCTTCCTTTCTGTTGCATCGCGATGCGACTTTTACAGTAGAAAATCCTGCTGTAAAAGCTCTAAAATAAGCCCCAACTGCATAAAACAAATACATCACCTAACAGCCGCTGTTCACTCCGCCGCATCTTCTCTGCAGGTCCCTAGCACTTGTTTGTAGTTTTCTCTCAGCTGGCTATGATTGGCTGTGCCATGGCGCTTGAGAACCAATCAGAGCCAGCGCTTGATAAACCAATCACAGCCATCCATTGATTGGTTCATCGAGTGCTGGCTCCGATTGGCTGAGCCGCGGCTCAGCCAATCACTGCTAACGCTATTGGTTTGACAGTCGCGGATTCCACAATTCAAACTTGGTCGTGTGCAGACAGCCTGACACTGATCCTCTGTTAATCCTCCTAGAAATCTGTGAAAGAACTGACAACCAGGTATTACTAGTTGGGGGCGTGTTCACGCAGTCTACCATTGTCCAATCAGTGCTGCAGGGAGACTCCTTTCTTGGAGGGGTAACAGAGGAACACACAACAGAGTTGTAAGAAAGGAAGCTCCAGCATATTTACTTTATGGGCAATGCAAATACAGTATTGACTACGCAGGTATGAAGAGAGCTATAATATACAAGCCGGAATTCACTGCTTGTGTCAACACTGCAAGCGTCCTCAAGGTATAAAGCAGAAACTGTCCTTGTGTTGTGCTAATCGCTCAGTGCTGAAATATGTCATGTTCCCGTAAGAGGAGGAACTGAGCTTATGAGAACGGTTACATCTTTGGAGAAGTGATAGCGGTGCAGCGCTCTTCCATGAAGACCAAGGTCTACACCGGTCCGTCCTGGGAACTCCTCAGGCTGCCGCTCTACAGAGACCTTTGCCACCATAGAACTTTACAGTCCTGATATGTTTCCGTAGGAGTGAGCTGTGATAAGATGGACATGACCCTGCCTTGTACTTTACACTTTGTGCCGGCTCAGGGAACCCTACTCTTTATATTAGTGTGTACCTGCAGGTGAACCTTGTTTGCACCTGGCAAGATGCCATTCGTATCTAGGTGGGTTGGAGCTGCTTGCTTCATATCTAGGCGGATTGTATTTGCTTGTTTTATGGCTGTAGTAATGGCTGCACTCCAAATCCTCTGTCTCTAACTTCATGGCTGTGGGGTAGAACAGGCTGGGTATACACTAAATAATGACCAATAACACTGATATTGTTAGCTCTAGGTGGGTGTGATCATCGTACATCTCAAGAGTAAGGTTCTCACACGGCCGGATTTGAATTGCGGAGTCTGTGATCGTATAATCCGCTGTAGTACACTGTTCAATCAAATGCATGGGATGACACAATTCCGCTTATATTAGCGGGTCGGAATTGTGTAATCCGCTCATGGAAAATAGAACGCAGGATGTTCTATTTTACCACATAGCCGATTGTGCTCTATGATCGCTGGTGTACCTGCAGCTCATACGCAGTTAACACTGTGTATGGGCTACGAGTACCCGCGTCATCACTAAGCGATGGTGCGGGAAATACACAAACTAGACTGTATACGACTGCCTGCGTGAGTACGCGGTCATACGCAGTACATTAGGGGTTTGTACACAGAGTCCCCGACCGGGCTCGCAGATGGAATCCGCTGTAGGGCTCCGCGCGCAGAATTCGACCCGCTCATGTGAGCCCCGCCATAAGGGGTGTTCTGAGCATTTAACTTCTTGCAGTATTGATAACCTATCCACAAGGATAATTCATCAATAGTTGATCGGCAGGGGTCTGCTGCTCAGGACCCCAGCAATCAGCTGATCTCAGCCCCTGCATGCACTGCAGTGGGCCAAATGTTGATAGCTCTGTCTGCATTGGGGTTGGAGCTAGAAGTGCAATAGGGGGTCTAGCTCCTATTGATTTCAATGGGAGCAAAGCCTTCAATTACACTTCCTGCTGCGCCCCCCTACTTCAGCCGCCCCCCACTTACCCCCCAAAAAATAAATAAATAAAGCCTTAATATGCCTGCTTTGAGGGGAAAATTAAGTTAATTTTGATTCTTAGAATGTTATAATAAAAGAAAAAAAAAAACCCTAAAAAATGGCATGGTCTTTAAAACATTAAAATAGGCCAGTCACTAAGGGGTTAAGATGTTTTTAATGTTAAAGAAACCTTTTAACCAGGTCTGCTGTGTGAACCTCCAGGTATGTACGGTACATTGCGCTCTCTCTATACATAAAGGTGAAGATTCTGTTGTGCGCCAATCTTGGTGCGTTTGCTATCAGACGTGACTGCTGTATATAATATTGAACGTGCCTGTAGTGAATATTACTAGAATCCATATTGTACTTATTTAGTGAGTGTTTCTTTATATCCCCCTAGAGAGGCCATGAGGTCTGGTGTGTGGTCAGAGGTTATTCATGGCCACGGTAATATACAGTAATGCAGTGCAGTAAACATTCCTCCCCATGATTAACACTCATTTTTCTTATTCTGTTGCCGAGAACACTTTCCACATGGGATTAATCATGGGCATCTCTTTCAGGCTTTTGCGCAGTTTGACGCGGAAGGAGATGAGGTGGTAGACTTGGAGAGCATGCTAGAAGCCATCAAGGCCTCCAGTGGTGCTAATCTTCAAGGGGAGTTGAGTCATGTTATCCGACAGCTGCAAGCTTGCTCTCTCACACCAGGTAATATTGCTACATTATATTTTTATACTTTGCTGCAAGTTCTGAAACATTAAGCTATGGGCACCTTTTGGGGAACAATTTATTTTTTTCGCTTAAATGCATGTATCGTGGGCTGACGATCCTTTTTGCAGTAGGCTGTAATTAAGAATTTTGCATTGCTTGTCTTCTGCAGCTTCTACATATCACTGCTCACAGAAACTGCAGTCTTAAGGCTATTTAAACTCCTCAACCTCGCCCACACAGCTCTGCATGGTGCCGCGCCACCATACATCAGCCCCCTCCTGTCAGTACACCACCCAGCCCGCTCACTTAGATCCACTAACACAGTCAGACTTCTGTAATACGAACCTCACATGCTCGCCTCCAGGACTTCACCAGAGCAGCACCCATCCTCTGGAACGCTCTACTCCAAGGCATCCGGACAATTCCTGATGCACGAAATTTCAGTTGTGCCTTAAAAACGCACCTCTTCAGGGAAGCGTGGCAAATCCCCTGACCTAGTCCCCCGCCCTTCCCTATGGCTCCCCACACCTTCCACCCTGCCTATCACATACGACCTCTACCCCTGCACCTCCCTACCGTCCCACCCCGTTTGCTTCCTAAAAACTGATTTCCACATGAAATCCCCTACTGCCTGTGTTCCCCATGCCGCGCTCCTCCCCACCCCCTTGCACCTCCTGTACCACCCCAACCCATTTGTTTCAACTGATTGTATTTCACATGTAATTGTATTGTTTTGCATTTCTCCCATGCCTAAGAGCGCAGCGGAATAAGTTGGCGCTATACAAATAAAGATGATGATTATTATTTATTACATTCTCCTCCATGCTAGAGATTCAATTTTTCTGATACACTATGGGAGCAGGAAAATGAAATCTCCTGGATGAACGGAACCAAACTCTGATGAGGGAACCCCATTGACTATAATGGGGTCTGTACGGTTCCTGCACCCGTCCGGCATTTTTATTGGACAAAAAAGTTCTGCATGCAAAATTTGTTTTGTCCAGCATTTCATACCGGATCTGCGCTGGAGGCTCTTAGCGGAGCCTTAGACGCAGATGTGAACAGAGCTTAAAGGGCTGTTTACACGGGACGATTATTGCTCAAAATTGTTCAAATTCCAGCACTACCGCCTGAATTTGAGCGATAGTCAGCCTGTGTAATGCATGCAGGTAATGAACTAGAATTCAATTTCTGTATGCAGATGCTTGATGACGCACCCTTCAGTGTAAACAGGTCACTTCTGAACGACTGTCTGCTCACGGTGAATGGACGTGGGGTGGAAGAACGTTACCTGGTCCGGTTAGCCTCCTTGCTGGCAGCGCTTTTAGGGCGATGCCAGCGATACTCACTCCTGTGTAACAGTACAGGAGCGAGCATCACTGGGACGAGGTGTTGGGCATTGCTTGTCCGACAGCTCATCCCGTTTAAACGGGGCATTAGTCTCAATACATCTGTCAATGAGGCTGGACTGAAGGTGTTAACCCTTTGCAATCCAATTTTAGATTCAGGGTTTCCTAGGATGTTATCTCTTTCTGCCATTATACGATGGCGCCATCTGCTGGCTAGAGCCAGGACTGTTGAATGGGACATGCTGGAGAGGCCCCCGACAACTGAGCGGCCAGTAATATACAGTAAGAATACCCTGCTGGACATCTTCCGACATCGGAGCTGTACAGCCTTCGATCAGAATGTCTTCAGACGTCTGACAGTGGATTGGAAAGGGTTAATCTCTTCTCTTCTGGACTTTTATATCAGCTAATTTTTGACCACAAGAAAGAAACTTTTGGCCCATTTAAACTGAAAATTATCACTCAAAATTCGTTCAAACGAACAGAAAAAAACGCTTACTGCTACTATTCATCTGCGGTTGTTTATTGCTGACTTCCAGTCAGCAAAAAAAAGCTATCGCGGAATTGCCAGCTTCGCGTTGCGAGTAAATGTTCCCTACCACATAGAAGGTGAAGCGCTGAGGTAGAATCCAGAAATAAGTCTTTCAGTCTAAACGCTCTGCACGAAAGCTAATGATCTTCTCGGTGATGTCAGCGCTCGTGCAGTCGTTTAAACGTTTGTTGGCCCGTGTAAAAGGGACCATTTGTTGTGGCCCTATACTAGCTGATAAGAACATGCAGAAGAATGCAGGGGGAAAGTAAGCCATCATTCCAGCCTCGCTGACAGATCTCCTATTCAGACTTAGGCCGGGCCCCCCGATCCCTATAACTCCATTCACCATGTACTGTGTGTGCATAATGTGCAATTAAATCCCGCTCATGTGAGCCCAGCCCAAGACTGCGCTGTCCTATATACACTGCCATGTAGAAGCTGCAGAAGACAAACTGTGCACAAGTTTTAATTAAACCCCAATGCGCAAATGAGTATCAGCCCAAAATACATGCATTTAAATGAAAATAAGTGTCCCCAAACGTGTCCATAGCCTTTACATGGAATGTGTCCTCAGAAAATGATGTATTATAAATCACATTTTCTTTGTTAAATCTATTTTTAATAACTTTTTTAAAATTTTAGGGAACAATGTATATTTAAAAAAAATCCTAAAATCCTACATTGTTCACACTGACCACAGAGCCCAATAATACTCTGATACTTCCTGATATATAGAGAGAACTTTTTTCTTACGAACATCATAGGCAGGACTACACTAAAAGGTAAACGCCTATATATAGATAACACAGGATCCGCCATTGATAATGGCTGATCAGCTGTGACTTATTTACTCCCCCTCCCTGCACAACGACTCCTGCACAGGTCACAGAACAGGCCTAAAACAGTCTCCCACACAGGTCAATGGGTCAGCTTCTTGTGAAGCTGCTGTAAAGCATCTCTCTACATCCTGTGAAATGTATAGATGATAGAATAAAAAAATCTACAATCAGAAAATAAAAACAGATTAGAAAATATGGGATTTGTATCTCTATCTGGTTTTAATTAGTAAACAAAATGTAAGTGATATAGTCCATTTAATGCATATATGTGGAATTTTCATATCTCTTATCAATTGTGCAAAAGGCAGCATGACTTTAAATGCTCACTGACTTTTCAAGCAGCTTGTGTTTATGAGGTAGCCAATGTGATGAGTAGCAAAAATGCAACTTATTTTATTCACGTAAAATGACTTTTTTGTGTTGAAAAATCATTCTAAAGTATTGGTTACTCCATCCTTATTTACTGTCCACTGCCTGTTGTCAAGTGATGGCCGTCTCTAGTAACACATAAGACGGAGAACAGGAAGTGGCTCTGCGTGTGTTTCTCGCTTTCTTTCGCACGCAGTCTTTTGAAAACCACCAACTCGCTGTAGCGACTGCTTGGATGCTAGTTGTCTATTGTAAAGCCATCCTTAGCCACTGAGTCAACACCGAAGGCAATGGCTTTAGTACACGTTGTAAGACGAGGTAGTGCTCATTCTGGGTCTCCTATATTTCCATATTTTTCAGGTTTCATTGACATTTTCTCCAAATCAAAAGATCGTCTCAGTTTACATTCTTCAAAGACTCTGCAGTTTTTGCATCGAAACCGTATTTCCAGTACTGTGATCCCTTATCCTATGCTAGAGTGCTGTAATAATATATGTACCATGAGGTCCTCTGTTCTCAAGGAGTACCTTGAAAGGCTTCTTAAAGAGAAAGGTGAGTTCTGTGTTTCATCATATTGCTTGTTCTCTGTTTGTATCGTATTACAGAAACTAACTCATGCGTTGCCCATGTAGAGGGACATAAAGTTTTGTATTTAGTTCATTATAGATTATTTAACTAAAATCAATGTAATAAAGTTTTATTAAATGCATTTTGTTTAAATTGTCTTATTTTTTTACACTGATACAGAACAGAGAACATCAAAAAATGTCCTATAAGCAAATTCTATAAGAATTTGTAATTACATTTTTTACATAAATGTACAGTTTAACCCCTTCCTGCTCCAGGACGTACAGTTACATTCTGCAGCGTGGGGGTATGTATGAAGGGAGATTGCGGGGTGACCTCTCTTCATACAGCACGGGCGCCAGCTGTTTATTACAGCTGACACCCAGCGGCAACAGCTCTGCTCAGCCACGTGGCTGATTGGAGCTACTAGCTATTTAAATGCCGCTGTGAATTCTAACAGTGGCATTTAACTCCCCTCGCAGGGAGTCGCGCAGGTGTCTGAAAGACCCTACGGCTGTCTTGGCACAATGCCTTTCAAACCATCGCCGTGGTGTGGCTTGATAGGCTGCCTGCCCGATCACAGTATGATGTGATGCTATGGCATTACATCATACTGCTGGAGCGATCAAAGCATCGCAAGTTGTTGTCCCCTCTGGGGACTTAAAAAAAAGAAGTAAAAATAAGAACAATAAAGTTGTTGTTGTGTTTTTGTGTTTTTTTTAATAAACAATTAGTAATAAAAGTTCACCCCCCTTTGTCATATTTACAATAAAAGAATCTAAATTATAAAACAGAAATACAAATTTGGTATCGCCGCGTCCGTAAATGTCCAATCTATCAGAGTCCGACTAACGCATTATTTACCCCGCACGATGAACTTAGAAAAAGAAAATGACAGTAATACGCTTATTTTGGTCACCCTGTCTCCAAGGAAAAATGCTATCAAAAGTCGTATATATTTCAAAATAGTACCAACGCAATCTACAGGACGTCCTGCAAAAAATGACCCCTCGCACAACTATGTCTGTAAAAATGTATTGTGCTCAGAAGATGGCGGCGGAAAATTAATTTAAAAATGTCTTTTAAAAAAAATACAAGTAGTACAAAAAACTATAAGTTTGTTATTGTAGTATCATACTGACCCATAGAATAACGTTATCAGGTCATTTTTGTTGCAGTTTGTGCGCCGTAGAAACAAGACGTACCGAAAGATGGCGGAAGTTGGTTTTTTTGGGGCGGGGGGTGGGTTCACTTTACTCACATTTTTTACTCCATAGAATTTTTAAAAAGGCATTTTTTTTTTAAATTTTTTTTTTAGTGCATTATATGGTACATTAAATAGTACCTTCTAAAAATGCACCTTGTCCCGTAAAAAAAACAAAACAAGCCCTTATACAGCTACGTCGATGGATAAGTAAAGGAGTTACGATTTTTTTAAAAGGGGGAGGAAAAAAAGGAAATTGGGGGGGGTCATTAAGGGGTTAACATTGGAGTTCACCCCTGTGGCAAAGAGTCAGATTGCCTGTGGCCGGGTGTCCCTGCGTTCTCATGATCCATACACTCACTTGTGTTAGATGTTGCTGACCAAGGTTTGGGCGGTTTTCTTGACCACTCGGACTAGACTTGGAGTTTGAGAATTGTATGATAAAGGAGTCTCACTAGGTTGCTGTCTTGGCCATATCCTCCAGTGGTTGTAGACTGATCTGACTTTTTCATTTATAGGAGCTTACATCTACAGTAACAACCATTGGATGATGTGATCTAGTTGTTCCACTGGACTAGCACTGAGAGCACAAGGAGTTCAGATGTTAAAGAGAACCCGTCATTACCTTTGAGTACCATAAACTGTTATACGATTCAAAGGTAAGAGAATGGGAAGTCCAGAGAGCTGTGTTTTATACTCGCCAGGCGCCCTGTTCCAGTTCTGTGTCCCTGTGAAGTTAGTACGTACCAACAGCTTGACTTTCTATGCACGCATCTCCCATTCATCTCTTTAGGAGGTGCGCATGCAGAAAAGAGTCGAGATGCTGCCGCTTGCCAACCTAACAGGGACACAGAACTGGGACGGGAGACCCAGTGGGTATAAAAAGCAGCTCTTTGGACTCCCCTCGTTCCATCACCTTTGAGCCCCTTAAGGTATTTGTATGGACCTCAAAGGTGATGACAGGTTCCTTTTTAAGGGTAGAGATCTTCCAGGAAGAGCTGGAGCTTGATAAAAGTTAAAGTGCAGCCCATCTTGCAATAATTGTAACACAGAATATCCTAGCAACGTCTTGAATGCTTTTCTAGATGGTCATATTTAGTTTTGCAACACCAGACGGCACTGGCCTGGAAGTAGGTGCCCAGCCGGTGGAGTTGCCCATTCTGACTGACTGCGCACATCAGATTTAGTTTACTTCTCCTATAGTAATATCTGTGCAATATGTACTTGTTTTACAGAATTGTCTTCTGTTCTGAGCGGCAATGATGAGTCTCTGAAATATAAAACCATAACCAAGTGTTACAGCAGCATAGAAACCTCATCTAACTCCTCCGATATAGACAAGATGACTAATGGGGAGACAACCTCGTACTGGCAGTCGGACGGCAGTGCCCGCTCTCACTGGATACGGTATGCGAAGCTTATTATGTGGACCTTGAAACTAATAATATTTAAAATGTAACTTTTATTACTAATGGTTAAAATAAAGAAGAACAAACACATACATACGGTATGCCCTGCTTGTCTTGTCGTTTTTTTTTAGGTTTGTTGGATTTAAATCTGTTATTTGTATTAATATAGCGTTACCTGTCCAAGAAAATAACAGGAATCTTACACAACCTATAAAATAAAAGCAAGCTGATAAATAAGGAAACCAAGGCAGGTTTCTGCTGAGTAAACAGAATAAAAAAAAATTGTCATAGACTTTTTTTTTTGTGTTAAAGGGAACCTGTTAAATGTGTGAACTTGCAGTTCTGTCTGTGGAGCAGCATGCTATAGAGCAGGGAGAGCTGAGCAGATACTGTGTTGGTGACAGTATTGGGCCCCTCACCAATCCTGTGCTGCTAGGTGAGGAAATGTGTGAGCATTAGGTATAAAAAAAGACTATCTCAGTATAGAAACAATGAAATTGCCAGGACTAGGGCCATTGGTTATAGTGAGGTCCATCCTCAACGCCAATGGGTGTAGAAACATTCCAAACAATGTGGCATTTACCCACCCTATGACATTTTTTGGTACCGGTCTGTGCCTCTACCAACATGACCGAGCACCATGTCCTACAACACGTAGTGTTAGGGCTTTGAGGAGTAGAACATCTGGATCTCAATCCCTTTGAGCTTCTTTGGGACGAACTAGACTTCCATATCCATGCATATCTATCATCCCCTGGATCACTATCTGATGAAATGAAAGCAAATCCCCTCCACACATCTATTAGAATTTGGTGGAAAGTATGCCTAGGAGGGTCACCGCACTTATTGAGTCCAAAGGTGGCCCAACACCAGATTGAAAAATGTAATGTTATTCCTTTTAATTGCTTCTCATTCTGAGCTTACAGGTCCAGTGGGCGGTCCTATCAGTGATTGACAAATGTGTGGGACAGAAATAGCTGTCAATCACTGATGGGAACGCCCACTGGACCTGTAAGCTCAGAGACAAATTTAAATGGCTAAAATCCAAGTTGTATAGAGACTCTCTTCCCACAAAGGGGGGACGCTGAGCATTATTGTAACGAAAAGTATATTGACTGTTTTATGATTGTTTTATGATGTTTGGTCCCAGTTTTATATGCCTGGAATATCACTGAAAGATACTTTTCCAAAAGGTTTGTCTTGTACATGACAAGACAACAAGCACCATTCTAAAATTCAGACCTAAAAACCGGTTTACCAGTGTTTTCTGTATTGCATGTGTAACTTTTTTTTATTCAGTTTTTTTTCTATTGGTCTATTTATGCAATTACCTCAGAATTTGCAACTATTATTCTTTTCTGCTATTGTTTTAATGTCCCGCAGGTTGCGAATGAAGCCTGATGTTGTACTGAGGCACCTGTCAGTCGCTGTGAGCGCTGCAGACCAGAGCTATATGCCCCAACAGATTGGTGTGGCAGTAGGACGGAACCCAAGCAATCTGCAGGAGGTTCGAGAGGTCCACATTCCCAGCCTTCTTACAGGCTATGTGACATTGCTGGAAAATGCTAACATAAGTCAGATGTGTGAGTCAGTCCAGTAAATCAACTGCTTGGTTTTTTCATGTCTTTATTTGCTATTTCCAGAGATTTGAAGGATTACGTCAGGCTGTAAAACAGAAGTACAAGGAGGAGGACTTGCTTAGCGAACCCAGTAGCGCTAAAATGCCTGACTATCGTAACTGTCTAACAGCGTCTTCCTTACTGTCTTAGAGACTGGGGGCTGGATATTTCCATAGCACATACAGAGATTATATAGAGGTGCTACACATGAGGATGCTGGAGCACTGTCTAAATTTCATTTTTTTTTTGATTAACAGGTACTCTGCTTTATATGTCTAAGGCTCTATTCACACTTCTTTCTTGCTTCCGTCAAAGTATTCCCCAATACATACCGGTGTTGGAAGCCTTTTGATGTTTGCTACTATGTAGACATACTGGGGCATATGTTGGCCATTGTCTTCCATAAGTTTTGACCTCTTTACTATTTTTGAGTAAACTTTTGAAAAGTTCAGTTTTGGCTGATTTCGTCGAAATTTGGCAAAAAGTTTGGCTCTGTTAGTTTGAACTGGAACTTCACAGCTACAACTGGTGTATAACTCTTTTGAAGAGCCATGAAAGTCCTCCTCACCCTGTTGCCTTACAGTGCTGGGGTCCTCGTTTCAAATCTGCCCAATGATTTCTACATGGAGTTTCTATGTTCTTCCTGTGTTTTGTCTTTCTTCCCCTTTTCATCCACCACCTCCTAAGGAAGGAGGAGTAGGAAGGCAAAAGAAGCGCGGCGGCTCAGTGGTTAGCACTGTTGCCTTGCAGCACTGGGGTCCTGGAGTCAAATCTGACTGAGCAGACATTGTCCTTGCTCCGATTTGAACCTAGGACTGCAGTGCTGCAAGTCAGCAGTTCTAACCATTGAGTAGAGGAATGGTAATAGGAGTCGGAGATTTAGTGGGTTCAGCCGAGACAAACCGCCCGAGGTTTGGGTTTGTGCTGAACCGAAGTTCAACCTGAAACGGGGTCAACAATACTTTTGATGGTCTCCATCAGTATGGGAAAGTACAGTAGACTCCGGTGTAGTGTAAAGTATGCTGATGCATACTGGCTCAGTGTCTATGAAAATATCACTGTCGGATTACACTGTGCAAGCGACCTTATCGATACGTTCGGGGTATATGTTGGCAGCATTTGTTCACAAAATGAAGTATGAAGAAAAGACTATAATACTGTAGCTGCCTGAGTTTTGTTACCCGTTAATGTAATGCATACTGCTGAATTAAATACTGTTAAACCGTTAACAGTAGAACTCCTACCTGCTCTTTCACAATAGCCTGTCTTCACGTGGTAATATGAAAAGCCGGATTCTTGAGGAAGCAATGATTTGTACACTTCCTTGATATAACCAGTGTACTTTGATTGCTTGCGGCGAGATCACTTTTATAACCCTTTTTGCCATATGATTAACCCTTTCCAATCCAATTTTGGATTCAGGGTTTCCTAAAAGGCTTTCTCTTTTTTCTGTTATACAATGGTGCCATCTGCTGGCTAAAGTGTGTGGGTGTGCGTGCGTGCGTGCGCGCGGCTCCAACAGCGGAGTGGCTGGCAATAGATGGTAAGAATACCCTGTCGGACGTCTTCTGCCGTTGGAGCTGTACAAGCTTCAATCAGAATGTAGGAAGACGTCACACAGTGGATTGGAAAGGGTTAAAGTTTAAACCTTTTGCTTTCTTTTTTTTCTGTTTCCCCGTATAGTTTTCCTTTCCTCCCGTTTGTGTATTTTTGTTGCAAGCATTTATCATGCGTTTCCACATGTACATGTAGAAGGGGCACATAATGGCATGGTCTAAATGTTGCCTTCCCTGTTGTACAGATGTACAGATAAATATTAAGCGATGTCTGAGCGATGGCTGTGATACAAGGATTCATGGACTCCGAGCAGTGGGGTACCAAAAGATAAAGAAGTCTGCAGTCTCCATCTCCGATGCTTCAGCAGTTTGGTATCTTTCCCTGCTGACGTCACTTGTAACAACGTCCATGGAGACGAACCCGGCTCTTGCACAAGCTGTCCAGCTGCACACACAGTATGTACCATTACCTTTCTTTTGCTTTTAGGTTGAATTTAGTTGTCGTCAATCACTGCAGTTGCATATTCTGTGATCAGGTGGCCTCAGCAATATCGCACACATCACCTTATGATGCATGATAAACAGGGATTTATTATACATGGGCAACGCCTGTTCATGTGCCTTGTTAGGCCGGCCTCACACGAACGGGTCAGATATCCGCAGCAGAAGACCTGCGGAAGAGAATTGTGTATGGTCGCATGCGTGTGCGGTTTTCCCAGCGGGTGTACAGCTATGACAGCGCATAGTCTGTATGGAAGAAGGATCGCAAGCAGGGAATGACATCAGAAAGCAACCCGACCCCCTGAAAACACCCTTCTATCACTCAGACAAGATTCTCTTGTGCCGTCGTGGTGAGATGTTCTGAGAGCTTTCAGGACGGGATACTGATTTATACTACTTATTTTAGAAGTAGTATAAACCTCTTAAAAAACACAACCACTTCTTCCTGTGGAGGAAGAGCCCGGAAGAACAAGCGGTGGTTTCAGACAGCAGTCTGGATGGGGGTGGTTGTTCCAGTCCTGCATTGTCTGCCCACAAATTCCTGCTTTCTTTTATACCATTTGTATCTGGTTTCCTAGCAACGTGTGTACAAATCTGCGTCCATACGCTGTGTTATTTGCGTCTGCACTGCAGGTTGAACGCATCTATAGAGATCAATGGAGCTCATACGCATGAAATCCGCGGTAAAATAGAACCTGCTGTGATTTTTCTTCCGCTCGTGGAATCTGCAATTCCTAACCACAAGTGTCAGTAAAACAGTGAAAAGCAATGCACCCGCGTATTACAGTGTATCATATGTGCGGACGGCGATTGCAGAATCTGCAATTCAAATCAGTTTGTGTGAGACCAGCCTTAGGTGGCTGGAGACGTAGTTCTATAAGCAATAGCGGAGAGCTGCTAAGGAGCAGTGGCTTCTGCTCTGGCAGGCTGGTGTGTTGTGATTATTTATTTATTTATTTATTTATTTATATATATATATATATATATATATATATATTTTTTTTTTTTATATGTACCATTTGAGAAGTGGGCCTGCTTTTGTGATTAGCGAAGCATGCCTGCCTCCGGATAGGTGGGTAACGCCCGCTCCCCAACGATTATGAGTAGGGTCCTGAAATCCTCTGGAGGAGTAGATTGGAGTAGTAGTTCCGCATGTACATGGCCACTCAAATCAGAGTCTACAGGATTGACTCTATTCAGTCTGCCACAGGGACGTACATGCACTCAAACGGACGCCTTATTGGTCGCTTAGTAATGAAAGCCTATGGTTAGGTCCAGGTTTTCATCTCAATGCGGTTTTCAATGATCAAAACCGAAACCTGTGATGGAATGCCATGATCCCAGGGTCTGCTTACATTGCGTTCTGGCTCTAAGGCTACATTTATGTTTATACCAAGTTTCTATGACTTGTATGACGCACATACTTATGATACATCGTGGTCTGCTGTGTTCTCTTTTAGCTCCCCCCTCCCCCCCCCAACATTGTCTTTTTTTTCTTTACTAGATGGCTAGAATAGCGTAACACCCTATACTATACTGACCATGGAAGCAAAGGAAAGCTGGTAGGAAATAACTATTGCAGGTGCAAACAGAACCTTTACTTTTGTCCCATAGATTAGTTTGCCTAGCAGGTTTATAATCTAAAATCCATCTGCTGAGCGCTGCTGGCACCTGTATGTATTTGCATCGTGGGGATACTGTGTGTATTTTCATGTTATGCAAATCAAATATGCGTACTATATATCCAGGCCTTAATTTTAATGGCAGATGAGTGATTTAAGTTGAAGACTGCAATAGAGACACTAACCCATTAATGACCAATCCTAAAAGCCCAAACACTTTTTAGTGGTTTTATGGCCCTATTTTTAATTTTTCTTGGACTACCAAAGAAATTGCTGCTTTTATATTTTTTTCATGACCTATAAGGTTTTTAAATACCCCTTTTCACAGAAATTATTTTCCTTTGTTCTATTAGGGGTAACGTATATAAAAAGTTTATTTTACTTTTTATACACATTACCCCTAAAGGCTCCTTCACACTGGCGTGGACGATATTTGGCCGTGAATCGCAGCCAGATATCGCTCTCGCTATCCATGTGAAAGCCCCATGGATGCAAGGTGGTTTTATGTGAAAACAGGCTCACATCAGTGCGGGGATGAGGGGAATTGTCTGCGGCGGCAGAGGATTGCGGAGTTCTCCCATTGCTTTCAATGGGGTCGGTGCTGCTGCTGCCGCCGGCCCCATTGCAGATCATGGACGATCTCACAGAAAGATAGGACATGCTGCGATGTGTTTCCTGCATAGCATTGCGGTGTCATGCAGGAGAACATCACTTGTGTGAGTGAAAGCATTCAAAAGAATGGGCTTCATATTTGTGTGAGATTTGTGCAATCTTGCGCCATTTTCTCACCAGTGTGAAGGCGCAGTGTGAATTAACGTATATCTTTTTAGTTTTATATTCGAGTTAAGACTGAGAAAAATTTTAAAAAAGCGGTTTCCAAGGAGATCATCCACGTTCCCACCCCCTTCCCCTCACTATTCTCTATGACAATGGACTGCAGCAGGAGCCTCTCCCATTTGCAATAGGACAAACAGATTAAAGGGGTTGTCTGCTTCTACACTATTGGTGACACATCCTCAGGATAGGTCATCATTGGTTGATCAGCGGGGCTCTAATCCTTGGGAATCCCAGTGGCTTTCACTGTGTATGGAGCAGGTTAGAGCCGTATACCTTGCAGTCCCGGGAGTACAGCTGACTGGCTGGTGTCCCAAGCAACACACCTCTACCCATCACTTATTGATGAGCTATCCTGAGGATAGGTCATCAGTAATGTTGAGGACATGTACAACGTTGGTTATTTCAATATCATGCAGAAAATACTGTAGACTGTTAATAGTTGGGGGCAAGAATATCTCCTGTTTACTTTCATCATTCATTATAGGTTGTGTTCCTTTAAATCCTGCAGCGACCACTAGAGGGAGCATGGCAGCTTATACTTTATATTATTTATAGCATTTCAAATGGGAGCATTTTTTCGCATGCTACACACGTGGAGTTTTGTGCACGTAACTAACTTTATATTACTTGAACGGTGCCTCGCACACACAGAGCATGCAAAATACTGTATATACTCGAGTATAAGCCGGGTTTTCCCACCCCTTTTTTGTGAGCAAAAAGCCCTCCTCTGCTTATACTAGAGTCAGGGCAGGGTTAAAAAAACCCACCTCCATACTCTCCTCCCAGCCGGCATCTGCTAGAATCCTCCCCGCTGTCATCCCCTGCCTTCCTCTCTGCTCAGCTCTGTCATCCCCTGCCGTCAGGCTGTGAATGATCGAGTGTTGGCTGTGATTGGCTGGAGCTCGATCCAATCACAGCGCTGACTGCGGGGGATTTAAAAGCCGAGCAGGGAGATGACAGTGGGGCGAATTCAAAAGCAGCTTACGTGCAGCAAGCTGATACCCGCAGGCAATAGCTGCAATCAGCCTCATGTCCACGGGCAAAAGAGGATTTTAAATCCGCAGCGGATCACACGGACGCGGATCCGAACCCCATAGGGATGCATTGACCACCGGCGGGTAGATAAGTACCCGCGGATGGTCAATAAAAGTGAATTAAAAAAAATATGGAGCGTGAAAAAAATGGACATGCTCCATTTAGGTGCGGGTCTCCTGCGGGGACGGCTCCCGCAGGCTTCTATTGAGGCCTATGGAAGCCGTCCGGATCCGCGGGAGACCTAAAATCAGAATATACTCACCTGCTCTGGATCTTCCCTTCTTCGCGGCTTGATCTTCTCTCTGTCGCGGCCGGAGCTTTTTTCTTCGTGCCGGCGCATGCGCGCGGCACACAACCGTCGTGCCGTGCATATCCGCCGGGCCGAAGAAAGAAGATCCGGCCGCGACGGAGAGAAGATCAAGCCGCGAAGAAGGGAAGATCCAGAGCGTGCGGAGTGGTGAGTAATTGTTATTTTAATGCCTCATGTCCGCGGTGCAGGAGGGACCCGCTACGGATTCATCATGGCCTGATTTTCCCCGTGGACATGAGGCCTTAACCCTTTGAATGCCGCTGCGAGCTGTGCGGGTTTCATGGCAGCCGGGGGCCTTCTGAAAGGCCCCTGGGCTGCCTTGGCAAACTGCCTATCAAGCCATTCCCATTGGGTGGATTAATATACCGCCTGTCAGATTGCAGTCTGATGTAATGTAATGAGCCCTCGCACAACTACGTAGTTGGAAAAATAAAAAAGTTGCGCGCAGAAGATGGCAGAAAATAATTTTGTAAAAATTAAATGTCTTTGAAAAAAGTAAAAGTACTACAGCAAAAAATATATATAAATTTGGCATCATAGTAATCGTACTGACCCATAGAATAAAGTTATGTCATTTTTTTGCAGTTTGTGCACCATAGAAACAAGATGTGCTGAAAGATGGCGGAATGTCTTTTTTTTTTTTTTCTAATTTCACTCCACTTAGAATTTTTTTTAAACGCTTTTTAGTACATTATATGGTACATTAAATAGTACCATTTGAAAAATACAACTTGTCCTGCAAAAAACAAGCCCTTAAACAGCGACGCTGATGGATGAATAAAGGAGTTACGAGAAAAAAATTAAAATGGGGAGATGTGGGGAAGGGCCGTGCCCTTAAGGGGTTATTATGCAAATTTAATATGATTGTTTCATAAGGTTGTTTTATTTTCTAGGAAGGCTTTGCAACACATGACACCACTTTCCTTAACACAGGGTACTGCAGAGTTCCCAAATTTCTTATCCTCAAATGTTCTTGAAGAGGTCAACAGCTTCCTAATGAGGACAGCAAGGTAATAAGCAGTTTCTATAGCAGATAACTGATTATTGGCTAGAACATCTCCATGTAATAATTCTTCTTTCCTCTCTCCTCAGCTGCTGCCCTGCACCAGACGTGGATTTAAATCTCCTAGCATTTGCATTAGCAAGAGGGAACGTAGCTAAAGTGATTACGTCTCTTTGTACCATCATGGATGACGCCGATGTGCAGTACAAAGCCTCTTCTCTCATCGCTTCCATGGAATCTGTTAGAATTAGTCTTCTCTATAAATATGGTACGTTGGCCTTTTTGCCCTCTTTTCCCAAACTTCTGCATATTGTTATTAATATCAGATTGGATTAATTGTGGGAATGATGGAGATTTATCAGCTCTCCTGCAGTGTTGTACACATTACAGCCCATATGCTCTGCCAGCAGAGACCACGTATGGGCTGTGTATGACACTGCACATGCTTGCGAATGGCGTGATCATGGACGTGCGTGCGTGCGTGCGTGCGTGTGTGTGTGTGTGTGTGTGTGTGTGTTTTTGTTTGTTTGTTTTTTTTAATTCCCCGCTCTGATGTGTATGGACACGCTGCCCATATGCAATGCATTTTCCTCATATTGATACGCAGTGTCCATGGATCAGTGAAAGTCTGTTGACTTTCATTGGCTCTCTTCACCACGTGCGTAATAAGCAGTTACAGTACACCCACGTTAAAGAGCCCTTAGGCCACTCCCACACAAGAGCTTTTTACCGCTGTGTTTTAAACGCCGCGGTATAACGCTCCTGTTGATTTCAATGGAGCTTTGCAGACAAAATATTGCCGTATTTGAAGTTACCTGATCCTTATTTCCCCGGCTATTGCTCGCGAACAGAAGGTTTGCCATACCCATTCTGTTGATCGGGACGAAGGTCATAGTCAACCACTTAGTGTTGGACTACAACATTGCTATTATGTTGTTCAGTGATTGGATGTGTTGGAGCATTTAGCTGATGGCCATTTTTTATGTATCTGAGTCTTGGTCATTTAGTAATGAGCCACTACCAGATATGTAAATGTAGTTGATCTTTGATTGCAGTGTGTTATAATCCAACAAGTATTTATAACTACAATAAAAACTTTAACTTTTGCTATATTCCATTGACTCATGGCTTTATCTGTTGTTGGGCAAAGCGCAACTGACTAATAATCCCTAGGTTCTCATCCTGTGATATGTATACTAGAGATGAGTGAGCATACTCGCTAAAGAGAATTACTTGAGTGAGCGGGGAGCGGCGGGTGAGAGCAGGGGGCAACGGAGGGGAGATCTCTCTCTCCCTCTCTCCCCCCCGCTGCCCCCTGCTCACTCCCGCAACTCACCCGCGCCGGCACCCGAATCTTTTCTTCCAAGCGGGCAGGTACTCGCTAAGGACAATACTCGCTCGAGCAATTGTCCTTAGCGAGTATGCTCGCTCATCTCGAATGTGTACTCTAAAGGTCCATTTACACGCAGCAATCGTCACTCAAAATTCATTCAAATGACTGAATTTGAGTGATAATCGTTACACGTAAACTTGGGCATCGGGCACTTTTCGTTTGGTTCATGATTTTAAGGTAAACTTAAAATCCATCCTTTAGCTGCTGGAGATTAAGCAGTTTGCTTTATCTGTCAGTAGACTGCAGGCTCTTATCTGAGTGGGGAGCCAGTAGATGCCATTGTATTCTGCATGCACCCGTGACGAGAACAATGCAGCTGTGCACATAGCGGGGCATATGATTAATCACACGCTGAGCTGTGCAGACACCTCCTGGAGGTCCTTATACATGCAAAGGAAGATGATAAAGTGTTAATGGTCATCAGTGGCAAAAATATTGCTAAAACTTTCTATCTTTCAATCGTTTGAAAGATTATCTTTGCGTGTAAATGGGCCTTTAGGGGTACGTGCAATGACTTTAATTATTTAGTCATGGAAAACCCCCTTAAATCTGTCCTAGGTATAGTTTAATAGTTGACCTGCGGGTCTACTGCTCAGAATCCCTGCTGATCAGCACATTGAAGAGGTCACGGCACTCGGGTGGGCACCGTGGTCTTTTCTCGGGTATTTGTTGTCAGGTCATGTGTTCTATGAACATGACAGCAGCTCAGTTCCATTTAAGTGAATATACAGTGTATAGTGCTGTGCCTCGAATGGACTAAAGCTGCTGCTGCAGTTATGTTAGTCAGCTGATCACTAGGAATCCCGAATGGCGGTCCTCTGCTGATATACTATTGATGACCTGTCCTGAGGATAGGTCATTAATGGTTTAGCCATTGAAAGCCCCTATAACGGGTACTTGCATAGTGTTCGTGATCTACTTTTAATAGCTTTCAGCATATGAACCAAAGTTTTGAGGGTACTTCTATGTAATATGAATAGACGGGGTACTTTGCTTAGGAATAGTATCTACTCTTCTGAGCATTGCATAGATAGCGTATAACACTTAGAATTGTTTGGTTTTACAGGAAAAGGTTCACGGTTTGCAGTCTGATTTATTTTATTTTAATCTTTATTCCAGGAAGACCATTGCAATTTACCTTACTGGCTTGTGATGTCAAAGGGAAAGAGGACAAATCGGGACCAGAAAATTTGTTGGTGGAACCATGGACAGGCGATGGTGTGCAATTATTTTAGCAATTGCTTATTGTGTGGTTTGTTTTTTGTTTTTTTTCTCCATAAAAGTTCAAGCGTGCGTATGTAAATGTATGAAGATGTATATATGTGTGATTATTATGTACACACTTTTTGTAGTATTTTATCCTAGCATATTTACACTACATTTAAAAAGTTAAAGTAATCTTGTAGATATCCTTTCTATGGCTAACAAAAAAATGATGATACAGCAAGCTTTCAAATCTATTCGGGATTCTCCTAGGAAAACTCATCAGGCTTCTAACAAAACAGATCTGAAGAATCCTATATACTCATGAACATAAAGGGACAGACGTAGTGTGATAAATTGAATTTAAAACCATAAAAGAACAGTATGAGGGGAAGAGAAATCCTTAATTAGTCCATAGATGAGGTTTATCGCCTCTAAAAGGATGTTTCCCCAGAGGTTTGGTGCCCTCACTCTTTCTGGGCCAGATCTCTCAGATTTTACAGCGTGCCATAAAGCTCTGACAAATATTTAGGCCTGTGTTCAGCGTATTAAAGATGGTCATAAATTTCATTCTCAGATTATTCTAACTCTCGGGAATTTGAAGTTGGTATAAACATTCCTCTGTTGGGCTGAGCAGATCCGGTTGCATCTGAAGGCCTAGCTGTAGATGATAGATTTTTTTATGTGTTTGGGCTCTAAACTGTCCCGTCTGAGGTATGTGGGCCGATCAATCCTACACGAGGATGGACCAAACACCTGCCTGGTCTATCTGGAAACTAAATATTTGTCAGGGTTTTATGGCACGCTTTCTAATCTAAGAGACCTGACCCAGAGAGTGAGGGCACCAAAGCTGTGGACCAACATCCATTTAAAGGCCGTCCATATCTGTGGAATAATTAGTTATTCCTGTTTATAGGATGTCGTATTTTCAAGTTTTTACCAATCCACTGGATGGGTGAAAACTAAGCAAACAAAGCAAATCCAGCAGCACTCCCAGATTCAGCAATGCGGGGAGGTGTTCAGAAATACACACCTGGGGAACGGACCAGGACCCTCGATCCAAATGTATCAAGCAAAGGGACTGCGTTGTGCAATAAAGATTTCATCCTACATGGAGGACTTTTAAATGCACCGTTTGATGCTGCCTGGACTTCCTTTCATTTTGATTGATATGGATGGGTGAAAGCTAACAGATTGGTGGGGGTCCCACTGTTGAGACCCCTACTGATCCCAAGAATGGGGGTACCCATGACCCCCCATCCCCCCAATTTCACAGTTGAAGATGCAGGCTTCCTTTTTTGTAGTGTAGTGGGGAATGGAGTTGCTGGTCACACATGCGCAGCAGCGGCTCCATTCCTCGCTGTGACACGGGCACATAGCTGAGCGTTTGGCTATCTCTGCCTGTCCCATAGAAATGGAGGGAGCAGTACTGCTCCATTTTACTATAGGACATACAGAAATGGCGAAGCACTGTGCTCAACTAACTCTGTATGCGCCATGGAAATAGATGGAGCTGCCCCGCCTCTTCCCTTATTTACGTGGGGCAGAAAGAGATAGTTGAGCACAGTGCTCTTTAATATTTCTGCACCATTGTGAGGAACAGAGCCACTGCACATGTGTGACCAGCAGCTCCATTGCTCTACTACATTTTAGAAAATGGGATATGGCATCTTCAACTATGAAATAGGAAAACATAGGTCCCCCCATTCTTGGAATCAGTGGGGGTGTCAACAGTGTGGCCCCCACCAATCTATCAGTTTTCGCTCATTCAGTGGATCAGTGAAAACTTGAAAAAATGACCTATGACTGGCATACCCCTTAAAGGATTTCTCTTCCTCTTATCCTGTTCTATTACTGTATTAAATGCAATTGATCACACTGTGTCTGTGTTATTTTACGTGTGTGTACATACACACAATTCTTCGGATCTCTCTCGTTAGAAGCCCTATGAAGAATCCGAAGTAGACTTGAAAACCTCATTCTTTTTGTGAGCCATTAGAAAGTATCATATCTACAAGATAGCCAGAGGAAAAGTAAGCAAACACGGTACCAAGCATATTTTTTCTTTTACATTACATTTACAACTTCTACTTTCTGATGTATTGTTTCAATTTCAGAATTATGCACTTTTGTAAATTAAAATCATGACACTTTTGGACGGTATCCATACTCATCCGTTCTCATGTTTTTTGCTTCCTAAGGGTTCCTTACAGAGACCGGGAAAACAAGGGCTAGCATCATCCTTTCTTCTGCATCTGATTCGGCTTTTCAGGTTACACAGATGAGGATAAGGGTAAGCCTAAATATATACATCAAGGAGATTTCCTTTTGAAAGCTTTCGTCATAGTCTTGGAGTCACAGCGACTAAAAGTTGCTTCTTAGTCACAGGAAACTGATTTCAATTATTCTATTTTCTGTGATGGCAGTCACATGAACTTGCGGCTTTCACAGAATTTTTTAACTGTGATGAAAACTAGGCCACAGCAATTTCCATAGGAAATAATTGGTATTCTATTATGACTGCCTTATTTTGCATGATTACATAATTTACAGAAAAATGTACATGAAACCTAATTGAGGCTTTCTTACTGGCCATACCGTGGCACATTTCTAGTTTCTTCAATGTTTTTTTTTTTCCTATATCTAAAAGATGAATATTGAAGGATGACGATCCAGGGAGGGACAGAACTTGCACAGAGAGGATCCCATTCATTTAAATGTCTTTATTCATACAGGCAATTTTTCTCTTAGACTAGTAGTTTGCGTTTGAAAAAAGTCACTGCATATCCTATTTTTGCAGGATTTTTTTAAACGCTTTAAGGCCTCCTGCCCACGGCCTGGCGGACTCTGCTAGCGGAATATCACAGCGGAATCTGACACGGGGTTCCCCCCCCCCTAGACCCCATACTCGCCTCTCCGGATCCGCAGCGCGAGTCCCGTTCGGCAAGTCGGCGCGCATGTGCAGTGTAGAACGCGTGGGCGGTGGCACAGACCGCGGTGGGTGGTTTCGCGTAATCATGCAATACTTCTGCTGTGCACACAGCGGAAGTATCCCGTGACGGGCAGCTTCCATTGACTACAATGGAAGCTGGCCGTGCGTTTTTCCGTGGCAGTTAGAACATGGTGTGATTTCTTTCACGCTGCGGAATTCCGTGGTAGAATTCTGCAGCGTGAATACTGAGCTATTAGGTTCAATAGAACCTAATAGCTGCGGGACCACGGATTTCCACCGCTTTTCGTGTGGTAGGAATCCGTCCGTGGGCTTTAGTTCTACGACTGTTAAAAAAAAAAAACACACAAAAAACTGATCAGTTGCATGCAAATGCAATGTGTTTTAATGCATGTTGTTATGGGGGACCACATGAAAAATAAGCAGAAGAGTAGAGCAGTGAAATCGGGCATAAGCCGATGCAAATCTTGTGTGAATATTGCAAAATAGCATTTTTCACTGCCTAAAATTGCCCTCTTTGTGAAGACTGTCTTCTATTTAGATCGGATGAAGTGCAGTGTAAATGGCTCGTTTTGCACATTAGTTGTGATCAGATTTGTTACATAAGATTTCAAAGATTTTCACACCGTTTTGCTATGAGCTCAGGGCTTTATTTAATTTGGCACGAGAGATTGCTTTTCTTTGGAAGGCTCCGTGAAACCTCGCCCGCTTTTAGTGTTGTCCATTTAAGGTTAGTTTAGAACCCAAGAAAATTCCAAGTTTGGATTAAATAACAAGTGTGCTCTGTGATTCACCCACCACAAGCATGTCATTTACTTATCTGGGTATATTTAGCCATTATGGTGTCACTAGATTTTCCTATGAACAGCAGATAGAGATGTTCTGTTGCTGTTTAAATACTGAATGCATAAGTACCGAATTGATAGCCTTAGGCCCAATGTTCCACGAGCGGAACGGATTTGCTGGATCCGCAAATCAAGCCGCCCATAGGGCTTGATTCATTTGCGGATTCCAAGGGAAAGCAGGAATAAAAAAAACTACAAAAATGTTTTTACTCAAATGGCCTTTTGATTAAGACAGACATATAAAACACCAGTCTTATTAAATCTCCTCCATTGCCTTAGCGAAGTAGCATATTTATAGAGGGCATTGCGAACCAGTTGGTCTATCGTTAACTATTAAGGGGGTTGTCCCACTTTTTAGCTATTTCACCGCAGGAAGCAGACCGCTCCGTACATTGTTTAGTGGCCACTTTGGTTACTGCAGGCTGAGTCCCATTCACTTCAATAGGACTCAGGCTGCAGTTCCAACTTGGGTCACAGTGCAATGTTCAGAGCTGTCTGCTTCCTGCAACCAAACTTCTAGATGTGGGACAAGCCCTTTACATTGTGAGGCAGTAATCCAGACAATGTAGACTTTTTGTGGCAGCTCCTTTATTTTTGCCCTTCCCTTTCCAGACTCCAGCAAGGCCATTTTTAGCTGTTTGCAATTATGTTATGTTACATGATAATTGGAATTTATTAAGCTCATGTCTCTTGTCTGTCAGGTCCGCAGAGGTGCCATTGGTGCCAAGTGTGGCTTGGTATTTGCTTACAACTCTTCAGAAAAATTCCACGCAGAAGAGCATTTCCAAAGATTTGAAAAATATGATTCATGGAAATTATCAGACTTTAGGCACTTTGTGAAAGAGAGGTAATTTCTCTTATAATTGAGTACTTTTTATTTTATTGTAAGGGATACTGGGGGGATTGATATGTAGACACATTGTTAACCCCTTAAGGACCAAGCTGTTTCGTACCTTAAAGGGGTTGTCCCGCGGCAGCAAGTGGGTCTATACACTTCTGTATGGCCATATTAATGCACTTTGTAATGTACATTGTGCATTAATTATGAGCCATACAGAAGTTATAAAAAGTTTTTTACTTACCTGCTCCGTTGCTAGCGTCCTCGTTTCCATGGAGCCGACTAATTTTCGCCGTCTAATGGCCAAATTAGCCGCGCTTGCGCAGTCCCGGTCTTCTTCTTTTTTCAATGGGGCTGCTCGTGCTGGATGCCGCTTCCGTGTAGCTCCGCCCCGTCACGTGCCGATTCCAGCCAATCAGGAGGCTGGAATCGGCAATGGACCGCACAGAAACCCTGCGGTCCACCGAGTGAGAAGATCCCCGAGGCCATCTTCATCAGGTAAGTAAGAAGTCACCGGAGCGCGGGGATTCAGGTAAGCGCTCTCCGGTGTTCTTTTTTAACCCCTGCATCGGGGTTGTCTCGCGCCGAACGGGGGGGGGGGGGTGAAAAAAAACAAAAAACGTTTCGGCGCGGGACAACCCCTTTAAGGTCCAGACATTTTTTAGGGATTTGATCCATGTGGCGGTTTTACTGCCTTATTTTGTTTCCTTTAGCTACTAAAATTATTTTTACTGCTATTTTTTCTGTGACACATATAGGACTATTTTTTTTTTCTAAATATCTTTTTCACTGACCCTTTTTTTTCTGTTTTTTAGTTTTATTGGGGGTAAAATGCTAAAAAAAGATTTTTTATTTTTTTAACATTAAGGGTTTTTTAAATTTTATTTAGTATATTTATGCTAAAATAAAGTATTGGAATGGGTTCCTTTATTTAGTTTGGACGTTTTGATATATACCCTGTTTCCCTGAAAATAAGACATCCCCTGAAAATAAGACATAGCATGATTTTCCAGAATTTTTGAGGCTGCAAAATGATTTTTCAGGCTTTTTGAGGATGCTTGAAATATAAGCCCCACTCCAAAATTAGGCCCTGCTAACAGTTAATTAAAAAAGTCAATTTAAATACTGTCCAGGCAGATATACATGTAAAAAAGTTAAACCTTTTTGAACAAAAATTATTATAAGACACTGTTTTATTTTCGGGGAAACACAGTAGTATGTATGGTTTTGGTTAACAGGGCACATACGATGTTTTTTTTGGCGTCTGCTTCATGTTCTTTTCTTTCTTATGTATATATTGTTTTATTCTGTTATTTTGTTTACTTATTTATGGAATTATGTTTTTTACTATCTGTGTCCCCCATTATGTCATATAAGACCTCTGGGGGACATTCTTTTTTTTTTTAATTTGACACTTTCCCATTGTAGCAGGGGCATCCATAGGAGCCCCAGTTACAGGGTAAAACAACCCCTGTAGTGACATAAGTCACTGGCAGAGCTGTCCCAGGGTCTAGTGTGACCCTCCAGCTCTGCTGTAGCAGGGAACCCAGGCGGTCACATGACACCACCCCCCAGCTCCCGATGTGAAAGTTACAGTTTACTTTCACTTTCTAGTACACAGTGCTCATTGAGCACTGTGTACTCGGGAAAGCCGAAGGCAAAAAGGGTTAAAAACCCCTCCTGCCTTCTTCTCTGGGTTAACAGCTGTTACTAACCGATTATAACCCGTTCCTACCTCTGATTGATTGCAGAGCAGGAGACTTAAAGCACCGCCGTAATTTTACTATCAGCGGTGCTTTAAGCCCAGGGCCAGGCGCCGTAAATTCACTGTGCCTGGTCCTTAATGGGTTAAATGACATTTCACGTTTTTAAAACAGGGCATAGACATAAAATGATGATAATCAGTGTTTGTATGAAAGATCCTACCAGCAGCACGAAAGACTAAAACGCTGATCAGGCAGCCAGTTAGGGCTCATATCCACGGGCAAAATATGATTTAAGATCCGCAGCGGATCTCCCGCATGCGGATCCGCATCCCATAGGGATGCATTGACCACCTGCGGGTAGATAAATACCCGCGGATGGTCAATAAAAGGGATTTAAAAAAAAAAATGGAGCATGAAAAAATCTGGACCATGCTCCATTTTCGTGCGGGTCTCCCGTGGGGACGGCTCCCGCGGGCTTCTATTGAAGCCTATGGAAGCCGTCCGGATCCGCGGGAGACCTAAAATAGGAATTTTAAACTATTTACCCATCCGGAGCGGACCGGGAAGGTCTTCTCTTCCTCACGGCCGCATCTTTCTTGCTTCGGCTCGGCGGATGTGCCCGGCGCATGCGCGCGGCACGTCGACGACGTGCCGGCGACGTGCCGCCTGCGTGACGAATTCATCCGCCGGCCGAAAAAGATGATCCGGCCGTGAGGAACAGCTGACCTTCCCCGCCCGCTACGGATAGGTAAATTCTTTTAAATTCTTATTTTCAGCCCTCATGTCTGCGGGGCAGGAGGGACCCGCTGCAGATTCTACATGTAGAATCCGTAGCGGGCCCGATTTTCCCCGTGGACATGAGGCCTTAGGGACAAAAAAAATCCACTCAGTGTGTGAAAACTGGCAAATGGATGGCTGCATTTGGCCGATCATACCGTACGCTTGTATTTTGAGTCCACTACAGCTGGAACTTTCCAACTGATGAATCACACTTTGGGCAGACACAAGTCTAGCCTCAGTTGCATTGAACATTTGTGTAAAATCAAGTATCGCTCTGGAATATTTATTTTCTTCTTCCGCTTGTTCTCATTACATGGAGACATTATGTCCTTCTACTTTGTATTTGTGTAATTACCTAGTATGTTGTTCCCAGGAATAATAGCAAGCAGTCCCCCGATAGTGAGGAGTCTGAGCCTGTTGCCTGGTTCGAATTTGAAGAAGAATGGGATGAAGTGGAAATGAGAATGCAGCAATGTAAAACCGCAAAGGTGAATAGAAATACATCTAGATGTATATATTTAAAAAGGAGTATAATCACACTGATGAACATTTCATTTCTGTACCGAGAAAGATAGATAGACCTATCAAAATATTATAGAAATACCAGTGTGAAAAGTTAGCAAATGCCAATATTAAATGAAATCCATTTGGCTAAAGGTGATCTAATCTTGAATGCCTCCATCTTGGAATCCACAATGGTTTTTCAAATGGGGAGGTAGGTTTGTGACAAATCAAAGTGGTAAAGAATGTCACCAAAGCAACAAATTTGTGCTGCATGTTAACCCCTTTTTTCACTTTTGCTTTTACCACCTCTGTATACCATTGACGTAGCTGCCTGAGGGCTTGTGGTTTGTGGGCTGAGCTGTATTGCAGATATCCGGGAATATAATGTGGCTAGTCTTATCAGACACTCTCTTGACTGGTTACAGATGTCTCAAATTTACACCCTTGGAGCCGGAATGCTCTCTTGCACATGTTTTTTTCAACCTCCCTTAAATACTCTACTATGGCTAAAGACACTATAGCTGCTTGGAAAATATCCCATAAAAACTATGGGCTATTGTTCAAACATATGGATCTATGGGGACATCCGGAATTTAAAGAAAGGCAAGACAATAATAAAATGTTTGAATTATGGCGTAGTAAGGGAATTATGAAGGCTCATCATCTCCATCATAGGGAACCTAGATACAAAACATTTGAAGAGTTATGTAATTCATAGGATTTGCCTAAATCACACTTTTTGCCATACACGCAATTGCGAGACTTTTTGAAGGCCAGACTTACCGATGTCTCTAAAGAAGTGGTAGCTAACCCGATTGTCACTTTTATGCGAACATCATCACAAAGGCACTTTTTATATCTGCTTTATATAACCGATTTAGAGAAGGATGGGCTGTATCAGATAACATATCTCTGTTTAGAAAATGGGAACTGGAACTGCAAGACCTGGAAATATCTCAAAAACTGACTGACGGGTGGATCTCGATTTAAAAAAAAAAAAAAAAAAAAAAGCTATAACGAACGATAGAGGGAAACTTGTTTCAAAATAATACATGCAGCGATCTCTGGTTTCAACATTCCTCCGCATCCTGGAAACCCATCAGTCATGATCTAGATGCTCCCCACCAAAAACACACTTTCTGCATGGAATTTGGTATTGCCCCCAAATCAAAACATTTTGGGCAGAAGGCCAATCACTGGTGCGGGAAATCAGAGGTGTATCCATAACATTGACCCCACAAGCGCATGTATTCCACTCCCTCCTTAACCAGACAAAAAACAATATGATACACACTATCCTTATAACAAGTAAAAGATGCCTGTTAGGGGGTTGGCCTGAAGCCAATTTACTAACGATATCTGATACATTGCAAAAGCTAAAATACCTCCTAAAAATGGAGAGATCACAGGCAGAAAGGTGGGCAGAATTCCAAGCGCAAAGGTTTTTTGTTTTTTTTTTGTTTTTTTTTTAATGGCAAGCTTTCCTAGATCCAAACGAGATTGAATGAATGCGCCCATTCAGTAATATATCTTAGTACCATTCTCGAGCAGGGCGAACGTTTTGGGTAAACTAAAAATATGAGGAAGATATATCCAAGAGGCAAATGGAAGGCTCAGGCCTTGGTATGATATAGCATAGGCCTAAAGAATAGGGAGTCAAGAGGATGCATGGAGACACGCCTTGAATGTCCACCTTTATTTTATTTTGTTGTTTGTTGTCTGTTACAGATGTTGATAAGTTTTCGTTATCATTACATATATAAATATCAAACGGTGTGATACCAATTTTCAGTGATATTGAATGAATGTAACGGAATACATTTACATTGAAAATTATTTTCGAGTCTAACCTGATTCAAATGTTGGACATGTAAATGATACCTGATTAACAAACTTGTATTGCAATGTATGGGAATGATCTTTGTTTATGAGAAATGGTACAATAAGAAGAGTTAAAAAAACACCACAATTTGCGATCTCCCACATGTAATAAAAAAAATAAATTTATTAATGACCTACAGTGCATCCGCTGCGGAAATCCGCGTGTGCCGTAGACATGAGGTCTAAGACTTTCTTCACACAGGGTTTTTCATGGCATTTTCAAAGCCATGAATTTCATGGGTTTTTCACAAGTGTTTTATAAGTGGTGTGCTTCACCCCTTATCCACCCCCACACTAACGGCCGGTTTCACATGGCCGAGATTCTCGTGCGAGACTTGTTTGTTGCCTGACGCACAAATCTTGCACGGATATGAACCACATTCCCTTGAATGGGGTCATACACTTGAGCGATTTTCTACCCCCCCCCCCCCCCCCCTCTCAATGCGATGCAAGAAAAAAAAAATGCTGCATGTTTTATCACTGGGCATAATCTTACATCGTCCATTGATTTCAATGTAGCCAGTGGCAGCATCAAACCGCGTACTAGGTGCACGCAATGCAAGGTTTCCCCATTGAAAGCAATAAGAGACACTCTGCGATTCTACGCCGCGGCTGTCATCCCGCGCCGGAGGAGCGCTACTTCCCGGAAGTGATGTGTAACATTTTGATAGAAAATCGCATGTTGGTGAGCAAGATATCGGGCCGTGATTCACAACCTGATATCTCAGTCGCCTGTGTGAAATTGGCCTTAAGACCAGTGTCGTACGGGTTACAAAATGGCCCAATTTTGTAGCGATGTGACATCACTACAAAGCCCATGTATGTGGAGCCCAGGGTTTCCAATGGTTTTTTTCACACGAGATCTTTTGTAGCCTGAAAGAACCCATAGGACTCCATATACATGCATTTTATAACTATGTTGCATCACTACAAAATTGTGCGAACTTGTAGCCAGTATGAAACAGGCTTTAGTGCTCACATGCATTTTTAGGTGTTTTTTCTTTCCTATTAAAAATTCTATTGAGGGGAAAAAAAGATTTGCAAAAAATCACTAACCATGGGTCATACTTCAGTTGGGGGGACATTTGTTTTATTAGTTTCATGGCACGTCTTTTCTAAAGCATATTAAATTGCAGCTTTCCATCTCTCTTCTAGTACTGGATGGTGAAATTCCTGTGCACACGAGAAGATACCGCAGAGCGTTTGGGTGTTCAAGGAATTGGTGCTTTTGGTTACCGCAGGCCAGTGGAAGCAAAAATTGATATAAATGTCATGTGTCTGAAGTGTAAAGACTTGGCATCTGAAGATGTATGCGGTATGACGCTGATCCTTAAAACATTGCAGTTTGTTCAGCAGCTGGCACATGATATGGTGAGTTCTAGTATATCCTCATATGCTCCTGACCTTTGTGTCATAGTTAAAGTCTTATAACATTTCTGTTAATCTGTAATTAGGTTTGGGTTTCACATAAATTACTATATTTGTTTAATCATACAATGTATGTATATTATATGTATGTATGTGTAATGTATTATTGCAGGATTTGCCCTCGAAATGACTAGAAATATCAGCCAAACCAGAGAGAGACACATAAATAAGAAGGGTTATCTCAGACAGAACTGGTACAGTCCATCTGACATGACTTATTAGATGTCTTGTTGGATCCATTGATCATTTCGATTGATGAATGGTAAAGGCTTTAATTTTTTTTATAAAATCCCCTTTGGACATCAGTGCAATGATGGAAGTAAAGACAATTTGTCCAGTGTCTTCCTACTGCCATTTTTTTCCCAATGTAAGCAAATCGCAAAGCCCCATCTTTGAAGGAGCTGGCTTGATTTGCAGTGGTCGCTTGACTTGCTCTTTGGTATCCTGGCATCACAGGTCCGCTAGTACAGCACTCAGAACTTGTGTTCATCTCATTGATGTAGGTCAGCGCATCGTGAGGATTTTGTATCAAACTGCTTCCTGAGGTTTATCACTCATTGGAGGTTATGAATGTAGAAGCAGAAAAAGAATGTTGGTTGTGTTCACATCCTGTCCTCATCGAGGTCCATCCAACATGGATGTAGGCAGGGTCAATGCTTTTTAGATACTTCATAACTTAATTAGCAGGATGAGGTTTACAAGTATGTTTATTGCGCTCCTTTTTTTTTTTTTTTGTAGCATATGAACCTTATTTATATGAAGTCGAAAGTGACTTTATTGCGCCCCTTGCTGCTTCTCTTTTGGTACTGCTATGTGTATCAAATGTACTGTGGTGTTTTTTCCATATTTATATATAATAATCCTGTTTTGTTTTTTTTTGTGCAGGAAAAAGACAATAGATCACGGCACAGGTCACTTCTTGATTTATCAGGCCTTGACTTGGAGCTCCTCTGGAAGTTTTATAAGAAATTACAGGACAGGTATTTATATTTGATGGTTAAACATTTCTTTTTATGTCTTCTTCGCTTATTCGGTTTCCAGCAGGGCATGTAATAATTTGCCCTGTGCACATGGTTTTAGATTTTATTAGCAAATCTGTAGTCCAATAGTCTGATTTCAAATATTGCCACACAAAGTAATGCAATAAGTATACTTATCCATTGCACCTTTTATAAGAAGGATATCCACACACATTACAGAATTCATTGCTACAACCAATGGCACTTAGGGAATAGTAGGAGAACTTGCTTTCTTTCTTTGTTACCCTGATAATGGATAGAGATATATTAATTTAGGATCTGTTTTTGTTTCCAGCCCCAGAGAAGAATGTATCTCTGCACAGACTATTCTGCTGCAGCTGCTTCAGAGCTGCTCTGGGGTGCTCACTACAGGAACGTCCACCCCCAATTCTAACCCAGTCCAGTATGCTCAGGAATTATATACTCACCTGTGTAATGGTAGGTTCCTTTTTTTCTCAGATTTCTCCAGTTTTCTCAGTATTCTTGCAAAGGATAGTACCACCAGAAAGAGGAGATTAATGGAGAGGATACTACAGGAGGGGACTGTAATGAATGGGGGGTGGGTAATACATAAGCAGCAGTGACAAAATCTGCATAGAATTTTTTTTTGCCACACTCCAATAACCTACTAATAGGTGCATATAGATGTAGGCCTCAATGTAAGTGAGGATGGTCAGCGCTACAAAATATGTAAGTTCTATATAAAGGGGTAAAATTAAAGACCCTGCTAAATTCTTGTAAAACCTGATTACTTCGGACATCTGTTAACGGCCTACTTAAATACCTCAGTACTGCTTCATTTCAGCTATGGACAACATGGACTTTTCCTCTACGTCTTCCAAAGCACTCAAACAAGAAATTACTAACACTTTACTGAATGGAGCTGCCATTTTTTTTCCTGATCGTCTCACAAGACGCGATCGACTGTTCTCTTTGATGGTAAGAATACTATTGAAAGACCTCACTCTGAACACTATTTCAGGCTAAAGAAATAGACATTTTTGTATTTGTATAAATTCATCACAGATTTCAGATTTGTGTAGTTAATAATTTTATTTTTCCGTAGAAGAAAATTACCGAAGAGAAGCAGCCACAATCGGCTCAGATCACTTTCCAGTCTCTCTGCACTTATTTCAGGTGACAACTTAAATTTTTTTCATATGTATTGTATTTTCAATTGAAAGTAGTCACTGAATAATCCAGACCTCTCAAGATCAATTGGAATCCCGTAAAAGTGCAGCCCACATCCTATCAGATTCACTGCTTAGAAAATGAAGGAAATGCTTGACCTCCCAATAGACACATTACGATTGGAAAAACCTTCCCGAAAATGTCACTTTATTATTGATTTTTGAATGTCTCATGTAAATATATTTGGCGCAGAATTTAGTTGCCTTTAAGTGAATTGTTAACTTCTTAGTGACATTACTAATTTTAGCCTTAAGAGCCTGTAAATCGTATCCCGTTTTGTTTTCCAACGGTCATAACTTTCCTTTTCGTCAATTTAGCCTTGTATTTTACAGGGTGAATTTTAGTTTCTGTAGCAGCCAATTTTTGGTACTTATAATGTATTAAATAACTTTTATTAACTTTTTTCAGTTGCCCCGCAGCAAAAGAAAATCTATTTAATCGATCTAATAATGACACCAAATTTATTGGGGTTTTATGTTTCACCACTTTCGCATCATATAAACACTTCTTTTAAAAAAATAAAATAAAAAAACTGCTTCTGTGTCCCCACATTCCAGGACCAGAAGTATTTTTTCAAGAAGAGCTGTATTGGGCCCATTTTGTGAGAAGACTTGTAGTTTTTATTGGTACCATTTTGATGTGTGTATATAATCATTTTTTATTTCTGTTCTGGGGAAGCAAAATGATCAGAAAACTATTAACCCTTTCCAATCCACTGTCTGAACTCTGAAGACATTGTGATTTAAAGCAGTACAGCTCTGATGTTGGAAGACGTCCATTGGGGTTCTCTTACTTTATATTGCTAGCCTCTCTGCTTTCGGAGCCTATCCAATGTGTCAGCTCATGCAGTACTGGCTTTAGCCAGCATATAGCGCTGTTGTGCAACGGCAGAAAAAGAGTACGCCACCTAGGAAAATCAGGATGCAGATTGGATTGGAAAGGGTTAATTTAAACAAAATGGTAAAAAAAAAAATGTACTGTTTTGTAGTACGGGTTGTTATGGATGTGGCAATACCAACTGTGTTTTTTTTACCCTTTTTTTTAAACATTTAAAGCCTTGTGTAAGGGGAAAAGTTTTTTTGTTTTTTTTTTTTAACGTAAAAACCCCATATGTGAAAATCGGCGATGATAGAGCATGAATAAAAATTCCTGTCACCCCTCCACTGGGACAGAAGGATATTCAGGAGGATCACAGATCCACTCTGCTGCCTCTAGTCTGCCCCTCTGCTGTGCGCTGCACACTGAAAAATGACAGCTGTAAATTCAGTATTCCCAACTCCACTTCAAATAGCTGTAGCCCCGATTCTGTAAGTGCTATGGACATGATTTTGGCATAATTTTCAAGCTTTACAATGACCTCAAAAACATGTCAATGGTCAACTGGAGCTCTCCTTATCCTTCCTGTTTCTTGTTTAGTTTTGTATTTTGTTGGTGTCCTTGTCACTCCTGGTAGCAATAGGCGGTACCGGCAGCCCAATTATGTTGCACAGGTAGTCCTGTACCTCCAGGATGCCACATCCATATGTACTGCAAAATAGTAAAACAGAACCAGCAGCACTCACCACAACCTGTTTGGGGGGCGAGGTTTTGTTTTCTTCAGGAGATTACTGCACGCCTAAATGAGGATGGAATCCAGATCCCACACGTATATAGTCCAAATAACAAAAGAGTTTTAGGCAGCAGGTTTTCAGGTGCAAAAAAGATTTTTAGGCATCCATTGGAATGCTAAATCAGTACCTCATGATCATAAGAATAGCGGCATTTCGACCCCAATACAAACACGGGTCTTTGTCAAGCTTGAGTCACATTATGAGTTGCCATGATGAAATTCATGCAAACTGATTTTCTGGCTTATTTGGAATCCAGCCCCCATCTATAGTTTTTATTGACCTTGATACGTCAGTTTGTTCTCAATAAATGACACAATTTTTATCAGTAAAGCTTCTCAACTTGAGTCTATCGTTCGCGGTCTGATGAGTGATTTTAACTGTTCCCTTCATTTTTTTTGAGCAGTGTATTCGGAAATAAGAGAACAAATATCTAGTGACAGTTTATGAAAATTTCTGGTAGACCCTTTTTGAATGACTTGTGTTGGACATTTTATTGTGATAAGCTAAAATAGTAATAAAAACAGCTGAATGTTAAGGAAAGCATTTAGCTTAAAGTGTTTCTTCACTTTTTATCATAATGATGTTGTTAAGTCTGTTTTGCGCTGACTAGGTTTTTCACATAAATTTAGAGCACTTGGAGGCTCTGATGCCCTAGCCTACTAAAGTCAACAAGTTCGGTGAACTTTAATGTGTTTGGCCAGCTTTAGCGTTTGGGTCTCAAATTTGCCTTTTTAAATGTATGTGTAAACTATCAAAAAAAAGTTTAAAAAGAAAATTGAATAATCCCCACCCTCCCACACTGGATTAGAGCTACAGAACTACAACCTATGGACATGTGGAAGAAAGCCAATGTGCTTCAGTGATTCTGGCAAATAAATAAATACATATATATATATATATTTTTTTTTTTTTATTCAGTGAGCAAGACCCCAATGGACTGCTGTTGCTGCAAGATACAGAAATTTCTCCAGATTTTGACATCAGTCAAGTGCTTTCTGTCATGGACAAATTTTTGGTGATGGCATTGAGAGAGGTAATTGCTAAGTTCGCATTTATAAAACTTTTAGGTTGTGTGAAAATAAAATCGTTTACTGTATAATCAGGTGTAATATAAGAAAAGTCAATATTTGCTCACTGCGAAAGTATTAAGGTGATCTGTTACACTTGTTTTTTAAGGCAACACCTTTGTTAAGTAGACTTAGGCCTCCTTCCCACGAACGGATTTACGCCGCGTAAATTCGCGGCAAAATTCCGCTGCGTGGCCCCCTGCTATTAGGTTCTATTGAACCTAATAGCACAATGCTCACGATGCGTAATTCCACCGCGGAATTACGCACCGCGATTTCTCCCGTCCTCACCCGCAGCATGCTCTATTTGCTGCGGGTGAGGACGGGCTGTACGCGCTGACGGCTTCCATTGCAGTCAATGGAAGCCGTCTGTTCACGCTATCTCCCGCTGTAACCAGCGGGAGATAGCGTGAAAAAACGCTTCCTCACCTACCGCCGCAGCGTCATTTGACGCGGCCGGCCGCGTCACGCGACACTGCCGGCCGCGTCACGTGACGCGGTGGGCGTGTCGCACGACGCGACGGCGGTGGGCGGGGAAGCGTTTTCACGCTATCTCCCGCAGGTAAGTATAGGGGCTCTGGGGGGCGCCGTGACGGGCTTCACTGCGTAATATTACGTGGCGGAGCCCGTCACGCTCGTGGGAAGGAGGCCTTATGCTGATTGTTGTACCTAAGAACATCTCAGTTGACGATGGATTTTGTTCTTCTGTTTGCAGAGTAAGACCCTAGTCCTGCATGATTCCCAGGGAGAATGTGGCACGAATCTACATTCCTTGTTTTGGGCAGTCCAAGGTAGTCTTCTGTCATGGTGCTATTGCCAGTTAAAAGGAGAAGATCCAGTGTCCAAGCTAGTGGCCAGAGAATTACTTGTCAAATGTAAGTTGTGATCTCTCATTAACAAGGCCTGTCTTGTCCTTGGCTCAGTAGGGCAGACTGCGTAGTTTTTCTGTGGTCCCGCTGGCTCCACCATGGGTTAACTGTTCTTTCTACTGCTACTACCCATTTTTGAATTCCATTTGAATGCAAGCTTCAGATGCTGAATCTGTCAAGTGGGTTGTCTTCAATGCTCACTGTCATTGGATGATATCAGATTTGCTTGACAGAGTTTTGAAAACTGCTTACTTGAGAAATTCAAGGCGTAGGAGCTAAATCTAAGAAGACTCTTTATGTGCCTGCCTCACTGACCCAAGAAAATGGCAGGTCATAATGTCAGCTAATAATTTTGGGAGGGATTTACTAAGATTGGTGGTTCATATGCCAGGTTTAAACCCATGTGCACTGGAGTAAGATGCCACAAATTTAATAAGAGGACACCTATTAATAAATATAGTAACATAGTATGCAAGACTGAAAAAAAACAAATGTCCATCCAGCTCAGCCTGTTTCCACCCCCCCTTGTTGATCCAGAAGAAGGGGAAAAAACCCAATGAGGCAGAAGCCAATTTACCCTGTTTTGGGAGGAAAAATCCTTCCCGATTCCATAGTGGCAATCAGAATAATCCCTGGATCAACATTTGAAAGTTTCTACCTGACTCCAAGACCAGCAGTCTGAAGATCCTCGAGTCATCAACCCTTCTGGTTAATTAATGTCTATATCTGGTGCATGTTTTCCTCTCTGTGAGCAATAAATGAAAATTTACACCTGCTATCAGCAGGCATAGATTTGAGCCTTAACTTTATGCCAGCTTCTAGCATAAATTGTAGTGAATTTGGCGGACTGTGGGAGGTGCCGCCAGTCTAGCGGAACAGCTTCCCTTTCTCGATACGTTTGAAAAGTGACAAGAGAATCTTAATGCAGAATAGTGAATGAAAACCCGCGGTACGGAAGGAGGACTGGTGCAGGAGGATGAACCATTCTTTATTGGGATTCAGGCAATGTGTTTCTTTACCAGATCGGCACCACCTTCTGGCCAACAATACAACCTTGTATTCACGGAACAGAGAACATTGTTTTTGAGAACACACTGTTTTTGAAGATCACTAGATCTACTGTGGTCTATTTACCACTCCAAAATCCCAAAGTGGACTAATGGAGTAAAGAGAGTTGTGGGCTTTCTAGAAAATCTAAGCAAGGAAGCCTTTTGTTTTTTTTTGGTTTTTTTGTCCTATATGAAATTTTTACAATTTTTAATCATATGTCTACTGCTTTGTGCAAGAAATATTCACTTCGATTAATTAAAATAATTACAAATAAGGTTCAGAAAGAAGCATTCTTAAAGCACTAGCTATTACATGATCTCCGTCAGCCACAGCTAGTACTTGCTATTTCCACATAATTGCTGGGCTGATCCTGCCTGGCAATTAGTGCTATTAGACCTGTATTATTGGTGCTTGTGTAATGGTGCCCTAAGTGATATATATTCTTTTTTTGTGCTTGAGTATTATAATGAATATATCCGACCTGTTGGGAGTTGCTTTACAGATTTGTATCAAGTGTGATTTATGTATACATTTTCTACAGTGCTGAATAGCATGCCAGTCTATCTTCATGTAAATCTGTTAAATGGATACGAGTAAGACACACTTTTGGCATACTTTTACTTTATAACCATTCATAAAAAAATACATTCATATCTAGCCATTTGTTCTCTCAGATCATATTAATACCCAGTTGTTGCAGATTGCAAAATAAAGAAAGGGCAAACTTTATCAAATAAGCGCTTTACAGGCTCATTTACGAGTCTATGCTGTTCTGAGTTCAAATCGGAAGATTTACCGTTGGGCTAAGACCATTTTATAAAACTGACCTTAAGCCCTCCTTGACACGGGCAACACAAGAATGTTGCAGTGATATCGCGTCAGTGGACTGTGTGATATTACGGTGTTTTCTCGCGGCAATACCGTGATTTTTGTGGCGCTACAAAGTCGTGCGACCCTCACCCAATCAGAGGCAATGCTTCCTGGAGGCGGGGATTTTCCAATTCCCGGCCAGAAGAGATGCTGAAGACCAGTCCTGGGGACCAGGGAGAAGATGCAGCGAAGCCGGACAGCGTTTCTATGGAATGTATGTGTTGTGTTTTTGGTTTTTTTTGCAGCTAGGGCTTAGTTTAGGGCTTTGACAGTAGGATTTCCTACTGTCAAAGTTGCATCACACTGCACGAAAATCGCATTTTTGTACGATGCAACAGAGAGGACCGCTCCATAGGGAAACATGGGCTACAAAACATTGCAGGTCGCGTTCATATCGCGAACTCCGCTAGGTTTTTGACTCGCAATGTCGCATGCTACAAAACATCGCAAATGAGAAGGAACCCATAGGAAAGCATGGGCTTCACATACAGGCGATTTATAGCATTGTCGCAACACCAGAAAGTCACGCTACTTTGTTGCCCGTGAGAAGGAGGCATAAAGGGGTTGTCGGGCATAATTTTATTTTTCTTAAAAATGTGCTCCATGCCATAAAATAATAGACAGCCAATATACTCACTTCTCCTGACTCCCTTCATCTCCTGCACCACAGCTCCGTCCCTTGTTTCCAGTCTGTCTTTACAAGCTGCTGTTTTCAGCCTCTGTATGGAATATCACAGGCTGCTGCATCCAATCACAGATCTCCGTACCTCGGATGTTGAGGTATGTGATTTGGCTGCAGCAGCTTGTGATGTCCCATACACAGGCTGTTGGTACTGGTGTATCTTCACGCCACCAGGAAGTACTAGTGGAGAAGAGAGTGACAGCCAGGTGACGCCCCCTCTATCTCATTGGCTGCTTTAATTGCTCCTCTGCAGGTCCTGGCTGAAGCTCCCCGCTGCTGCAGTAAGTCTCCGTGGCCCTTCGCTGCTGCTGCTGCTCCCTGTGGCGCGACCCGGCCTGCCGCTGATGTATGCTGCTGCCAGCTCCCTCCTGCGGCGCGTCCCAGGCCGCTGTTGCTGACGTGTCTCCGCTATGCTGCTCCGGCTCCTTCTTGTCATGGCTTGCACTGTCCCGGCTCCCTCCTGTGCTGCGTTCTGGGCCGCCGCTGCGGATGTTACTCCATGGCCTGGGGTCTCTCCGCTGCTGTTGGTGCTCACGCTGCGTCCACCGCTGCTCCCGTCCCGCCGCTGCGCTAGCCTTACATTATTAAGTGTAAATTCTTGCATGTTACGCCTGTAACATGGAAGTATTTACAACTAATAATGTAAACCTAAAAGGAAAATAATCCCTAACCCTAACCGTCCATGGCAGCCTAATCTATATACACAGTGTGCTGCCAGGACCTTTGACACGTCAGCCAATCGAGAGCTAGGGGTGTGACAGGAGCGTTCTTGCATCCAAGCCCTGTCAAACCCTAGCTTCTGGTGGAGTTAAGCTACACTAGTTCCTGCATCCAAGGCCTGTCAAACCCCTAGCTTCCGGTGGCGTCAAGATACACCAGTCGCTGGCGTGGGAGATATGCAGGGAGCTGGGAGAGGCGAGTATGGGACTTATTATTTTGTGGCATAAAGAACAGATTTTTAAGAAACCCTTTTAAGTGAATTTTCCTAATACTCTTCAAGACATCTGTGTGTCGTATGCATCATTACTACTACAACATCATAAACCAGTGTTGCAGGGTGTCTACCTAAATCAACTGTTTTTGCTCTGATAGTTCTGATTGTTTTACAATGTTTTCTAGATGTTGACCTTTTCTTAACAAACACCACAAACATTCTGGAGCCCTTGTTGAAGGAATGCAATGGGAAGGTGATCATTGAAAAACTGAGCAGTTCTGTGTTTGCCTTGTCAACACGTCAGCTTGTGAGTAGGAGCCACATATACGGGCCTAATGATTTTAGGTTTGCAATGTTTTGCTTACTAACACTGCATTTGATTTTGACAGATGACATACATGTTGGAGTTTTGCTCTCTTGATATTCCACACTGTTTACTACTTCAAAATTTCAGTAACTTAATGAAGTTAATGAAGACCCTTTGCGGGGATCCTGGTGATAGTGCCAACAAGGTAATCCATTTCTAAATATCCTTAGTCCCAGCTTAGGCAGACTCGTGATTTAGATTGTGTTCATATACTGTACATATGAAGTGCCACCCATTTGACACATTGACATTATTGGCTTGAATGAAAATTTTTGTTAGAATTGTTCTTATTGTAAAAAACTAAAACTTTTGTTATTCTTAATGCATTGGTTGTGATACAGTGACTCTTAAGGCCCATTTACACAGGACGAATGTCAGGCAATTGATGCCTGACACTCGCCCCCGAGTATACTCGCTCCCGTGCTGTTGCGCAGAAGCAAGTATTGCTGTATCGCGGCCAGCAGGGAGGCGGTGCAGCTGGAGGAGAGTTCTCTCCCCTGTCCCTCTTCATTCACTGTAAGCAATGGCAGTTCAGTACTGAACAGCTGCGGTTTACACCGAACAATGTGGTCTTCAGTTTTTAAGCATGCTTAAACTGAATGACTGGTCAGCTTTTTTTTTTTTTCCCCTTATGTTGTATGCAATGGGAGATGGAAAATAATGGAAACCAATCTAGCATGGTATGTTAGGCTGAATGAAGACAATGTCCATCTAGTTCAGCCTGTTTCAACCCCTTCCATTGTTGGTCCAGAGAGAGGCAAAAAAAAAGTCCCAAACAGCCATTTACCTCATTCCGTGGAAAAAAATTCCTTCCTGACCCCATAATGGCATCCAGAGTAATCCCTGGATCAACATTTGAGATCATCAACCCCGCTGGTCACCTAATGTCTATATCCTGTAATATCATAGCGCTCTAGAAAGAAATCTGGTCCCCTCTTAAACTCCTCTATGGATTTACCATCACCACGTCCTCAGGCAGAGAGTTCCACAGTCTCACTGCTCTTACAGTAAAGAACCCCCTTCTATGTTGGTGATGAAACCTACTTTCCTCTAGATGTAGCGGATGCCCTCTTGTTACCGTCGCAGTCCTGGGTATAAACAGATCATGGGAGAGATCCTTGTATTGTTCCCTCATGTATTTATACAGAGTTATTTGATCGCCCCATAAGCTTTTTTTTTCCAGGGTAAATGATCCCAATACCTTTCCGGGTATTCCAGTCCTCCCATTCCATTTATTAATTTAGTTTTTGTTTTTATCCATTTTTTTATTCTCCTTTCCATTTTCGTATCTGGTTTTATTTCTGAGCATGCACAGAGGGCCAAGACCAAAATGGATCTGTTTAAAGTGCTGAAAAATGAAAGTAGAAGGGAAATGAATGAAAAGCATACTTTCAGAGTTTTTTCTTTTTTTTTTTTACATTTTTTTTATTTGAAGGATTCATTTGATGTATTTGCCAAAAAGAGTGTTTTACGTGAACCCTTATCACTATTATATTTTTGCTCTTCTTATAACATGTGTTGATGTGTGTTGTCCGTTGCAAAAGTTTGACGCTTCCACCTGTTTAATAGAAGGTTTTGTTTTCTCATGAATAGATTGAAATGGAAAGTTGGAATCAGGTTCAAGAGCCGGTGGTTTTGCAGACCTGGAACATGGAATCCCCCCACAACTATGAAAATAATTGTCGGGATACAACGGTTTTTCTTTGTCCAGGGGCCACTTACTTCGAGGTGGAGTTTGATGACAAGTGTGAAACTGAAAGGAGGTTATTATCTTTAAAAATGTATGAATGCATTTACATGTTTCACTCTCTAAAGCCATAGACAAATGATCAGGGTTTGAAAAGCAATTCTGAGCATTGAATGGACATTTCATTATGATAGCTATGCACAAGTCGCCAAATGAGCAATTACATTTAACTACAAACTATGATTGTTATGAATGATTAAAGGCGTGGTCTCAGTTCTAAGATTGAATTGCTGGCCTATCCTTACGATGGGTCATCAGTAGCTGAAGGGGGAGGGTCCATAAAAGGGGCTGGTGTTGTAATGTGCAGAGTTGTCCTGTATGGTACTGTAGGCTGGGTCCCATTTACTTCAATTGGACTTTGCCTGGGGTGGTATGGCTGGCTGCTATGCAATGTCTGAAGCTGGTTGCTTCTGACAAGAAAGCAACTCTGCATGTTAGAACACCGGCTGGGCGACAGCTGAGCAGCAGGTTACATTTTAACCACTGATAATTTTGTGTTTTCTTTATGCTGGGCAGTTTCTATGCTTGATTAAAATGTGTGGGGGGGTCCATAGTCTCTTCACCCAAAAGGATGCACATAAACACCCTATGGGTGCTGGCTTTGTATGGACCGGGAGCCAATCCCGCTCCATACACAATGGGTGCCGGCTGTCTTTAACAGCTGTATGGGAGGCCTTCAAAGCCAGAGCTGCCATGACTATATGTCTGTCGAAGTGTGCCTGTGGTACATCTTGATAGACTGCCTGTCAGAATACAGTATAATGCAATACTATGGTATTGCATTAGAATCTATAAGCGATCAAGCGACCGCAAGTTCAAGTTCACCTCGGTTCTTTGAAATGAAAGGAAGGGAAAGTTTTACTTATTGTAAAAAATAAAAGATATTAAAAATAACAAATAATGCCTTTTTCCATATTTAAAATAAAAGCAAACCCAACAATCATTTGGTATTGCCCTGTCCATAAATATACGATCTATCAAAATAACACAATATCCTGAAGATCGGGAAATTGCATTTTTTTCTATTTTACACCACTTACATTTTTGAAAGTTTCTTAGTACATTATATGGTACATGAAATTGTACCACTGAGAGAAAAAGTACAACTCAACAAAAATAAGAGTTATGATTTCTTGAAAATTGGGAGGAGAAACCAGGGGGGGGGGGGGGAAGGAAAATGTCCTTAAGCAGTTAATAAATGTATTTTATATTTCTGTACAGATATGACTATTTGGAGTTTACAGATGCCAGAGGCGGCAAAGTCCGTTATGATCACAAAGTTGGTACTGACAAGTGGCCAAAGGTAAATGATTTAAACTAAGAAATTTACTAAGTTTGTTGTCATATGCCAGTCTTGAACCAGTGTGTTATTAGAGTAGCATAGCTGTCAGATTGATGATGTTGCCCGCCACTCCTTCTTGATCCTGCTCACTTTTCTCTCAACTTTTTAAAAGTTGCAAGAGAAGTAAAAAGTTGCAAAATGTATCGAAAAAATTGTGTGCTTCAAAATAGAGCAATTTCCTATGCCTGAAAATTAGCATAAATCATTTAGTAGTTAGCTCCCATTGTGTTTTTATAGATTTCTGTTTAAAGGGAACCTATCACCTGCCTACAGCATCGTAAACTACGTTTTATAGTTTTGTTAGGGTTAGGTGATAGGGAGTCAGGTGATGTAATTTTTATACTCTCCTGTTTGCCACGGTGTTTCTCTTTGAAAATCATGTCACGCACAGAAATCTGTTCTTTTCAGAGTCCCATGTGCATGCTCTCCCTTACAAGTCAAGGAAATAGCATGCGCAAGGCTATAGTGCTGTAGGGAGTTGACGACAGGTTCCCTTTAAAAAAAACTATTTTTTTTTTTTTTACAGCAAAACCTTTTTAAAGCTAAATGGTACGTTCATATTTAGTGGCATTGAAACGGATTTTCTGTAGCACAAAATCTGCACCTAAATCCACATAGTCACATGTGAACGTATACTTAAAGCCTCACGTCCACTTGCACACACAGATTCCACTGCTGAATCCCGCAGTGGAATCCAGCCGTGCCTGTGAGTATGGACAGGAAAATACATTTTCTTACCTATCCAGATCCAGCGCAGGTCTCCTCCGTACCGGCTGGATCTTCTTTCTTTCGTTCACAGTGGCAGCTGTGGTTGACTTCAATGGAAGCCGTCCCGCAGGATCTGCAGAAAAATGGAGCATGCTACGATTTCTTCCCGCGTGTGCAATCCGCACGCTGGGGGGAAAAAAATCACATCTGCATGCTTAAAATTGTTTTGCCAATACTAATGCATCCCTATGGGCAGCTTGATTTATGAATCTCCCACGCGGGTTGCACAAATCAAATTCGCCTGTGGACATTAGAGCCTAAGAAAATTCTGTTGGGGATATGTTACGTTTCTGTATTGATCCCTCTTCCCCATCGTAAAAAAACAAAAAAAAATTTACTAATGAAATCTGAGAACTAGCCCTTCTTTTCCCAGCACAGCAGTGGTGCTAGTAGTATATAACTTGTATTGATATATGGGCAAATCCCCCTTTAAAGCTTGCCTTATATGTGGGGTAGCTGTTGGCTGGGCGTTTGTTTGGCCAACATCTACTCCTCTCCATCCAATGATTGTGTAGACATCCCGACTTTCCCCAATAATTCACATCAGAAATTTGTGTCAGATTTCAATTAAATTCTCTGCATATCTGATGCCATCTGCATATATCCTTACTAGGCTCTTCTGGTACATTCTTAATATTTTATATATTGTAATACTGTACTCATTTTATTTTTTTGTGTTCTAACTTTTCAGAAAGTGACGTTTAAGGCTGGTCCACAACTTCAGTTTTTATTCTTCTCAGACAGCAGCAACAATGAATGGGGGTTTAAGTTTACAGTGACTGCGTATGGCCTGCCAGACATCGCCCTGTCTTGGAGTTCAGATTTACAGTTACTTGTTGCACGTTTATTGGGACGTCTTGCATCTTGGTCTATGGCCATGAAGTCCATATGTGGTAAGATATTCCTGCCCCTTAGGCCACTTTAACACATGCATATTTTATATCCGTATTTGTATGCCAAAATCCAACCTGAAACATAAAGGAAAAAGTATAATGGAAAGATTTGCACCTCTTCCATACTCGGGGACCTGTTTCAGGTTTTTGCTTACGAATACTGAAGCAAAGTACTCTTTTATGAAAGCAACTTCAGGGTATGTTCACACAGTGTATTGTGATTTATTTATTTATTTTTTTTCCTGTGGATGTGACTGTAAGGCCGGCTTCACACGAGCGTGACGGGCTCCGCCAAGGAATATTCCGCGGCGAAGCCCGTCACGGCGCCCCCCAGAGACCCCATACTTACCAGCGGAAGATAGCGTGAAGACGCTTCACCGCCCACCGCCGCCGCGTCATGTGACACGCCCACCGCGTCATATAACGCGGCGGCGGTAGGCGGGGAAGCATTTTCACGCTATCTTCCACTGTGTTACAGCGGGAGATAGCGTGAACGGACGGCTTCCATTGACTGCAATGGAAGCCGTCAGCGCATACACCCGCGGCAAATAGAGCATGCCGCGGGTGAGGACGGGAGATTTCACGGTGCGGAATTCCGCGGTGGAATTCCGCATCGTGAGCATTGTGCTATTAGGTTCAATAGAACCTAATAACAGCGGGCAACGCAGCGGATTTTCGCCGCGAATTACGCGGCCTCAAATCCGTTTGTGGGAAGGAGGCCTTAGGCTGGGTTACGCAGAAATCTTGCGTAATGCCCGCTACGGGACCGTGCGGAAATTCTGCTGGATTTTTGCAGCGGAAGTCCCGTGGGTTTTGGTGCTGCTTTTGAAAGCAGTTTGTTCCGCTGCAGCCATCTTTTCCCATAGAAAGGAGAGAGCCGGCAGTAGAAACGGCCATACAATTAAAATCCTGTGGCTTTGAATTCCGCGCAACATGTCAGTTTCAGTGCGGCTTGGCCGCAACAGACTGTCCACACACAGCATGTGGATGAGATTTTTGCAAATCTCATCCACTTTGCTGCTTAAGGCTGATTTACACTGAATGAATGTCGGGCAAACGATGCCATAAAAGATGCCATAAATGCTACATAAAAGATGAGCGATGAAGCTCATCATTAAGTTTAAACAGCCGGTGTTAAATAGCAAACGGCCGCTGTGTATCTCAATGGAGAGGGCAGGGGAGCGAGAGGAAAGAAATCTCCTGCACTGCCCCGCCCCCTGCTGGTCGATTCATGACCCAGCCAGCTGTGCTAGCTCCTATGCAGGAGTGTGGAGACACAGGGACGAGTGTCGGACATCGTTTGCCTGACACTCGTCCAGTGTAAATGGGCCTTTAGTCTCGGGCTTAGGATTGCCTAAATGAAACACATCAATGAGCAGCATATAGGGTGCTAAAATTCCCACATCTTTATTTCCTTTACACAAAGTCTGCACGGAAATTTTGTGTCAATTCCGCCCTGTGTAAACCCAGCCTTAGGATTTCACATCAAACTGTGACCGATCCATATCTATGCAGTAGTCTCTATAGGGCTTGAGGTTTTTTTGTTTTTTTTCCCCAGCATATAGATTCCAAATCCGTATGTGGAAATACAGTGCCTTAACACTTCTTCATGCTGGTTCTGCATTGGGGAATCCACACAGTGATTTGCCCATTGAAAAGATCTGCAGGTGTACAAGGTGTATTGCCACAGCAGAAGTCCACAGCTCCTCTGCAGATTTCTGCTGCTGTTTGAGGCGGAGCCCTCTAGGAAAAATCCGTTCCACTGGATACAGATAGTAAGCAAGACTGTCATACAAACAAGGGGCTGATACTTTAAGTAGTCCAAATTTGAAGTTCTTTCTCGACTTTAAGAGTCAGCTGGAAGATTGAGCAGTTTTTAGTTCAATAAGCACATACATCCCAAAGCATTGAGATTTTTGACTCTCCTCTCAGTGTTACATTCGAGTGCTGGAGCTCGTGCCTGATTGTATTTACTTATTTCTTTTTCTTAGAGTTGGGTGCTGTTGCAGACCTACCATCTGCAAAAATAACCTCAGTGGTTAGCTCCCCATTGTGGAAATCTGTATTTAGTCACCAAATGTGCATGAAAAATATCTTGGTAGCAAAACCAAACCTTCAAGACCAAGGCTGTATTGAGGTACCTTCATTTTATTTGTTTCAATGTATTGATTTCTTCTATGTAAAACCAACCAGTATATAGATTGCTCTTTAATGTAATATGTTATCAAAAAATGACCTGTTGTATAAAAGTCTTTTTTGCATTTTTTTTATTCCAATATCATAATCTGTATTTTTAAAAAATCCCAATATCTTGCTTTTGTTTTTTTTTTATACGGATCACTAAAGACCCCTTGATACACAACGAATATTGCTCAAAATGCGCTCACAAGCCATCTTTTGAGCGATAATCGTTGCATGTAAATGTGCCCATCTTTCACTTTTCTGCCGAACGATGGATTTCAGTACAATATGAAATCCATCGTTCGGCAGAACAGCTGGTAAGAAGGAACGCGCTCTGTGTTCTGTCCGGGGAGCGCTTATTGCATTCTCTCAGCTGTCAGCCCCATGGCAGAACAAAGGGAATGTAATCAGGGAACAGTGGGTGGTCTTTTCTCTGAATACAGCTCCTGGCGGCTCACAGGCTACTTATTGGTACTAATAGGCATTAGTACCAAGTAGTAGTTTATGCAAAATGATCGTTCAAAAGCCATCTTTTGAGCGATCATCTTTGTGTGTAAATGCACCTTAAGCTTTATAATAGTCTGACACTTTCTCTTCTGTAGAGAAACCTCCTAGACAGTCATTTTATTATCACAGGCAGCATTACAATGAAAGATAACACAATGTGATGGTCATAGCTTATCTACATTGTGTGAGTGGCCAATGAAGCTGGTGTAAAACCTATCTCTGCAGCTCAGGCAAGATGGCAGCCCCAATATTCATGTAGAGACAATAGAAAAAAAGTGGAAAATAAAAACTGATTACACAAAAATAGAAAATGTGTTCACTGTCTGGTTTTAATTAGTAAAAAATACAGATCATACCTTCCCATCAAATGTAATAGATCATGTTTGTCAAAGAACATGGGTTTTAGGCCGGCCTGACACTCGCTACAAAATCGCACGCATATCTGTGAAGCCCATGGTTTACAATGGGTTCTTTCACATGAGATGTTTTGTAGCCTAAAAGCACCCATTGGAAACCATGAGCTTCACAGACATGGGTTTTTTAGCGATGTTGCATCGCTGCAAAGTCGTGCGATTTTGTAGCCCGTGTAAAACAGGTCTGAGGCTGAAGTAATTTTGTCTCATCCATATACTCCTTTTTTTATTTTAACTTTCTGTTTGAGGTTTCTAGGGTCTTTAGATTGTTGTCATTGGCTTTTTTGTTTTGTAGAAGGGAAGGAATTTTTTTCCCCACTTAGACTTTAAGTAGCTTCTCCAGTTTTTTATAAAAATATTGTTTAATCACAACAAATGAAATGTTCTACATTTTTCTAATCTTTTTCAATTACTCTTATTTTTTGAAGATACTGTTTTGCGGTCAGTGAATGCAGAACCCATTGTTTGCATTTCGAGTATTGCACTTGGCTGAAGTGGATACAGTGGTGTGCGGTCTAGACAATGCTCTGTGAATTAAACAGCCTGAATGCTGCTTTGTAGCAAACCATCAGTAAGATCTGAGCAGGCGCTGCTGGAGTAGCTCAGAGAGCATTGCCGTAACTGGATACAATTGTATCCGCTTCTCATGGAGAGAAGGGCCTGTGGTGTGCAGGTTTTCAGTCTTCACGCATTACCTGGATCATCATTCGCTGAAGAGCCAGGATATGTTGAGGAATTGAAACATAGGTTCTTCAGCTTTCTAATCCACTTGCTTTCATGATTAAAGGGGTTGTGCCAAGTTATAAAGTTATTCCTTATCCACAGGGTACGGGATAACTTTATGATCATTGGGGTCTGACTGCTGAGACCTCCATGTCCTGCTCTCACTTGAAAAATACTTTTTCAGAAGATCTTTAGCTTTACAGTCGAAAAAAAAGTAATATTTGTATAGCGTAAATATAGTAAAGTACGTGTAGGGCGAACGGCACCCCATTGTGAAGTGCCTCTTCTAAAGATATTACTACTTAATGGCTTTTTGCGGAGACGCTGCCAGAGGGATCTGCACACCTGTTTCTCTTTGATTTGTGTTGTCTCCCGGCTGTAGTGTATCTGTGTTACGTACGAGGCCGTGGGTTCGATCCCTAACACCTCAATGTTGCTCCAGAGGGAAGACTCTTGTGTCCCTCTGGCAGCATCTCCACAAATGCGCATTATGGAGAGGCAATATCTTTTTGAAGACTCACTTCACAATGAGGTGCTGATCATCCTGTTCGCAATTTATACGTACACTGTATGGATTTTAACAAGTTTTTTCCTCTATTGAGCCAAAGGTCACCTGAAATAGTATTCTTCATTTGTCGTGTTTATTTAATCCAAAGTCATACGAATGATTTAGGCCACCTGCACACAAATGGATTTGCGTTGCGGAATCCGCGGTCGGCATCTGCAGCAAATGCTGTTCATAGCATGCTATGCAAAATCGATTCTTCCTGCACAATCGCAGAAACCAATTGTGGTTTCTGCAAGCGGAGGAAAAATCGCAGCATGCTCTATTTTCATACAGAATGTGCACGGGCGGCTAACCTTGAAGTCAATGGAAGCTGTCCGACCCGCGACCCATCCACAATTGACATTGCGTACAGGTTGCGGATTCCGCTTCATCACCTAGCAACTGTGCAGGAAAGATACATGGTTTTTTTTTTCAAATCTGTACTGTCTGATGCATGTCTGTGCATTTCTGATGGCGCACGCCGCAGCCAACCACAGTGCTGGTGCTGTCAGTGTCGGATTCTGCTGCTTGCTCCTGCCTTCAGAATCCGACACGTTCGTGTGCAGGTGACCTTAAGAATGACTCCACAAAATGTACAAATATAATATGTTACCTACTAATGGTCTGTTTTATAAATATGCTAAAAGAAACATGTGCTTCCTAGACAACCCCTCTAGGACAAATGACAAAATATATTCACTGTGCATAAAAATAGTTGTCAAATAGAGCTAAACTGCAATGTTATGTAAATGCTTTTTTACATTATTATTTTATTTCCAGACTAAGAACTCTCATGCAGATGACTGTCGTAATTTTCTCCTTGACTTTGCAAACTCAGATCCTACTCAGGATTTCTGTGGCCCTAATTCTGAACTTTTCAAAGGACTGGTACAAGCCGTTAGAAAACAGCTGGCAAAGAACGATGTAGTGGCGGGTTCTTCGGTTGATCGAGCTGTGAACTGCACTTTTTCTGCACTAGTGTATCTTACACCACAGTTGTATGGAAAACTTCAAAGATATGGTGAATGCATTGATTGTATTGACATACAGAGGTGGATCAGTGTTCCCTTGCAATACTTGTCCTCTGCATTATACAGTAACTCAAACACTTGTAGCACTGAGATATGTGTGGATCTGCTACGCCTGTATTTATAGGCTTCTCCTGGCCTCAGACTGAAATAAGCATTGTGTACTTGTCAAGTGAAAGGGAAGCTTGTCACCATGTTTTCCTCTATGAAATAGTGGTGGGATTGGGAATTCTGTTTTAATTGCTGTATACACTGAACGATCACTGCATTAAGAACATCTATTCAATAACAGGTTGTCAACCTTTTCGGTGATCACCGCTTTCCGATGTCAGGGGAACATATTCCACAAGGTTGCAAACATCCTTCATACTCCACTACACCCACGCCCGCTGCAGCAGCTCCGTCAGGGGATGCACGTTTTGTGAATAAGTTGGAACAGACCTCACTGCTTTCCAGCATATCTCATATATGTTCAATGGGGTTACTGTCCAGTGAGTTAGGGGACCAAGGCAGTGTGAAGAATTCATTGTGATGTTCCTCCAACCGCTCCCTAGTGATCCAAGTTTGATGACATTGAGCATTGGCCTGTGGAAAGATGGCACATTGGTTGAGAAGACTTACTAAAGATAGGGGCGCAGATGGTCCGCTACCAAGTCCTTGTAGCATTCACCATTCAAGGATGGTGGTATGATAAGCAACAGTCCTAAGCCATACCAGGAAAACATTTCCCAGACAATGACACTGCCACTTCTCCTGCCTCTTGAACCCTAACCGTGCACCCATGGGTTACCGCTTCACGTCGTTTACGCCAGATGCGTACCTGGCAATCTGTATGGTTCAGCAGGAAATGGCACTCCAGATAACCACCTCCTATAATAATCTTTATTTGTATAGCACCAACTTATTCTGCAGCGCTTTCAAGCATGGGAGAACCAAGACAATACAACAATTACATGTGATATACAATCAGTTTGAAGTCAGCGGGGTGGGGGTGATATAGGAGGTACAAGGAGGGGGGAGATAAGGCATAGGGGAACACAGGCAGTACGCGAGTTACACGTGGAAGTCAATTAATAGGAAGCAAATGATGTGGGGCGGTGAGGAGGTGCAGGGGTAGAGGTCGTATATGCGATAAGCAGGGTGGAAGGTGTGGGGAGCAGTAGGGAGGGGCAGGGGATTAGGCCAGGGGATTTGGTATGCCTCTCTGAAGAGGTGCGTTTTTAAGGCGTGTCTGAAATTTCGTGCATCAGGAATTGTTCATAAGCCTTGGGCTAGAGCATTCCAGAGGATGGATGCTGCTCTGGTGAAGTCCTGTAGGTAAGCATGTGAGGTTCGTATTAGAAGGGTGTTTAGTCTGAGTGTGGTAGCGGATCGAAATGTGCGGGCTTGGTGGTGTACGGACAGGAGGGAAGCGATCTACGGTGGCGCAACGCCATGGAGGGCTTTGTGAGTGAGGAGTTTATATTTTGTTCTGCAATGGATGGTCAGCCAGTCTAGTGACTGGCACAATGCAGAGGCATCTGAGAAACGGCTGGATAGAAAAATTAGCCTAGCTGCCGCATTTAGTATGGATTGGAGAGGGGAGAGTCTGTTGTGGGGGAGGCCGATGAGTAGCTAGTAGCAAGTTGCAGTAGTCTAGTCGGGAGTGGATGAGGGCGACCATGAGTGTCTTTAGCGTGTCAGTGGTGAGGAACGGACAGATTTTAGCAATATTCCTGAGGTGCATGTGGCGTGTTTGGGCCATAGATTGGATGTTGGGGGTAAAGGAGAGATCAGAGTCCAGTGTGATCCCAAGGCAGTGGGCATGCTGTATGGGGGTTATGATAGTGCCAGACACTGGAATGGAAATATTGAGGGGAGGTCGGTTAGAAGGCGGAAAGACAAGAAGGTCACTTTTAGAGAGGTTAAGTTTGAGAAAGAGGGAGGACCTAGTATTAGAGACAGTGGACAGACAGTCGGTGATATTTTGGAGGAATGGTTCAGAGATGCTATATGGCATTGTTGGCAATGATGCAGTATCACACTTGTCGGTCTATTGAACCCCACTCGACTCTAGGTATGCCGCATGGCTATTATGGAAATTTAACTAACTTCGCTGCTGTTGTATTGACTATTCAGTTTGTCTACTGTGGTACATCTTTGCTGAGATACCAGACCTGACACTCAACTTTTGGATCAACCACACGGGGCCTGCCGATGTGTGATCTTCTAGTAGAAAAGGAGAGGGGTGGAACAAACCAGATGGTATCGGAGGCTTTTGTCCCAGATGAATGTCTAGAGACCAAAAATGCCTTAGAAAGGGTTGTAAAGAATGAACCAACTGTGGAGGTGCTGCCAACCAGGAGAACCCACCAAAGGTGGGCACTGCAGATGTGTGAAGAGCTATAGAAAGAAAAAATATTAGTGGACATGTGCAACTCTCCAGACAAGATGCTGGGACAATAGGATGTATTATCTAACTTCTCTTTTATTAAGTATATTTAAAAAAACAGCGTAGGACTGGCACTTAATAAAAGAGACGTTGGATAATACATCCTATTATCCCATCATCTTCTCTGCAGAGTTGCGCCTGTCCACCAGTCTTTTCGCTCTATAGCTCTTCACATGATGTGTGATCTTCTGTCAGATGTCTGTCCATGGTTCAACCGATCCTGAATGATGTGGCCATCACACGGTACCCCGCAGTACTGATCACAAGGTGTCAGGCACCTAATGCAGTGATCGTTCAAATGTTTCAGGCTGCCAACGTAAATTATACTTGAACTGCGTAGTAGAGAGGAAGTCCCAGTATTCATCTGATGCTTTTTAGCTAATCGTATAACAACTAAAAAAAAACCGATAACTGTCTAGCAGAAAACACCACAGTACTTTCTCTGAAACTTGAGTCCCGAGAATAGGTCATAAATAGTAAAGCCCATGAAACTTTTTAATTTGAATAATTCACCATTGCAATGCCCATGAACCAGATTTTTACTACAACCGTAAAGTGGATTTTAGCCCTGCCCCATCAGTAGTGACGTCCCATTGTACATGGAAATAGGAGCTGAAGGGTGAGTTGGGGAATGCAGAACAGGGAGTTCAGTAGGCCTACGGTACTAACACTCGGACTCTGCCCTGCCCCTGGTTGCAGCCCAATGCATCCATTGATTCTAACTGGTGGTGGATGGAGTTTGAGGAGAAGGATTGCTAAACTAAACAGCAGTCCTGGCCTGCTGTCCCCTAAAACCCCACTCTGGCTTACTTTACACTTTCCCAATCTGTATGAATGCTAGAATATGTTACTGTCCAACATGTGGGGTCAGATATATTGAGCAAATTTTTCACCTACAGCTGTGTTCCTATCCTCTTCGGAATTCTACAGTTATCAAATATCAAACTCCAAAGGTTTTTTTTAAGATATGTACAACGCCACCATGCAATATAAGCAGAATTTGAATCACTACAAGTTTAAAAATCAAAAAATACTAGGTTTGCAATAACTGAGAATTCCCAATTTATTGTAAAAAAATAAAATTCACAAAATTGTGCATGTTATTGCATATGGACATTCTAGAGAGAACTCTTGTTCTGGCGGACCTGGCCTGTCCATGTATTACATAAGTCATTCTTTTCAATTGCATAGTTGTAAATATGTAGTTGACTGTAGCTTACTTTGGCCGTAAAGGATGAGCACAATGGGTTGCTGAAGGAAAACCTGTTAATGAATCTATTGTCAGAATGCTTATTTTTATAAAGGTCAAATTAAAAGACAACACTTCTTGTTTACTGATGCGGTGTAAAATAATCATAACGTTTCTTGCATTCCTTGTAGTTCTCAGCGGTGGCAATGTTGGGTTAAGTGAAGAATTTGCACAGGTGTATGCTTTGGCAGATGGGATTAGAATATGGATGGTAAGCATTTATATCTGTTTTCCTTGAACATATGGACTGTTTTATCATTTCAGCACTGCTGCAGTTTTCACTTAAGTTGTGATTTTATTTCATATATTGGTATTTTACATTGTAATCTACAGCTAGAAATGAAGCAGAAATCTCTGCATGCAGGTGGAAGTGACAAACTTGTTGTTGATGGAACAGAGATTAACCCAGACACCTTAGGTAAGCATCATATATATTTTTCTCAATTTATCATACATTACAATCAAGAACCTGCCTGTCTATTGCATGTACTCACAATTCATTATTTTTGGTATTTATGCCTATTAAACATGAGGCTTCATTATCAAGGTAGTTATCACTGGTATGCTCCTCATGGCATTTATTACTAGTGTTACTGTGCATACGCAGTTGTACTTTTGTCCCTCTCCCATGGCTGGCTGTCATTTTAAAGCCAGCCATGTACAGGGGGCAGCAGGATATTGTAGGCCCAGACACTTCCTGTGCGTGCTCTGCTTTCAAACACCCCCAAATAGCTAGCAGAGGGGTAATAAAGTACATTTACACCGGCTGAACAGTGTCATGCTGCAGTGCTTAAAATCAAAATTCACTGCGTACTACCACCAGAGGGGCGGCTTGGATAGACAGATGATATGGGTGGCAGGGGTGCTATCCTGTACATCACTGGTATCTATCTTTGGAATGTGGCATTGTCTTTAATAGGTGTTTTATACCAAAATAATTCAACTTTTTGTATTCTGCCAGAATGAATGGAAATGATACAGTGGGACAACCCCTTTTAGAGTGAGTTCTCTAGTTTTTTTAGAATTGATGGCCTTGATTGATAGATCCTTAGTATAGACTACCGTGCTTTACCGAAAATGAGCCCTACCCCGATTTTTCAGGGGAGGCTTGAAATATTAGACCTCCCCCAAAAATAAGCCTCAGCTACACCGCGTAAAAAAAACACATCAATACTCACCTGGTCGGTGTCGTCTGTGTCTCTCGCGCTGGTCGCCAGTGCTGCGGCAGGCTTCCATGTCCTCTGCGCTGATATATCACTCTTTCTTGTGACAGGGCTTTCAATACCCTGCCTCCAGCAAGTAAGTGCTGTGTTCATTCACAGCCATTTAGTGAATGATAACACTGAATGGGTTTGATTGGTTCATCGAGTGCTGGCTCTGATTGGTTGAGCCAGCGGCGAGCGTGATGTAATCACAGCACTCGCTTGCTGAAGGTGGGGTATTTAAAGCCCTGTCACCAGAAAAAGAGTGATATGTCATCGCAGAGCACACAAAAGCCTGCTGAAGACCCGTTGCATATCCGCACTGTGGCAAAACCGCTGCGTTTGCAGTGCAATGCAGTACAAGTGTGTTTGGGCAAAAAGCTGTTCTCACAGGACGGATTTTTTCCGCACAGCCACAGTGCGGAAATGCAGCTGCGGTGCGGCTTTTCAAGACGCAGCATGTCAATTCTTTTGACTTTTCCGCAGCGCTTTTTTGTCCATAGACCTCTATGGACGCAGCAAAATATGCACCAAAATACGCGGCAAAAGTAAAAAAATGCTTGCGGAAAATCCGCAAGACAAAAATAACCTTTGAAGCGGTTTTGCCGCAGAAGCAGTTCTGCGGCAAAACCGCAACGGAAAAAATGCAGCAAAACCGCATCAAATCTGCCCTGTCTGAACCCAGCCTAAAGGCGATCATGGGAGTGTTGGGAGTGAAGTCCCAGGCGAGCAAGCTGCAAAAAATTCCTGCTATGAGGGAAAAGATGGCTTTCTGTGGGGCAAACATCCACCGACGCCATGCAAAATGGGAAGACACAATATTGTCAAGTCACAAACAAACGTGGTAAAGTTGCCCCCTTTGAATATATTGGAGAGTCCAGTGGGTGCTTTTGATTTGTACATCACACAAGATATTATTGAAAAAATTGTCAAGTACTCCAATTTGGAAGCAGAGAGAATTTTTAAATAAAAAAATTCATCGTTCATGTGGCAAAACTGTGATTCAGTAGAATTTGAGCTTTTAATTGGACTGCCGGTCACTTGAAAAGCAATTTCTCAAATGTTCATATTCTGTGGAGCAAAAATACGGTCCACTAATTTTCCGTGCCACAATGAGTAAAAGAAGAATTGAAGATCTGATGAACTTTTTGAGATTTGATGGCAAGTCGTCAAGAAGTGTTCAAAGGGCTACAGACAAATTTGGGCCTTTTCGTGAAATACGGGACCAGATAAATCACACTCTTCAAAAGTATTATCTTCCAGGTGTGAATCTGACTACTGATGAGCGATTGGTCCCATTCTGAGTTCAAAGCCAACAAAATCATGATTTTTGGTATAACTTACCGTAAAATCACTTTCTCATCGTATTCATTGGGGGACAGAATGAAGATCTTGGGTATAATTGCTGCCACTAGGCGTCAACACCAAGCAGAAAGTGCGAACTCCTCCTACGAGTTATACCCCTCTGCAGGCACATGCTGATCAGTTTTATATGCAAGCAGTAAGAGCAGCCCAGTAGGAATACAATCTAACATTAAATCAACAATATGCAATGTAAGCATCAACTCTATGGTACGTATATTAACGCCATATGCAACCACAGAAAACAAAAGGTCCAACAGGAAAAACATGGTAACCATAAAGTGGGTGGGTGCTGTGTCCTCCAATGAATGTGACGAGAAAGCCAAGTTATACCCCAAATCCTGCTTTCTCGTCTGTATCATTGGGGGGGGACAGCGAAGACCTTGGGACGTTCCAGAGCAGTCTCGCAAAAGGGGTGGGTTACCTACTAATAGGACCCATGCAGTCAGTGAGCGGCCACCTGCAAGACTCTCTGACCGAGGGAGGCATCCGCCAATGCAAATGTATGCACCCTGTAGAATTTGGAAAAGATATGCAGGGAGGACCAAGTCGCTGCCTTTCACACGTGGAGGGCCGAAGCCCCATGGTTAACCGCCTAAGAAGCCCCCACCGCCCGCGTCGAGTGCGCAGTCACATGGAACAGGGGCACCTTTCCGTTTGATTTGTAAGCTTTGACCACCACCATACGGGTCCATCTGGAGATGGTCACCTTTGATGCTGCAATCCCTCAAGGACTATGATCAAGGAGTCAGTCCAATGAAACTCACTCGTCCTTGAGACGTATGTCCTCAAGGCGAAGGGCAATGTCCTTATTGAGGTAGAACGAGGACACCACCTGCGGCAAGAACGAAGGGGCCGGACGCAGCACCACCTTGTGCTGATGGAAAGCAAGAAACAGGGATTTGACTGACAGCGCAGCCAGCTCTGTAACCCGCCATATACACTACCGTTCAAAAGTTTGGGGTCACATTGAAATGTCCTTATTTTTGAAGGAAAAGCACTGTACTTTTCAATGAAGATAGCTTTAAACTAGTCCTAACTTTAAACAAATGCACTCTATACATTGCTAATGTGGTAAATGACTATTCTAGCTGCAAATGTCTGTTTTTTTTGTGCAATATCTACAAAGGTGAATAGAGGCCCATTTCCAGCAACTATCACTCCAGTGTTCTAATGGTACAATGTGTTTGCTCATTGGCTCAGAAGGCTAATTGATGATTAGAAAACCCTTGTGCAATCATGTTCACACATCTGAAAACAGTCTAGCTCGTTACAGAAGCTACAAAACTGACCTTCCTGTGAGCAGATTGAGTTTCTGGAGCATCACATTTGTGGGGTCAATTAAACGCTCAAAATGGCCAGAAAAAGAGAACTTTCATCTGAAACTCGACAGTCTATTCTTGTTCTTAGAAATGAAGGCTATTCCATGCGAGAAATTGCTAAGAAATTGAAGATTTCCTACAACGGTGTGTACTACTCCCTTCAGAGGACAGCACAAACAGGCTCTAACCAGAGTAGAAAAAGAAGTGGGAGGCCGCGTTGCACAACTAAGCAAGAAGATAAGCACATTAGAGTCTCTAGTTTGAGAAACAGACGCCTCACAGGTACCCAACTAGCATCTTCATTAAATAGTACCCGCAAAACACCAGTGTCAACATCTACAGTGAAGAGGCGGCTGCGGGATTTTGGGCTTCAGGGCAGAGTGGCAAAGAAAAAGCCATATCTGAGACTGGCCAATAAAAGAAAAAGATTAAGATGGGCAAAAGAACACAGACATTGGACAGAGGAAGACTGGAAAAAAGTGTTGTGGACAGATGAATCCAAGTTTGAGGTGTTTGGATCACAAAGAAGAACGTTTGTGAGACGCAGAACAAATGAAAAGATGCTGGAAGAATGCCTGACGCCATCTGTTAAGCATGGTGGAGGTAATGTGATGGTCTGGGGTTGCTTTGGTGCTGGTAAGGTGGGAGATTTGTACAGGGTAAAAGGGATTCTGAATAAGGAAGGCTATCACTCCATTTTGCAACGCCATGCCATACCCAGTGGACAGCGCTTGATTGGAACCAATTTCATCCTACAACAGGACAATGACCCTAAACACACCTCCAAATTGTGCAAGAACTATTTACAGCAGAAGCAGGCAGCTGGTATTCTATCGGTAATGGAGTGGCCAGCGCAGTCACCAGATCTGAACCCCATTGAGCTGTTGTGGGAGCAGAAGTGCCCATCCAACCAATCCAACTTGTGGGAGATGCTTCTAGAAGCGTGGGGTGCAATTTCTCAAGCTTACCTCAACAAATTAACAGCTAGAATGTCAAAGGTGTGCAATGCTGTAATTGCTGCAAAAGGAGGATTCTTTGACGAAAGCAAAGTTTGATGTAAAAACAATGTTATTTCAAATACAAATCATTATTTCTAACCTTGTCAATGTCTTGACTCTATTTTCTATTCATTTCACAACGCATGGTGGTGAATAAGTGTGACTTTTCATGGAAAACACAAAATTGTTTGGGTGACCCCAAACTTTTGAACGGTAGTGTAGATGTGATTCCCGCTAGGAAAACCACCTTCCAGCACAATAGGCGTAACTGTACCTCACTCAGTGGCTCAGGTGGATGAGATTGAAGAGTGTCCAGGACGAGATTCAGATCCCTAATAGTAGTCAGCGACCGATACGGTGGAGCAGAGTGAGAGACCTCCTGAAGAAAAGTGCGGCCTCTGGAAGAGAATAGATGGGGCCGGCACTTGACCTTTCAAGGAACTCAACCCTATGTCCAATCCCACTTGGAAGAACAAGACATGGGTTAGGGAGAAACACATTAGATGCAAATAACGTTCCTCGCGCCAAATGAAAAAACATTTTCAGACCCGATGGTAAATTCTAGAAGACGAGGGTTTTCTGGCCCTTATCAAACATGTCTTCAGACTGCCGAGGTACCAGAATTCAGGTAGGCCCAAAAGCTGGAGCCTAAATTTTGACCCGCGATGGCTGTTCAGATTTGGTGGCTTCAGGAGGGATAGAGCTAGTAGGAGGAGTTAACACATTCTGCTTAGTGTTGCCTCCTAGTAGCAGCTATATCCACGGTCTTCCTGTGTCCCCCAATAATATGGACAAGGAATATGGAATAAAGATCTTCAGGACATTTTAACTACAGCTACTTAATCCACTGAAAGGCTTTCCTGGGGTAAAGAAGGCAACGTGAGGGGAACAAATATATTATTGAAATATTACCATTGACAATTTCTTTACATCAATGGAAATCGCTGACACTTGCTGAAGAACGGGCTAACAGTGGTTGGCATAGTGCTGCAAAACAAGACTTTTCATACCAAAGGAATTTCTTCCCAGCAAACCCAGGGCAGTAAAAAACTCCTTTCTTTGGTTTCGCGAAAGACCATTCCTTAAAGGGGTTGTCTCGCGGCAGCAAGTGGGGTTATACACTTCTGTATGGCCATATTAATGCACTTTGTAATATACATCGTGCATTAAATATGAGCCATACAGAAGTTATTCACTTACCTGCTCCGTTGCTAGCGTCCCCGTCGCCATGGTTCCGTCTAATTTCGGTGTCTTCTTGCCTTTTTAGACGCGCTTGCGCAGATCCGTCTTCTCCCTTCTTCTCCCTTCGGCTCCGCTCGGCAGCATCGGCATTTTGGCTCCGCCCCCTTGTACGCATCATCGTGTAGCTCCGCCCCCGTCACGTGCCGATTCCAGCCAATCAGGAGGCTGGAACCGGCACACATCATGGGGCGGAGCTACGCGATGATGCGTACAAGGGGGCGGAGCCAAAATGCCGATGCTGCCGAGCGGAGCCGAAGGGAGAAGAAGGGAGAAGACGGATCTGCGCAAGCGCGTCTAAAAAAGCAAGAAGACACCGAAATTAGACGGAACCATGGCGACGGGGACGCTAGCAACGGAGCAGGTAAGTGAATAACTTCTGTATGGCTCATATTTAATGCACGATGTATATTACAAAGTGCATTAATATGGCCATACAGAAGTGTAGAACCCCACTTGATTTCACGAGACCACCCCTTTAATGTTCTATGTGCACGAAGCAGGAAGCGGTGTTGTACTTCTCCCCATAATGCACCACTTCCCTTATGTTATTGTGGAGGACTCTTACAAACCAGAAATAATTCTTCACTGCAATAACACAAGTGGAGGTTTCCATACTCTTGATCAGATCTTACACACCAACACTTGTAAAGGAAAAACAAGTAGACTGCCACTCGTTGTTCGTGGACTGCACTGACATACCCGGAGTTGCGTTGTACGTAGTCATTTTGGCGGAGAATCTTGACTGGAATGCGATTACAGACAAAACCAGAAAGACGTATCTTCTTTACTGATCTAGCTGAAGATTTGGTTCAGGAACATATTAGGAGGTCAAAACAGGGATGGCTGAGAACAATGTTCAGTCTATACAAAACGTTGTTTCTCCTCATGCCAGTGGAAGTCCTGTTGGTTCGGGGTGTGTATGAAGGGAGATCATGAGTCGATTCTGTTCCATCCTGGAGAGCGCGTCCCTAAGGGAGTTAAAGGTGGCGTATCTGGAGAGACTGTTAGCATAACACTAATCTGACGACAGTGGCTTCACTGTTGACTATGTCTGCAGAAAGCTCATGAGGACCAGCAGAAAACATTGACCTGGTACCGTGTTACTGCCACTTGGTTCTAGTGGTTGGCAGGAGTGGCAGTGTGTTCTGTAACCACCACTGATCAGATGATGTTGGTGCATCAGGAGGTATGCAATTGTGGTCTCTCTTGAGACACCCATTAACATAAAGCAGATCTACGGGGTCTTCCTCCACCCCCTATCTTTACTGAGATGAAATTATCTTTGGATATTTGGATCTGTTACCTGCTAATTAATTTTTCTCCCTAGCAGTTGCTTCACATGAAGTGTCCTGGCTGTAATGGAAGTACTGTATATGCCCAATACACTGACTTTGGCTTCTGTGTATAAGTTAGCATAAACTGCTGTTTTGTTATTGTGCTTGATTTTTACTTTTCCACTTAAAGGGGTTTTGTCATTAGAAAAAAATACAATACTTACCTTTTCCTCACCGATGTCCTGGCTCCTGCAGTCCCCCGGGTCCCCTCACCTCTAGCTGGCTGGATCCTCCTCCTCTTGTTATGGAGTGTCCATTCTCTGCATCCTTCTTCCGGCAGGTCAGTGTACGTTATGTCACTAGTAACGTAACCTTCACTGCCTAGCAGGGAATACTGAGCTATTGCAGAGACTGTGGATGCGTGCTGTCTCGCCACGAGTGTTCATATACTATTGTCACGAGGCAGTGTGCATGCGTAGTCTCGGCAATAGCTCGGCATTCCCCGCTAGGTAGTGAATGTTATGTCACTAGTACATTGCCCTGCAGGAAGGAGACTGCAGAAAATGAATGCTTCGTCGCCAGTGATGTGACCTGGGGGACTACAGGAGAAGATCGTCAGGTAAAGGTTGCGGTAAGAAGACTGGCAGGGGAGGAATAGGTAAGTATTGATTTATTTATTTTTTTCTTTTTTATTGACAGAACCCCTTTAACAGACATAGAATAGCTGTAGAGCATTAGTAATATCTGTGTTATGTACGTGCATTTGTTCTCACAATGTGAACATTAACATCAAGGCCTTATGACACATACTTTTGTTCTGCAGTTTTTTTACAGTTTTAAACCCACCATTATTGACTTGTTCTCAAGTTTACCGATTGAATGTATTTCTAATTATATCATAATGCTTTTCTCTTACAGCAAAGCAGTGCATTGAGAAGTGTCTTTTGCTCCTGAGTTTTACACCTACATCAAGGCCACCATTAGACAGCTGTATTTCTGCCGATGAAGATTTGTTACTAAACAGTCAAAGAAAAGGTTCAATTGTGGAGGCAGATTTTCAAGCTTCAAGTGCCTCACCGGTGAATGCCTCCCCCGAAGCTCCTCATCCTGGTCTAATTGGAAAGTTTCAAGTGCCTGATCAGGACTCTCACAAAAAGCAGGAATCAGAACTGTTTAAATCTGAAACCCCAGCAGGTACACAGGCGAAAACCTCAGAAAAATCTGAGGAATCTGCCTCTCCTCCCCCTACTCCTACCCGTAAGGCCCCATTTAGTCGGGCAAGACTACGGCTGCTCTCGTTTCGCTCCGTGGAAGAAGCAAAAGTATTGCCATCAGTGAAGGAAAAGTATCCCATTGTGAAGAATATCTTAGATTTTGTAAAGGATCCAACAATTTCCCATGAAAGGTAAAGAATGAAATTGTTCCTTCACTTTTGTTATTTTTAGACCTCAAGGCTTTTAGCAGAAGGTATTATGAAAAATGCCAGCGTAAAATGATCAAAGCAGATCACTCATCCATATAAATGTGTTCTAATTATCCTTTTATGAGGAAAGAATTTCTAATATAGGAGCGCCTACAATATTCAAAAGTGAAGCTCGTGTAGGTGTTTGAGGCTGCAAATTGGAATAATTAAAAAGTTGGGCACACTTAAAGTTATTTTCTAAACAAAAGCTTTGTTAGAAGTAGTTGGCATTAAAATGTCTTAATTTGTACATCTTAGGCTTGCAAAAGTTCAATTTTATTATTTTTGTTTCTTTCTACAAGTGTTCTGCAGGTCCTCGCCCTCAGGAGGGCCCAGGCTGAAAGCATTCTCAAAGTGCTGAAAATAATTCAGGACTGTCTAGATACTCTAGGGCAGCCTCACTTCTTTCAGCCTCCGTGTGTGCTCTTCATATTGGAACTGCTTGCTTGTCAAAATGACTTCACTAAGTAAGTATACCTCTGTGTAATGCTGAGTTTATACAGGACGACTATTGGCTAAACCATCTGCACGAGCGGATGTCACCGCTAGTTAGTACTCGTGCAGATCACCGCTGACTATCACTGACTTCTTGCTCAGTGCTTTACATTGCATGGGAAGCACTGAACAGAGGGTGTCTAGGCGCAGCGAGAAGTGAGCGAATCAGCGATGATTTTTATACTGGTTGAAAGACAGCAACAAGTGAAAAGTAAACAGTGACTTTGCATTTAGACGTAACTATGATCACGCATATTCGTTTGGACAACTTTTGCTCGATAATCGTCCCATGTAAATGGCCCTTATGGTATTGCCCTATCCCAGCAGTCCCGAACTAGACTTCTGTTAAAATTAGTTGGCAAGTCTCCTACAAATTGTCTGATGGTTTGTTTGTAGTGATGTATTGTTTCGGTATTTATATCGCACTATTAAAAAGTAATCATTTAGCGATAATGGATATACTATTTTTCTCCTCTTTTTAAAGCTATTTTGGTCACTTGGAGGGCTGTGGAGCTGAACTGCATAGAGAAGTCCGGGAGTCGTACTACAGGCTTGTTGTGCTTTTAGTTAAAGCTGTAAAAGGTTTTAACAACCTTGATGACAAGTACGTTTCCGCCTTAAAACTGTGATTTAATATTTTATTTAGATGTACTGAACTTAGATGTATTGATCAGCCATAACCTATGGAAAGGGGGAATACATTAAGCAGCACTTCTGTTCTTGAAGTTTAAGTTTTGAATGCAGGAAAATAGCCAAGTATAAGGATCTGAGCAACTATGACAAAGGCCAAATTACGATTACTCGGTCAGAGCATCTCCAGAATGTCAGTTCTTGTGGAGTGTTCTTGTTATGCAGTGGTTAGTACTACAGATGAGCGAGCATACTCGGTAAAGCAATATACTGGAGAGAGCATCGCCTTTTTCGAGTACCTGCTAGCTCGTCCCTGAAGATTCGGGGGGGGGGTGAGTGGGGGGTTGTAGAATGAATCAGGAGAGAGAGGGGGGATCTCTCTCGCTCTCCTCCCCGCGGCCTCCCCAAATCTTCAGGGACGAGCCAGCATGTACTCGAAAAAGGCAATGCTCTCCCGAGTATATCGCCTTACCGAGTATGCTCGCTCATCTCTAGTTAGTACCTACTGAAGGTGGTCCAATTAAGGACACCTGGTGAGCTGGTGACACTGTCATGGGCACCCAGAGTTTATTGATTGGCATGACTAGCAAAGGCTAATCCATCTGGTCCAATCCCACAGTTTGCTGCCAAAAAATATTTCTGGCTGTAATAGCAGGGTGTCAGAGCACACCGTGCATTGTAGCTTGCTGTGTGGGAGACTATATAGCCACAGACCAGTCAAAATAGATATTGACTGATGTAATTAGATTAAAAAGAAAAAACCCTTTTCTCGCTCGTGTCATTGGGGTACACAGCAAAGACCGTGGGATATAGCTTCTGCCACTAGGAGGCGACACTAAGCACAAAAAGTTAGCCCCGCCCTCTGGCTATATCCCTCCTGCCGACAGCAGGCTAATTAGTTTTTAGCTTAGTGTCTCGTAGGAGGACGGTTGTGCCCGTTAGGGCTGCTTTAAGGGCCAGGGTTAGACGGAGAGGCAGGACGCTCCCCATCAAACCCGAACGGAGAGGAGGGCGAACAACCTCGGGTTTGTCCAGGTTGCTTCTTGCCCGGCCCGCCTCAGAAGGAAAGGTGGCACATCCGGGTCGTATATATCCGCATGTGGCCCGCCAGCGTGAGCCCCCCTATGTTTGGTGCAGAGGTCTGCATCCCCTTCCCATGGGCAGGCGATGTTACAGGGGTAGGCTGCCGGAACTGGGGAGCCGCCTTATCTTCCAGCAAGAACGCAGGAGGTAAGTATGTGCTGGCGACCCCCCCTCCCCTCCCCTCTCCCTTCCCTGGCTCTCCCAGTATGTCGCTTTTGCATGCGTACCTTGTGGGCTGCAGCGAGGCGCAGGCATAGGCGCAGGCGGACAGGCTCCTTTTCGCGGGGGTTGTATCCGCTATGTATGGCTGCGGATATTCAGGGCACTGGTTTCAGGCAAGCCGGCGGGGGGGCGTGGCCTCGTAGGCATGGCACCTCAGGCGGCGGCAGCAACAACTTCAGGATGCCCTGGTCTTCCGGCTCCCTGCATGGGCTCCCGGCAGGAGTTCCTGCGATGTAGGGGCTCAGTGGAGGGGCTGCAGTGCAGCCCCGGGCAATGCCGGGAGCGGAGGGGGCGTGGCCACGCCGCGTGGCCACGCCCACATGACGTGTGGGGCGTGGCTTCACGGTGATTCCTCCGTGGGGGCGTGGCCACGCCCGTGTCACGCTGGGGGCGTGGCCTCGTGGCGTGGGTGCGGCAGAATGCTGCCTTCATTGACTCCATGTAGGGGGCGTGGCCTTATCGGCAATGCACGCCGCCCTGCCCCTCCCCCTGCCTCCCTTAGCACAGGTGAAGGGGGATGACATCAGAGAAGCAGCCTATTGGGGACAGCGCGCCAGGACTTAAAAACCTCCCTGCTGCTCCACTCCTTGCTGCCTTTTCTGCTCAGCTTATACGCTGCACAGCTCAAGCTTCAGGAAAAGAAAGCCCTTCAGCACCTGCAGTCTCCCAACCCAGCGGCTCCCCGGACCTCTTCGGACCTCGGCAAGGACCTGGGTAAGCTCTGCCTGGCGGCTAGCTCCCCTCTTTCGCTGTGTATCCCTCCTGCCGGCGGTTGTCATAGCAGAGGATAGCTCGCAGTTTTCTTTGCCCGGTGAAACCCCAGCACCATGTCTGACCCCAGAGCCCTGGAAGCTGGACCAGGGACAGCAAGAGTAACGCACTTTGCTTGCTCACGCTGTAACCTAAAGTTCGCATGCGGACAGGCTGAGCCCTTTTGTAGAGATTGTTCCCCTGCGAAACAGGCGGCTGGGCAGGGCATCCCCCCCGCAGTTCAGCCCCCAGCTGTGGCCGAGCCGGAATGGGCCCGCTCCTTGTCAATGGCGGTGTCTGACCTCACTCGGGCATCTGGCGCAATTTTGGAAAGGTTAGCGCAGGACGCCACCGGTTCACATGAGGAGGGTGGCCGTAGACGTAAACGGGTCAGGCCTTCGGACTCACGGCGGCCCTCCCGATCACCATCCTCCTCGTCGCTTTTGCGCTCTTCTGGCACTAGGTCACGGCGCTCGTCGGCAGAAGAGGATGTTTCGGACGAGGAATGGTCTGAATCTTCCTCAGACTCTGTTGTGGAGGAGGATCAGGTCCCAAAATTTTCTGCGATGGTGGAGAGCTTAGTGGTTGCGGTTCGTGACACTTTTCAGCTCACTGAACAGGAACCACAGGCATCTGGAATATCGTTTTCTTTCAGGCAGCCTAGACGCTCTCCAAAAACCTTTCCTCCTCATGAGGACTTTGACAAGGTCCTATCTAAGGAGTGGAAGGCACCGAATAAGCGTTTTTCCAAGATAGGTTACTTGGACGGGAAATACCCCTTCCCGCAGGATTTAGTGGAGAAGTGGTCGGTCCCACCACTAGTGGATCCACCCATTTCGCGCCTGGCTAAGCACACGGTGCTACCCACGGCATAGTCCTCCTCCCTCAGGGATCCCAAGGATCGAGGAGTCGAGGCCTTAGCAAAGACCGTTTTTGAGGCGGCAGGGTCAGCTCTTAGGCCTGTGTTTGCCTCGTCCTGGGTCAGTAAGGCTGTTACTGACTGGGCAAAGCGGTTACGAGAAGGAATCCTCGAAGGGGCAGCGTCCGAGGATCTGGTGGGCATTACACACCAGATTGAACAAGCGGGCATGTTTCTCTGTGAGGCCTCTATGGATACAGCCAGGCTGGCGGCCCGAGCCTCCGCGGCATCGGTGGCGACTCGCCGGACCCTATGGTTAAAATCGTGGGATGCGGACGCTTCCTCCAAGGGGTCGTTGATCAGTATGCCCTTTGTAGGATCTCGTCTGTTCGGCGCCAAGCTAGATGAGCTAATCTCAGAGGCTACGGGGGGAAAGAGCTCGCTTTTGCCGCAGAACCGTCCAAAGCGGTCATCTCCGCAGCACAGACATTTTCGTTCCTATCGCTGGACGAGTCCTCGTAGGGTGGAGAGGAAGGGTCCACAGGAGCGGGAACAAAGGAAGGTTCCTTCCTTTAAACCAAAGTCCTCCTGGCGGGGGCCCCAGCCCGCAAAGGGTACCAAAAGCAAGCCCTCCGCATGAGGGACTGCCCCCACCTGTTTCGGACAAGGTGGGGGGACGGCTTCTCCAATTCAGCCAGGTCTGGTCATCTCAGATCTCAGACACTTGGGTACAGGAGGTCGTGTCCAAGGGCTATGCGATAGAGTTCCTTTCACAACCGCACGATCGCTTCTTTTGGTCCAGAACCCCGGGGGACCCAGGGAAGGCAGCAGCTTTTCTCGGAGCGGTCCGCTCTCTTTATTTACAGGGGGTGGTGGTGCGAGTGCCCCCCGAACAATACTTCACGGGGTTCTACTCAAATCTTTTTGTGGTCCCCAAAAAGGACGGCTCCGTCCGTCCGGTTCTGGACCTAAAGAAGCTGAACAGGTTCGTAGCGGTCCGTCATTTCCGCATGGAGTCGGTACGAGCAGTCATCGCATCCTTGGAAGCAGGGGAATTCCTGTCTTCGATAGACATCCAGGATGCATATTTACATATCCCCATTTGTCAGGCGCACCAGCGCTTCCTCCGGTTCGCAGTACAGGAAGAGCACTTCCAATTTGCGGCATTGCCATTCGGGCTGGCGACAGCTCCCAGGGTGTTTACAAGAGTCTTAGCGGCAGTGATGGCAATCTTGCATTCCAGGGGGGTTGTTGCCATGCCGTATCTAGACGACATTCTGGTGAAAGCCCCGACCCAGCGGGACAACCTGGAGAGCCTGCAGATTGCCCTGGACACGCTTACCAGGTTCGGTTGGCTGATCAATTTCAAGAAATCGTCTCTTGTGCCAGCTCAACGCATGCAGTACCTGGGGATGTGCTTCGACACGGCACGAGGTCGAGTGATTCTCCCGGAAGCAAAATGTCAGCTGCTTCAGAGGCAGGTGCGGTCCCTTCTATCGCAGCGACCGGTGGCAATCCGCCATGCGATGAGGGTTTTGGGACTGATGGTATCGTCTTTCGAGGCGATTCCATTTTCCCAGTTCCACTCCCGCCCCCTGCAGTGGGCGATACTGTCAAGGTGGGACAGGTTAGCACGATCCCTCGAGCGGAAGATAAGGATTCCGCCAGGTGTTCAGCAGTCGCTCCAGTGGTGGTTGGGCTCGCCACGTATCCAGCAGGGCAGGTCGTTCCTGCCCCTGCAGTGGCAGGTGCTGGCTACAGATGCCAGCATGACAGGCTGGGGGTGCACGCTGGGGGATCTGGTAGCACAGGGAACCTGGTCCACGCAGGAGTCCTGTCTCCAGATAAACGTCCTGGAGCTGCGAGCAATACTCCGGGCCTTGCAGCATTTCGTGCACCGGCTGGAGGGAACTCCAGTGCGAATCCAGTCAGACAATGCGACCGCGGTGGCTTACATAAACCATCAAGGCGGGACCCGCAGCAGGGGAGCCATGAAGGAAGTAGAGGGAATTCTGTCATGGGCCGAGAAACATCTTCCAGCGATATCGGCAGTCTTCATTCCCGGGGTCGAAAATTGGGCGGCCGACTTCCTCAGCAGGAAGGAGGTCGACCCAGGAGAATGGGGGCTACATCCCGAGGTATTTCAGGAAGTATGCCTAAGATGGGGTCAGCCAGACGTGGACCTGATGGCGTCTCGCTTCAATCAGAAGCTTCCAGCCTATCTGGCCAGGTCAAGGGACCCCAGAGCTCTAGCAGCAGATGCGCTAATGGCTCCATGGACGGGGTTTCATTACCCCTATGTCTTCCCACCAATTCCTCTCATTCCACGGTTGCTCAGGAGAATCAGGAAGGAAGGGCTACCTGTGATTCTCATAGCCCCAGATTGGCCGCGAAGAACGTGGTACGCGGAGCTCATGGACATGGTAGCAGACGCGCCCTGGCGATTACCCCTGCGAAAGGATCTTCTCTCTCAGGGTCCCCTCTACCACCAGAATTTAGCTACACTGCGTTTGACGGCGTGGCAGTTGAGACCGCGGTACTGAGAGCAAGGGGCTTCTCAGACCCAGTTATCCAGACTATGATTAGGGCTAGGAAGCCGTCGTCATTGAAGGTATATCACCGGGTGTGGAGAACATTCTTTCGCTGGTGCGAGCAGAAAGGGGCGCACCCGATGCATTTTTCGTTGGCCCGTCTCCTGTCGTTTCTCCAAGACGGGTTGGGCTTGGGCCTGAGCCTCAGCTCCCTTAAGGGACAGGTTTCGGCTTTGTCAGTTTTGTTTCAGCGACCTTTGGCTTCAAGGTCGGCGGTGCGCACCTTTTTTCAGGGAGTTGCTCATACGGCACCCCCTTTCCGGTCTCCGGTGCCACCTTGGGACCTTAACCTGGTTCTGGATGCCTTGCAGGCCCATCCGTTTGAACCATTAGCGGAGGTACCGTGGCGCTTGCTATCTTGGAAGGTCGCTTTCCTTGTGGCAGTTACCTCCCTTCGTAGGGTTTCGGAGATTGCGGCACTATCGGCAAAACCACCCTTTACGGTTTTTCACCAGGATAAGGTGGTGTTGCGACCGGTGCAATCTTTTCTCCCAAAGGTGGTGTCTACCTTTCACATTAATGAGGACATTGTACTGCCATCATTTTGTCCAAAGGCGGTTCACCCTAGGGAACGGGCTCTGCACACCTTAGACCTAGTCCGCGCTCTAAGGACATATTTGGACCAGACAGCGTCCTTCCGGCGCTCGGATTCCCTGTTCGTGATACCGGATGGTCCGAGACGGGGCCTCGCGGCATCAAAGGTGACTATTGCTCGCTGGATCCGTTCAGTGGTGGAAGCCTACCGGGCCAAGGGTGAGGCACCGCCATTCCAGGTGACGGCACATTCCGCCAGAGCAGTGGGGGCGTCATGGGCGGTAAGTCACGGTGCCTCAGTATCACAGGTGTGTAAGGCAGCTACCTGGGCATCCCTGCACACCTTTTCTAAGTTTTATCAGTTACATACGTTTGCGTCAGCCGACGCTTCGCTGGGTCGAAAGGTTTTACAGACGGCTGTAAACTGACCGCATGCGGTTATGATTTATTTGTACCCACCCTTGGGGACGGCTGTGGGACGTCCCACGGTCTTTGCTGTGTACCCCAATGACACGAGCGAGAAAAGAGGATTTTTTACTCACCGTAAAATCTCTTTCTCGTCTCGTCATTGGGGGACACAGCACCCACCCCTCTCTCTTTCTATGACACGGTTGGTGGTCCTGGTCGGACTCCGGATTCTGTAAGTCGCACATGGTGCTGCGTGTTTTTCATTACAGTTAAATTTTTTGTTGATGTGTCATATGACTAACTATTGTTGTCTCTCTGTTCCTGCATGGCTATTCCAACTGCTGGCATGACAAACTAATTAGCCTGCTGTCGGCAGGAGGGATATAGCCAGAGGGCGGGGCTAACTTTTTGTGCTTAGTGTCGCCTCCTAGTGGCAGAAGCTATATCCCACGGTCTTTGCTGTGTCCCCCAATGACGAGACGAGAAAGAGATTTTACGGTGAGTAAAAAATCCTCTTTTTTTATCCATCAGTGTGCAAGTGAAATGGCTCACTTGCTATGCTACCAAAAATTGTGCAAAGCAAAAAGGTGTGAGATTTTGGAGAATTAGCATATTGGTCTCATATTCGACGTGCCACAAGGTTATCTATTAGGGCTGTTTTCTAGCCGTGATCTTGATGTGGATGTTAATAATGGTTATATAAAAGCTTTGCTTTTTTTCATTGTGTACTAAGGTCAATTCTTCCAGCATTATCGTGTGTGCAGACTGCACTCCTGCACATGTTGGATATGAGCTGGGAGCCACAAGATCTGCCCTTCTTTCAAAGTATTGATCTCCCAGAACTACTGCTATCAATGTCTCAGGAGAACATAAGTACCCATGATAGTGTTGTGAGGTGAGAAATAGATTATCTCCAAAACAAATGATACTCTGATTACTAACATCTAAATGATTACTGGAATGACTGCTGCATTGAGATAGAAATGGATTAAGATTGTGTTAAAGGTTATCTAGCCTTTAAGAATTGATGGCCTGTCCTCAGAACAGGCAGCCTTCCCCATGAAGCATTGGATGGGGACCACTGGGGCCTATACAGATACTGAAAACAAGGATCCTGGCTAGGAAGTGGGGGTCCTTGTGAAGTCGCTTTCCATTAACACCATTAATAAGTATGGCAACAGTAGATTAAAGGGGTTGTCTCGCGAAAGCAAGTGGGGTTAAGCACTTCTGTATGGCCATAATAATGCACTTTGTAATATACATCGTGCATTAAATATGAGCCATACAGAAGTTATTCACTTACCTTCCCTGCGCTGGCGTCCCCGTCTCCATGGCTCCGTCTAATTTCAGCGTCTAATCGCCCGATTAGACGCGCTTGCGCAGAAGGGTCTTCTGCCTTCGGGTCTCTCCGGCAGCAGCAGCGTTCTGGCTCCGCCCCTTCTACGCGTCATCGTGTAGCTCCGCCCCGTCACGTGTGCCGATTCCAGCCATATGCCATGAATGTCTGTAATTGGACAAACCCTTTTACAGATGCTAGGAGTCCATATCCATGAGACTGGTGATGGCAAAAATGTAAAGTAGATTTACACTGTCCTCAAATGGACTTCCAAGACATTTAAAAATTTGGCAGAGGGCTGTAGCAGTTAAACAAATAAAACAGCTAGCTCATCTCAGCTGCTTTTATAGTCCCGGAGCTCCAAACGATCCATATGAAAAGCAAAAAGGAGGGATCCAGTGTAGATGAATAAAATTCAAGTGCTTTGTTCAATGCCCAAGCTTAAAGGGGTTGTCCCGAGGCAGCAAGTGGGTCTATACACTTCTGTATGGCCATATTAATGCACTTTGTAATATACATTGTGCATTAATTATGAGCCATACAGAAGTTATAAAAAGTTTTATACTTACCTGCTCCGTTGCTAGCGTCCTCGTCTCCATGGTGCCGACTAATTTTCGGCCTCCGATGGCCAAATTAGCCGCGCTTGCGCAGTCCGGGTCTTCTGTAGTCTTCTATGGAGCCGCTCGTGCCAGAGAGCGGCTCCGTGTAGCTCCGCCCCGTCACGTGCCGATTCCAGCCAATCAGGAGGCTGGAATCGGCAGTGGACCGCACAGAAGAGCTGCGGTCCACGAAGACAGAGGATCCCGGCGGCCATCTTCAGCAGGTGAGTATGAAGACGCCGGACCGCCGGGATTCAGGTAAGCGCTGTGCGGGTGGGTTTTTTAACCCCTGCATCGGGGTTGTCTCGCGCCGAACGGGGGGGGGGGGGTTTAAAAAAAAAAAAACCCGTTTCGGCGCGGGACATCTCCTTTAAAGCCATCAAATATACGTGACATATACACAATAAACAAGCAGGCAGAAAATGAGTGGGGGTGGGAAGGGGGTGGAGAGGTTCAGTCAATGCATTTCTGCCTGAAAGCCCTTACTCATGGTCCTTAAGGCCCTTTTACACGCACCGATTGTCATTTGAACAAATTAACTTTTTTTTTTTTTTTGCATATAGTACTGTACATTTATCGCTTGAGATTCTCTATTTCCCTCATTGGCTAGCTAAACTAAACACTGGATATGTGGTGGGTGGGTATTTATACCAGGAATTTTTAGCCCACATGATTTTAATTAGTGTGAAGAAAACACGCTGTCTTCTCCTGGCATGTGTAGACAAGCAGTCATTGTGTTTGACAAGGTAAACAAACACCCCTCCCCTCCAGTCATTTAGCCGCTCAAGAGTGAACAATTGCCATTTAAATGAAGCGAAAAGTGAACTACCGAACAACCATTTTTATGTAGGCTGGAACTCAACGATAAATGAAAAGTGAATAAATGGTGCACGACGGCCGCACGTTTACATGTAATTATTATCACTCACTTTTGCTCGTTTGAACAAATTTTGAGTGATAATCCTTGCGTGTAAACGGGCCCCTATAGTCATGATCTGGCCCTTGACCGGACCTTTTTTTTTTTTTCCATTTTCTGCCTGCTTGTTCATCTATGGCTGTAGTATTCAGTTTGTCTTCTCTGCACTGCTCCCTTACCACTCTGAATTAGCTTTCCTGTTCTTTCTGACCAATTGTAAAGTTATGTAGGAGTGTGCCCACTTCGTTTTTCACCCAATTGTTTCTTTGTTCTGTCCTCTGAAATGGTCACTGAATCTTCCAATGCGATATTGCCTAACATCGACGACATAGTACATGGATGGTGTTTAGCAATCCGCTGTTAGTGTGTGGGTTATTTTTTTCCTTTTTCTCTTCGTTTAGTTGCTTTTCTGTTTTTCTATTGTACCAGCAAATTTAGTCTTTTTTTATTTGCAGCTGTATCTAGTGTGAAATAGTGTAAAGTATTTAAATGTTCATTTCACATTTCAGTCAATGGGAAGAGGAAGACGAGAGAGCAGATTACAGACAGAACCTTTTGTGGTTGGAAGAATGCAAAGATTGCATGTTTGAAACCTGGTATGAAAAGATAAGTCAGGCCGAACCAGAAGTGAGGAGAAAGGTAATACTTTTTTTTTTTTGCCATTTTATTCTTTTACTGCAATAAAGTTCTGTTTGCTATTTCTATTAGATCTGTTATTACAGTATAATTGTGCCAAATGCCACAAAAAATGTTACTGTTTGCTTAATATTAACCCCTTAGTGACAAAGCCTTTTAATCCTTGCAGTCCTAAAGCCATAACTTTTTCCGTCTACATAGCCATATGAGAGTTGTTTTTTTTTGCATTTTCTGATATCATTTGTCTTCATATGATGTACTGCCATTTTGTTTCTTGGATTTCGTTTTTGCTAAATTGCATTGCGTATGGGCAACGGCATGGGAAATTAAAACAAAAAACACCAGAAAAACTGCACATGACAGAGTGCGTGAGACACGTAGTCATGCGCAGTACAATATCGCTGCCATACGTGGCAATAGACTGGCTTCACACCGGTAAAACCCTGCGCTGTTCATACGCATACAGCTGTGTGAGCCCGGCCTGACTTGCACTTTTTTTGTTGGTAGTAGTTGTTGATATTTACAACGTTTTGAACACTTTCTGTTCCACTTTTTAGGCCCTCTGTCCACGGCAGTTTATTCGCCGGCCAATGCTTCCCATAGGATCACTATGGAAAGCGCCGGCACCTGTCCACGAGCGGCGAATTGCCCCCATTCTCCGCGGTCAGCCTATCTATTAGATAGGGTTGACCGGCGGAGATTTGCTGGCGGCTCCTGCTCCCGGGCAGCAGCTCCTGCAGCGGAGCTACGCCGCGGGATACCGCATCGCCTGTGGACAGCTGGCTTTATAAAGCAAGATAGGAAAAATTAGCTTGTTTTCCATGGCGCGAACTGTGTGGGTTAAATAACGTAGTGAGATTTTTCTCTCTGATTACAGACGCAGTTGGGGGAGGGATTTGTTTTAGCTTTTCTTTTACATGATAAAAGGAAAAAGATGGTGTGGATGATTTTATTTATTTTTTTTAATACTTGAACTTTTAATTCTAGAAAATCACTATCTTTTATCATTCTTCTAATACATTGCTATACTGAAGTATAGTAGTGTATTATAAAGCCTATGAAGCTCAGTCAAAGTCTGAGCGTCATAATCAAGCCTCCGGGTGCTATAGCAACCCATTGAGATCCCGTTATCATATTGCAGGAGTTCGATGGGTAGCAGAGGCTCCCTTTTGTCAGCCCTTTACATGCTGTGGTCTCAGGTTTAAATAGTGGGGATCGGCGGTATCTCTGGTCCCCAATGTTTGAGCAAGTGCCAGTCTGTCAGCTGACAGGTGAGCACCTGCTCCCGCTGGCACAGGAGACCTATGCCAGGCTTCTGATGCAGTATCATAGAAAGGCAATTGCATCAGAATAAAGCCCCTTAACGACCAGCCCATAGTGTTTTTACGTCCTCCTGAAGTGGGCTTTATTCTCTGAGGACGTAAAAACATGTGTCCTGCAGAGAATAAAGCCCCTCGGGCTGTGGACGTGACAGCTTCAGCTCCAATGGATAGCGTCGATCGCAAAAAAGTAAATAAAAGTGCAATAAAAGTTAAAGATTCAGCTGCTCTGATGGTTCGGATCCATCGGAGCAGCTGAAATTACTCACCGAGGTCCGCGGCACGGCTCCCCGCTGTCCCGATGCTTCGGGCCCCGTAGCCGTCCTTCTGCGCATGCGCGCCAGGCGGCATTACATCAGCCGCTTGAGCAGAAGGCCCGGCGGCGCGGAAAATTTAAAATCTCCTGGCTCCTGTAGGTAGCCGGGAGGCAGGAGATGTCAGCGGGGACCGCGGTGAGCGGTCGCCGGTACCGCGATCGTTGTTATCCAATGGATAACGGCGATCGCGGAAAAGTGAAAAAAAGTGTAAAAAAATTAAAGTTTCACCTTCCCTCATGGATCGGATCCATGAGGGGAGGTGAAAATACTCACCTCAGGTCCGCCGATGTCCTCCGGCCGGTGTCGGGACCCCCCGCTGGCTTCTGCGATATGCCGATGTGGCATGCATGCGCAGAAGCCGGCGAGCCCGGCAAATTCAAAATCTCCCTGCACCCGGCTGTCACAGATAGCCGAGTGCAGGGAGATATGACTGGGGACCGCTGTATGTGGTTTCCAGTCATATGATCACAGTTATCCATCAGATAACAGTGATCATATAAAGTTAAAAAGTAAAAAAAAAAAAAAAAAAAGTTAAAAGTTAAAAAAAAGTTAGTTTCATCTCCCCTTATGGATCGTATCCGTAAGGGGGCATGAAATTACATACCCAAGGTCCCGGATTTGTTCCCTGGTGGGATGTTGATCCATGGACCTTACCCCAGCTTCGGCGCATGCGCCCGTCAGCATGATGGCGGACGCATGCGCAAAAGTGAAAGATTCTCCAAGAAAATTAAAATCTCCCTGCTGCTGGCTACCAAAGGTAACCAAGAGCCTGGAGGTGTCATGGGGAGCCGCGGCATGCGGTTACTGGTCACGTGATCGCTGTTATCCAATGCATAATGGCGATCACGTAAAAGTTCTTTAAAAAGTAGCAGTTTTATCTCCCCTGACCGATGCGATTGGTGGGGGGAGATGAAACATCTTCTCGGAGGCTTCCGCATTTGAATCCAGATGCGATTATCTTCCATGGACCCTTCCGGCTGCTGCGCATGCGCCCGCCGGCAAAATGCCGGACACATTCGCAGGAGCCGGGGAGCCCAGGAAATTTTAAATCTCCTTGCTCCCAGCGACCAACGGTCGCTGAGTGCTTGGAGCAGTTACCGGTGGCCTCGCTGAGCGGTCCCCGGTCACGTGATAAAGTAGCGAACTAACATTAGGCCGGTCACACATGACCGAAGAGGAATTACAGGTTCTGCATGCGCTTGATCCGTGGTAATCCACGGATCAATCGCATGCATTGAATTACACAATTCCCCCCAATTAGCGGGTCGGAATTACGTAATCCACTCGCAGAAACAGAACACGGCATGCTATATTTTACCGCGGATATCCGCGACCTAGAGCCCATTGTGCTGTATGACTGCGGATATACCCGCAGCCCATATGTAAACACATTGTGTACAGGCTGCGGGTACCTGGGTCATCTCTAAGCGACGGCGCGGGAAATGCAAACAACAAACCGCCTGTGTGAGTAGGCAGTTATGCGCAGTACATTACGCAACCGTACGCAGGGTCACAGCCGGGCTTACAGCTGGAATCCGCTGCAGGCCTCGGCAAGCTGATTCCGCCTACGGCTACGTGAGCCCGGCGTTATTCAGATCGCTACCAGTAATCCGTAATTTACAAGAAGCCCCGGGAACGCTCGCCTTCCTGCAGTTCCAGGAGCAGCTTGTTGAGCGCCTTCTCTGTGAGACCGCTGCACCGCAGCAAAATTACAAAGCCTCACAGAGCGCCACTTTTTACACCCCATACCCGCCGCTGAAGTTACGAAATACCACCCAAAATACATGAGCGAAGGGGGGGATACCCGGTTTTCTTGCCCCATGTGCCCATCCCAAGCAGCCTCCATAATTACCCCTGTCTTCGGACATAAAACGCAGTTTATATTATTACCTTTATCTAATATTTAGGGAATGCCAAAAAATGGGGATGGGGGGGGGGGGGATTATTTTTAGGAAGTCAATTTTTTTTTCCGTATAAGTGGGCAATGGGGCCTTGAATTTATTCAGTTCTGCCCTGAAATCCAGCGGGCATTCCCTCCATTATGGGCCTAGCGATGTGTCCTGTAAGTAGATTAGGGCCACAATGGGTATGTTTCTGAACACGGGACAAACGGGGGTATCCATTTTGGGGTGAACGTCTTCATTCCTATGTACACTGTAAAAAAAACCCTGTTTTTAAATTGACAAAATTGCCAAACAAATGAAAATCGTAATTTTTTCCTTTTGCTTTGCTTAGTTTCATTCAAATACTTTGGGGTCAAAATACGCAGTACACCTCTAGATGAATTTGTTAAGGCATCTAGTTTTCAAAATGGGGTCATTTGTGGGGGTTCTCTATCGTTTTGGCCGCTCAATGGCTCTACATGTGGGCAAGGGGGCCTGGAATTTATTCCGTTGTACCCTGAAATCCAATGGGTGCTCCTTCCATTATAGGCCTAGCTATGTTTCCTTTAAGTAGATTAGGGCCACAATAGGAATGTTTCTGAACACGGGTCAAACAGGGGTATCCATTTTGGGGTGAACGTGTTCATTCCTATGTACATTGTCCAAAAAAACAGTTTTTAAATTGACACAATTGCCCATTAAATGAAAATCATAATTTTTTCCTTCTGCTTGGCTTAGATTCATTCAAAAACTGTGAAGTCAAAAAAGTCATCATACCCCTAGATAAATTTGTTAGGGGGTCTACTTTTCAAAATGGGGTCACTTGTGGGCGTTCTCCATCGTTTTGGTCACTCAATGGCTCTACAAGTGGGCAATGGGGTCTAAATCTCCATCAAGCAAAATTTCTGTTCCGAAAGCCACCGGTTGCTTCTTTCATTTTGGGCCCCATTGTGCATATAGACGTAATACTAGGGCCACAATGGGTATGTTTCTGAGCACAGGACAAACAGGGGTATCCATTTTGGGGTGCAAGTCTTCATTCATATATGTGCTGTACAAAAAAACTGCTTTTAAAAAATGACAGAATTACCAAAAAAATGAAAATCTTAATTTTTTTATTTCGGCTTGGCTTAGATTCATTCAAAAACTGTGAAGTCAAAAAAGTAATCGTACCCCTAGATAAATTCGTTAAGGGGTCTACTTTTCAAAATGGGGTCACTTGTGGGCGTTCTCCATCGTTTTGGTCACTCAATGGCTCTACAAGTGTGCAATAGGGCCTAAATCTCCTTCAAGCAAAATTTCTGTTCCGAAAGCCACCTGTTGCTCCTTTCATTTTGGGCCCCATTGTGCATCCAGACGTAAGATTAGGGCCACAATGGGTATGTTTCTGAGCACGGGACAAACAGGGGTATCCATTCTGGGGTGCAAATCCTAATTTTCATGTGTACTATAGAAAAAAGTCCTGTCTTTAAAATGACATATTTGCAAAAATATGAAATTTTAGTTTTTCTCTTCTAAATTGCATTGACTCCTGAAAAAAAACTGTGGGGTTAAAATACTCATGACACCCTTCAGTGAATACGTTAAGGGGTGTAGTTTTTAAAATGGGGTCATTTATGGGGGTATCTATCATTCTGACACCTATGAGCCTTTCCAATCTTGGATTGGTGTAGGAAAACAAAGTGTTCCTCAAAATGCTGAAAAGTAATGTTACATTTGTACGTCTCCTAAATGGTTAAAAAAAAAAACGAAAGTTTTTCGAATGTGCGCCAAAATAAAGTAAATGGATGGAAATATAAATCTTAGCAAAAATTTCTATATTATGTTTGCACATATTTGAGATATTGCAGTTGGAAATGTGAAAAAATGACGATTTTTAAATTTTTTTCCCCCCAATTTTGGCCTTTCTGATGTTTTTCCATGCTAAAGTGACACGTGTCAGATTTGCAAAATTTGGCCTGGTCATTAAGGTGCAAACAGGCTTGGTCACTAAGGGGTTAAAAGTCGCTGTCAAGAGGCATATGTGTGGTCGTTAAGGACCTAAATAGTGTGTTCCACAATCCAGTGTTTGGTTTCAAGCACCATATTACTCTCTTCTCTCAATGTCAGTGACATTGTCTGATCTTGCACACGGAGATAGTGTAGCCACCTACTGGCCATATTTGCCAAGCAGCAGTCTGAACGTGATCAGACCACTTGTTCACCTTTCCTGCTGTTTGGAAATTATACTGCTTATTAAAGAGTTACAAAGGGGAATGTCTTTTTTTGTTTTCTTTATTGTTTGGGGTTTTTTTTTTAACGGATCCCCCCCCCCCCCGATCACTAATTTTTTCCATTTATTTGGGACATAATTTGAGGCTTTAAAATTCAACCGTTTTCTCTTGTTCATGAAATGTCTAGCGATGTACGATATATGGCATAGGGTATGTCTTTAATCTGAGCACGCGTTTATTGCCTACAGATGCACATGTTTATTGCAAGATACTGTGACCTGTTGAACATTGAAATATCTTGCGATGGATGTGATAAGATTGCACCATGGCGTCGCTACCGATGTTTGCAGTGTAATGACATGGATTTATGCAAAACCTGTTTCCTAGGTTAGTTGTGTTTTTTTTTTTCCTTTTGTGTGGTTATTGTAGATGAGCGAGCACCAAAATGCTCGGGTGCTCGTTATTTGAGCCGAGCTTTTTATAATATTCGAGAGCTGTATTTGAGTAACGAACCCCATTGAAGTCAAGGGGAGACTCAAGCATTTTTGCAATGGACCTGCCGGGTGTCGAGCTTTTTTATTTTTTCTTCTCTCTACCGCTCTCTCCCTCCCAGCCGCGTCACAGCAGGAAGTGGTAATGTGGGGAGGAGTCAAAAAAATTTCTCGAACACAGCATGATGCTCGCTCAAGTAACGAGCACCATCGAGTATGCTAGTACTCGAACGAGCATCGACTTCGCTCATCTCTAGTTGTTATTAAATCACTTTGGTTTAATTTAGCTGCTCTTTTCAACTACTTAAATTTCTTGGAAGGTTTAACTTTTGACATTCCTAATACCTTGTTTATAACAGGTGGAGTAAAGCCTGAGGGTCATGAAGATAACCATGAAATGGTTAATATGGAATATGCATGTGACCATTGCCACGGACTTATTATTGGTCATAGAATCAACTGCAATATATGCGATGACTTTGATCTGTGCTACGGATGTTATGCTGCCATGAGATTTCCTGAAGGGTACTCTAGTTTTATATTTCTCTTGACATAAGTTTTAAGGCTGTTCTGTGTACAGGTCAATAATTAAAAGTTATGCAGCTTTTTTAATCTTTCAGTTCAAGTTTCCAGATCTGTTTGCTTCAGTTAATATGGAATGGTTTCTGCTTACACTCAGAGACTGAAAGCCACAGTCACCTGGTTCTGATCACATAAGTTCTCGACTCATTAAGTATATTAGCGTTCCAGTGACCTGTGTGGGCAGGACTAGATCAGGACAGGCTTCCAGAGTCTGAATAGATATAGGGGTCATTCACAGTATGCCAGAAATCGAAGTGTGGAGCAGAGTGTTAAGACAGCAGAAATGCAGCTCTTGCTCATGACCTGAAGGTTGTGAGTTCAATTCCCACATGGTTCAGATAACCAGCTCAAGGGTGACTCGGCCTTCCATCCTTACAAGCTCAGTAAAATGAGTACCCAGCTTAATGAGTGGTAATAAATTACCTAAAAAAGCTATGGAATAAGTTGGGGCTATACAAATATACAAGATTTATTTTTATTTATATATTTTAAAAATGCAAGTGTAACAGGGTTCATTTAAGATCCTTTTATCTGTTGGTTTTGCATAGGTTACAACTATAATCCTGTTACTTTTTTTTTGTCTTCAGCCATTTGCCCAGCCACAGTATCACCATCTATCCAACAGTCACTAGTAAAATCAGTGACCGTCAGCGACTAATCCAGCCTTATATACACAACTACTCGTGGCTACTCTTCACTGCTCTAGCTCTCTACTCGTCAGACCTGGCCAGTGAAGAAGAAAAGGAAGGCGAGAAGCTTGATTCTGCTGTCATTTCCAGTGCCCAGATTTTGCAGGCTAATTGCACGGATTTAGTTGCAAGTTGTCTCATGAAATCGCAGAAAGGAAAGGGTGAGATTTTTAAATCTTAACTCGAAAGGGGTAATCCTTGCTACTTCATGGTTTCTATTAAGTTCACTGATATCTTATACTTGTATAATCTCTTGATCTATCCTGTTTGATTGTCCCCCAACTGCTGCATTTTAATGGGCGTCTCTTGCCTATCAACTCCAGAAAATATCCCAATTGTGCAAGACTGAAGTTTTGGGAACAGTGGTGGTCATGAAACAGCTGCAACAGAAATAAGGTTTTTAGGGAAAGGTCCTATTTTTTTTTTATGACCACTTGGCTCAAATTGCTTGTTGGCTTGAATTGCTGCTGGTATCAAATTGAAAAAGCCCACTCCTATTTTTGACCTTAAAGGGGTTGTAGCATCATTGAAAGTTAGGGGATAGTTTTCAAATTGGTGCAGGTCTGACCAGTCCCTAGAATAGGGTCCAGTATGACTGCCATAACTTCAGGACCTAAATGTACATCACCACTTTATTCATGTCCATGGAATTGCCAAACGTAAACCAGGGTCAAGTGCTCAGTTATCTGAAGCGGACGACTGCAATGGACAGGGTGGATGTGACAGAGCTCTCTTCTTAAGATCAGTGGGGATCCCAATGGTAAGACCCCACTAATCCCAAGATTATGCCTGATCCTATAGCTAGAGCATAGCTTTCAATCATGGCACAACCACTTTAAAGTGAATGTCCACCTTTTTGAGTGACAGTTTGTTCTTCTGATATAGTTTCAAAATTCTCTAATGATTAATTTCCTAATATCCAGTAAATGAACACCTCATCATCACACCTGTATGAGCTTGTTGGAAATGCCATTCCAAACACATAGATGGTCCCCTTTTTGCAGCTATAACAGCCGCCATTTATCTGGGAAGGCTTTCCACAAGATTTTGGTGTATGTCTATTAAAAATTTGTGCTCATTCAGTCAAAAGAGCATTTGTGAATTCAGGACTGGAATGAAATGGATTGCCAAATGCAAACCAGACCACCTCGCCCAATGACAGTTATTTGATGGGGTTGAGGTCGGAGTTCTTGTGTGCAGAATCTCAAGTGTCCTGCACAGACCCCTCAAACCTTGTCAATATGATCCTTGTTTTGTGCATGGCACACAGTCATGCTGGAACAAGAAGCTGCCTTCACCAAACTCTTGCCGTATAATTGGAATGATACAATTGTCTGTAGAGTCTGGAAGGTGAGGCCTTAATATTCCACCACTGGAATAGGGGTATGTTGACACGGTGGATTTTTGCAGTGGAATTTGATACGCAGACCGTATAGTTCCTGCGGCAAATCTACATCTCAATCTGTTCTGTAGTTTATTTCAAATTGACATGTAGGGGAAAAAATTGACATGTCGCAGAATTTGCATCAGGAATTCTGCATGCAGTTTGAGAAGGGTCTAGAACCTTCCTGGTGCATATGTCAGATGGATCAGAAAAACCCAGTGTGAAAATAGCCTAATAAAACAGTATGCAGTAAGCTTCTGCTAATGGTGGCTGTAAGCAGCCATATTGTCATGTTTTACATCTATGTGGTAGGATTTGGGTTTGAAGTTCCGTGCAAGAAGAAATAAGATTCCGACTCTATGAACTTTGAGAGAGATCTATTTATCGATCTTTCATAATATTTTATACTCTGTCATAAAAAAATCAAGCATCTAGGAGTTTTTATATGGCTCTAGTACTCTGTTGTACTGCCTCTAGCTTGGGTGTAAGATGTGATACAGGCAGGCATGGAGGCTCTAGTACCCTGTTGTACCGCCTCTTGCTTGGGTGTAAGATGTGGTACAGACGGGCATGGAGACTCTAGTACTCTGTTGTACCGCCTCTTGCCTGGGTGTAAGATGTGGTACAGGCGGGCATGGAGACTCTAGTACTCTGTTGTACCGCCTCTTGCCTGGGTGTAAGATGGGATACGGGAGGGCATGAAGGCTCTGGTACCCTGTTGTACCGCCTCTAGCTTGGTTGCAAGATGTGATACGGGTGGGCATGGAGGCTCTAGTACCCTGTTGTACCGCCTCTAGCTTGGGTGCAAGATGTAATACGGGCAGGCATGGAGGCATACAGGTTCTGTATGTATCCTGCAGCATATCGGTCCACATTTGCTCTGAGCCTCTAGATTGTGCAAACTCGTAGGGTTTCAACTTGTTCCAGATGGTCTCATACATGTTCTATTAGAAATCTGGCAGCCACAGAAGTGCGACAATGTTGTGGATGCATTCCTGTGACCTCCTTGTGTTTGCGACCGAGCGTTATCCTACTGGAAAATGCCTCTTGGAAGCCGCCATGAGAGGAACACATGTGGCTGCAGGATGTCCTGAACATATCGCTGAGCTGTTTTTGTCCCTCGTACTACTACTGGTGACTGACTATCCTATGTAATTGTTCCTTAGACCATCACACCATCAGTGGGGGGGGGGGGGGGGCGGCAGTGTGCCGCTCTCCAGCAAAGGCAGGATTGAGGCGCTCACCCCTAGGTCCCCAGACACAAATATAGTTGCGTCAGTGCCCAAACTTAACCTGGATTAGTCCCTGAAGCAAATCTGGTTCAACTCTGTAGTGGTTCAGATTCCTTGTTCACAACACCACAGCAAATAGAGGCAACGGTGGATGGGTGTCAAAGGCAATACATGTAATGACTGGTGTGAGACACCATTTCCAGACCAAATGTCCTTCAGCCAAGCGCCTGAAAATGGTTCCAACAGACACTTGGGCCTGTAACAATGGTGTCACCTGTCTCTGGAAAGCAGACAACAAAACAGTTGGAGCTGTTCGTACTTTTCCCGCTACCAGATGATCCTCTCTACTGATGCTCTGTCGAGGGTGTCCTCATGCATCCACTGGTCCCAACAACTCTTAACAGTCTGGTCAGAGTGGCGGGCAATTTGTCGATGGGACCATCCAGCTTCTCGCATTCCAATAATGCGCCCCCTCCTTTCCTCTTAAGGCCGCCTGCACACGAGCGTTCCGGATTCCGCTAGCGGATTTTCACGCGCGTATGGTACCTAAATGTGCTTGCGGATAGGTGCGGATGCGTGAAAAATCACACGCGGATGTGTTGCGGAAAAAAAACGCGCAGAAAAACCAGCAGACACCCCTTATTGTAAACCCAACCCCTAGAGAACTGCCCATTCCTTGGAAAACAGCTTAAAAACCAACACCCAGACTCCGTTTTGTCCCTCTTGCTTGTGCGAGCACCGTTAAATTATTCTGGCAACATGCTTTCACCCGGTGAGCAGATGTCTTTGTGGGCATGGTTGATCCATGTAACTTTTTTCAGGCGCTTCTCCAGCGTGACTTTATTTCAGTCACTGCAAAAAAATTCACAAGAGGAAGGCCGCCTGCACACGGGCAGAAATCCCGCGGCTGTATTTCCCGCGGGATTTCCGCCGCTGAAAGTCTGCATAGGAGTGCATTACAATACGCACTCCTATGCAGACGGCCGCGGTTTGGCCGCGCGAAATCTCGCGCGGCAAACAAACCGCGGCATGTCCTATTTTTGTGCGGGGCTCGCACTCATCCGGCCGCCGGCTACGATCTGCGCATGCGCCGGCTGCCACGCAGCCGGCACATGAAAGAGCCGGGGCCGCCAGGCGCGGGTGAGTACGCGCTCGTCACTGCAGGCTCTCGGGTCGAGTCCCGCGGCGAGAATTCTCGCCGCTGGATCCGACCCGCTCGTCTGCAGGCGGCCGAATACATTACTACAGATTTTGCATTCTTACATCCTGCATTGGCAAGAAATACTACCTATCTCCCTCTACAAATTTTCCTGTGAAGCTCTGTGCTGTGTGTTGGGACGCCTCCTACCATGCCTACTTCCTGTAGTCATAGCAGCCAGTGACTCCATCCGCAGCTGCACTGCGGATGTACTGCGTGAAAAAACGCACCCATTCACTTGTATTGGAGGCTTCACGCGCAGAATCCGACCCAAATTAGAACAGGTCGCAGATTTTTTCACGCTCGTGAAAAAACGCGATACAAATCCGTCCGTCTGGGGACAACTGCGGATCCTCATAGGAGTATATTGGCTGCGGTCTGGGGCAGATAATGTGCCTAAAATAACGCGCTGGAAATTCCGTTCGTGTGCAGGCACCCTAACTGGGTAAAATATCTTTGCGTCATAGAGGCATCTAGTGGTCAACAAGTTCTACACAAGCAGATAAAGAGGTCACTACACACCAGTAGCCTCTGAGAGCCTTTTTATAGGCTTTAAAAATATGTCCTTCCCTGAAAATCATCCATAGCTGTAGTAAAAAATAAAAAATATATATATTTACCTCTCTGCCGCTTCCTGGGGCTCGGCGCGTCAAGCCGCTTGTCATCCCAGAACTTTAATAAAGTTCTTTCAGCAGGTGGAAATTTAAAATCCCCACCTGCTGAAAGGGCTGCATCTGATTGGCTGAGCGCTCAGCCAATCACAGGCAGCGATCAGCCATTCATTGAATAACAGATGAGCGCTGCCTGTGATTGGTCACAGCGCTCAGCCAATCATAGGCAGCGCTCGGCCATTCAATGAATTCATAAAAATTTTTTTTTTTTTTACTACAGCTAGGGATGATTTTTCAGGGAAGGGCTTCTATTTAAAGCCCTTCCCTGAAAATCACTGCAGAGGTTGCCGGCAGACCATTGCTTTCAATGGGGCTGCCGGCAGCAGTTGCAGCCACATTGAAAGCAATGGGAGAGCTTCACGATCCTCTGTCACAGTTGTGGCAGGGGATTCTCTACTCCCCACGGGGAGTCCCCTTGTCCTCTTGTATAAGCCCACCTTAGGCTTATACTGGAGTCACTAAGTTTTCCCAGGTTTTTGTGGTAAACTTAGGTGGGTCGGCTTGTACTCTAGTATATACTCTATCTGTGTGTGTAATATTTACATTAATCAACACAGGACCTTAAAATGAAATGGGAGGAGGATAGCTAAAATGTCAGTGCTAAGTGGAGCTCTTCTGTGAAATCTAAACACTGTGAGTATAGTAAGTTTTGTAAATTGATCCTTCTAAAAAATATGTATTTTTTCTATGTTTCTGTAGATGTCAAAGTGTCTTCATTACTCACCATGTGGACCAGTAATGAACAGCAGCCGTCTCCTATTGAGTCTTCCAATGATGGGTGTACTGAGAGCAATAAAGTTAGTCCGCTGAATAAGCCTGTGCAGGCTCCAGATGTCGCAGTAAAACCTACTGTGCAAAAAAAGGTATTTTTGCTTATCTACCAGAATTACAGAATCAAGTCAAATTATTATAACCACCAGCTAATATCCAGAGTAAGGGCTCATGTCCACGGGCAGGTTTGAATTCCGGGATCCACGTGGGACACCCGCGTGGATGATCCGGAGTTCAAGCCACCCATAGGCAATTCATGGGCGCCCGCAGCTTAATTAAAGCATGCAGGTTTGTTTTCCGGACTATCTGGTCCGGAAAACAAATGGCAGCCTGCTGCGTTTTGCCATGGGACCTGCGTGTATGGCTTCCATTGAAGCCATCCAATCTGCGGCACACCTGGAACTGTCACTCCGGGTGTGCTGCTGGTCCTGCGGGAAAGCTGGAGATTTTTTAAAAACAAAATCTCCTCTGCGCATGTGCGGGGGTCGTGCTGGCCGGCGGGCCTCTCCACATGCACGGAGGAGACGCCGAACGACCCGCACGCATCCGGAATGTCCTCATGCCGCGGGCACGGTGGGGCTCCCGCCAACGGAGCCCGACCCGCCCGTGGACATGAGGCCTTACAGTTTGCCACACAGACAGCAAGTAGATGGGCTGGGAATGACTCTATAAGGTGCTGTCAGGTTGTCTCCTATCTGGAGCCATGCTGACTGCAGTAAATGCTACAGTTGCTGGCTGATGCGTCGGGGAGGATTTGCAGAGCAAACACGAAATTCCCACAGATGCTCAATTGAGTTCAAGCCTGTGGAACTAGCGGGCTTGGGAAGTACTTAGAAGTCTTGTTCATGCCCTTCCAACCACTTCCAACAATATGTGTGGGTTTACATGATCTGCAATGTTGGATTCATAACCAGATTAGTTCAGAGTACCTTTCACTTGAATGCCATGAAAACATTCCGCAGACCATAATGCTGCTGCCACCAATTTGTGTTCATCCAGCAATGGCTGCATGGTGTTTTGTTCTGTAATGTTTCTCACCTGACACGCCAACTTCCATCCATACTATGAAGCAGAAAATGTGATTCATCGGAGAAGGCAACCCTTTGCTAATCAGCAGTGGTCAAATTCTGATAGTGATGCACAAACTGCAGCCTTTTTTTCTAATGCACCTTTGTTTGCATAGGTGCAGTAACCATCCATCTCCTGTGGAGCCCCATACACAGTAGGGTTCGCTGAATGGTTATAGACACATGTCTGGTAGCCCCCTGGTTCAATATGGTGACCTGCTCTACTAGAGCATATTGGTTGGCACCGTCATAGCAGACGTTCACCTCTCACATCAATGGTGCGTGATGCTCAGCAATTTCTGTCTATTATTCCCAGTGGGGCCATTTGCGCACTCCTAATACACATCACAGCAGCACTTGAACAGTCCACAAACTGCGCTGTTTGAGAAATACTGCCATCCTTGGCCATCCTATTTTGCAACTCTGATAAATCAACCCCTTTTACCCATGACAACGAGTGATATGTGAGCAGACCACCTATCACACAACTTGCGTATCCACCAAGCCAGCCCATGACATGTTACTTCCTTCTTGGCCTATGTGCTGCCGACGTCATAAGTTGGAGGCAGTCAAAAGACTTGACTGTGTGTTTCTACAGATTATTATTTATTTATTTAAAGAAGAATGCTAATTGTTCATTTTCTTGCTTTCTTTCTGCAGAGCAAAGTGGATTCAGACACAAATATTCCTATCCTCAACAAGGCCCGCTGTTCAGGGGGATATCAAGAAAAGGACCTGTCCTCTAAAGAGGTCAATAATGATGCAGATGCAGAACACCCTAAAGAGCAGTATCTGTGTAGGTTACTTTATTACACACAATGTAATTAGTTTTAATCCTCGCTGCGTTCTCACTTGGTTGTGAAAAGGGAACATATGAAATGACTACATTCACATTTGAATTTTATCTCCCTACTGTGTAGTTGCTGGAGACTTGTCCAAGAAAAATATTGTTGACAAGGCTATAATCCCAAGCCCCGACCAAGTCTTTGCTGAATGCTCTCAGGAACGCATTTTGGGACTTATAGCTGCCATGTTGCCTCCTTTGAAATCGGTAAGACTTTTTTTTTTTTATACTAGCCTTCATGCAGTTCTGCAGTTTATTTACAGCGTCCCTAACTTTTCAGAATAAGTTGCCATATGTGTACTTGAGGATTAACACGATTTCCTATTTCCACATTGATCCTATGCAAGATGCACATCTAATTCTCAGTTCTCTTCTAGGAGACCGTGAGCTCCATAGTGAACCTTCAACAAGTGTTGCCACTGATGTTTCAAGTTGTTATATCCAATGCTGGCCATTTAAATGAAACCTACCATTTAACCTTCGGTCTCCTGGGACAATTAATACTTAGGCTAAACCCGTGTGAGGTGGATATTGCAGTGAAGAAGATTCTGTCGTCTAGGCAGAGTGTTCATGCTGCAGCTGATGAGAGCGCTCTCCCTGACGGCTGGATAACAATCCAACTGCTTTTCAGCCTGGGAGCTATATGTCTGGACAGGTCTGTCAATAATTTTTTTTTTATGTTTGCTTTTTATAAAAGATTGAAATAAAAAGATGTTTTAAAAAAATGTCATCAGGAAGTGACCCATTGTATAAACCAAGTTTTTATGTTGAACATATTTTTTAAGATTTTTTTTTTTTTTTACATTTATTTACATTTTTAATGTTACCATCTGTATTTTATCTAAAAAAAGAATTATTTTACACTGACCAATAAGGTTCACACAAACGTATTTTAATTGCGCTATTATACACGCAATGTACGCACGCATAATGGCGAGTGACTTCAATGAAAGTGCATTTGATTTTCATTGTTCTATTCACACGTGAGTGTATTTATTGCGCATATTACACATTTAAAAAAATAATGCAGCAGGTTCTATCTTAGATTGTATTATGGGAGTACAGCACTATTGTTTTCTATGGGTGTGTTCAGAACACAGTACATACACTGTTATATTGGAAACCTGAGAGAAAAGTAGGGAAAAAAAAGCAGCAGCCAGTGCATGACGTGCTTCTCATACGCGCGCAAAAACACGATTATGTGCAGAGATACGCTGTACCCTGTGCAGGTAAAATGCTGCAATTTTTACCCAGGGTATTACCCTTCGGTCGTGTGAGCCCAGCCTAATAGTGTGTCACTTCCTGTTCTCTAGAGAAGACCTTTCAGTAGTCCTCTCAGCGTCACAGGTAGGGTAATGATGGAATGTAGCACACGTATTCTTAGATAATATATAGGGATGAGCGAGTATACTCGCTAAGGCACTACTCGCTCGAGTAATGTGCCTTAGCCGAGTATCTCCCCGCTTGTCCCTAAAGATTCGGGGGCCAGCGTGGGGCGGGGAGCTGCGGGGGAGAGCCGGGAGGAACGGAGGGGAGATCTCTCTCTCCCTCTCTCCCCCCCGCTCCCTCCTGCTCCCCGCCGCGACTCACCTGTCAGCTGCGGCGGCCCCCGAATCTTTAGGGACGAGCAGGGAGATACTCGGCTAAGGCACATTACTCGAGCGAGTAGTGCCTTAGCGAGTATACTCGCTCATCCCTAATAATATATATACTCTCCCATAGAAGCCAGAGGGGCTTTACCTGCCCATTGTGTCTGTGGCCCATGGGACTGCTGTAAGAGCATATGTCTTAAGGCCCATTTACATGGAGCGATGATCACTCAAGCGATAATTTTGCATAAACTATTAAGTAGCTACTCAGCTACTTAATAGCAAAAAAGTGTGCAAATGAAGCCTTAGCTGAAAGCAGTTAATAGCCCGAGGGCTCTTATCTGCTTTCAGTTCTTTTGTTCTTGAGCGGGAAACAATGCTATCAGCACTCCCCACAAAGAACTACTGATAAGGCTGAATGATGATTTTTAGGTTGGTCGGAAGTAAAGGATCAGCTAGCAGTGTACGAAAAGTGACAGATGACTGCGCGTTTAGACGCAACGATTATCGCTCAAACAATCGCTTTTTAGCGATTTTTGAGCGGTCATCGCTCCGTGTAAATTGGCCTTTAGTGCTGTTAACAACAGATCACGCAAACTGGCAGCCTCTATAATTGTGTACAGAAAATAGAATTTAAAAATCTACTATCAGAAAATATATTAAAAAAAAAAAAGTTTCATATTCTTTTAAATGACAAAAATTGTGTAAACCATTCCCTTTAAATTGGTGCCATGTAATATTACATTAGCCCTGCATGTGCTGTTACAAGGAGAATGAGCTGTTGTATGCAGCTTTCACTCAGGATATCCGTTGAGGATACAGAAACTGGAACATCGGGGAAATCCTTTTATTCTATGTATTGTTTGTGTTAATTAAATTAGTTTCCACTAATAACTCTGTTTTATGGGATAGATTTTAAGTATCTTTTCTTGTTTTTCTTCAGCAAAGTTGGTCTTGATTGGGCTTGTACAATGTCTGATATTCTGAGAGAGTTAAACAACTCTCCAAAATGGCACAAAGTGATGACCGCTTTCACGGATCACTGTATGCAGCAGCTGCCTCACCAGCTTAAGAACACAAATATCTTTACTTTGTTAGTCTTGGTTGGATTCCCAGAGGTAAGACCTAACGAGAAACATTACATATACGGACTTGATTAGAACTTGTTATGCTTCTGTACAATCTTTCTTTGTGTGCCCCCAACTAGTAACTTCCCATGTGTAAGCTGTAGTGCAGGTCAGCTTAAATTGCTTACATTTCCACATTAGTGTTTCAAAATTGGGAATATTTTTCGTAGATGTAGAGTCACATTTACATTACCGTCCTCTTCCAAAAGGCCAGGGAATAAATTGGTACATACAGCTTAGCAAGTATTTTTTTTCATTGTGTTAATTAGCATTTTTCTTTACAAAATTTAAAAGTCCTTGTGCGGTGCGCATTTCTTGAATAAGAGTTTATTTGTAGTCTGTAACCATGGAGACCTACAGATCTGCATTAAATGAAATGATAGGAGATTTGCTTTTTTCATATTTGAATACATTGGATGAATTAAAAATTCATTTTAAGGGCGTGCAAATTATTTAATTTGCTTTCCTATTGTAGATGTTCAATTGTAGTCATTACAGTTGCTGTATTTTTGTGTCTAGAGGCAACACAACTATAGGATGCACCCACGTTGGCAACAGAAAACATGTCATACTAATTATGGTTTCCCTGGTTTTAGAAAGTGGATGTGTTAATGTCAATAACTGCTCTAGACTAGTGCCTGCTCTTTTGATGATCTGGTGTAGAATAGGCACTGAGGCAGCAGCTATATGATAGAGCAATGCACAAGTTGTAGTGAAAGTTACATGTCTCTTGCTCCACTGCTCATTGCAGCGCCAGGGTACCACCAGAACCGCTCAATCATTAAGGTAGTGGTCATGGAGGTCTGGCACTGCTAAGCCTCCCCTTACAGCAGACTATGAGACATAGTCTTGGCAATATTTTGTGTTGCTAAAATCTGTTTCTTTTATAGTCCAACAAATACGGTACATGTACTTTTGAGCAACGATTGTTATTAAAGCTCTTCACTGTTGACCACTTGGCTGGTCTTTCATAATGCAGTATTGGGTGTAAATAGAACAATTGTAGTAACAGAATTGTGTACAATTGGGAAATATAAGCAACTTAAAGGGGTTGTCCGAGATCCCGTTTCTTTATAAAACCTGGGCCGCTATGTGCAGAACATAATAAAGAGCTCATACTCCTTCCTCCCTGCTTGCGCAACCAACCAACCACCCATTGGCGGTTCATTCCCGGGTTTTTTTAAAGATGGATCTCTGACAACCCCTTTAACTACTAGTTAGTATCTAAATTAATTTGACTTTTTCTATGTAAGAAACATTTAGATCCTTGCTATGTCAGGCATGATGAAGAGGCCTAAGCAATCGTTAAAGTTATGTAATTTCATATTTTTTATTTAGCTATGAAAAGATGATATACCTGCAAGAATATTTAGTTTTACCTATTGAAAGCGATCCGACTTATTTTTTTTTTATAATTAGATTGTCACATTATTGCTGCACATTGCTATATGAAGGTATCTATTCCCTACATATATAAATGTACTTTTCACTGCAGGTACTATGTATGGGAACGCGATCTGTATATGTAGATAATGCCAAAGAGCCCCATGATGTTATTATATTAAAGCACTTCACTGAGAAAAATAGAGCTGTGGTGGTTGACATCAAAACAAGGAAACGCAAAACTGGTAAGTCTGTTCACTATATGATTATGTTCACCTCATTATACATTAGTCTGTAGTATTCCCTATTTAGCTGAAATTTTGTAGAAAGATATTTATGCTCTTATGAAAAAAAAATTATATTTTGTGTTTTCACTGCTGGATTCGGATTCTAATATTGCAGAATTCTAAGAAAAATAATACAATAAATGATTTACAGTGAGGTAAATAAAGCTTACCTGAAATATTAAGCAGATATTGAGAATTCTAACTGGTGTAAATTTCTCTCATGAAGGAGCCAAGATGCAACTAACATATAAAGCCCCGTGTGCCTCTTTTTACATCATGAGCCAACCAGGATATGAAACACTGGTCTTAATAAATCTCCCCCTATATGTGTCTTCAGTGTGCTGTGGGCAAAGCAGCATAATTCTTATTGGATTGATCTTTATTAGCTGCTTTAATAGGTCTTGTGTGTCTGCATAGCCGCAGAAGAAAAAAGATAACTGTTCTGCTGGGACCATGCAAACACACAAGACCCATTAAAGCAGCTAATAAAGATCAATGTAGTAAGAATTATGCTGCTTTGCTTACAATAGAAATATAAATTCACATAGCAGGTTAAGTAAAGATAAGATCAGGAGAGGCAGAGATTGTGTACACACTGACTGCAGATCTGAGAGCAGTCTGAGTCCTGAGGAGCGGAGTCTGTCAAGACAGTCCCTTCCCCGCAGCTAGAACACATCCTAAGGCCCTAGTTACTAGAGAAGTTGAATGCCTAATGATAGGCGGTGGAAAAAAAAAATGAAAGTATATTACAAGATTGAGACATACACGGAGGCTACTAAATAAGCATAAGCTGTGTGAAACATTTTGGTATGCTTTAAATTTGTGGAGATTTTCATGCCTTTTCCATTACTAGGAGATTCTGGGAGTGAACGTGCAACTGTGGTCTAGTCAGTACCCCTACCACTAGTCCATGCTGTAATGCTGTACGTTATAGTTTGTGCTTTGTGCTAGAAGTCAGTTCTGATGGATAGTAAACCTCTTTTAGGAAAAGCTGCCATTAAGGAATAAAAATGTCGTAGTTTGTGGAAAACATTTGTGAAGCTTTAATTAGAGATTTAGATTTTGGCCGTAATGAAATAATTATATGGACTTCTATCTCCCCCTGGCCCGTACATCCATGTCTATTTTACGTTCATAAATTCTTGTTATCATTTGAAAATGAATATTTATTTTTTCTGATCTAATTGCTGGTCACATAACACTATTGATCTGGTGATCAAGACAGGGAGATTTTTATACAGTTAATATGCTTGGAAAAAAGGCCTTAGAAATATACTGACCTAATAAATACAGCGGAGAAGTCTAGGATAATCTCACATTCACAGTACATATCAAATACTCCTCCAGATCCACTGCTGATTAGAAGCTGACTAGTACCAGTGCTTCTGGTAGCGCAATGCGCCACTTGCTAATGTAATATAGTGGAAGGGATTGGAGTTGGTAAATTTGTGATGTGTCATTTATTGGAGTCTCCACACAGGTGTCCAGCTGTCTCACAACCAGCTACAAACTGCCAGACTGAGTACTGCTGTATCCATAGCAACTGAGGCCGCGGGGGTTTGTGGGGAATGGAGTCCACCCGTAATCCCTCATTTAGTGCATAGGGATGAAGGACCTGTCATGACGTCACTGTCTTGTGATCAGGGGCAGAGTTCAGAGCCCTGGTGACTGACGGTGACCTCATCACATGTAACTCAGTCACTCCTCACTCACAGACAGGTGGTCATTAGTAGTTAGAAAAATGTTTAGAAGGTATAGGCATTAAGATTTATAAGCCTACCTGGAAATTCTGTGTAGTACCTATAAAAATTGTCAACCTTTTTCTCAAAAAGGTGCAAGGGAAATGAACATATTTGGATGTTCATAAAGTGCACATAAAAGCCAAGCTTGCATACTGCAGTTTTTAAAGCATCATTTGTAGCTAAAACAAAGACTACATCCAAAAATTAAAAAAACTAATGCAATATTGTCTGTACATCCCATGGGATCTAGTCCTGGTACTGGCTGCATTGGCACATTGAGGACATCCTGAACGGGGACACAAGTTTGCTAAACATTTTATTTTCACAGTCAAGTTACCTTAAAATGTGTTCACCTACGGTTACATATTAGGGAATTCCAACAATTAAAGGTATTATCTTACAGGCTTTGTACAGGCATAACCTCTATTCGACTCCACCATGCTCAAACTTAGTAGGTGCTTTCTTCAATGTACTTGATAACCCTTTCATGCATATTTTCTCATAGAACAGACTGGGTCATCCTATTTTCAGAACACATGGCTGTCCAAAAGTGACCTATGTCTCCTTCAGGCTTTTTTTTTTCATATAATTATTTCATTGGTGTTTATGGTGGTTTTCTATGCACAGTTGATGCGTATGGGATGTTTGCAGAGCAGATACAAGGCAATCTTTTCTGCGCATACTCACCCCCAATGCAGGGAAGACAGGAAAATGTGCATGCACGAACTGATTGCACAGGGAGAGCTAGTGCAAACATGGGAAAACAGTGGGGAGGAACAGCGCATGCTCAACCCACGCAGCTTTTTATATCAAAGCATCCTGTATTGGCTAAAAGCTGATTTACACGCAACGATTATCGCTCAAAATTCGTCCAAGCGACAGCTTTTGAGCAAAAGCCGCTGCATGTAAATGTGTGCCCATTGTGCACTTACTGTGCACTCTTCGTCCATTGCTGAGTTCAGCTCAACATAAATGCCATTGTCCCTGATAACAGGGACTGCATGCTCTCCGTGGGCAATGCTGATAGCTTTGTATGCATCCTGCTGCCCATGGCAGAACAAAGGTGGTGTATTTAGAGAAAAGACCACCCGCTGCTCTCCAAATACATGCGAAAGAAGCTAGTTGGCGACTAATGCGCTGTTTAACTCATTATACCTAATGCAAATTGATCACTCAAAACTGTCAGTTTCTGACAAATTTTGAGCAATCATCTTTGCATGTAAAGGGACCTTAAGGGGCTATGTGAAAATTGATTTACCCGCTCTGTTTTTTTTTGGTTTTTTTTTATGCTCCACTCCGAACAGCATACAGTATCTAATGTTAGGAAACTGCAAATAAAGCAAATTTCAAATATACCAATAAGTATTGGCACACATTTGGCTCACCAAAAATCTATGCATTAAATATTTTGGTCAGTGAGCAAGGAAATAAAAACTTGGGATTTAGTGGTTTTGTCTAAGTCTTCCTAATAATATTTGTCCATTTCTCACCCCAGTGAAAGATTATCAGCTGATGCATAACACTGATTGTGATGGGCAGTCCACTCAACGAAATCTTAAGAAATATCTTCAACATTTTGCCACTATTTCCTGCCAGCTACTCAGCTGTGCTGAGTCAGTTGAAGCTACTTGGGTCCTGTCACTGGCGCTAAAGGGATTATATAAAACTCTTAAGGTAAGTGCCCATTTGCACGGCCCAAGAATTGACCCGCTCTAACAAGCGCCAGTCGAAAAAGCATGTCAACCGGTGTTCATTCAGTGCCATTCACACATAGCAGATGATCAGCTTTATAAGGGGCAGTCAATTGATAATTTTGTTTATCCTCACACCTCTGTGGTCGACTGCATATCTCCCTATGTGCAGCCAGCCAGTAAGGGATTTTATGCTTGCACAAATGATCAAGTCAAGTGACAAGCAGGTGTTTGCTTGTTCTTCAGCCGATCACTTGCACATTCAGCTGGGCCGGTTTATGGGAGGGACAAACTTTTGCGTCAGATATCAGCCCATTTAAATACTGTGGATGACACTTTTTTTTGTCCAGCTAAAACAAACTGACTGACACAAAACCTAATGAACTCAAAAGTGTGACAGGTAATCGGGTAAAGGGTGCAGCAATATTAAAATGTTTTTGACAGAGCCCTTTAAACACGATTTGTTTCTGCCAGATTTCCATCCCTATGTAGCTTTTTTGCATAGAAGGGCACTTCACAGAGGCAGTAAGGTCCCAATTACTTAATTAAGCTCACTTTTAGGACCCAAAAATATAAATTCATAAAAATTAACTTTTAATAAATATTGCTTAAAAACCTTATGGACACACAAACAAACAAAAAAAAAAAAAAATCCACTATCCGGTAGGGAATGTGAAATTGTATCATACAGTAACACTTCAAGATCAGTATCGATCTTGGACGTTTTCTTTATTATGTCTTTTACGTCCAAAAGATAGCTCTTTTTTGGGGGGGGGTTTCTTGGTTTTAATGTTCCAAAAAACCTATGCATTTTTTCCGAACCTGAACATGATGTCGTAATCAGCCGGAATCTACATGCAACTCATATGGTCCAATGTATAATAGACATGAGATGTTTTTATGTACAGAATAGACCTTGTAATTGCCCAGATGTTTTTATGTACAAAATAGACCTTGTAATTGCCCTAAATAGGGTTTTTCTGCAGTCAGGCAAATTCTCAGCCTAGTGAAGGGTTGTAAGGTTTCCCCCCCCTATCAGGATCAGATAAAGCAGAATGAAATCATAAAATAAATAGAACAAGCGGCAGCATGACAGTCCTGGTGGTGGACTGCCAGCATGGTGGGAGCTATTCTATTGATAGCTTTTGAGTATATCAAAACTCACCTACTAAAAGGATCTAATAGACAGCGATGTATTACCTGGGGAACCTTTTTTTAGTGCGCAGACTATCTGGGTATTGACCAAGACATCACTCTAAGTGATAACTGGGCACTGTTCCTCTAGGAAATATTATTAGGCTATTAAGTACCGCATATCAGCTTAAGAGGTATTATTGCAGCGATCACTCCTCATAGTGGGGTGCTAATTCAATACAGTACCTTACCTATACTTACTCATTGCCTCTAATGGATTATAGTCCTAATCTATAAACAATTTTCTATACTCAGTTGATGACTGATAACCCTTTCTCCAGGGAATCATCCCAGGAGATACTTGAGCCCCTGAGGAGCCCGCGTAGGGAAATTACAAGGTCTATTTTGTACATAAAAACATCTGGGCAATTACAAGGTCTATTCTGTACATAAAAACATCTCATGTCTATTATACATTGGACTATATGAGTTGCATGTAGATTCCGGCTGATTACGACATCATGTTCAGGTTCGGAAAAAATGCATAGGTTTTTTGGAACATTAAAACCAAGAAACCCCCCCAAAAAAAGAGCTATCTTTTGGACGTAAAAGACATAATAAAGAAAACGTCCAAGATCGATACTGATCTTGAAGTGTTACTGTATGATACAATTTCACATTCCCTACCGGATAGTGGATTTTTTTTTTTTTTTGTTTGTTTGTGTGTCCATAAGGTTTTTAAGCAATATTTATTAAAAGTTAATTTTTATGAATTTATATTTTTGGGTCCTAAAAGTGAGCTTTGCATAGAAGGGGGAACAAAATTCTTTAAAAGACCTGTGTTAGTGGCATAGTTGAAATGGTATGTTTTAGTTCTATGTATACTTAGTTTACAGTAATTGTTCTTAAACTGCACAACTCTATATGTAATAAGACAGTTAATATATACAGTTACATTCATCTACTTAATGACTCCTTTTTACTTTTTAATTTTGTAGAATCACGATTTTGAAGAAATCCAGTCTGTATTCATTCAGTCTGGACTATTAAAGCTATTGGTGAGAAAATGTAGTAAAGGAACTGGTTTCAGTAAAACGTGGCTTCTTCGTGATCTGGAGGTATTACCAGTTCCATACTCATGAAATACTTCACTGTTAATGCGATATGCATATGCTACATCTAAGTACATGTAACCTCTTTTTTCTGACGGTCATAACTGTAAGAACTGCTTCATAATTCCCCCCCCCCCCCTTAAAGAGTTGTCTCATCTGGACAGAGAAATTCCCATTTATGACATCCATGTACCCTACTTCAGCCTTTGGGTAGTGTTTGTCCAGATAAGCTGCCCATACTCTTTACCTTCCTGTTGGCTGAAAAGCTTTCATCTGACGGCAATTTCCTCTTATTTGTCCTATAACCCTACTTGCATGCTTAGCCAGTCAGACATGTTTATTGCCATATGGACAGGGACATAAATGGTTGCCAAATGTTCAGGTTCTGATTATCTCACTTGGCGGCTGCACGGGATGCAGAAGAGGGTCCAGAGCGGCAGATGAAAGGTACAGGTTGCAGCTACTTGGCTGTATCTTCTAGATTTTAGCATTTTCAGAATTTACATTTTGTGCCCGGGAAAACCCCTCTTAAGGGCCTTTAACACAGACAGTTCGGGCAAAAACATTCATCAGGCCATGTGAAGGTACCTTCTTGTCCCCCATACTGTCTGAATCGGCCTGTGAAGGTCACACAGACAAGTACCAATCTCAGTACATAACCCAGATGATGACATGTAAAATCATCCTTATTTAGTATTAATCAAGCTACGCAGTTTTTAATCAAGACATAGTTCAATCCAAATCAAATGCACTTTGTCAAAAAAATCAAGCACCTAGGAGTTGTCTAAGGGAGACATGTAAATGATTGGAATAGTGGCGTATTTAGATTGCCACCTGAGGCCCTAAAAGTTGTGTGTAGTAGACCTCTTTTTCTTGTGTAGGGCTACTAGATGCCTTTACAGCACAATCAAAGAGATTTCATCCAGTTACCAGAGTTTGAGTGGGGGTGCAGTATTGGAATGCAAGAAGGTGAATGCCTGCCTCCTGGGCCGTTCTGACCAGACTGTTAGAAGATGTTGGGACCAGTGGATGCATGGGGGCACGCACACAAGGAGACCAGCTCAGGATGCCCTCAATAGACCACCAGTAGAGAAGATCGCCTGATAAGCATAAGCAGCTCAAATCATTGTCCAGCATCCAGAGACAGGTGGCACCATCATTACAAGCCCGTGTGTCAGTCAGAACCATTTCCAGGCGCTTGGCTGAAGGACATTTGGTCTCACGGTGCCCATTACATGTACTGCCTTTAACACGCACCATGGACTCCATTTGCAGCGGTGTCTTGAATGGTGAAACTGGACTGCTACAGAGTAGGACTGGGTTGTCTACAGCAACAAATTCAGGTTTAGTTTGGGCACTGACGATGACCGTATTCATGTCTGAAGATGTAGAGGTCAGTGCCTCAATCCTTCCTTTTGCTGTGGAGTGGCACTCGGACCCCACTGCTGACTGCCTGGAGGGCCATCACATGCAACAGTCGGTCCCCCCTAGTGGTGGTACAAGGGACCATGACAACTCAGCGATATGTTCAGGACATCCTGCAGCCACATGTGTTCCTCTCATGGCGGCTTCCAAGAGGGATTTCCCAGCAGGATAATGCTCGGCCGCATACAAGGGGGTCACAGGAATGCCTCCACAACATTGTCCCACTTCCATGGTCGCCACATTTCTAATAGAATATGTATGAGACCATGCCAGACCATGAACATCAGCATAAGTTGTATGTATGTATATGTATATATGTATATGTATATATATATATATATATATATATATATATATTAGTGAATCATAAAAATAACTAACACAGCATCATTATATGATCAATATAGATACTCTGATATAATTTAAACAGCGTTATCTAGATTAACACTGAAACTCTGGCAGGGACAGCCCTGTTGGACATGACCAGAGCTGCTACTAGGAGAATAGTGTGATCATTTGTATTTGACCTGCTCTGTAATCTATTATAATATCCTAGACAGAACATTGGTCCGTAGACCTGACATCACATATTGGATACTTTCAATATTATTAAAAAGAAGGTACCTACATAAACACAAACATTCCCCAATTTCGTGCCAACCAGCTCTGCTAGATAGGCCTTCAGACCTCTCAAAATAATGCAGATATCGTTGACTGGATAACTACAAATCAGTATACATAAACTGGTATCGTTATATCTGTATTCAGTTTATCTGTCAATATATCTGCCTATCGGCCCAAATCTAGGGCTCCTGTTTGATATTACTATAGATCTAATCTGGTGTCCACATTACACCAGACACATATATTCGTTGTTTGTTTATTTGTTTATTTAGTAGGTTCCTTGAGGACTATTTTCTCGTCCGTATCATTGGGGGCCACAGCCTAGACCATGGGATATAGCCACTGCCCTAGGAGGCGACACTAAGCAAAAAAAGTGTTAGCTCCTCCCCGCTGGCTATATCCCCCCTGCAGGCACTCAGCTAATTAGTCTTTAGCTTAGTGTCTGCTAGGAGGCAGACGTAGGAAAAGCTATTCGCGGGAATCCGGGGAGTCGGGGCTTTTCCCTGGCTTTACTGGCCTCCCGGGGGAGACGCAGGCAGGGGGTGTCTCCACCACTACTGCGGCGTCTCACCCAGAGAAGAAAAAGGGGCCCGACCATGCAATGCGCATCTGAGTCGGTTACCCGCCAGCCATAGGGCTCCCCCTCCCTGGAGTAGCGCACTGTCTGACGGTGACGCGTAGGGGGAAGCACTGCTGGAGCTGTCGACGTGTGGACAGGCTGTGGCCCCCAGAACAATACCCTGTTTGGGACTAAGCGAGGGCAGCATTCCACCTGGGACCTCACATGAGAGCACCAGAAAATAATCACTCGGGACTCCCTCCTCGCAGCGGCGGCAGCGGAACAAGACGCAGGTTACCTGGGATACGCGGCATCACAACTCTCGGACGGCAGAGAAGCAGCAGCGGCGGCAGTTTCTCCCTTGGCAGGGATAGAAGCGGAGCGGGGCAGGGCAGGGCAGGACGCCGGGGCGCCGGCCGGCAAGCCACTTCCGGGCGCGGCGCTCCGGGGGGCGGAGCGCCGTCGTCACGGCCGGAAGACGTCACTTCCGGGTCACGGGGACGCTTCCCGGCCAGGCCACGCCCCCTCCGAGCGCGGCAAGCTTAAAAAGGGCAGCCAGGAAAAAGAATGGCCGCTCTCTGCAGCACAGCGTGTCAGCTTGCCTACACGCACGCCGGAGCCTGGCACTGTGCAGCTCCCCGAGCCCGCAGCAGCAGCCCTCCTGAGCAGCAGCCCTCCTGAGCAGCAGCCCTCCTGAGCAGCAGCCCTCCTGAGCAGCAGCCCTCCTGAGCAGCAGCCCTCCTGAGCAGCAGCCCTCCTGAGCAGCAGCCCTCCTGAGCAGCAGCCCGCCTGAGCAGCAGCCCGCCTGAGCAGCAGCCCGCCTGAGGGGCAGCAGCGCTTCTGAGCGGCAGCCATCCAGCCATCCGGCTCTGCAGTGTCCCTCTGCTGTGGAGAAGCATCCGGACAGCAGCAGCACCTCCTGTCTCGGGCACCAGCAGCAGTGACAACGCCGCAGCAAGTCCCTGCCACAACGCCTGCCGGGTCACCAACGCTACGAGGTCGTGTGTGTGTACCCGCGTCGACTCCCGACAACATTCAAACGTCAGGACCAGAGGCTCCAGCTGGACCGGGGGAACCGCACAAACAGCTGCCAGACCGGGTAAGCCTTGCCCAAGGCGGCACTTTGCGGTGTTCTCCCCTCGCCCTCCCCTCCCCCCCCCTGCAGGCATTCCTGTAAACGGTACCCACCAGTTGCAAATTGTGTTGTGTTACCATGTCTGACCCCAGATCAGAGGGTTCCAGCCCGGCCAAGGGGAGGGTGAAGCACTACGCTTGCTCTACATGCAGCGTTAAATTTGCGTACGGTCAAACCGACCCCCGCTGCGCGGGATGCACCACGGCACGCGCTCCCCCAGGGACTCCGGTGCCCCCCGCCGCCCCTGTGGAGCCAGGGCCCGAGCCCCAATGGGCAAGGTCCCTGGCTGCTGCCGTTTCCGGCCTGGCCTCATCCTCTGCGGCAATTTTACGCCGGTTAGAGCTTAGCTCCGACGCGTCCTCCTCGGAATACGCACAAGGGAGGACACGCAAGAGGAGGAGGTCCCGCAGTAGCGAGGACTCCCCCCGGAGGTCACGGCGCACCAGGAGGTCAGGTAGGTCCCCCAGGTCCAGGCGGTCCGGGGACTCTCGCGGCTCCCACGGCTCCAGAGAATCTGTGCATACGTATCATAGATCACGGCACTCGTCGCGATCCCGATATTCTACAAGACAGGCCCGGGCTCACCATGAGTCCCCACGAGCGTCGTGCTCTCGGGCATCCCATGACACGGCACAAACGGCAGGTGAGGGCAGTGGGTCGGAAGACTACGACCGCTCTGATGACTCGTCAATGTCTGAACTAGACGAAGAGCAAGTGTCACGCCTAGCCAGCCTAATGGACAGCCTGGTGATATCCGTAAGGGAAACCCTCCAGGTTACGGAAGAAACAGTAGAAACGGCCCCGTCCACGGTGTCGTTTAGACGACAGAGGAAATCACGACAGGTCTTTCCGGACCACCCGGATTTCTCGGAAGCCCTTAACAAGGAGTGGCAGAACCCGGATAAAAAATTCAGGCAACCCGGGAAGACTTGGGAAATTACTTACCCGTTCCCAGGGGGCTTGAAAAAGAGTTGGGCGGTACCTCCAGTAGTCGACCCACCCGTGTCACGACTAGCTAGGAGCACAGCATTGCCAACAGCCGAAGTAGCGACGCTAGCGAACCCGCAAGACAGGAAGCTGGACACCTTGGCAAAAACAGTGTTTCAAGCCACAGGCACAGCCTTGCAACCGATATTTGCGGCTGCATGGGTCAGTAAGGCGTCCACAGCCTGGGCCAAACAATTACGGAAAGACATCATAGCAGGCGCTCCACCAAGCGAGTTGCTCGAGCTGACAGATAATATCATACAGGCAAATAAGTTTGTATGCACAGCTCAGCTTGACGCAGCCAAATTTGTGGCCCGGGCGTCCGCCGCATCGGTAGCGACAAGGAGAACACTCTGGCTGAAGAGCTGGTCAGCGGATACAGCGTCCAAAATAGCGCTAACGAAATTGCCGTTTGAAGGAGACAGGCTATTCGGCCCCAAACTGGATGTCATGATAAAGGATGCCACAGGCGGCAAGAGCACGTCACTACCGCAAATGGCGGCAAGGAAGGAGAAGGCCCCATTAAGAAAGAAGTCGTTCTTTAGGCCCTTTCGGCGCTTTCCATCCCGCCCAGGGGCGGGGCAGTGGTCCCACTCTACGAGAACCCCTGCAGAGTCAAAGAGGGGCCCCTCATTTAAAACAAAACAGACGTGGCGACCACGACCCGGAACATCGAAAATGGCGGGACCAAAAAAGTGGCATGAGGCACTGCCCCCACCCAGTGTCACCAGGGTGGGGGGCAGACTCTCCCAATTTTGGGAGACATGGGGGAGGCGCGTGAACGACAAGTGGGTACAGGAGATTGTGACATCCGGGTACTCAATCGAATTCACAACCCTCCCACGGAATTTTTTCTGCAAGTCCAGAGTGCCGTCCTCTCCGGAAGGGGTAGCCAACTTACAACAAGCAGTACAGAACCTACTAGCACAAGGGGTTGTGAAACCAGTGCCAGGAGCCCAGGAGAGGCAGGGGTTCTACTCGAACCTTTTCCTAGTACCCAAAAAGGATGGCAGAGTGAGACCGGTCCTGGACTTAAGGAGATTGAATCGATTCGTCAGGACAAAACATTTCCGGATGGAGTCAGTCAAGTCCGTGATAACATCCATGCAGCCGGGGGAATTTCTGTCCTCGATAGATATCAAGGACGCCTACCTTCATATCCCAATCCGGGAAACACATCAGAAATTCCTCCGCTTCGAAACACAGGGAAGGCACTTTCAGTTTACGGCGCTGCCATTCGGCCTGTCTACGTCACCAAGAGTTTTCACGAAGGTACTAGCAGCAGTGATGGCGCTAGTTCATGCGGAAGGTATAGAAGCTATTCCATACCTAGACGACATACTAATAAAAGCACCATCGTTGGACGACAACGTCAGGAGCCTGAACGTCACGATAAAAACCCTACAAGAATTCGGCTGGATAGTGAACCACGAAAAGTCATGCCTAAAACCAACACAACGTTTGCAATTTCTGGGCATGATATTCGACACCAGCCTCCACCGGATCCGGCTACCTCAAGCAAAGGCACACAAGCTCCGGCAGGGCGTCCGGTCCCTAAGGCAGGGGAAACCACTGACCATCAGATACTGCATGGCTATCCTGGGCCAGATGGTGGCAGCATTCGAGGCAATCCCCTTCGCTCAGTTCCGATCAAGGATGTTACAACACCTGATACTGTCACGCTGGGATGGGTCCCGGCTGACCCTGGAACGGCAGATCCAGATAACCCCTCAGGTCCGAGGGTCACTGAAATGGTGGCTGAAACCTGGCAGACTGCAGGCAGGGCGACCGTTGGGCCCCAGGCAATGGACAGTAGTGACGACGGACGCCAGCCTTTCGGGTTGGGGCGGAACACTGAGGGACCAATCGGTTCAGGGAGAGTGGTCACAAAGAGAGGCAAGGCTTCACATAAACATTCTAGAACTGCGAGCTATCTACCGGACGCTCCAACACTTCGGGCCCAGTCTCAAGAGAAAAAGCGTACGCATTCAGACGGACAACACCACAGCGGTGGCCTATATCAACCGGCAAGGTGGGACACGGAGCTCGTCGGTAATGAGCGAGGTGGCAGCCATACTGACATGGGCAGAGAGGCATCTAAGCTCAATATCCGCGGTGTACATCCCCGGAGTAGAAAACTGGATGGCGGATTACCTAAGCCGGGAAAGGATAGATCCCGGCGAATGGGGCCTGCATCCAGAAATTTTTCAGACGATATGCCGGAAATGGGGCACACCAGATGTGGACCTCATGGCGTCACGGTTGAACTGCAAGATACACCCATTTGTGTCCCGAGCCCGGGACCCACAGGCAGCGGCAACCGATGCCCTGACAATTCCGTGGAGGGAGTACAAACTCCTATACGTATTCCCGCCAATCCCGCTCATACCGAGGATCCTGGGAAAAATCAAGCAGGAAGGGCGACCGGCGATATTGGTAGCACCAAATTGGCCAAGAAGGAGCTGGTACGCGGCCATCATAGAAATGCTGTACGACACACCGTGGCACCTTCCGGAGCAAAGAGACCTGCTATCCCAGGGGCCTTTTGTTCACCCGGATTCCAGGTCTCTACATTTGACGGCCTGGCCGTTGAGACTGAGGTATTGAGAAGGAAGGGTTATGCGGAGAATGTCATCCAGACAATGATACGAGCCAGGAAAGCAGCCTCATCAGCAATCTACTATAGAGTCTGGAAGCGCTTCTTCATCTGGTGCGAGGAGAGGCGTTTACAACCAATGCAATTTTCGGTGTCCAGGATTCTTGCATTCCTACAATCAGGCCTTGAAGTAGGATTAAGGGTAGGGTCGCTGAGGGGCCAGGTATCAGCACTAACGGTACTGTTCCAAAGACCAATTGCAAACAGGATGGCAGTACGGACTTTCCTGCAAGGAGTTGCCCATACAACACCCCCGTTTAAGCCTCCGGTCCAAACTTGGGAGCTCAATCTCGTGTTAGACACTATTACGGTCCAGCCGTTTGAGCCGCTCAAGGAAATCCCGATGCGGTTACTAACCTGGAAGGTGGCATTCCTCGTCGCCATCACATCGATCCGAAGGGTCTCGGAACTAGCGGCACTGTCTATACAAACACCATATATGGCCTTTCACCAGGACAAAGTGGTACTAAGACCATCACCCGAGTTTTTACCAAAAGTAGTCTCTCAGTTTCATATTAATGAGGAAATCGTTTTGCCCTCCTTTTGTCCAAATCCAGTACACAAAAAGGAAAAACTGCTACACCACCTGAACGTAGTAAGGGCGCTGAGAACCTATGTGAAGAGAACAAGGGATTTCCGCAAGACCAACTCCCTCTTCGTTATTCCGGAGGGGACTCGAAGGGGCCTAGCAGCCTCAAAAGTCACCCTATCAAAATGGATAAGGTCCCTGATAACGGAAGCATATCGAGCCTCGGGACGCTCGCCACCATTTCGGGTTACGGCCCACTCCACACGGGCGGTGGGGGCCTCCTGGGCAGTCCGTCATGGAGCCTCAGCCCTCCAGGTGTGCAAGGCAGCCACCTGGACGTCCGTGCATACATTTTCGAAATTTTATAGAGTCCATATAGCCGCATCATCCGATGCCGCTCTTGGACGGAAAATCCTGCAGGCGGCAGTCGTTTGACCGCACGTGCAGTGCCCACCCAGTATATGTTTTTTTCGGGACTGCTTGTGAACGTCCCATGGTCTAGGCTGTGGCCCCCAATGATACGGACGAGAAACAGATATTTTTGGTATAACTTACCGTAAAATTTCTTTCTCGTCACGTTCATTGGGGGCCACAGCACCCACCCCTTATTATTTAGGCGGTTGCTGGAACTCTCTGTTCTTCGGTCATTTTTTTGGTGGCAAAGAATTACGCCAGATTTATGTTTGGTATGTATATAACACAATATGTATAAATGTACTCCCACTGGCTACCTACTGCTTGCAAACAGACTAATTAGCTGAGTGCCTGCAGGGGGGATATAGCCAGCGGGGAGGAGCTAACACTTTTTTTGCTTAGTGTCGCCTCCTAGGGCAGTGGCTATATCCCATGGTCTAGGCTGTGGCCCCCAATGAACGTGACGAGAAAGAAATTTTACAGTAAGTTATACCAAAATATCTGTTTTAACACATTATAATAATTAGGCTGGGTTCACATGGGGGGATTTGCCGCGGAAATTCCATACGGAATTTCGCCGCGGCCAGTCCGCCTGCGGCCGCTAATCGCAGAATTAGCCAGTCGAGTGGACGAGATTTCTCGTCCACACAGGACGGCAAAGCCGGCAGAAACGGGCACTGTGGCGCGGATTTGCCGGCCGCAGCATGCTCATTCTTTTTCGTCCTCCACTGCGGCCTCGCTCTCCTCTATGGGAGCGCCGGCTGCAGCGGAAGAGCGAGCGGCCGTGCCGCTTCAAAACCGCCGCGGGTTTTGAAGCAGCGCTTCTGCCGGCGGAAGTCTCACGGTTTTTCGCTGCGGCCAAACCGCGAGATTTCCGCCAGGATTCTGCCCCGTGTGAACCCAGGCTAAAAGTAAAATTTTGATATGGTGCTGAAATCATGAAATACTTTACTTGCTACCATGTTTTAGCTAAGGTTTGCTAATGGATTTGTCTTCTCTGATGTGGCGTTTGCTACCTACATTGTAAAAAGTACTGCTGACTGCTTCCGTGTTCTTGCAGTTCCTGACGATTGCCTTAGTTTTTTGTTGGGTAATCTGTTTAAATATCTGTGGGCTGCTACAGGTACCAGTCACAATTTGACATTTCGCCTATTGTAAATTTCCCTATATGTGCATTCCAGTTTCTTTTTAGATTGCATATTATGCAGTGTGTAGTATATGGTCTACAATTCAGATCACCAGCACAGACTTGGGGTCATTTTACATGAAGCAGTTAATCATTAGAACAAGTGAGCGAGTTGTTTTGCTGTCAAATGACAAACCATTTACACTCATAGATAACATTTTTTGTCATTTTCTCATTGAGCTTGTTCAGTCCATCTATTGGGAGTCGGGAAATGCCTGGGAATGGTTTGTGAACGATGCCTTTTCCTTGCAGTGACTGGCAAACTACAAACTATTATTTTTATGCATGCACAAAATGAATGACAAACGATAAGTGAATGAAATATTATTCATCGTTCAGGCCTTGGTCATGTTTACACTGACTCATTCATTTTTGCACAATCTTACAATTATTTGAACAATACTTGTTTTGTCTAGAAGAGCTCTTACACGTTCTGAATCAAGTGATTATTGGAGGAGGTGAGCTTTAACCCTTTCCAATCCAATTTGTATCGTGGTTTTCCTAGGGGGCTTACTCTTTTTCTGCTGTTATACAACGGCGCTATCTGCTGGCTAAAGCCAGTACTGCATGAGGTGACACGTTGGATAGGCTCAAACAGCAGAGAGGCTGGCAATATACAGTAAGAGAACCTCGACGGGCGTCTTGCAACATCAGAGCTGTACAGCCTTAAATCATAACGTCTTTGGACGTCAGGCAGTGGATTGGAAAGGGTTAAAGCCTGCAGAGTTATAACTACGTCTGTGCAGACTGGTAACTCATGTTATGCAAACACTTGACACTTATATGGATCATGCCTATCAAAGTTTCATAATATCAATGTAGGATTTGTATGTAAATTGATAAAATACAAAACTTTTAAAAACTTTGTTACACCTGGGTTTAGAAGATTCGCAACATTTTCTTCTAGTTCTTCAAAGCTAACTTCATAGGCTTTTTTATTTTAAACCTTTCTCTTTGTGCCTGTGCAGATACTGTCTATAATGCTGTATTCATCAAAGAAAGAAGCAAATTCTGCGTCTGAAACACTACAATCAGATTCCGAGAAACCGGCCCAAGACAAAGACTTGGAGTCGCCCTCTGACGCAACGCAGCAGAAAACGAATCCTTTAGAAGATCTTGATGAAGCTACTACAATATGTTTTCAGGTAAAGGAATAAAAGACAAGCTGAGCACTAAGTTCTAGCACCAATTCTCTCAAACATATATGGAGTGTAAGTGTGTGTTTATTTCGTTGTGGAAATGCTGTGGATTTTCTGCAACACGTATGCCAGCTCTCCGCATACATAACGAAGTACGCCTGTAGAATTTCCCTTGTGTGAGGACTGCATATATACTCGTGTTGGCTCTGGTATTACATAGGAGAGATGAGGGAAACTTGTCCAGTGCTCAGAATATCTTCAAAACACATTAACTAAGTTGGATACATGTAAATTAGGGGTATAAATAGGAGAACAGCTGATTAAGTGTTTTGGATTTTACTATGGGGGTCCTTAGTAATAGCTGTGGAAAATCTACAGCATCTGTCCTGTCTTCTGATCAGTGGGACCATTTGCACAGCTTTCAATCTGTATCCGCTCAGAAGATCAGTTACAGCAAATGTGGAGCGATATGCTGCAAGATACCATATGGAATCTGTACGCCTACATGCCTGTTTGTATCACATCTTGCAAAATAAATATATGATTTATAATTTTTTTTAATTTGTAATTTTAGATTTTATTTGCACATGTCAAGTGAGAAAATTGTCCTGACTATTATGGGTACAAAATGTGCAAAAAAAACCCTGGCAGTGCAAAAGGTTAAGATGTATTGTAAAGGATATGCAGTGGGAACGCATTAGGCCGGGCTCACACAGGTTTATGATTACTGCATATTACACAGGCGCAGTACACCAGTGTCATACGTAGTAACTCGCAGGAAATTTGTTACATTGTGTTACACAGTTCCAATCATATTAGCATGTTGGAATTGCGTAACTCACACTGTGCATGACCGCGTACGTGTGGTACACGGGCATGTGCAGTACACTAGCTGCCCATACATGGTCTTTGTTGCAGAGCTGGCATTTACAAATACTGGTAAAATGCTGCAGGAAGACCCACAGCGTTTTACCAAAACGCCCGTGGACAGGAAACCAAAAAATCAAATGGAGATAAATGAGGAAAATAAAATGTCTTAGATGTTATCATGCACTTTATGGTTTTTTGAAATAAATGAACTGTACATGTTTCCGTCAGGTAATTCACGAGTCCCACAATGTACCTTTACATATCCTTCGTGCCATGTATGAGATGGAAATGAAGAATACCGATTCCTTCCTTGAAAAAGTACACACAAGGTAATGTATGAGGAATTTACGTTTTATTTCAGGATTACTGGATGCTCATGGAAGCTTGCTATTATATTGTTTTGCTATCTCATATTTCCTGTTTTCATTTATTTCTGTATATAGTTACATTTTTTTTTTTTGTGTTTAAGACTTTTTAGACCACATATATTTCACCACCTGTAACTATGGCAGCACGCGGAGCCCTCCCTGCTGGCACACACAGCCAACTGCTACTCAACCACGATAGCGATTACCAGCTGGCGTGCCACAACTCCCTGCTGGTGATCACGTAGCGGCGCTGCTGGCAGCGCTGATCCCGGCGCACACCCTGATGTCGGTGTGCACTCAGTATCCTCCTCCCCTGAGTCCTCTCTTCCTTAGTTCTGCAGGAGAGGACAAGCGGGGAAACGTTCTAAGCGTGCACATTGATGTCACTGTGCACCCTGGGATCAGCCCCGAGAAGAGGAAGAGCGGCGCTGAATACAAGGAGGAGGGGTTAATATTGCTACTTGGGCTACTGAGAGGGGATAATATTACTGCTGGGGCTACTGAGAGGGGATAATATTACTACTGGGGCTACTAAGAGGGGATAATATTACTACTGGGGCTACTAAGAGGGGATAATATTACTACTGGGGCTACTGAGAGGGGATAATATTACTACTGGGGCTACTGAGAGGGGATAATATTACTACTGGGGCTACTGAGAGGGGATAATATTACTACTGGGGCTACTGAGAGGGGATAATATTACTACTGGGGCTACTAAGAGGGGATAATATTACTACTGGGGCTACTAAGAGGGGATAATATTACTACTGGGGCTACTAAGAGGGGATAATATTACTACTGGGGCTACGGAGAGGGGATAATGTTACTACTGGGGCTACTGAGAGAGAATAATATTACTACTGGGGCTGATAGGGGATAATATTACTATTGGGGCTACTGAGAGGGGATAATATTACTACAGGATCTACTGAGAGGGGATAATATTACTACTGGGGCTACTGAGAGGGGATAATATTACTACAGGATCTACTGAGAGGGGATAATATTACTACTGGGGCTACTGAGAGGGGATAATATTACTACTGGATCTACTGAGGGGATAATATTACTACTGGGGCTACTGAGGGGGGATAATATTACTACTGAGGCTACTGTGGGGAATATTATTACTACTGAGGGATTTACTATTACTGGGGCTACTGTGGGCAATATTATTATTACTGAGGGGTTTTATCTTACTGGGGCTACTGAAAGTTAATACTGGGGCTGCTGAGGGAGTTGCTATAATTACTCAGGCTACTGTGAGGTTAATATTACTACTGAGGGGGCTATTATTACTGGGGCTACTGTGGGGTTAATATTACTACTGAGGGCCACTGTGGGGGTTACTGTTGTTCCTGAGGCCTCTGTGGGGGTCACTATTACTACTAGGACTGATATAGGGAACACTAATACTACTGAGGCCACTGTGGGGGACACTATTACTACTCGGGCCAATATAGGAGACACTATTACTACTGAGGCTCATGGGGATCACTATTACTAGGGGACTGATATAGGGGACACTATTACTACTGAGGCCACTGTGGGGGTCACTATTACTAGGAGACTGATATAGGGGACACTGTTACTACTGAGGCCACTGTGGGTGACACTGTTACTACTGAGGCCACTCTGTATGTGGCAGCATACCTCAAGCTGACTTTGGGGTATGTTTACTCATGGTGGAAATGTTGCGGAATGTCCGCAGCGGTAATTTCTGTGGCAATTTCTGCATCAAAAATAGAGTTAAAATCCACACTATTGCTATGGATTTTGACAAGAAATCAATTGCGTATCCACAGCTGATTTCATACTATGCGGGGCTCCCCTTACCTCCTCCGAAGGCTTACCGCTGTCAGCGCTTCCCGGCTTCCAGTTCCCAGTGGCCTAATCAGGTGTGGCGCCGCTGGTCAGGTGAGGCCACTACAGGCCACTGGGAACCGGAAGCTGAGGAGCGCTGACAGCGGGAAGCCTACAGAGAAAGTATAGTATGAAATCAGCTGCGGGTACGCAACTGATTTCCAGTCAAAATCCGCCCCAATGGTACTCCAGGGCTCCAGCTAGGAAATAAAACACAAAGCGTTCATCCCTGTCTATTTTGAAACTGCCCTGTCTGTTTTATAATGATAGAGGTAGAAATCATACATCACGATAAGCCCCGCCCCCTGACATGTTGGCACTTTGCGGTAAATAAGTGGGTTTGGGTGGCTGTTTGGGCACTCTTTCTCTAAGGTCTCATGTCCATGGGAAAAATCAGGCCTGCCGCGGATTCTTCATGGAGAATCCGTAGCGAGTCCCTCCTGCCCCGCGGACATGAGGCCAAAAAATAAGAATAAACTCACCTCTCCGGACGCTGCGGTTCTTCCTTCCTTCCCGGCCGGATCTTCTTTCCTCGGCCCGGCGGATGTGCTCAGCACGCCAGGAGCGTGCCGGGCACATCCGCCGGGCCGAAGAAAGAAGATCCGGCCAGGAAGGAAGGGAGACCTGCAGCGTCCAGGACAGGTGAGTTTTAATTATGGTACGGGTGTTCCGCGGATCCAGACGGCTTCCAATAGAAGCCTGCGGGAGACCTGCACTAAAATGGAGCATGTCCGGATTTTTTCCCGCACGCGGATCCGCGCCTGAAGGGAAAAATGGCATCCGCAGGTATTTACTACCTGCGGGTGTCCAATGCATCCCTATGGGGCGCGGAAACGCTGCGGATTTTAACCTCGTGGACATGAGGCCTAAAAGGTTCGCCAGCAGTGACCTATATGTTTTTATTAGCAAAAAAATGATAGCTAAAGTGTTTTGTGACCTTATAAAAGTTTTAGAATTTTTATTTTTCCTCTCAAAGATTTGATGGCAAAACTGTTGTGGTTGATGAGAAAGTCAAGAAGGTGGCACGGAAATGGCAGCCCCTTAAATCTGAAAAATTAGAGGAGCCAGTCTTGAATGTGGCAGAAACTGATATGATTATTCCACAAAACCTGGTATGTATATTTGTTTTGCTTTATTTTTACATAACTTAGCTTATAAGATTGCTTTTAATCGCCAAGTTTTAGTGAAAATCCTCTTATTTAAAAAGCCAGAAGTATGCACAGCCCAATCACCATTACACTTCACGGTTTATAATATGTCTACATATCTTATACATTGTGTATAGAAAACTAGATTTTGTAAGAACTTAAATATCTTTCTCGCCTTGTTCATTGGGGGACACAGCTCTGACCTTGGGGTATAGCTTCTGCCACTAGGAGGTGACACGAAGCATAAAAGTATTAACTCCTCCCACTAGCTATACCCCCACTGCAAGCATCGTGCTAGCTCAGTTTGTATACAACTCATTCCAACACCGTGTGCGACAGCACCGAGGACCCTCCCACTAGGGAGTATATGTTACAGTCCTATACCAGACTGGGTGGGTGCTGTGTCCCCAATGAACAAGACGAGAAAAAGATTTTACGGTAAGTTCTTACAAAATCTAGTTTTCTCGTCTGTTATCATTGGGGGACACAGCTCTGACCTTGGGACATTCTAGAGCAGTACCCAAGGGGGCGGGAAAATATAAGAAACCGTATATGTAAGGAGCAAATACGCTCCTTAACTGCAACTAATGTTAACGGATGCCTAGGCATCCAGCATGCTCAGAGAGGAACATAAAGGGGCTCAAGTAACCGGCCCATCCATCCTCCAGAGAGAAGAAAAACTCCCGATAAGGAGCATCCGACGAGGCACCCATCGTTCGAGTACTATAAGCCATAACACGGCCTGAGGCTATAACTGCCTGGCACTGTAACCCTGTACTGCCGCGAGCAGAGCCAGTGCAAGGAGTCCCCTTTGCTTATATTACCAGCAGCGTGACTGAAGAATGCTACCTGAGAGAGGTACTCTTGCATAGTCAGACCGCACCCACTTGCCACCGGAGCGTTCCTTGGAACGAGGCACTACCGAGAAAGGTGCCCACCTGAAACTTGATTGAAGTGGATCCTGGTATCAGCAGCATCTAGAACCGCTTCTGCTTGAAGTCCCGTGTTGATGAAAGGTTCCTGGCTACCTTTTGACTATCTTGAAGGGGTCATCTTTGCAGCTGACTACCACCAGAATGTGGGAGACTCAGGACCCAAGATCTGAACTCTGGACCCAGGTCGCATAGCTGAAGCGCAGCCTGGCTCTAATGCCACATATCCGTACGTCCCCAGCCATTCGGTCAACTACTTGGTTAGCTGTAGAGCGAAAAGGACTCATGCCAAAAGATCCTTCAACCCCATAATCCTGTGTCAATGACCACAGCATGCACCCCTTGCATGGAATCTTAGGCTTCCGACGAAGTTAGTTAACTCGGGCTGGCCCTGTACCAACCTATTGGTGCAACCTCATGAAACCACTATGCACAAGAAGTTGGCAGCACAGCAAGGGCACACCGATACGGGAATCTCGCTGGTCCTTTTTGAGGTAACCTCAGTAGTGGAAAGGGGCAACCCCCAAGGATTGCCAACAGTAGAAGCCTAGCATGGCTCACGGTCTCCTGCAAGCAATAATGCAGGCAGAACGCAGAAGGATCACAGCGTGTTCCTGGATCCATCCAACTAAACTCCGTTGGACATGTTAGCCTCCTTATACGATCCGTGGCGAATGCTCAAGTAGCTAAATTAGAGACTGCTCTGACTTAAGAGTTCTCCTTGTGGGCCGCATCTGCCCATCCACAATATAGGGGGAACGTGGGCTGTTCTGCACCTATCAGGGACAGCAGGGCACTCAGTCTCAACCGGTGTCATGCCTGTAGGCTATCCACGTCCAAATGTACGCGGCTGATAGAACTAGCCGTCCAGATTCCTAGAAAAAACCCAAGGTGACTTGCAGTTCTGAGACCGCCCAAAAGGGAGCGCTCACAGCATATCAGCATGTCATAGGTCTGACCGGAGGGGCACTTTCCAGATGTATCTATATTTCCCCATCTCGCTGCCGGAGTTGGGCCCCAGATCGCCACTATGCATAGACTGGGCTGTGCGAAGGACGAGCTGCTCTGACTGAAACCTCCCTGTCGTATGTGGCGAGAGCACACACAGTATGCGGTTGTGGGCGGCTCTCCTATAATCGCAGATTGCAGTAAGGTTTCCTGTAGAAACTGCAGGCGGTCATCGAGGGAGAGATATCAGTTAGGTAAAGGTCCGTTGCTCAAGCTCACCCGCTGTAGATCGGGGAGGAGGCGCGATGTGTCTGCCGAGTTCCTATGAATAGTACTTTTTCCATCTGTAAGGTACCACAGGTCACAGCAAGGCTGGAGAAAAGTCAACAGGCCGTATGACAATCTTGTTTTTCGGACGAGACTTCTGGGTGGATCCCAAATGTAGTGAGCACACGTTGCTGTACTACGGTAGACTGGGTGCAGGTAACTGCAGGCAAGTAACGATAGTGTATCTAGCTGTTAGGCCAGGCTCAATCTGGTCCGGCATGAGGAGCTGCATGCATGGTATTCCCGTGCAAATACTCTTTCCGGTAAGGAACGTACCACAGGTCTGATCGAGGCCGGATTACAGCTGACTGTCGGCTTGAGTAACAATGCCTGTAAAGCGAGACATTCTGCTGCCAGCAGGGGAGTGCGGGAGGGGTTTGGAGAGCTACCACTAGGGAGGGCTCCACCCGATCCAGATCAGACATGAGGAGAGATGTGTCCCTGTGTAAGAGCTCCTTCTGGAAGGAAGGTACCACAGGTGTCAGCAAGCCTGGAGCATGCTGACCATCAGTTCGAGCCCGTGTTTGTAAGACGAGATATTCTCCGGCTGGATGTAATCTCGTCCTGTAGTGAGAACGCACATAGCACATGGCTGTGGCCGCCCCTCTACGCAAGTCATCCTGGACTCAAACACCGCGGTACGTCTGGCTGCATGGAACTATAGGAGAGTCACCCGGAGAGCCGATGAGGGATGGCTCGACCTGGACCAGCGCATGCACGAGGAGCAATGCGTTCAGAGGATTTTCTGAGCACACACTCCTTCCGGTATGGAAGGTACCACAGCTCTCAGTGCCGCAAGACGCGATATTCTCCAACTGAGTGTAATCTCTCATCGTAGCAAGAGCGCACTTATGTGTGGCTCTGGCCGCCCCTGTCCGCGTGTCATCCTGGACTGCAGGATGGGCAACCAGGGAGCTATAGTTAGTGAAGGCTCAACCCGGTGCGGGGCGGACATGTGGGGGTGCTGCATCTGGAGAGTCCCTGTGTATCTGCTCTTCCCGATATGGAAGGTACTACAGGGCTCAGGAAGCCCGGGGTAATGCTGGCAACCAGCTTGGGCACTGTTGTCAGTAAGACGAGACATCCTCTGCTGGATGTAATCTCGTACTGCAGCGAGAGCGCATATAGTATGTGGCTCTGACCGGCCAGTCCGCGTGTCATCCTGGATGTGGACACTGAGGCAGGCTGGCTGACGATACAGGGGAGCTAGTAGTCAGCCCATGTTGGACCCGGCCCCTGAGCAGACAAGAGGAGCCATGAGTCCAGGAACTCCCTGTATGAGCACTCCTTGTGTATGGAAGGTGCTACAGGACTCAGCACGCCCAGGCAATGCTGACAATCAGTTTGGACGCTGTTGTCAGTAAGGCGAGATGTCTTCTGTTGACGTATCTTGTACTGCAGCGAGAGCGCACTTGGCATGTGGCTCTGGTCGGCCCCGTCCGCGTGTCATCCTGGGCACGGACGCTGCGGTACGCTGGCTGCAGGAAACTGCAGGAGGGGCGATAGGGGAGCTGGCAAGGCTCGACCCAGTCCGGAGGAAACATGAGGGGCGATCCAGTGACTTCCTGTGCGAGTACTCTTTCTATACAGAAGGTACTGCAGGAGTCAGTACAGTATAGCTGCGTACACGGTGGGCGGCGACAAATGCAATTAGACAAACGCCCAGTGGAAAATAGGTCATACAGCAGCAACGACCAGAAAATGCAGCAAGAGGTGCTGCATCTCCCTGCAAACACACGTGGCCGTGCGGCGGCATCTTTCCTAGGAGAAGCGTATGCTAACCACGTGACCGCGCGGCGGGAAAATCATACGTCCGTGCCTCGAGAACTAAAAAGTCCGCTCGGCGACAGTGGGGTTTTTTTTTGTACAAAATAAAGTGTGTATCTCAGCATTGTGTACTGATAGAGCAATCCACAGGAAACTGCAGCCAGAAGGCCGCTGCACATAACGTTCCATATTTCATGAAACTCGCGCTTTATTTTTACATGCATTTTCAGAATTACCCCACTGCAAAGGCCGCACAGCGGCTCTCATGTGGCCATGTACCCCACTGACCTACTGTGGAGCACAGCCGGGAACAGCATGGCACCAGCCCAAGGAGCGACCGCATGCCTGCACCAAGCCAGGACCGCGCGGTGGGACCACATCCCCGCGCACAGAAGTCCCAAGCCTGAGCCCCGTGGACGGCCGAGCGCCACAAGCCACGGCGGCCCACTAGAGCCTCGGGCGGCACAGGAGAAGCCGCAGGCAGGCCGACCGAGGCCACAGGCGGCCCCGCTGGAGCCACGGCGGCACATCAAGGGCCGCAGGCAGCCCCCATCGGAGCTGCGGGCGGCACAGTCAAGGACCGCAGGTGGCCTCAAGAAGACACGGGCGATGCACAGAAAGCTGCAGACAGCCCCACTGGAGCCGTGGGCAGTGCAAGAGAGGCCGCGGGCGACCCTACCGGAGCGACGGGCGGTGCTAAAGAAGCTATGGGCGGCACAACAAGGGCCGCCGGCGGGTCCACCAAAGCCGCAGGCAGCACATAAGGACCGCAGGTGGCCGCTTCAGAACTAAAGCGGCCCGTAGGGAGCCGCGGGCTGTGCATCAAGGCGCGGCCCAAGATGCGGCAGGCGGCCCCACCAGAACTGCGGGCGGCACAATGGATCGCACAAAGATCTGCGCGGGCAGTCGGAACCGCAGAGGGTTCCGCAGGCAGCAAAACGCAAAACCCGGGAGGCGGTCACAAGCGGTCGGCGGCGCTACAGGGGTCGCGGGCAGCACATCAAAAACAGTAGGGGACACACTAGAGCTGCAGTCTGCACCAGGCGCGCAGCCCATACAAGCGCAGGCAACAAACTGGCCCCTAGGTGGGGGCAAAAGCCGCAAAATAAGCACCAGTTACGGTCCGCACGGTGGCAGACTAACAAAAATAAACCCGCATACTTACCTCTTGACCGAGGTAGGGTGGCTTCCTGGCTCCAGCAGAGCTTCTCCACACCATCGTCTGCCTTTGATAGGGCAGGGGATGCCGGACCATAAGAAAGGGAGGCTCTATGGCTGGCGGGTCACGCTCAGTTTGGGGGCCGAGTTTGCCTCCTTGTCTTCTGAGGGACTCGGCAGACAACAGAGGGTTGGGTTCTCCTCTGTTCACCCTCCTCGGGTTAACGGGGAGAGTCCTGCCTCCCTGTTATTCCCTGATCTTCTGGAGAAAAAATAAAAAATGCAAAAGAAAAAACATTAGTCTCTGTAGGAGAGACAGTCCTGCCTCCTAGACACTAAGCTAGCACGATGCTTGCAGGGGAAATATAGCTAGTGGGAGGAGTTAACCCTTTTATGTTTAGTGTCGCCTCCTAGTGGCAGAAGCTATACCGCAAGGTCAGAGCTGTGTCCCCCAATGATAACAGACAAGAAAAGGGATATTCTCCAGCTCAAAGGAAGCATATGAATTACTTCACCATAGTAAAATAACTTGCATGCAGAAACCATATACATGCTTCCCACACGTGTAATTTAAAGCACCTACACATTCCAGAAATGAAAAAGAAAGTAACTCATGATGCTTGAAACTATCTCTTTTGCAGCTGAAGCCAATGCAGTGTGAAAAAGCCACAGAGGAGACCAACCCAGTCACTCAAAAACTTATTGTAACAAGTGAAAGTGAACTTCAGCTCAGCTATGCCAAGCAAAGGCGCACCAAGAGCTCCGTTCTCCTCCGCAAGGAGCTTGACTCGCGCAGCAAAATGGCAGTACGGGATTACTTGTACCATGTGAATGAGGCTACAGGTGTAATATATGCGCGCCACGTGCTGGCATCCCTGCTGGCAGAATGGCCCGGTGGTATTCCCCTGAATGAAGACATCCTGGAGCTGAGCGGACCGGCACATATCACCTATATCCTAAACATGCTGATGCACCTAGAAGAAAAGCAGCTGTGGGAAAAGGTAATAGTTTCATCAAGCTTCTAGAACTTCTCCTTTGTTGTGAAGCCGTATCACATTGCTTTACCTGGGCAGTGTGAACATAAAACGTAATAAGGAGCATGCGGGCGTTTTTGTAATTTTTTTTTTTTTCTTCTTCAGACTTTAGAAAATGAAGACTTTTCTGTAATTGCTGTGATTTTTGTCTGTGTGTAAGCTTCTGATTATATTCATAGTCCAGGTGCAGCCCAGCAATTGCCAGTAAAATGCTAGCGTTAGTGGCAGTAGTGTAATTTTACCCCAAGGGGATCTTTTTTGTGCCTTTTATTGTACTTCATCATATACAAAAAGAGGCAGGGAACAATCGGCTCACCGCAGTATCTTGATAACACATGGACTAGATATAGTGTATGATGCACAGGGGTGGAGGACATGAGGCCAGTAAGTATAACACAGAGAATATTTCATTTTATAGTTTACAAGCACCTGTCACCATTTCTCATTTTGTATTTTGATAAATAACTTTAGTGGAGCACTTACTCTTAAAACTGCATTGTACTGTTAAAGCCCTTTTACATGCAACGATTATCGCTCAAAATTCATCCAAACGGCCGAAAATGAGCGATATCGTTACATGTAAATGTGGGCATCGTGCACTTTTTCGTTTAAACAATGGATTTTGGTTCACTTAAAATCCAACGTTCAGATTAAGCAAATATGTTCCATTTGAATGTATTTCGCTCCGCTTTCAATAGACTTAAGGATGTTCTCCCTGTGGCATTTTTATACTAGCCCAGAGGAGAACAATGGAATGTGATGGCAGCTTTTTGCACAGCTGGGAGTGTGTTTAAACACACACTGGGCTCTGTAAACAACTCCTGCAGGTCCTTTTACATGCAAATGAAGATGATAGTGTTAATGGCTATTAACATTTTATGCGATTAGATCACTCAGTCTTTGAAAGATTATCTGTGCATGTAAAAGTGACTTTGCTCTTGGAAATGTAGGAATTAATTTGATAGTGGGCATTATCCGTCCTTTTCTCAATGGGGAGGGTGTGTCACTGCAGTCTGTCACTGTCTTATTACGGGAGTGATGACACACAACTATCAATTAATTGATACATTTTCTAGAGGAATATCACAGCTACAGCACACTGCAGAGTTCTAAGAAATAGAGATGAGCGAGCATACTCGCTATGGGCAATTGCTCGATCTCTCTCTCTCCCCCCCCCCCCCCCCTGTTCCCCCCTGCTCATGGCCGCAACTCACCTGTCACCCGCGCCGGCAACCGAACCTTTTCTTCCAAGTGGACAGGTACTCGCTAAGGGCAATGCTCGATCGAGTAATTGCCCTTAGCGAGTATGCTCGCTCATCTCTACTAAGAAATTATTATTCTATGGGAAATGTAAATGAAAGTCCTCCAGCTTGCAATATATAGCTATGCACTACAAGTGCGAAGGAGAAACGGTGCAACATTTTTAATTCCAATTATAAAAATTTATTTTTGGGCAAAAGGGTTAAAAAATGAACAAAGTGTGCATAGCCTAGTCTCTCCTAATACATTTTGTTCTTGAGACCTTCCAGTATTTTTGTTCTATATCATCAATGTCTTTCTATAGATGAGGTCTCCAGAACTGAACACAGTACCCGGATGTGATCTCACTAGAGCTGTATACAGCAGGATCACAGTTTTTCTTGCTTTCCCTGCTGCCTATCCACACTGTGGACTTCGTTTGAAGCTGTCAGTAATTTAATCAGCAGTTGTTTAAAATGTCGTACAAATATTTGTGTGCATTGAAGCATATGTATTTGTTTTACCATATGCAAACCAAACAAATTTTCATTAGAACCTATAGACTAAACAGTTCTCGATGTGCCTTGTAAATGACATCAGGCCATTCTTATATACTGGTGATGTATAGCTTGTATATAATAATTGGGAAAGCTACATTTTATCTAATGGTAGTCTAAACTCTGGATCTTCTTTCCCAGGTGTTTAAGTGACTTTTAGCACATTGTTATTATGCCATGATGCAATTAGTCTGTTCCTCGCAAAACTTTGTTCAGAATTATTACGTTGACTTCCTACGCCAAGAAGCTTCTTCTCAAATCCCCTTTTTATCCTTCCCTGAGCGGTATTCCAATTTTATCTTTTAAACTCTCCTGTTAGGGTGTTAACAATACAGCTCAAGCACCTTGTAGGTGTTGAGAGCTTTACAGCGCTGAAGAGCAGCGTTTACAGCGTAAAATGTTCTCACACATTTTTCAGAACTTATGTTTTTTTCATCTTTTCATGAAGCCTTAGGCCTTATGTACACGACTGGGTCGGATTCCAACTGCGAGATTCTTGCAGCAGGATGCCACCCATGCCTCTACAGTGACCTCTTGCTTACCCGTTCGGTGTCTTCTCTCTGTCACACATTCGCAGAGCCAGCGTGTCAGTGGGGATATTTCTGTACAATGCTCGCACAGAAATAAAAAATGCCACGATTTTATTACCACGCGGATTTTCCGTGATCAAAATCGCGGATGCCTGTATAGGATTGCGTGCATGCTTGCAATCCTATGGCAATGTGCAGCGGAGGAAATTGTGTGCGGAATCTCGCTGTGAAATTTCAGTATGTGGGCATTGGGCCTGACTTTTACAGCCCATTTGCATTTTTATCGATGAGGACAACTGCTCTAAAAACGTATCGCAAGTTGGTGCTTTGCGATTTTTGTTCGATGCGTTTTTAACATTAGGAAGTGCCATTGACATTTGCGTTTAAAAAAAACGCAAGTGGGTAGGAGCTCTAATACTGCACAAAATACCGCTCTTCAGAGCTGCCAGATTTCTCAACTCTAATACTGTGTCATGGAGGCGTATTGGAAGCGGCTTTGAGAATTATGGGAAACTCCACTCACAGCTCTCTGTACCAGACTCTTGTGTGGAGTCGGACAGCTTGCATTAATACTGTAAAGTAAAAGCAAGTATTTTGGGACTTTTAAAATATTTTTGAGTGCCAATTTATAATGTTAATATTTAATTAATAGATCTTATAATTTAAATGAAAGAGAAAAAAAACTGATGGGCCCTCTTTAAAGTAGAAGCTGTTGGATCCCATTGCAAATTTTGTAGTAGGGACCCCAAACAGTATTGCTTTATTTATAGTACTGGTCGTCTTATAAAGGGAAGAGCGCTTAAGAACCCCCTAAAGTTCCATGGTCTCTGTGCGGCTGCACTTACTATAGTTATGCCTCTGACTTGGGCTACCTACACATGGGCAAACGTGATGTCAGGCCATGAAACTTAGCCCAATATTGTGCTCGCCATCGTGCAATTCACATCCAGATGTGAGGCATGTTTCTATCAAAAACGCCTCCGTTAAATGACGAGCTATTCTATTTAGCAGTATCACATCTCTGAGTAATAGCACTAGGGGCTGTCTGACAAATAGTCTGGGCTGCTTGTAATCTGAAAAGCTTTTAGATGAGTTGTAAAAGCCTACCTTTCTTTTCCTGTAGATCTTGCAGAAGGTGCTGGGTGGCTGCAGTGAGAGCATGCTGGGCACAGTAGCACTTACAGCTTGTCAATTTATGGAAGAGCCGGGAACCGCGGTGCAAGTCCGAGAATCCAAACACCCTTACAACAATAATACTATTTTTGAGGTACAAGGCTTATCATTGTTTTTTTTCCTCCCCATCTAGATGGATATAATTTTAAAAAACGCATGTGTATAAGCAGTTCCCGCCGGTGTGGTTGTCTCTGCGTGTAGCATGGCAGAATATATTGTTTTGCCTTGATTTCTAGGTTAGACGTGTTTCACATTGTTTTGTGAAAACGGCACCAATTCCATCCCCACATGGTTTTCTTCATGGCAAATGGAAACGAGGACAAAAGCATATGGGAGAATATGTGAGACGGAGACCTCACACAGTTTCTGTCCCTGTTAGTCTCCGTCTCACATATTCTCCCATATGGTGCTGTCCAGGTTCATTACTGGTTTCCATCCCCATGATGTTTTCTGCATGGAGGATGAAATCCGCACTGGATTCTTAAAGAAAAAGTGACTCCATTGAACAGCAGCATAAGTTATGGTGGTGGTCGGTGAGGTGCCGGGAAGACAGGAGATGCTTTTTTTTTATACTCACCATTGCCCCTGTTCCTGCTGTGTCTCTTGAAGTCCGGGTGCAGTCTGAATACCTGTTTTCAGACCGCTGTGCGTGTGCCCGGTCATAGACTTCTATGGGAGTGCACATTCACAGCACTCTAAAGAGTGAGATTTTCATACGCCTATTGGACACCATGGAATAGGGAGCGAGTTACTATTAAAAAATCTGATAGATAAACAATGTTACATTCTCACATATTTTCTTACATTGGTTGTTCTGTGTTTGAGAACTATCCCTTACCTACATGTGCGGGAATAACTTTCAGAACAATAGGGAGTTTCAGCAATCAGACCTCCACTAAACCCGAGAACGGAGCTCCAGCCCATCCTAAAGCGAGGGCAGCGGTGGTTGCACATATGCATCGCTGCTCCATTCATTTCATTGGGACCAACAGAGCTAGCCAAGTGTTTGAACTCTGTTCTCTCTGACGGGCACAATAAAATGAATGGAGCGGCAGTGCACATGCGCACCCGATGCTGCCTTCACTTCAGGACGCTGTTCTTGGGATCAGTGGGGATCCCAGCAGTGGGATCCACCAATCTGAAAGTCATCTCCATTCCTTTGAATAGGGATTAACTTTCAAACACGGCACAACCCTTTTATGAAATGCTCCTAGCACCACTTCTTTGGGTATGTGGCTATGCAAACAGTTTGGAAATACAAAAAATGTGATTGTGTTAGTAAATTGGCATTGTCATTCTTCAGGACAAAGTGCACATCCCCGGAGCAATTTATCTGTCAGTCAAATTTGACCCGTTGTGTAACACAGAAGAAGGTTGTGATGAATTGGTCATTTCTAGCTCCTCCGACTTCAAACAGGATCTGCACAGGTTTAGTGGGCCGCCTAAAAAATGGACAGACTTTGAGCTTCCTGGTAAGTAAGTTTGTGAATCGCATACCCAGCAGAGTAACTACTACAACTCTTCGGGCTTATGATTTTTGTTTTCTCAATAATTGCCTTACAGAAAAAAAAAAAAAATATATATACAACTGGTTATATATATTATGAAATCTCTGTATAATTTGCTTGACATGACCTGTATATGCATTAAAGTGCCTTATTATGAACATGTTGGAGCTGTGGTTGTGTGTGTATGTTAGATGTAATGCTGGTGCCTGCAGACAGCAGTGTGGGGTGCGGTACAGAGGGTCCGATCTCTTACATTTTCCTTACATTTCTAGGCGATACCTTGTTCTACCGGTTTACATCTGACATGAGCTGTACAGAATGGGGGTACAAGTTTACAGTTGCTGCTGGACATAGGGGGCGATTTCAGACAGGTTCGTATAATTCATTTATTGGTGCATCAACTTTGTTACTTGTGGTTTACTGAAAGAGGTCTGCCTTTTTTGGATTATTTCTCTACATGAACTATTTGAGCAATTTCAATAGAATGTTAAAGCAGATCTGTCACTTATAGCCAAATGAGACAAAATGTATGTATCTGTCTTTTGTGCTCACAAGTCCAGTTTACTCATGACGCCCACCTTATCAATGTTCTTCCCATGAATATAGAAGGCAAAGGGTCCCTTTACACGGGATACAGGAAAAAAAAAAACACTCGCCAACCAATTTTGCCAAAGGGGTGGAGCATGTTTGACCAGGCGTAACAGAGCATACAATTTTTTTTTTAACTTGCTGAAGTGTTTCTGGTACCAACTAGCACCCTTAGGCTATGACTAAGGGTGCTGTATAGCTCCAGAAACGCATTAGAAAGTTGTTTTTTTAACTTTTTTTTTGCATTATGGTCATCTTTTGAAACACAGTATATTTTTTTAAAGAAGCATTTTGAATAAAGTTTACTGATTTTAATTGATCTTTCCAATGGAAGCTGGATCATTTATTTTTTTGTAACGTCACACAGGATGACTGTGGGGTGCATAACTCGTCCCACAGACTACCATTCAGGTGAATGGAGGCGGAGCTGCAGGGGATCGGTCTGGCTGCTCGCCTCCATTCATAGTAAACAGGAGTCGCTCAATCATTGAGCAGCTCCTGTATATACTGCCCTATTGTCACTAAGGGACTAGAGCAAGTGAGTGATTTAACTGCATTTGACAATTCTTGCCTGAATTTACTGTTTGCATTGAGAATTCAGGTGAATATGCCTAGCTATCACCATTTTATCACTAACTGATTTTAAGCTTTTGTATTGCCTTTATCAGAAATCAGTATATAATGTTTTGGAGTCTTCAGATATTTACTTAAATTAGTGATCAAGCATCTTCCTGGAAGACCAGAATATGTAAAAGGGACTGATCCTAGGAAATGTTTAAATGAGTTTTGTGTGTTGATACGGATGGGCTCCCTTAACTGAGCGAATCTAATGCTGAAAATAACTTGCGTGTATGGTATCAAAAAACCAAAGGCAATCATGAAGAGCTGGTCTCTGCACCGCTGTCATATAGAAGGCTTATTTACAGTATATTGATTCTGGCTGCTCTCTGTATTAATCCCACTTACCTTGTGCATGGAGGGCTAATGGTAATAACTAATCCACTTGTCACTATACTTGTGGTGCAGCTCTTGAGGACCCATCCGTTTTCCTGACCATGTCAGTTTTAGTAAATACTTGACTTCGCCTTCATATAACAATGCAAAAACTCCTTTTCTTAGCACTTTCGGTTGGGCTGTTTCTCTGTTATTCTAGCCAAGACACTTATGAATAAATTGGCAACTGGGTGTTACCAGTTGGCGTTTGGTGTCCCTGCATTGTCTAAATCAAATCAGTGCCAGGCTGTAGGGACAAATCCATTTGCTAAGGGAAATGGGTACACCCAGGTGTCAAGAGGAATAAAAAGGTAAAATCCAGAGTTTTAAGGAAATACTCCAGCATGTTTAATTTCATTGGCCATACAAGTATTTACTAAAACGGACAATAGAGGAGAGGTGACAGGTCCTCTTTAACACTGTGTATATTCTCTATCTGGAGCTCCACATGTCTGTGTATGTAAAGAGGTGTTGTGAATCTGTCAGAGTAGGCCAACTTTTTATAGTATGTGAAGAAATGCAGATACAGGTCACGAGCCTCAGCCTCCAGTTTCATTACCAGTAAGTTCCATATATGACCTGTTGATGGTTTGGTGTCTTTTATTTAAATACATTCATCTTTACTTTTTCTAATCCCTTTTATGGCCAGACTAAATTTCACAGTCTTCGAATGCTTCAGGTTACCCAAATATAACTTCTGATTGATTTTCCCACTGTTTAAGGACAATAGAAGCTTTCTTTTAGTCATCTGTTTTAATAAGTATTCTGCATATACACTGGCATGCCAAAAGTTATTAGATAGCCGTATGTAAATTGATTATGGAGTGACGTTGCCTCAGGTGACGGCTTGAGAACGCCCACACCTGTATAGATTCTGAGGTTCTAACTTGTGAGTGTGCTCATGAAGGAGATGTGAATTTTTGGAGTTTGAATGAGTAATGATATGCGTGCCCGCAGATGGATGGGGCATTCCATTTCCAAAGTTGTCTGGGCGTTTGACTTTCCTTGATCCACAGTGTTGCATATGTACTAGAGATACATCATGAAAGGCGTTGCTGCCCACTGGTGCTTAATGATCGCGACCAGCAGCATCTAGCTAGAATTGTCCATGCAAACAGCCAAGTGACTCTGTCATAAATCACATTCGATGCAGGAGGCCCCACAAGCATATCCTGTAGGCCAGTGTAGCATGCTTTAGCTTACATGGGATATAGCAGCAGAAGACCCACCAGAGTACCTCTGTTAGCACACCGGATACCAGCTCACCTGACCTTGTGAGTGAGGTTGCTAACTGGACTCTAGAGAAATATCAAAATGTGGCGTTGTCCAATGCATAAAGGTACCAATTGTTTCAGGCTGATGGTAGGGGTGCATGTGGGGCGCAGACCCATGAAGCCATGGACCCCAGTTGTCAACCAGGCACTGTCTAGGCTGGTAGTGAGTCCATACTGGTGTGGGGTGTTCTCATGGCATGGGTTGGGTCCACCTAAACACATCGCTGCTACAGTTCACTGCTTGGTGACCATTTGTAGGGCTTCATGGACTTCATGTACCCTGAAAATTTTAAAAACATGCATTTTTTATATATGTGTATTTTTGCACACAGGTGATGTTTTACTGAGAAAAACAGATCCAGTATTCTGCTACTAAAGCTAATAAGGGGGATATCCCATACGTACCCTTTTTTTGTTTCTTAACCAGCTTACGGGGTCCTCAATAAATGATGTACATTTTGTCTTTAAAGGGGTTGTCCCGCGCCGAAACGGGTGGTTTTTTTTTTTTTTTCTCAATAGCCCCCCCGTTCGGCGCGAGACAAACCCGATGCATGTGTTGAAAAAAAAAAAAACGGATAGTACTTACCCGAATCCCCGCGCTCCGGTGACTTCTTACTTATCTTGCGAAGATGGCCGCCGGGATCTTCACCCTCGGTTGACCGCAGGTCTTCTGTGCGGTCCATTGCCGATTCCAGCCTCCTGATTGGCTGGAATCGGCACACGTGACGGGGCGGAGCTACGAGGAGCAGCTCTCCAGCACGAGCGGCCCCATTCACCACGGAGAAGACCGGACTGCGCAAGCGCGTCTAATCGGGCGATTAGACGCTGAAAATTAGACGGCACCATGGAGACGGGGACGCTAGCAACGGAGCAGGTAAGTGAATAACTTCTGTATGGCTCATAATTAATGCACGATGTATATTACAAAGTGCATTAATATGTGTATACCCCAACTTTGTTTCGCGGGACAACCCCTTTAAGTTTTCCTTTTTACAAGGTTTATGCTTCGACACCATATTTAATTTGTAGAGACCCAGAGAGGCAGAACACAAAATCGGGCCCACAAATGTAGATACCTTGGTGGTATTTGAGGGGTATGTTTTCAGAATTTTAATAGAAGATAGCTGAAAAAAATGGTGTATTCATATTTTTTTATTTATTTTTAAAAGATATGTACATTTTTTTTTTGCTCACAGGTAACCTATCACTGAGGAAATCAAATTTGTTATCAAAACAGATAATTTTGCTACTAATGGGGGTGCCCCATATATACTTTATGGACTTGGTGATTTTCTCACGGGCTAAAACTAATGAGGACCACTTTGATTTTCAGTTTGCATTGTTGGTTTGTTTCCGCACGCTGTGTTTTTTTTGCAATGACCAAGTGATGGATAACATACGTGAAGAGCTATATTTTAGAACTGGCAATGGCTGCTTCTTTTTTATGCTCTCAATGCCGCATTATAGGACACTCTAATAACAGCATTGATTTGGCTTCCAACTTGTATTTGTGCTGAGGTTCATTTTTGGACTTTATTATATTTGGTTTTAAATTAAACACTAGAATTTTCATCTATAAAAGCCCCTCCAAACCCCAGGGTTCATATTTCTGTGCTTTTGACATTAAAAGGCCTTAAATGGCTTTTCCACAGGATAGATCACTAATATCAGATTGGTGGGGGGCGCTCAGGACCCCTGCCAATTAGCTGTCTGAAGTGGCCATGTGAGCACTGCCCTTCCCTGTATACCAGCCTCATACATTTCACAGTGGCTATACCTGGCATAGCAGCTCAATCCCATTCATTTGAATGGGACTGTTCTGCTCTTAGGCCATGTAACCGATGAACAACATCACATGCCGAGGAAAAGGCCACAGTGCTTGCCGGAGGGAGGGATTGGGAGCTTCCTCTTATTGATTAACTTGGCATTTATGAACGATCAAATATAATGAACTAGCTAATTTTTCCAAACAATAAAATATCATTTAATTTGGCTTTAATTTACTGTCTCTATAATACTATTGCCATAAATACTATGAGCATGCTATTTAATGTAGAGAACCTACTTAAATGATCCTTACCTGACAAGCACTAATAATATAGAGGAGAAAAAAGTATATAGAATTCTATATGTAGCAGCTGTACTGTCTTGATCTTCTCTCCTTTCACAGATCACATCTGCCAGGGGAGACCAAATATACACAGTGTAGCTGTGGGGAAGGGGTTGCTGTGCTGCAACAAACTTTCCCTGTGATTACCATAATTGGTTACGTCGGGGGCAACACGTCAAATTCTGATTGGTTCGGGAAGGAACCAATCAAGTTAATCACAGGGAAAGTCGATTAGCAACAGGAAGCAAGCGTTTGTTTCTTTATTGGGAGTTCCCAGTGATCACTGCCTTCCTGCATTTTGTAGGGGGGACACTCATACTGCAATCACTGTATTAAAGCCTCTGCTCTGGGAGTTAATGTCAGGACCGGATTGTTTCAAATCCAGTAGTAACTCATCGCTGCTGTGGGGACCCATCGATTGCAGCTTTGATGCTTCGGGGGAGCGGGTGGCCCCATCTCGTGCTATTCACATGTGTGTCTGAATGTTTCAAGCCCTGCTGTTGTCATAACTGCTGATCCCTCCTATCCCACCGATCGCAGCGTTCCTGCTGTATAGGAGAGTCTAGCACAAACTAACAGCCTCTGATCAAGGTGCCATTATTAGGACCTTCAGCACCTGGACCAGAGATTGTTACTATAACAACCCTATCTGGACATCCACTGAAGCAGGAAGCCTGCGATCGCTGAGAACGAAGGAACTTAAATATACGGCAGCTCCCCAAACTGCTAGCTGTCTTACATATGTGATGTGGGTGGGTAAGGGTTAACGGCATTGCATATGCTGCTCTGCAGCTGGAGACATTTATCTAACTAGTAACTTTCAATGACTGTGAACTGTGCAGCAAATAAGAGTTTGCATTATGTCTTTTAGGATTTGAAATTTTAAAACAGATGCTGTCTGACCAAAGAGTTATCCCTCATCTTCCTCTGTCCAATATATGGGAATGGCAGGTTGATGTAGCATGCCGGCAGACTGGCCACCAGAGATTAAAGGCAATTCATTTACTACTAAAGATGTTACAGCTTAGTCAAATGAGGTGAGGAAACTATCCTATATACCATTTTGTTTGAGATGCCCTCTATTCAGGTAAAACGCTTCAGCTGGACATTTCAACTTTTATGCTGCAGAATTAGATTTCCATTCTCCTATTTACTACAAGTTTGATCTCTGTAGAATATCGGTAATATACGCTGAAGAGTTGGTGATAGAAACCAACTCAAACCTGCGCTGGACATGTTTTAGTACTAGACACAACTCCAATGTTGAATCGTACGCTTACTGGATGTTCCTCTTTATTTTGACTCTTGTTAGAGATTGTGACCTCAGGCTCTTAAGGCCATTATGGCCAGTATTCACATCCATGGAAAATGTAGCTTGTCAAGATGGTACCATCTGTGGAGTCCTCCTTCCCCTACACCGAGCGCTCACTGAATTGTTCTTCCTTGCAGAGAACTGTGCAAATGTAAGTATATAACCAGAGGTATTAGTCAAAGCTTTAGGAGTCTCTTTATGTATTTGAATGCAGTTCAAACAAGATTTCTAAACTTGGATCTATAAAGCATACATCAGGCAGCGCTTTAAACAAAAGCAGTTATAACACACCTATATTTGGGGATAAAGAGCTCCCAGTATCAGGAATGGGGGGAGGTAAACTCTGCCTGGCAGCAAACTCATAGTGACACTTGGGAGGAGCATGGTCAGTTGTTCTCAGTCAGCGGCTCCCAGCCAAACGGCATTACTGCAATTGCTAATAGCCTTTTCTTCACAATGTTTGTACCAAGTGTCCTCCTATTCAGCTCAATGCTGGCAGGGACTTCAGCCACTCCCCTCAAACTCTGGTACTGGAAACATATTGTTCCTAATAGTTGAAGACTGAGTATGCTATAAATGCTCTTGTTTAAAGTGCCTCTTAAAATGTAGCTATATAATATTATTTGTATTGGCACTTTCCAATCCAGTGTCTGCTCTGTAGGACATTAAGATTTCCCTGCATAGCTCTGAAGTCTAACAATATCAGACACGTGTTTTTTTAACACTATGCAGGACAGCTCTCCAATGTTGTAGGCTGTTCTGCATGTGTATGCTACATGCGCTGTCCTATATACTGTAAAATATATGTGCAGAACAGCCTCCTACATTGGAACGCTTTCCTGCATACTGTTAGAAGCATGATCTTGTCCAACATCGGTGCTTGGCAAGGAAATCTTAATGTCTGATGACGGCCGACACCGGATTGGGAAATGTTAATGAAGACAAAATTGTAATAAAATCATCATGAAAGTTCATTTGTATGTGTTTCTGTTGAGTATTTTTAAGGAATCCGTAACGTGCTTTCCCACCCAAAATAAGAGCTGGGGAGTGTGGGGGTTGCAGGGAAATTGGATTGGAAAGGGTTAAAGCGCTGTTAATTCCATGTGCTGAACAAATGAGGAAATGGGTTTAAGTACATTACATGCATAAACATTTACTAAATTATTAACAAACTGGTGCAAAGGGAGAGAGGACCCTGCCACAAGGGCTTACAATCTATAAAGGGAGTAGACTACAGACATGTGAGGCTAAAAGGTGCTCATATAGTGGTGGCAGCTGGCCTACTGTAGGCTTTTCTGAAGAGGTAGGTTATCGGGTTCTTTTTGAAGCTTTCCAAGATGGTAGAGATTGTGATGTGTTGTGGTAGTGAGTTCCGGACTATAGGTGAAGCACTAGAGAAATCCTGGAGAGGATTATATGAAGAACATACTAGAAGAGAGTGGTGGAGGAGGTCTTGCGAGGACCAGAGGTTGAGTGGGGAGGTTAGCAATGTATGGAGGGGACAGATTGTGAACAGCCTGATAGGTTATTGAAAACCTCTTCAATTAGATTCTCTGAATGATGAGTGCCTGTGAAGGTGTTTGCAAAGTGGAGAGGTGGATAAAGCCGGGCAGCAGAGTTGGGGGTGGATTTGATTGTTGCAAGAACATTGGATGGAAATTCGCAGAGAAGAATGTTGCGTTTGTCTAGGCTTCAGATGATAAGGGCATGCACTAGCATTATTGATGACTCTGGGTTAAGGAAAGTTCATATCTGAGTGATGTTTTTGAGTTGGAGGTGGCAAGGACTTGTGACTCTGCCCTCTCCGTCAAAATCACACATACATTTCACCAGTCCCACAAGTCTGCTGTCTCGGTACAAGTGTGGAGCCATTGATTGGAATTGATAAGTCTGGAGGGGAAGTTTAGTTAGAGAAAATGGGAGTTCATCATCCTTCGCTCATCTATGTTGAGATTTAGAAAGTGGCAAAGGAAGGAGAATATGGCCAACAGATACTCTGGGATTATGGACCTGAAGAGCGTTGACATCTGGGTCAGTATATACATTAGTAAGTCAAAAGCTAGAGCAGTAGCTAATGTTTGTTAATTAGGTGTTTGTGATTTTTTTTATTTTTTTTTTGCTTTTTTTGGAAACTCAAGACATTTATTTTTTTCTGCTCATGGCAGTCATTTAGCAGACTGCAGCTGCAGCCATATTGGTTGTCACTTTTTTAGGGTTTACATGCTGCAGGTTTTCTGCAGCAGCAAATCTGTGGCAGAAGATCTGCCTAAAGTGGTGTGGATTTTGATGTGAATTTGTTTTGGATTTCAGCCCTTGATTTGAAGGAGTGAAAATATGCATCAGAAATTGACATGCTGCAGACTAAAAATCCACAGCGCTGTTTATGCTGCAGATTTTCTCCATGGTGTGTGGATGGGATTTTTTAAAATCCCACCCACAATGCTTGTACTGTAATGTACAATAATGTCAGTTTTACACAATGCGTTTGGTATCTCTATCACCTATAAAGTCTCATTCTTTGTTTTATCACTACAGGACCTGGGGTGCTTACAGGCTTATCTAATTAGTTTAACTACTGATGATCATATCGCCCATTACACAGAACAGGTATGTCTGTCCGGATCTTTTTTACATGTAAAGCTTGCTCTGTGGCTACAGGAGAAAATTTATCATCTCTCTAAGGAATTAAAGTTTTGACTGTTGGAAGCAAAATACAGAACTTGTAGGTCCTTTCACTGGCTCTTACTTCAGTTATTTTGCACCACAATTGGGTCATGCAACACGAGCGAAATCTTCCATAGATGCCTAAAATATTACTCTTGTAAAGAACGTTTATATGCTTGGTGATTCTCTATGAATGGCAGAAACTGTGCACCTTCCACCAGTAATTTATGATTCACTGAAATGGGCCAAAGTTACCTTTTACACGGGCCGATAGCCACCCCAATAATCTATCAAATGAGCAATTATATGAGCAGCTGTTGGCCCGTGTACACAGCTCCACTACTAAGTGACTTCTCTCTCAGTGTAAACAGGAGTCGCTCCATCTCTGAATGACTGCCTGTTTGCAGTGAATGGAGATGGATGGCCAGAAGATCTCCGATGCTCTCCGCCTCCATTCTCTGGCAGACTATTGCTCCTGTGTGAAAGCCCAGGAGTGATAGTCACTGGAAAGGCTGTTGGTTGCTTACACGCCTGACAATTGTACCATGTAAAGGTGCCTTTAAACATCAACTAGGCATAGCCAATGATTTTCAGTATAGGATCTACTTTTATGGAGCCTTAGGCTATTGCCACACAACCGATTTTTTTCCATCCGGCGACTTACCACGACCATCCACGGTACAGAAAGGACGACGGGTACGCAGGGTTGCCGACCGCGGTCAGAGCCGTAACCCACATACAGAATCCGGCTCTGCTGTGTGCAGACGGCCTTAGTGTTAGACGTAACCAGTTGTTTATTAACATTGATTTACAGCCATGTTTCCTTGCATCATCTTGCCACTCCTCTTTGCTTTGCTCTGTGCTAAGCCCTTGTCCAAGTCCACGACCGAGTGCAAGACCCACAATTGGAAACTTAAAGCAATCAATGGAACAAGGCCATGATTGACAATGTTGTTGTTTGTACTGTGTGCAAAATATATACAGTCTAAAACAAAAACTACACATTTCCGTCTTTGTAACTGATAAACACCTTTTTTTAATTGATTGCCGCCTCGTTTTCCCTCTCTTTATTTTTCTGTCTAGATATCTTTAATGAAATGAATTGGAAATCAAGAGGCTATGTAAAAACAAAAGAAAAATCATCATAGTATACTGTTTAACGAGATGTGTAGTGTTAAATCATAATTAGTCACTCTTGGTTAAATCATGTGGGAAAGCTTTAAAAATACCTTTACATTACTGTTCTACACGAGAGGAATGAAAGAACGAATAGGTAGTTTTCTTCCAACTCTGCAAAGCTACCTTCACTTCATGCTAAGAGAATGACTGCCTTTTGTTACTTTGTACATAGAACTCTTTTAGAACACGATGTCTAGTTACAGTTTTACCCCATTCTGAATGCCGCACAAGAACAGAATTGATTTGGGGTGTATAGTTTAAATCTCGCACCATTCATTCCAATAGAAGATCACACCATGTAACCGTCCTTTTGTTTGTTTGTACTTGCAGGCACTGAAAAACATTGCTGCTATAAGCTTTGCGATCAACTATCCAAACAAATCAACAAGTGTATGGACTGAATGAGATCACAGTAGCATATCCTGTGAAACTTCCACTTAATCCTTCTGAAGATCACCACATAGGAAATGTGTATTGAAGACAATACATGCACCTGCCTATTAACATTTGCACTCAAAACACCTTGATTTTCTTTCTGCACCACTGCTATAAATGTGCAACACTAGGTCTTAAATATTTTTACTTTGTGTGTCGTTGGTCTGGTCTATAATAGGGATGGGATGTCAAATGATATATATTATATAGAGAGGTAAATGGCTAAGCACTTTTTACTTAGGATAATTCAACTTTTCCATGCTATTGGATGTCACATTAAACCATGGAGAGGTCCAGAGAGCAGCAGCGGATTGTCCATAGTAACCAAGTATCACCTGTTCTGTTTGAAAACTAAAAGCAGATACCCGATGCATTTCTTTTGGGCCACAATATATTTTGCACTAGGTTTCTTTAATTCTCCCTAAGCAATATCAGTTGAAACTCCTATATCCTGGTCATCAGACTTCATTTGTACCCGGTCAATATTAATTGCTAGTGATTAGATTTACATTGAATGATTGCAGATAATACAGGTATGCCTTGTTTTCCTGTTAAAGGGATAATCAACATTTTCTGTGTTTTCTACAGAACATTATGTTTATAGGAACTGCATGCCAATACCTAGAGTACTGTTAATTCTTAATTAATGTAACAAGGGAACTATAGTACTAACTACATGTATTGCCTACAGCATATCACGTAAGAAAACCTACAGGATGATGGTATTCCCAGAGAGCATTGTGATATGTTGGGGAGGACCTGTTTTTTTAGTCTTCAGTATTTTCTTTTAGTAAGCATGCATCACAGCTGACTGCAGGCTCCGCTCACGTTCTCCACTGTCCCTCACTCATACAGAATTAGCGGCACTTTGTGTCACTCTAAAATAAATACTTGAATTTCTCATTACACGGGATCTTATTTATTTAATTTTTTTTTATATTTCAGGTGATCTAGAGTTTTTAACAATGCTGGGTTTCCGGTAACCTAGTGCAATTCGAGATAACTGAAGTATGGAAGGGATTCCATATTATTTTAGACAGTTGAAACTTTCTTGTGCCATGCCAATAATCTAGATTGTTCAGAGCAAGCAAATAGGCTAGTCCATCCCCATTGTGAAGCAGGAGGCTTGGTAGCGGGTATGTTTTGTGACATATGTGCCACTTTTTCACATTCAAGCATCTTTCGTCCTCCTTTCTCCCAGCAGCTGGTTTTACCTGCTCAGTACAGAATATAGTAGCTGCCAATATCCATAGTCGGAAAAAATTCCATGCGTGGCCAGTTTTTAGTAGTGCTGACTAATTTTTTCAGGTTTTGCACAAAATAGATGGCTTCCTATAAATTTAATTCATGGAAGGGTAACATTAGATGAATCACTTTCAGTAATCCATGATGGCACTAAAGTTTGTTCTCAGGCTTAAAATTATATTGTTTTCCATTGCCTAGTTTTAGCATATACTAAGTTTACATGATGTAGAAAACCTAAAACTTTGGATGTACTAAATGTCATGCATCCTATATCTTATTTATCATATATTTTTTTTTTTTTTGTAGAATATAGGTGAAAAATCATTTGACCTACCAGTTGTACACAGCAAAAGTGTCCGAATTTGGGTTAATGCAATACTCAGCCTAGGAGCTAGCTAGACCTCCCTGAGACCTGAAGTGATACAATTCAGTTGCCACTGCTGTAATACCTAGACTATCAGTAGGTAGATCGTAGTCATTTTTTTTTTTTTTTTTTTTTTACCTACTTTTGTTTGTTGGTGTTTTAGCGCCATATTTTTTTTGTCTGTACTGCAAAAAGGTTTTATTGAACCACATTTCCAGTTTTTTTCCCTGATGTGTCTACGGGCTGTAGATGGTATTTGCTTAGAAATATTTTCCAAAGATAAATCTGTTTTGTATCTTGGAGACTACGAACGGACTCTGTAGGTTGGTATTGCTGGGTTGTACCTAAACTGGCCAGTGCATGGCATCCTGCCTGTAGTGGAGACGCATGGTTTGCACTTACCTGCTAATAATATATCTTCTGCCCTACCCTAACATTCAATTATTTGGAGTCATTTACACGTTGGCTCAGAGCACATATGAGATGACTGTTCAACAATGCATAAAAACATCAATTGTTCTGATGTGGCTATTTCCAATTACGAAGACAATGCTGGCTTAATGGTATGCGAACAAAATGTGCCTAAGATATACAATTTAACATGTAGACACACACAAATACACACTGTATTTAAGATTTGTTTCTGAAATTCTCTTGTTTTACAAACCAATTTTATTATGTTTTTGTTTGTTTTTCTTTTTTAAGAGTTTGGAAGATTTTTGTTATTTGGTTGTAAAGAAAAATATACTATATTATAAATTTCTCATGTAAAAAGTTATACATATGATCTCAGTATAATGGGAATATATTGTACAAAAAAAATCACTAATAAAATATAGTGAATGCAAATGTTTGATATTTTATTATACATGTAAAGAGAGGTTTGCTTTCCACATTGTTATCTTGTAAAACAATAAAAGTACACCCTGTAAGTAAATATTGTATTTTCCAATAAATTACCTACTGTATCTCAAGTAAACCAATATGTCGAAGGCTAGTCATCAACCATCGTCAGTCAGACCCACCTTTCTTTTTTTCTTACAGCAGAGCTTTACATTGTGATGGAAGTCTTTTTGTGCAATATTAAAGTAAGTTTATTGCCTCATTTTAGCATCGACGAGTAAAACTATCAGAAGTTGTGGACTTCAGTGGTTAAACTATAACTATACCTTTTCTTCCACTGAGTCCATTCTCCAAATGGCATACTGTACAGGAAGTATGGAAAAGTATGTAACTTCATCCACTCCGTTTGATGGGCGGTTCTTCACCTGAACTAGTCTGAGTTTTAAACTGATCGGGAATTGAAAACCAAGCCTGAATCCATACACAGACAGCTGTTTCGGGTGTTTGCCCCTCATCAGTGCAGTAGGATTCTGTATGACACTTTAAAAGTATACAATACAAATACATCCTTATTAGTACTACTCTATTACCCTATCCGTTATCCTCCGCTTACTCTGCCACACTTTGAACAAATTCTTTACTGTAGACTACTAGTACATGTAAAGGTCTTTGTATTGTAAGAACATAATTACACTTGGGAATCTGGAAGTAAAATTTAGTCTCTCTTCACATTGGTTAGTTTCACACTGATAAAACCTAAAAAGATTCCTGCGATCTTGAAATTCTCAGATTTTAGCTACACGAACCAGCTGGTTGTTAAATATGGATGAGAACCATGTGTAGGCACTTAGGCGAAAGATAACATTGATTGCGTGGCCTATAATATAACCTAGGAGACTTAAAAAGATATTCCGGGGCCTCAAGCATGTGCCTGTTGGCATCGCGGATGGAACTGTACCAATTTAAGGTAAACTGGGTGGTCCAGGCACCCAGAGTCAAGTGGGAAGCCTGAATGGCCAGAGGCTCTACGATTAGATAGGAAAAGGATTAATGACCAATGGGTCTCGGAGGTAGAGGCAGGGCTATTCACCTCTTTTCTTTCTTTCCCCTTTTTTAGTGTTCTCTTGCTTTCTTTTCCTTTCTCTTTCATTTTTTTTTTGTTTCCCTTTTTGTGAAGGATTAGAACTGGATGAACGAGAATTTCTTATAAAGGGTCAATGGGGTTTGGAGGGGACCCTGTGGTTAGGTAAATATAGTCTTTAAACGCTTCCGGTATTATTGAAGCATGATAATACTGAGCATAGGGAATTAACCCACGATGGGCAATGACCACTAGCAATTATTTATACTGTCATTTTATACTGTTGTTATATGACCATATTTATATTGTCACTTCTCACTGTTATTTTCTGACTATATTGATTTAACCCCTTGAGTGGCGGGTTTCCTACCACCCTGTCGTGCCCACCAGGGCAGGTTTTTTAAAATGGTCTAATCATTGAATTTCAACTAATTTTGCAGTTGCGTCTCAAGAGCCATAACTTTTTCATTTTTCCATTGACACAGCCATATAAGGACTTGTTTTTTGCGGGACAAGTTGTGATTTTTTTAAACGGGGGAGGAAAAAAAGAAATGGGGAAAAAAGAAAAAAAGGGGCCATGTCATTAAGGGGTTAAATAATGTATTAACTTCCTTCTCTGGGTCATTACGACGCATGGATACCACATGTGTGATTGTATTTTTGATTTTTTACAAAGTAAAGGGAGACAAGTGTTTTTATAATTTTTTTTTTTATAATTTTTTTACTTTTTTTTTTTTTGTCCCTTTAGGGGACTTCCACAGGGACCCATCAGGACCCCTGATCACATTCCGGGGGTCCGATGGTGACAGCCCTTTACATGCTGCAGTCGCATAGACTGCAGCATGTAAAGGGTTAACACAGCAGAGGTGTGAGGTTTTCTCTGATCTCTGCTGTAAGAGCTGGTACCTAGCTGTCCTCTGACAGCCAAGCACTAGCTCTCCCTGCCACAGAGACCATCGGCTTGCTTCTGACAAGCCGATGGTCTCTATGGCAACCTGTAAACAAAGCAGGAGATTGCCGGCATATCGGCAATATCTTCTGCTGGTTTTTCAAAGCCCTTGCTTTGTTCTCTGTGGGTCTGTGCAGGCAGAGCACACTGTCACAGCTTGTGGCATTGTGCTCTGCAGCTCCCATAGTGAGACATAGCCTGGAAATCTTCCGGGCTATGTTGCTATGAGCAGTGGAGCTCGTCCTGGAAAATTTCCGGGCGTGCCACTCAAGGGGTTAATGGTCAGTATTTTTGTCATGCTTAGTTGTTAATGTTATCTGAAAAATTTATTAAGATCAAAACCTAAAAAGATAGAAGTGACTGGTGCCAAGAACAAGTCACATTAATATTAGATTAGATTTATCCCTGTGGCTGACGCATCACCACAATCTGCAGCTATTGGATGTTGCAGCCGTTAGACTGTCACTAGTCATCGTACGAATGTGGGGGACAGCAAGACATTTTGACAGTATTTTACAGGCTTTTTTCTTATTTACATTTTTTAAGGTTGCCAGGGTTTTTCTAGTCCCGGAAACTGCCACACACGGCTGTCTTCAAAGCTGCAAATCCCCTACTTCCCTTCACACAGCACAAGTTAGATGACAAATTTTAGGCTGCCAATAAAGGGAATTTTAATATATGATGGAAAAGGCAGCTTCTAATAAGCTCTCTACAACAAACCTGATTTCTAACCGTTGTACAAACTAAATGCTATATGCCCGCTGCTGCTCCGCATCCTAAAGCAGTGCCCAGATCGCAAGCTATCCCGCCAATGTAGCAAACTCTCAGTTGTGAGCAGTGTTAGGTTTGCAGTTTCTTAATGGATGACAACATTTTGAAGATGGCGAGGAAATGAAGAACAAAGTTGCAAAATTCTAGATTGTACAATAATGATGCTTTATGACAAGCAGACTCCTGTAAAAGGTTTTACATGGGTAGATTAATGAGCCCTTAGCAATAATATGTCGGTTGGTGCTAATTACTGTATTATGGGGACACACTATCGTTAATACAGACATTCGTCGTCGTATAGCTTGCATTTGTCAACAGCGAATCCCCTGTTTACATGTGATGTTCTCCCAACAAGTGCACTTTTTTTTTGCCTGCAATTGTTGGCTGATTGGGTATGAACATTCATTTGCCCATTATTCATTGGTCCGTGTAAAAGTGCTTGGGCAGTTGCCCAGACAGTGTCATGATGCGAGCGGTAATCTAATGAACACGAAGAGAAAGAGTTGTGCTTAGTTTACACAGGGATGATTGTCAGCTAAATGACTGCACGAGCGCCGACGCCACCGCTAGTTGTTGGCGCTTAGGCAGGTCACCGCTGATTATCACTGGGTTCTCTCTGGCTTCTCTCTTAGCACTTTAAATTTTATGAGAAGGGCTGAGCGGGGAGCGTTTACACTCAGCGATCGAGCAATGATTTTTCTGCAGGTTGAAATGAAAGCGATAACTAAAAGTAAACGAATAGTAAACAATTGTTTTGCATTTAGACGTAACAATTATCGTGCATTTTTGTTCATTTGAACAAATTTTGGGCAATCCTCTTGTGTAAATGGCCCTTTCCTCAGGAACTAGGTATCAATGTCTGCCACGCAAGAACTCATACTATCTTGGATACTATGGGCCAGGTTTGTGAAAATTGCCTAAAAGAAAAATGGTCTTGGTTGCCCATCGCAGCCAATCGGAGTGTAGCTTTCATTTCATATTCTGCTCTAGGTTTTCCATCACCCTGGGCAGAAAGTCAGTTTAACGCCCCTCGCAGAAACTTCAGTCTTCACTTCCAGATACAGGGAATCGGTGATGATGTCACGAACACCAGGGCGATGTGATCTATGCAGTCAATCACCAGCTCACTTCAGCCAGTGTTCTACCGTGTCAAACACATGCTTCAGGACTCGTACAAACCTAGTTTCTGCATAACCTTATATACTCACAACTTTAAAAATGCAAGGTTCTTAGTGTACATTTTGATCTAATTTGTGTGTGCACATCCGCCACGTCGAGGCACAACTTAATAGACGGGTCCCTAGCTCTACAGACACCTCTCTCTTTGGGCTAAAAAGCTGAATACCTATCTATATACGATCACTGAAGTACAAGGGACAGATGGAAAAATTGTGTGCCTTCACACTTAATTTACTTGTTGGATTTGCAGACTTGTTTTTAAATCCTTGTGAAAGGGAGAAAAGTTAAAAAAATTTCCCAGTAAAAACTTTTAGATACTATTGTCAGCAATAGAGAAGTGATAGGTATTAGTATTTACAGTACCAGTGTTTCGGGTGGCACAATGCACCACTAATAATATATAGTGAATGACATCATCACATGTAACTCACTGAATGACCTGTAATGACTGTTAGAGTTGGTCAAAATCTTGAAGGACCTGTGATGATGTCACAGTCATGTGATCAGAGGCGGAGCATGTAACTATGAATGACCTGTGATTACATCACAATCATGTGATCAGGGGCGGAGCATGTTCCTCACTCAATGAAGGACCTGTGATGACGTCACCGTCATGTGATCAGGGACAGAGCATGTAACCCAGTCACTCCTGGACAAGTGGTCGTTAGGTCTTTGATTAGATAAGCAAGCTCTCTCCCGCTTTCCCCCAACCCCCCTTCCCTTTCTGCACACAGACATGACAGCTGAAAATTCAATATTCCCAACCCCACTTAAAATGGTTGTAGCTCTGATCCTGTAAGTGCTATAAGCATGATAAAGGTAGTTTCATAAATTTACCTCTAGATTTTCAATGCTGCCCCCGTCAATCCAGTTCTAGGGTCACATGATAACTATACACTGGTTTTGCTTACACTACTAGCTGTAGTTCTCTATACTGGCATTACTGGTTAATGTAATTATGGTGAATATCCTTAAGCCTAAGAAATATGTTGATCCATATTAGCAAGGAAATAACTTTTCTGTATCCTTGTTCTGTGGTTAAAAGTTCATTCTTTTGTAGAAGTAAAATTTCTCACCCTGTGCAACAATACTTAAGTGTTGGCTTTATTTCCCAATGTAAGTTTTAATATACCGTATATACTCGAGTATTAGCCGAGTCAAAAAGTTTTACCACAAAAAACTGGTAAAACGTGTTGACTCGAGTATAAGCCTAGCTATACTTGAGTAAATAATAGGTTACAAAACTCTGCAATACTCACCTCTCAGTCGGCATCTGTGTCCCCGGAGCAATGCTCTCCCCGGCGGTGTGGCAAGCTGCTTCAGACTTCTTCCCGCTGTCATCTCCCTGGCTTGGTTTTGAATTCCCCTGCCATCAGTGCTGTGTAACTAAGCGCTGTGATTGGATCGAGCGCCAGCCAATCACAGCCCTTCACCAATATTTTGTATTCCAAAAATGACCGAAGTGAACAGGAACCATTAAAAATGAAGAACAAATAGGTCCCCATTTGACTCATTAACCCCTTCCCGCTCCAGGGCGTAAGTTTACGTCCTGGCAGCGGGGTACTTCCCGCAACAGGGAGTAAACTTACGTCCTGGGGATAGCACAAGATCACACATAATCTCGCGCTATCCCGCAGCGGGAGCTGGCTGTCAGTCACAGCCGGTATCCCGTTGACACAGCGGTGGGGCATCGGAGATGCGACCCCCGCTGTTAACCCCTTACCTGCCGCGATCTAAGTAGATCGCGGCAGGGAAAGAGTTCACAGAGGGAGCGTGCTCCCTCTGTGTCTTCAGCCGGCTCTCGCGATGTTATCACGAGAGCCCGACCTGTCGCCATGGCAATAGGATGCCAGACACTGGCGTCCTGTAGTGCCAATGCCTATGATCGCTGTATAAGCGTAAAAAAGCGTAAAAAGCGATAAACTGAGGCAAAATGCAAATTTTTAGCATTTTGCCTCCCTAAAAACGCAATAAAAGTGATCAAAAAAGCCGTATGTACCCCAAAATGGTACCAATAAAAACTACAACTCGTCTCGCAAATAATAAGCCCTGATAGAGCACCGTACATAAAAAAATTAAAAAGTTACAGGACTTAGTGATAGTGGGGGAAAAAAAAGATTTCCAGAAAAAAGGGTTTTTATTGCAGAAAAGTGGAAAAACCTGAAAAAAATGTAAGAATTTTGGTATCGTTGTAATCGTACCGATCCGCAGAAGAAATGGATTGTGTCATTTATGCTGCATAATTAACGCTGTAAAAAAAAAAAAAAAAAAGAAAATCTATGGCAGAATTCATGCGTTTTCTCTCCCTGCTGTCATAAAAAAAAATTTTACAATATAGTCAAATGTACCCAAAAGTGGCACCGATAAAAACTACAGTTCGCCACGCAAAGAACAAGCCCTTATACGGCCACATCGACGGAAAAATAAAAAACCTATGAGTTTTGATAAATAGAGAAGAAAATCCGCCAAAAATCATTGCGTCCTTAAGCCCAAAATATCATTAAGGGTTTAAAGGAGTATTGCAGAGATTGGTCAAAATTTTCAGAAATTTCTTTAACAGCTCCACTTATTGCCATTATTGCAAATAACCATCTAAATTGTCCTTTTTTTTTTTTGCCAAATTGCGCCATTACTGCTTTCTAGCCAACGTCAGATTTCCACATTATTTAAAATGACCCCTGGGGAGAGCAAAAACTAAATCTCTCACAATGCCCCATTGCCAGTTAGTAATGAGTGCGTGTTCACGACTTTTTACAAACTGTTGTCATTACAGATATTGAAAGCACAGAGTATGTCTAACTAGTAAAACAGTGAAGCGTACAGGTTGTAACCATTGGATACCAATGGAGAACTAAGCGGATGCGGAAAGACCATAGGTAAAGCAATATCCCTGCATCTTTACAAGACAAGCTTTATGAAGAATATAACTTTCACTTTGAATTGATGGAATACCCCTTCAACCCCCAACAGTCACATTTAAAATTGGAAAAACCCTCCCAAAAATTTAACTTTTTTTATTGCAGATTTTGAATTGGTCTCCTGTAAATATATTTGATCAGTAACATCAAGGGGAAAATCCAGCTCAGCCAAAAGTAGAACAAGAAATTTAAAAAGTACTTTTTTATTATAAAGGTATTCGTTTTCAGTGCGAACAGCACCCTTAGTTATAGCATATATACATTTTGGTGTATTGTGGTGAATGCCCTAATGCTCAATATTTTTATTATTGTTGTAATAAAAGGTACTTTTTAAACTTCTTGTTCTATCTTTGACTGAGCTGGAGTTTCCCCTTGGTGCTACTGATCTACATGCAGTTGGTCGAACAATTCCATGCTCTTTTCTTTTGATATCAAAGTGGTTGGTTATCTGGAATCTCTTTTGTAATTACCGTATATACTCGAATATTAGCCGACCCGAGTATAAGCTGAGACAATAACTTTCACCACAAAAAACTAGGAAAACCTATTGTCTCGAGTATATACTATGTTAAAAAAAGAAAAAAAACCTCCATACTCACCTCCCAGCCAGCGTCTGTGTCTGTGCGACAAGCTGCTTGAATTCTCTCTGCTGTCATCCCCCGCTGTCCTCTCTGCTTGGCTCTGTCAGTGCTGTGTAAGTATGCACTGTGATTGGATTTAGCGCCAGCCAATCATCGCTGGCGCTCGATCCAATCACAGTGCTTACTTACACAGCACTGACAAGCAGAGGATATGAAAGCCGAGCAGGAAGAATTCTAAAGCAGCTTGATTGGCTGTGAATGATCGAGCATCGGCTGTGATTGGCTGACGCTCGATCCAATCACAGCTCTTACACAGCACTGACGGCGGGGGATGATAGAGCCGAGCAAAGAGGACAGCGGGGGCTGACAGCGGAGAGAATTCAAGCAGCCTGCCGCTGGAGACACAGACTCTGGCTGAGAGGCAAGTATGGAGTTTTTTGGGTTTTTTTTAAGCCTTGCCTGGCTCGAGTATAAGTCGAAGGGGGCTTTTTCAGCACAAAAAAATATGCTGAAAAACTAGGCTTATACTCAAGTATATATAGAACTGTTGCCTTAAAGGAGATGTCTCGAGGAAGCAGTGAATTTTTTTTTTTGCCCAGTCCCCCTAATTAAACATACATTACTAATTACCCCTGTAAATTACTTTCCTAGCTGGTTTCTGCTTACCGTTCCAGCGTTTCAGCAACTTATAAAACTTTTTCCCAAGATGGCCGCCGGCTCTTTTCGCATCGCTTGCTGTAGCCCGACGTGCGCGCTCCCGAGACGCTACCAGCTGTGTCTCCATGGCAACCAGACGCCCCGCAGCCGCCGACCGGACCCCTGGAGTGAACACCACCGACCTGTCACCCACCGCCAGGCAGAAGGTAACCGGCGCAGCCCCCCCCCCCATCACAGCCCCCCCGGCCCGGCCCAGCGCTAGTTCCCCCATCACAGTGGCAGCTCCCCCGGCCCAGCGCTAGTTCCCCCGGCGCAGCGGCAGCCCCCCCGGCCTAGCGACAGCCCCCCCATCACAGCGGCAGCCCCCCTGGCCTAGCGACAGCCCCCCCCATCACAGCGGCAGCCCCCCGGCCTAGCGACAGCCCTCCCCATCGCAGCGGCAGCCCCCCCGGCCTAGCGACAGCCCCCCCATCGCAGCGGCAGCCCCCCCGGCCTAGCGACAGCCCCCCCCATCACAGCGGCAGCCCCCCCCATCACAGCGGCAGCCCCCCCAGCCTAGCGACAGCCCCCCCCCATCGCAGCGGCAGCCCCCCCGGCCTAGCGACAGCACCCCCCATTGCAGCGGCAGCCCCCCCGGCGCAGCGGCAGCCCCCCCCCCCGGCCCATCACTTACCAGGACAGCTGGGCGGCTTCTCCGGACAGCTCGGCAGCTCTGCACCTTCCTCTAACAGAGGAAGGTACAGAATGGCCGCTCCAGCGCGCTCCCGAGCAGTGACAGCTCGTCTGCGCATGCGCAGAAGAGCTGTAGCGGGGAGCACACTGAAGCGGCTCGTGCTGAATGGAGAAGACCGGACTGCGCAAGCGCGTCTAAAAAAGCAAGCTGCCGGCGAATTTAGACGGAACCATGGAGACGAGGACGCTAGCAACGGAGCAGGTAAGTGAATAACTTCTGTATGGCTCATATTTAATGCACAATGTACATTACAAAGTGCATTAATATGGCCATACGGAAGTGTATAACCCCACTTGGTTTCGCGAGACAACCCCTTTAAGTGCATTTTTAGCACCTTCATAAATAATTTAGCCTTTAAGAGACAGTAAATTCATGTCCCTTTTGTGTTCCAGTGGTTATAACGTGTTGGTTTTTTTTTTCGTCAATGTAGCCATACGACACCTTGTATTTTGCGGGATGAGGGCCCCAGTTTTTATAGGAACCAATTTCAGGTACATTTGTATTGAATAACCTCTATTTTTGGGACCAATGGAAAGAAGCAATTTTACCGTTTGTTTCTTTGCTATTTACGTTTATGACGCTCATAGTGTGGTAGAAATATGTAAATTTTTATTCTGTGAGTCATAATGATTGGGGCGATACCAATTTGATAGAGATTTTGTTATGTTTTACCACTTTTGTGCAATATTAACCATTTTGCTAGAAAAAGAATACTTTTTGTGTGGCGCCACATTCCAAGAACATTTTTATTTTTCAGTTGACCGAGCTGTACGAGGCCTGTTTTTTGTGGGACAACATGCAGTTTTTATTGCTACCATTTTGATGTATATATGATTTTTAAAATTATAATTTATTCCTATTTAGAGGAAGCGAGATGATCAGAAAGCTGCTATTTTGAATTTATTTATATTTTTAATTTAATTTTCCATGCTCAATAAATGTAATATTTTATAGTACAGATTTTTACGAATGCAGCAATATCAATCCTATAGGTTTTTTTAAAATATCTAAAGCCTTGCGTAAAAACAAAAAAAATTCTGTAAAAATGTTTAGATACCACTATCAGCAACGACTGCAGCATCTGCAGGGTTAAACATTGTAGAGAAGTGACTAGATGAGCAAGTACTCATCATTTCACTCCTCTGTGACAATCGGTAAGCAAATATGCGTTGTGTTTGTTGCGGAGGTTGTTAACATGAACAGAAATTCATGTCACCCCTTCCCTGTTAGAGGGAGGTATACAGGAGAATTACAGAGCTTCTCTGCTGGAAGCCGGTCCTCTCCGAAATCTCGCGCAGCAAACAAATCGCAGCATGCTCGAGCCCCGCACAAAAACGTCACTCACCGGCATGAAAGAGCTGGGGCCGCGGGAGCAGGTGAGTGTCACGCTGCTCTCTGCAGACGCTCGGGTCAGGTCCCGCTGCGAGAATTTTCACAGCCGGATCCTACCCGGCCGTCTGCAGGCGGCCTAAGGCACATTGGACATTTCCGTCATGCGACTTGTTAGTATTATTACAAATAATACCTTGAGACAATTGGTTCTTGTTACCAGTCCAAATCATGTTCAATCACTTAATGATGATGTCTCATGTTACCTTTGAACATGCATGCACATTTCTCAAAATTGACAGTAATCCTTGGTTGCTTCAGTTTATAGAGCATGTCAACTTGCTTTGGATTCTAGCATGTGTAGTATTTACACCAGGGACTCGATATAACTTTTATGTAACAAGGATAAAACACCTAGGGCTCCTTCACACCTGTGTCATGATTCGCATTTGTAACACCAGCCATGACTGATCCATTTTGTAACAGATGGGTCAATTTAGATTGTCCGCCCAACACTGGACAGGAACAGATATGACTGATAGTATTTGACCAATGATGTCATGATGCTAAAGCCTTATGTAATTCCAGACATGGCAGATGTTTTTTATTGCATATACCATACTATGAATTGCAAAGGCTGACATCCACATTTACAATCCACAACAGGTTTGACATGTTGGGTATCTGAAAATCAGCAGCTGAAAGCAGGATAAATTGGTAGGTTGTAAATAGGCATGGATTTTTAGTTACAGAATCTGCACTAAAAATCTGATGTGCGAATTCACCATTAGGCCGAATGCACACTGCCGCGTCGGATTCTGACTGCAAGATGTTGCAGCGGAATCAGACCCTGTGCCTCGGCAGTGACCCCCACGTACCTGTCATGTTGTCTTCTCTCTGCTCTGCGGATGTGTTGGCTGCCACACAAGCGCAGTGTAGAGAATGTTGCCGCGGGAAGGACAGCTTCCATTGACCGCCCAGATCCTGGATCTGAATGAGCAGCTTGCAATACTGAGATCCATTGACATGGAAAGGAGTTTGCTGCTCACTGGGGTAGATGTTGGGGTGGATGGTAGTTCAGTATGAGCAGGCAGCTAGCTGAGTGACAGAGGAGGGGTAGAGGGAAGAGATCCAGGGAGGTTAGTCCTGAACTAGCTCACCCCAACAAGTCTGCAAAGTTGGCAGATGAGGGGGGTGCCATTACAGGGTTAGCACTGCTGTAGTATGACATGCCCTCTGACCGCCGCGGAGATGACTGCTCCAGTAAGAAGGGGAAGAGGAGCGCAGGGCAGGCTAGACAGGTCCTGGTAGTGGGGGACTTAATTGTTAGGGGGATAGACAGGGCAATCTGCCACAAAGATCGGGATTGTCGAACGGTGTGTTGCCTTCCAGGCGCTCGAGTTCGATATATCAGGTCGACAGATTACTGTGAGGGGCTGGTGAGGATCATAGTAAACATTAGCACCAATGACAAAGTCAGAGATTGATGGAGGACCCTTAAAAATGATTTAACATAGCGGCCGTTCAGTACTGAATGGCTGCTATTTACACTGAACGTTCATTGTTCAGCTCATCGTCTATCGTTTATGCTGCATAAATGATGGATGATGAGCTGAACGATGATTGTTCAGTGTAAATAGCAGCCGTTCAGTATTGAACGGCCGCTATATTAAGTCAATGGAGAGGGGCGGGGGACAGCAAGTAGAGAAATCTCCTACAGCCTCCCCTCCCCGCTGCTGGATGCTCTGTGATGGATCCAGCAATACTAGCTCCCGTGTAACAACACAGGAGCGAGTGTATGCGGAAATGAGTGTCGGGCATCATTCGTCCCGTCTAAATGGGCCTTTAGAGCTAACAGAGCAGCTAATAGGACCATAAGTAGCATACAGAATACAAATAACCACAACCATATAAACTGTATGACAAAAAATGTAAGAAGTCGGATCATTAAAGTGGGTGAGAATTTCTGAAGAAAACTACGATATAGTAGGAATAACGGAAAAATGTTGTGATGAAGAATGCAACTGGGTGGTGAATTTACAGGGTTACAACCTCTTCAGAATGGACTGTGGAAAGGGGGAGGGATATGTCTGTATGTTAAATCCTGTTTAATGCCGAAACTACAAGAAGATATAGGTGTAGGAGATGAACACGTAGAATCTTTATGGGTAGAAATACAGGGAGGGAAGTCTAATAAAATCATGATAGGAGTTTTCCATAGGCCACCAAAAATAACAGAAGAAACGGAAAACGTATTATTAAGGCAATAAAGTCGTCATTATGGGGGACTTTAATTATCCGAATATAATATGGGACGATAAAACCTGCAGATCTCACAAGGGTGATAAATTCTTGAAAACAATTAAGGATAGCTACCATACCCAACTTGTACAGAAGCCAACTAGAGGGACTTATTATTAAGCAACAGACCGGACAGAATCATAGGGGTGCAGGTTAAGGGAAAATGGGAAATAGTGACCACAATATAATTAATTTCCAGTTGTCATTCAATAGGAAGCCTTATCAGGGAGTGACAAAAAACTAAACTTCAGTAAAGCAAAATTTGATCAGCTCAGAATTACTCTTGGCAACATTAAATGGGACAATATCCTCCAAAATAACAGTAGCCTATCCACAGTGAATGGAGGCAGGCGGTCAGAAGAGATCTCCAGCCTGCTCCACCTCCATTTATTGAGCAACTATCGTTCCTTTGTGTAAGCACTGGAGCAATAAGTCATTGGGGACAATTGTTGGCTGCTTATGCGCCCAACAATCGCCCTGTGTAAAGCCACAGTACATGTGCCAACCAGCCCTGAATAAAGTTATAGTACTGTTTATGATCATAGTCCTGGAAGTACAGTACTTTGGTGTTTGAGTAGTGGGTAATTGGTCTAAAGGGGTTGTTTCATTGAATAACATATTCATTGTCTAGGTAATAAAAAAAGAGCAATGTTTGTAATTTGCATGCTATAAAAAAGATCCACTGAAGAGTTATGACATTTATGCACAAATATGACACCCCCTAATGTTAACATTGTGTTCACCAGCACTCAGCTCATTACATAAACGTGCACATATGCTCATTCCCTCTCCATACAGCCAGTTTTATGCCTAGCGGTCCTCTGTTCATTGTAGAACAGCCAACAAAGATGGCTGCCCTGCTTGCCGAAGAAGGAGCAAACGTTCTGCTGTAGCATGGAAGCATAGCTGAGCAGATTATTTCTTCATCAGTCAAATGCCAGAGGGGGAAGGAGGCTGATTCTGTACCGCACCATCCAGCATCAAGGGTGAAAGGAGGAGTAAGAATTATATTAAAAAGTATTTCTCGGTTATTTCATTGGGTCACACAGAAAGGCTGTTGACACAAGAATTGTCATCTATGCAAGCTATACACTGGCACAGAGCTAAATCAGCTTTAGTTTATTTTCCATAGAAGACAGGCAAAAATCTAGATTCCACTGATGGATATTCTACAGTTTTTTTTAGATTAGGGGAAACTTTACCCCAGTTACTCAAGGGCACCACGATGGGAATTTGCACTATTTTCACTTATTTGCTCATGCCTAGCAGAAGAAAACAGATTACTGGCTGCTCTGTTACCTGTCCCCAAAGATGGCACTCATTGCCCCTGCCTGACCACCTCCCAGAGTGTGATGTGCTGCACAGAAACCCCCAAAACCTGCTGCAAGAGGTGGTATATGCTCTTCTGTCATATAGGCCCCTAACTCCCTCATGGAATTTGAGCTTAGTGTTGGATGCCCTTCAGTCTACCCCCTTTCAGCCCCTTAGGGGCATTTTTTATGTCTCCTATTTTATAAGATAGCCATTCTGGTTGCAGTTTAGTAATGGTTCATCAGGCCAAGGTGGTGCCTTCTTTCCTTCTGAAGGTTTTCTCTGTTTTTGAGCTTAATGAGGAGGACATTGTATTCTCCCTTCCTTTTGTCCCTCCCACCACTTTTTCTCTACAGTATGGACTTAGGCCGGCCTCACACGGGTGTATTAGCAAAGCGAAGGGAATAGAACTAATTGATTTCAATGGGTGCATTCACTTTTCCGTAATTTGCGCACACATTTTAGTTGCACAAAAAAAAAAATAGAACATGCTCTATCTTTTGGTGCATTTGTTTGCCACGCACCATTAAACATGCCCTGCGGGCAAAAAAAATACAGTTTGATATGCCTATAAGTGCCCAAAAAAGCCTCATTCAGTATGCAAATACTTTGCACTGAGGCGTGCGCAATTGTGCTTAGACCTGTGTAAAGCTGGCCTTACTGCAGGTAATCTGCCTGTATCTGTCACCTCTTCCTTAAAGTAATCTGACTCATTCTTCGTCATTCCAGATGAACAACTCAGGAGAATACCAGCCTTCAAAGTGACCATATCTAGTTGGATTCACTCAGCCATGAGTAAGGCCTATTGTGAGAAGAGACTGGATCCCTGGACCTATCTCCCAATAAAATGACTCAGAAAAGCGAATTTTTATAACTTGCCATAAAATCTTGTAGACTTCATTGGAGAACACAGCACCCTTCCATTTGTCTTTGGGGTTTTGAGTTAGCCTTGTTTAGCACGGTTTCTTCTTTTACTGGTTATCTGACATTTGTTTCCTTCAGCTTCTCTTCCTGCTGGAGCACTAAAGGCTTATTCCTACGGCTGAGTGCGTAAAACTTGTGTATCATGCAGCATTTAACCGCTGTGTGAGCTGGCGATAAGCCAGCTGTAACCATGTATAGCGACGATTGTGCACTGCACGTGACAGTGTATCTCTCGCACATTGTTATACGTAGTGTCACTTAATTTTTTTTAATTCCGCCTAGTGTCTCAAAGAGGCGTTGAGTATGCAAAGCTGCACATACGTAATGTATTGCCCCATAGAGAACAATAGAGCTGCACGCATGTGATACGCTGTGAAATAGAACATGCAGCGTTCTTTTTCAAGCACGTATTATACGCAATGTATATAAGCTAATGTGAATGGATCAATAAAAATCAATGCACTTTCATTGACTCCATTCACCGCGGTGAAAATACATTTGTGGGAATGAGGCCTAAGTGATGAGCTCTGTGCTAGTTGGCTGTGTAGGATTAGACAACTTTTTCTTCTTGGTGACAGCAACCTATATCTATGGTTTTTGCTTCCCTTAACCCTTTCAATCCACTGTCTGACGTCTGAAGACATTCTGATTGAAGGCTGTACAGCGCCGATGTCGGAAGATGTCCGGCAGGGTATTCTTACTGTATATTAGTGGCCACTCTGTTGTTGGAGGCCTCTCCAGCATGTCACATACCGCAGTACTGGCTCTGGCCAGCAGATGGTGCCATTGTATAATGGCAGAAAGAGAAAGCCCCCTAGGAAACCCTGAATCCAAAATTGCATTGCAAAGGGTTAATGAAGACAAAATATTTTATAAAGTATAAAAAAAATCCTCTTTTTCTGCTAGAAAAAAATGCTAATTATTTTAAAACAGCTATTTAGAACTTTTTAGGACTTTGGCTATGAAAATCCTTTAACAATTTTGAAAAAGACTTCATGAGGGTATTGCACACTTTAGTAACAGCAGTAAGTGCATTTTCCTTAAGTAACGGTATTTTCTAGTTTATTTTTTGTAGACATGAATATTGGTCTTTTAAACTGAATGCAGTACTGTACAGTGTGCCGCATACAGTATCATGGAACACACAGTATTAAATATAGTAATGAGTCATATCCTGCCTCTTCTGGGAGTGACAGGCCAGTCAAAGTGCAGATGTTCAGATAAGGCACATAAACTGGGCACATTTACTTTTATTAGCATAGTTAAACAAAACATGAAACAATCCTTAAAGTAATGTTGGGCTGCTTCCAAAGTGCTAGTTTGCAACTGCTGTGACAGGAGGATACTTAACAGGTAGTAATAGAATGATTTAGGATCATAGTTACTTTCATTTGAATCACTGGGTTACAGAGCTTTCGACGGATCCATCTGTGTTTTAAATTCTGCTGTGCAATATCCATGTCCAGGGCGGAGGATGAATTGTCACCGCTGTTGTAATGTGTCAAAATACATGGATTTGGGGTGTGTGGCTTACTAATAGCCCTACTGTTGCCGCCCCCTGAAATCCTCTCTACTCTCCTGTGGCTAATAGACAAAAACCTAATCACCATAGGCAGAAAGTAGAATATTTATCCAACATCCTCCAAATGCTGTAGCAAGAGCATCAAGAATTTTATCAGCACAAAAGCCCCAAAACCCGGACAGATCAATTGCTCAAGATGCTGAGAGACAAAATCTACAATACCTTATTTTCACCGATACTGGTATATCTTGTCTCCACCAAAAGAATGGGTGGAGACAAAATACACACCCACAATCAATGCCCACAACTTGATTGGCTATGCAGGAGAATGGGTGCCCATCATCTCCCCAGCTGCGACATCCCGTCTCCACTGCTGCTGACCCTATCACTCAACCCCCGCTGAGGTGCCATGTGCGTTCTTGCTGCTGGCAACTCTGTAAGTAACTTTTCTTGCTGCTGTCCCATTATTCCCTTGCCGGCTTCAGCTCTCCCGTGAGCTCTGCCATCTCCCCTCCCTCCTCCGGCGCTGTCATTTCACCCCCCCCCCCGCCATTCCATCTCCGCCACTGTAACATCATCCCCGCTCCTGGAAGTTGTTGCCTACTGGCTATAGCGCACTGCGTCCCCCGTGAAGACTCTCCCCGCCAGCTTCCCATTAGCACTGCAATGTATCCCCCACTTATAGACTTTCATCCCCTTACCTGTCTTTGGCCCTGGCGCTCTGCCTTCTGTCCTCCCTGCTCCTGCGCAGTCAATCAGCCGGCCTCACATAATGGCTGCAATATGTGACAGCAGCGAGGAGACTGACAGCGCAGGAGCCAGGAAGGGGACAAGGGAGAGCGGCGGAGGGGTGAGTGATGCGGGAGGGTAGGGGCACCTATTTCTCCTGCCCAGCCAATCAAGTTGTGGGCGTTGGTTGTGGGTGTGCATTTTGTCTCCACCCATTCTTCTGGTGGAGACAAGATACACCAGTACCATTTTCACCTACAGTCACTAAGGTCTTGTTTACATGAAGGGTGTTTTTTTAAACTCTGAATCTATGTCTTTTTTTCTATCCTGCTGGCTTCAAACTGAATCCGCATTTAAATTGGTGTCACAAAGAAAAAAAAAGTTACATTCTCAACCTTGCTGGCTCACAGTGGGGAGGCTGCAGGAGATTTCTCTACTAGCGCTCCCCCGCCCCTCTCCATTGACTTAACACAATGGCTGTTCAGTACTGAACGGCTGCTATTTACGCTGAGCGATCAGCTCATCGTCCATCATTTATGCAGCATAATGGACGATGAGCTGAACACTGATTGCTCAGTGTAAATAGCAGCCGTTCAGTATTGAACAGCCGCTATGTTAAGTCAATGGAGAGGGACGGGGGAGCGCCAGGAGAGAAATCTCCTAAAGCCTCCCTGCCCCCCTGCTGGCCACTCTGTGAGCGAGCCAGTGTATGCAGGGATGAGCGTCGGGCATCGTTTGCCTGACATTCGTCCCGTCTAAATCGACCTTTAGGCCTACCTTAGCTTCCATTGTATGTAGTAACTAGCATTGGTAATTTGGCAGGCTATAGGAAAGCTGAATGAATGCAATGTTCTAATCTCCCCTTCCTCCCTCACATCTAAGAGATCTCTGATATGCATTCATCCATTGGAAGTCAAGTATAAGAAACCCTGTGCCTGTGACCCCTGTGGTGTGGAATTGACACCTTAGACAGTTCTCAAAGACATGCTGGTGCCAACTTCACATCAGAAGAGAATCTTTTTATAAAGTATATTTGGGCATATGAAGGTCCTGGCCCAATATGAATTATATCTTCAGAATCGGGCCGGGCAGCCGAACAAAACACATCTACACTTGTTGAGGTCCAAGGCCCAGAACCACATTTCTGGGAAAATATGTATCTGAACATAACCATATGTAGACTCAAATTGAATGTTAAATCAAGACTAAAAAAATATGCCGTGCCTATATTTAAGATCAAAGTCCCTTCTGCTGAGATATGACTGAAAATGGGGGATTATGATTTTTCCACAAGAGATACAGGACTCCACCCCAACCCTACTGAATGACATCAGAGGGGAAGGCGGAAGGTGTGTTCTGAGGGACTCTTTATAATGTGGGACCCAGAGGCCCTTTGTTTCTAGGAACTCTGCTGAATATATCCGATATCCAAGTCTGGTAACTTTCTTTTAATTTCTACTGTTTATTTTAAATACTGCTGAGTGTGAATTTATACTGTATTCCTTATTCTCCCATGTAACAACCTTTTTTATATATCTTTGTACATATCAAATATATTGCACTGCTAGACCTTTTCTAGATTAAATCTGCAATTTAAAAGTCAGCCTTGTCCATTTTAAAAACAAATCATAACTCCGAAGACTGTTTTCATAATCCATAAGTCCAGGTTCCAGTTTGCCGGTAACAAACTGGTGATTGCAGCGTTTATTTGTATGAGTATTGTAGAGCTCTGGAGTGCATTAAAACGGATCAGGGGGATGATTTGAATTTTCGCTTCGCATGCGTGCAGAAGCCCATTAAAGCTGGGTATAAATCAGCCTGTATACTATCGACTTCAAGCTTGCAATACTGCTAGAACGATCGAGGACAGAGGTGGGATTGATAGGTATCGGCCCTTCTCCTCTCTCTCTCCTGTCTGGTTCGTGACAAATCGGTGTAAGCGGTGGGATAGGGCAATTGCTGTAGCATTGCGGGCAAAGGTTTTGGTTGCTTGTCTGGTTGACATGCAGAGTCTCTGAAAGTTGGGTACCAATCATTTCACAATCTAAGCCTCCTCCTCGCTACGTGACATATCCTTCGTAGAATATCTATCCCTATTAACAATAAACCACATGTTATATAGGCATATAAACATGATGCAGCTTCTTTCTCTGGTCTCTCCAATATAATCCCGGTATACAAGCTTTCACATCAGCAGCAATATATTCTCTGTAGAATATCTATCCCTATTAACAACAGACTACATGTTATATAGGCATATAAACATGATGCAGCTTTTCTGTCCTGTGCTCAACTGTAAAATGGCTGTTGGTTACATTATACCTATGTTATATATCTCTAGGTCATGTGATGCTGGCGTCCAGTGAAACTTCTGCCCAAATGCAAAAGAGGGGACACGTGGTGACATCAGCAATGATTGGCTGCATGCTGACCTCTGCAGCAGGCATTTTGGTAAATTCAATTTTCCAGTGCTTTTTGTCAAAAATCAGTTTGGACTAACCCTATTCGATTTTGCTAAAATTGGGTCGATTTTAAAGTCCAGCTGATAGAGTTGAGCGAGCAGCACAAGTTTGAGGCGTGCAGTGTACTATTTGTACAACCTGCTTATTTCTCGTTCTATTTCTCTTCTCTTTCTATTTTTAGTATCTTTTTTGCCGTGCAACAAACAATTCATGAGTAATTCATACATGCTACATGCCTCTAAGGTGAGGAGGCTCATACTGTATAGTTAAGAGGTTGTACAGGGTTAGAAAAACATATCTGCTTTTCCAGGAATGGCAACACACCGGTCTATTGGTTATGTCTTCTATCACAGCTCAGCTCTACTGACTAAGGCTGAGCTGTAATAAGCCCACATGACCTGTGGACAGGGGTGGCATAATGATTAGAAAAACACGTCTGTTTTCTTCTAAAAACTGACAACCCCTTTAAATGACATCACCTGACTAATTTCATGAAGGCGGCACATCTAATAAACAATATCCTACTAATAATACGGACTCTAGTTAACATAAGGGTAGGGAAAAAAAGACGCTAAATAAGGCTGGGTCTCATTTAAATATGGGAACTTGGGCTGGTTTCATGTGGCTGTAGTAGAGCCATATTTTAGTGTCCTAATTATGGTGGCAATACCCAGAGTCCCTGTGTTTCTACTGAAGTTAACTTAGATCACCATTAGATAGAACTGTGATAAGTCTGGGTAATACAGCCATAATGTGGATGCTAAAATGTTGTAGGTTCATAGCTGTGAAATTTGCCATATAATGAATATCTTTACAATAGGGCAGCATGGTGGCTCAGTGGTTAGCACTGGGATCCTGGGTGCAAATCCAATCAACTACAACATCTGCATGGAGTTTCTCTGTTCTGTAGTTATTTGTGTGAGTATTCTCCCACACTCCAAAAACATGCTAAAGAAATGACTTAAAATACAAAATCTCAGAAAAAACATAACCTTAATAATTTGGATATCTTGAAGACTGTATTCTGCCTAGCTGTAGTTATGTTTATAGTCTGCTGACTTTACTCAGCTTTTATATAGTTTTTTGAATTATTATATTCTGAAGTTGCACTTTATCATTCTACTGGATTGAGTTGCGACCTTTGTGTTTTCTAATTGGGGGAATATATGTGGGACTTCTTATAATTCCGCATTGTATCAGGTTGCAATAGAGGTTTAATAGGAGGTACATTCAAGGGGGTCACCCATTTTAGAGCGGAGTTCCTGTTTGATAGGCAGGGCCATAAATATTAGGGTATCAATAGGGTCAGCTGCCGTTAACATTATAATCCTCATATAAGGATGCATATCCATAGTTTACTGGATCTGTAATTATGGACTCTGATGGCTAGTTGTCACCTCTGGGTGACTAATTTCAATGTATGAGGCTTGGTTACCTATTATGTATTATAAAGGTTATGTTTTAGGTTAGCCTCTTTCTGTTATTTTTTTTATGTGATGAATTAGCTTCTTATACTCATTATGGCCTTTCTGAAAGTCGACTAATCGGTGAATCTAATAGGTGACTTTGCATCGTGAGCCACCCAATATTAAGTTATGTACAGCGCTGGGGAATATGTATATGTGAGTAAAGTAAATCTCTGTAAATGTTGTAAGTCAGCTGTAACACTTGGGTATAAGTAACCAGAATACTTGCTTAATCGCCACTTTTTCTTTTCTTTATTGTGTATAGATTTAGATGGACTCAAAGCAACTTTAATAGAACTCTTTGGTGATCATAAAAGCAGTGAGATCATGGTCTCTTCACTATTTAAGGACAATGTTTTTACAAGCTAGAAGACATTCCCACAGAATCTATAGTTGGCTGTTCTCGCTGCTCCTGCAAGCTTAACAATAGAATCCTTCAAAAATAATAGCTCATCTACACTGGACATTCTTCCTCTAATTAAAGCGGTGTTTCTATGAGACTGATATTTAGAGCAGACTGGCAGATCACTTTATATTGTCTAAACAAGGAATGAATATGAACGCAATCTTTCAGAAATGTACTCTTAAATTACTCTTAAGTAGATCATTTGGCTTGCTTTCAGAAAAGGGATTGGGTGAAAAAGTAACTATTGAAAGTACTAAAAAGACATCATGTTTAGAAAATAAATATTGAAACTTCCCATTTAATGCTGAAATAAATGAACATTTATAATCTTAAATGGTATCCAAATTTGAATATACAGGATGAAAATGAATATTCATTTGGCTATCCACAAAGGATTGAGTATTTGTAGTACATTTTAGGAGGTATTCCAGTTATAGCAAGTGATGACTAAGACAGGCCATTACTTCCTAATAAGTCGGAGTCCGACTACAGTGGCTCCCACAATCATGAGAATTAGGAGATTGAAGCCCCTCAAGCTCTGTGTCAGACATGATTCCTAAAGTTATGAAAGTCTATGGACCCCTTATGGGAAGGATGTTGTCTTCCACAAGCACTGTTCATCATCCATAGGACAGAAAAGTAACTCTTTAACCCCCTAAGCACATGGCCTATTTTGGGCTTAAGGACGCAACAATTTTGGAAGGATTTTCATTTCCACTTTTCAAGAGCCATAACTTTTTTATTTTTCCGTCGACGCGGACGTATAAGGGCTTATTTTTTGCGTCGCGAAGTATAGTTTTTATTGGTACAATTTCTGGGTGCATATAATGTATTGTAAAACTTTTATTATTTATTTTTTGAGAGCAGGGAGAGAAAACTCATCAATTCTGCCATTGTTTTTTATTTTTATTTTTTACAGCGTCAATCAAACAGCATCAATGACACGATATATTTTTTCAGCGATTCGGTACGATTACAGCAATACCAAAATATTGTAATTTTTTTAGGTTTTTTGACTTCTGCACAATAAAACCCATTTTTTTTGCAAATTATAATTATTTTTGCCTTGTTGCATTCAAAGTCATATAATTTTTTAATTTTTCTATGGATGGAGCTCTGTGAGGGCTTGTTTCTAGCATCACAACCTGTAGTTTTTATTTGTACCATTTTGGGGTACTTATAGCTCTTTTGATCTTTTTTATTGCGCTTTTTTTTGGGAGTTAAATTAATAAAATAAGCATTTTGCCTCCCGTTTTTGTACGTTTCTTTGCTGCACAGGATAATTAGTGTTATAAAATTATAGTACAGGTTGTTACAGACGCGATGACACCATATATGTGTTTTTTCTTACATTTTTTTCATACAAATAGGGAAAAATGAGCAAAAGAGGTTTTAACTATTTTCTTTAAATATATTTTTTACACTATTTCTTTAGTCTTTTTACACAATTTATGTCCCTGTAGGGGACTTGTATCATAATACCTATGATCGGTATGGTAAGGCATTGCAGGACCAATGTACTGCAATGCCTTATCGCTAGTTCTAGCGATCATAGGCACTGGCATAGGAGGACGCCTGTATCGGGCGTCCTCTTGCCATGACAAGCTGTCGTCACTCCACAATTACATAACGGGAGTCCGATGATGTCACAGAGGGAGTGCCCTCCCTCTGTGAACCCCTTACATGCTGTGATATACATAGATTGTGGCATGTAAAGGGTTAACAGCGGGGGTCACTGTTCTGATGCCCCCAGCTGTTGCAGTGGGAGACCGACTATCAGTAATAGGCCTTAAGTACCAGCCTGCCATGACGTAACCTTACGTCCTGTGGCAGGAAGGAGTTAAAAAGCTGAAATAATCACCAGTGCCAAAGACCATAATATTCTTTTCCAAACAGAGGAAGAGCAGAAGTATTACGGATAAGTGCTATATAAATCACACATACGTGAGCGTGTGAGCTCAGTGAGTCTGCATGCTGTATTCTACGTGTACTGTGTCTTAAGTATGTGACTTGGGATTAGTGGAATTGCTGAGTGCAACTTTCCCTATTTTATTTGCATTTGTTTTTTGTTTTATATCAAGTCATAGTAATCTTTTAGTTTATATATTGTGCTATATTGTCTTTTTTGCCTAGAGGTTAAATACATTGTGCTAAGGGGATATATTGGGGAGTACATTGTTACATTTAAAAACATATTGTTACGTCTGTGCGGCGCACTAAAGTGCCACACCTTCATACGGGTGCAGGATTGTGTCCCATTAAAACTGCAAAGACTCACACAGCATTTGCATAGACCAATTGCACCTCTCGTGGCAATTCCGCCCCATGTGAGCCCAGCCATAATCTGCTTGTGGATTTCAATATCCATTGCTTTGCATAGGTGAGTAATTGGATTCGGGGATTACCCAATCAGGTTGTGATAAATTGCATCTGTTGAACTTCCTGTGTGCTTTCCAAACAGAGGAGAAGTAGTACAGATAAGTGCTATATAAATGGAACATAAGTGAGTGTGTGAGCTGTGTCTTAAGGTCCATTTACACACAGAAGATTGCACAGAAACTGACAGTTTTGAGCAATCATTTTGCATTAGGTACTAATGGGCTACCCAGCCCATTAGTAGCTAACTAGCTTCATTTGCATGTATGTAGAGAAGAATCGGTGTTGAAAGAATGTTATTAGCACCGCCTGCGGAGAACTCAGCGTGCGGTCCAATTCATCAGTTCCGATGGATTTTAAGCTGAGCTGGAGTCAGTGATGGCCGAAAAGTGCATGGTAAGTGCACGATGGACACACATTTACACACAACGATTATCGCTCAAAAGATGGCTTTTGAGCGATAATCGTTGTGTGTAAAAGGGCCTCTAAGTGTGTGATTTGGATTCAGGGACTTTGGAAAAGTAACTTTTATTTAATTACTGCCTATTTATTTTAATTTTTGCATATATTAGTTATCTAATCTATCTGTCCAATCCCTATTTAGAATGTGCTTCATGATTGCAGTACTTGAACAGCCGTTTGAAGGTGCATACTGCTGTACAAAATGTGTTATGCCTTTGGAAGCCCAGATCCTGGAACTTTGCTGTCGGCTACAGGTTCTAACACTTGGTGATGGGCTGTATCTTAATGGAGAGGCTGCAGCTGTGCTGGGGAAAAAGTGTTTAAACTAAGACTGGGGGGGAAGGCAAATGAAGAGCTAGAGGAGAAGATAGTGTAGATAATGACCTGGGACTAAAGGCAATTTACACACCGAGATATCTTTCAAAAGACTGAAAGGTCAGCGATTGTTTTGCATAAAGTACTAATAGGCACTAATTGCTATTAGTACTTTATTAGCTTAATTTGCTCTGTAATTAGCTCCATTGTTCGGCCACAGGCTCCCCGTGGAGAATTCAGCACCATGGACAGCTGACACAGCATGTGCAGTAATAAAGTTTATGTTGTCTCACCTTAGCTGGTCTCCAACTCCCTGTTCCCTTTCGCAGGCATGTGTTACAAGACTTGATTAGCCATCCGGTCAGACTGGTTTCTTTGTGCAAGTAGAATTCATAGTCGGGATAATGCTTGTATGTCACAAATTCCTGCTTTAATAATAGATGTGCAATTCATAGAAATAATGGAGAACGCGACACAGCATGTGGTCCTGCTGTTCTGCAGGGAAGGGGGAGGTGAGAGCTGGGAACAGTTGTAACAATGTTATCAGCTGTAATCAGCTCCCCATGGGCAGAGTAATGAGAATGGGGGTGGAGCGGTGGCTGTGTGGGGATTAGTACAGAAAGAAATGGCTGAGAAGTTAGTAAGGGATACTCTTAAAATAAAAGATAAGGAGACCTTCTAAACTGTATGGTGACTAATGCTAGAAGTCTGACCAATAAAGTTGGTAAAATAATGTCTGAGGAAAGCTACGACATAGTGGGAATAACAGAGAACTGGTTGGATGAAAGCTGTAACTGGGTGGTGAACTTACAGCCTGTTCAAAAGAGATCATAAAAATCGAAAAGGGGGAGGGTTTGTTTTTATGTGGGATGATATATGTGAGGGAGATGCACATGTAGAATCTCTATGGATTCATAGAGGGAAAAACAAATAAAATCCTAAATACATAAAGCAGCAAATCACAATAAGAAAATTATTATGAGGGACTTTCCGGATATAATCTGTGAAGCTGAAACCTTGGATCTCAGAAAGGTAACATGTTTCTGTCAATAACTAAAGATAATTACTAGAGATGAGCGAACGTACTCGTTTCGAGTAATTACTCGATCGAGTACCGCCATATTCGAGTACCTCAGTACTCGAGTGAAAAGTACTGGGGGTTGCCGGGGGGCGCCGTGGGTGAGTGGGGGGTAGCAACGGGGAACAGGGGGGAGCCCTCTCTCTCTCCCTCTCCCCCCCACTCCCCACTGCAACCCCCCACTCACCCACGGCGCCCCCCGAATTTTTTCGCCTGAGTACGGAAGTACTCGAAAATCGCGGTATTCGGGCGAAAAAGGGGCGTGGCCGAGCACATTTGCTCATCTCTAATAATTACCCTACCCGATTTGTTAAAGTATAAACTAGAGGGATGGCCATTTTGGACTTCATACAAACCTGACAGAATATCAGGGGTGCAGGTCGTGCGGCACCTGGGAGACAGAGACCATAATATAATAAATTTACACGTGTCTTTCATAAGAGATATTTATTGGGGAGCTACGGAAATTCTAAGAAATGCTATCCTGGAGTACCTCAAGGAAACTGGCTGCCTAACTCTTTATCAGCATGGGTTTATGAGTGATCGCTTCTGTCAAACTAACCCGATCAGCTTCTATGAGGAGCTAAGTTCTAGACAGGACCGGAGAGAGTCACTGGATCTTGTGTATCTGGACCTTTCCAAAGCGTTTGATACTGTGCTGCATATAAGGTTGGTATATAAAATGAAAATGCTTAGTCTGGTGAGAATGTGTGTAAGTAACTGGCTCAGTGTTAGAAAGCAGAGGGTGGTTATTGATGGTATATACTCTGATTGGGTCACTGTTTTGGGCCTTATTCTTTTCAATATATTTATTAATGACCTGGTAGAAGGATTGTACAGTAAAATATCAATATTTGTAGATGATATAAAACTATGTAAAGTAATTAACACAAAAGAGGACACAAGGTGGTTGCAAGAGGATCTGGATAAGTTTGGGGCTTGGCCAACTGATAGATGTAAGGTTCTGCACATGGACAGGGGAGATACATGTCCCCATTACACACTAAATGGAAAACCACTGGGTAACACTGACATGGAAAAGGACTTGGGGATTTTAGTTAACTGTAAGCTTAACTGGAGTAACCAATGTCAGACAGCTGCTACCAAGGCAAATAGGATCATGGGGTGCCTCAAAAGCGGTATAAGGGCACATGACGAGAACATTGTTCTTCCTCTTTACAAATCACTGGTTAGAGCACTCATGGAAGATTGTGTACAGTTTGGGGCACTGGTACTCAAGAAGGACATATCAGAGCTTGAGCGGGTACAAAGGTGGGTAACTAAAGTAATAAATGGAATGGGCGGACTACAATACCCAGAGAGGTTATCAAAATTGGGGTTATTTAGTTTAGGAAAATGATGGTCTGAGGGATTACCTAAAAACTATGAATAAATACATCAGGCGAGATCTCATAATACAGAGATCTCTCCCATGATCTGTTTGTACCAAGGACCGTGACTGTAACAAGGAGCATCCTCTACGTCTAGAGGAAAGAAGGCTTCTACACCAACATAGAAGGGTGTTCTTTACTGTAAGAGCAGTGAGACTATGAAACTCTCAACCTAAGGACGTGGTGATGGCGAACTCGATAAAAGTGGTTAAGAGGGGCCTGGATGCCTTTCTGGGCCGTTACAATATTACATGTTATAGTCATGATTTACTTCAGAAGGGTTGTTGATCCAGGGATTGTTCTGATTGCCAAATTGGAGTCAGGAAGTTTTTTTCCCTTAAATGCGGAAAATTGGCAACCTCATTGTTTTTTTTTTGCCTTCCTCTGGATCAACATTGAGGGGTAATAGGCTGAACTGAATGGACACATGTCTTTTTTCGGCCTGACATACTATGTTACTATGTATTTTTACTTTTGATGTTACAAAATACATAAAACAACAGCCACCAGTGAGAAATGTAAAATAATGAAATCTGAAAATGGTGTTTCTGAACAGCTGCAGTGCATTGGGTTGTAGTTATGGCAAGAGCAAGTTTAACCCCTTGAGAACGCCCCCCCCCCCCCAAAAAAAAATCATAACTAGAGATGAGTGAGCACCCTCGTTTAAGGCTGATGCTCGGTCTTTTCGAGTAACTGATTACTCGTCCAAGCACCATGCGGTGGGGCAGCGGGGGCGTGAGTGAGAGAGATCTCTCTGTCTCTCTATCGCCTCCCACCCCCCTGCTCTCCCCTGCTCCCCCCTGGATGGTGCTCGGACGAGTAATCAGTTACTCGAAAAGACCGATGCTCGCTCGAGCATCAGCCCTAAACGAGCGTGCTCGCTCATCTCTAATCATAACTCTTTTTCCATCAACATAACTGTGTGAAGGCTTGTTCTTTGCAGGACTAGATATTTATTAAATACTGATACAAATTTAGGTGCCTTTACCACACAATCAACACCACTAATTAACAATAAATTAGCTTTACATAGTAATATTTACAATGACAGACAACACAGGTAGTGTTAGTACCATTACATGTTTCTATTACATGTTTGTGAACATTTTCAGTCTGTACACAGCATTCAACCCTCTGAGCTCATCTCCAACTGTCCTCATCCATGAAGGCCCAATATGTCACAATTTTTTTTACCCATGGTCTTCTTGTTCCCTGTATGAATACACCTATAACATCTGTGTTAACTGCATTTTTTATGCTCCCATAGACTTGTATGTGCGAATCTGATCCTGTAATTATGGAAATTGACCAAGCCTTTTTCAAGGTTACTATGTGTTGAAGCCTTTACTTGTTAAGGCCCATGGAGGAACTTAAGCGCCATTTACACACAAAGATGATAGCTCAAAATTCTTTCAAAAGATAGGATGACTGACAGAGCGATAATTTTGCATAAGCTACTAATGAGCACTAATGCTCATTAGCAGCTTATTACCTTCATTTTCATGTAAATGAGCCTCCCTGAGCTGCATGCAGAGAACAGCAGGTGGTCAGTTATCTGCATACAGTCCCTTAGTTCTGCCGCAGAACTGCAGCTGAATACAATGTTATCAGCACTCCTGTGAAGAACCACAGCGTGTGGTCCCTGCTATCAGCTGCCCAACCTAACGATGCATTTTAAACTCAAATAAGAATCATTGTTTGAATGAAAAGCAAATTATGGTAGCATTTACACGTAACGATTATCACTTAAAAGACATCGTTTGAGCGAATTTCGAGCGATAGTCGTTGTGTGTAATTGGCGCTTTAGATTTCTAGATGATAATGCGACCCCCAATTTCTATTCCTCCTGGGTCCTATGGTTGAATTTCAGGGTGTTACTGGCGTTTTCTGACCTGTTTTCCAGATATTCTTATGTGTCCCCTCTTCTTGCTCACAGTTTATTGCCAGGTCAACTGGCCACCTCCGCCATCGAGCAGAGGCAGCCGGAACTTGCACACTTGCTTCTGACTCTTTCCTCCACATCTGGTGACCAGGATCTCTGAAGTCCATGTGCACTAGCTCCCAGCCTGGTCACCACTACCGCTGCGCTCTGCTATTTATTTCAATAAAAGGCTTCTGTGCAGCCCTTTAACTGAGTTCTCGCCTTCGCTACCATCCCTTTCTTTTTCCTATTATTTTCTCTTTTCTAATATTTCTTTTTTCTACTTTGTACTATTAAAATCCAGCTATTATGCTAGTGTACATTCTTTCCCTTCTGCTGTAGCCACAGTTTGATAACTATTGGTTATACCATGCTAGTATTATCTAATTTGCTAATTTTTACTTGTATTGTATATACTGTATGGACATGGTGATTTGGTCTCTGCTCTTTCTATGTCTTCTTTACCTGAATGTGTTTTTTCTTTTAAAGAAGAGAAAAATCTAAATTAACAGAAAATCATGCAAGTCACTTCCATCTAGCTATCAATGTACATTCCTTCCTGTAATAATCTCTAGTTCAGTGGTGGCAAACCTATAGCAGGTGTGCTAGAGGGGGCACTCGGAGCCCTCTCTGTGGGCATGTGTGCCGTTCATTACTAGTTCTACTAGAAAGTCAGAGGATCACAGGACCGGGCTGCTCCCCTCCCCCTCTCCATTTGCGCCTGAGGACATTTCTCACATCACCCGCCCCTCTTTCCAGCATGCCAATGGGAGTGCTCCCTCCCTGTCTGGGGTAAGGCTCACAGAGTGAGGGTGTGGCGAAGGTGATTCCCATGGTGAAGTTAGAGGGCACCTTAGCTTACAGCGTGGCATACCTGGATGGGAGCAGAGCGCTCGGGTCACATTGATTGATAAAAAATGATATTCTAGGATTACCCCTTTAAAAACACATTGGGCTCTACTTTATATGTCCATGTAGTGCGCTACAGTGGAATTTGGCTCAGTAAGATGTGTTAATTATAATGTTACATTATTATTACATAATTAACACATCTATATGAGAAATATTTTGGGTTGATTTATTGCAGGTTACTGTACAGAGGCAGGATATGTGAAGCACCTGAGAATACATAGTATATGTAAGCATTACATAACATAATTACATGGCAGCGATGCTTGTGGTATTTCTTTTAAGACAAAAGATGTTAATGTATGCGTTTTTTTCTTAAACTAAGACCTCAGTATTCAGGCTAAATGGCCGTGTTGGCACTTTGCGATAAATAAGTGGGTTTTGGGTTGTACTCTGGGCCCTCGGTCTCTAAAAGGTTCGCCATCACTACTGCAATAACACATTCTGCTTGTCCACAGTGTGATGAACGGCACGCACTCACTGTATAGTCTGCATACTGTACTTAAGAGGTTGAGCAACTATGCAAACACTATAATGATGTCTAGTTACAATATGCTTTATTTCCCATTCTTATCGCAGCTGCCTCCTCTGTTCTGCTGGTTGATGGACGCAGCAAGTTCAGGTAATTTCAGTTGTGGGATGTGGTCTTTATAGCAGGCAAATTACAGTAATTTGATGTAGGAAGAACTAAATCTATCAGAATGTATTGCAGCTCATAGTTTTGCATTACCCAGTTGGGGTAATAACCGTAATTTGAATGCAGCTCTTGGATATAATACAGAACATAAAAAAATGCAATTGCAATATAAATTTTTATGTAGATTAACTGTATTTATAAACTTTTAAAGCATATTCAAAAGTAGAATTATGAATATGTGATTGTGTTAATGCAAAGTCGAAGATAATATTTCTCTTTAACAATTTTTATAACGGCTCAAGCCCAGTCAGCGTTGGTGGATTTTTGCTCTGGTTATAGTGAGCGAACAACAAAAAAGGCAATTTTTTTAAAGAATAGGAGTATTCTAGAAACTGTAGGATAAGGAAAATCTTTAGTGTATATTAGAATATACTATATTCTATTTCTTCAGATATGCCCTGATATGATAAGTCAGAGCGCTGTAAAATATGTTGCTTCCAATTAGAGACATCATAGAGATTTTGAATAAAATGAAGGTGTTTCCACACAATAAACATTTATCGCCTATCCCAGTGCTGGCATCCGTACTAATCACCAGTGCAGGTGTTCACGATTCCTCCTTCTACCTCACCTCCACAATTGTTGTAGAGCATTGATGAATAGGTGACTTTGAACCTCATACTAATAAAAGTAGGTGAACCCAGCTCTGGAGACCTAAGTGACCTCATATTTATCACTTCTCCTGTGGAGTGGTGTTAATTGCATGAAATTCCTTTATAACCCCTTGCAAAAGTGACAAGACAAAAGTGCAGCCATGTGCTATATATGGTCACATTTGTATTAGAAACAGTCGACAAACATTTTATCAGTATGTGTAGCTTTGTCAATTATTGAACACAATGACTGATTTACCATTGAGAAAATAATTCAGATGTTACTACTAATATGGCAGTACTTCCTATTTTAACTGTACCAAAATGGGAAAAATGCCAATATTTCTTTAAGTAAATAAAGTAAATATAAATTTCCAAACGTTGGCTGCTCAACTGATGTCTGATTTATTTACTTATGGCCTTTTTTATGCTTTGAGTAAAAATCCTATTTAATGAAAGGATTTAGCATATGATCCCTTCCTTACTTAATATCACAAAAAGAGCCTTGCTTAAACTCTCCTCCCACCGTGTTTTGCTCTGTGCTGTCTTTCTATCTCAGCATCCGAATCTCCAAATACCATATTCAGATAGAACTTTGAACTGAAGCATCAGCTTTAGGCTTTTTCCCACGAGCGTATATCAGCCGCCGTTTTCACGGCCAGCCGATATACGCTACGTTGAAAAAGATAAAACTGGTCAATAGGTGCACAAATCAAACATTTGTGCGCCTGTTCAGATGGCATGGGTCCCGGCGCATATACGCTGATACTACCATGCCATCGACCCTTTCCCCTCCTTCCCCATCGCAGGCTCACCTCTGCTCTCCTCTCCATTCGTTCTTTGCAATGGGAGGGGTGGGGCGGAGCTAAGCACCATCTCATCCCGCCTCCTCCCACTGATGGCTATAGACAAGGGGCGGGAGCTTGGCTCTGCCCACGTTCCACCCCTTGTCCACCGCCAGCAATGGGAGGAGGCAGGGCAAGCCAGCACTTAGCTCCGCCCCGTACCACCCCCTCCTCTTGCAGAAAACCAGTGGGAAGGAGAGCAGAGGTGAGCCTGCATGGGGGGAGGAGAGCAGAGGGAGGGAGTTCATCGGTCACGCTGCTAAACTCCCTCCCACCTCCGGCCGCTGTCATGGACTCCCATTGGAGACCATGCAGCGGCCAACATTTTCCAGCCCAAAAGATAGTTCCAGGACTATCTTTTGGGCCCAACATAAAAACGCCCGGCGCTATATTGGCCAGCCGGCTGCTTTTACGTCTCAGGAATACGCCCATGTGATCTGATGCATTGGAATCTAATGCATCAGATCATAGCGTATATCAGCCGGCTGTGAAAACTGACGGCTGATATACGCTCATGGGAAAAGCCCTTAATGTGTGAAAAGGAAACCACTTTGGTTTCCAAAGTCCTTTACTTTGGAAAGACCAAAAAGTATAGTCAATTATGCTATCATGACTTCCAAAAAACATATATGAAAAGCAGGTCAAACTAAAGTTTGCCTAATTAAAGTTAATGGTTCCGTTCTGGGCTCTGTTTGAGTACCATTTTTTTTGGCAATTTAGACACCGAGATGGAACGGCACAGCATAGAGCAAACCGCTGTGCGAATATAGTAAAAACTCTGCACACCTCAGAATCCCATCAGAACTAATATTTTGTATCCCTCTATAAAAAGTTTCCGACTATTGACAGCTAATTATGTAACATATTAAACTTAAGCTGCACAAATTCCGTTAGACAGCATACTTCAATGAACTTTAAGATACTGGTAATAAGTTGGTGGGATTCCTTACTTTCTACATGACAGTTCCCGCTGCATTTGTTACCTAACAATGTCACTTTCATTTATCATTTTTGTCTCCTTATACAAAACAGACCTTGCGATAGAATCATAGAGATAGGAAGGAAAGAGTTACCATTTCCATCTTCAATTGTGTTTTTTTTCCACAGGATGTTTGAAAATTACTTATTCAAATATCTGTCTGCTGAGTTAACATCTAGCGGTGGGGGGAGTGTGACAAGTCAGGGTAGAGGGACATCCAGACAGTGTCAGTGCGGGTTTACCTTGTAGCCGGCATATCAAGCATTAATAAATGTTTACCTAGCAAAGGAAAATGCAAATATATGCAACAGTTCAAAAATAACTGCTATCCTTGCAAATGCATTTAATGTTCGGAAATGCAGCTATCCTGGGACAGCCATTATTTATTTTGAATGGTTTCCAGTCCCTCTAAGAAGTCTTTGGAAACAGTGAGATCTTTCATCATCTTTGTCATGTCTTAACCTTTTATTATTAGTATTATTTTTGTTCCTTTTAGAGGACTATAAAGTTGTGTAACAAAGGTTTTCCGGTTAACCTTTCCACGCCAAATTTGCCCAACTTTTTTATATAGTTGTCCACAGATACCTTCAGTGCCTCAAATCACCAGGCAATAAATAGATTTAAGAAAAGCAAGGTCACAAAACAATTTTGAAGGCCAGGGCAGACACACATTTAATAGTGCGGTGGTTAGCAGAAGGAACCAGAAACAGATTTAAAGGGTTTTCCAGGACATTTAAAAAATATTTACAGGCTTAAATGGTGTAAAATAAAGAAACAAAAAAGAATACTCACCTATTCCGGCGGCACGCCATCCAGCGCTGGAGCCCACAGTGCCTGCCTCTTAAAACCCAGAGGAAGCGGGCAGTCTTATGCCGTTCATTGTGCATGTGACTGTTCAGCCAATCACAGATTTCAGCAGTGATTTTTCCATGGCTGCTGAAGCACTGTATGGGGAGCCCTGGAATAGTTGAGTATTTACGAGTATCTTTTTTTTTTATTTAACTCTATTTTAAGCTCTTAGAATTTTTTTTTTATTGTCCCAGTAAACACCTTTAAAACTGTTGATATTGGGGATTAACCTGATAGTCTGGGGTAGCATATCACAGAGAACTAATGCAGCTTGAGAAAAATGGAGACGGGAGAAATATAGTATATTTACGGGATATCAGTCTAAGATCATTAGTAGAACGGAAAGCATGGGCAGGGTAGTAGACAGATGAGGGAGGAGATATAAGGCGGTGCAGCACTGTGGAGAGCTTTATGGATGATAGTGATGAGTTTAATTGTTTTCTATAGTGAGTGGGTAACAAGTGCAGGCACTTAAATATAGGGAGCGAAGATCATAGTCAAATAGTCTAAGACTGCTGACAAGCTGCAGAAGGCGGAGCCCTATATATGGAACCTATACAACAGTGTATGGAGATTGTATGGCTTCTTAGAACACAGCTACATGACCTCTGTGTGCTATTGTACAGGACCATTGCGCTGTCATAGAGCCTACATACACTGACATACAGGCTTCATGAGGTGCTGTATGTATGGAGATATTCTTCCCGAGGAGAACAACACTAAGACTGTCTCTTTATGGTAGTTCACCTGACTTTTTTGTTTTCCATTGCTGATCTGTATATAGGAATTAAGTGACCTAGACTGTAGCACCTTATTTATAGATTTACTTTTAGGGATTGGCCTGGGTAAAATTACACATCCTGGATTGGCTACCCTCCTAGTCATACAATCATTGCCTAGTGCCTACAGTTAGAGACCCAGGATGCTCTAGAGGTGCAAGTCTAATATTTACGTGTAGGTTTGCCTTTTACACAATATTGGCAATTAAACAGCGCAGAGTAAAGGTTTTGCATCTTACTTTGCACTTCACAACAAAAACTAAAATAAATCCTTAGGTAACTAATTTCACTTACAGCTTAAGTTGATTTCCCACATAAACACTCTTATAGCATCTCAATTAGACATGCCATAGTTGTTGGGACCGCCATCAATCTTCAGGAACAAGACGTATCATTCTCTGTTTTGTGAAAATAGCAGCTGCATATGCACTGTGATGAGAGTGGATAATAGAGAGCGAGGTATTTGGTCCATTGGGATTTGTAGTGACCAGAAGTGGTCACTACATAAACTGTATAATCTAGTTTTGTAAGATTGTTATTTTGTAATATAATTATGTTCACTTTAAGAATATTACTAATACAATGTGTTTGGTGATTAGAGAACCAGCAAGCCCCAAACCCCCTGAGTGTACATTGTGACTCTGCATTCTTAGGTTTCCGTCTAGCCCTATGCTCATGGGAGGACCCAGTATCCATATATAGACCCACCCAGTTCTGGAGAGTCAGTCATTTAGCTGGTGAGGACTACCTACAGCTTTATCCCTAAGGGCTCTTTCACACGAGCATATATTGGCCGCCGTTTTCACAGCCGGCCGATATACGCTGCGGATTCAAATGCATCAGATCCCATTGCCGTATTGACGCTGCATAAAAGCCCCCGGCCAGGCCAATATAGCGCTGGGCGCTTTCATGCCAGGCCGAAAAGATAGTCCTGGAACTATGTTTGTGTCCGGAATATGTCAGCCGCTGCATGGGCTCCTATGGGAGCCAATGACAGCGGCCGGAGAAGGGAGGTGGGAGGAAGTTTATCAGTGTGATTGCTAAACTCCTTCCATCTTCTCTCCTCCCCTCCAGTTGTTTGCAATGGGAGGGGGCAGGGCAGAGCTTAGTTCAGCCCCCGTTTCGGCCCCTCCCATTGCAAACAGTCGGAGGGAAGAAAAGAGGAGGTGAGCTGGCGAGGGGGAGGGAAGAGGAGGCAATGGCATTGCGACCTCAGCATATATGTGCCGGGGCCCATGCCATCTGAACGGGCGCACAAACATTAGATTTGTGCGCCCATTCACATGTTTTTACGGCGGGCACACGTAAAAACGCCTACGGCTATGTGAAGGAGGCCTAAGTCTGAGAAAAGAGGGAAAGGTGCCAGATACAAAGCTTATTGTTTCTCAGGGCCACAGTTAGACACCCAGACAAGCAGTATGGGAATTTTTGTAAGAAAAGTGGTATCTCTTGCCACCAAACTCTGTACTTGAATATATGGACATGGACTATGTGGAACACTATCTTGTTCACCTGAACCTCCAATAAAAAAAAAAAAAATCAGTTTTGCTGTTTAACCCTTTCCCTGACTCCTGGAGCTCCTTCCCACTAGGGGGAACCTGCACCACTCTACACTGCCAACACCTAACACCAAGTTCCTCCACTATCATTCTTTATTTGTAACATGACTGGGTGGGAGTCAAACTACAAAGCTGCCCTACACTCTGGTATACAACAAATTGGCATCACGAAGTACAACCACCATTACTTTCACTTCTGACATAGCCGGATGGGAGTCAGAGTATATTAGCCACTATGAACTCAAGCTGATCCCAGGTCCAGCTAGTTGCAGATTGAATAATCAGAACAATCTTAGTCCTTTCTTGTAATTTTCCTATTAAAAGGATATATTGACACTTATTTGTAAGATGTGACAATGTATTTGTCTTCTTTTATTAGTTTTGTTTGTTACAATGAACTGTCAATGGTGAAGTGTGGGAGTAGAGGGACACTGTAAAAGATGTGCACGTCATCACACTCGAAAGGCCAGGATGAAGTGTATGTAGATATGAAACAGCTGCCATGACTCTGGAGTCCTGAATATGTTTATTTTAAAAGAATGAGAATAAAGAATTATGTAATGGTGAATGCCACAATGTTTTAGTTTAGTTAGTTGAAAATCTAAGTATGCATTGAGTATCACCAGATTGGCTCCAGGCTTTCCTGAAATTTGATATACAGAACCTCAGCATTGCCAATATATCTTATTCTGTGATAAGGATATGTATGGTGACTTTACATGAGTTCTTTCTACCAAGAAAAGCGCTAGGGCCTTTTTCGTTGCTTTGGTAGGCAGGTAGGCAGGGCAGTGTGTAGGCAATTTGGCCAGCAGGTCAAACATCAAAAAAGCGCACCTCCTCATCATTAATGTTTACAATGTTAATAATTCTGCATAATTAAGTCAATGTAAAGAAATAGGTTTCTTACAATTTAAAAGGGGTTATCCAACTTAAAAAAAAAAGTAATCACCCGTTGTTTCCTCTTCAGTCCTGAAGCTCTGGTGGTGACTTCTGGTTATTTTTTGTTTTATAATAATTGCAGTAGTTTTTATTTTTTTCTTTTGCCAGATAACCCTTTAACCCTCTGCAATCCAATTCAGGATTCAGAGTTTCCTAGGGGGCTTTCTCTTTCTGCTATTATACAATGGAGCCATCTGCTGGCTAGAGCCAGTACTGCAGTATGTGACATGCCGGAGAGGCCCCCGACAACAGAGCGGCCAGTAATCTACAGTAAGAATACCCTGCCGGACGTCTACTGATGTCGGAGCTGTACAGCCTTCAATCAGAATGTCTTTAGACGTCAGATTGGAAAGGGTTAATATAGAACTGGACAGTGAAATGCGGCCGCAGTCCACAATCCAATGTAAATAGTATTACTTAGTGAGGCTCCACATTACTATTACAACAAGGAATCACTGCCCTCCCCCCAATCTGTTGTACATGTAACATCTAGCACAATGATTATATCTCTTTGTTTACATTGTGGTAAATTTCCATATAAATTGGTAGAATAAGCTGTAAATTTCTTGTTGGGTTTTAAGTACTTTTACAGGCTATTAATTAAAGTTCCATAACAGTTACATTTAATTGATTTCTTTTCATATGGTAGATTGGAAATAGGCAGTTTTTGTAATTGTGACATTTGGCACAGCTCAGACTTTTATGGCCTATCAGAATACATCATACAATTCTGATGAGTGTTGGCATACCCAGAGGCCTTTGTTTACAGGAGGGGGTCGATGGACTGATAGAGGAAGCACCTGCCTTTGTCAAGCACTTAAAGGGATATTCCCATCATGCGATCCCCATTCTAATGTGCTGCAAATATGAAAGCAACGCATTCACCCATTACATGCCTATTTCAAAAATGCCTCCTTCTCTTGAAAAGCTCTAGCATTCTTTCAAGTTTATTTATTGCTCATTGCTAGAGAAACCGACCACCTCTGCTATGGAGTGGTGACGGCCAGAGCTTCCGCTCTGCTAACTCCATATGTGATGCTCTGCTGGATGGCCGGATTCCTGGATTGCATGTTCACTAGCTCCTGGCCTGGCCACCAGCTAATACTGCACTCTGGTTTTTCTTTCCATTGATTGCCATCTAGGCTGCACAAACAAGGCTTAAAGGGGTTGTCTTGCGGCAAACATCAAAATTTTACTTTACCCCATTCCCCCTGTCACCCCCCTGGCATAAAATAGCAATTTAAAGCGGTTTTTAAACCACTTTCACCAGGCAGAAGACTGCACAGCGCAAGCGCGTCTAAAAAAGCAAGAAGCCAGCGAAATTAGACGGAGCCATGGAGACGGGGACGCTAGCAACGGAGCAGGTAAGTGAATAACTTCTGTATGGCTCATAATTAATGCACGATGTACATTACAAAGTGCATTAATATGGCCATACAGAAGTGTATAACCCCACTTGCTGCCGCGAGACAACCCCTTTAACAATGTCTTCTTCACATCGCTCTTTTTTTTTTACTTTCTGTCTGCTCAAACTGCCCACACTGTCTTCAGTACACTCTACTAGTTCCCTCCTTTGCACTTTCTTGCTCCGTCCCTATCCTCTCTCACTGCTTTCTTCTTTCTTCCTCCTATTCCTGGAGTGGACAAATGAGCTGCATATGGGGCGCAGAGAAGCAGCAAAAGACAAGAATGATATTTAATGTGCCCTCATACCCTCGAAGGAGTCGGTGCCCTGGGCAGATTTACCCCATTGCCGGTGCTAGAATCGACCCTGTTGTTGGTATTTTCAGCAGATTCATGGCCACTAAGTCTATTTATAGTAGTGACATTAAAGTGTTTATTTGGAAAACTGCCTTAGCATAGTCTGAACCCTTACATGATATGCTATTGTCATACACAACCATCATACACTTATTTTAGATGAAGTGTGACTAGGGCATTTTTGCGGGAATGGGCCTGTGGATCAGCTTTGTCAGTTTCTTCATTCTGATGTCATTATCTAATATGTCTGAACACAAAACAGCCTTGCTGCCACAACATTTGCCTATTTTCTTGCCACATTTATCGGTCATGTATAAAAAATAATATCGAATTAAAGGGAACTTGCCAAATCCCCACAGCACCAAAAACTAATGCCCCTTTTACATGAGCCAATTCTCGTCTGAACGAGAGCACAAACAAGTGACATCACCGCTAATTCGTTTGCAGTTGTTCGCACTTGTGCAGCCTGTTTAGATAGGCAGATCATCATTGAGAATTGTTCCCTTCTCACTTAGTGTTTCACATAGGAATGTGAATCGCTGAGCGGGGAGTGTTTAAACAGAAGGGGAATTGAATGAGCTGCCGATGATTTTTATACAAGCTGAAACTGAGCGACAGATAGAAAGTGAACGAAAAGTGCACAATGGCTCACGTTTAGATGTAAGTGAATTTTGAGCAACAATCATTACGAGTAAATGGGCCTCAAGTTATAATGCTGTTAGGGAACGTGACAAAAAGCCAGGGGATGAATTTTTTCATACTCACCCATTATGTGATCCATCAATGTCCTGGTCTGAAGTCTTGACACGGCACGAAAATTTGACTCTTTTCAGGGTCCCGTACGTGTTCTCCTATACAAGTCTAGAGAGTACGCATGGGACTCTGAAAAGAGTCAGATTATCTGCCCCAAGGCAAATTAAGAGTAGGACACCAGTGGATCGCGAGAGCGAGTGAGTTTAAATACCTCACGCGGCTCCTTGTCACATCCCCTAACAGCACCATAACATAGTTTATGGTGCTCTGGGAATGTTACAGGTTTCCTTTAAATTGGTCACTTTTTTGTAACTAAAAAAAATAGCTGTATTTTAGGGCACCTTCACACTGGCGATAAAATCATGCGAGATTTGTGCGTTGCCTGGCGCACAAATCTCACACAAATATGAGACTCATTCTTTTGAATAAGTTAATTCCCATGCAGAAAACAAACAGTAGCATGTTCATTCTTTTGGCGCTGTGGCCCATTGAAACGAATTGGAAAACATCACTATCCTCTGCCATGGCTGTGACAGCTACAGCACGAGATTCCTTCAGCGATCTTCTCCCATTGATTTCAATGGGGCTGGCTCCATTGGAAACAGTGGAGAACAGCACAATCTCCTGCCAGGGCTGTGACAGCTGCAGCAGGGGATTCCTTCAGTCGTGTTCCATATGTTTTCAATGGGACTGGTGGCAGCAGCACTGGCCCCATTGCAAACAATGGAAAAACATGCCATCTCCTGCCTCGGCTGTAACAGCCACAGCGAGATGAAGGGAACCCCGCAGGGATGCAATGCAGTTTCCCTCACCAGTGTGCAGGAGCCCTTAAAGGGGTTTTGTCATAAAAAAAAAATAGTCACCTATTCCTCCCCAGTCAGTCTCCTTACCACATTTTCTCCTGGCTGAGCTTCTGCAGTGCCACCGGGGTCACCTCACCACATGCTGGCCGGCTTGTTATGAAGCCTACATTCCTCACATTCCTTCCGGCTGGGTCAGTGAGGTTCAGGTCCCTGTGCTGTAGCGTTCCCTGGCTAGGAAGGAATTGCAATCTGTTTCAGAGACAGCTCGCATGAGCAGCCTCTGAAGTAGATCGGCACTCCCCCTGCTGGCCTGTGAGCTGTGACGTTATGTACATTGGCGGGTAGGGAGACAGGACAAGATAGGGGAGGGGAAGATCTGGTAAGTAGACTGATGGAGAGGAATAGGTAAGTATAGAATTTTTCTTTTCTTAATGACAGAACCCCTTTAAGGCTTAGGCTGCTTTCACACATGCGTTGGGGCTCAGTTCAGAGTTTCCGTCTTTCTGCTCCATTTTGGTTGACAGAAACTGATGTAAAATAATTTTTTTCTGCATTGATTTCAATGGGGTTTCAAAAAAAAGGAAAGCAAACAGAAAGACTTCCATTTGATTCCATTCCATTAGGTTGCAGTTTTTTTGGATGGAAAAATAATGCTGCATTTTTATTGTCAAAAAAATGGAGACCTAATGGAATGGAAGCAAATTGAAGCCAACTTTTCAATTTTTTTGAAACCCCATTAAAATCAATGGGCAAAAAAACTGAGTGTTTTTGGAGGAGATAAACTGAAATTAAACTGAAAAACACTGGATTAGAGAGATGGAAGCCTTGAACTGAACCCTAACACAGGTATGAAAGCATCCTTATAGGTAGAGAGCTGACAAATGAGAAACGTAAAATGTCTGTTATCTATAATCAATGGTGTTTGTGTTACTTATTTATAAGAACCGCAGGCAGAAATCTAGGTAGAAATGTAAAGTGTCTATATCAGGGTGTGTGCTAATGTTGCTGCACTTCCTCTTTCCAACAACAGCTGAAAACTCAGAAGATAGAACAAGAAAGTTGGTAAAAGCTAGTAAACTGAGTGATAACATGTTTACTAGAAATATTATAGCATGTAATTCATTTTGGTAATTTTTGACATTTTTTTCTTCATGTCTGTTATTTGCAAGAGACCAAGAGCTAACAGTGACACAATCTGTACCTGCATCTGACTATACAGGCTTGTTTTCTCTTCTCAAGAAATTCCTTAGGAAATAAGAAACTTGCATATTACAGTCTTATACCCTATCACAATGTAGTGAGCTGGAGGAATCGGCTTGGGTTCACGATGGCTAATGTGCTCCGACTCCCATCTGCTATGCTACAAGTAAAATATGAAATGGTGGATGATGGTGGTTATAGTTTGTGACGCCATTCTGTAGCAGGTCGGAGTGTGGGGCAGATTGATAATTGCACTCCCACCTCGTCAGGCTACAAACACAATTTATGGATGGTGGGGGTTGTGGTTCCTGCTCCTGGGGGGCGGTGTAGTATGCCACGTTTCACAACCACCCAGGATGTGCTGGATCTGTAACCTGCAGATCTCGCATAATAAACGCCCAAGCTGCATCAAAACAATAATAAACCAAAAAACATGGGAACTCTTTCCCATCTAAATAACCTCAGGGACGGGGACCTGCCTACACGCAGGCAATTTGTCTTGACAAGGATGTACCTGTCCTCGTACCTCGGCCCTTAGTTAACCATACGTGAGACAGGGGAAACATAAGAAACGCAATTGAAAAGAAACACAAACTTAGCTGAGATGTAGCAGGCAAATGAACGATACAGAAGTGAGCTCTGACTGAGTTCCCAGTTAGAGCTAGACTGAAGATTCAATGGCAATTCTGTCCAGCAAGAGCCAGACTAAATAGCCAGGATAATTATCCACAGGTACAGCTTAAGCATGTCTTACCTAATACCACACTCACCCGGGCCAGAAGATGGAGAACCACCTGCAAAACCTGCACCAGACTATCAGCATGGCAGCAATCCTAAAACCACCACAACACTACGTAGATCAGATAGTAATGAAGAGCTACAGAAGTTGGGTTACGGGTGAAACAGAAAAAAAATCACTTTTATTGCAGTTCTAGGTGCAGCGTCCCAGGAGCGGGCCCACAGCCGAGGAGACAGTGGGGTAGAGAAAGGCTTTGTCATGAGGCTCTACCATCTCCTCCCCTGGGGGTAGCTGGAGACCCGAACACGTTACTGCTAGGGGAGATCACAGGGTTGTAACCGGGGATTACCTCAAGTCCAGTTGTCACTTGTGATGCCACCGTCCTCTGTGGCAGATCCTTCAGATGAAATAAAGTAGTCCACAGGGTAACGTTCTAAATAAGAATCGAGAAAGGTCGATTCTGCTTGCTTACTGTAAACTCTTGAACTCAGATCCAAACAGTCTTGGTACAGAAACAACAAGTCAGAGTGGTGCAACAGGGAGGATTTTGGGGGTATTTGTGTAATCCACAGTCCAAGTTATCTGTGCAATCCCTCTCCCGGCAAACTCTTCCTCTCCCTACCGGTCAACACTCACTCTCGTTTCTTCTTCTTCCCGCTGTCAAGCGGTTTGTCCTTCTCTCCGTGTTCAGTAGGAGCACCGAGGTCTCCTGGGTAGAATAGGCCCAGGATGAGTGTAAAGAAGTCACTGTTGGTCATGTGCAGTACAGATTTAAAAAAAAAATATTTGTTTTTTGCTAGGCGAAGATGCCAGTACCTGCAGCCTATCCGCATTTTCAATTGCAGATGGGCTGCAGATCAGCCGGCTTCCATTGACATCAATGGAGACCGTCTACATGCAGCCTATAGTAAAATAGAGCATGCTGTGGTTTTTCCTTTCCTCGCGGATCCTCCGTGTGCATGCTGACCACGGATTCTGTTGTAAAAATCTGGTTGTGTGAAGCCACTCTGACACAGAAGAACCTGTCAATCAATATCTGGAGGGAATGTGCATATATGAATATCTATGAGCTTCATTGAAATCATCTGCAGTCCAGCCTGCAGGGTTTCAAAACTATTATTTGTCTTTTAGATACCTGATCAGTGTCAGCTGAATACCAGGAGTCACATGCCTGACGTCCATTACTATGCATAGAGTATACCATTCTACTGTACAAACAGGGGCCCCACACTTGTATAAGAAAGGTATGGGAGCAGAATTTTAAATACACGAATAATAGAAAATTGTATGATTTCCTATTCTATAACTAAAATTTAAAAAATAGTAGAAAGTAGACAACTTCTTTAAAATATGTTAACTGCAGCTCAGACAAGATGGCAGCCTCAGTAATCATGTTCACAATATAGAATTTAAAAAAATCTACAATTTGAAAAGAAAAAAACTGAAAAATTCGATATTTTTGGCTATCTGGTTTTCATTCGTAGAAAAAAATATAGGTCATACATTCCCTTTAACGTATGGCTTTTTTCTGCTTGACCATCCAAGGATTTAAAGAAGTATTGTACTTTACTTGCTGGGTTTTGCAACATGTCAGTGAAAAAAAATGTCCACTGAAAATAAGTGCACGGATCAGTCTGTTTTTACAGATCTGGGATTTGGTATGTTTAGATGGCAGACTTTTTTTTAATACTAAGTTTGCATGAAACAGACATTTATTTGCCTTGGGTTATATTTTGGGAACACATAAGTGAGTATGGATTGTTGTGCCGAGCTTGACCTGGTTAAATCATTTGTTTATGGAAATTGTAGAGTAAATCTCCTAGCAAAAGTTTCATCCCATATAAATATGCAGACTGCAATTAGATCTGCACCTGGCCTGCCTGGCGTTGCCGTAAAAACAGTTCATGGTTCAAACTCACTGGCCTTCCTGATAATTATTATACCACTTACAGGGACAACTAAAATGGTCACACACTCAGCCAATTGTACATTGTGTAAGAGTCAGGGCAAGACTGCTAGGAACTGACAGCTCTCAAGATTTTTTTAGACAAATACTTGCATTTCCACCCCATAAAACAATGTAGAAGGTATATATATATATATATATATATATATATATATATATATATATATATATATAATGTGTGTGTGTGTGTGTGTGTGTGTGTGTGGGGGGGGGTGTTAACCACAAAACAATCATACTTGTTTCCCTGCAGAAGTAATGCAGGCTTCTGAATTGTGTGCTGATAAGCTGCAGTGTCTCTCTTCTCTCGAGTTCGCAGGACACAGCGTCCGTGGTTTCCAGAAAGAGTTTGAAATTTTGATTCATCTGACCACCAATCAGTTTCTATTTTGCCTCAAACTATCCAGAGGACGTCAGTGTTTCTGGATTGTGTTGATATATGGCTTCTTCTATGCATGATACGGCTTTATGTTCACAGACAACTTTCTAGAAGTATTCTTGAGCCCGTGCAGAACCATTCAGGTTTTTTTTATTACGTGATGCCTGAGGGCCTGTAGATCTCGAGCATCCAATATTGACGGTCAGCCTTGTCCCATGTATGCATAAATTTCTTCAGATTTTCTGAATCTTTTGATGATATTTTGTATGGCAGATGGTGGGATATTTAATGTCTTCGCAATTTTACATTATTTCTGAAACAGTTTTTCACAGATTGATGAACCTCTGATCATCTTTGCTTCTGAGAGACTCTGCCTCTCTAACATGCTCTTTTTATACACAGTCATGTAGAGTTAGTAAAAAAATTGACCCTCCAACTGTTTTTCAGTAGTACCGCTTTTCAAGCCTTTTGTTGCCATCAATTTCTAAATAAGTTAATTTTCTTTTTGTCTCACTTTCACCTTGCGATATGTGTTCTATCTTCTATTGTGAATAAAATATCGTTATATGAGATTTCCACATCTATTTACATTTTACACAGTGTCCCTACTTTTTTGGAATTGGGGTTGTACTTATAGTTGTACTGTACATTGTTGTTGCAACCCACCAGACATCTGGAGTCCAGACACCTGTTTTACACTTTTGGTAGAAGCTGACAAACCATTGTCATCAGTGATGTCACCCTATCTTGTTTAAAGTTTATGACACCAGAAATGAGTAGATTCCATCCTGCAGGAAGAGGACATGTTGTCTTGGCATATTGTGCTGACTAAACAGTGAACATTGCGGAGCTAAGAGTCTTTTTAGGTGGGGGTGAGGTGCATCTTAGCACCAAGTGAGTGTGAATGTGCAGACCTGGAAACTGTGCCTCCACCGATCAAGTATCGATGACCTAACCTGAGAAGAGCTCCTTAATAGAAATATATTTAACATAAAAACTTGACTTACTCAAAAGCTTGCTTTCTTAAGACACTTCCCATTTAATCTAAAAAGTATCTGTGATATTCCACGGTAAGTTACATCCTTACATCAATCTTTGGAGCATCTTTTCCTTTAACTCTACATTGTGCTGATCTGACAGCTCCTCTTCAAAACACAGGACCCCCAGCTACTCTATACTAGTGTGATCTAACCCCCTCCTGCATCTAGCAACCCAGAATTTTAAATCAATTTAAATGTATCTTCACTGTTAAGTTCTTTCAAAATGTATGCTCCACAGATATGATAATCAATAGGTTTCCAATTAGGAATATGTTTTCAAAATATTACTGTCAGGGCTCGGGGCCCGGGGAACTGGAGATCCCTGAAAATACCCGCAACCCCTGTCCCTTCCTACTTGCCCCCCTGGGCTAAGCCCCAGGGCGACAACTGGGCGACGGTCCCTACACTCACTAAGGAAGGGGGACACGGGGACTAACGAACAGACAGACACTGGAACAAACAACAGCAAGGAGAGTCAGGCAATCCGGGTCAGCAACAAGAGAGTACGCGGTACAAGAGGGTCAGGCAAAGGCAACGTCAGGTCCAAAGGCAGAGGGTCAGTAGCAGGAGTCAGAGCTATGCAGTACGCTGGTGTAGCAGGAAATCCAAAACTAACACTGGCAATGCTAGAGAGAAACAGGCACGTTTAAATGCTGTCAGAACTCCCGCCCCAGCAGCTGATTGGGGCGGGGAGTCTGCCAGCAGCCAGACCTAGGCAAAAGGCAGCGAGTGCAGATCCCAGACATGCAGCAGCAAGTGCAGATGCTGCTAATCCTAACAGTACCCCCCCTTCTACGGGGGGACACTGGACCCCCAAGACCCAGAGCTGGCTTAAGAGGGAGGGCCCTGTGGAATAATCGGACCGGACGTGGGGCATGAACATCTCTGGCAGGAACCCAAGTCCGTCCATCAGGGCCAAACCCTCTCCAGTGGACTAGATACTGTATAGAGCGCCGAACCCGCCTGGGGTCAACAGTACTTTCCACCTCAAATTCAAATTCTCCTTGCACCAGCGTAGGAGAGGGCGGGTCACGGGTGGGCAAAACTGGAGTCACATATCTTTTTAGCAAGCTTTTATGAAAAATATTATGAATCTTCCAAGAGCCCGCAAGAGACAATCTATAAACCAGTGGGTTAATAACCTGCAAAATAGAAAAAGGACCAATAAACCGCGGTGCAAGTTTTAAAGACGGAACCTTCCGTCTCAAATTCTTAGAAGACAATAAAACTTGCTCCCCAACCAAAAAAGGTGCAGTGATAGGCAGTCTAATAAGAAACGCACTAAGTACCTTCTCCTGGGAACCCTGAAGGTTCTTATGAACCTGGGCCCAAACTGTGCACAGTTCATCAATAGCAGTATTAGCAGGTGGAGTGTTCGAAACAGGAGGCGTAGCGAGTGCAAATCGAGGATGGAAACCATAATTACAGAGAAACGGCGAAACTTGGGAAGACAAATTGTCATGAATATTGAATGCAAATTCAGTGGATTCTGCAGGTTCCGGGGTACAAAAACTCCTAGACAAGGCATCTGCTTTAACATTCTTTGAGCCAGTTCTGTCAGTCACTGCAAAATTGAACCGTGAAAAGAACCCGGCCCAGCGGGCTTGTCGAGCATTCAACCTCTTGGCGGAGTCTAGATACATGAGGCTTTTGTGGTCTGTAAGTACAGTGATTTGATGGAGGGCACCTTGCAGGACGTGCCTCCATTCCTCAAAAGCCCATTTAATAGCTAGTAACTCCCGGTTACCTACGTCGTAATTACGCTCTGTAGAGGAGAATTTTCTGGAAAAGTAGGCACAAGGCCTAAGGTTTGTGAGTGTGGAGGTACCTTGGGACAGTACCGCTCCTACTCCAAACTCGGAGGCATCTACCTCCACCACGAACGGACTGGATAGATCAGGTTGGATGAGGACGGGCGCAGAAGAGAGAGCAGCCTTCAGGGTGGTGAAGGCCGCAAGTGCATCTGGCGACCAATTACTCACATCCGCCCCCTTTCCGGTGAGATCCGTTAAAGGCTTAGCCACCACGGAGAAGTTCTTAATGAACTTACGATAATACTCAGAAAACCCCAGGAAGCGCTGCAGGGCTTTTAGGGTACCTGGCTGAGTCCATTCCGTGATAGCCTTCACCTTAACGAGATCTATCTGAATATCACATGGTGTAGTGATATATCCCTTTGTCCCACTGTCCTGAATATAGTCCTTCCTGGACTCTCTCTCAGGAACAGTTACGTTGTAGATCTGACCCTTTGGGAGTTTAACACCTGGGATCAGATCAATTTCACAATCAAATTCTCTAAGAGGAGGCAATCCTTCAAAGAGTTGTTTGGAGAAAACATCTGAAAACTCATCAATATAGTCTGGTAACTCGACCCCCTCCAAAACAGAAGTATCCAGGTGCACTGGATTCATGTGATTAGTACAGTGGGACCCCCACTTAACCAGCTCCAGCGTGTTCCAATTAATAATGGGATTGTGTTCCCTTAACCAAGGGAGCCCTAAGACTATGTCCACCGACAAGTCTTTCATAACGAGGAAGGTGCAAGTCTCAGTATGCTGGGCTCCAATGGTGAATGTCAACTCTGGGGTAACAAGATTGACGAGGCCGGCATGCAAGGGAGTGGAGTCTACCCCTGCAATCTGAATAGGAGGATTTAAACGTAGCAAGGAACCAAAAATCTGAGCCACAAAATCAAAGTTCACAAAGTTTGCTGCTGCCCCAGAATCAACAAAGGCTTGTCCTGCACGAGAGAAGGAACGGAGCTTCAAAACGCAGGGCAAGAACATTTTAGACACAACAGGGGGTACCTGAGCCCCTAGACAGTCCTCTTGACAACTGCCTAGGAGCGGAAGTTTCTCCTGCCGAGGTCTTTTCCCGCAGGTAGCGATGCGATGACCAGACTCTCCGCAATAGAAACAAAGGTTCTTCTTTAACCGATATTCCCTTCGCTGTTTAGGTGACATCGTCCCCAGTTCCATGGGTTCAGCAGGGGGAGGTGAGGTTGTCGGTCTTGCCGCAGAAGTGGCCGGGAAGGCCGGATGGATCAGACTGGGCCGAGCAGATAGTCTGGCCCTCAGGCGCCGGTCGGCTCGGATGGCTAACGACATTGCTTGTTCCAGGGTACCAGGCTCCGGCTGGGCCACCAGCAGCTCCTTTAGGTCTTCAGATAGACCAGTCAAGAACAAGTCCTTGAGGGCTGAGTCGTTCCACCCCGACTCAGTGCAGTGCTGTCTGAATTGGGAGCAATAATCTTCTGCCACCTTCTGACCCTGTCGCAAGGACAACAGTTTGGCGACAGCGTAGGCAGCACGGTCGGGTTCGTCATACAGCTGGCCCAAAGCAGCAAAAAAGGCGTCTAGTGACTGTCGGGTGGGGGAGTCAGCTGGTAAGGAGAAGGCCCAATTTTGGGGTTCTCCCCTCAGGCGAGTTATCACGAAACCCACTTTCTGGTACTCTGTGCCAGAGGTGTGGGGTCGGAGGTCAAAATAAAGCTTGCAGCCTTCTCTGAACACAAAAAACTGACTTCTCTCACCGGAAAAGAAGTCAGGAGGGGTTGCTCGGGGTTCAGAAACCGTACCAGGAGTGGCAGGGAGCTGCATCATATTAGAAGCCCCTCGCTGCTCCTGAAGCTGCAGGCGAGCAGTCAGGTCCTGGACCAGGTCCGTCAGAATCTGTACCTGGTTGGCTAAGGCTGCCACAGCCTCCATAGCGGGTTTCAAGGTTACTGGTCGGATGTAGGGATCCGACTTCCGTTCGGCCAGTGTTACTGTCAGGGCTCGGGGCCCGGGGAACTGGAGATCCCTGAAAATACCCGCAACCCCTGTCCCTTCCTACTTGCCCCCCTGGGCTAAGCCCCAGGGCGACAACTGGGCGACGGTCCCTACACTCACTAAGGAAGGGGGACACGGGGACTAACGAACAGACAGACACTGGAACAAACAACAGCAAGGAGAGTCAGGCAATCCGGGTCAGCAACAAGAGAGTACGCGGTACAAGAGGGTCAGGCAAAGGCAACGTCAGGTCCAAAGGCAGAGGGTCAGTAGCAGGAGTCAGAGCTATGCAGTACGCTGGTGTAGCAGGAAATCCAAAACTAACACTGGCAATGCTAGAGAGAAACAGGCACGTTTAAATGCTGTCAGAACTCCCGCCCCAGCAGCTGATTGGGGCGGGGAGTCTGCCAGCAGCCAGACCTAGGCAAAAGGCAGCGAGTGCAGATCCCAGACATGCAGCAGCAAGTGCAGATGCTGCTAATCCTAACAATTACTACAGTAAAGCAATTGCTGTTTTTAATTAAAAAGGAGCATGTACTAATAAGTTATTTTCACATATGGGACATTTTAGCGGAAATGTAGCATTAAGCTGAATAGGCAGAAATCCATGTGCTTGGCACTGAAACAATTCCATTCATATTAGTGGAACTGACTTTAATTTGGAGAAGTTTCTGCAACAAAGCCTTCACTTGTGAATATACACTTATGCTCAAGGCCACTATAGCTATCCGCCATACATTAGAAGGTTACGTTTTGTTTACATGTTCCAAGCAGGTTCCCTTCAGCACTCAAAAGAGCGAGGATGGACTGGCAGCATTCTCATTGAACTTTCTATTGATACCAATGACCACAATCCCAGGGTCAGAGAAAGGCAATGTATGGTTAATACAAAAAAGAGTTCAAAAAGGGACATAAATGTTTTCTTGAGTGTAATATTACAAGTTATGTTACTATACCATTGGAGAAGTCTTGTTGATCCAGAGATTTAGCCTTCCTCTGAATCAATATAGCAAGATAATAGGTTGAACTAAATGGATTTACAGTGTGTCTTTTTTCAACCTTACAAAGTAATGTAACCATGTTACTATTTAATGCTTCTCTGGCAAACAGAAAAACCACGTTTGTCATAAAAACTTACATTTGGCTCTCTTTTGATTTAAAATGATTAAAAACTGTCCTATTAAAAACAATCTAGGAGATTGTCCTGATAAGCCCTTCTCTAAACAAAAACGGGCCATGTCTAAGCCTCTTATCCCACTAAAGCTGTACACCCTCCAGCGTATCTGAGGGAGATACACAAAATGCGTCATACTCCCTGGGGTTTCAATAAAAGAGTAGTCAGGTTTAACCCTCAATTCAGTGATTCTTTACACATAAAGGGTTGCAACATATCTCAAGTTGTTTCAGTCACTCACCTAGATCAGTACCTTTACACATTTGCTTGTAGAGGCATCACTCTTGGCCTGCAGCACTGCATTCAACTACATTATTTCCCATCTTTGGCTGTATGACGATTCAGCCAACCAAATAAAGAGCCCACATCTACTGTAGCTCACTGTGAAAAAACTCTTGTAGAGGTGCTCCACCTTTTTCCTTGCACTGATCACACTATTAGAAACAATGGTATTCCATAAGCAATCAGTTTCCCTTTCACTTATTGCAGGATGTAGTAAGGATGAATACATATGAACTAGCATTCTTTCTCTTTCTTTAGTGTATGGAAAACTAGATGATGGAGTAGAAAGAAAAGAGAAGGTTCCACTCCAAAAATGCATCTTCGAATTTTTTGAGGCTGATTTATTTTCACTGTAATTATCATCATTTTACAACTCGGAGTAAATGTTGATAATGAGTTCTTACCAGTTTCTGACCTATAAACAGAGTAGGAGTGCAGTATACAGAATGGTCTGCAGAGGGCTACAGACGGGCATTCCGGTGTCAGAGAGAGGAAACACCTGTGGGTGTGGCAGGAACTAGATAAAAAGATCAGTTCCTACCACATTCAAAGGGAAGTTGATAGCTCAGTGGAGTTGGAAGGGCTGCCTGAGGTCCAGGGTCGACCAATGGAGGCCTCGAGTTTGATAGAGACTCTTACCCTGGTGAGGTCCGGTGTGGACGTAGTAAAGGCCCCTTGTCTGACAGGGAGGATGACCCTAGACCTTTGGGGTGCTAATGAACTGTATTGTATGCTGTACATACGTTTGTTGTGTTGTGGAATAAAACTGGCAGACACCAGATTTAAAAGGAATCCAAGTTCCTGGAGTGTTTCTACACGTGTGGTGCCCATTCCGTACGGAGTGGTTAACAATCCAAGAGGCGAGTAACCCCAACTTGCCACAACATGTATCACTTATAATGTTTCTCATTCATTATAGCGTCCATGACAATTTTGGCTGGCTGTGAATTTTACATACATTATCCAGAAAAAAGAAAAATTCAGGTTAGCAACCCTGTGTTCCTCCTCCACTGCCAGTTCCCTCTCCACCGACTTTTCACTATGCTGTCCCCCACTCCACCTTTCACACTTCTTTCGGGCTAGCTTCAGTCCTTAGTGGAAGTTGAATTCTGATAGTTTAGTTTCCTGTTTCACTAATCATGGAGATGAGTGCAAGGAGGAATACAGAGGCCTCCAGTTACATCATTTCCTCTGAGTGGAGAGAGCAATTCAGGAGCACTCTACCTGATCATTAGGACATGTCCTTAGAGAATCTGCACTGCTGCAGACCTTCCTTAAGCAAGCAGAGCTTTTAAACTGCATAACATGAAGGGAACAGTGGCTAGAGACCCCCGAAATTTGGTAAGACTGTGCAGGCGAATAAAGCAAATAGCGCAAAACCTACCTTTTACATATTTTCTTGAAGTGTAATATAAAATGCCTTTATATTTTTGGTACCCTCCTGCTTGTTCTGGGATTTGTTGTCACCGCTGGTAGCAATTCTCTAATATATATCAGCCAGTAGTTGAACAGACTAATGGAACAGTAAATACTTATATTCCCCACGATATAACACTTCTGGAACACCTTTTCTTAAAGCTCCACCTGGTGCCATTCCTATGCTATCTTTCCTAGAATGTATTGGAAAATTAGGCACTGGACATTACCACTCATTTTGCAAATAAAATGTGTTGTTACATAATCTAAAATTTGTGCTCTGATTTCACAGTGTCAAATGGTGTGTTATTACGTATCAGATGGCACTATGCACACATTTTATCATGAGCTAACATGGATTTAGAAAATGATTTCTAACCAAATGGCATGAACATGTCTACTATGTGTTTCATCTGAGCAGAACACTACTGTTGCCAAATGAGAATAGATCAACTATGTAGGGATGTTCCCCATTTACAAAATGGTAACAATTTATTAATACATTTCCAGGAGGAATAACAGAGGAAAGGCACCATACATACTGTAGTTGAAGAAAAAATGCTTCAGAATAGCTATTTCACAGGCAATGCATGTATTTACTAAGATTGCGATTCAATTGGTGGCATTAGAAACCAGCTTTCTTTCTCTTGCAGGCTAGTTTGAATGAGAATCCCCTATTCCAAAAGACCATGATCTCATTATTGCAGGTATGTTTTATTATATTTTATTGCTTTTTACAAATGGTCTTGATTAAGAATATCCCACTTTTTGTAAATCCAGCCTTAGGGTGCGTTCAGACGAGCGTGTTTTGGTGCGTGCATACGCACGCACAAAAACACGCTTGTATTTACAACACTGCATTCCCTATGGTGTGTGCACATGTCCGTACTTTGCAGGTGCGTGCCTGCAAAGATAGGACATGCGTGCACCATAGGGAATGCACGCATTGTTTTCAATGCTGCCCGCGGCTCCATTGAAAACAATGGCCTGCTGGCTCCCTGCATTCCTTTTCAGGGAAGGACTTTACATATATAAGCCCTTCCCTGAAAAAGAAAGATTTTAGTGTAAAAAAGAATAAAAATGCAGGCATTCTCTTCAATGGAGCCGCTGCTGCCGGCAACTCCATTGAAGACAATGGTCTGCTGGCACACCTGAATTCTTTTTCAGGGAAGGGCTTTACATATAAGCCATTCCCTGGAAATGAATTAAAAGTGATTTAAAAAACAAAAAAAATAGATACTCACCTCCCTTCAGCTGCCGGGGCACAGCCGCGTCTTCTCCTGCTGTCCCCTGCACTGTGGTGCTGAACTGCTGATATATCACCAGACGGGGATTTAAAATCCCCGCCCGCTGAATGAGCTGCCTCTGATTGGTCACAGCCTCACCAATCAGAGGCAGCTCTCACTCACACCCATTCATGAATTCATGAATGGGTGAGTGAGTGCTGCCTCTGATTGACTCAGCGCAGGGACCAATCAGAGGCAGCACTCACCCATTCATGAATTCATGAATGGGTGTGAGTGTGCATTTGTATTCTTTTTTACACTAAAATCTTTCTTTTTCAGGGAACGGCTTATATATGTAAAGTCCTTCCCTGAAAAGGAATGCAGGGAGCCAGCAGGCCATTGTTTTCAATGGAGCCGCGGGCAGCAGACGCAGCTCCATTGAAAACAATGCGTGCATTCCCTATGGTGCACGCCTGTCCTATCTTTGCAGGCACGCACCTGCAAAGTATGGACATGTGCACACACCATAGGGAATGCAGTGTTGTAAATACAAGCGTGTTTTTGTGCGTGCGCACCAAAACACGCTCGTCTGAACGCACCCTTATGCATACCTTTGTGCGTTGAAGAGAATCTGTCGTTATGACCTCTTTCCCCTTTAAATACTATAATGACTAGATAGCTGAACAGACACAAATTCCAAACATGTAATGATTATCTCTGAACTCACTTTTACTCCCACAGAAAGGGAGCAACCAGCCCATGCTCTGCATTGCAATGCCTCACCCGGACTCCCAAGCTCAGAGAAACAGCAGATTCATCGAGCATAAGAATTACATATTTCGAATCTGCGTCTCTTAAGCTAGACACATAATTCTGCGGTTATACTATCTTCCATCTGTCCAGTACTAGAAAACCACCAAGCCTGGAAAACTACATATAGTCGCCAGTATTTTAGCTTCTTCCAACAGGCAATCCAATTTTAACTTTACCATAAGTTTCATCATCGGAATGCCTAACTTTTTTTTTTAATCAGTAGGTTTAGTTTGGCTGGTATGGTTAAGCACAATAGCTTTTCCATTTGGTAATATAGCCCCATTGAAGAATATGTACTGGACCAGAACATAAGTTTGTGGAGGCATTAGTTATTTTTTTACCACAACCTGTTGTGTAAATATCCTTTTTTCACAGGTATATGGAAAGATGACTAAGAAGCTATCCAGTAACAGGTACGTGTGTGTCATTCATGTCACACCCCTTAGAAGTACAAATAAAGGCATGACTTTGAAAAATTAGAACTAAACGTTATATCTTGTATAGACTTTATACTCTATTTATAGGAGTATATTATATAAGTAACCATAATATGTTAATCAGCTTTTAAAGGTACATGTTACAGAAAAAGCACTCCTTTCATAGGCAGATGTACATACATATTAGATGTAGGGCAGTCTGTAATCGATGTAAACTGCAGATTTTTGTGCTTTTTCTCTCATTTCTGTACTGGACACTGTCTCCAAGGTATACAGCTGGAGATCTATGTTGACTCCAACTGCTCCTCCTCCCTTCTCATAGCCTGAGCCTTGCAAACTTGTAAATGGACCCTTAGACTTCAATTTCTCGTTTGAACAATTAAACAATGTCAGAGTTCACTTAGGAAGCCTGTTTATACAGTCAAATACATCATTAGTTTGTTCAAACGAGAGATTCATCAGTTGTTCACATTCACTGTATAGTGGTGCAGCTAGTGAAGAGACAGAATAGCGGCTGGAGTGGCATAGTCATTGAAGTGTCAGGGGAGGACTAATATAAAAAAGCCTCCAGGCTTTTTTTTGCACCACACTTTTACCCCTTTGCCTGACTTTTGGTGGATGATTTTGGTGTCATTAGATTTGTGACATCCTCACCACCACCGTAAAATCATAAAATTTGAGATAGATTTACTTAGTGAGCTATCAGGCGCATTGAAAGTTCTAATGTTAAGTCTATGAGCGTGCTGCTGTGCTTCATCGCATTGCTAAGCGGCAAGGAAGCTGCAGACAAGGAACAGCTGAAGCAGAGGCTGGGCGCGCGAGAGAATTAATGAGTAACAGTTGAAATGGAGTTTGAGGAGATGTGGAGGGAGAGAGAAGCGGTATGGAGAGGGAGAGAAAGGAGGAGAGGGAGAGAGAAGTAACATGGAGAGGGAGAGAGAAGCGGCATGGAGAGGAAGAGAGAAGCGGCATGGAGAGGGGGGATGGAGAGAGAAGCAACATGGAAAGGGGAGCAGAGGAAGAGAGAAGTGGCATAGAGAGAGAGGGAGAATGGAGAAGTAGAGAGAAGTGGCATGGAGAGAGAGGCGGCATAGAGGAGGAGCAGAGGAAAAGAGAAACGGCATGGAGAGTAACCGCAAACATTTTATGTTCGCATAGCAAACATTGGGTCAATCTAGTAGAAAAAGAAACCAGGAATCTATTCATGTGTTTGGGCAGTGATAATGAAGTTCAATATGCTTCACCTAGGAGAACTCATTAACAGAAGGGTGAGCCCTTCAGTATTGCCCTTAATTGGGAGAGTTACCAAGGGCTTGTGGGAGCCACTGTGTTATGAAAATGTGCTGTATAATGATTGAGGTTTTGTTGATGTATAGTTAGTGGCTAGACAGACAGGTGTTGATTTAATGTTTTTGCAGTGTGACCATGTGAAGAATTTTGTTATGAAGAGAAGCAATATAGCTCTCCGATCCCTGATTAAAGAGAAATCGTGATGTTGAAGTGAGTTCCTGTGAGTGTGCTAACCATTTTACCCATTCACTGTGAACTGTAAAATCATGGGAATCTTCTGTACAAGTTCCTCGATGGTCAAAAAACTCACAGATGCATCCACTTTTTGTATGAACACTGGAGGAAAGATCCCTATGTTTACAGACTATCCAGGAATTTATGGACAGTTGGGGACCCTCCCACTGTCTAACATACACAGATTCATAAATCAGGATATATATTACTGTATGTGAGTGTCCGCACTTTTATAGTCCACTTATTTCAGCTGCATACAGAAGAGACTCATATGTATCATTATGCTGCATTATGTTGAATGCAACAATATTTAGATCGTTGCAAGGATTATGAGCAGCTCTTTATATGATTCCAAGAATGACCTTTTGGAAGTTACACAGGAAAAAAAAAAGAACTGGCAACGTCAATATTATAAAAATACTCCTCTTTCCGCTGGTCTATAGTTTCCAGGCACACAAGTGCATGTGTTTGAATATAACTCACAATGGAGCAAATCTGGCAGTTACAATTCCTATTGTACAGAAACATTTTATTACAAGCACTTTCATAGAACTTCCTATCATTTGACCTTATCAAGACTCAACATAGACTTGGCACTTGACAGTGCCAAACCCAGGTTCAGCAACAGAGCTGCCTACAAGTAATATTTTCCTCCAAATTTAGATTCATATCAAAGGAACAGTAAGTGACATGAATAGTTTTATTTTTCATGTCCTTGGACAAAACTACGCAAGACTCATAGTTAAACACTAGAATGGGTTGACAAAACTAAGTTAGTTTGGTTGGACATTCAGCCTGTGTAACGTTTTGAAGCTGATGGCTTCTCCATTATAGTATATATACCATGGGGGAATAACTGGAGAAGTCCCAGAAGATTGGAGAAGGACAAATGTTGTCCCAATCTTCAAAAAAGGGAAGAAGGTGTACCCAGGAAACTACAGGCCTGTGAGCCTGTCTTCTATATCAGAAAAGATCTTTAAACAAAAATGATTAAACAGCATGTATGCAAGTACTGGGATGAGAATGGAATAATTAGCCCGAGCCAGCATGGGTTTGTATCAAACAAGTCATGCTAGACTAATCTAATTTCCTTGTTCTTTCCAATGATTTTTATTGGTATTTTCAATAACATAACATACAGGTGTAATTATGGTTGTGGACACCAGTATTAATTACAAAGGATAGATTATACATTCTTATACAGCATATGGTCCAAGTATGAAGATTTTTTTTACATAAATTTAACTGTAGCCTGTAATGTTCAGATTACTTTATTAATAACATTGTTATTAACATTTTAAACAAGAAATAACACTTAACCAGTGTATTCCATTTTGATAGTTATTGAGCCTTGGGGTATTGATGGATGGGGGTATAAGAGGAGGGGTTGAGTTTTTAGATTAAAGGAGGGTAATGGTTAAGCCATATGTTCCATTTGTCATTGAAGGCGTCTAGTTCCCCACCTTGGATTGCTAGCATTTTTTCATATAGACAGTTTGAAACTATCAGTGTTATATGTTCTATGGAAGATATTCTATTGCTTTTCCAGTTTCGTGCTAGCGTAAGATGGAAACCATGAAGAACATGGCATATGATAGTTCTGAAATTCAGTGGGAGGATGTCAATGCCGAGCAGCAAAAGGGCCAGGCCCGGATTACTTTTAATTTGGGGTGAAGGAGAGAGTAAATTCAAGAGATCGAATACTGAACCTCATAGACTAGAAATAAGTGGGCAGCTCCAAATGATATGTAAAAGCATGCCCCTAGGCCCCCAGCCTCTCCAGCATAAAAGTGAAGTGTCAGAAAAGATATGTGCAAGTCTATCTAGGGTGTAGTACCACCATAATAGTAATTTAAAATATTGTTCATGGTGGAAAACGTGGATTTAATAGCCCAGTTTATAGTGATTTGCCAATCCCTAACAGAGAACTGGCTCGCTAGGTCTCTTTCTCATTTTAGGAAGTGCCTGGTTTTCTCCAGGAACATGTTATCTGAAAGGAGTGTATAAATTTTTTTTTTTTTTTTAGAGTATTGATGGGGTTCAGTATCCGGTCCCTCAAGAACATTGGTACGTGTGTATCTGGGTGGGAGTGGAGAGATTTCCTGATTTGGATAAAGGTGTAGAATTCTGATGAGGGAACTTTGTATCTTTTTTGTAACAGTGAAAAAGGTCTAAGTTGGTCGTGGTGATAAAAGTCTATGACTGATTTGATTCCCAAGCAGGACCATGCTTCAGTGGAACAATTAGGGCATAGATTATTTAATGCTAAGAAGGGATAGTTTTCTGTTTGTTTTCTGATTCTGTGTTTTTTGTTAGACATTCTTTCCATGTGGAGATTTCTAATTTCTTTCTATGACAGAATCACTGACTGGGTTTATCAGGGAAATGCAGTAAATATAGTGTATCTTGACTTTAAGAAAAAACATTAGACACAGTATCTCATACCATACTAATTAAAAAAATGACCAAATATGGGATTGACAAGGCAACTGTTAGGTGGATTCACAACTGGCTGAGTGATCGTACTCAAGAGTGGTCATAAATGGCTGCACATCCGAGTGGAAGAATGTGTCAAGTGAGGTACTGCAAGGCTCTGTCCTAGGCCCAGTGTTGTTCAATATTTTCTTAAATGGTCTAGATGAGGGAATTGAGGCGAAATTGATCAAGCTTGCCAACGACACAAAGCTAAGAGGGATGCTTAACACTTGAGAAGAGAGAGAGGGGATTCAAAAAGATCTGGACAAACAGCGGGTGGTGACTAACAGAATGGTATTTACAAGGAGAAATGCAAAGTCCTACATCTGGGCAAGAAAAATGAAAAAAGCAAATACTTAATGGGAGGAATTGAGCTAAACAGTAGTACATGTGAAAAGACTTGGGTATACTAAGGCCTCATGTCCACGGGGAAAATAATAATTAAAATCCGCAGCGGATCACCCGCGCGCGGATCCGCGCCCCATAGGAATGCATTGACCACCCGCGGGTAGCTAAATACCCGCGGATGGTCAATAAATGTGAATTAGAAAAATCATGGAGCATGAAAAAAAATGGACATGCTCCATTTAGGTGCGGATCACGCTCCGGATGGCCCCATAGATCTCTATGGGGTGCGGGAAATCCGCTGCGGGTGTTAAATGCCATTTATTTGGGTGCGTGAAATCTGCATGCGGATTACAAGTTTGGCTTCTTTTTCAGTGGCCTTGCATTTTTTTTCACGCGCAGATGCAAAAATGCCATCCGCGTGCATACACGCGTGAAAAAAAACGCATCCGCGTGTCATCCGCATGCAATAAAATACTATTTTAAGCTCATCCGCACTGCATCCGCGGCCCAAATCCGCGTTACAAATCCGGAGCAGATTTGATTTTCCCCGTGGACATGAGGCCTAATAGATCATAGACTGAACATGAGTCAACAATGTGATGCAGCAGCCAAAAAGGCAAACACAATTCTGGGATGTATTAAGAGAAGCATAGAGTCTAGATCACGTGAGGTAATTATCTCCCTCTACTCTTCCTTGGTCAGAGATCATCTGGAATACTGTGTCCAGTTCTGTCCAATTTAAAAAAAGACATCAGCAAACTGCAACAAGTTCAGAGAAGAGTTACCAAGATGGTGAGTGGTCTGCAAATCATGTCCTATGAGGAGCTGTTAAAGGATCTGGGAATGTTTAGCCTGCAAAAAAAGAAGGCTGAGAGGAGACTTAATAGCTGTCTACAAATATCTGAAGGGTTGTCACAGTGCAGAGGGATCAGCCCCATTCTCATTTGCACAGGTAAAGATTAGAAGCAATGGGATGAAACTGAAAGGGAGGAGACACAAATTAGATATCAGAAAAAAACTTTGACAGTGAGGGTGATCAATGAGTGGAACAGGTTACCACGGGAGGTGGTGAGTTCTCCTTTAATGGAAGTGTTCAAACAGAGGCTGGATAGACATCTGTCTGGGATGATTTAGTAAATCCTGCACTGAGCAGGGGGTTGGACCCGCAGACCCTGGAGGTCCCTTCCAACTCTAACATTCTTTGAAAATGTTCCTATTGCAACAAAAAGCAAATTTCTGTGTATATAATATTCTAAAGAAAAAAGTTACACGTGGAAAGCGTGTATGCTTTATATGATCAGCCATTTATGGCAGTAGAGGAGTAAAGTGTGGCTGGGAGCAACGTCTGCTAGCGACAACAGCTAATTTATTAGAGATTTAAAAAAAAGCCAGGCTTGCAACAATCTGCTGATCATCTGGCAAGTTTTTATTTAAGTGTCTGTCTTTGTGAAACAATTTCTTTAAAAAAATATACACTAAATTGTTTCAATATAAAAGGGTTGTCCAAGGTTCACTATTTCGGTATGACCCCCTAACCCATGCAGTAACAAAATAAATAGTGAAATACTCACCTCTTCTCCGCTCCGGATTGTGTTTACAGCTGCAGTCCTGCCCGATTTAAAGGACATCACAGGGGCTACAGCCAATAACAGAGCTCAGCTATTAGAATCCAACATGGGTTTTTACACGTGGATTCCACATCTAAAAGTGCAAGAGAAACCTGCAGCTAAGCTGCACGTTTTGCCGCATAAATACATGTGCGAATCTGCCGCAAAATTATGTGTCTTAGCCACTGATTTCTGCTACGGTTACATAGAGGCAGAATTCACAAAAAAAGTTATGTCAAACTCCATCATGCGAATATGGGTATTTTTGTATCTTGTCACCACCAGTAGTGTGGGTGCTAACAAGATACAGTCTGCTTGACAGGCTGGCCACGCCGCTCTCTCAGGTCCTGGCAGTCAGTAAGAGTGGCTTACCCGCCGCTCCAGTGGCTTCCCCGGCGGCACAGCGCCTTCTTCTTTTCCTTGGACTGGGCAGCAGCGGCGGACACGGGAGAAGCGGCGTCGGCAGCAGCACACCGCTGGCTGACAGTGACTGAGTGAGTGAGGGAGGGGGACGGGGAGGCTGTGCAGAAGGCGGCAGGGCTTGCGGGCGCACAGCATGAGTGTAGGATCAGCGGCAGTACAGCACTGGGTGAGAGTGGGTGAGGGAGGGAGGGGGACGGGGATACAGTGCAGAAGGCTGCAGGGGAGACGGAGATCATTGTCAGCACACGCTGGGTGAGACTGGGTGAGGAAGGGAGGGGGACGGGGAGGCTGGAGTGGAAGGGGGACAGTGCTGGGTGACAGTGTGCCTGGCATGGAGGGTTACGGTGAGGGGTTGTTTGTGTTGTGGGTTATATTATTAGCTGTAAATACTTCCATGTTAATGAAGCCAGCTCTGACATGCAAGGATTAACAGCTGCTAATGTAAACCTAACACAGATACAGCCCCCAACCCTAAGCCGCCATCTCAGCATGAAGTGAATCCCTACGCTGCTAGGACCTTTGAGGGTCTGGCTGCACACAGCCAATCAGCAGCATGTGGGCGTGCACTGGGCAGATACAGTCCATCACTAGCTCCGCACCCATTCTGCGGGTGGTGACAAGATACAATAATACCGCGAAGATGCCTGAAATGGTACCTGGAATATCCAAATAAAAGGGGGAGTCTGAAATCCACAAGGTGCTCCTTCAATTTTCAGGCCTGTGTTTGAGTCAAGTTGCACACTAGGGCCACATGTGCAATATTTTTGAAAACTGCAGATTCAGGGTAATAAATATTGTGATTTGCTTCTCTGATAACTCCAGCTGTGATACAGAAAAAAATAGCTTAAAGGGAATCTGTCCACCATACTTATGTATGTTACCGCGCCTATGTAATGGGCTCAGTTCTGGTACTATATCTATGTAGTAAACTCTGTTCTTTTATCACATCTATGTAGTAATCTTTGTTCTGGTCGTGTATTTATGTAGTAATCTTTGTTATAGTAAGGTATCTATCTAATAAACTTGGTTTTGTCGTATCTGCAGTAAGCTTGGTTCTGGTACAATATAAGTGTAAAAAGCTTGGTTCTAGTACTGCGTCTATGTAGTAAGTTTGGTTCTGTTGCTGTATCAATGAAGTAAGCTTGGCTTTGTTAGGGCTCCTTCACACTGGTAATTGCAATATCACAGCGAGTAAATAGTGGCAAAATCATGATTTTTTCCCCTGCGATTTTTAAGCGTCAGCACTGCTTTTTTTCACATAAACATCGCTGCCACTTGCGATTTTTGAGTGCATTTTTTCCCGCGATTTTTTAGCGCAAGAGTCATTAGAACTTTATAATGTTAAAAACGCATCACATCGCACAAAAACGCAAGTTTGTGCTTTATAATGCGATAAAAAGGAGGCTTCATAGGGAAACATGGGAGATTGAAAAAAAAACCAAAAGGCTAAATGCAGAAAGATAGGACATGCCGCAGTTTTTTTTCACTCCACATCGCATGAGTGAAAACATCGCAAATGTGCTGGAAACCATTGAAAATCATTGGTTTCATGATTCTGCATTTTCACTCACTTTCGTCGATTTTATCGCCAGTGTAAAAGCACCATTAGTGTAGTAAGCATAAGCTCAATTCTTTTACCATATATCTATGTAGTAAGCTCAATTCTGTTATCATATTTATGTAGTCATCTTAGTTCTGCTGCTATATATACACTGTGCTGACAAAAGTATTGGGACACCCACCAAGGATATTTAAATCACGTGCAAGTATTAGTTATAAAGGAGAGTATTACAAGGTGGTCTCACAGGCTATTGGAACATCCATTACCAGTAGAGCCATCCATAGGGAACTACATGTGAAGGGTTACCACGGACGAGCGGCTGCACAGAAGCTCAACATCACAGCAGTGAATGCACAGAGGCGCCTCCGATGGCGCTTGGAGCGTCGTTCTTGGAATGTAAATGAGTGGAAGCAAGTGTTGTGGACAGCTGTATCACAGTACACCACCTTCCAATTGGATTGCCGGACTTGGGTTTGTCAATTGCCTGGAGAAGGGTTTCTATGCTACTGTTATGCTTTGGAGGAGGCTCTGTTATGGGGGGGGGGGGGGGGGTTCTGTCGGGAAGGACTAGGTCCAGGGGTTATAGTGAAATCCACCCTCAACACCAATGAGTACAGAAACATTCCATATAATGTGGCATTACCTAACCTGTGGCAATACTTTGGTACCGGTTTCTGTGTCTACCAACATAACCGAGCACCATGTTATTCAGCACACAGGGCTTGGTTTGAGAAGCAGAATGTCTGTGCGCTTCATTGGCCAGCCCAAAGTAAGGATCTTAATCCTATCGAGCATCTTTGGGATGAATGCCATATCCGTGCACTCCAAATATGGCCAACATCCCCCGTATCACTATCTGAAGCTCTTCTAGAGGAATGGAGGCAAATCTCTCCAAAGTGTAAAGCCCTCCAAATTCAAAGTGTGTAGGCAGCAGCTTGCCAATAAGGGGTGTGAGTACTAAAGGTGCCTAGGGAAGCAAGAAACAAAGCCCTGAATATAAGTGGAGCTTCAATTCAACAAATGCTTCTAATTAAAGGGAACCTGTCAGCATTTTTTAAGGCAGTGCTGGATTCCGCATGCAGAATCTCGCCCTGGCAGCAGCAGCGTCCACACGTACCTGCCATTAGGTTTCATCATCTGTGCTGCGGATGGTCCACACGGTTCTCCATCAGACATCTGCAGTACAGTTTTTCTTTTAAACTGCTGCTTTTCCCATGGAATCCGCAGCCCGTCCACAATGTCGGATGGCCTCCATTCACCTCAAGGGAAGCTGTCTGTGCGGGAGCTGCAGGAAAAGGAGCATGCTGCGATTTTTCATCCATGAGTGGAAACCGCAATTGGTTTCCGCTTGTGTGCAGGAAGAATCACTTTTGCATTGCATGCTATGGGTGGTATTTGCTGTGGAATCCAGAGGCACTCCAGATTCCGCAATTCAAATCTGCTCGTGTGCATTCGGCCTAAGACAGTAAACCAAGACCAGCACTAGAATAATCACTCACCCCTCATTTTGAAAACTTATTGTTCCCCCTATACGTCTTTTTCGCAGGGCCTGTTAAGGGGTTTTATTCTGCAATGTCATCTTTTGATGCGGCTGCATGAGAAGCCTGGCGCAGGTCTCCCATTTCCGGGTGATTGGGTGCTCAGCGGTTGGATGACAGCCTGGCACTTGCTATAACAACGGTGACAGAAGAAACCTTCAATCCCTGGTGTTTAACCATTTATACGCCAATGGAAAAATAAAAATACTATGGCTTTTAGAATGCGGCAACACAAAAGCAAATCTTTTTTTTTTTAAGTGTTTTTTTAATGTACAAAAATAGCAAAACATAAAAAAACTGTATAAACTTGGTATCGCTGGAATCGTGCTGACCCAGAGAAGAATGTTATTTATATTGCACAGTGAACGCAGTGAAAATGAAATCCAAGAAACAAATGGAATCTTTTTTCCCCCCCAATCGCTTAAAAACAATTAATAAAAGTTATACGGTATATTATATTCACCTTAATCCCCTAAAAAAAAAAAGTTATACAGTATATTATATGTACCTAAAAACGATGCCAATAAAAAATACAACTTGACCCACAAAAAACAAGCCCTCATTTGAACATGTCAACGGTAAAAATAAAAGGAATGTGAAAATGAAAAAAAAAACAGAAAAATGAGTTGGTCATTGAGGCACAAACAGGCTTCGTCACTAAAGGGGTTAAAGTTTAGATTTTTTTGGAAACGTTTGTGAAGAAATAATAAAAATGAGAGACTGGCTCCAATGTCTTTTGTTAGACCCTTATCTTTTTCTTATCCTGTTACTCCCTGTTTCTTGTAGCTACCTCCTATACCACGGGTAGGAGGCGAAGGACTTTTTAAAAACTTATTTCAATACTGTGTCGTAGCTAACTGATTTTCTGTAAAATAGAAACTTTATGTAAATAATACTATATTTAGAAAAGCTGAGACATTTGTGAAAGTGTAAGTATTTTAGTCTGAGGTTACAAATGAATTTTGCATATACATTGGTTGCTATAGAAACATTTTAGTAGCATCGTACAATACATTAAATGCTGTTGTCACAATGGTAATAATAAGGAGTGAAATGACAAAGCATACATTAATACATGAAAGTTGCATTAACATGTTCATATTACCAGTGTACACATTTATGAGTATTAGTACTACATTAATATAGAAGAGATTGTTTTATTTTATACCCAAATTTCATAAAACAGAACCCTGAGGGCTCATTTTGCAGTGCGCAACACGTGACTGGAACCACGCAGGAAGTATATAATGATACTTGCTGCGTGACGTTATTCCCCATACACTATCAATGAGCGCTATGTAGCCGGTAAAGAAGAAGGCGCAAGTGGTTAAAAACCACTTCTGCCTTCTCTTCTGGGTCCTCAGATGTGACTAAAAGCTGAGAACCCGACCTGCTCCTGCTACATTGCAGGGACAGGAGCTTTAATCCCGTGCAGTATTTTTATTATTGGCCAGGATTAAAGCCCAGGACCAAGTGCCGTATATTTATTGTGCTTGATCCATAAGGGGTTAAAAACCAAACCACCATAAGGGCTCTTCCACAATTGCGTTTTTCTTCGTGCGATATAGCGGCGTTTTTTTACGCGAATGTCAATGGGACTTTCTAATGTTAAAAACACATAGCACAAAAATCACAAGTTCACACATAGCAAAAGAGCTGGAAAATTCCACAGCAAAATCTGCAGATTTTGATGCTGCATTTTCATCAGATATGTATTTTGCCTGCATAATATCCTTTCTAGCAATGTCTTTACACACAACTAATAAATGTCCTAAACAATGGATTCATTTGTATGTTATTCAGTCACCCGAAGTTTTTTATTCTGATCTTTTGTCACATTAGTAATGAGATACTCTGTTTGACAGAGTGTAAACTATTCTTTCAAATTTGGCAAACAATTTATTTATTTTCTAGGGTAAGCCAAGCCGCCCCACGATACTATGTAACCCGGATACACCTGTTTAGCTAAGGTGAGGCAAACAATGCTTAACAACTGAGCATTAACAAATGCATAGTAATAAACACCAATAGCTTATGTTAAATACATACACAAAGAGATAGTCACAGTCCTGCTGACAATATACTATTTTAAGCAGACTACGGGTACATGCACAGGGGTGATTAAAAAGTTGTGCCCAACATTTTCGGGTACAACTCACATCGGATGGCACTCAGACATTCCATTCATGTGATGTCCGATATGCTGAACATAGCACGTTGATATCCTCTATTCCCGTCTGACAATCAAACAAAAATAGGACATGCTACAGTTTGTTTTTTTTTACTCGAACTGTCAGTCTGAGTAAAAAAAAAGCCAGTGTACATACACCCATTGAAATGAATGCGTACTGTTGTCACGTCTTACCGACGCTGGATTGGAGCCGCAGGTGTAGTAACTGTGCCGGTTACTGGTGAGTAGTCAAGATAGCCGGTAGTTGTTAGCAGGAAGCCCGGGTATACAGTACAATGGGATGAGACGGGAGCATAGTCAAATGGAAACCAGAAGTCAGTAGCAGGAGGTATCGGTATGCAGTACAATGGGATTAGATGGAAGCGTAGTCAAATGAAAGCCAGAGGTCAGCAGCAGGAGGTACCAGTACAATCACAGAGGAGCAGGAGGAAGAGGAGCTTTATCAGGGTGGTGGAGCACAATAATCACATGCTGGATCTGAGGCATGGTCAGGCTTTTATAGGAAGTCCTAATTACTAGCAGACCAGAGCCAGGACAGGGAGACAGGAAACACAGAACAAAGCTGGGTTTAACCCTTTCCAATCCAATTTGTATCCTGATTTTCCTAGGGGGCTTAATATTTTTCTGGTGTTATTCAACTACGCTATCTGCTGGCCAAAGCCAGTACTGCATGAGGTGACACATTGCATAGGCTCAGATAGCAGAAAGGCTGGCAATATACAGTAAGAGAACCCCGACGGATGTCTTCCAACATCGAAGCTGTACAGCCTTAAATCATAATGTCTTTAGATGTCAGACAGTGGATTGGAAAGGGTTAAGCAAGGATCTGTCTAAATCCTTGATAGCCCAGGGTAGAGAGCTGCTGACTGGAACGCAAGAGGTCCCGGGTTTGAGTCCGGACAACTGCTTCTGTCCGATTTTTGGATTAATTTGTCCGGCTGAAATTTCACCTCATCTTCTCTTTCCAAAGATATCACCACAGTCCTACTTCCTCTAATCACAAAACTCCTTCCTTTTCCCATGAATAAATTCTTCTCCCCACATCCAGGCATCATCTCTTAACTTTTCCCCAGGCATCATATTTCCTACCCCCAGTTATTACCTGAGTAAACACTTTGTGTCGTACTTACAGTACTTGCCAACAGATCTCACAGCTACTGTTCCTTATAAAATGAGAGAAGTTATAAAGCACAGTAGTTTTAGATGCTGATCTAGATAAAAACCTTCCTTTCTATGAGGTTGGGGAGGGAGATTGTATGTTAAGGCACTGGGTAGCCTCTAGACCATTGTATAAAGAACACATTAGTACCTGACCCTCATTGTTTTAAGGTACCTTTATATAGTGCAACTGTCAGTGCTTTAAAGGGAAAGTGTCGCCAGTTTTTAACACATTTAAACAATAGTGCTACAATATTGCAGTCACAGTATTTCCCACATTGCTTTTCTTATCACTGTTGATGAAGGTATACCTGTATAATGGATGTTTGAAAATCTCCCATGCTGTATGTAAATGTACCAAGCAGTCCAGTGGGCAAACCAGGCCGGCTCCCTTAGCTGCATTTTTATCAACTTCCACTTCATCTGTATATTTTTGCTTGATTGGTTCAGTTTAACTAAATAACGAGAAAAGTATTACATCTAAACAGGTACTAAAAACAGAATAATATTTAGGAGATGTTTATAGAACCTACATCCAAGGTCGGGCTCACACAACTGGGGCCAATTCTGTATGCAGAAGGCCCACAGCAGATTCAGTCTGTGATCCCGGCTAGTAACCCTTCGTACGGCAATTAATTGTATTGCGCATGACCGTGGAGGCTCGCAGGCGGTCATGCACTATACAGGTTTGTTTGTTGTTCCCAGGCCGTCCTTGCTCAGTGATGACACTGGTACTCGCAGCCCATACATAATGTTAATTGCATATGGGCTGCGAGTTGGACACATCCATTGACATCAATAGAGGCTGTCCATGCGATTATGCAGTAAAATAGTGCATGCTGTGATTTCTCTTCCACTTGTGGAATATGCAAGTGCAATCTTCCTTTTGTTTTTTCTTTACTTTCTTCAACAATGCTGGCATCTGTCCGTATTTTGGGGAATATTTACATGCTTTCTTCAGCTGAAATCTAGGCAAGTTGCTTTTTTTAATACCTTATTTCTTTCATTAAACATTTAAATTTATATCGAATATTAAAATAAATTATTACAAAACTAAACATATCAATAACATTCCAGAGGTTGAATCAACATAAAATGTTTGTTTTGCAAATACTCTTTTACTTATCTAATACAGCTGTATAAATCAAGGATGATGTATTTTCCATGCTAAATTTAAAATTTTGTTGGACTCCTTACCAAAGAGCAGTACATTTTGAAACCTCATATGACAGTGCCTTAGTTAGGTCTTATGCACATGAAAATATGGAAATGATACAATCATGCAGTGACTGAATAATATTAAACAATGACCAAATAATACCACCATACAGTAACCTAAATACTACCATCAAACAGTGATTAAAGGAGTTGTGCCATGATTCGAAGATCATGGGAATAATATAGTCACATAGTTTGATTGACTGAAAAAAGCCATCCATCCAATTCAGCCTACTATCCTGCAATGTTGATCCAACGGAAGACAAAAAACAAATTAAGTAAAAGCTAATTTTTCTCATTTTAGAGAAAAATTCTTTCCCAATTACAAGTCTGGCAATCAGAATAATCCCTGGATCAACAACTCCTCTGAAGTAATTAGTGACTATAACATGTAATATTGTTACACTATCATGTTATCAGGAAGAGAGTGCCACAGTTTCACTGCTCTTACAGTAAAGAACTCCCTTCTATATCGGTGTAGAAAGATTCTTTCGTCTAGACGTAGACAAGGGGTTACAGTCACTGTTCTGGGTATAAACAGATAATGGGAGAGATCTCTGTACTGACCCCTGATATATTTATACATAGTTATTAGGTTGCCCCTTAGGCCCCCGCCACATGACCGGGTTTGAATTATGGAATCCGCGGCATTCCGCACCAATTCAAACCAATGGAGCATTCGCATGTCCGCTCACATGAGCAGGCAGCAACTGTGATTTTCCACTTGTGGAGGAAAAATCGCAGCATGGTCCACTTTTGTGCAGTCTCCACAGGGGCGGCTGTCATTGAAGTCTAATTGACATTGAGGAAAGGTCGCGTGTCATCGCCTAGCAACAGCGCAGGAAAGATAAACGTTTGAACAGAAAATCTATTCTACGCATGTCCGCCGACTTGCCGGCTGGACCATCTAAAGTACAGAAGACGAAAAGAAATGACTGGTATGCGCGGACGCTGTCCAGGTATAGTGTCGTCTTCTGCTACAGAATCTTGCATCCAGAATCCGACCCGTTCGTGTGCAGGGGGCCTTAGTCTTGTTCTGACCACTGGGATTCACAGCAATCTCAAGAACAAGCCTCCAGCATGTCCTTGAAGTGTGGGCAGCAGTGGTCGCACATCAGCACTGTCATTCCATTCACTTCAATAGGACTGCTAGAGACAGTGGCGTACTCGAACTCTGCTAACTCTGGCAGCATGCTCTTATGATTGGGGGGTCCCAGAAGTTGGACCCCCACTCATCTACAAGATATCACCTGTCCTGTGGATAATGAATTACAATCATTGCATAACTACTTTAAATAATAGTCACACAGTAACAACACCAAATATTTACTGAATAAAAACACCATACAATAAATGATTAATGACACTAGAACATTTCAACAGAGGCAGCCTGCAGGGTACCATTATTATGGAAGCTGGATAAAGGAGTACAATACAGAACAAGAACAGTCAAGACAAAATCAGCTGATGGCTTATAGTGCATGTCTTCTCTAATTATAGTGGATTGGTTCCCCTTTCTTTTCTATCATGAAGGATGTTTTCTATCCACAGTTTACCTCTGCATTGTAACAATGGCATTTTGGATGTGGATTCCTTAGGCAACTTCATTTTTGCACCACATAACCTCAAGCATCATAAACCCACTGTTTTTCGTAGTGTATACACTCAAATGCCAAGTTTTGTACCCAATGCTAGTTAGCTCAGTGATATCTTACCCAAGACCGTCAAGAAGATGATCTGCTGGTGAGTTCACAGTATACAAATGAAAGACCACTTTATTAGCGGCAACTTTCTAGTAGCACCTTTGGTCTTCAGAGCCACAGAAATACATTGTGGTGCCCATCCACAGGTATCAAAGGACCATGGGTGTGCCAAGAAAACATGTCCCACACCAGTACTCCACCTCCATCAGCCTGAACTGTTGACACCTGACAGGAGGGGTTCATGCTGCTGGTGGCAAATTCTGATACCCCATCCTCATCAGCATGGTGCCACATAAATCTGGATTCATCTGACTGGTGATGGTTTTCCACTGCTCAGTGATTCACTGGAGTCTTGCCTATATGATTCTATTAGACAGTAATGGCACTCACACTGGTCACCTGCTGTAATAGGCTATCAATGCTAAAGAAAGGCAGGTTGTGCATTCAGACACATTAGTTTTAGTTGGAAAATGGACATTGCGGCCGGGCATTTCAGTGGTTGTATCATCGTTGTGTATCGTTTGCATTGAATGAACAATAAACAAGTGACTTACAAGTGACCTAAAAGAATGTGCAGTTGTGTTTAGGGAAAAACATAGGTTTTGTGACTTGACCTTTAAAAAATCCTGTATGTGTCAAGTCTGCTAATTAGTGAAAAATAAAACGATGGCTAGTGTAGGTGTTTCCCAACTATGTTGAAATCTAAGCTTTGTCCTCCCAACAGCCAATCGCTCTGCCTTTAGCAGACTGAATGTACGCCCCGCCAAACGATTAAACACTCCCCTCAAATCGCTGAACAATGTTATTTTAACCAAACGAGAAGCAAACAGCCGAACAATGGATTTTAAGCAGACTGAAAGACAACGATGAGCAAATCGTTAACAAAAACAACACAACAAGCGCGTTTAGACACAATAGTTATCGCTCAAACGATGGCTTTTGAGCAAATTTTAAGCAATAATCGCAGCTGTGTTTGGCAATAGCGCTGCATTTCTAGACTTTGTAGGGCTCTTTTCCCGGGATTTTCAGGGGGGCTTGAAATATAAGCCCTACCCTGAAAACAAGCCTTGGCTACAAAAAAAATGAAAAAACAATCACCTAACAGGCGCTGTCTGCTCTGCCACACTCCGAAGCTCCAGTACACTTGTCTGTAGTCTTCAGCCAGCGCTTCCTGGTCAGTGGCTTCAAAAATCCTGCCTCCAGGAAGTGCTGGCTCTAGTTGGTTCCCGAGCGCCGCGATTCTGCCAATCAATGGAGCACTCGATTAACCTATCACAGCCATTCAATCTCGCGACAAAACGCTTGTATGTGAAGCCCAGGGTTTCCAACGGGTTCTTTCAGGCTACAAAACATCTCTCATGTGAAAGAACCCATTGCAAACCATGGGCTTCACATGCATGGGTTTTGTAGCGAGATTTTGTAGTCCGTGTGAAAAAGGCCTAAAAATGATTTTGTTCTGTAAGCAGCATGATGGAGTGACATCACACTGCCCGAGTCAGTGGTAAGGCTCTAATGCAGGTTTCAATTGTATAAAGTTGAGAGTGGAGTTCACCCGCTAGTCCAGGATACCAGGTAGACTCCACCACCCAAGTGGGCCAGGCCAGTCACCCCTCTTGCCCCCTGCTAGCTATGCCTAGTGTGCTGTATGTATAATAGACATCACACTCACAATAGCTTGATTACCACACAAGCTCCTCCCACAGCAGTGACATCACCACAAGTCCTTTAGCCCACCGGATCTCTGTGGTGGTGGTAGGTCAGTGTGTTCTGTCAGGACTGCTGAGTTGTAGGAAATTATAGTATCAGTCTTTCTGGTGGTGCAATGCGCCACACAGCTCTGCTACATAGTACACGCATTATGATCCCCATACATCACAGACACAGCAGCTTGATTCCCACACATCACACACAAGCTTGGCTCCTCCCACAGAAGTGACATCATCACAGGTCCTTCAGCCCATCAAATCTCTGTGGTGGAGGTAGGTCAGTGTGTTCTGTCAAGACCGCTAAGTTGTATCAAAGGAAGGCTCCATAGGAAAACATGGGCTACAAAACATTGCAAATCAGGGCAATATTCAGCATGCCACAATTTTTGTGTCTCGCAAGGTAGCAGCCCATAAAACATCGCTAATGTGAAGGAACTCATAGTAGAGCATGGGCTTCACATACATGCGATTTGTAGCATTGTCCCGTCGCAAGAAAATCATGCGATTTTCTCGCCCATGTGCAAGCGGCGTCACTGCAGCAAATCAGAAATTTGTGGACATACCCAGATTCCACCTCTCCCTGCCTCTCCTCTTGGTTCCTCAGATACTCTGAGGTGCATGGGAGTAAAGGAGATGGGGGAGGAGTCCCGGTGCACACACTGCGGCCAGTGCATCCTGCAGCAGCGCTGTGCTGATCACAAGAGCAGCACTTAGAACTTCAAGGTACTGGGTGGTGTCAGTGCGGAAAAGCTGCAGAATGTAGGCAGTGGAAAATATGTGGCAAATTCCGCAGTATTTCTGCATCTAAAACAGTCAAAATTGGTGCAAATTTTGAGTCGAAATGAGTTGCATACCTGCAGCTGATTTCAGAAGATACATCACTGCCCTCAAAAGTCTTCAGCTGTCAGCACACTCCTTCACCCAGCACCCGGTGACCTGTACTGAGTGTAGCGCCACTGGTTAGGTGATGGTACTTCCATGGCATTAACAGTGGCAGTACAGTGGATGAGATTTTAAAAATCTTCTCTACAAACTGCAGAGAAAAATTGGCACCAAAACCAGTGCGGAAATCGACATACGGTGCGGATTAAATTCCACAGCATGTCAATTTTATTGCTGTTTTCGCTGCAGAATTCACCTCTTTACAATGACAGGGTGAATTCTGCACAAAAATACGTGATAAAAGCCACTCAAAACCCGAACCCGAATGCCGCAGATTTGGAGACAGACTTTCCGTTGCTGATCTGTAGCAGACATTCTGCAGCAAATGAGCCCCTTTTGGACCCAGCCTTAGGGTAGGTTTACATGTAGCAGAAATTCTGCAGATTTTCTGCAGTGGAAAATTCTGCTACAAAATCCGCAGCATTTCCACAAAAGACACATAGTCAAAATACGCACCATCGGTGTGGATTTTGATTTGAAATCAGCTGCACTACCGCAGCTGATTTCAGTAGATACCACGCTCCCTCTTTGTGCTCAGTGCCCCCTTCATTCTACGCCCAACAGCCTATAATGAGCACAGGGCCGTTGGTCACGTGATGCGGAAGTGGCCAGCAGCACTGCGCTGACAAGAGGCCATCGGGTGCCTGGAATGTCGGAGGTAAAATCATACGCCCTGATAATCTCTAGCCATGCCGCCTAACAACACCTTCTTTTTGGTAGGGGTGTCCGACAGTAAAAATTTTTTCCCAGGGGTGCCCCACAGCTGAAAAGGTGGGGAAACACTTGACTAGATCCTGGCCTCCAACCCTCAATTATAATTATATCCTGCCTCTAGCACAAAGCAACCACAAATCATCACAGCAACATTCCTCCAGAACGCCACTGTCTGTCTGCTGTCTCTAGCACTATGTTCTCTCTCTTCCTAAAACTGAACCTCTCAAAAACTGACCTACAGCTTTTTCTGCCCTCTACTAACCGACCTCCTCCTGACATCTCCATCTCAGTGTGTGGCACCACCATAACTCACAGACAGCACTCCCACTGCCTTGGGGTCATATTCAACTCTGATCTCTCCTTCATCCCCTATATCCAATCTCTAGCCCGAACGTGTCAGCTGCACCTCAAGAACATCGCTAGAATACGCCCTTTTCTCACTGTGTACACGCTAAAAACGCTCACTGTTGCCCTCATCCACTCTCGGCTCCATTATTGCAACTCGCTGCTGATAGGCCTCCCCTGCTCCAGACTCTACCCCCTCCAATCCATCCTGAATGTGGCAGCCAGGCTCATGTTCCTGTCCAGCCACTACTCTGATGCCTCAGACCTATGCCAGTCACTGCACTGGCTGCCCCTTATATACAGAATTCAATTTAAACTCCGCACCCTCATCCTCAAAGCTGTCTATAGCACCGTGCCCCCTACATTGCTTCCCTCATCTCAATTCACCATCTAGCCTGTGCCCTCTGCTCCGCTAACGAAATCAGACTAAGTGCACCTTTAATTCGAACCTCTCATTCCCACCTCCAAGAATTCTCCAGAGCAGCACCAGTTCTCTGGAACGCGCTACCCAAAACTATCAGGGAAATCACTGACACAAAATTTCAGGCGTATTCTAAAAACGCACCTCTTCAGGGAGGTATAACATATCCCCTAAACCAAACCCCTGCGTACTCTGCCTGATAACATGCTCCCTGTCCAACCGACTGCAATCCCTGATAGCCATAATCAATCGCCCCCTGCAGTCATACTGATTCAGCAACTATAGGGCCCAATTTGACCATTATATATGTGTATAGCATCCCACACTTTCCACCTTGCCATACCGTGCATATCTCCAGCCCCTTTACCTTCTCTATCACCCCATTATTTGTAGTATATAAGCTCGTTGGAGCAGGACCTTCACCCCTACTGTTTCCATCAATTGATTACTTAATGTAACCGTGGTTTTGTTTTTATGCCCCCTCTCTTGTAAGCACTGCAGAATATGTTGGCATATATAAATAAAGATTATTATTGTTCTTATTATTTTCATGACATAAAAGAGGATTCTTTACTGTAAAAGTAGTGAAACTATGGAACTCTCTGCCTGAGCACATGGTGATGGCAAATTTGATAAAAGAGTTCGAGAGGGGCTTGGACGTCTTTCTTGAGCTATAGAATATTATATGTTATAAATTGATTAAAAGCTTCAAAAGGGTTGTTGATCCAGTGATTATTCCGATTGCCAGATTGGAGTCAGGAAGGAATTTTTTTCCCCCTTAAATGGGGAAAATTGTCTTCTACCCCATTGAGTTATTTTTGCCTTCCACTGGATCAACATTGGAGGGGAAATAGGCTGAACTGGATGGACATATGTCTTTTTTTCGGCCTTACATACTATGTTACTATGATTCACCATTTGCAATCGAATTGTATGTCCCTACTGTCTTGAATTTTACTAATAATTAGTACACAATTATACATTTTGGGGAATGCCACATGTAACATTGTCAAACAATACTTTTACCATAAAAGGACAAGCAGTTTACAATTCTGGGACCTTATTAGCATACTGATAACAATACTATATCAAGTCAATTGCATGCATTCTTGACTTGCTGAAAAGACTCAGTATAGTCTTATTTCTGTGGGGTTATCTATCAGGGAATCTTAATTTTGGCCAGCAATACACAGTGATCTATGTAATCAGCATTGGCAGCATTCCTAGTACATGATGCAATGGAAAGTTAGGATATCTGACTGTCTGCAAAAACTAATAAAATATTTCCGGAATGGATGGAGATTTGTAATGTAGGCATTAAGATAATGTATTGTGGATTAAATATATGTTTTGAAGATTTCTTGTGGGATTTTTACACAGGCAGATTTTACGCCAGGATTGAGTACTGATCAATCGTTTAGCATGAATCAATGAACCTTGTAAGCTGTTCAGAGCATGTCAGTAATTGCTTCATCTGCAAGAAGATATCCTGTCCACAAGGGCCAATACTCCTGCAAAATGAGGGGTTGTCTCGCGAAAGCAAGTGGGGTTATACACTTCTGTATGGCCAGATTAATGCACTTTGTAATATACATCGTGCATTAAATATGAGCCATACATATTCCAGCCAATCAGGAGGTTGGAATCGGCACACGGGACGCGGCGGAGCTACGCGATGACGCGTAGAAGGGAGCGGAGCCAGAACGCCGCTGCTGCCGAACAGACCCGATGGCAGAAGACCCTTCTGCGCAAGCGCGTCTAATCAGGCGATTAGATGCTGAAGTTAGACAGAGCCATGGAGACGGGGACGCCAGCGCAGGGAAGGTAAGTGAATAACTTCTGTATGGATGTATATTACAAAGTGCATTAATATGGCCATACAGAAGTACTTAACCCCACTTGCTTTCGCGAGACAACCCCTTTTATCTGTGAGTGGAAACTAAGCTACGACAAATACCTGCAGTTCTGAAGGCCAAAAGGAGGTCCAATGTGTTACTTGTAAGTCCCATATAAAGTGGCAATTCTGTGTGTGTGTGTGTGTGTGTGTATATAGATAATTAAAAATAATACCAGTCAAAAGTTTGGACACACCTGCTCATAGAAGTAGTTTTCAATATTTTTTCTTCTTTTATAGATTTTAGAATAATAAAGTCATTGGAATTAAAAAGTCTAAAAGGCTTGTAGAATACAAGCCTCTGGCAGGATCTAATAAGCCACTGCAAGAATCTATGAGTAATCTACAGTAAGTCATGGCAGTTCATGCCCTTGAGGGCTTATTTACATGGGCGTCTGTGTTTTTACGTTTGCGGTGACGTAAAAACGCGTGAACAGGCGCACAAATTTAACGTTTGTGTAGTGGCCCAGAACACCATCTTGGTCCCCTCCATAAATGTCATACATGTTTGTCTTATGTAGATGCACTGTGGAAGCCTGTCTTGTCATTTCCAGAGTGTGTGTTGCACAGCTGCGGCGCTTGAGTGGTTAAGTCTAATACAATCATTGCATGCATGTAAATGTATCAGTCTGTCATATCATGTGGTATGAGTGAGGGTATAAATAGGAGTGCTTGAGAGGGAGAAAGGAGCTCTATCAAGTGTTCAGGAGTGTCTTCCATCTTGCCTACCACCTAACACAGAGCCACATGGAAGCACCTTCAGCTTCCTTGTGGTGAAGATGGAAGCTGAGGAGAGATATCCCGTAGCGACTGAAATTTAAAGGTGAGTGGAGTGAGCCCCAAATCAGAGAGCGAGCCTTTGTAAGGCTTCCGTTGAGTGGGGGGAAAATGTCTCCCCCTTTTCGCCCTCTCACTGGCTCTCAGCAAGGAGAGAAGGCAGGACAGGCGGGAGCTAGTGTGCTAAACTCCCGCCCCGTCCCATTGCTGGTTGCCGACAAGAGGTGGAGAGGGGGCAGGAATTTAGCAACTAGCTCCTGCTCCTCTCATTGCAAACAGCCAGCAAGGGGCATAGGTTCCTATGGGAGCCCATGACAGCTGCTAAACTCCCTCCCACCTCCCTTTTCCTGCAGCTGTCATAGGCTTCCATAGGAGTCTATGCAGCCACCAACGTATTCAGGCTAGGAAGATAGTTCCAGGACTATCTTTCCTGCCCAGCGTAAAAATGCCCTGCGTTATATTGGCCGGCCGGGTGATTTTACACTGCAGGAATACGCCCATCTGAACTGATGCTTCGGAATCCATTGGTAGTGTATATCGGCCGGCTGTGAAATCAGTGGCTGATATACGTTCATGTGAATTAAGCCTGAGTGGGAGAAAAAAATCTAATAAAAATGTAATAAAAAATACAAAAAAGAATACAATTTAAAAGTCAAAAGACCTCCCTTTACTCCCTTTGTCCTCATTCAGAAGAGTGTTTTTTTTGCGCACAAATAGCTGCATAAATAAAACACGCCTATTAAAACCAATGGTTTCCTATTGAAGTGTTCACATGAACGATTTTTTGATGTGCAAAATACTGGCACCTGCAAAAGATAGGACATGCGTGGCTACAATGCACGCATCTAAAGTGCGTGCTGCGAGAGGACCTGACCTATCTTTCGGCCGTTTTGCGCAGGATTTCCCATTGACTCCTATAGGAGCGTGCACTACGGATCATGTGAACGAGCAAATTATGCGCAACCGTTGATCATGCCTTTAGCGATTTTTTTTTCCCAAACATGTGCAGCGATGTTTTTGAATGAGGCCTTAATATGTTAAAAGAAAAAAGGCACAAAATTAGTATCAACCAAATGAAAAATTTGGGCATGTTATTTGACTCAGTCAATGGTGTGCAAAAAAATAAAAAACATGGATAAAAGTGCTCATTTTGCATATCCCACCTATGAATAAACAGAATAAAAAGCAATAAAAAAGTTATATGAACCACAAAATATTACCATTAAAAACTACAGCTTGTTCTGCCAAAAAAAGCCCGCACACAGCTCTGTCAACAGAAAGATACAAATGTCATTTGAATGAGACAATACCGAAAAATAGTATTTTTTTAAAGTGTTTAAAGGAACATGTCATTATACTGTTAAAAAAACATAAAAAAGCAATACCAGAATTGCATTTTTTTGCTAATCTGGCCTCTAGAAAAATAGAATAAAAGAAGACATTATTTCTGAGTGTGGACACTTTAAGTGTGTGGTGGAGGAAGGGTCATAAATATTGAATCTCTGGGTGTCTGCTGTCTAGGGCCCAGGCTGGTCATCTATTTGTAGAGGCAAGAGAGCTCAGGCAATCACTACAGCCTCTTCTCAAGCCAGTGACTGCAGTAGCAGTGGGAGTGAAGCAGGTACTACATATAAGTAGGTGTTATTACTGACTCAGGGCAAAGGGAAACCTTATTACCGAGTAGGAGTATAAGAGTGACATTATGACTTAGTAGGGACATAAAATGGGGCCTTATGGCTGAGTGAGGACATAATGGGGGGGGGGGTATCATGACTGGGGATATAAAAAGAGATTATGACTCAGTGGGGGCTTAAAAGGAGCATTATGACTGCGGGTATAAAAGAGTATTATGACTCAGGAGGTCATAAAAGGGGCATTAATTATGACTGGGAACATAAGGGAGTATTATAACTTAGTGGGTGCATGAAATTAGACATTATTACTGAACTGTGGCATTTTTACTGTGTGGAAGGCATTTACTGTGTGGGGTGTACAAGAAGCACAAAAAAGGGTCACAACAGATGGCAATATTTAATATTTGGGGAACTGTAGATGGGAAAATTTCGTAGGCAGGTTGCTAGAAAATTATGAAGCCAAAGTCATCTTGGTGTCAAAGTCTGCAGAGATAGGTTGTGATTGTGAGAAGTTGTCATGGCGGTCTGGGCCAGATAGAGAAGAAAATGGAAGGAGAATGACTCGGGTCAGAGAGAATGTCACTGGAAGTAACTGTACTGTAATCACTTATACAGTTTGCAGAATGACTGTGTATAGTTGGTATTTAACACTATACGGTTACGGTATAGTGGTAATATTGGTCTTTGTATAGTGTTTTTTCAGTAACATATTATTTGGCCGTCTTATAGTGCGGTATTATTCAGTCACTATGTGGTGGTAATATGTGATCATTGTGTGGAAAAAATATTTAGCCCTTATATAGTAGTATTATTGGTAATGTTGGTCTTAGTATTGGATTTTGTTCAGTAACACCTTAAAGATAATATGAATGATATTTGCACCCTGTAGTATTATTTTTGGGTCTTGTTTGGGGTAACATATCAGCACTAAGCTGTTTGTTATACTATTTCTAACCCTGTACAGGTAAGGGCACAGTTAGTAGCCTGGCTTTTTTTTTTTAAGTGTGACTCAGAGATAATTTTTGTTGCGGGGGAGCCCAGGCATATAGTCAGAATATGCATCAGTTATACATCGTGAAAATACAATACAGTAATAAATTGTATCTCATCTCTCATCGCCTGTTCTTCTGTTTTAGTAGCAATAACGATTCCTGAAATATAATGAAATCTAATAACAGAAGAACATCTAAGAAGGTGATGCCTGCTCCAAGTCTGGCATGGGCCGGTCCAGATGGTAATTTGTAGTTAACCAAGATATCATATTACGTGAAGGGACAGCACTCCAAAAATCAGATTAGATGGTAAGCTGTTCCAATGAAACCGTGATCCACAACAAAGTGGAGAGCAGTCGGCCTGGGCACCAGAAGACGTATACAGTGATCCAGGATACAATACAGAGAAAAAGGAAACGAAAAGCTGTGCTCAATGGAAACAATAGGAATGGCTCACAGTGAGAAAGAACATCTCTGTAAAAGATGTCCCTTATAAATACCAGTGTGAAATGAAATATCACTTACTAGCTTGGGGGGATTCCTCCATGAACCTACCTGCTTGTACAACAACAGTAAAATAGAAACTTCTCTCCGGACCCGAGAGTATTCCAAAAATTTGGTTTATTTAATGAGGGTATAATTGAAGCAATGCGTTTCGGCCTAGGATCAACCTTTTTGAAGCTTAAAAAACATACAGCATAATCACATATATATAGGAAATAGGACAATTACTTACAGGCAGTGTTGCAGCATCAAATGATGACGTCAGGAAATGGTATCACTGTTAAATGCAAAAGGATGCCAACAGCACAACTTGTTGCCAGAATATGGATGGACAGTGAAAAATGCGAAGTTTCATCCAAAGAAGACCCACATCATCACATAAATAGCAGAGTAGAGGTGACAGCATACAAGGTGCGGTGAAAATACTTCCTTTATTCCTCCAAACGTTACAAAAACATACAACGTTTCGACGCCAGTGAGTCTTTTTCAAGTATTTTAAGGATTTTTTTCAAGGAAGTATTTTAACTACACCTCGCATGCTGTCACCTCTACTCTGCTATCTACAAAATGGTATTGCTGGTCACGTGATTTCAGAGGGGATGGGGCATGCTCACCAAGGGAGTGACGTGATGAGGCAGTTGGAGTGCATAGAATGTGCGTTCCAAAAGGAGTGATGCGGTGACGTAACCACGTCTCCATTGACTGGAGAGACTTTCAAAAGAGAGTATGGTGTACCTATCTGAAGCGACCAACAATCCGCACCCAATTGGTTTGTTTTATGGATTGAAGCCATTTAATAACTAATTGGGGAAAGAAGATGAGCCTCTGAAGTGTACTCACACAGACTAGGTAAAGATAAACTGTTACAATAATCTAACCTGGATACGCCAGCCCGGGTTGCCCTGGATCTTACCCGCAACCCCTGTCCCTGCCTACTTGCCTCCACCCCTGGCTAACCCCAGGCGGGCAACTGGGCGGCGGTCCCTATGCTATCTAGGGACCGAGAAGGAGTGTTGGCGTACCTAGATGAAATGGGTAGACTACCGACAGGACAGGCAGGTGAAAAAAAACAACACAAAACAATACTGATAGTACCGAGGCAGATGGAACAACCTGTCAGATGGTAACAAAGTAGCAGACAAGCTAACAGAGGCAGGAGACCTACAGATGCAGACTAGCTAGCAACCTGAGGGAAACCAATAACTGGCAGTGATTGCAGTCACTGCCAGACTTTTAAACAGAAGCCTCCGTCCAGAGGCGGAGGGAGGGAGACAGCCAACTCCCCATAGCACATCAAAAGGGAGCTCGTGCATGGGAGCTGCACTCCCAGGTGCGCGCACCGCACCGCGAGCCACCAGCACCCGTGCCCCTGGCAGCCAGACCACAGGTCGGGGGGAGGCGACCCAACTGCGGGACCCAGAACACCGCCGCATCAAGGTTTGAGCATCTGAGTTTTCCATGCATCTCAAACGATCCAGGGCTACCACCCACTATACTATTCACGGGATAGCAATGTTTTGTTTCCTAGGAATGACTTGACTCATTGCCATTATAAAGTGTCAAAGTGGGATGTGTAGCCTAGCTATGGAGGAGCGTGGACGCATGAATCCTCTTCTCCCAAACTGCAAGCCATTTTTCAGGGTCAAAAAAGCACTCAAAACTAAAAACCCACCATATGCAATAAAAAAGGAAAGACCACTCTCCATACCTCCCCTCCACCTGGAACACCGGCACCGTGAGGTATTCAGCGCTTCCTCACAGACTCTCCACAAGCAGACACACAGTGGGTCTCAGCCATCATGGTTGCAGGGGAGCTCAGAGTCTCAGCCTCTGGCAGAAAATGCAGCGTAGTGAGGAGGACATCGCAGGGAGAGGTTAGTGGAGAGCAGCAGCAGAGCTCGTCAGCACTACACACAGCGCAGGCAGTAGAGCAGAGGGGAGATACATCTCTGTCTCTACCTGGTGATGCAGCTCAGAAGAGAGAAGAGTTGACTCTCCAGTGAACTCTCAGGGTAATGCTGGCAGCCAGATGCCTCCTCCTCCTCCTCACCCAGTCAAAGTGATAATGGCCAGATATCTTTCCCATCATCCAATGGCAAAATGTAAAACAGAATTGGCCGCAGTATGTACCAAAGTTAACCAAATTGACACGAGAGTCACTTCAGTTGACACTTCTTTACCTGACCTCACGAACAGAGTGAACACGCAGGAATTGCTGATATCATCTCAAATGCAGTACCTGGTGGACTCTCTAGAATAGATGATGTGGAAAACAGGGGAAGAAGAAACAATATTAGGGTACACTGAATGCCCGAAGAGGTGGAACATCAAAATTTAGAAAGCACACTTAGCCATGATTTTAATTCTATTCTAGAAGTCCCCCAGGACTCTTCTCTTGAGCTAGACAGGACTCACAGGTCCCTTGGCCCCAGGTCTGAGGACCGGGATCAGCCCCACGAGTTTCATCACTGCACTGACTGCTAGCACCACTGTGTTTTAGTTTGGGAGGCGTAGAAAATATACACTCACAAGGATGGGTGCACAAACCACAAGGTGGGCTGCAGGTCTTCAGGGTCCTTAGCTTACAATAATTCGGCCCATTCCGAATTCAGATATTCCACATCTATAACAATGCCTTACAGTTTAAGTTACAGCATGTAGACTCTCATAAAATTAACCATTGGATCAACTAAGCTTACGGTTGCTAATTAGTATACCCCTAATCAGCACTAGGTTGCAGCCTGTCATTCTTTTTTTGAACAAGGTAACTGCGCTCGCTGAAAGGGTGCTTATTGTCGGAAGGGACTTTAACCATAACCTAAACTCTACGGCTGACTCCTCGGCAGATTGGGGCACTGTTCCAATAAACCAGCTAAGATTACTAAGACATATGCTGCACTCTCTCCAATTAGTAGATATGTGGCGTATTTTTCACCCACAAGACAAGGCCTATACCTCCCAACCACATGATTCTTATAGTCGCATAGATTATTTCTTTCTCAGTCGCTATGTACTGTCCTAGATCCATTTAGCCTAGGGACATGGTGTGGTCTGATCATGCTCCGATATTTCTCAATCTCGTGCTGCCTGACCACTTGGATGGACAGCAGACTTGGAGACTAAATGATGACCTGCTCCAAGACTCTATATGGTGGAGGTTAAAGAGCAAATTGATCTGTTCATATCGAACCATGCTTCAGACACCACATCCATACCCACTCAGTGGGAGGTCTTGAAATGTGTTCTAAGAGACACTTTAATTAAACACGGCGCACAACTTAAAAAAAGAAGGGACACTCCAAATAGCTAGTATTCTCAAAAATAATTCATGTTTTAGAGATATCAGTCAAACGGAACCATTCTGCAACCACATATACAGACTTTGTCAGGGCTAGGACAGAACTCAAATTAAAGTCAGACGAAAAATATCTATGCTTTAGCAACAGTTGCAGGCACTTTTACCATGATTATTTAAACAAGATGGGAAGATATCTGTCTCATTTTCCACACCCACGCGCTGCCCATACTTACATTCCTAAGATCAAGAAATCAACGGAGAGAGATACAACCGCTCTGAGATCCTTGAAATATTCCAGACTTATTGTTCACAACTATACAACCTTAAGGGACAGTTTGAATCCAGTTGCTCTGACAGAATGCATCTCCGGTTATATTTCAGACAACGCTACCAACCCTAGACAACGACTCTAGAGGAGTATTAGAGATAGACATCACAGAAAAAGATAAAACCCAGATATCAAATCCATCCCAACAGGTAAAAGTCCTGGACCCGATGGCTTCACACCAGCTTTCTATTAAATGTTTAAGCAACAGTCATGGCTCTTTACTCATGCCCTACAGCCAGGGTTCGATAGAACGGACTGCTATCTTCTTCCATACCCATAAGAAACGGTACCAGACCGGGTTGTTCGCTCTCTCCACTGCTCTATGTGCTGGTGATGGAGCATCTTGCAATTGCAATTAGGAATAACCCCACAATCCTGGGCTTACAAATGGAAGGTGGATACTATAAGACAGCGCTATATGCCAATGACCTTTTCTTCTACATCTCTCAACCTCAGATTATTCTTCCCTCCTTGATACAGGAGTTTGAGAGGCATGGCCACTTATCTAATTTTAAAATAAATTATTTAAAAACTAAAGCACTAAATATATCACTATTAGAGATGAGCGAGCACCAAAATCCTCGGGTGCTCGTTACTCGGGATGACATTATCGCGATGCTCGAGGGTTCGTTTCGAGTAACGAACCCCATTGAAGTCAATGGGCGACTCGAGCATTTTTGTATATCGCCGATGCTCGCTAAGGTTTCCATTTGTGAAAATCTGGGCAATTCAAGAAAGTGATGGGAACGACACAGCAACGGATAGAGCAGGCGAGGGGCTACATGTTGGGCTGCATCTCAAGTTCCCAGGTCCCACTATTAAGCCACAATAGCGGCAAGAGTGGGCCCCCCCCTCCCAACAACTTTTACTTCTGAAAAGCCCTCATTAGCAATGCATACCTTAGCTAAGCACCACACTACCTCCAACAAAGCACAATCACTGCCTGCATGACACTCCGCTGCCACTTCTCCTGGGTTATATGCTGCCAACCCCCCCCCCCCCCCCGCACGACGCAGTGTCCACAGCGCACACCAAAGTGTCCCTGCGCAGCCTTCAGCTGCACTCATGCCACACCACCCTCATGTCTATTTATAAGTGCGTCTGCCATGAGGAGGAACCGCAGGCACACACTGCAGAGGGTTGGCACGGCTAGGCAGCGACCCTCTTTAAAAGGGGCGGGGCGATAGCCCACAATGCTGTACAGAAGCAATGAGAAATATAATCCTGTGCCACCGCCATCAGGAGCTGCACACGTGGGCATAGCAATGGGGAACCTATGTGCCACACACTATTCATTCTGTCAAGGTGTCTGCATGCCCCAGTCAGACCGCGGTTTTTTATAAATAGTCACAGGCAGGTACAACTCCGCAATGGGAATTCCGTGTGCACCCACAGCATGGGTGGCTCCCTGGAACCCACCGGCTGTACAATAATGTATCCCATTGCAGTGCCCATCACAGCTGAGGTAACGTCCGATTAAATGCAGGTGGGCTTCGGCCCACACTGCATGCCCCAACCTGACCGGGGTTTTTAATTCATAGACACAGGCAGGTACAACTCCCTATTGTGAAGTCCGTGTGGACCCACAGCATGGGTGGGTGCCAGGAAGCCACCGGCGGTACATAAATATATCCCATTGCATTGCCCATCACAGCTGAGGTAATGTCATGTTTAATGCAGGTGGGCTTCGGCCCACACTGCATGGCCCAGTCAGACTGGGGTTCTTTAGAAGTGGACACATGCAGTTACAACTCCCTGTGGACCCACAGCATGGGTGGCTCCCTGGAACCCACTGGCTGTACATAAATGTATCCCATTGCAGTGCCCATCACAGCTGAGGTAACGTCCGATTAAATGCAGGTGGGGTTCGGCCCACACTGCATGCCCCAGTCAGACTGGGGTTCTTTAGAAGTGGACACATGCAGTTACAACTCCGTGTGGACCGACAGCATGGGTGGGTGCCAGGAAGCCACCGGCGGTACATAAATATATCCCATTGCATTGCCCATCACAGCTGAGGTAATGTCATGTTTAATGCAGGTGGGCTTCGGCCCACACTGCATGCCACAGTCAGACTGGGGTTCTTTAGAAGTGGACACATGCAGTTACAACTCCCTGTGGACCCACAGCATGGGTGGCTCCCTGGAACCCACCGGCGGTACATAAATATATCCCATTGCAGTGCCCAGCACAGCTGATGTAACGTCAGCTTTAATGCAGGTGGGCAAAAAATTAATTGGATTACACTGTAGGCGAGGGCCCCAAAAAATTGGTGTACCAACAGTACTAATGTACCTCAGAAAAATTGCCCATGCCCAACCAAGAGGGCAGGTGAAACCCATTAATCGCTTTGGTTAATGTGGCTTAATTTGTAACTAGGCCTGGAGGCAGCCCAGTTAAAATAAAAATTGGTTCAGGTGAAAGTTTCAACGCTTTAATGAGCATTGAAACGTATAAAAATTGTTTACAAAAATTATATGACTGAGCCTTGTGGGCCTAAGAAAAATTGCCTGTTCGGCGTGATTGCGTCAGGTTTCAGGAGGAGGAGCAGGAGGAGGAGGATGAATATTATACACAGATTGATGATGCTAAAAGGTCCACGTTTTTGATGGTGATAAAGAACAATGCTTCCATCCGCGGGTGCATAATACGTATTGCTTAGGTATCGCTGCTGTCTGCTGGTGGAGAAGAGAAGTCTGGGGAAATCCAGGCTTTGTTCATCTTGATGAGTGTTAGCCTGTCGGCACTGTCGGTTGACAGGCGGGTACGCTTATCTGTGATGATTCCCCCAGCCGCACTAAACACCCTCTCTGACAAGACGCTAGCCGCAGGACAAGCAAGCACCTCCAGGGCATTAAGCGCGAGTTCAGGCCACGTGTCCAGCTTCAACACCCAGTAGTTGTAGGGGGCAGAGGCGTCACGGAGGACGGTCGTGCGATCGGCTACGTACTCCCTCACCATCCTTTTACAGTGCTCCCGCCGACTCAGCCTTGACTGGGGAGCGGTGACACAGTCTTGCTGGGGAGCCAGAAAGCTGTCAAAGGCCTTAGAGAGTGTTCCCCTGCCTGTGCTGTACATGCTGCCTGATCTCTGCGCCTCCCCTGCTACCTGGCCCTCGGAACTGCGCCTTCGGCCACTAGCGCTGTCGGATGGGAATTTTACTATCAGTTTGTCCGCCAGGGTCCTGTGGTATAGCATCACTCTCGAACCCCTTTCCTCTTCGGGTATGAGAGTGGAAAGGTTCTCCTTATACCATGGGTCGAGCAGTGTGTATACCCAGTAATCCGTAGTGGCCAGAATGCGTGTAATGCGAGGGTCACGAGAAAGGCATCCTAACATGAAGTCAGCCATGTGTGCCAGGGTACCTGTACGCAACATATGGCTGTCCTCACTAGGAAGATCACTTTCAGGATCCTCCTCCTCCTCCTCCTCAGGCCATACACGCTGAAAGGATGACAGGCAAGCAGCATGGGTACCCTCAGCAGTGGGCCAAGCTGTCTCTTGCCCCTCCTCCTCATCCTCCTTATGCTCCTCCTCCTCCTCCTCCTCAATGCGCTGAGATATAGACAGGAGGGTGCTCTGACTATCCAGCGACATACTGTCTTCCCCCGCCTCCATTTCCGATTCCAAAGCGTCTGCCTTTATGCTTTGCAGGGAACTTCTCAAGAGGCATAGCAGAGGAATGGTGACGCTAATGATTGCAGCATCGCCGCTCACCACTTGGGTAGACTCCTCAAAGTTTCCAAGGACCTGGCAGATGTCTGCCAACCAGGCCCACTGTTCTGTAAAGAATTGAGGAGGCTGACTCCCACTGCGCCGCCCATGTTGGAGTTGGTATTCCACTATAGCTCTACGCTGCTCATAGATCCTGGCCCACATGTGGAGCGTAGAGTTCCACCGTGTGGGCACGTCGCACAGCAGTCGGTGCACTGGCAGATGAAACCGATGTTGCAGGGTGCGCAGGGTGGCAGCGTCCGTGTGGGACTTGCGGAAATGTGCGCAGAGCCGGCGCACCTTTCCGAGCAGGTCTGACAAGCATGGGTAGCTTTTCAGAAAGCGCTGAACCACCAAATTAAAGACGTGGGCCAGGCATGGCACGTGCGTGAGGCTGCCGAGCTGCAGAGCCGCCACCAGGTTACGGCAGTTGTCACACACGACCATGCCCGGTTGGAGGCTCAGCGGCGCAAGCCAGCGGTCGGTCTGCTCTGTCAGACCCTGCAGCAGTTCGTGGGCCGTGTGCCTCTTCTCTCCTAAGCTGAGTAGTTTCAGTACGGCCTGCTGACGCTTGCCCACCGCTGTGCTGCCGTGCTGCGCGACACCGACTGCTGGCGACGTGCTGCTGCTAACACATCTTGATTGCGAGACAGAGGTTGCATAGGAGGAGGAGGAGGAGGGTGGTTTAGTGGAGGAAGCATACACCGCCGCAGATACAACCACCGAGCTGGGGCCCGCAATTCTGGGGGTGGGTAGGACGTGAGCGGTCCCAGGCTCTGACTCTGTCCCAGCCTCCACTAAATTCACCCAATGTGCCGTCAGGGAGATATAGTGGCCCTGCCCGCCTGTGCTTGTCCACGTGTCCGTTGTTAAGTGGACCTTGGCAGTAACCGCGTTGGTGAGGGCGCGTACAATGTTGCGGGAGACGTGGTCGTGCAGGGCTGGGACGGCACATCGGGAAAAGTAGTGGCGACTGGGAACTGAGTAGCGCGGGGCCGCCGCCGCCATCATACCTTTGAAAGCCTCCGTTTCCACAACCCTATACGGCAGCATCTCCAGGCTGATAAATTTGGCTATGTGCACGTTTAACGCTTGAGCGTGCGGGTGCGCGGCGGCGTACTTGCGCTTGCACTCCAACACTTGCGCTAGCGACGGCTGGACGGTGCGCTGAGAGACATTGGTGGATGGGGCCGAGCACAGCGGAGGTGAGGGTGTGGGTGCAGGCCAGGAGACGGTAGTGCCTGTGTCCTGAGAGGGGGGTTGGATCTCAGTGGCAGGTTGGGGCACAGGGGGAGAGGCAGCGGTGCAAACCGGAGGCGGTGAACGGCCTTCGTCCCACCTTGTGGGGTGCTTGGCCATCATATGTCTGCGCATGCTGGTGGTGGTGAGGCTGGTGGTGGTGGCTCCCCGGCTGATCTTGGCGCGACAAAGGTTGCACACCACTGTTCGTCGGTCGTCTGCACTCTCAGTGAAAAACTGCCAGACCTTTGAGCACCTCGGCCTCTGCAGGGTGGCATGGCACGAGGGGGCGCTTTGGGAAACAGTTGGTGGATTATTCGGTCTGGCCCTGCCTCTACCCCTGGCCACCGCACTGCCTCTTCCAACCTGCCCTGCTGCTGCACTTGCCTCCCCCTCTGAAGACCTGTCCTCAGTAGGCGTAGCAAACCAGGTGGGGTCAGTCACCTCATCGTCCTGCTGCTCTTCCTCCGAATCCTCTGTGCGCTCCTCCCTCGTACTTACTCCAATTACTACTACCTGAGTGATAGACAACTGTGTCTCATCGTCATCGTCCTCCTCACCCACTGAAAGCTCTTGAGACAGTTGCCGGAAGTCACCAGCCTCATCCCCCGGACCCAGGGAACTTTCCAAAGGTTGGGCATCGGTCGCGACAAACTCCTCCAGTGGGAGAGGATTCGGAACCATTGCTGCCCATTCTGGGCAGGGGCCCGAGAACAGTTCCTGGGAGTCTGCCTGCTCCTCAGAATGTGTCATTGTAATGGAGTGAGGAGGCTGGGAGGAAGGAGGAGCAGCAGCCAGAGGATTCAGAGTTGCAGCAGTGGACGGCGCAGAACTCTGGGTGGTCGATAGATTGCTGGATGCAATTTCTGCCATCCACGACAGGACCTGCTCACACTGCTCATTTTCTAATAAAGGTCTACCGCGTGGACCCATTAATTGTGAGATGAATGTGGGGACACCAGAAACGTGCCTCTCTTCTAATCCCGCAGCAGTCGGCTGCGATACACCTGGATCAGGAGCTCGGCCTGTGCCCACACCCTGACTTGGGCCTCCGCGTCCTCGCCCACGTCCACGTCCTCTAGGCCTACCCCTACCCCTCAGCATGCTGTATTACCAGTAGTGCAGAAACAGAACGCTGTAATTAAATGTGCCGCTTATTGGCTTGTGGTTGGAGGCTGACTTCCCTTACGGAACGCACAGCAGAGCCAGGAAACAATTTTGCGCATGCCTGTAGTGAGACGTAGGTGCGTATGACTGAGCTAGTGGAATTCACAGCGCTGAAGCAGTCAAGTGGCCAAAGGCCAGTAGTAGGCCTTAAGTATTTTGCTTCTATTTTTTTAAAATGCTGAGCTGATACAGCAGACAGATACTGTAAGCAGCGTATAATATTATGTATACTGTTTCCCTCTGGCGGGATGACAGCGCTGATGTAATAGAGACAGCAGATCCAAGAAACAATTTTGCGCAAGCCTGCTGTAACGCTTAGCTGCGTATTAATTAGGACTACCACCCCCAGCAGATAGATACTGTAGGCAGCGTATAATATTATGTATACTCTTTCCCTCTGGCGGGATGACAGCGCTGATGTAACAGAGACAGCAGATCCAGGAAACAATTTTGCGCAAGCCTGCTGTAACGCTTAGCTGCGTATTAATTAGGACTACAACCCCCAGCAGATAGATACTGTAGGCAGCGTATAATATTATGTATACTCTTTCCCTCTGGCGGGATGACAGCGCTGATGTAACAGAGACAGCAGATCCAGGAAACAATTTTGCGCAAGCCTGCTGTAACGCTTAGCTGCGTATTAATTAGGACTACTACCCCCAGCAGACACGCAGTAAACTGAAGACGGTCACAGGCAGCCCAAATATAGTATTTTTCCCCAATTTTTTGGAAAAAGCCCACTGCCTATATAGCCTAAATATCTCTTTCCCTGCCTCACCAGTACTGGCCCTATACTCTGTACAATGACTGCAGACTGAGGACGCAATGCTCTGCACGGCCGATATACAAAAAAAAAAATTGTGCAACACTGCTAAAAGCAGCCTCAACGGTCAGATGTGGCCCTAAGAAGGACCGTTGGGGTTCTTGAAGCCTAAAATAACTCCTAACGCTCTCCCTATAGCAGCTCTGGCTCCAGCAGCACTTTCCCTGATCTCTGTCAGAATGCATCTGTGGCGAGCCGCGGGAGGGGTCGATTTATATACTCGGGTGACACCTGATCTCGCCAGCCACTCACTGCAGGGGGGTGGTATAGGGCTTGAACGTCGCAGGGGGAAGTTGTAATGCCTTCCCTGTCTTTCTATTGGCCAGAAAAGCACGCTAACGTCTCAGAGATGAAAGTGAAAGTAACTCGAACATCGCGTGGTGCTCGCCTCTAGTAACGAGCATCTCGAACACGCTAATACTCGAACGAGTATCAAGCTCGGACGAGTACGTTCGCTCATCTCTAATCACTATCAATACCAGAAAAAAGACAAATTTTGGAAATATTCCCCTTCAAGTGGCAAAAGGAAGATGTCCAATACTTGGGAGTGCCAGTCCCCACAGATCACAATAAATTATTCTCCTTGAATTATCAAACCCTCTTGGAGAGATTAGTAAAATACCTTTCTTCATATGCCATAAGAGACCTCTCATGGTTCGGGCAGATAAACACCCTTAAAATGGACATGCTACCCAAATTTTTATACATTTTCCAGGCGGTTCCTATTGTACCACCTACTGCGTTTTTTAGATCACTGAGATCGGCTCTGATTACATTTGTGTGGGGACACATAAGACCCCACTTGGGAGTCAACACCTTTTTCCGCTCCAAGATGAGTGCTGGGGCCGGTTTACCAAATCTTAGACTATACCACGCGGTAGTGTTCCTAACACAATTTCTGAACTGGTATTTCCACTCTGCTCATAAACAGTGGGTGGGGCTGGAACAGGCTGACTGCTCAATCCCCCTAAAACTCCTTCCCTGGATTTGACCATGTGACAGGGCACAGACCCTTTTCCCAAATTTCCTTTTAAAAGGGATGCTGAAGTTATGGGATACAAAGACGCGGAAACAGATCTTATCGAGAGTAGACAGCCTTCTTACACCTCTATTTTCCAACCCAGCATTCCCTCTGCTGACACCCAGGAATACTTTATGGGATGGGAGGCAGGAGAGGATCCAAGAGTCCACCACATCCTTAATGGTTCTTCAATGCCCTTGTTCCAGGGACTAAAAATAATATTCAGGAAACATAATCTTTCCTGGCTGGAATTCAACCAAGTGCATTTTTGTCGTGCTACTCACGGTGACAGAAACACTTTTGAATCCTCCCCCACACCCTTTGAGACTATGTTTACCCAATACTCCCCTCCAACACATACAGTAGCCCTGATATATAGCCTGTTGATTCGAGAGACATTCACGGTAGATCCCAGTTTCAAACAGGCTTGGGAGCGGGAGCTGGGCGACACAATCTCACAAAATGACTGGCAGAAGGCGTTTATCTTCACACCCAAACTATCCATGGCTTGCGCCGCTCAAGAAAAAAAACTACAAAATATTGACTAGTTGGTATAGATATCCAACTTGCCTACATCCCATTTTCCATTCTGTGCCTGAGGTATGCTGGCGCTGTAAAACCAATAAGGGCACTATGACACATGACTGGTGGAGTTGCGACCTGTTGTGGCTCTTTTGGGATATTCACTAGGCATATCCGAATTAGTCAGAAAAAGATATACAGTACCGCCCAGGTGGCCCTTCTTTCCATATTGCTTGGATAAATTAGTGTACAGAAGAAGGGCCTACTTTGCTTTTGCCTGGCTGCAGCTAGAACGGTCATCCCTCGCCATTGACAAAGCACCAGTGTTCCCTTGATGCCAGAATAGCAGCAGGAATTGTCCCAGGTATGCCATATGGAGGAACTGTGCACAGAACACTCCATAGAAACTGATAAGTTTCTGTCAGTGTGGCAACCATGGATTGACTTCGAATCATGCCCAAAGTACTGCAACATATTTTCCTAAAACTCACATAATACACTGTGATTGTCAAAAGGAGTTAAGGATGGTGCTGGATCAAAGTTTCTCAATAATGTCTTATCATGTTATATGTCCTGTGTAAGGCTGCGCTCACGCAGTGTGGAATTGTCGCAGGATTTCCATGCGGACACTATGCATGGAAATTCCACTGCATTTACAGTAGCAGCAAAGTGGACAAGATTTTGAAAATCTCATCCATATGCTGCGAAAAAACCTGCATAAAACACGTGCTTAGAGTGACTCGAGGCACGGAATTCAAATCTGCAACATGTCAATTATGTCGCCGTTTCTGCTGTACCATTGTGATTTTATTTTATAGTTGAGTTCCTGAAGTCTGTTGGATATTGACATTTCATGTGTAAGTATATATGATTTGGTCCAGAGCTTTCCAGAGAATGATTTACCCCATGCGTCCTGCCAAGCCCCAATCCAACTGGGATCTGGCTCTATCGTCAGCCTGCTCAGAAATAATCCATAGACCTACGAAACCATGTGTGTAGGAGTCTCTGGTGATAGGCACGACATATTTATACAGAATATACTCAGTTGTGGACAACATTATTGGCATTATTGGCCACTGTCAGTCATTGAGTGATTTCTAAAAAGAAAGAATGAGCATACTATATGTCATGGACAGGATTAAAGACACCAACAATAACAGCCTCCAAACCAGAGGCATAACTTGAAGCTCCTGGGCCCCAATGCAAAACCTGTAACAGGGCCCCCACTACAATGCTTTATTCATAGTATTGGGCTCCCTATATGGAGAAGAGAGGCCTTATGGGCCCCCTAAGGCTCCTGGGCCCGGGTGCAACCGCATCCCCTGCATCCTCTATAGTTATGCCAGTGCTCCAAACGTTTTCTGTAGCTATCTGTGAACTTCTTGCACCTATCTACTGGTACTTTCTTCTGCTGCAATTCTCTTAAACTCATAAATATTTGCAGGGTACTTTTTCCAAACAGCAGATTTCAGCTCTTTATATAGAAACTAAGATCAGGACTCATTGCTAGTCAGTTCAAAGGAGTCTATTTTTTCCTTCTTAACCATCCTTCTGTACTTTTGGATGTGTGCTGTGGGTCACTATCCTGCTGTACTACCCATTTTGTAATCCTCAAATCTATTTTTCTTAGAATTAGGAGCACGTTTTGCTCTAAAATGCTCTGACAAACCTCTGATTTCAATGTTCCTCTAACACATGCAAGGCCTCCAGTCCCAGAGGACGCAAAGCAGCCCCACAATGTTGTACTGTAGCTAGAGTGCACTTTTCATAGATTTAAGGTCCCTTTACACGGGACGACTGTCGGGCAAACGATGCCCGACGCTCGTCCCTATGTCTCGTGCTCCCGTACTCCTGCACGGGACCTAGCAGAGCAGGCTGGTTCACGGAGCGGCCAGCAGGGGGGGGGGGCAGTGCAGGAGATTTCTCTCCTTTCGCTCCCCCGCCCCTCTCCATTCACATGACACAGCGGTTGTTTAAACTGCACGATGAGCTTCATCGCTGATCTTTTATGCAGCATACACAATGCTCGGTTTAGACAGCGGCCGTTCAGTAGTGAATGGCTGCTGTGTTATCTCAATGGAGATTGGCGGAGGAGCAAGAGGAGAGAGATCTCCTTCACTGCCCCGCCCCCCCTGCTGGCCGCTCCACGTGCGAGCCAGCTCTGCTAGCTGGAGCATGGGAGCGCGGAGACACAGGGACGAGTGTCGGGCATCGTTTGCCCAAAAGTCTTCCCTTGTAAAGGGACCTTTAGATATTCTAGTCATCACCTATAAGCATAACACTGATATACATTGGCTCTAGTTGCATTTTATTTATCCATAGAACATTTTACCTGGTTTGTCTATGTAGCCTTTAGCACAGTTCATTCGCTCTTTTTCACGCCTTCCTTTAATCAGTAGGGACCCCTAAGCCTTTGCTAATAGAGTCTTGTTTTTTTCAGTGAGCAGTGTATGGGACTAGTTGAAATTATCACTCCAGGTGTCTCCAGCTCAGCCTGAAGTTATTTGGTTGGTTCTGGTTTCTTTGCCACATTTCAAATCAACTCTCCGAGGCTAACTTCACACAGGTGAGGGCGCTATCAGGCCGCGAATCACGGCCTGATATCACCCTTGCCATCTATGTGAAATCACCGAGGATGCGGCGGAGGTTTGTAGAGTTTCTCCCATTGTTTTTCAATGGAAGACATCGCATCGCATAGGTCATGCCATGCAGGAAAAAAATCGCTCATGTATATGACCCATGTGTATGGAGTTCATATTTGTGCGAGATTTGTGCATCTCGCAACGCACAAATCTCACACAATTTTCTCGCCTGTGTGAAGCCAGTCCCAGGATTCTCTGATTAATTTTCCTCTTTCCACCACATGCTGGAAGGTTCTTGACTACTCTATGACTAGAAAACTTTTTGATAACATTTCAAACTTTTGGAGCTGGGATGCCAAGGTATTTGGAGATCCCTGCAGTCTCACTAACACTGAGGCTGGAAAATGTCTGCAGCGATCACGTGTTTATCACATAGGCCTCATGTCCACGGGTAACGCAGCGACAGCCTCTATTGAAGTCAATGGAAGCTGTCCGATCTGCGGCACACCCGGAACTGTCACTCTGGATGTGATGCGGGTCCCGCAGGAAAGCAGGAGATTTTAAAAAAATTAATAAATCTCCCCTGCGCATGCGCGGGGGACCTGCCCACCGGCGCGCCTGCTCACATGCGTGGAGGAGACCCTGGAGAACCCGCACACATCCGGACTGGTAAGTAATGTCCTCATGCCACGAGCAGGGTGGGATCCCGCGGCGGGGCTCCCGCCCACAGAACCCGAGCCGCCCATGAACATGAGGCCATAATTGCACAACCCATTTTCAAAAGTTTGTTGCATTTATTAAAACTCTAGCATTTTTCATGCATTGTGATATTGCTATTGATTTCAGTAGGAAAAAGGCAAAAACACAATTAGAATCTGGCTTATTTGCAAGGAGCTAACATATAAAACACAGCTCATGGACAAAACTGGCACAGTTTCTAGGGAGAAAAAAAGCAGACCAAAGTTTTGCTGCAGTTTTTGAACCAGTATTGTGTACAAAAAATAGAGACATCTTTCCTTTAAACGTTACCTCCCTTTGAGGGTGCCTACCCACTAGCGTTTTTTTCCACTGTGAATTCGTTGCGTTTTTTTTTCCAATTGTCAATGGGACTTTTTAATGTTAAAAACACAATGCACCAAAAACGCAGCGAATTTGCAGCGGAAATAAAAACGCTAGTGGGTAGGCACCCTAAGATCCATCCTTAGATCCATGCTTTGGCTAAGAGAAAAAAACCTAGATACATGTCAATTTTTCATCAGTAGGTACTTATATGCTGTCTGTCTTCATCCCTACTAAAGTCGATGGAGTTACATGGGTAAGGTGCTCTAACAACTGCTGCAACCCTTCATTCGATTCGTGGGATGCTCAGTGCATTGCCCCCCACGGATAAGAACTTCTGACATATCTATCACATGGTAACTGGCACTCCTGGATATCATATCTAGTCTATGGAAATTTAGAATTGACACCCTTTTAAAATTCTGGTATAAATATTTGGAGAATTATGCCATGTAAAGAATGGGCACATTCTGCAATTGTACATAGTCATGGATTGTTAAATGCCCATTTAGACACAATGATTATCGCTCAAAATTCGCTCAAAAGCCGTCTTTTTGAAAGCATGCTGAAAGACAACGATGAGTCTTTTTGGGGATTCACAGTGGTATACAGCTGATGCTATTGTTTCAGCTGTATCCCGCTTACTGATAACAGGCTGGGTATGAAGAACAGAGCGGTCCAGCTCTGTTCTCCATACCCGGCACAAAACGCTCGGCTGTATAACAGCCGTGCTCTTCACGCAGAAAACATCTGGATGCAGAAGACAAGCGGGGACACCCCGCTTGTCTTCTGCATCCTCCGCTCCGAGCACTCGGCTATATAACAGCCGGCCGCTCAGAGCGGGGGAACAGCTGTATGCAGAAGACAAGCAGGGATACCGCATCCTCCGCTGGCAGTGCAAGGTGATCGCTCATCTTGAGCAATCATCTTGCACTGTAAATTACACAACAACGATCGCTCAAAAGTCACTTGAGCGACATCTATTGAGTGATTATCGTTGTGTCTAAATGGGCCTTTACTCATGATGTAGACATAGTAAATTTCTATTGGCTCCTTGGAGAAACAATAAAGCACTGCATTTTAAAACATTATATAAACATAATAATAATACTCCGACCTCTCCATTTCTATTTGAACTTCATTCAGTAGAAATTTGTTATTGATTTATATTTATTCATTTACCAAAGTAGAGGCCTTACAAATAAGTAGAGATGATGGACTTTAGAGGTAACCAGTTTCTTTTCTGACATACAAATGCCTGCTTTAACACTGTTTTCCTTGAAATACAAAAAGAAAAATGTTTCCATGGTAACTGTCACACAAGATTGTAGTTATGTTTAGAAATGTGCGGGTGTTTAAATAGTTTCTAACCTCTTCTTCAAACTATGGTGTGCCAAGACACCTAGGTAATTGTTAACCCCTGGACTGTCTGTGACCAAAGCTGTTCACAGGTCACAACACAAATTGTGTATGTTTACCAACTGTATCAATTATATATGGACATGAAAATATAAAGTGCAACTATATAATGTAAGTATCAATGTAAATATTTTAAAAACACAGAAAAACAACTTTCCACCTCAGGCCAGGCTCACATTAGCAAGTCGGATTCCACATGCGAGAGGCCTGCAGCGGATTCCGGCTGTGCGCCTGGCCGGTGCACCTGCGTACAGCAACTTAACTGTATTGTGTATGACTGCAGAGGCACGCGATGGTCATGTGCAGTACAGTTTTTTTGTATTTCCCACACTGTCGTTTAGCAATGTTGTGGGTACCCACAGCCGATAGGTAATGTTTATTGTGTATGGGCTGCTATTCACACGCCTGCACTGACATCAATGGAGGCTGTCTGTGCAGAATCCGTGTTGAAATAGAGCATGCTGCGATTTTTCTTCTGCTTGCAGAATAGGTAATTCGTGCCTGCGAGTGTAAAGGAAAATTCAAAAAAGAAATGCCTTTCAATACCCGCATTTTCCAGTGGATCGTCCAAGCAGACGCCAATCGTTGAACCCACAATTTAAATCCAGTTGTATGAGACTGTTACGATTTGGTTGTGGATCCACTGTGTCGTCCTATCAAGTGACACTACGTGGCAGGACGGACAGCTGACTCCGGGAAAGAAACTGTCCTGGTCCCACACCATTCAGGATGTGTCGGTGCCGCCATCCACACTGAGGGAGAGTGAGAAAGACACCAGAAGAGTGAGTGATGAGCGGTAGAGAATAGGAGAGGAAGAGAGTGGCCGGGAGCAGGATCTCACAGATAACTGAGACTGTGGATTGTCTGGATTACCCCGAGAAATCCTCCCTGTCACACCACCTTCTGAAAGTGTAAAGTGTTCTTTTTCTGGACTGTTATGGTTTTTGTTGGACTTACGTAAACAGGCATTACCGACTGTACCCGGTTTGCTCAGAAAGTTACCTTATGTGTGGACTACTTTATTTCTGTCTCAAGGATCACCACAGAGGAAGGAACGGTGGCGTCACGAGTGACAAAAAACTGTAAGGTAACTGCTAGTTACCCTTTCCCTTAAAGCCCCCAGGCCCAGCAGTAACTTGGATGGCTCCGGAGCTACCCTCAAGGAAGGAGATGCTAGAGCACGACAGAAACCTTTATCTACCTCGCCATCTCCTCAGCTGTGGGCCTGCTCCTTGGATGCTGCATATGCACACACCATCTCTGAGTGGGCTCAACACAGAATAAAGTACTAAAATGACCAGCACTCTCTCACAAGAATTTACTGGTATTTATCTGCCGCAGAGGAGGGGGATTGGCTGGTGGAGAATACCACACCCAGCCAGCTCAATTAACCCCTACCTATGAAGGTGTGCACAAGGAAGCCTGTAGAACCACAATTCCCATCACACAACCTTAACAGTTTGGAGGTCCAGGCCACCTTGCCTATCCCTAACTCCTAGTCATTCCTACCTACCTGGTGAAGACAGGAACCCAGGGTCAGTTGCACCGAACTGAGCAGTTTTGGAGGAGTGAAGAGTGGACGTGTAGTAACAGTAGGGCATACCCTATATAGACACAGTAGATAGACAATGAACAAGCTGCAGTGACCAGCAACAGCACAGACAGAAAGCTGGATAGAAACAGAAATACAATACCATCAAGCAAAAGCACGCACAAAGAACTGGATGCAACAGGATGGTTGCAGCAGCAGCTAACATGCAGTCATGCAAGGAATTACACAACAACACCAAAGCATTCTGGGAAAGGTCTGGGGAGGTTAAATAGGAGGATAATTGCAAATCACCTTCAGCTGGGTGGAGGAGCCAGACACAGTAACGCTGTAGATGCTGGAAGAAACAGAAGCAGACTCAGGAGGCAGGACGACGCCTCCATCTGCTAGACCTAACAGAGACCAGCCATAGGGCGCCTGCAGACGTAGGCACAGAAATATAGCATGCCGTGATTTGTTTTCCGCACGTGATTTCACGCGGACAAATCACGGCCATCTGCCTAGGATTGCGTTTTCTAAGGCAATCTAACGCAATCTAAATCTAACGTTTTCTAACGCAATCCTATGGCAGCTTTTACGAGCAGAAATTCTGCGGGAAATCCCACCACGGAATTTCCGCCCGTGTGCAGGGGGTCTTATTTTCACCAATTCTACCACACATATTGTAGACAAGGCAGGAGGTAGGGAATGCAGAGTTGTGGAAATTAATGGTAGAGTTATATAGCAGAACTAATAAAGAAATTATTTTTAACAGTAGATATTGTGTAAGCATAGACTTTAAACATGTTTTAAATACTTGTATTTTCCATAAACTTGTACTCATATGATGGTGGTACTGTCATACTTACCTGCGTCCCTATTCTGGCCCTGTCAGCCCGCAAACTTGACCCTTGTTATAGAGAACAGACTCCTTCAGCATGTGTACAATGTCTTCTCATTGTGATATAAAGAGAAGACAGTGCAGGTGCTGAAGAAATCCATTCCATTTAATGAGCAGTGAGTTTGCGAGCTGCCAGCACTGCAACAGGGACGCAGGCTATTATAATAATACGACTCCTGAAATCAGTGGCCCTGATTTTGTGAGCCTATAAACTTTGTTTATGAAGCTCAAATGACCTGACAGGTTCAATTTAAAGATCATCAAAATGATTTTTGGGGAATCCTGCATAAGTGAAGGAACAATATTCAGTTACAGTGAACTAAAAAGCAATGCTAAGTGAAAAAATATGTATATTTAGTTGAAAAGGGTTATCCGGAAAGTTTTAAAAAATTGATCACTGTGGTGGAATTACATAAAAAAGCCATAATCCCCTCACCCAATCCCTCATTGCTCCCATTCTGCCAGTGCCCATTCGTCTACCGGTCTGCACTTCTCACTGCAATGAGCCAGAACCAATCACCGGTTCACTTTGGCTGGTGATTATCTACAGGAGTCACATGTCCCATTGTCAGCATACCTTCGCTGCAGCAGCTGGAAATGAAGACCAGCAGAGGGGTTGGCAACTGGCGAAACAAGGGGTTAGGTGAGAGGAATAGGCTTTTTTATATTATTTAATCACACGCAGCTGCTTTGATTTCTTTTTCACCCTAGATAACCCCTTTAACCAATGCGTTGGGTCTGTGACCTGCTGTTTGCCCTTTATGCTTCTTTCTTCTAAAATGAGACTGAAAGTGAGAAGAAAGATTTTCCATTTAATCTTGATAGTATTAAAGCCAACATTGACTAGAATTAATTTGAACTCATGTATCCCATGAGCCATATTCTACATATTTAATTAATAATTAAAGACTATGTGAACTTGCTCCAGATACCATTTGCCTGCAAGGCATGTTCATGAGCTGGATTTTACAGAGACCTTTAGAGAAAACTCTCCATGGGCATGATAAAAGATATGTAAGCTAAAGTGTAATAGAAAAAGGAAGGAAATATGATTTCAACTCCAAGGCTTCAAGGAAAGTTGGCCAAACAAGGCATGTTTTAACACTCTTTAAATGAACTGGAAAATGTTAAGCCATTTGGCACAGGTTGGCGAAGCAGGGGGTGTAGGAAAATCATGGCATTAAAAGCAGTGCCACACAAGTGATTAAATGCTGCAATGTTACATAGTAAGGAATTAATACATGTAATGTGCATACACATACACTTCTAAGAAAATTAAGTGAACCCCTTCTAATGACTTAGATTTGTGTATTGATTACTTATAAGATGTGGTCTGATTGTTATTGAAGTCACAATTATAAACAAACACTAATAATACAAAAACATTTCATGTATTTCATTTATATAGTGCACACATATTCCACATGCTGTACGGATACTGCAATCACTCTAATTCTTTCCTGTGCCCATTGGGACTTATAATCTAAATTCGCCTATTTATGTGTTTTGGGAGGAAACTTGAGGAACCTGCGCAAACACAAGCAGAATATAAAAACCCCATACAGATGTTGCCCTTGGTTGGATTTGGACTGAACCCAGAACCTCAGTGCTGCAAGGCAACAATACTAACTACTGAGTTACTATGGTGCTTGAGCAAATTGCATAAACATTCAAAGTGCAGACAGAAAAAGTAAGTGACCACTGTGACTTCTCCAGTAGCTAATTATCCAAAGGTCTTTTAATTAAGGAGATGAGGTTACAAGTGTGGGGTTTACATGTGCTTTGACCATTAAATAAAGGCACACAAATCCTGGTTATTGACAAATCTGCTCATCTCAAGATTATAGGTTATTGTGAAGCATGCCTCAAGGCAAAAACTTTCAGAAGACCTCAGAAGATATATCATAGAGACACATGAAGCTGAAAAAGGCTACTAAAGCATTGCTAAAGACCTGAGTGTACATCAATTGTGGTTAAACAAATTATTTGCAAATAAAAAAAAATTGGGACTGTTGCTGCTGGGCAAACCTGAAAATATAAGAAAGACACAAAGGGTAACAGCAAAAGACATACAGAAGACTCTACAGACTGCAAAAACCTCTGTTCATGTGTCTACTATTAAAAAACACTGAACACAAATGATGTTCATGGAACACCACAAAGAAAGGCACTGCTATAAAAAAAAAAACACTGTGGCCTGGCTCAAGTTTGCCCCAGACCACATGGATGTTAATACTTCTGGCAAGATATTCTATGGACACTTGAGACAAAAATTGAACTTTTTAGCCCAAATGCACACCGTTATGTTTGGAGGAAAAAGAACACCGCTTACCAACTCCAAAATCTCACCCCAATTGTGAAGCATTGTGGAGGGAGCATCATGGTTTGGGGGTGATTTGCTGCCTTAGAAGCTGTGGAAACATTGTGATTATTGAGAGAACTATGAATTCTAAGGTGTATCAAAAAGTCCCAGCAGTCCATGACCTTAAACTAAAGAGAAATTGCCTGATGTAAAAAGACAATGACCCAATGCACACAAGTAAATCAACTAAAGAATGGTTGAAAAAGAAGATTTGTGCTTAGGGATGGTCAAGTCAGATTGCTGACCTTAAGGGGGCTATCTGGTGATTTGAATTCCTCAACGGTGGCTGCTGAGTCCGACCAGTCACCTACGGCTGTGTTCCAACAGTGCAGTGATAGAAAGAGGAGCTTTGCTTAGTTATTATAATGAGCCGACAGACCATCCATCACCTATGATGTCACCAACATCGAAGAGATGCAATACCATGTGACTCCATGTCAGAACTCAGCGGGAAGTGGGTGGTCCAACTCAGCAGGTGCCGGTGAGGAATTCGAAACCCTGGCAGAGATGCTATAGCATGGCCTGAAAAGGGCATCCCAAAAATATTGCTGAACTGAAACATTTGCAAGGAAGAATGGTCCCAAATTCCAGTGCAAAAATCCAGGTAATTCCAAAAGTTTCACTAACTTGTTCTTGGAATAGTGTATACAGCAGTGCAACTACTAAAGTGGCAGAGTTGTATCATAAAGTGCCAAAGTATAGGCATCCCGGATGCAGGTAGCAGAGAAATAGTTATTTCTTGGTGCAGGGTAGACTGTGTAACCCAGGAAAAAGGACTTGGAGCTGTTGAAGATTATGGACTGATTCCACTTTACTTCATCTATGCAAGAGATTCCAGATCTTTGGCTGTTTAATGAATAACCTGAGAGGGCTGAATAAGAGACTCGGAAGGACATGAAAAGGACTGTTGGAGTCAGAAGTCTGGGGCTCTGGTATGAACCAAATGTGCTTGTTTTGGGGAGTCAGGCAGTAGACCCACACTTGGTCAGCTAAGTAGGCTGAGTGTTAGCAAGTAGCCAGACAAGTCTATCTATCTATCTATCTATCTATCTATCTATCTATCTATCTATCTATCTATCTATCTCATATCTATCTATCTATCTATAATATATTGGTTCCTTCATGTTTCATGGTGATGGACCAAATAGCTGTTGAATTAGAGTTCAAATTCCATTCTTTTAATTTCAGAACTAGATATCTGTTATCTTAATTATTCTCTCAGTACTTATGGAAGAAAGTACAAAATGCTTTTCAGTTCACCTACATTACATGGGCACGATTGTTATGCATAAGGAACAATTGCACTGCATATTTTTTGCACAGTATAAATTAGGGAATATGGGGACATAAGTGCTTTTTTGTATAAATCTTTTGATAAGATTCTAGGTGATGCTTTTCATCTTCCCTGGATTGCCTAAAAATTTTCATTGTTGTACAGAGCTCCTTTGCACAGACATGTCTTATGAGAGTGTAATGGCTGACATTTGTAATGATCACCAATCATTCTTACCCACATTTTCAAATAGAGCAAATATTAGGACAATTAAGGAAATATTTTTTTATATATTTTTGGAAAATCAACTGCTGTTTATGGGACACTATAATTTCTTTTTTTATAAACTCTTTTTATTAAAATTTTCTCATAAGCAAAACAAATACATATAGCCAAATCACATTACGATACAGGAGGTTTGCATAGTTAGGTTACATTGGCATCTTGAACACATTCACATAATCCCACTGTGAAGGTGTAATCCACCAGGGAGGAATTGCCTTGTTAGTTTACTCATATACCTCAGTTAAATACCAATTACTGCCCCCAAGGTATATTGTGCCCATGTGTGCATTTAAATGGGAGACTATAATTTCAAGTTATCGGCACACAACTTAGGCAAATTTTTTATATGAAATTTCCTACTCTTTAAGTTCTGCATGTGCGTAAATAAGCAATTATTAAAGGATATTTCAGACCCAAATATTGTCATCTGATTGCTAATCTAAATCACTGGACATACATATACAGTTAGCTCTTCCTCAGACAGCTCCTTAAGGGTCATTTACATGCAACAATTATTGCTCAAAAGCCATTGTTTGAGCAGTAATTGTTGTGTGTAAATGCTCCCATCTTTCACTCTTCCGCTGACCGATGATTTTTAGGTGAGCATAAAATCCATAATTTAGTTGGGGAGAAGATTACACAGACCACATGCTGTGTTTGCTGTCTATGGTGCATTCTCCACGGGAGCACTGATTACATTGTATTCAGCTTGCATCCCTGCGGCAGAACAAAGGAGCTGAATACAGAGAACAGACTACCTGCTGTTCTCTGCATACAGCATCCAGAGGCTCATTTACTTGCAAATAAAGGTGATAAGCTGCTAATGGACATTAGTGTCCATTAGCAGTTTATGCAAAACAATCGCTCATAACTAGAGATGAGCGAACGTGTCCGTAACGGACACATCCGCACCCGGACACCGGCTTTAGCGAACACTGGAGTGTTCGCGCGTAAGTGTCCGGGTGCCGCCGGGGGCCGGGGAGATGCGCGGCGGCGCGGGCGGCAGTAGCGGGGAACAGGGGGGAGCCCTCTCTCTCTCCCTCTCCCCCCCGCTCCCCGCCGCACCCCCCCCGCGCTGCCACGGCGGCCCCCGAACTTTTTCGCCCGAACACCGAGGTGTTCGCAAAGTTCGGTGTTCGGGCGAAAAAGGGGCGGGGCCGAACGTGTTCGCTCATCTCTACTCATAACCTATCTTTTGAATGATTATCTTTGCTTAAATGGGCCTTTAGGGTGACCGTGGTGGTGTGGCCCACTGGCCTCATCATCTTCCAAAAATTGGCGCTGATACCGACTCTGACAATGGCAGGGAGGACTAGTACATGCACACTACCCCCAAAAACATGAAGTACTGGAACATCAGGATTTCATTCTGAACAACTAGTGCTTTATTTTAACAAGAAAATATAAATATCTAAAAATCTGTCATCTCATGTTAAAGGAATTTTTTTCTGAATTATGATATAAAAATAGATTTTACTGAACCACCAAAGCTGTTATTTCTGTCACTGGAGAACTATTGATCTGATTTTTTTCCTATGTAAGAACTCTGCCAAACAACTTTTCATACAGTAGCTCAGCTTCGTGGATCACTGTGTGATGTGGGAGGAAAAAAGTAGGGTACTTTGAGTAGCTGCAGTCATGCATGAATTTTCAAGTTTTTGATATAGGGAAGCTTTGAAAAAAAACTTGCTATGGTAAATTAATATGCATAGCCCTGTTGAACATTGCAAAAAGGGAATCTGTCACATCAAACATGACAAGTGAGACTTCCGACACATTTAAAATGCATGGACGTTTTTACAGGGGAAAGAAACTACAATTTCCACTGATCACTGTAATTCTAGAGAGATAATTATTTAAAAAGACTTTTTATAGATAAATCTATAATTATGTAGCAGTGACTGTGTGGTATGAGTTTGAATGTCAATTTAGCAGTTTTATGACAAAAAGAAAAACGCTGATGATTCAAAAAAAGCAAAATGCTGTGGGATGTCACAATCATGAGGCTGATTACAGATGCCGCTGACTGAATACATGCAAATCCTGTAAGATATAATGTAATAAAATCTGATTTAACTTAATTAGAAAGCAACAACTTCTATTAATACAATTAGTGTTAGGGTCTGTAAACTGCTAATTTAACTGTACAGATTGCAACACACACACCCCTTCCTTTACCAAGAAAGTTTTCAAATCTCTGACTATTATTCCACATATTGCCTAAAATATTAGTTTAGTCTATTCTCCTCAGTTTTGGGAAAAAAGCATTTGTTTCAGGTGCTGTCACACGGGCCAGAATCATCCTGCAGGACGCACCCAAATTCGCAGCCTTACTGCAGATTCTTATGTGGAATTGCAAGCAGGCCATTTTCAATTCTGCATCAAAATACACAGGTAGCCTTAAGATTTTAGTGCAGAATTTACCATGGCTTGCGGTGCGTCCTGTGGGCAAATTTCAGACTTTTCAATTGGGATAGAATTAGTCCGAGTGGACATTTCTTTATCACAATGGATCACAATGTTATTCCTACGGGGTTTCAATCCTGCATCTGTTAAAATCTGTACATTTTACTTCAAAACCTCAAGATTAAATTCCCCAGCATAAAGAATTTCTGCTACAGAATTATGTACATCTTGCAGAATTTTTGTTGCAGATTTCTAACTTAGGCCTCATGCAGATGGCCGGGTCAGATCCCGCTGCGGGAATTCTCGCAGCGGGATGCGAGCCGTGCCCCTGCAGTGACCACTGCGGCTCACTTCCTCCCAGTGTCTCCCTGCTCTGCTATGTGCCGGCTGCTGCCCAGCCCGCACATGCGCAGAGCAGAGCCAGCACGTCACCAGTGACGTTTCTGTGCGGGCCTCTGCGACGCTCGAACAGAAATAGGACATGCCGCAATTTGTTTACCGTGCGAGATTTCACACGGTCAAATCGCAACCGTCTGCATAGGATTGCATTATCTAATGCAATCCTATGGCAGCGGGCACGGGCGGAAATTCTGTAGGAAATCCCGCAGCGGAATTTCCGCCTGTGTGCAGGAAGCCATACGGGAGATGTAATTCTGCAATTAAAGTGTGTGTAAAAATACACAAGAAATTCCACAGAACACATTCCACAGTTAAAAGCGCAACATAAGCTGCAATAATTGACAAAATCTGCATGAGCACTGTGTCCTGCAGACATTTCTGTCCAGTGTGAAGGGACCCTTAGGGCTAAGAGATGAGCGAGCACCAAAATGTTCGGGTGCTCGTTGCTCGAGTTGAACTTTTCGTAATGCTCGAGAGCTCGTTTCAAGTAACAAACCCCATTGAAGTCAATGGGGGAGTCAAGCATTTTTCAAGCTGACCGATGCTCCGCATAGGGGAGGTTGTGTGAAACACCTAAAAACATGAGAAAGTCATGAAAACACCACAGAAACAGATAGGGAATGGCAGGGGCAGCATGCATGGGTGCATCTGAGGCTCCCAGGTCCCACTATTAAGCCAAATTGGGGACAAGAGCCTGGCGGTCACCCCCCTAACAATTTACTTGGTACAGACCATAAGCAGCAAGGCGCACGCGCTGGCACATCTTAGCTAAGCACCACACTAGCTGCACCCAAGGCCAATCACCGCCTGCGGGTGACACCGCTGCCTCTTCTCCTCAGTTACATTCTGGCGTTGTTGCCCAACCCCCTGCACGAGCCTGCGTTCACAGCGCACACAACATTTTCCCTGCGCAGCGTTCAGCTGCCCTCATGCCACACGCTGGCTTGCCACACCACCCTCATGTCTATTTATAAGTGCGTACTGGATGAGGAGAAACCAGAGACACACACTGCAGAGGGTTAGCAGGGCCAGGCAGTGACCTTCTTTGAAAGTGTGGGCGAAAGCCCACAATGCTGATGAGAATTGATGATAACGTGACGTCCGATCATAATTCCAATCCCGTGCCACCTCCATCACAAAATTGCCAGGAGCCGCAAACGTGGGCATAAAGGGGACTCAGGTGCCAGCACTTCTACACATCTCCACAATGCAGCAGCGCATACTAACACCAAATATTGGTTTGAAGCAGGAAGTGTCGCAAAAGTAGCCACCACAGGTATACAGTGACGCTGTGAAAGTCTCATTAACTCATTTACGCTTCCTGTGAATGCTCCAATCCAGTATCTTGGATAACTGTGGTAATTTGTAGCAAGAGAGATAATACATGCCGACCAACGCTGATCCCCAGACCCAAGGGAGGAGGTGGCATAATAAGCCTGAGAAACCGTGACCGAGGTAGGACCCGCAATACTCTGAGTGGGAAGCACGTGAGCGGGCCCAGGGTCAGGCTCAGTCCAAGCCCCCACCTTGTGTGACCCAAGGTGCGGTAAGTTATATAGCAATAGGAAATCCATGTGTCCCAACACAATTCATTCTGTGTATGTGTAAGATAGCTGAACAACGCAATTGGAAAGCCGTCTGCACTCTGCACCCTACCCAAGTCATTCAGTATATTTGTGCCGGATAGCTAAAACACCGCAATGGGAAATCTTTGTGCACCCATAGCATAGGCGAGCCTCTGCAACCAAGGGACAGTATTAAATATGAAGAAATCAGAGTGTCCACACATGGCAGAGTTTCACCCCGCCAAGGACCTCGGCCTCTGCCCACACTTCTGCCCAATTAATTCTTTGTATGCATCAGATAGCTGAACACCGCAATGGGAAAGCCTTCTGCGCCCTACCCAAGTCATTCAGTGTATTTGTGCCAGATAGCTGAAACACTGAATGGGAAATCTTTGTGCATCCACAGCATAGGCGAGCCCCTGCAACCCAGGGACAGTATTAAATATGAAGAAATCAGAGTGCCCACACATGGCAGAGTTTCACCCCGCCAAGGACCTCGGCCTCTTCCCACACTTCTGCCCAATTCATTCTTTGTATGCATCAGATAGCTGAACACCGCAATGGAAAAGCCTTCTGCGCCCTACCCAAGTCATTCAGTGTATTTCTACCAGATAGCTAAAACACTGCAATGGGAAAACTTTGTGCACCCACAGTATAGGCGAACCCCTCAAACATTTCTGTGGCAAGAGTATAGGCGGACCCCTGAAACATTTCGGTAGCAAGAGTATAGGCGAAACCCCTCAAACTTTTAGTAGCAAGTGTATAGGCGGACCCCTTAAACATTTCTGTAGCAAGAGTATAGGCGAATCCCTCAAACATTTCTGTAGCAAGAGTATAGGCGGACCCCTGAAACATTTCTGTAGCAAGAGTATACGGCGAACACCTGAAAAAATTTGTTTGCCAAGAGTATAGGCGAAGGCTGGAAAAATTAGTTTCCTAAGAGTATAGGCGAGGGCCTAAAAAATTGGTGTACCAAGAGAACAAGTGTACCCCTGAAAAATTGCTTAACCCAGGTGGTACCCTTAAACATTTTTTAAAGATACAGCTCGTTGCTGCTTAATTTGTAATGGAGCCTGGAGGCAGCCCTCCCAAAACAGTGGTTTTAACAGAGCCTTTTGGCCCGCAGAAAAATTGACGGTTCAGCGTGATGACATGCTGTTTGAGGAGGAGGAGGAGTAATATCCGAGAGGGATAGACCAAGCTACTTCTCCCCTTGTTTGGGGTGATAGATGAGGCATATTTCTCCTGTTGCAGCTAAAAGAATCTTTACGATCTGCTGCTTTCCACCGGTGGAGAAGAGAAGTCTGGGAAAATCCAGCCTTTGTTCATCTTTATGAGTGCAAGCATGTCGGTGCTGGCAGTTGACAGGCAGGTATGCTTATCCGTGATGATCCCCCCAGCTGCACTAAACACCCACTCTGACAAGACACTAGCGGCAGGGCAGGCCAGCACCTCTAGGGCGTACAGTAAGAGTTCGTGCCATGTGTCCAGCTTTGACACCCAATAGTTGTATGGAGCAGAGGCATCACGGAGGACAGTGGTACGATTGCCTATGTACTCCCTCACCATCATTTTACAGTGCTCCCTCAAACTCAGCCTTGACTGGGGAGTGGTGACACAGTCTTGCTAGGGAGCCGTAAAATTGGCAAAGGCCTTGGAGAGTGTTCCCCTGCCTGCGCTGGACATGTTGCCTGATCCCCGAGCCTCCCCTGCTAGTTGGCCCTCTGAACTGCGTCTTCTGCTGCTAGCGCTGTCAGATGAGAACTTTAGCATCACTTTTTCCACAAGGGCCCTGTGGTATTGCATCACTCTCGTACCCCTTTCCTTTTCAGGAATGAAAGTGGAAAGGTTCTCCTTATACCGTGGGTCAAGAAGGGTGTACAGCCAATAATCCGTGCTGGCCAGAATGCGTCTAATGTAAGGGACACGGGAAAGGCAGCCTAATATGAGTCAGCCATGTGTGCCAGGGTCCCAGTATGCAACACATCGCTGTCCTCACTAGGAGGATGACTTTCAGGATCCTCCTCCTCCTCTTCAGCCCATACATGCTGAACAGATGAGAGGCAAGCAGCATGGGTACCCTCTGCAGTGTGACGAGCAGTCTTTTCCCCCTCCTCCTCCCCCTCCCCCTCCAAAACGCGCTGAGATATAGATGTGAGGGTGGTCTGGCTTCAAGCGACATACTGTCATCCCTCGTCTCCTGTTCTAACCGCAAAGCGTCGGCCTTTATACTTAGCAGCAAACGTCTCAGCAGGCAAAGCAGTGGGATGGTAACGCTAATGATGGACGCTCACCATTTGGGTAGACTCCTCAAAGTTTCCGAGGACCTGGCAGATGTCTGCCATCCATGCCCACTATAAAGAACTGCGGAGGCTGACTACCACTCCGCTGCCCATATTGCAGCTGGTATTCCACAATTGCTCTACACTGCTTGTACAGCCTGGCCAACATGTGCAGAACGTTGCACAGCAGTCGGAGCTCTGGCAGCTGAAACCGATGTTCCAGTGTCCTGAGGGTGCCAGAATCCATGGTGGACTTATGGAAATGTGCGCAGACACGGCGCACCTTGCCGAGCAGGTCAGACAAGTGGGGGTAGTTTTTCAGAAACCACTGAACCACCAGATTGAAGACGTGGACCAGACATGGCACATGTGTGAGGCTGCCAAGCTGCAGAGCCGCCACCAGGTATCGGCCGTTGTCACACACGACCATGCCCGGTTGGAGGCTCAGCGGCGAAAGCCAGAGGTCGGTCTGCTCGTCAGACCCTGTAACAGCCTCTTGTTACCTAAGCTGATTAGTTTCAGCACGGCTTGTTGACGCTTGCCCACCACTGTGCTGCCGCGCGCTACCGACTGCTGGTGACGTGCTCACACTTCTTAATTGAGAGGTGGCGGAGGAGGAGGAGGGGTGGGCTTTGGAGGAGGTGGCATAATACGCCACAGAAACCAGCACTGAGGTTGGACCCGCTATCCTCGGTGTGGGTAGCACGTGAGCGGTCCCAGGCTCTGACTCAGTCCCAGCCTCCACCAAGTTCACCCAATGTGCCATCAGGGAGATATAGTGTCCCTGCCTGCCAGTACTTGTACACGTGTCCATCGTTAAGTGGACCTTCCCAGTAACCGCTTTGGTGAGGGCACGGTTTATGTTGCGGGAGACATGCTGGTGTAGGGAGGGGAACAAGAGAAAAGAATAATGAGGCAAGGGGGTAGAGAAGGAAAAGGGAAGGAGGAGAGAGTTGATAAGGAATTAGAGGAGGAAAGAGGAAAGGGAAGGGTGAAAAATAAGAGAAGTAGATATAGTGTACCCATCAGAAGCAGCCCACGCTTCTCGCCCAGCACAGCCCCTCTATGTATCAGAGCCATTTAATTACCAGTCAGAGAAAGAGGACGAGCCTCTAAGTCCGCAGCTATGAAATTCCACACCAAAATCCATGGGTCTATATGCAAATTTTGACGTGTAATTGCAGGCAGGTTTTAAGCCCTTTTCAATTGCGCATCAAAATCCGCAAGTTGCCTGAAAACAATTGGGTCAATTTCAGTGCGAATTTTATGTGTCTTGCAATGCAAACAACTCATGCGAGAAACCCGCCTGTGTGAATGCACCCTCACTTAGAGAATAATATAAATAAGTGTACACATACCAGCCACACCAATAAATAAGGTCAACCAGGGTGGTGTAAGTCAGGTGTCCCCAACTCCAGTCCTCAGGGACCACCAACAGGTCATGTTTTCAGGATATCCTATAGTAAAAACACCTGTGGCAATGTCTGAGGCACTGACAATAATTACATCACCTGTGTAACACTGAGGAAATCCTGAAAACATGACCTGTTGGTGGTCCCTGAGGACTGAATTTGGGAAACACTGGTGTAAGTCATATGAAAAATACAATAGCTCAACCCATCCTAGTATAAAGTGCATAAATATGAAAGGAATCAATGTATTGTACACTGCCCATGGATTAGAATCGTCCCTCAGAAAAGATTCCAAAATCAAAGTAAAAAATCGAAAGTGACAATGTCAAATAACAAGGTTACAATGCCAATATTCATAAGGATATTCACAAGTTACCCATTCATAGGGTAAGGCCGGCTTCACACGAGCGTGACGGGCTCCGCCGCGTAATATTCCGCAGTGAAGCCCGTCACGGCGCCCCCCAGAGACCCCATACTTACCAGCGGAAGATAGCGTGAAGACGCTTCCCCGCCCACCGCCGTCGCGTCATGTGACACACCCACCACGTCACATGACGCGGCCGGCCGTGTCACGTGACGCGCCGGCCGCGTCATATGACGCGCGGCGGTAGGCGGGGAAGCGTTTTTTCACGCTATCTTCCGCTGGTTGCAGGGGGAGATAGCGTAAACGGACGGCTTCCATTGACTGCAATGGAAGCCGTCAGCGTGTACACCCGCGGCAAATAGAACATGCTGCGGGTGAGGACGGGAGATTTCACGGTGCAAAATTCCGCGGTGGAATTCCGCACCGTGAGCATTGTGCTATTAGGTTCAATAGAACCTAATAGCAGGGGGCAACGCAGCGGATTTTTGCCGCGGATTTACGCGGCGTAAATCCGTTCGTGGGAAGGAGGCCTTAAGGATGGATGTGACAAAATACAACTGTTATGAGGAGACCCCAAATCCTTGTTTTTCTACTCTGATTTTGGAATCTTTTTTGAGGGATGATATCTAATGCATGGGCAGTGTGCAATACGTTGATTCCTTCCATATTTATGAGCTTTATGGCAGGATTAATTCTGCTATTCTATTTCTCATACAACTTACATTATCTTGGTTGACCTTATTTATTGACTTGGCTGTTATTTGTACACTTTGTGTACATTATGTGTATTTGCTGTTTCCTGTTTGGCTTTCTTTTTGTTTTATATTCTCAAAAACCACTGCCAACTAAAAGCACGCAATCCCTTGGCAGCACAATATGTGGAAACAGATGGTCACATAGTATAGATTGTATATTGTGAACTGCCGTTTTTTGTGCAGCATAATTTTACTCCCCTCTGTTAGCTGTATAAGCGGCTGGACACATATCGAATAATGTCTGAGGCCACAATCAGTGATATGCAATATCCCCCAAGCCAAAGCGTAGCTTGTTTGTCTGCTTTGCTGTTATATATGGTGACAGCAGCAGAAATATATTCTCTCCCAATGTACAGACCAAGTTTTGTTTAGGCTAATTTCACATGGGTGAGTGCACTATTGGGCCATGAAACTCTGCCCAATATCGCGCTCACCAACGTGCAATGTTCCTGCAGATGCCAAGCATCACTTAAGGGAAGTAGCGATCCTCCGCCGCAGCTTTCAGCCATGGCGGAGGATTGCAGAGTGTTTCCCATTGTTTTCAATGGGTACACCTTGCATTGCACTTGCATGCACCTCGCATGCCATGCGATGCTGTGCCAGCCACATTGAAAACAATGGGTAATGTGATGCATTCTGAGGGAATGGCAACGATAGGATATGCCGCGATTTTTTCGCACACCACGATGCAGGAAAAAAATTGCTCATGTGTATGGCCCCCTTCAAAAGAATGGGGTTCATATTCATGTGAGATTCTTGCGTACCGCCATGTGAAAGCTTCCTTAGGCATATAAATGTGAAATAGCTTTTTTCTCTAGTCCCTCCAATACAACTTTGTTTAAGTTCTCTGTTAGTATAGAAGCTTTCACACCAGCAGGAATATATTAAATGTAGAATATCTGTCCCTAACAACAGACCACATTTTATATAGGCATTAGAGATGAGCGAGCATACTCGTCCGAGCTTGATACTCGTTCGAGTATTAGCGTGTTCGAGATGCTCGTTACTCGTAACGAGCACCACGCGATGTTCGGGTTACATTTACTTTCATCTCTGAGAGGTTAGCGCGCTTTTCTGGCCAATTGAAAGACAGGGAAGGCATTACAACTTCCCCCTGCGACGTTCAAGCCCTATACCACCCCCCTGCAGTGAGTGGCTGGCGAGATCAGGTGTCACCCGATTATAAAAATCGGCCCCTCCCGCGGCTCGCCTCAGATGCGTTGTGACATAGCTGAGGGAAAGTGCTATCGTGTTGGAGCTGCTGTAGGGAGAGTGTTAGGAGTTGGTGTAGGCTTCAAGAACCCCAACGGTCCTTCTTAGGGCCACATCTAACCGTGTGCAGTAGTGTGGAGGCTGCTTTTTGCAGTGTTGCACATTTTTTTTTTTTTGGTATATCGGCCGTGCAGAGCATTGCGCCCTGCAGTAATACTCCAGGGACAGAAGTGTGGAGGCAGGGAGAGCGTTAGGAGTTATTGTAGGCTTCAAGAACCCCAACGGTCCTTCTTAGGGCCACATCTAACCGTGTGCAGTAGTGTGGAGGCTGCTTTTTGCAGTGTTGCACTTTTTTTTTTTTTTGGTATATCGGCCGTGCAGAGCATTGCACCCTGCAGTAATACTCCAGGGACAGAATTGTGGAGACAGGGCCAGAAGACATATATTATTGATTGAATATACGCAGTGGTCCTTTTCAAAAAAATATTGGGCCAAAAATCTATTTGGCCTGCCTGTCACTGTGCTCAGTGTTCTGGGTCCGTGTGTGCTGGGTGTAGTACTTCAACAAAATCATACGCAGCCAGCTAAGTGTTACAGCAGGCTTGCGCCAAATTATTTCCTGGCTGTGAAATCACCGCTCTGTTGCAGTTAATAACAGTGCAACACTGCAGTTCTATGACACACTCCAGGGACAGAATTGTGGAGGCAGGGCCAGAAGACATATATTATTGATTGAATATACGCAGTGGTCCTTTTCAAAAAAATATTGGGCCAAAAATCTATTTGGCCTGCCTGTCACTGTGCTCAGTGTTCTGGGTCCGTGTGTGCTGGGTGTAGTACTTCAACAAAATCATACGCAGCCAGCTAAGTGTTACAGCAGGCTTGCGCCAAATTATTTCCTGGCTGTGAAATCACCGCTCTGTTGCAGTTAATAACAGTGCAACACTCTGCAGTTCTGTGACACACTCCAGGGACAGAATTGTGGAGGCAGGGCCAGAAGACATATATTATTGATTGAATATACGCAGTGGTCCTTTTCAAAAAAATATTGGGCCAAAAATCTATTTGGCCTGCCTGTCACTGTGCTCAGTGTTCTGGGTCCGTGTGTGCTGGGTATAGTACTTCAACAAAATCATACGCAGCCAGCTAAGTGTTACAGCAGGCTTGCGCCAAATTATTTCCTGGCTGTGAAATCACCGCTCTGTTGCAGTTAATAACAGTGCAACACTCTGCAGTTCTGTGACACACTCCAGGGACAGAATTGTGTAGGCAGGGCCAGAAGACATATATTATTGATTGAATATACGCAGTGGTCCTTTTCAAAAAAATATTGGGCCAAAAATCTATTTGGCCTGCCTGTCACTGTGCTCAGTGTTCTGGGTCTGTGTGTGCTGGGTGTAGTAGTTCTACAAATAAATACGCAGCCAGCTAAGTGTTACAGCAGGCGTGCGCCAAATTATTTTACTGGCTGTGAAATCCCCGCTCTGTTGCAGTTAATAACAGTGCAACACTCTGCAGTTCTGTGACACACTCCAGGGACAGAAGACATATATTATTGATTGAATATACGCAGTGGGCCTTTTCTAAAAAATATTGGGCAAAAAATCTATTTGGCCTGCCTGTCACTGTGCTCAGTGTTCTGGGTCTGTGTGTGCTGGGTGTAGTAGTTCTACAAATAAATACGCAGCCAGCTAAGTGTTACAGCAGGCGTGCGCCAAATTATTTCCTGGCTGTGAAATCACCGCTCTGTTGCAGTTAATAACAGTGCAACACTCTGCAGTTCTGTGACACACTCCAGGGACAGAAGACATATATTATTGATTGAATATACGCAGTGGGCCTTTTCTAAAAAATATTGGGCAAAAAATCTATTTGGCCTGCCTGTCACTGTGCTCAGTGTTCTGGGTCTGTGTGTGCTGGGTGTAGTAGTTCTACAAATAAATAAGCAGCCAGCTAAGTGTTACAGCAGGCGTGCGCCAAATTATTTCCTGGCGTTCCGTAAGCGAAGTCAGCCTCCAACCACAGGCCAATAAGCGGCACATTTAATTACAGCGTTCTGTTTCTGCATTACTGGTAATACAGCATGCTGAGGGGTAGGGGTAGGCCTAGAGGACGTGGGCGCGGCCGAGGACGCGGAGGCCCTAGTCCGGGTGTGGGCACAGGCCGAGCTCCTGATCCAGGTGTATCGCAGCCGACTGCTGCGGGATTAGGAGAGAGGCACGTTTCTGGCGTCCCCACATTCATAGCACATTTAATGGGTCCACGCGATAGACCTTTATTAGAAAATGAGCAGTGTGAGCAGGTCCTGTCGTGGATGGCAGAAAGTGCTTCCAGCAACCTATCGTCCACCCACAGTTCTGCGCCGTCCACTGCTGCAACTCAGAATCCTCTGGCTGCTGCTCCTCCTTCCTCCCAGCCTCCTCACTCCATGAAAATGAGACATTCTGAGGAGCGGGCAGACTCCCAGGAACTGTTCTCGGGCCCCTGCTCAGATTGGGCAGCAGTGGTTCCTCTCCCACCAGAGGAGTTTATCGTGACTGATGTCCAACCATTGCAAAGTTCCCGGGGTCCGGGGAATGAGGCTGGGGACTTCCGGCAACTGTCTCAAGACCTTTCAGTGGGTGAGGAGGCCGATGACGATGAGACACAGTTGTCTATCAGTGAGGTAGTAGTAAGGGCATTAAGGCCGAGGGAGGAGCGCACCGAGGATTCTGAGGAAGAGCAGCAGGACAATGAGGTGACTGACCCCACCTGGTTTGCTACGCCTACTGAGGACAGGTCTTCAGAGGGGGAGGCAAGGGCAGCAGCAGGGCAGGTTGCAAGAGGCAGTGCGGTGTCCAGGGGTAGAGGCAGGGCCAGACCGAATAATCCACCAACTGTTTCCCAAAGCGCCCCCTCGCGCCATGCCACCCTGCAGAGGCCGAGGTGCTCAAAGGTCTGGCAGTTTTTCACTGAGAGTGCAGACGACCGACGAACAGTGTTGTGCAACCTTTGTCGCGCCAAGATCAGCCGAGGAGCCACCACCACCAGCCTCACCACCACCAGCATGCGCAGACATATGATGGCCAAGTACCCCACAAGGTGGGACGAAGGCGGTTCACCGCCTCCGGTTTGCACCGCTGCCTCTCCCCCTGTGCCCCAACCTGCCACTGAGATCCAACCCCGCTCTGAGGACACAGGCACTACCGTCTCCTGGCCTGCACCCACACCCTCACCTCCGCTGTCCTCGGCCCCATCCACCAATGTCTCTCAGCGCACCGTCCAGCCGTCGCTAGCGCAAGTGTTTGAGCGCAAGCGCAAGTACGCCGCCACGCACCCGCACGCTCAAGCGTTAAACGTGCACGTAGCCAAATTTATCAGCATGGAGATGCTGCCGTATAGGGTTGTGGAAACGGAGTCCTTCAAAAGTATGATGGCGGCGGCGGCCCCGCGCTACTCAGTTCCCAGTCGCCACTATTTTTCCCGATGTGCCGTCCCAGCCCTGCACGACCACGTCTCCCGCAACATTGTACGCGCCCTCACCAACGCGGTTACTGCCAAGGTCCACTTAACAACGGACACGTGGACAAGCACAGGCGGGCAGGGCCACTATATCTCCCTGACGGCACATTGGGTGAATTTAGTGGAGGCTGGGACAAAGTCAGAGCCTGGGACCGCTCACGTCCTACCCACCCCCAGAATTGCGGGCCACAGCTCGGTGGTGGTATCTGCGGCGGTGTATGCTTCCTCCACTAAAGCACCCTCCTCCTCCTCCAACGCAACATCTGTCTCGCAATCAAGATGTGTCAGCAGCAGCAGCACGTCGCCAGCAGTCGGTGTCGCACGTCGTGGCAGCACAGCGGTGGGCAAGCGTCAGCAGGCCGTGCTGAAACTACTCAGCTTAGGAGATAAGAGGCACACGGCCCACGAGCTGCTGCAGGGTCTGACAGAGCAGACCGACCGCTGGCTTGCGCCGCTGAGCCTCCAACCGGGCATGGTCGTGTGTGACAACGGCCGTAACCTGGTGGCGGCTCTGCAGCTCGGCAGCCTCACGCACGTGCCATGCCTGGCCCACGTCTTTAATTTGGTGGTTCAGCGCTTTCTGAAAAGCTACCCACGCTTGTCAGACCTGCTCGGAAAGGTGCGCCAGCTCTGCACACATTTCCGCAAGTCCCACACGGACGCTGCCACCCTGCGCACCCTGCAACATCGGTTTCATCTGCCAGTGCACCGACTGCTGTGCGACGTGCCCACACGGTGGAACTCTACGCTCCACATGTTGGCCAGGCTCTATGAGCAGCGTAGAGCTATAGTGGAATACCAACTCCAATATGGGCGGCGCAGTGGGAGTCAGCCTCCTAAATTATTTTCAGAAGAGTGGGCCTGGTTGGCAGACATCTGCCAGGTCCTTGGAAAGTTTGAGGAGTCTACCCAGGTGGTGAGCGGCGATGCTGCAATCATTAGCATCACCATTCCTCTGCTATGCCTCTTGAGAAGTTCCCTGCAAAGCATAAAGGCAGACGCTTTGCGCTCGGAAACAGAGGCGGGGGAAGACAGTATGTCGCTGGATAGTCAGAGCACCCTCCTGTCTATACCTCAGCGCGGTGAGGAGGAGGAGGAGGAGGAAGATGAGGAGGAGGGGGAAGAGACAGCTTGGCCCACTGGTGAGGGTACACATGCTGCTGGCCTGTCATCCTTTCAGCGTGTATGGCCTGAGGAGAAGGAGGAGGAGGAGGAGGAGGATCCTGAAAGTGATCTTCCTAGTGAGGACAGTCATGTGTTGCGTACAGGTACCCTGGCACACATGGCTGACTTCATGTTAGGATGCCTTTCTCGTGACCCTCGCGTTACACGCATTCTGGCCACTACGGATTACTGGGTGTACACACTGCTCGACCCACGGTATAAGGAGAACCTTTCCACTCTCATACCCGAAGAGGAAAGGGGTTCGAGAGTGTTGCTATACCACAGGACCCTGGCGGACAAACTGATGGTAAAATTCCCATACGACAGCGCTAGTGGCTGAAGGCGCAGTTCCGAGGCCCAGGTAGCAGGGGAGGCGCAGAGATCAGGCAGCATGTACAGCACAGGCAGGGCAACACTCTTTAAGGCCCTTGACTGCTTTATGGCTCCCCAGCAAGACTGTGTCACCGCTCCCCAGTCAAGGCTGAGTCGGCGGGAGCACTGTAAAAGGATGGTGAGGGAGTACGTAGCCGATCGCACGACCGTCCTCCATGACGCCTCTGCCCCCTACAACTACTGGGTGTCGAAGCTGGACACGTGGCCTGAACTCGCGCTGTATGCCCTGGAGGTGCTTGCTTGTCCTGCGGCTAGCGTCTTGTCAGAGAGGGTGTTTAGTGCGGCTGGGGGAATCATCACAGATAAGCGTACCCGCCTGTCAACCGACAGTGCCGACAGGCTAACACTCATCAAGATGAACAAAGCCTGGATTTCCCCAGACTTCTCTTCTCCACCAGCGGACAGCAGCGATACCTAAGCAATACGTAGGCTGCACCCGCGGATGGAAGCATTGTTCTGTATCCCCATCAAAAACGGGGACCTTTTCGCTTCATCAATCTGTGTATAATATTCCTCCTCCTCCTCCTGCTCCTCCTCCTGAAACCTCACATAATCACGCCGAACGGGCAATTTTTCTTAGGCCCACAAGGCTCAGTCATATAATTTTTCTAAACAATTTTTATACGTTTCAATGCTCATTAAAGCGTTGAAACTTTCACCTCCACCAATTTTTATTTTAACTGGGCTGCCTCCTGGCCTAGTTAGTACCAATTAAGCCACATTAACCAAAGCGATTAATGGGTTTCACCTGCCCTCTTGGTTGGGCATGGGCAATTTTTCCGATGTACATTAGTACTGTTGATACACCAATTTTTGGCGGCCCTCGCCTACAGTGTAATCAAATTAATTTTTAGCCCACCTGCATTACAGCTGACGTTACATCAGCTGTGTTGGGCACTGCAATGGGATGTATTTATGTACCGCCGGTGGCTTCCTGGCACCCACCCATGCTGTGGGTCCACAGGGAGTTGTAAATGCATCTGTGTCCACTTCTAAAGAACCCCAGTCTGACTGGGGCATGCAGTGTGGGCCGAAGCCCACCTGCATTAAACATGACATTATTACCTCAGCTGTGATGGGCAATGCAATGGGATATATTTATGTACCGCCGGTGGCTTCCTGGCACCCACCCATGCTGTGGGTCTACAGGGAGTTGCAAATGCATCTGTGTCCACTTCTAAAGAACCCCAGTCTGACTGGAGCATGCAGTGTGGGCCGAAGCCCACCTGCATTTCATCTGACGTTAGCTCTGCTGTCCAGGGCACTGCAATGGGATACATTTATGTACAGCGGGTGGGTTCCAGGGAGCCACCCATGCTGTGGGTGCACACGGAATTCCCATTGCGGAGTTGGGGATTCCCAGTTGTACCTGCCTGTGACTATTTATAAAAAAACGCGGTCTGACTGGGGCATGCAGACACCTTGACAGAATGAATAGTGTGTGGCACATAGGTTCCCCATTGCTATGCCCACGTGTGCAGCTCCAGATGGAGGTGGCACAGGATTGGATTTCTCATTGCTTCTGTACAGCATTGTGGGCTATCGCCCCGCCCCTTTTAAAGAGGGTCGCTGCCTAGCCGTGCCAACTCTCTGCAGTGTGTGCCTGCGGTTCCTCTGGCAGACGCACTTATAAATAGACATGAGTGTGGCGTGGCATGAGGGCAGCTGAAGGCTGTGCAGGGACAATTTGGTGTGCGCTGTGGACACTGGGTCGTGCAGGGGGGGGGGGGGTTGGCCAGCATGTAACCCAGGAGAAGTGGCAGCGGAGTGTCATGCAGGCAGTGATTGTGCTTTGTTGGAGGTAGTGTGGTGCTTAGCTAAGGTATCCATTGGTAATGAGGGCTTTTCAGAAGTAAAAGTTGTTGGGGGGGGCCCACTCTTGTCGCTATTGTGGCTTAATAGTGGGACCTGTGAACTTGAGATGCAGCCCAACATGTTGCCCCTCGCCTGCCCTATCCGTTGCTGTGTCGTTCCCATCACTTTCTTGAATTGCCCAGATTCTCACAAATGAAAACCTTAGCGAGCATCGGCGATATACAAAAATGCTCGGGTAGCCCATTGACTTCAATGGGGTTTGTTACTCGAAATGAACCTTCGAGCATCGCGAAAAGTTCGTCTCGAGTAACGAGCACCCGAGCATTTTGGTGCTCGCTCATCTCTAATAGGCATATAAACATGATACAACTTTTTTCTAAAGTCCCTCCAGTATAACTCCAATACACAACCTTTCATATCAGCACCATTATATCCTCTGTAGAATCTGTCCCTAAGGCCACTTTCACACACAATGCTTTTTACAGCATAAACTCTGTATGTTGTCTCCATTGATTTCAATGGGGCTTCTCAGACTAGTATTCAAACGCCGTTTTTTTTTGTCTGTTCTATTTTTGGTGTTTAAGTGTTTTTAAACGTGATGAGTTCCCCATTGAAGTAAATTTTTAACATCCTGCAAAAACACAGTATGACATTGTGTACAGAGCTTAACCACGTTTTTGAATGCAGCGTTCTATGCCACCAAGAGCGAAAGTGGAAGTGGTGACATCATCATCTTTCTTTGCCAACGTTGTACTGTGCTAAAAGAGCAGTAGCAACGCAGGCAACAATTACACTAAACGCTGCACAAAGCAGCTCTGCTATAGTAAAAACGTTGCATTTACAGTAACACCTGTGTGAGAGTCACCTAAGAACAGACCACATTTTATCAAAGTACTAACAACTACTTGTCCGTTATATGTATGTATGTGTATGGGTGCCTCTCATGCTCCGCCCCTGGTGATGTTATTGCAGGTCCTACAACATATATAAAACACAGAGCCTGAAGAAGAACAAAGTTAGGGCTCTTGGAAGGGGAGGACAAAAATAACAAAATGAGAATACAACTAAGCCATCAGACACAACTCAGCGGTCCTGACAGGAGACACTGACCTACCGTCAGAACAGAGATCCGGCTGGCTGAAGGACCTATAGTGATGTCACTTCTGTGGGAGGAACCATTCTGGAGTTTGGTAGAAAGCACTGAATTCTAGCTAAGCCGACAGCAGCTACCAGGACACGTGATGATGTCACTGTCATGTGATTACCTGTGTGGGTGGTCAGGGATCACATCACCAGGGGTGGATCACTGTATCCAGGAGTCTGCTGTGCTGGTGATGTCTGGAAATCAGGATGGATGTGGATGTACTACAGCTGTGTGTGATATGTGGGAATCAGGATGCATGTAGTACAGCTGTGTGTAATCTGTGAGAATCAGCATGGATGTAGTAGAGCTGTGTGTAATGTGCTGTGTGTGTAATGTGTGGGGTCAGGATGGATGTAGTGGAGCTGTGTGTGAGGTGTGGAAATCAGGATGCATGTAGTAGAGCTGTGTGTGTGATGTGTGTGAATCAGGATTCATGTAGTAGAGCTCTGTGTGATGTGTGTGAATCAGGATGGATGGAATAGAGTTGTTTGCGTAATGTGTGGGAATCAAGATGCATGTAGTAGAGCTGTGTGTGTCATTTGTGGGAATCAGGATGGATGTAGTAGAGCTGTTCATTTAAGGTGTGGGAATCAGGATGGATGTAGTAGAGCTGTGTGTGTAATGTGTGAGAATGAGCATGGATGTACCACAGCTGTGTGTGATGTGTGTTAATCAGGATGGATGTAGTAGAATTGTGTGTGTGATGTGTGTGAATCAGCATGGATGTAGTAGTGCTGTGTGTGATGTGTGGAAATCAGCATGAATGTAGTAGAGCTGTTTGTGTCATATGTCAGAATCAATATGGATGTAGTAGAGTTGTATGTGTCATGTGTAGGAATTAGCGTGGATGTAGTACAGCTGTGTGTGTAATGTCTGGCCATCAGCATAGATGTAGTAGAGCTGTGTGTGTAATGTATGGGAATCAGGATGCATGTAGTAGAGCTGTGTGGGATGTGGGAAAATCAGCATGGATGTAGTAGAGCTGTTTGTGTCATGTGTGGGAATCAAGATGGATGTAGTAGAGCTGTGTGTGTCGTTTCGGGACAGCATGGATGTAGTACGGCTGTGTGTGTGATGTCTGGGGATCATGATGGATGTAGCATGCAGCACAGCTGTGTGGCACATTGCGCCACCAGAAACACAGGTACAAAAATTTCCCAATTACTAGTAGGCATATAAATGTGGTGCAGCGTCTTTGTCCTGTGTTCAGTTGTAAAATAGCTGCTGGTTATACTCTGCCTATTTATAAGTTAGGTCGTGTGATGCAGTCATCCAATGAAACGGCTGCCATTATGCAAGATGGAGGACATATTTGGTGACATCATCAAGGTGCCCTGGTTGCTGATTGGCTGTACGCTGACCTCTGTACCTGGCTTTATGGGAAATTTGATTTTCCGTTATTTTCGTCCAAAATTAGGCCATGCATACCAAATTCGATTTAGCGAAAATTGGGTCGATTTTAATTGTTGGGCCGATAAAGACTAGCAACATTAGCACTGAGTTTCATCTACCACCATATACATTTTATTTCCTATAGCTTTCATAAGTGAAGCCTTTTATCATATAGGTATTTGCTTTATTATATCAGAGTAGTATGAACAATGAGGTATCAACACCACCACAGCGGTAGTCCCAGAGGTATATGTTATCGAAATTTTATATTAGTTTAACTCTGCATGTGTTCAGTTCTAGCATTTTTACAAAGAATTCTATATAGTAAAAGCAGATTGACAGTGTGATCTTTTTCTCTTCATGTATCATGAAAATCAGCATTATTAAGTTAGAAAAAAGAAACAAAGTTTGGGTATTACGTCAGCCCTGATATTCTTTCTTCCATACAGAATGTGCTAGTGGCTAAAGGTTGTAAGTAAGTAGAGTTGGGGTGAGCATAGATGGTGATGTCACTCAATAGCATTGGGAATAGTATCGGTTAGGCAGCGCTACAAGAGAGAATGGTAAGCAGAAGGAGTATCATATCATTGACTTACCTTGACACACCTAGGAACACCCCTAATGAGGTAACAGGGGGCCCCTAGGGTGTCCATAATCCAAGTGGGCACGTAGAGATTAAGTGGTATGCACTGGTCTTCAGGACATCCAATGAGGAGAGCATCAAATGGGTAGTCCGGTTATATGGAAGTATAACCATTTTGCCCTACTGGCTAACACGGTACCAAACTTTTTTCATTATACTTCATTTATAATTACCTGTATATGTAAATTCTTTTTAAACATACTGGTGAAAATCCCTTAGTATTTAGGTCAGAGTACTTCAAAGAACTATTATCTGTTATCAGTGGATAATCATATTATAGTAGACCACATTTTAAAAGTCATCCTAAATGTTGAAATTATAGTGATCACAGTGACTATTTCTATCACCACAGGAAAAAAACTGAAATCTTTCTTCTGATTCCTCTAATGCTAACTTTTATTTATAATTTTTTGCAAGTAATAATATGAAGGGGAAAATATCAGATTGCTAAAAAAATATGGAAAAAGAAAAAAAAGGAAAATCCATGATGTGAATAATAATGACAGATTAGGGAAAGTCACAAATAGTGATTCTAGTTAAATGTTACTGACTGAATAACTGCAAACCCTGCCTGATATAATGTGATCTAATTTCATTCCATTAATGATGAAAGATAAAACTAAATATTCTATTAGTCCAATTAATGTCAGGATCTTCAAACTTTTAATTTCATAATGAATTTATATACAGTTGTAGCATTTTGGACTTACACATAAAACATCCCCATACTATGAATGTTTAAACAACTCTTTATTCAATTCTGTAATGTAGTGTTTGTTTTATGCTAATTAAAAGTCATATTTGAAATGTAAAACCTTCCATTTATAATCGCTTTTTATTGCCACCATTCTAGAGTACACATGACTTTCTGACCACTTTTTATTCCATTTTTATTTGGATGAGCAAAAAAAAAATCAATTCTGTAATGGTTTTTCATTTTACAGTGCTCACAGTGTGAAATGAATATGCTTAGATTTATTTGCATGTGGCTCTTTTTTTTTGGGGGGGGGGTGAATTTTAAATATTTTTTTTTTTTATTTGACATAATCTTCAATTTTTTTTGTATCTTTCAAGGACTTAAATTGTGATTGTTTGATAAGTTCTGCAATATAGTGCAATACTTCAGTATTGCAGTATACATTTTCAATGTTCACATGACAGGGCTTAGTATGGTTAAATACATAGCAGCCCTGGGAGCCTTCATTAGGTTCAGAACGCCTATGGCAAACATTGGCACCCCATAATCGCATTATGGTGTGGCTGATGGTGAGTTAAAGGGTAGACCCCCATCTGCCTGACAGCTTACATGCCGCAGTCAGGATTGATAGTGCATGTTAGTGTCAAATGGCTACAATCTTAGCTAGCTCTGATAACATCTGTTTGCAGCAAGCTCAGTTCCCGAGCCCACTTCATGCCCAACCCACAACTCTATGACATAGACAACACAAATGCGTTAAAGTGCAGTGACCATCTAACATTAGCAACCAGCACCAGGTAGCTGTGACCATGGTAAATTTAACCATGGTTATAGATATTTATGCCAGGATCATAGTTTTGGCCATTTACAAACCAATTGTAACACCACACATCTTACATGGAAAACTGGGGCACGTCTAGTAAGATTGTCTGATATATAGTTAGCATATAGTTAGTTGGGCAGTCTGAAGAGGGTGTGTCTGATCGATTTGGCACACATAAGACTCCATTACTTACATTATACTACCTCTTGGGTGGTATTCTTTATACTAGTTTTTTGTGTATAAAAACTGGCACACACAAGTACTAAATCTGGCACTGTCACAATACACCCTCCCAACAGAAAATGTCTGTGCAACAGCCATAGCTTGACCTAACTCAGCTGCTCAATTTTGTGCACATCTTATCAGCTTAACTTAAGGTTACTGAGCTTTGAAAAAAGGCTTAGAAGCAAGCGAATTACAATGTACTGTACACATACACTATATGGACAAAAGTATTTGGACACTGCATGTTTTTCAGAAAAAGTACTTTATTATTCTATTTAGTAATGTGTCGGCCCTCCTTTTACATGTCTTACAGCGGCAACACGTCGAGGCATACTTTCCACAAGTTCTCTGTAAGTCTGGGCAGGAATATGAAAAAAGGTTTGGTACTATGTTAGCCAGTAGAGTAAAGTGTGATTGTTCTCAGTGAGAGAAACCAAGTAAGATTGTAGATATGATACCTTTTATTGGCTAACAAAAATACATGATGTTACAGCAAGCTTTCGGGGATATCTCGCTCTCTTAGTCGGGCTAATGAGTGAAACTATTTTGGATAATAATAATCTTTATTTGCATAGCGACAACTTATTCTGCAGCGCTTACAAGCATGGGATAAATGCAAAGCAATACAGCAATTACAATGTGAGGTACATTCAGTTTGAAACAAATGGGTGGGGGTGGTACAGGAGGTGTAAGGGGGTGGGGAGGAGCAAGGCATGGGAAACAATAGGGGATTTAATGTGGAAATCAGTTATTAGAAGGCAAATGGGGTGGGCGGTAAGGAGGTGCAGGGGTAGAGGTCATATGCGATAGGCAGGGTGGAAGGTTTGGGGAGCCATAGGGAGGGGCGAGAGACTAGGTAAGGGGATTTGGTATGCTTTCCTGAAGAGGTGCGGTTTTAAGGCACGTTTGAAATTTCGTGCATCGGGAATTGTCCAGATGCCTTGAGGTTGAGCGTTCCAGAGGATGGGGGTTGCTCTGGAGAAGTCCTGGAGGAGAGCATGTCAGGTTCGTATTACAGGGGTGTTTAGTCTGACTGTGTTAGCGGATCGGAGTGAGCGGGCTGGGTGGTGTACTGACAGGAGGGAGGCAATGTATGGTGGCGCGGCACCATGCAAAGCTTTGTGGGTGAGGTAGAGGAGTTTAAATTTAGTTCTGCAGTGGATGGGCAGCCAATGCAGCGACTGGCATAGTGCAGATGCGCCTGAGTAACAGCTGAATAGAAAAACGAGCCTAGCTGCCGCATTTAGTATAGATTGGAGTGGAGCAAGTCTGGTGTGGGGGAGGCCAATGAGTAGCGAGTTGCAGTAGTCAAGTCGGGAATAGATGAGGGCAACCACAAGTGTCTTTAGCGTGTCCGTGGTGGGGAACGGCAGTATTTTAGCAATATTTCTGAGGTGCATGTGGCATGTTTGGGCCAGAGATTGGATATGGGGGGTAAAGGAGAGGTCAGAGTCCAGTGTGACTCCAAGGCAGCGGGCATGCTGTCTGGGGGTTATGATGGTGCCAGACACTGGGATAGAGATGTTGAGGGGAGGTCGGTTGGAAGGCAGAAAGATGAGGTCAGTTTTAGAGAGGTTAAGTTTGAGTAAAAGGGAGGACATAGTGTTAGAGACAGCGGACAGACAGTCGGTGATATTCTGGAGGAATGGTGCAGAGATCTCACAAGAGGAGGTGTATAGTTGGGTGTCGTCAGCGTAGAGATGGTATTGGAGGCAAAATTTGTGGATGGTTTGTCCAATTGGGGCAGTATAGAGTAGAGAAGGGGAGCAAGGACGGAGCCTTTGTGTACCCCAACAGTGAGAGGAAGTGGAGAGGAGATAGAACCAGCAAAGGAGACACTGAAAGAACGGTCAGAGAGGTAGGAGGAGAACCAGGAGAGAGCAGTGTCCTTTAGACCAATAGAGCGGAGCATAGTGAGAAGGAGGTCATGGTTGCCAGTGTCAAATGCAGCAGACAGGTCAAGGAGGATTAGTAGGGAGTAGTCACCTCGACTTTGCCGTCATCAGGTCCTTTGATACTTTTGTGAGGGATGGCACATAATTATAACATACAGATGCAGAGGGGAGGGAGGACACACTCCTCTTGATCTAAATAAATGTTCACACAGAAATTTGAGATGTGAAAAAAACACAAGACAGTCTGAGCAGAGAGACAAACACTAAATCAGTTCACTAAGCTGAGGAATGCAACAGTTTTATGATGTCTCTAAACTAATGCACACATAAGAAGATAGAAATACTACCTCAACAGCACCATCTGTTGGATGGAAACATTCTTACAATCAATTTCTGAATTCTTATGAGAACAAAAAATAATTGGGAAGCGGACACTCGTCTTGACCTCCTTCAGACCTTTCATATTCTCCACTTATGCAAGAAACCCGGGCTGAGGTTCATTACATTCTTGAGGGTGTCAAACATGGCCATAAACTTATACACCCAAATTCTTCTGTGACTTGAAGTTATCCTTCAGTATGATAACTCTCATCTGCTCTGTGCTGTGTCCATGACCAGCAAAATGTTTTGCCACAGGTAATTCTGTTTTTTCCTCTTCAATTGAGTGTCGATGAGATCTCATCCTAGCTCTCAGTTTTTGCCCTGTTTTACCGATATAAAGCCCTCTAACAGGACACTTACTGCACCGGATCAGGTACACAACATTGGACGTGGAACATGTGAATGTCCCAGAGATCTTATAGTCCTGCTGTGTGTTGGGGATCTGTATCCTGTCTGTGTTCAGTTTGTGTGCACAGGTCTTGCAGCTCCTTACATTACAGGGATAAGTTCCTTTATGTGTATCGGAGGGCAATGCACTGCTGATTATAAAGTTCCTCAAATTTGGAGGTTGTGTGTAACACAGAAGGGGCGGGTCCAGGAATATGGTTTTCAGACGGTCATCCTTGTGTAGGGTATGATGGAATTTCTTTGCAGTCTTCCTTAGTACCTCTAGCTGTGAGTACCAAAAACTGAGATCCAGGATGAGATCTCATTGACACTCAATTGGAGAGGAAAAAATGGAATTACCTGTGGCAAAACATTTTTGCGGTCACGGACATGGTATAGTGCAGATGAGAGTTATCATACTGAAGGGCAACTTCAAGTCACAGCGTCACAGAAGAATTTGGGAGTATAAGTTTATGGCCATGTTTGACAATCTCAAGAATGGAATGAACCTCAGTCCGGGTTTCTTGCATAAGTGGGGAATATGAAAGGTCTGAAGGAGGTCAAGATGGATGTCCTCTTCCCAATCATTTTCTCCTGGCGGACTCCCATCTCAGCCTCTTGGGCCGCTGTCAGTGTTCCCCTGGCAGACAGCCATCTCTACTCCTGACCACATTGTCAGTGTTTCCACCACTTTCCCATTATCTCCCCTCCAGTGTCCTGTCACACATGCCGCTGTTCTCCCTTCTCGCCTCCCAGCTCTGCCACTGACATGTACCTGGCTTGCTACACCGCTGGATTCTCTGCTGCAGTCCTCCGATGAATGCTGAAGCCAGCCCCGCTGTCACATGACGGATGTAGGTAAGCGCTGCATCAGCTACGTTCGCATCCCGCCTGTGCCGCCCAGCTACTGGAAGCCACTCCAACAGTGCCGATGTGGAAGGTCCTGCTTCTGGGCTACAATCACCTCCAAGTGCTCTTCAAGGAAGCCAAGTGAGTGCTGAGGCACTATCAGCTGCAGGTGGATCAGCTGCTGTGGACATCTCCTCCAGCCACAGAAGCCCCAAGGTACAAAACACTGCAGGGAAGCTCAGGACCCTCGTCAGCCAATCCAGAGCTTTGGGGGGCGTTAACAAGGCATTACCTGTCACTCTGCAGGTCTCCACCCATATTTCTGGTGGAGACAAGATGCACCACTACTGTTCATGTGGATATAAAAAATTGGTTGATTTGTTTTTGCCAATGGCAATTTGATAAGGCTTTACTAACCTAATGCCCTACGCATTTACTAGGGTCTTATGTTTTAGATTATTTCAGTTACTAAATAAGCACATTCTGGAGCATCTTTTCTTACAATTCTATATTCTGCAGTTCCTTTAGGAAACAGTGAATTGACAAGTAAATGGACAAAACATTATAATTCTCCTTATCTGCAGGGTGTGCCCTTGCACGGTCTGACAATATCAGTACTGTTTGGACAATGTTAGAAGGAGTACGGACACGGTCTATAGAGGAAAGTTGTCAATTTATTTATACATTTCCAGAAGGCATAACAAAGAACCAGTACAATGGAGATGTAAATATTTACTGAGGCAGACATGTCTGGTAAGCTGAAAGGTCCTGTTGAATATAGCTTGAATCCCGCGAGTGGAGAATCGCTATGATTCTCCGCTCGTGGATGTCGGGGATGCACTTTCCATAGCAACGCTATGGAAAGCGTTTACTGCATTACCTGCGGGATTATCACCGCGGAAAACGCAATGAGCTATATCGCCTGTGGACACGGGCCTTTAGATACAGAAGCCGGGGGAGAAAACACGTGCATCTCTTTCTAGGCCACTCTATCATTTAGGCCTCCAGCACGCTAGCTCAGAGATTTGGGTACAACTTGCATTGGACATCACATGGGCACCAGTTCATATATTGTCCAATTTAGGGCTCCTGTCCAGGGAACGGATACTTGCTGCGGAATCCGCGGTGGGCGTCCGCACCGCACATCCGCAGCAAATAGCACCCATAGTATGCTATGGGAAATCTATTCCTTCTGCACACTTGTGGAAACTAATTGCGGTTTCCACAAGCGGAGGAAAAATCTCAGCATGCTCCATTTTACCACGGATATCGCATAGACGGCTTACATTGAAGTCAATGGAAGCCGTCCAATCCGCGGCCCTTCAGCAATGTAATTGCAGAAAGGTTGCAGATTCCATGGGAAAAGCAGAAGTTAAAAAAAGAAATCTGTACTGCACATGTCCGATGGCGAGCCGTGCAGACCATCCGCAGTACAGATGAAACTGAGAGCCAGCAGGTACACGTGGACACCGCTGCTGAAAGTAGAGCAACAATGAAAATACAAAATGATACTACTCTTGACCTATAATTTATTCTCTATTATAACTGTTTAATGACAAGGTCTAGTTTGGTACTTAATGAGAAGTCGATTTTGGGGGCTTTTTCATCTCTGCATTTCAATAGCCAGAACTTTTTTTTTTCCCTAACAACATAGGCATATGAGGGCTTGCCTTTTTGGATGATAAATTGTAGCTTTTAAATGGCACCTGCACCAACCGGAGTATTAAGGAGGGGCAATAACTCCTTCTAGGTGGTGCTCCCCTTTTATAGAAGACATATGTCTGTCCGCCCCTCCACTTTTCCACACCTCTGCCTCCACAGTTGGAGCATAACCTTTATCAATCACACTCTTGGGCCCGACTCCGCTTCTCACAGGAAATGTGTAACAACTAGGAGGCGTTTCTCTCGGGAGCTGCAAAAGGCTGAACTGTGGAGAACAGCTGACTAACAAGAGTTATAGAGCTGGGCTCTGACTATGGAGAGTGAGGTGAGGCGGAGACCAGCCAGATACACAGTATTCTTGGGGGGGGGGGGGGGAGATAACTGGTGGGAGAGAGGTTATTGAGGTGTGTATAATTATACCATGGGGGCAATGAAGATACTCGGTGGGGAGAGATAACTGATAACATAGTAACATAGTATGTTAGGCTGAATGAAGACAATTTTTATCTAGTTCAGCCTATTTCAGCCTCCTTTTTAACCCAGAGGAAGCCAATTAGCCCTTTCGGGGGCAAAATTCCTTTCTGGCTCCATAATGGCAGTCAGACTAATCCCTAGATCAACCTCTAATAGTTCCTACCTGAATGTAAGACCCGGAGTAACAACCCGCTGGTCACCTAATGTCTATATCCTGTAATATCATAGCGCTCTTGAAAGACATCTAGTCCCCTCTTAAACTCCTCTATGGGTTTTGCCATCACCACATCCTCAGGCAAAGAGTTCCGCAGTCTCACTGCTGTTACAGTAAAGAACACCCTTTTGCGTTGGTGATGAAACCTGCTTTCTTCTAGACGTAGCGGATACCCTCTTGTTACCGACGCAGTCCTGGGTATAAACAGATCATGGGAGAAATCCTTGTATTGTCCCCTCATGTATTTATTAGAGATGAGCGTACTCGGAAAAGCACTACTCGCTCGAGTAATTTGCTTTATCCGAGTATCGCTGTGCTCGGGTCTGAAGATTCGGGTGCCGGCACGGAGCGGGGAGCTGCAGGGGAGAGCGGGGAGGAATGGAGGTAAGATCTTTCTCTCCCTCTCTCCCGCCCGCTCTCCCCTGCTCCCCGCTGCGACTCACCTGTCAGCCGCAGCGGCACCCGAATCTTCAGACCCGAGCACAGCGATACTCGGATAAAGCACATTACTCGAGCGAGTAGTGCTTTTCCGAGTACGCTCGCTCATCTCTAGTATTTATACATAGTTATTTGATCACCCCTTAGCTGTTTTTTTTCCAGGGTTAAATAATCCCAATTTCTGTGTATTCAAGTCCCTTCATTCCATGTATTAGTTTAGTCGCTCTTCTTTGAATCCCCTCAAGCACTGTGACATCTTTCCTGAGCACCGGTGTCCAGAACTGTACACAGTATTCCATGTGGGGCCTGACAAGTGCCTTATATAGTGGAAGAATAATGTTCTCGTCCCTCGCCCCTATACCTCTTTTAATGCACCCCAAGATTTTATTTGCTTTTGCAGCAGCTGACTGGCATTGATTGCTTCAGTTAAATCTGCTGGTCTTTTTCAATCTCACTTTTCCCTAGCAGTACCCCATGTAGCGTATATTGCTGACATCCGTTCCTCTTTCCCATGTGCATAACCTTACATTTGTCAACATTGAACTTCATTTGCCATTTTTCTGTCCAAGCCCCCGACTTTTCCAGGTCCATTTGCAGCCGTACATTGTCCTCCATTGTATTAATTGTCTTGTATAATTTTGTATCGTCTGCAAATATTGATATTTTACTGTGCAGTCCATCTATCAGGTCGTTGATAAATATATTGAACAGAATGGGGTCTAATACTGAACCCTGTCGCACCCCACTCGTTACGGTGGCCCAATCAGAGTACTAACCATTTATTACCACCCTCTGCTTTCTATCTCTGAGCCAGTTCTTTACCCAGATACACACGTTTTCGCCCAGTCTGAGCTGCCTCATTTTGTATATCAACCTATTATGCGGCACAGAGTCAAATGTTTTAGAGAAATCCAGATATACGAGATCAATAGACTCTCCCACGTCTAGCCAAGAGCTTACTTCATCATAGAAGCTGATCAGATTGGTCTGATGTGATCGACCTCTCATGAACCCATGCTCGTGAGGAGTTATTCCATTGTTCTCCTTGAGGTATTCTAGGATGGCGTCTCTCAGAAGCCCCTCGAATATTTTTCCAGTTATTGAAGCGAGACTTACCAGCCTGTAGTTACCAGGCTCTCTTTTGGACCCCTTTTGTATATTGGAACTACATTGGCAATGCGCCAATCCAGTGGTACAACCTCGGTCTGGATAGTATCCATAAATATTAAAAATAGCGGCCTAGCTATCACATCACTTTGTTCCCTTAGAACCCTTGGGTGTATTCCATCTGGGCCCTGCCATTTATTGATTTTAATCCTCTTTATCCGGCTCTGCACTTCCTCCTGTGTTAGGTATGTAATATTTTGTGGAGGGTTCGTTTTATTCCCCTGCATCTCGTGTGACATTTTCTTTTCATTCGTGAATACACTTGAAAAAGAAACTATTTAATAGATTTGCCTTTCCACCATTGTCGTCTATGAGCTTTCTTGTATTATTTGTTAAAGGGCCAGTGCTCTCAGTGCAAATCCTTTTACTGCTAATATAATTGAAGAATAGTTTAGGGTTGTTTTTGCTCTCTTTGGTGATTAGTCGCTCTGCCTCCTCCTTAGCAATTTTGATCTTTTCTTTACATATTTTGCTTTTTTCCCTGTATGATTTTAGCGCTTCTTCACTGCCTTCCTGCTTTAGTAGTTTAAACACTTTCTTTTTTTCGTTTATTGCCTCCCTTACAATTTTGTCGAGCCACATTGGTTTCCTTCTACTTGTAAAATTATTTTATTTTTAAAGGGTATGAACTGCTCACATGAGGTAATTAGGATGTTTTTAAAATTTTCCCATTTGTCATCTGTACTGTTATTTTTGAGGATGTTGTCCCAATTAATGTTACCGATAGTAGCTCTGAGCTGATCAAATTTTGCTTTACTAAAGTTTAGTTTATTTGTCGCTCCCTGATAAGATTTCTTATTAATGGAAAGCTGGAAACTAATTATATTGTGGTCACTGTTCCCCAAATGTCCCTCAACCTGCACCCCCATTATTTGGTCCGGTTTGTTAGTTAGTACTAAGTCCAGAATGACCCTCCCTCAAGTTGGCTCCCGCACAAGTTGGGTAAGGTAGTTATCTTCAATTGTTCTCAAGAACTTATCACCCCTGTGAGATTTGCAGGTCTTGTTATCCCATATTATATCTAGATAATTAAAGTCCCCTATAAAAATTACTTCATTGCAGTTTGACACCTCTTCTATCTGCCTTAATAGTAAGGTTTCACTTTCTTCCGTTGCTTTTGGTGACCTATAGAAAACCCCTATCAGTATTTTATTATTTTTTTTCTCCCTGTATTTCTACCCACAGTGATTCCACGTGTTCCTCTCCTGCCCCTATATCCTCACGTAGCCTCGGCATTAAGTAGGATTTAACGTACAAACATACCCCTCCCCCTTTCTGGTTTCCACGGTCTCTTCTGAAGAGATTGTAACCTTGTAAACTCACTGCCCAAATTGCACTTATCATCAAGCCATATTTCCGTTATTCCAACTAAATCGTAGTTTTTATCAGTCATTCTCATTTCAAGCTCACCCACTTTACCGATCCGACTTCTTGCATTCGTTGCCATACAATTTATTTGGGTATTTTTGTTCCTTAAATTCATTTTGCTACTAATGGTACTATTGGCTGCTCTGTCAGCTCTAACTGGTGCAGAGAGGAGATCCTGATCTGGGGACAGGATATACAGAGGGGAGGAATCTCAACACAATATGGTAAAGCTGAGTTACAGCTGAGGGACATTGTGTTTGAATATTTCAGGTCCTCTTGACTTGAGGACTTGGAGGGCCCAAATACATTGTCACTGAGCTGCCTTTAAGGTCTTGTTAACATCAACGTGAGAGGTACTATTTGAAACATCTATCACTGATTTCTGCTAGAAAACAGTAAAATGTTGGCTGGACAGCAACTGAACACACCTGATTATAGTCAATGCGATCTGTTTGGAACCGTTTGGCTCCATCATAAAACGGATCCTTTCTGCCAGGGGTTATTTTCTTTCTCCCCGAATGGAGCAGGTAAATGGAAACCTCTAGTGCTAGCGTGAACTAGCCTTAACCAAAAGATGGTTAGTACGATTGTCCTGGCACATACAGCTCATTGTTGTCATCAGCACATCCCTGTTTCAACAAAGCGATGTGCTGCAGACAAACATGTGCTTGCTTTTTTGTTGGCTGACCACCAGCACCTTCACACAAAGCAATGATGGACAAACATTCTTCCTGATTATCGGCTTATGTAAAAGGAGCTCTCCACTTCCCCCCCCAGTATATTCTTAAAGGGGTTTTCCAGGCAGTGCCCACTGTCAGTCCTGGGATAAGTTGCTCTTCTGAGCTCTCTGTAGAGGCTGGTGCTCGTAATTGCAGATGCAACTCTCACTGAAATCAATGGGAGCTGGGCCTGTAATTATGTGAGGCGGCTACTACACAGTGGTTGGAGCAGAAGCTGCTGCTCCGACACCTGTGTAGAGGCCACCGCTCGCATCCCAACACTGACTTCCAGCCATGCCTGGAGAACCCTTTTAATATGGTTCACAGACCTTTCAGACCAGATGCCTAAAGCTCACACTTATCCATGGTCTTTCGTGATTATTGTAATGCATTTGTTATGCTGGTATTTAGAAAAGTAGATAATGATAGAGTATAGTATGCAATGCTTGTGTGGGTTTACAAACATACGGTAAGTAGTGATAACATTAACCCTTTTTTGCCACCCAAGTTCTATGTACTTGCAGAAAGGCACTTTAGTAGCTGGCCAAAAGTGTATGATAGTGTATGTAGCTATAATGGCTGTATCTCGTTATATTGGCGTTGCAGCTACAGCATAGTTTTTAGGCTCTTTGCTTTAAAACAAAACTGGAATGGTGTTCCTAGTCACAACACAGCCTGAGATATAGAAGATTGAAGTGGTTGATAAAGTGACCTCTGTACAAACCTGTAGCTCTCATTCTCAATACATGCAAAATCTCAGGCTGTGTTGCTCCTACAACTGGGCCTGTTTTAAAGCTAAGATTTCCAGCTAGACCAAGCTAGACTATTTGCTACATAGCCTGAGATAGAACAAGTTCATTCAGCTCTCACTTTCACTGCAGTATGAGGGAGGGAGGCTTTGTGGCTACTGAGAGGAAGGAAGAGAAAGACAGGGATCAGATGGTTCTGTGTCTCTCTATAAATGTAGATCACCCCAGGGAAGCAGTTACATGGTCTTTTTTGTGTTATCACCCCTTACCCTCCCTCCTATCAATCAGAGCACATACTTGCTCTCTAATTGTCATATATCCTGGTTCTTTTTTTTTTTCTTTCTTCAGAAAAGTGAGAAGAAGAGCACTTGCCCATCTAATCACCCCTCTGCACCTAATGTAGCTATTTACTCTAAGACTTGGATGCTTCCCAAGGTTCAGATTTATAGTCAGAACCAGATTTATAGTACTCTAAGGTCGGCATCTGTGCGTACCTGTCATTTCTTCTTTTTTTCTGTACTGCAGATGATCCGCACTGGTGGACATGCACAGTACAGATTTCTTTTCTTTAAACGCTGGCTTTTCCCGTGTCATCGAATAGCGGTGATGCGGAATCCACGACCTTTCCGCAATGTTAATTGCGGAAGGGTCGCGGGTTGGATGGCTTCCATTGACTTCAATAGAAGCAGTGCGTGCGGAATCTGCTTTGATTTTTAATATGCGAGCAGAAAATTGCAATTGATTTCTGTTCGTGTGCTGGAAAAAGCGTTTTTTAATAGCATGCTATGGGTGGTATTTGTGGCATAGTCTGGAGGCGGAGACCCACTCCGGATTCTGCAATACAAATATGCCCGTGTGCACCAGGTGTAACCTAGTGTTTTGTTGAAACACAAGTGTTTCAAATGTTGTGTCCATAATATAGGAGCAAAAAAGCACCTGTTTTACCTGCATTTGAAAACGAACTTTAATTAATACATTACATTAGGTTTGGGTATTTATAGAGTTCTAATTTGTATAGAGTAAGGGAAAGTCATATACCTATATAATCCCATATTTAATTTGCATGCAAAATTTGGTTGGTGCATTCTTGCGGATTTGGTATTTCTTTAATACACGCACCTGTGAATGCAGATGTGTGGTACGTACAAACTCCTGAAATCTTACAGATTATATTTTATCTGCAATAGGGCTCATGTCCATGGGTGTTTTTTGCACTGCGTATTACGCGTGCGTTGCACAGCTGTGATACACGGGGAGTGGAGTCAATGAAAGTCAATGGACTTCTATTGATCCATGTACATGTGCATACAGACACTGTGTATCGATACGCACAAGAAATAGATCGCAGCATTCTTTAATTTCTCTGTGTACCACACAGCGTGTGCCCTATACATTTCTATAGGCAGCGTATGCAACGCTGTCCATACGTAATACATTGCGTATGGGCGGAATTTTCATAGGCAACCCTGCTATGAAACAAAATGGGGAATTTTTTTTTAAAAAAAGAGTCACACTGCCCATGACCGGGTGATATATTGGCATGCGCAGTACCCTTGCAGTCATACGCAGTCTCTGGCGAATTTCTCTGCCGGCAGACCCACTATACAAATACTCGGGAAAAGCTTGCAGCATTTTACCGATACAGCCGTGGATATGAGGCCTAAGGGGTATGCTTGAGTATAAATTTAAGTTGCAGATTTGAAATTTCATGCAGTTTTTGCTTACAATCACTGCATGATGCAAAGTTGCATGAAGGTGGTTGTGTATAGTAAATTATAAAGTTGTATTTTTTAAACAGTATGTTGTACACCATCAAAAACATTTAAAGGTGGTTCATATGAAGTGGAATTGCCGCAGACTTTCCGTGGGCTTATGCCTACGGCCGTATGCAGAAGATGCTGTGGGCCACCCCGCAGCGTTTTACACATTTGACATCCATATGCTCTGCTGGTAACGCTCTGCAGACAGAAAGTCGACAGAGGCCACGTAAGGCTGTGTATGGTACTGTGCATGCCCGCGAATCACTTGCTCACGGACATGCGCAGTGTGATTTTTTTCTTTTTTAAATTCCCCATTCTGTTCAAAGCGTATGCGTATGGAAACGCTGTCCATACGCAATGTATTGTGTATGGACAGTGTATCATACGTTGCCCATACATGTGTATAGGGCTTACACTGTGTACGAATGCAGAGAAATAGAGCATGCTGCGATTTAGTTCTCTTGCATATCCATACAAAGTTGTATATACACTCCGGTGTGCGTGACTTTCATTAACTCCATTCACCTCGTATCACCGTCCATGCAACCCTTGCATGATATGTGGGGAAAACACGATCGTGGGTATGACCTCATAGAGGTGAATTTTTGTTGATACATTTTGTGTTTACTTATAAACAATATCCTAAATTTAGAGAAATTTTGGAAAAATTTGCATTCTTCAAACTTTCAATTTTTCTGCTTAAAAGATAGAATCATACCGCACAAAATAGCTAATAAATAACATTTAGCCTAAGTGTACTGTATGTTGGTACCATTTTGAAAGTGTCCTTTTATTTATTTTGAATGTCAGAGACATTATAGGTATATAGGTATTATAGGTAAGTATAGGACACACATTTTCAAACACAAGGCCCGCCACCTCACTATATGTTTTCTGAGGACCGTGCAGAAACCTAACAGGCATTCAACTCATCAAGCCTGCAGCTGTGGTCCGGCGGTAATGCAGAGTCTGTGATTGCTGGCCTCTTCCCCCCGGGGGTCTGGATGCGCTGTCTGTTATGCATTACAGACCCCGAGGTGAGAGGTCTGCAGTCACACACTCAGCAGTGGCTGCCGCCACCGCCAGGTCGGGGCTGCAGGCTGGATGAGAGGTATGCCTGCCTGGCCGGAGGCCAATAGGGGAGTCGCTATTACTACTAGGACTACTATAGGGTCCAATTAGAACCAGAACCACTACGGAGGTCACTATTACTACTAGTGCCACTACGGAGGTCCCTATTACTACTAGGACTACTATAGGGTCCAATTAGAACCAGAACCACTACGGAGGTCCCTATTACTATAGTGCTACTACGGAGGTCCCTATTACTACTAGGACTACTATAGGGTCCAATTAGAACCAGAACCACTACGGAGGTCACTATTACTACTAGGACTTCTATAGGGTCCAATATAGGGGACACTATTAGAACCAGAACCACTACGGAGGTCACTATTACTACTAGTGCCACTACAGAGGTCACTATTACTACTAGTGCCACTATGGAGGTCACTATTACTACTAGTGCCACTATGGAGGTCACTATTACTACCAGTGCCACTATTACTACTGGGGCTATATTGAGGGTTATTATTACTATACAGTCTTACAGTTACAGTCGGCCCTTTGAAGGCATCCATAAGGCTGACGTGGCCCTCAATGAAAATGAGTTTTGACACCCCTGGTAAAGGGGTAGCTTTTTTTAATTGGACGAAAATATCCCAAATATATTTTTTAATTCTGAAGGGACTTTGAGAGGCCTGCATATTAGAACACCCCATACATCACCCCCTTTAAAAAAAGCGGACCCCTTAAAAGTGTAATTTACAAATTCACGGGAACTAGAGCAAAGTGGAGGATAGATTAGAAAATGTTTTTTTTTCTTATGTCTTTAAAGTAATTTTTTTTTCGGTAGCACCAAAGAAGTTAACAGATAAACAAAACGTAATATCTGTTATCCTGAATCTGCAGTTTTTAGCAATATCCAGAATCTGCAGTTTTTAGAAATATCCCACATGTGGCACTAGTGTGTAACATGACTCAAAGTCTGGTCTCAGAAATTAACCCCTTAATGGCATGGCCTATTTTGGCGTTGAGGACCAAACGATTTTTGGTATTTTTTCATCTCCATTTTTCAACAGCCATAACTTTTTTATTTTTCCATCGACGCGGCCTTATAAGGGCTTGTTTTTTGCGTGGCGAACTGTAGTTTTTAGTGGTACCATTTTTTTAGAGCCTTAATTATGCAGCATAAATGACACACTTCTTTTTTTTTCTGTGGGTCGGTACAGTTACAACGATACCAAAATTCATATATTTTTTTTAGGTTTTTTCACTTTTCCACAATAAAAGCCCTTTTTTTTGGAAATTATTTGCCGTGCAGGATAAAAAGTGTGTTCAATGTACTGTACGCGTCGTTACGGACGCTTCGATACCAAATATGTGGGATTTTTTTTTGTTTATGCTAATATAAGAAAAAGCATAAAAAAGGGTTTTTTAACTTTTTTTAAATTTTTTATCTTTATTTTTCTCTTTTTTTTACACCATCTATGTCCCTCTGAGGGACTTTCACCACAGCACTGCAGATCGCTATGATAAGGCACGGCAGGACTTCTCTCCTGCCATACCTTATTGCTTATTACAGTGATCTTAGGCTATCGCGGCAGGGCAGGGGTTAACGGCGGGTGGGAGCAACTCTGATGCCCCCAGCTGTCGCAGCGGGATACTGGCTATCACTGACAGCCGACAACCGCTGCGGGATAGTGTGAGATCTGCTATGATCTCGTGCTATCCCTATGACGTGAGGGTACGTCATTTTGTGGGAAGTACCAGCCTGCACAATTACTTTTTTATTTTTCCGTCAATATATTTGTGTGAGGGCTCATGTTTGGAGGACGTCCTGTAGTTTGCGGTAGTATCATTTTGGAATACATATGACTTTTTGACCGCTTTTTATTGGTTTTTTTTCTTGAGGACAGAATGACCAAAAGAGCACATTTCTGGTGTTATTTTTTTTCTGCTGACGTTAACCGTGCGGGGTAAATAATGCATTACTTTAATAGATCGGACTTTTAGGTTGCCTGTCCACGTGCGTAGCGATAACCCGCGGTGGATCTCCGCTGCGGGAGCTGCAGCCGGGAGCAGGAGCCGACAGACGGATATCCGCGGTGAGCCTATCTGACAGATAGGCTGAGCCTGGAGAATCGCGGCAAATCGCAATGATTCTCTGCTCGTGGACAGGGCAGCTGCGCTCGCCATAGCAACGCTATGTAGAGCCTTCACTGCGTTCCCTGCGGCCAGATTATCGCCGCGGGGAACGCAATGCAAACTTGTCCGTGGACAGGCAGCCTTACAGATGCAGCAATGTAATTTTGTTTTATTATTTAGATTTTTTAATTACAAATATGGCAAAAGGGTTTTTTTTTTAACTTTCATTTTTTTCCAATAATTAGTATAAATTTTTAAAATTACTTTATTATTTTTACTTTTTTGGGGGGATGGGGGAGGGACAACTTGCGATGCTTTGATCACTCCTACAGTATGATGTAATGCAATAGCATTACATCATGCTGCGATCGGGCAGGCAGTCTATCAAGCCACCCCACATGCATGGCTTGATGTGCATTCTGCCAAGACAGACCTGGGGCCTTTCAAAAAGCCTCCGCCCAGCATGACACCCGCACGGCTCCCCTCAATCTCATCACAGGGGACACCGTACGGCACCCCTGAATATCATTTAGCATTGTTATCTCCCCGTGCGTCAATGATTCAAAGAATAGTTGGGATTTACTCCTTGAGCGCTGGCTCCGATTGGCTGAGCCACGTGGTCGGGAACCAATCACAGGCAGAGCTTCCTGGAGGGGGTGGGGGATTTTCAAAGTCCTGACCAGGAAGCTCTGCAGAAGAACTTCAAGCAACTGCTGGGAAACTTCAGGAAAGACGCAAAGGGAAATGACATTTTTTTTCCCCACAAGAGCGATTTCTCACTTGACCAATAGTCCAAGATTGTGTGAAGTTCACACTAGCGTATGACATGTAATGTGCAGCATCCCGCACAGCGTATGGTCGGGCGCACCTCACTCTCAGCCATGTGAATACGGTCTGACAGTGAAATCTGCATCGTGTGAATACATCCTCATGGGGCATGTATAAGGCCGGCTTCACACGGGCGAGCTTTTTCCATTGCGAAACACACAAATCTCGCACAAATATGAACCCCATTGATGCGATACAGGAAAAAAACTGTAGCATGTTATATCTTTCGGTGTGCCCTTGCATCGCATCGTCCATTGCCTTCAATGGGGTTGGCAGCATTGCACCGTGGCGCACAAATCCGATGTCTCCCCATTGAAAACGATGGGAGACACTCCGCAATCCTCTGCCATGGCTGCCAGCTGTGGCGGAGCATCGCTTCTTCCCCGAAATGAACCGAGGCGGTCTTGATATAAAAACGCCTTGTATCTGCGGGGAAATCGCATATTGGCGAGTATGATATTGGACTGTGATTCACAACCCGATATCGCACTCACCTGTGTGAAGTTAGACTAATGCAGGAAACTTGAAGCTACAAAATATAGCACTCCAGCCGATACATATGGCATATATAGCATGCCCACCCTGCCATGGGGGAAAGATCTACCCCAGGGCATAACTGTGAAAGAAAGCCTCCTGCACACTGCAGGGCCAGATGCCGCATGCAGAATCCAGCTCTGGTAGCAGCAATGTCCGCGCGTCCCTGCCCCGCTGTCGTATTTTTTGTACTGTGGACGGACTTGGCGGCTCGCTGTCACACATGCGCAGTACACATTTTATTTTTATTATTTTTTTCCAGCGCCGTGGCTAGCGATGACACGGAATCTGCAAACTGTCCGCAATGCTCATTGTGATGGTCCATGGATCGGATGGCTTCCATTGACGTCCGTGCAGAATCTGCACAAAGATAGAGCATGCTGCGATTTTTCCTCCGCAAGCGGCAATCGCAGTCGATTTCCACTCGTGTGCAGGAGGCAGCGGATCTCTATAGTAAGTAATGGGCAGTATTTGTTGCGTATTCGCGGTGTGGATTCCGCAGCGAATATCCGCCCGTGAGCAGGAGCCCATATAACAGGGTCCCCAACTACCATTCAGAACACTGGTACCCCATTCCCAGGCAGAGGACCTTTCTCTGGTGCCTGTTCTGCCATCTTCCATAGCAGCTCGTCTGCAGCATTGTCCAAGGTGCACAGTGTGGCCCAGCATCTCTTTATGGTCCACTGCTAGTACCACTCTGTGTGGCTCCTGAAGTGTAGGGACTAGAGATGAGCGAACGTACTCGTTTCGAGTACTTACGCACCCGAGTACCGCCATTTTCGAGTACTTCAGTACTCGGGTGAAAAGATTCGGGGGGCGCCGGGGGGCGGGGAGAGGCGTGGCGGTGCGGGGGGTAGCAGTGGGAAACAGGGGGGAGCCCTCTCTCCCCCCCACTCCCCACTGCTACCCCCCGTGCCGCCACGGCGCCCCCCGAATTTTTTCGCCCGAGTACGGAAGTACTCGGAAATCGCGGTATTCGGGCGAAAAAGGGGCGTGGCCGAGCACGTTCGCTCATCTCTAGTAGGGACCCCATTGTGCTGCACCCCCTATCCTAGCACCTCTTCATGATCACTGCTAGTACTGCTGCTGCTGCGGGGCCCATGAAGTGTAACGGTCCCATTGTGCTGCACCCCATATCCCAGCATCTCTTCATGATCACTGCTAGTACTGCTGCTGTGGGGCCCCTGAAGTGTAAGGGCCCCACAGTGCTGCCCCCCATATCCCAGCACCTCTTCATGGTCCACTGCTAGTACCACTGTGTGTGGCCCCTGAAGTGTAAGGGCCCCATTGTGCTGCACCTCCTATCGCAGCACCTCTTTATGATCACTACTAGTACTGCTGCTGCTGCGGGGCCCATGAAGTGTAACGGTCCCATTATGCTGGCACCCCTATCCTAGCACCTCTTCATGATCACTGCTAGTACTGCTGCTGCGGGGCCCATGAAGTGTAAGGGCCCCACAGTGCTGCCCCCCTATCCCAGCACCCGAGCCGCAGTGTTAGCGCTCTGACTTGTCACAAGGTTGCTGCACTGACATATTTTCCATGACAAGACAACTGTCGGCGCGTTATCTGCTCTGCGGTTTCCCGCTTTAACCCCTTCATGGCTGCAGATGTAGCAGCAGAAGAGGAAGTGCAGCGGGGAGGGAGGCTGCCCATTTCTATACATGCCGGAGAGCACAGAGCGACTACCGGAGGCTCCATCTCCTACATGCTAATGTACAGCTCGGCGGAGGCCAATGGGTAGCGGCCCGGGCTGCGGCGGGGGCTGGCGCTATCTGGGGGCTGACAGCAGCCAATCAGGAGGCTGCAGGTAGCGCAGGATAAGTAAGTTAGCCCAGAACAGGAACTTTCAGTCAGTGGCAGAGCAGCCTCATCCATGGTGGCACCGGGCAGAGAGTAGTATGGCACAGTCAGCAGCGGAGGGCAGGAGGAGGGCAGTGTAGTCAGTGCAGAGGCGGGTCCACACAGCAGCTCACCTTACACCATAGGAAGACAAGGTGCACGGCCAGAGGGACACGGACCCCACTAGTGCAGAGCCTCAGCCTACACCCGCACGGAGGGGCACCACACCACCATGGACAGCGCGCACGCCAGACCCGTCGCCGAGGTGCTCCGACACTTCCAGGTGAACGAGAACTGCGGGCTCAGCACCGAGCATGTCCGGAGGAACCGGGACAAGTACGGACCGAACGGTGAGTAGTCCCCGCAGCATCCTCCTATGTCAGCGGGGTGCTGTCAGCCGGGCTAGCGGCACTTCTGTGTGTGCTGGGACTTGTAGTACTCACACGGGTGGGAGGCTGATGGCTTTCTCCGATCGTTTATATGAGACCTCACCCATGACTTCCGGTGCAGTATCTGCCCCCACACCTGTGCATGCTGCACAGCCGAAGTATAGGCGAGAGCAGGTGGCATCACATCTACCTGGTCAGATCACCCTAGCGGAGGGCAATTAGCAGACAGTATGCAGATCGATCTATCTGTCTCATATCCCTCCATCATATCCCCTGGTACAATAAGCTGACATCACCGATGTGACATGCACTAAATCCATCATTGTTACATCATGTATCTTCTGGTTCTCCACTCTCTGTAATTGTCCTGCCACACGTTTTCACTGTATATATGTAGAATGTCCATAAAGAACAGGTGTGACCAGTGCCAACTTGGCATGACAAGTTATGTAATACTCAGTGCGCCGTTTGCACAGTCCTGGCATGACTGGTCCTATACGGCGAGCTTCTGGTCTGTAATGAAGAGATGTTTTACCACTGAAACCAACTGCGCTTATAATTAGCTGAGGGTTCCTAAGCGGAAACGTCTCATGTTTGGTGTAGGTACGCCATTGTGCACTTGTTCCAAATGTCAACTTCAGCATCTTGACAGCATTTGATTTTTCTTGACTTTTTCCTAACACAAAGTATCTTTCTGTAACTTTGCATCAAAGTGTCACGTTTTCTTAAAAATGGATGAAAATGCATGTCTATGTCTAAAAGAATGACTCAAGCGGAGGCTGAAACAGACAACACCTCCTAAAAATAACAGTACAAGATGTACAGAGTTCATACATGCCACATACATCTACATGCACACCTACACATCATCACTAAACCTAAGATCTTCATGACCCGGATCCCAGTAAAGCTTTGGGTTGTAGAATAGGAGCAAGGGGGTGATTACATGTGCAAGTGTTCATCTTGTCACTCCTAAAGAAGAAACATAAAGACCCTCCCAAATGTGACAGCCACTGGGTAAATATCCTCAGCGATGGTTAAAGGGGGTGATAACATGCGCAAAAGTTCCTACATCCCATCCTTGGCTCCCTATAGGCTTGTATAAGGTGGAAGAAGACAGTAACAAGTTCTGATCTTTGTTCCTGATGGCACTCGCACCCAAATATCGCACCTGTAGCATTGTCATCCCTGGCATTTAAAGGGTTAACAGTTTTGACAATACAGTCCAGATCTGACTTCCAGAGACACTATATTGATCTTGAGATTGAAGGAGGTGCAGTGCTGTGACTCCCTTCAAAGTTCAAGAGAACGCGTCATCAGAAAATGACCTATTATATAAATCACGTTTTTCTGATAAACATATTTTTAAATAATTTTTGGTCATTTTTTATTTTTTTTGTTTACAATCTATATTTCTTTAAAAAAAAAATCCTAAAATCCTGCATTTGTAGCACTGACCACAGAGCCTAATACTAGTCTGTCACGTCCTGATCTATAAAGAAGGCTTTGCAGCAGTCATCTTGGGCCGATCTCACACGAATGGCCCGGATTCAGCATGGGGGAGCCTGCGGCAGAATCCCGCTCTGACCCCCTCCCCCGTCTACCTTCTTTTTCTATATTGCGGACGACTGCAGATGCTCACTGTAGGTCATGTGCAGTATAAAGTTGTTTTTTTTAATTTGTTTTTCCCGTGCCGTCACTAGGCGATGACGCTGGTACCTGCGGCCTATCCACAGTGTCAGTTGCAGATAGGCTGCGGGTAGGATGGCTTCCATTGACTTCAATGGGCACTGTCCGTACGGATTACACACAAAAATAGTATAGAGAATCCAAGAGCAGCATACGTGGTGCAAACTTTAGCATCTTGTCTGACGCATCTTTATTTCTCCCCAACACACATAACACAACGTTTCAACCTTATAAAAAGGTCTTCATCAGGCTAAAAATAGAACATGCACAAAAATAGAACATGCTGCGATGTTAAATCTACTCACAGAAATCGCAATCACTATCCGCTCATCTGAGCGGATATGCAAATGTTTTATTTTTTCCATTGGTGCGGAATACTGCGGATCGTCCGCACAGGTGGCAATCGCGGATTCCGCAATTGAAATCCCATCGTGTGAGACTGGCCTCACTTACATCACAGGCAGGATTACACTGAAAGGTGACATCTCTCTGTAGATAACATGGTAGACATCATTCACAAGAGGTAAAAAAATGGAGAATGTTTCACTATCTGGTTTTAATTAATGCAAAAAAACTTTGGCGATTTAGTCCCTTTAAATGAAGCAGTGTTGCAGTTCGCTATACCGTGTATGGCCAGAAGCTTGGTGTCCTGTGGCTGATCCTGGGAGAGGTGGGATTAACGGTGTGTGGACCAGTAAGTACACTGCTCAGCTCTCCCTGGATAGCCTATCAGACAGAGGGGTATTGTTACATGTCAGAGGTTTTATAAAATGAGTTGCCTAGAATATAGACCAGGTGAATGGTATTTGCATCTCTTGCTGTAATGTATAAGAAGTAAATGAGGCGGCCCCTGAGTCACTGTACTGCATAGTTTATAACCAAGTCCATTACCTGTTTCATGTTATAACTCAGATCTACTTCCAGACTTCATGGCATACCAGCAGGTGCAGTAATGTGTCAAATAAGCAAATTGCTCAACTTCATTTCTATGGCCGTGGGAGGTTGAATTTTGTTCTACATGTGTTCCGATCCTTAAAATGGTTTTCCAGGGAAATAGCATCATCCGCAGTATAGGTCATTAATACTATTTCTCTGGACATTGTAGTTGATCAGCTGGGGTTGCCTCTCTGGACCGGGTCAGATCGGGCACTCTCAGTCAGTCCGATTTTAATGAGAACCATACCTGCAATTACAAGGGCCAGCCGCTACACAGCGTGTGTTGCAGCACCAACAGTGGGCACCCATTCAGCCAATCTGGCGGGGTTCCGAGCGGCGGATTCCACTCGATCAAGTATTAATAACCTGTCCTGAAAATAGCTTTTTAACAGTATTTACATGGAAAACCCACTTTAAGCTAAAGAAACACAGAAGGTGTATTCCAGGACTTTTATTTTTTTGATCAGCCCAGACCCACCACTTGAATCCCTGCCAATCAGCTGATTCCCGGGGCCGCTGTCACTGCAGTTAGTTCAAGAAGCATGAAGCACTGATCATAGCGCAGTGGGCCGGGTTGGTACTGCATGCAACTCCCATTGAATTTAGTGGTAGCTGTGCCTGCAATAACAACCTGGGGTGCTGCAGTCAGTACTTTCTGCTTCTTTTGCTGAACACAGTAACTGTTGCCTCAGAAATCAGCTGATCAGCGGAGATCCGAGTAGTGGATCCCTGTCGGCCATCAATAGAAAAAATAAATATCCCAGAATCCCCTTTTAATATGATGATTACAACATTTTCAGGGAAGCGTTTAGAAATGCTATCAGAGCTATAATTATTGCAACACCTTTTATGAATTGTGTGCGTGTGATAAGAAAGTGCTAAAGACTTCTAGTATTTCTTGTCTCAAAAAGTATTGTTCCTTTTTTCAATATACACTCCCTAGTAATTATTAGGAAATTATAGTACCAGTGTTACTGGTGGCACAATGCGCGACACAGCTCTGCTACATTCACGCCACACAAACAGCTCTGCTACATGCACGTCACACACAGCTCTGCTACATGCACGTCGCACACACACGCAGCTCTGCTACGTTGCTTTCACATGAGCTGCACGTGATTTACGAACTTCAGCAGCTCGCTGAGGTGAAATCGTGGCTTGTCGCTGTACAATATATGCTGCATTAGCTTTAGGGCGGCGTTGGCCCCTCTGTGGTGACATGTTTGTGCGACAGCAAAGGTTTGTTACAACACTAGACAACGGTTCATGATTAGATGAAGGCTGGGCTGGTGTTGGCAGCATTAGCACTTGAGATGATATGATATTATGTTCAGGAGATGTAAAGATAGCAGTGAAGGACTATGCTTCAATGTTGGTCAATATGCACCGCCAGCTATGCATGAGGTGTCCTTTATTGGAGTCTTCACACAGGTGTCCAAATGTCTCATAAGCAGGTACAAACTTCCAGACTGAGTACTGCTGAATCCATAGCAACTGAGGCCGCAGGGGTTTGTGGGGAATGTAGTCTGCTCATAATTCCTCATTCAGTGCAGAAGGATGATAAAGGATCTGTGATGTCACCATCATTTGATCAGGGGGCAGAGCTAAGAGTCGGTAACTGACATCACAGGTGCTGTCAAGCTCTTCATGTAACTAGCACATCACACACACACAGATTGACAGACAAGTGGTCGTTAGCACTTGATTATCAAAAAAACAAAACCCCTCCCATCAAAGGAGTTGTTGGATTCTAATGAAACGTTCTATGTGTGATTGTAACACTGATATAAGTGATTACAATATCTGAGCAAAAGGATCATTTATTGTGGAAAACTGAACACTTGAAGGGAGGATCTAGTACCCTGTTGTACCACCGGTATTCTTGTATCTTGTCACCACTGGAAGTGTGGGTGGTGACAAGATACAGCCTGTTTGACAGGCAGACCACTCCCCCCTCTCAGGTCCTGCCACTCAGTAACAGCGCCTTACTCTGCGCTCCAGCGGCTTTCCTGGCCCGAACTCCCTGCACAGTAAGCTGCAGACCCGGACAGTGAGGGACTGGCAACAGCAGAGCAGCTTCCCCGGCGGCCTGCCTGGATGCACTGCCCAGCGGCAGGGGACAGGAACGGAGCGGCGGCATAGCATTCTCCCCGGTGGCCTCCCTGCACTCTGCAGCGGCGCCGGACACTCGGGGAGCAGCGGCGGCAGAGATCCTTCCCCGGCGGACTCCCTGCACTCTGTAGCACCTCCGGACATTCAGGGAGTGGTAGCGGCAAAGTGGCTTTCCCGGCGGACTCCCTGCAGTGGCCAGCGGCGGGGGACCTGCGGCGGCACCAGCATAGCGCTGGCTAACAGTGAGTCACGGAAGGAGGAAGGGGGACGCGGAGGCTGCAGGGCAGCAGGGACACTGCATAAAAAGTGTGGGGGTAGCTGGGTGACGGTGTGGCTGGCATGGAGGGTTAGGGTGAGGGTTAGTTTCAGTGTTGGGGTTAATACTAAAACCACCCATAAGCCTAACCCTCCATTCCAGCATTAACTAAATCCCCACGCTGCTAGGACCTTCAAGGCTTGACCCTATCAGCAGCTAGGGGTGTGACAGGGGTGTTCCTCCTTTCAAACCCGTAGCTTCCGGTGGCGTCAAGATACAATAATACCTGTACCACTTGTAGCTTGGATACAAGATGTGATACGGGTGGGCATGGAGGCATACAGTATCCTGCAGCATATCGGCCCACATTTGCTGTAACTGAGCTTATAGATCATACAAACTCGTAAGCTGTCAGAGTTATTGTCCCAGATGGTCCCATACATGTTCTATTGGTGAGAAGTCTGACGACCGGGCAGCCACAGAAGTGTGACAATGTTGTGGAGACATTCCTGTGACCCCCTTGTGTGTGTGGCCAAGCATTATCCTGCTGAAAAATACCTCTTGGAAACCGCCATGTGAGGAACACATGTGGCTGCAGGATGTCCTGAACATATCGCTGAGCTGTCATTGTCCCTCGTACCACTACTAGGGGTGACCGACTGTCCCATGTGATGCCCCCTAGACCATCAACAGCAGTGGGGGCAGTGTGCCCCTCCACAGCAAAGGCGGGATTGAAGCGTTCACCCCTAGGTCTCCAGACACAAAGACCGCCATCATCAGTGCCCAAACTAAACCTGGATTAGTCGGAGAAGACAACCCGGTTCCACTCCGTGGCAGTCAAGTTTCATCATTCATAACAACACTGCAAACGGAGGCGATGATTGGTGGATGTCAAAGGTTGTATACATAATGGGCGCCTGTGAAACCAAATGTCTTGCAGTCAAGTTCTCACAGACATGGGGGTGTAACGGTGGTGCCACCTGATGCAAGGTGTTCCATAGAAAACAATGAGCAACACCTGCAGATCCAGAGGATCGCAACTGTACTGAAGTGATGGGAGGTGCTTTTGGCACAAGAACGCCTTGCATCCACAGGGACATCCTACGATATCGCGCTTGGCCGTGTGTAGGAAGCCTTCAGACGAACAGAATATTTTCACAAGATGCTCTGAAAGATGCACCTTAATCTGCAGAATTCCATTCCAATACTCTCATATGGATTTTGGTGCAGAATTTTCCAGATCTTTCAGTGTGTCTTGTGGAAGTAGTCCCCTCGTCGGAGAGCTCTGTCCAGGATTAAAATAACTTAGCTGCTTTTGGCTAGAGTTGAGTGCCACACCTGTTCCCAGTTTGTATTTAGTATTGCAGTTTAGCAACATTCACTTTAATGGAACATAGCTGCAATACCGGACACAACCAATAGACAGGTGTGGCACTGTTTTTGGAAGAATGTAGCTATTTTTTTTATTTTTTTTTAAACCACGTGCAAATTGCATGTCCTTTTTATGTTCATTATGAATTGCACAATATTTCCTATTAACAGCTTCTGCAAAAAAAGCATACTACTTTCTCCAGCTGACGTGCACCATGAGAGTTTGAGAAGTAAAGTGTTGCTAAGGAAGGTGGGGGTGGACAGTGCTGCCATTAAAGGAGTTGTCCACAATTAGAAAATCAAAATACTGTTTTTAGAAGAAAACAACCATAGCGCCAGACGCAGAAAGGAATGGGACCTAAACAATTACAGCATGGTGTTGCTCCATGTTGATGGGAAAAAGATTGCTTCTTGAAAAGTAAATATTACTTTCCTAGGAACATCCAATTACTGGTACCTATTATAACTCTAGACAATGTAGAGTTATTATTTAGCTCTCTATATTACTCATTGCATGGCTGGGTATTGTTGCAAACGAGCTTTGGGTGCCATTAGCTCCTTAAGGGCTCGTTCACACCGACAGAATTATTCTGCCAGGATGCATGCCTAATAGTGATGAGCGAGCATATTCGCTAAGGGCAATTGCTCGAGCGAGCATTGCCCTTAGCGAGTACCTGCCCGCTCTAGAGATAAAGTTCGGGTGCTGGCGGCGGCCAGGGAGCTGCGGGGAGGAACGGAAGGGAGATCCCTCTCTCCCCCCTGCTTGACTGCCGCAACTCACCGCTCCCCCGCGCTGGCACACGAACCTTGTCTCTCGAGCGGCCAGGTACTCGCTAAGGGCAATGCTCGCTCAAGCAATTGCCCTTAACAAGTATACTCGCTCATCTCTAATGCCTAAACCTGGATCTTGATGCAGAATAAAAACCATTTCCAATTCTGCATTAAAATCTACACATTCCCATTGTGGATTGTGGTGCAGAGTTTTCTTCAGGACTACAAATTCCATTGTGTTCTGGAAAAACCGTTTCCCCCATGTGAAAGAGCCCTAAGGATGGTTTCGCGTGTAGCATGACACTTTTAATGGTGCATTTGCTCAGTTTTTGTTTTTTGCAAGACAAAAATGCAGTAGCCTGATGTTCGCCGATTCCTGAAATGCATTACAAACCGTGCAGGGATTTTTGTGATTTTTTTTTTTTTATTTTTTTATTTTTATTTTTTTCTTGTGTGTTTTTTGGCTTAGTGACCCAGGCTCTAGGTTTGGCATTTTTAATGCTGGTGTTCTTGTGTAAGCTTCTCTATAGAATATGGAAAATGTCAGAAAATATGGACTTACTAAAATGTGAATGGAAAAAAAATGCCCCAAAACGCCTATTTAAAAGAAAACAAAAAGAAACCGCAAAAAAATGCACGTGCAAGTTAAAGGTTCTAGCTTTTTTTCACATGCCTTTTTCGGAAATTTGTCTGTTAGGGAAGTAGCGATCCTCCGCTGTGGCTTTTAGCTGCAGCGGAGGATCACAGAGTGTTTCCCATTGTTTTCAAGCATCACACTCGTGAGCACCTTGATGCTTTGCCAGCCGTATGGAAAACAATGGGCGATGCTTTCTGAGGGAACGCCCAATGGTAGGACGGGCCACGATGTGGGAAAAAGTCGCTTATGTGTATGACCCCATTAAAAAGAATGGGGTTTTTATTTGTGCATCTTGGAACACACAAAGCTCGTGTGATTTTCTCATCCATGTGAAAGTGGACTGAGGGACCTTTCACATGGGACAGAATTATCTGCAGGACGCAGATTTTGTTGTGGTTTCCACATCAGAATGCCTTTTGAGGAACGTTTATTTACACAGACTTTAATTGTGGAATGACATCTCCTGTATGTTAGAAATCTGCAGTAACAATTTCGCAAGACATCCAGAAGGTTTCTTCCGCACGGGCGTCAGCGATATCTCAGCAAGAAAAGCGCAGCCATATCGCATCTGTGTTCTCTGCAATATTGAAATCGCGATTTTTGTGTCACTGCAAAGTTGTGTGACTTTGTAGCACTATTTTGCTGGGATTTTCAGCGGTGGGGGTGTGTGCTTGAAATAAAAGCCCTACTCCAAAAATAATCCCAGGCTGCATTAAAATAAAAAAAAAAGAAAATGCATCACCTAACAGCCGCTATCAGGTCCGTCGCATATCTCCTCTTCAGCTCCGGCAGGCTTGCTTGTTATTTTTAGCAAGCGCTCCCTGGCTTGGAGTTTCAAAATCCCCACCTCCAGGAAGCACTGGCTATGATGGTCCTCGAGGACCGTATCTCAGCCAATCAGAACCAGTGCTCGATGAACCAATCAGAGCCATTCAATGCAGTGCAGATTTTAACAAGTGTGGAATTCAAGCCCCATAGGGATAACCTTGTGATGTAGAAGTGTCCGTACAGAATAATTCCATCTCTGTGTGAAAGGTCCCAAAGGGTGCTTACACATGGGGTGTATATGCTGTCAAACCTCTGCAGAATTTACTCTAAACTACAAGCCATGTAGACCAGATTTTAAAAAATTTCAGCCAGGAGCAAATAAAAAACTTAGCAGCATATTTGAAATGTGTCAATTTTTGCTGCGGATTTCAAGCTTTCAAATGCAGAGGTTGAAACCTGCAGCAAAATCTGCACCATTCAGGTGTGGATTGGCACCTGCTGATTTGCTGCCGTTCCCCCCCCCCCCCCCCAACTGTTTAAGGGCTAAAACACATTGCCGTGGGCACAACTACGCTCGGCAGTACGGAGCATAGCTGCGCCTGAACAAGGGAGATCTTCTCTCTCTCACCTGCAGCTTAAACTCCGTGCCAGAGTGCAGAAGTTTGAAAGAACAGGTGGGAAGATGGCGGCCTCCCGATCTTCCCCACACAATGCAGGGAAGATGGGGCATGTCCTATATTTTTTTCGGCCGTACAAATCACGTTCGAGAAAGCCCTGCAGTGAAAACAAAACCACTGAAACCCTAAAAAAAGTGGTTTTGTTTTTCCCTTTATTCCCTAAAAGTGCCATAGTGAATATGCCCCTGTGAGGGCAGACTACAACTCTGAGGGCTCCTTTACACGCACTTTTTTCCTGTGTTATCAAGCGTGAAAAAAATGCATACACTTACCGTACTGGCATTTTAGAAATAAATGTTTGATGTCATAATTTACTCATCGCCCTCTTGTACATGCCTTTATTCTGGCTATTTTGAGGTCCTATAGAGAACTGTACCAGTAAAACCCCATACATTGAGTATGCCATGCTTTGATTTAAAAAACACCGTAATCCGGTGTATGTAGACGTTACAATATTTCATCATAGACTTAAAATTTACGTCTAGTCAGGGTTTGTCTTTGTTTTTGCCATCTAACACACTTTACAACACTGTGTGAAAAAGCTCTAACGACAAGGTACAGGAACTGAGCTGGTTAATGTTATACGGAAACAGTACTATTTATGCATACAGTTTTGCCCTTTTCAGTAAATTTGTTATTACTCTCCTTATGCTTTATGCAGATTGGCATTTTTGAGCATGTTCTACCAGGTGCTTACTCCTCAGATTCTCAGTCCTTTGCCAGTTTTTGAGAGGATGTATGACATGTTCTCATGTGTTCAGCAGGTCCCTGAGATACTAATTATATTTTGGGCATTCAGTATAATCAAATGAAAAAGTTATTTTTTCACATTCAGAAGCTTCTTGGGCAGTCCATAAAATAGGCTACTTTTTTCAGTGTCCGTGAAAAAAAAAATGGAAGCCCCGTTTTTTTTTGTTGTTTTTTTTATGCTGGTAGTACTTGACCGATTAATATGATTGTAATTATCATCATCTTACAGCTCACAGTCAATGCTAGTAATTAGTTCATATTCGTATCTGACCTATAAACATTTATTGCTTAGAATCTTTAGATTTAATTATCATTTTCCAATGGCTATATAAATAAATGTCAGTTGTCAGTCATTTCTGCATAGGTTGCCCAGAAAAATATAAAATTATGGTTGGCTAGCCTGAAAGGAACATCTAAACTATTGATAGCTACAGGTTACAACCACAGGCTTGCTACTATAAAGCTGGGTGTACAACACCAGAGAGGTTCGGCCACAATCGCGTCTGACAGCACTCTGAGACCTGTCCTATCCGTTTGCTGTCCGATTTACATGGACGCCGCGTATAGACATGCATTAGCATTACCTATTTCTCATCCATGATACGAATAGGAATAGGACATGCAATTAGTTATGTCACACAGACCAAAAATGGCAATCCGCAAAGCCCCATAGGCTCTAATAGAGCATGTGCTGCCTGAGAATTAACACAGACAGCACACGGCCCCAAGTACGATAGTGTGCCGGATGCCTAAAACATGTGAAATGCACTCATTGTCAAGAAAATGACAAAAAAGTTGTTGGAATTGAAGTAAACTTTCTATGTGTGATTGTAACGTTGAGATAAGTAAGGCTGACTGCATACGACTGGGTGGGATTCTGCATGCGGGAGCCCAAAGCGGAATGCGACCCTGTGCCCAGCCGGCATCCGCATGTACCCGCCTTTTCTGTATCTTCTCTGTACTGCGGATAGTCCGCACAGCTCGTGGTCGGACATGCGCAGTACAGATTTTTTTTAACCCCCCCCCCTCCCTGCTTTTCCCGCGTCATCTACTCACACCCCAACTCTAATCATTTGTATATCTGCCTGAGATGTAACTGCATGCCAGGTTTTACAGCAAAATGACAACTCCTCCTAGGTGCTTGTTTTTATTTTCTCTTACAGAGTGTAGCTGCTTAGCTCTTTGCTGTTCTTATTATAGTCTACTGATTTCCTTTAATCCTTTTCCATGTTTGTGTAACCCCGTTGTTTCCTGCTTAACATGTAATGTGGACATTTGTTATAACGTATCAAGTCCTAAGTGCTTAGTCTTAGAACATCTATATCTGCACTTGACTTCATTCTCTCTCTAGCCATCCACCCTCAATAGCTGTTGAGCATATGTCTTATAGCTAGTTCTCCAAACCTCCTCTATACACTGAGTCAAGAATACATGTTCTTAATGGGAAGAGAGGAATAAACTGCAACTACATACCTCTGGTGATGGTGTACTTCTCTTAAAAACACAGGGATTGGTAATGTTGAAATCCAGAAATCCAACATGCCCAATGCTGGTTTCCCTCTGTCTAGTGACTGGGAAGAGTCAGGAGCCCCCCCCTTCCCCTCTCAAAACATCTAAGATGGCCCTCCCCTCCCCCTTAAATTAAATGTGTACGACGACTTATCGCTCACAATTGGTCCAAACAATGACTTTTGAGCGATAGCCGTTGCGTGTAAATGTGTGCCCATCGTGCACTTACCATGCACTCTTCGTCCATCGCTAAGTTCAGCTCAACATAAAAGCCGTCAGCCCTGATAAGAGGGACTGCATGTCGTGTTCTCAGCGGGTAGCACTGATAGCATTGTATGAATTTAATTGATTTTCTGTTTTATTCACTAATATTTTATGTATATTTGTAAAAATCCCAATAATACCACATCAGCTGCCTTACCAGGATTCAAGTCATAAATAAGGTCCTCAGAGAAGCCAAAGAAATGACAGATAAGTATTTAAAGCATTCTTGTGCAGCTGTTAAGCTAATGTGATGCCTGCTATCTAATCAGATTTGCATTGCATTAACTCTTAGGTCCTTGACATTTCTATTCGCATGCATTGAATACAGGCCAACATGACAAGCTCATTATAACTGATCTTCAAGCTAACCACATACACAAGTTAGGGTCCATTTAGACGAGACGAATGGACACTCGTTCCCGCATACACTCACTCCCGTGCTGTTACATGGGAGCTAGTATCGCTGGCTCACTCACAGAGCGGCCAGCAGGGGGGCGGGGCAGCTGCTGAAGATTTCTCTCCTCGTTCTCCCTCCATTGAGATAACACAGCGGCCGTACACTACTGAACAGCTACTGTTTACACTGAAAGATCATCTCATCGTCCATCGTTTATGCAGCATAAACGATGGATGATGAGCTGAACGATGATCATTCAGTATTGAACGGCCGCTATGTTAGGTCAAATGAGAGAGGGGCGTGGGAGAGCGAGAAGTGAAATCTCCAGCCTCCCCGCTGTGAGCCAGCGATACTAGCTCCCGTGCAGAAGCACGAGTATGTGCGGGGACGAGTGTCGAGCATCGTTTACCTAGCATTCATTCCGTCTAAATGGGCCTTTAGATGTTGTCCAAACTCATTCGGTCAACAGACGATTTTACCTGACACCCCAATATACCTGTACGCTCAGCTTTAAAGCCCCAACCCTTGGCCTACTTAAAGAGCAATGCTCAGCTCTCCTGACATATCTGTTTTATCAAATAATTGAGTTTCTCAAGATAACAATTCTGGAGCATCTTTTGTTTTAAAAACTGAGTTCTTGCTTGTACATGTTGCAAACGAGCTGTAGTATTGTTATGTGGATTACTGCAATTTTCCGTGTTACATATGTACTTGTGAAACCGTAATTAGTGGTTACCGAAGCTTAGCCGCAACAGGTATAGATGCCCTGTCTTTATCAGTACTGTTTTGATGTGTCAGTGTGTCAGTGTGTGTAGGGGTACTCCCAATGGACAAGGCTAATGGAACACCTAGTTGTCAAAATACTATACAGTCCATTTTTAAATCAGTTTACTAATTCCCCCCCCCCCCCCCCATTTAGTATGTAATAGTGATCGGTAGTGGTGCTGATGCTTTATGTCTCCACCAGAATAATGGGTGGAGACCTGGTTTGGCAGTCCTTACTTGAAGGAAACGCCCCCAGCGGCTGATTGGCTGCCGCAGACATGCCCTTCTGAGCTCGACCTCCTGCCTCATCCTCCCAGCCCCCACGCACGCAGCTGGAAGTGAGGCCGGCCCTGAAGATGCGACCGTTACTGATGCTTGCCGGTCACCAGCTCCTGCACCAACCCCCCTCTGCCGACGCACCATGGACGGTGACAACGGTCCCCTCTGCAACGGCTGCAGGGGGAACCATAGCAGAGGCCAGGTATGAGCGTTTCTCTTCCCAAGTGCTGACCCTTGAAATAAGCCTCATTTGCCACTTCTCTGCTCAAGACACCAATTTATCCAAATCTGTTTGTTAACATAATACTGTCCTCTTATACTAAACCACGTACAGTAATTAATATCAACACAAAAGAGGGCTTCATACTGACCCCAGCTGTTCCCTAGTAGTTACGGTAACCCAAACTCAGTATGTTACATTAATTACTACAATCTCTTTTCTATCAAAGTAATCTACAATTAAAGATTTTAACTCAAATTTCAATCAGGACTTTATTGCCAATTTTTTTCATTCTTTCTTTACGCAGCTTTGATTTTCCCTTCTATGTAATGTATCGGGAATGGCTACGATGTTGCTTATCAGTATTGATAACAGCTTTGTATAAAAAGTCTGCCATTCTTAGCTCTTCAGATGTTCCTCGCTGGATCTACCTGCCATATGCCCAGTTCTGTAAAAACAACACAATTTGTTTACAGTGTTGTCTGGGCACGCTACAGTACTATGACATGCTGATATCCTGCATTTCCTGTTTGTGCTGCATGCTCAGAATCCCATATCATTTCCATAGACCTTATTTTATTTTCTGAGGTTCCTTTTTTTTCTTTACAGACTGCAACCTATGTCACTTGGCTGCTTTGCATCTGCTAATTTCCTTATAAACAAAAAAAGATCATATTTGGCTTAAAAACCTGCTCCTTATTTGAAATGCAAATGAAGCTTTGGTATATTTATTATCTATTATACTGTGTGTACAATTTACTTTGGAAATGACTACTTTTTGTAAGGGCCTATTCACACAAGCATAATAGACAACATGTGTTGTCCATGTGTCCAACAGACTTCACACAGATAGTACGCAGACCTAAAGTAATCAATAGGGCTAGTCACACATCCATTTTTGCACATTGACCAGTGATCCAGGTGGAAAAGAGATACTGTTTGCGTATACATAGACGTATAGCATGCTGCCAGCATACATAGACACATTTTAAAGTTTTCTGGGACTTAAAAGAAAAAGTTTAAAGGGTGGAGAGCCGCTGGGATAGGCGAATATTCAGTTTGTATTAATTTTAAGCCCTTTTAACTTTATTTTTAAGTCCTGAAAAACCTCTTTAGGCTGGGTTTCCACAGGGCGTATTTCTGGCAGAAATCTCGTGGTTTGGCCACAGCGAAAAAACGCGAGATTTCCGCCAGGAAAGCGCTGCTTCAAAACCCGCGGCACTTAGCCACAGGTTTTGGAGCGGTTAGACTGCAAGCTTTTCTGTTGCGAACAGCGCTCGCATAGAGAAGAGCGCGGCCGCAACAGGAAAAAAAAGAATGGACATGCTGCGGCTTCTGCCGGCTTTGCCGCGACTGATTCGCCGACCCGTGTGGACTAGATTTCTGAAAAATCTCATCCACATGACTGGCCAATACCAGGATTACCGGCCGCAGGCAGATTTGCGACGGCGAAATTTAGGACAGAATTTCCGCGGCAAATCCGTCCTGTGTGAACCCAGCCTTAAGGCCTCATGCACATGGGCTCGCACAGATTCCGCTGCTGAATCCCGCAGTGGAATCAGCCCGTGCCTGCAGACATGGGCATAAAATACAGTTTCTAACCACTCTGGATCCAGCGCTGGTCTCCTCCGCTGTGGTCAGATCTTCTTTCTTCAGCACGGCATATGTGCCCGGGTCGCGCCACAGGAAAGTAGAGCATGCTTCGATTTCTTTTCACAAGTGCGATTTACACGCCGGGAAAAAATATATCACATCCGCATGCTTTTAGCTGCTCTGCGGGCACCCATGTCTGTCTACGGGCAACATCATTTGCGGATCTCCCACGCTGCGGGTTCCGCAAATCAAATCCGCCCGTGTGCATGAGGCCTAATACAAATGTACACAAACAAGTACAGATTTACACATATACACATTTTACCAATACATAGATGAACTTTTGCTTCTATATATTTAACGTACGTACACACACAAACACATGTTTACACTCACAGGGTACATACTTAGCGAACCACCAGCGGAGTCCACTGAGAGGAGGACCACGGCTAGCAGCTGGAGCCGAGATGCACACATTTTATTTTGCATATATTTTATATACAGATGTGTCCGCCATTAAAGGGGGTTTCTAATTTATTTAAATTTTTTAAATCCCGCCGCCCTAAGCAATAATTTTGTAATTTACTCACCATGGAACCATGTCATGTGATTCATTATGTCACCAGGTTTTCTTGGCCCCATTGTAATCCCTTAAAACTATCACTTGGACTTCTGATGTAGAGACTCTGGCCTATATTACGGGATGCCATTGATGATGGCCAGTTTAGGAACTCTTGTAGCCGCAGCAATGTCAGCAAAGAGCAGCCAGAAGACTGGAGCATGCACAGGAGGGCAGTGGGTCAGCGGAGAGTGAGTTTTGCTTTTTTTTCTTTTGATTTCTTTTCCTGCTCACGGCCGCCAATGTTTCTTTTTTATTGGAATACCCCTTTGGTTGAATTTCATTAAGGAATCCAATTTTTTAGGATACAGACTCAATACATTCCTGCACTGTCAAATAAAAATGTACACGTTAATCATGTAATTTTTATGTTTACTTGGGAGCCCATGGGCAGCCGTTGGCAGATAGATAGCATCTGTTTGAGGCATCTCTCACAGCCATACACTAACCTCATCCTGGGCTATTTTGAGAAAAAAGAGAAGTTGATGGATGACAGGTGTATTTTAATATCCTCTATATATGCTATATTACCATAAGAGTGTAAGCATGTTGAATTAATTTGTTGAATATCGATTCCCAAAACCATGGGTGTTAAAATGGAATTGGTTCCACTTCTGCAGCCTCTACTCTTTTGGGAAGGCTTTCCACAATGTTTTGGATTGTATCTGTGGAAATATCTGCTCATTCAACCAAAAGAATATGTGAGGTTAAGAACAGATGCTCAACAGGATGGTGTAGCTTGCGCCTCACATTTTATTTCATCCCAAAGGTGTTCAGTGGAGGCGAAGTAAGGGCGCTCTCTGCGTAGGTCACTTAAGTTCTTTCACGACAAGCTCTTCAAATTCTGTCTGTATGGACCTTGTTTTGTATACAGGGACACAATCTTGCTGGAACAGGAACGTGGTTTCCCCAAACTGTTGCCACAAAGTTGTAAGCCTACTATTGTCTACAGTGTCTATGTATACTGTAGTATTAACATTACCCTTTACTGGCAACAAGAGGCATAGCTCAAGCCCTGAAAAACAGCTCCAAGCCGTTATGACTTCTTGGATGAATCTTACAGTAGCTACTATGTAATGTTCTTCAGGCATCCACCAAACCCAGCGCGGATTCCGCTGCGTGAAGATAGGCGCCAATATAGGCATATAACTATATACATTAAAGCATCTTTCTGCTAGAATGTTTGGCAGTTTACCTGCTACTTCTGATTGACCCATAATGACTATGACTTCCATAGCAGATGCATGAATTACCATGCCTAGACATCTGTCCCTGCTCCCTCACCATGAAACTTCATTGTTCATTTTCTACGCTTTGTGTCTGCTTGGAAATAAAATGTTTAAAGTTTGTCCTGCTTTAAGAAGAAATTCTTGAAAATAGCATGAATAGGAAGAATAAATCCCCTGACTCACTTCGTTATTGCACACATCATCCACCTCCAGAATCCACATTAGATAAAATATCTGCTATGGAAAAATGCGAATGCCAGTCTCTGATACAGGCTTCTGTAGGGAATGTGTTCTTAACTGAAGGGTATGACTAATTTGTAATAGATTCGTAGTGCAAAAACCAATTTTCAACAGCGTCAGTATTTTTGCTTCTCCAACTTGTATTGCTTCACAGAATAGAATTGGCATAAAATACCATTAAATAAGATATAACTAATGACAGCAGTTTGTGAGCAAAGCGCTTTTTATACCTCAGCAAAGGTTTTTTTTTAATATATATGTGGGTATTATGAAAAGAGGTTTCTTAGAGGGAGCCTGTTGATGTGAACTCACTGTCCATTCTGCAGGCATCACATTATAGAGCAGGAGGAGCTGAGCAGATTGTTATATAGTTTTATGGGGAAAGACTTAGTATAACTTGTATTTTATTCATTTGTATCCCTGCTCATTCTGAGCTGAACAGTCCATGGGGCGGTCCTATCAGCGACTGACACCTATCTCTGTATGTAGAGTCATTCACAGATATCTGTCAATCACTGATGGGACTGTTCAGCCCAGAATGTCCGGAGGTATAGGCCCAATGCACATGGGCGTCCGCCTCCGAATTCTGCAGCAAATACTGCCCATAGACATGCTATGGAAAATTGCTTTTCCATGTCCACAAGCAGAATCCGGCCGGGCGGCACATCAGCAATACAGAACAGACTGTGGAGAGGTACACAAGGGTCACCAGCCGGGTACAGGTGGTTGTCTTGGACCACTAATATATATAAGTTCCCTTACATAAAGAGCTCCACTGGTTTGGCTCCATGTTGTGGAGTTCGTATACAGAACTACAAGTACCAGCATCAATAAAACTTCATTTGAATAATAGCATGTATGCAGAACACATTTTCTTGCCTTTATACTTACGGCAAAAGTTTGCTCTCTTATATATACACCTTGCCCGTCTGGCCCGAATAGAATTTTGTCCTGAAATCAGAGGGTGGCTTTAAAGGGGTTGTCCAGTTATTACCTTACATTTTAAAATTAGAGCCAAAGGACCAAAAACAATAAAAGAAAGGGTCCTTATTTGTCCTCAGCCTCAGCAATCAAGGGCTGCAGTCCCGTGATTCTTCCTGTCTCCAACAGATGAAGTCAGGTGATTGCTGTCCACCAATCTGAGGCTGAAGTGTCACCGAACGATTTCCTAGCATCATCACTCACACCCTGGGTACCATGATGCCTCGAGCTTGGAATAGTGATGCTGCAGCCTCTAATTGGCAGGTAGTGGTCATCTGACCTCTGCTGTTAGGGATCGGGAGAATCATGGGACCACAGCGCTGGATTGCCAGGGCTGCGAACAGGTAAATGCCCCATGTCCACGAGCGAAAATCAATTGCAATTTTCCGCTCGCGAAGGGCAAAACACAGCATGTCCTATTTCAGCGCGGACGTCCTCCATTCAAGTCAATGGACGCCGTCTGATCTGCGGCCCTTCAGCAGTGATATTGTGGAAGGGTCACGAATTCCGCATCATCGCATAGGGATGGCACCGCATTCTCTGTACTGCTCATGCGTGCTGGGCAGCACACCTGTAATATAGAAGAGACAACTGCGGAAGGGTCACCAGCTGGGCAAAGGGTCGGATTCCGCTGCGGGGTCCTGTGTGCAGACTCCGACCCGGCTGTGTCTATTCGGCCTTAAAGGGGTCGTCTGAATTATTATTTTTTATTTGTGCTCAACATGTGTAAAATTGGGAAGTGATCCTGTACACACGTTTCTTGCCTTACCACAGCTCCAGTCTCCCTATGATGCTGTATTGACGAGTTGCAGTCAGCCTGTCTATGGGACATGGCAGGCTGCTGCAGCCAGTCACAGTGGTTTCAAGTAGGGAGGTCTGTAATTGGCTGCGGCAGCCTATGATGTCCCGTAAACGGGCTGACTGCAGCCTGTTAGCCCAGACCCAGCCCACAGGACAGAGATACAGCAATAGAACTGTAGGCAGCTGAGAGAGAAAAGTTTAGGATGATTTATTATTTTTTTTACATGAGAGCACAAGTTTAAGCAAGTACAAAAAAACTTTTCATATAGTATATTTTCCATGTTTTTGGCAACTCGGTAACTTATGAGTTGTGGATATACCATATCCACACCCCTATGGTACAGTTATACTGTAGGATGCCTTTTACTTTTAGTTTTTTCACTGTCTCTGATGTTGACTAGTTCTAGATTGTGAATGGCGGATAACAGGCAGGCATCTTTCTTGGCTTTCCATCTCATTATACAAACTTGAAATGCAACTATGTTTCTCTTCCTGAGTTTGCTTTTCTGTAGCTCTAAAGGCACTTCCTTTCTGTTCTTTCCTGTACACATCCATTTAGTGTTTTACAAGCAGGTCAGCTAATAGTGGCAGCGTATAATAATAATTTGTGGTACCCTTTACCCAGAAGTGTTTTAATTAGTCATAACAATTTTAAACAAAATAGGCAAGTCCTTAAAGGGCTGTCTGAGAGATAGAAAAAACTAAATGGTGAAAACCCCCAGTGCATCCAGTAGGATAAATAGATCCCTGAATTGTTATATCTAACGTCTCATTTTGTCTAGAGCCTGTCAGTAACGATTCTCTGCACAAGTAAACCCTCTAACGGAGGACGAAAGACAGTAGTATGTATTGTTATCTCTGCTGTGTCTGTGAGCTGGAGGTTTTAATTCACATGTCAGGAGGCAGAGGGCACAGAGGAGACCGGCTGCAGTGGCGGAGGTGTCCAACAATGCAGTGCAGGTATTCACAGGCTGTGAGGTAAAGGGCGCTTCCACATAGGCAAATTACTCACGCGATTTTGTCGCAATGTGACAGTGCTACAAGTAAAGGCCATGCTTTCCTCTATGGGTCCTTCCATACGGGCAATGTTTTGTAGTCTGCCACATTGCAAGACCACAAAATCGCGGAAATCCTATTGTAAAAGCCCTAAATTAAGCCTTAGCTGCATGAAAAAATTAAAAAAAAGAAATACATCTCCTCTCTGGTGCTGTCCTCTCCTGGAGCGTCTCCCCTGACGCTCCCCAGCAGTTGCTTGAAGTTCTCCTGCAGAGCTTCCTGTTCGAGACTTTGAAAATACCCACCTCCCGGAAGCTCTGTCTGTGATTGGTTCTTAAGCACACGGCTCAACCAATCAGAGCCAGCGCATTAGGAACCAATCACAGTCATACATTGAAACCTGAGGAACCAATCACAGCAAGCAAATTAGCACATGTGCCCATTTTGTCTTCTACAATTTCATACTCTGGGACTCTGGAAGATTTAGAAGCTGCTATAGACTGCTAGGCAAAATATGTTTCAAGTACTATTGCATCTAAGAACAATGAGGGGGTAAATGGTGTAGCTTTTCTGCATGGAAAACCCACAGGATGTGCAGTACATCCCATGTGGATGAGATTTAACAAACCTTGTCTACATGGTGCAGAACAATTCAGTGTTGAATCGTTATGTGCTGCGGATTTTAAATCATACCATGTCAGTTTGCTGTGGATTCAAGCACAGATTTCATCCTTTGCAATGCAAATGCTCTTAAAAATCCACAGAAGATACAGCCTGTGTAAATATACCCATAAAGTAAGAGCGTACTCACCAGTGACCAGGTCATGAAGTCTGTACTGTGGTCTGATAACCATGTGCCAGAATCTGGCTTCCATAGAGGAAGAAGGAGATGAGGAACAGATCCAAGGTTCCAAGTACCTTGGATCTGCTGCCTATTTCCTTTTTGTATTGGGAATAAAAGATTTGGGTTTTACTGCTGCCTGTGCTGGCCGTCTGATAAATGTAATAGTACATAGAGGAAGATCGGTGTCAGGTGTTTTCCTCAGGGCAAAAAAATAACTGTTCGCTCCTCAATAGAAGAAAACCTTGGTGGAAGTAGCATACTATTCCTATTTATTTTGCAAAATTGGCTCCCACTTGTAAAATCAATAACCTCCTCGCCTGAATTTTAAGTGTTATCAGTAGTTCAGAAAGTTCTGACAAGGAAACCTTCTCTTGAAGTTCAAACTTGTTACTACTACTCTGAGCTCCCCAATTTTACTGTATGTAGTGTAGCTAATAAACTTTTCACCATTTTTTATGTTGTAGCTGCTGTGGTGGTTTTTGTTATTTAATAAAGTTATAAAATATATGCGTGGTCGAAAAAAGTGTCAAAAATTGGATATGCAGTTTATTTTTAACTCCAGGTTTTATTCTTGACAGGATTTGCCCTGTACAGCTCTCCAGTCTTTTCCCTCAAAACCACCCAATATAAATAAAAGCAGAGTTACGGTTTCTGTTTATATTCTGCTGTTAGTACCACTCTGACCAGCAGTAGGGAAATTCTCAATAGGCAGCTCCCTTCACAGTATTAACCCCTTAAGGACTGGCCTTATTTTTTTCCATTTTCAATTTTTCTTCTCCAAGTTCAAAAAATCGCAACTCTTTTTTTATCCAGAACTTAACTCTCTGTTTTTTGTGGGACAAGTTGTATTTTTCAAAGGTACTATTTAACTTTCAACTGTAGAAGTGACTTATTTGTTACACTTCTGTGGACATGGGGCCTTACAGTCTGCTATAAGACTGCCCACGGATAGATATTTGCTGAAGAATCCACGGCGGGCGTCTGCACCGCGGATCTGCAGCAAATAGTGCCCATACCACGCTGTGGGAAATCGATTCTTCCTGCACACTTGCGGAAACTAATTGCGGTTTCCACAAGCTAAAGGAAAAATCTTAGGAGGATCCATTTTTGTGCAGATTCCGCATTGACTGCTTCCATTGAAGTCAATGGAAGCCGTTCAATCCACGGCCCTTCCGCAGTCAGATTGCAGAAAGGTCGTGAATTCTACGTCATCATTAGGCAATGACGCGGGAAAAGCAGGACTTTGATTTAAAAAAAGATCTGTGCTGCGCATATGCGTCCGACGGCTTGCCGTGTGGACCATCTGCAGTACAAATGAAAGTGAAAGTGATAAGGTATGTGTGTGCGCTGCTGCTTGCCGAGCCAGATTCTGCTGCCGGATTCCGCATGCGGAATCCAGCTATGCTGTGTACCGGAGGCCATATTTTGTGGTTGAATTTTTTAGGCAATAATGAACTGGATGTTCACAATAACTTGTTTTTTATTAATTTTCAGGTTTTAAATAATTGAAAAAACATGTAGAAAACAATTTTATTTAAATATTTTAGAAATGTTATATAATAAAGAGTGGGGGAGGTACGCGACTCTCGGAAATCTATAATCTGGTATGGGTGTGTGAAACTCCATGTCCACAGTTAGGCCAAATGCCCACAAACGGATTTTTCCGCACTTTCCGAGGCAGCATTCCGCAGCTATTAGGTTCTATTGAACCTAATAGGTTTTCTGCCAGCCAATGCTGACATGAATTTACGCGTGGGCAGGTGTTAGCTGTCAAAGACCGCCAGTACCTGCATTGTATGAAGCGGGATCAACACCCTATCCTGCCCCATACAAATTTAGGGCCTTCATGATGTAACTGTACATCATGGAGAGTTAAGGGATTTAAAAGGGAAAAAAAGGGGGGGAAAAAGTGTATCAGGATCTGGATTTGACTATAGTGGGGAACAGAATTCAGGACTATTCAATCTGCTGGGGTAATTATTACATTATTATAATGAATACATGGCAGGTGAGAAGGAACAGGGTACGGAATACGAAGCACACTTAGCTGAAGGTAGGAGACACAGGGACTGAAGAACATTCTATTACTGAAAAGGTGTTATGACCAGCTGGTGTGGACCCTCTGTGTCAACTAACCGGTTTGGCTTTGGGCTAAACCTGAGGGTGTTATTCTGGCGGTTCACTGGTATTCACCCTTTAACCCCTATACAGAGATCTAGACTATGCTGCGGGGAACCAACCAGACCGCTACCTCCTTGAGTAGTCCCGGTGTAGTTGAAGGCTGACCCATGGGGGTCAGCGACACTGGTGCCACACACCACATGACAGGTCAAAGCGCAGAGTCTGAATATGGGCCTTATTTCAGAGCAGGCGGTATATAAACAAAATTCAGGTCACAAGCCTGAGGGTCAAGGCAAGCAGAGTTCAGGCAAGTTCGGTAAACAGGTCCAAGGGTCGGTTCACAGTAGATCAAGATCAGAATAGCTAGCTGGGAACAGAAAACAAACAACATCAATACTATGGCAAGGAGGAAGTTCCCCAGCTCAGCTTAAATAAGAGAGTAAACCCATTAACCCTGCAGCTGGGCTGGGAGCATAGAAAAGGATTAACTCCTGCAGTGCTAGTGGAAAGCACAGCACTGTGGAGGATTAACTCCGGCAATGCTGATAGAAAGTAAAAGAGCTATTCATGCAGGATGGGGAGGACGACAACCGTGTCTGCCCACAATAGCAGGAGGCCGGCAGACCCTGGCAGCCAACCCAACAAAGGGGCACAGAACAGAGAAGAAGCCGAGGCTGGAAATATGTTGAATGGGATATGGAAAGGAGGTAAGAAAGCATAGAGGTCACACTGACAGGAAGGCAGGTAGCACAGGGGACCAGTCAACATTCTAATATTGAAGAGGACACAGAACATTCCGAAAATACAGATCATGCCAGCATTTTTTTCCCTTTAATGTGGTCTCCTGTAGTACGTACTTTACTAGAGAAGTAAGCTACTAATTAATTAATTAGAGAGATTATCTGAAATAAAAGTTTTTTCCGAAGGGTTCCAACAGTGTGTAAACATAATGAAGAGCTCATAGAACTCATACTCCCCAATCCCTGCTCCCGCTTGTTCTCCTCCGGCGGCTCTAGGTCTCCAGAAACAGAATACAAATTCCTTCTTATGGGTTTAAATCCCGTTCTCTCAATGACAGAATCAATGAAAGAGAGGTCGGGCGAAAAACTGGCATCGTCTTCCCTGAGCATAATTTGCCCTTAGGGCAGATGTGACTTTCCACTACAAATGCGCCCAAGCAAAAAGAAATGTGAACTTGTTATCCAGTTGCAAGGTGATATGTTTTTTGAGGATCCTGTTTATAATATCTGCGGGCAATAATGCTCATTAAAGGGAACCTGTCATCAGGAATTTTTGTTGTGAAATTACTATCATAGTGCTTACAATCATGTTTAATACACCACTGACATACCTTTAGATAAAATAGACGCGAGATCGTCAACCTATTATAAATTACCATCTTGTATGCAAATGTCCTGTTTTGAGTCAAGAGAGCATGGCCACTGGTGCCTTCTCTCACAGCCGCTGACATCACAAGTCACTGTGAAATCGTGTGCTTATGCTGTGTGGCCCTCTCTCCTTGTCACAGTGTCTGTGAGGCCCAGAAATCGGTCTACCTCAGCTTCCGGTGCATGTGCGATCTGCCAGTGAAGTTGAGATATGGACACGTCGACCCACTGGACATTTGCATTTCTGATGGGAAGCTGTACACCGCAGGTTTTTACTGCGACCTGTTCTGAGATCAGCAGCCATGGAGGTGGGCATCCAGTGGAGGAGGCAAACTACATAATCTAATGATGTGGTGACTATGGGATCCAGCTGCCCGCCCCAATGATTAGAAACGGGACACTTGAATATAAGGCACTAAATGATAAATGTAAGTTTTTTTTAGACTCATGATCATTCTTCTTTTTATCCAGACATAAGTAAGTGGTGTGTTAAATGTGCTTGTAAGCAGTGTGGTGGCAGTTTGAGAACGAAAATCCTGCTGACAGTTTCCCTTTTAAATGGGTTCTTTGTAGAAAACAAAATGTATTCTCGTCATGTTCACAGTGTCTTTGTCCACATAAATTAGGAATTATGTTAAGGCCCCCTGTCCACGACAGTTTATTCGACGGTGGTAAATCACCGTCGAATCACGCTGACCGACGCTTCTCATAGCATTGCTATGAAAAGCGCCGGCACCTGTCCACGAGCGGAGAATCACTGCGATTCTCCGCTCGCAGTGGGCAATTCGCAGCATGCTGCAAATTGCCCCGATTCTCCGCGGTCAGCCTATCTATTAGATAGGGCTGACCAGCGGAGATTCGCCAGTGGCTCCTGCTCCCGGGGTGGCGACTCCCGCGGCGGAGCTTCGCCGCGGGATACCGCATCGGCCGTGGACAGCCGGCCTTAATCCCTGGATTAAAATAGTAGCAAAGGGAGTGGATCAGAAACAAAAGTAAAGATTGGGGAAAGATCAGATGGGTGGGGAAACGCATATAAGGAAGGTGGGGGGGGGGGGTAAGGCTGTAATTATTTCTGATCGTATGATTAAAGCCAAGTTGAAATATTAGAATGAACCGTCCAATTGACCAGATCAGAGCTTATGTTCCTAATAAGTTTGTGTGTTAGAGGGTAGGGATGGGTGGAGGATACGCTTGATGGTGAGCTATGGTTCCGTGGATGGCTCAAAGATCTAGCTGTAGGATTCCATAGGCGCACAGTAAGAAAATATTGGTGCCAAAACGACCATGTTTTTTCATATAACATTTCATGTTCCATAAGGATAGTGCCAACTTCTCATTGACCATGAGCCACAATAGTTTAGTTTTCACGAAGTCGATACTGACTGAAGTTTTCCTCCAGGAGTGAGCGATTGCTATATGTGCGGATAGGAGGCAATAAGATATCCATTTGTGTATGAGTCTAGGAATGTTAGGAATTCACTTGCCAAATAGAGCTTCCCCAGGCGATTTGTGTAATGATAAGTTTGTAATGGTGAATATTAGGGTGTGTACCTGAATCCAAAGCCGACAGAGTCTTGGGCAGTTCCACCAAACGTGTCCCTGGGAACATGTTGGAGATTTTTCTGGGAACCACGTACCAGACGGCCTTCTGTACTCCAGATTTTCTGGCCGACCAGTACAGAATTTCCCATGCCACTACTCGGCAATGACGCAGATCCCGCGACTCTTCTGCAATGCTCATTGCGTAAGGACCGAGGGATGGACAACTTTCATTGTCTTTAATGGAACCGTCCGTGCGTAGCCTGCACTAAAATAGAACATGCTGCAATTTTTTCCCCCGCGAGTGGAAAATCGCAATTGATTTCAGCTCGTGGGCACAAAAAAAACGCTTTTGCATAGCATGTAAATGGCAGGTATCCGCTGTGGAATCCAGGGGTGGACACCGGTCCGGGATTCTGCAATGCAAATCCAGCCATGTGCAGGCAGGCTAAGTGGACTTTTCTGCCGCAGAAGTTGGTTACAGATCCCCTAATGTGAATATATCTGTATTTATTGATTTGTACAAGTTTACATCATCTCATACTCTACTGACAACATTGTAATCATGCGAATAATATAGTGTATATGAAATTAACCACATTGTTTTATAGGAGTGGTGTGTTTTAGACTTATTAAATTTAATTTTCAGAAGAGAACAAGAATCGCACCTGTTAAATGTCTGTTCTCTCCTTATGTTGGCATAGCAGTGCTCCTGTTTCTTCTATACATATTGCCCAACATTCCTGCTGCGGTCACCAATAGTCTATAATACACTTCTTAAGAAATGTGCAAACCTGAGTCATAAATGAAGTATAAATAAATGTATTTCCACAGGGTCATAGGAATGTGGTTTTAAATTATGTAAGTACAAAATGCAATGCCAGACCAGAAGATATTGAAGAAGCACATTGCAGAAGTATGGAGAAATAACCCGGGGAGAATTGTATAACTACATGGAAATGTACACAAGGGTATTTTAACTTTTTTTTTTCATAGCCAAGTTCTTATGCTGCTATTTAGGTATATTTAATGTACTGACATTTTAAAATTCAGGACAATTTTCACACATTTATTACACACAATTGAAACCTGAATTATAATATAAAAAATAAATTGATGAAATTATTTTCTAGAATGGATTACTCTGTTTCTTATGCAGCAAATTGAAGCATTACATAATCTTAAACACAGTGATCCAAGTTTTCTTTAATTCGTTTATCATATTCAAGTATAAAAGCCCATTTAGACACATTGATTATCGCTCAAAATTCATCCAAATTTGCTTTTTTGCTGAACAATGGATTTCATTTGCGCATAAAAACTCTATCATTCCTGATAGCAGGGTCCACAGGCTGAATTCTCCACGGGCAGTGCTGATAACATTTTTATTAGCTGGCAACCCATGGCAGAACAAAGGCCATGTACTTAAAGAACAGACCACCTGCTGTTCTGTAAATGCATCTCCTGGTGGCTCATTAATATTCAAATGATGTTAATTAGCTGCTAATGGACATTAGTGCCAATGCTATGCAACATGATAGCTCAAAACTGTCACTCAAACTGTCTTTCGAGCAAATTTTGAGCGATTATCTTTGCGTGTAAATGGGGCTTAACTCAGTCGAATTCCCTGTCTAATGCCCCTATTACACGGGCCGAGAATTTCATGATTCTCGCTTGCCCGAGCAAATGAGCTGGGGATGTCCTCTCCACCTCGTTCGCACTCGGGCAGCCTGTTTAGACGGCACGATTCTAGTTTAAGAATTCTCATTCACTGATAGTTCAGTGTTTCACCTTCCCATGTGAAACATTGAACAATCTGTTTTTAACCCTTTCCAATCCACTGTCTGACCTCTGAAGACATTATGATTTAAGGCTGTACAGCTCTGATGTTGGAAGCCGTCCGTCGGGGTTCTCTTACTGTATATTGCCAGACTCTCTGCTGTCGGAGCCTATCCAACGTGTCACCTCATGCAGTACTGGCTTTAGCCAGCATATAGCGCCGTTGTATAACGGCAGAAAAAGAGTAAGCCCCCTAGGAAAACCAGAATACAAATTGGACTGGAAAGGGTTAAACTGCACGATAAGTGCCCAAGCCGGCGCTGATTATTATGTCGGCTGAAGCAACACACGAGAAGCGTACAATTCTCATTCGCTGTTTTGTCATTGGCTCTGTTTAAACGGAATGATTAGAATTTCGGTCCGCTCATTTGAACGAGAACGGTCGTTCAGTCTAAACGCAGTAACTCCGTCACTGTATAACGTTGAGATTTGTGTTTCCGCCTACCAGGCCCTTTGCACTACGTAAGACATCTTCCATAGTGTATATCTGAAAGATTGTTGCCAATACCAGTGCTATCGACAAGAACTATGCTAGAGCATCATCCAACTGTTTTTCAGTCTTGCTTGAATTGTTTCTATGGTAATTTCAGGTCTGTATGTACACAGCTAATCCTTATATTAAACACATAACCAGTTTGTTACTGTAGATAGGGGTGCAACACTAACACATGGACATGTGGTGTCCTATTACGCATCCTACTTTGCCAGTGATGTAGAATCGACTAAACAGAACACATTGACCCGGTTTAATTCCATCTGTCTTCATCAGCCTTATAATACATTGTTTATTAACCTTATAACCACAAGCACCACATGTGTAGTTAGCTCAGTCTTCGGCATGTCTATTTTTCTTAAAACGTATTATATTGTTACTACTTTGTGATGAGAAACTTAAATAACGGAGCCCTCCACATCTTTATTTTTATACACTTTAACCACTATTACCATTTTTTATAAAATCTGCAATCCCTACCAAATAATTTTCTATAGACACTACAGTGCAATACTTTGGTATCATTTCTTACAAGAATGTATAATCTATTGAAATATTTGGAAATATTTAAAGGAATTCAAAGAGGCTGTGTTACAATGTTTCCGTAACTTTCGTAGAAGCCAATGGTAGTTATGGAAACAGTGTAACATAGCGAGCTATACTTGTTTCTGCATCTCAGAAGCTAAGGAAATAACGTGTTTTGTAAGTCGCATTCACTCCTATGAGAGTTATGGAATCAGTGTAAATAGCCAGTTCAGCTGTTTGTAGTCTGGACACTTGTGCCCGTGACAAACACACTAGTATCCACGATTGACTGAAATGTGAATACCCCTTTACTGGAAGTAATGAAATCCTTTTGTACATCCTCATCAGTCAAGGTTCACACTGGAGAGGGCTATAATACAGTATGTAATATCAGGAAGGTGGTTGCAATGGAGCATCCAAAATCCATATTCTTTTCATTCCTATACTTGTGTTTAAGGAATTACAGATTCACTTATAGTAAACTGTAGAAATTTAGATCTCTTCTTCAATTATTGGTTTCAGCTAAGTTGGAGATTGTACATAAGTGTTATGACATCTGGGGAATATCATCTCACAGGGATCATCATCTTCCAGGACAAGATGGTTGGCACACTCAAAAATTAATTCCCAGATTGTGGATTTGGTTCAGATATGTAAGGTGCTGTGTAATATGCATGCACTATATAAATAAAGGTGATTTATTATTAAAGCCTTGTCACCATAGCACCATAGCAAAATAAATCCTGGGCTGTCCAGTCACTAACCTCACATTCGCTTTCTTGCTAAGCCATGTACTTGGTTTACCACTTCACATATTAGGTGTAGTTCATACTAGTTTGTGCACTCCCATGCAGCTCACACAGACCTTTGCTTTGCCTGTTTCTCTCTTCCCTCACCTCTCTTGTAGGCCTCCTTCACACGGGCGACACGCATTGCAACGATATTGCATCGCTAGTCATTGCGATAGCACTGCGATTTCTCGCAGTAGTACCACGAGACTTTGTAGCACCATATGCAAGGATTTTCGGGGGAAAGGGAGGGGTTTTGCTTGAAATATAAGCTCTACCCCGAAAATATGCCATAGCTGCAGGGGAAAAAAAAGTAGACATCACCTAGAAGCGCTGTCCGGGGCTCCGCCGCAGTGTCTTCTCTATCTCCGGCAGTCTTTTTCTTCATCTCTTCTGACTGGGAAGCCGGCCTGCTGGAAGTGGAGGCTGTGATTGAGTGACGCTTAGCCAATCACAGCCAGCGCTCGATGAATGGCTGTGATTAGTTCATCAAGCGCTGGCTGTGATTGGCTAAGTGTCAGCCAATCACAGCCAGCACTTCCAGGAAGCAGGGATTTTTCAATCCCCGGCAAGAAGAGATGAAGAGAAACTGTCCTGGTGACTGAGAGGAAGCTGCAGCGGAGCCCCGGACAGCACTTCTAAGGTGATGTATATGTTTTTTTTCCCATCAGCTAGCGCTCAGTTTAGGCTTTGACAGTAGCATTTCCAACTGTCAAAGTTGCATCGCACCCCCCCTCCCCCCCCCCCACCCTCGGGCTATTAGCATGCACTCAGTGAAGGCTTCATTAACATACATAATTGGCATTTAAAGGGGTTGTCCCGCGCCGAAACGGGTTTTTTTTTTTTTCAACCCCCCCCCCCCCGTTCGGCGCGAGACAACCCCGATGCAGGGACTGAAAAAAAGAACAGCACAGCGCTTACCTGAATCCCCGCGCTCCGGTGACTTCTATACTTACCGGTGAAGATAGCCGCCGGGATCCTCTACCTCCGTGGACCGCAGCTCTTCTGTGCGGTCCATTGCCGATTCCAGCCTCCTGATTGGCTGGAATCGGCACGTGACAGGGCGGAGCTACACGGAGCCCCATAGAGAACAGGAGAAGACCTGGACTGCGCAAGCGCGTCTAATTTGGCCATTAGGCCATTTTAGACGGCGAAAATTAGACAGCAACCATGGAGACGAGGACGCCAGCAGCGGAGCAGGTAAGTGAAAAACTTTTTATAACTTCTGTATGGCTCATAATTAATGCACAATGTACATTACAAAGTGCATTATTATGGCCATACAGAAGTGTATAGACCCACTTGCTGCCGCGGGACAACCCCTTTAAGTAGCTGAGAAGCTACTTGAATACCTATTATTTTTTAAGCAAAATAATCGCTCAAGCTGGGCGATTATCTGCTCGTGTAAATGGGCCTTAATACAGTGGCCAGTCTGCCATAGTGATAGTAGAACAATGCACCGTGAGTGGAAACATCGGGTGAATAGAGTTTTGCTCTTTGAAAGGAGTTACTTTTTTATCAATTGGAAAAGTTCAGAAATTTGTTTCTAAGCGAAACATTAGGCTTGGACTGCTGAGTGGTGAGCAAAAGCTCCTTTATGGTGTGTGAAGCTGTATGATATATTCCTTTAACATATACCGGAATTGTGGTTTATTTTATTTTTTTAAACTTTTATTGAATTTAGTCTCGCAACAGCGAATAAGGTGCAATAGGCTGTGCATACCAGTAATGATGTAAGTGAAAAGGAAAACCTGTCAAGGGAGTTTGGGTAGGAGAAACAGAAAGCAAAGAGGTAAAGTAGAAAGGGAGGAGTATTGTTTATTTTATTATGTTTACTGTATAAAAAAGTAAACCTAAAGGAAACCTATCTGATCTCTCCCTGGACTTGATTTTTATACGCTTTAAAATGACCCTCTGGTTCATGGTAAAAGTTTCACTAAAAATGCAGAACATAAGGTCTGATTTCAAAAAAACTATTTAAACAGCTGTCTTAAAATAAGAAAATAAGCAATACTCACCTCTCTTCTCTCCCCAGGAAACACTGCAACTGGTCCTGTGGCACTCGCGGTCTGTACGGACAGTAGAAGTCAAGTGATTGCTGCAGCCAACCAGTGGCCACAGCGTCGCAGCCCATTCTCCTGGTAATAATGCTCACATCCTGGGTGCCATGATGCCAGGAGTGCCGTGGTCATCTGCACTGCTTCCAGTATCAGAGGCAGAAGTACCGTGGCTTAAGCTCCCATTGATTTAAGTGTGCATGAAGTCCTCTATCACTCTTCCGCCTCTGAGCCCGATAACAATGCCCGGCTCCACTGTATTGACAACGGGCCTGGCGATCGGCTGATCACTGGGGATCCTGAGTGGCAGGTCCCGACAATTACCTATTGATGATGTATTCTAAGGATAGGTCATCAATAGAATTTGCCTGGAAAACCCCTTTTATTTTTGCCATAACCGTATTTGTCTTGTAGAGTTACTTTTAGGTTTGATTCATTTGCTTTGTCAGATTTAGCCATTAACTGTTAATGGTAGTTATTGTAGCTTTTATATAACTTCCTCTATCTTGACCTTTTAAGTACATCATCAAGTGCACTGAGCGGGGACAGGGGTTTCCCGAGTCAACCCATGGTAGGAGCAGCAGATGTTGTACATACCTAAAAGGCTCTTCTTCAGATCAGGGTGGAGGCGCTGCACATTACAGACTGTAGATAAAACACACTATTATACCAGTGTATAGAGATAACCAGGTGTTACACATAGTTTGCTAGATGCAGTTTTATGGCCAAATAAGAATGCAAATCAATTGATATTAGACTTAAGTTGCTTAGCAACATGTTGCTTAAGCCTGCATTAAGGTAAAGGTTTAACAAGAAGCCTTTTATTAAACTGTACACAGACAGCTTCAGCTATGTTCATGTACAGGAAATTCACAGCAAGACAAAATGGCAATTATGTTTTACAAGGTAGCAAAATGTTCATTTAATATGTTCACTGAGAGGATGTGCATCTAGTTTGTACTTATGAGCCATGATAGACCTTGTGGATGAAAAGTAGAGTTATTGGCAAGGGTGCACCTATCATAGAGGCAGACTATGGAGAGAGCGGGGTGCAGCTCTGATGGCGCCTTACAGAATATATCTAGGACCAGGACCTTTAGCCAAAGATTGCTACAGCCGAACAGTGGCCGCAGCATCGCAGTCCGTTCTTCTGGCAATTGTGCGCACATCCTGGGCACCGTGAAGACAGGAGTGCAGTGGTCACATGACTTCTGCTGTCAGTACAGACTGGGAGCGCCGTGGGACTCGTTGCCCTGTTTCCCAGGAAAAAGAGGTGAGTAATTCTTATTTTATTCTAAGACCTGGCCAGCTGTTTCCATTTTTTTTTAAAGTCTGACAACCCCTTTAACATACCCAGTGTCCTTCTTTTCAGTGTTGCTCCCACATTTCATCCCATTTCTGGCTCCTCCTTCTTTATAAAATGGCCAAAAGGGGGAATATCCTAAACTAACCAAACATACACAGGGTAGTCTGAGAATCCGGTGGCCATTTTTGATACATGAAGAGATAACTTGGAATAGGCCTGTGTTGCATTTTCCTGCATAGCAGATGGGTGGTAACACAGCTAGAACTCTCAGACCACTAAGCGTTGTGTTTTACCGCAGTGGATTTCCCCCACGGAAGAACACTAAAGTCACTGCGATTTTTCTACATGAGCCTATCATTATGATAGGTTCACTGGGGAAAACTGCGGAGGATTTACACCCGTGTACATCGGGCTGCGCTTTCCATAGTTATCCTATGGAAAGTGTTTCATGTATTACCCGCGGGTGGATTATCGTCGCGGATAACTCAATGAAATATTGCCCGTGGACATGGGGCCTTAATCAGGAAGTCATGGCATATCCAGCAGTTACTGATTATCCTATTTTCTAATAGTGGAATCTCCTTTAACCAGAACACAAGTTCCCAGATATTTCCAAAGATGGATTTTACAAGTAATGACTGTTGAACACTTTTATCACATTCTGGCTATGTGACCTTGCTATCCCTAAGAGTGCCCCACAAAAATCTCATTTTCTCATTGATGTTTCAGTTCCTACACAGTATTACTTGTTGGGTACAGTACTGCAGCTATTTGTGCTACAAAGATTACATTCTTATGGGACTGGGAACAGGAAGATGTAATCATTGTCACCCATCTTGGAGTATGGAAAATTATGTTTGGCCACTCAGTCAGTAATTTGACAGTGGCATCTACATGGCAGCCAAAATGTAAGCTAGAGCTACTAATGTAAACTCTATGCGGGAATTAAAGAGGAACTGCATTGTTAGCGAACAGTGAGGTAGAGAATTGGCCACAGCATCATTTAGAAGGGCATGGAATGGGAAACAATCACCAGGCCCTCTTGGTGGGGTGACAGAACTTATGTTTTACCTATGGGGCCCCAACTCTTCTATGTATGCTACTGGTGATTGGCATCTTGTTTTGCTACTTCCTAAAACTTTATTTTTGTCTCCCTCATTCTTTAGGGTACTTTTACATAAGCCAATTTGATGGAGTTTTGAAGCCCAAACTTTTAGTGGAATCAAAAAAGGGAAGAATTTTGCTTATATATTTCCCCTCCCTTCACCATTCTCTCCTGACATTCACTTTACAAATTGCATCAAAACAGCTTGTGTAAAAGCATCTTTGACTTTAGCACCCTTATATTCCTTCCTTTCCCCTATAACCTCCTCTGTGAACTAGTGCCAATCTACATCCACAGTTCTTAGGAGGGATAATAGAGGAACACAACAACATACATTTCTAAGAAAAGATGATCTAGAATTGTTATATTACAGGAAATACAAGCATTTGTTAAAACAGACCTGTCAGGAGAGGGTGTTTTTAAGGAGTAACTAAACTTTTAATATTTTTTCATAACTCAATAGTAGCCTTCCAGCAACTCTAAGAAAAATGCTTTTTTTCTCCACTTATTAGCTACTTCTCCTCCCCTGTCTCCTGCACTGATCGCTCACTGTAGTGATAGAATGTGTACAGAAGTCTGGTCACAGATGAGATTGTAGTTGCTGCCTGTAGAAGTCTTTGTAGAGTGGAGGGGAAGAGGAGTAGTAAGGAACTAACTACTGGAGGGAGACAGAGGCGGAGAGAGACACACAGACATTGCTGCAGCTACTAGTAAGTGTTTATCTCACCCCAGTTCTATATTCACATCTACACTGCTAAGTACTACTGTATAATACCCTCTTGGATGGCTGCTTTTGAGGGTTTGCTATACACTGAGACAGAGAAGAGTTTCTTTCCCACTATGTATGGGAGACATTCTAGCAGCTAGTTTCCACCCCTCCTGAATTTAGAAAAAACAGACATTAGAAATTGCACCTGCAGAAGGGAATAACTGCTAAAAATAATGCAGAATATGAGTCATATAATGGCCAGAAATGCTGTTATTCCTCATGTACACATTTTGAAGTATTGTCTCCTTGGACATGGCAGTTTATGATCATTGATTTCATCGGTGACCTTGTGACTGAGCATTGTTTCTCATTCTAGCAGCTCATTTATTTTGCAGGCTTGTGTTATTTGCAAGCATTAATTAAAGGGATTGCCCTCACCCTTAGCAAAACAAATAGCATTGATAGTCATGTTTTTTTTTTTCATGCATCAGAGTCCCTTATTGTTTACAGCCAAGGTGTGCTGATGGTAGGTGGGCTTGTAACTTATGCAACATTATATACAGTGCTGTTCAATGTAATTCTTGGGCAACGCACAGTTTCACCTTCAACTCTTGGCCAGATAGTCCACCGTGTATCACCAATTATTCACTGAGAATAAAAGGGTTTCCTAGGCATCAGATGAAAATGTAAAACTTAACCTTTATTCAGGCATCACATTAAAAGGCAATGTTTCGACCTTGCAAGACCTTTTATAAGCCTGTGTGTAAATGAGTAAAATCACAAACCTGAAACAAAACTGAGTTAAAGAGATAAGAAATGGTAGCAATCGCCTGGATGCTGGGCAGGACCATTGTAGGGAACTTATCACTCTTTCCATACAGATTAATGCAACCATTCCTTGTCTTTTTAAAATAGTTTTAATGTTTCACGTATGTCATTTTAGGTATGAAAACTGGGTCATGGTCCTTGGTGGAGAGGGGCCCAACCAACATCAGAAGGGTATAAAGATGACTTGTGTATGCTGTTGTCATGAAAAAGGCTGGAATACTGCCTTTTTATGCTATGACTGAAAAAAGTAAAGTTTAAAATTTTCATCTGCTGCCATGGAATCCCTGTCAAAATAACACGAACTGCTCGGAATCCGCATGCGGATATCCGCAGTGGAGGACCTCTGATGCATCACAGAAAGTAAATGCGTATGGTCGCAGATGATTGAGGATGCGTGCGGTTTTCCTCTCAAATCTATGCGTATTCACAGAGTATCGTCTGCATGGAAGAAAACTCACAAGCAGGGAATGAAATTAGAACGTCACACAGATGAAAATTCTCCCCTTTCCTTTTCTCTTGCTCTCGCTTTCTCTCTCTTTCGCGCTTGATCTCGCTCTTGCTCTTGTATAGACTGCAGGCAGACACATTTATTGACTTCAATGGAAGCCGTCCGTCCTTGCGGAATACGCAATTCATACCCACAAGTGTGAAGAAAAATGTAAAAATGCATACCTTTCAATGCCCGCGATTTACCGCAGATCTGCGCAGAGAGCTATTTCAAAATCCGCAATTCAAATCTGTTCCTGTGAGGCCGGCCTAACAAATTCCGCAGAGTATTAGATACATACATAACATTTTCAACTTCAGATTTACTTCAGACTGCCATTGCATAATGCTCCTCCATTCCCATAGGTGTATACAAGCTGGGTTTCCTGTGTATCTGCCTACCTTTTATGAAAGCATGGTGTTCAGCAGAAACGTGAACCCTAGATATCACAGACACCCTTTTACTGTCTGCATTTAAATATTGAATATACATATTAGTAACTGTAATTCAAAGTGCATCTGCAGTAAACGCCAAATCATATTTTGTGGTCTGTTTTATTCGATATACACACGAATATGTTACATTGAAATGTGGGGAAATAGTCCTTATACTGAGGCTAATTCCACATGGTTATTAATATCACAACCTCATCCGGTACAGGAAAACATTTCATAAATAGAACAGTGTACATGCACTACATGTGGGAGTAGTAAACTGGAAAAAAGCGGAGTAACAGACCAAAAAGCAAATTTAGTGTTAGCAAGATGTTCAGTAATATGTCGAATGCACCAGAAGCGGCTCTAGCTGAGGGAAGCTAATTACTGTATTTTTCTCCTAACTGTGGTTTTGAAGCAAAACTTTTCTCTAACTGTTTAAAACGTAGCTATAGTAAACGGGGGGAAAAAAACAAAATGACTCCTTAGCCAGCTGTCAATATATATTTGTCCATGGTCACATCTGTATCAGATTCAGTTGTTTTAGACAAGATGATTAGTGCTGCATATAGCAATATTTTTCAAGCCAAGATGAAGGATACCATGGCGGGACCCTACAGACCACATTGTTAGTGGTATCGCTCTGTTGCTATTTGTGTGCATCTAGCGACGGATCCTGCACTGCATTTGTGTTTTCCGTATGTGACGGAAAGCACAACGCAGATGTGAACTGAGATTAAGTGCAGCCAGAAATTGTGTGTCTAACCTGTTGTGTACATCTTTTATCGACAAGTGTTTTATTGGATTTTTTTAAACATGAAATAAGAGAACATGTAAATTACAAAATGTACCCGGTGCATAGGGTGTACAGTACAGATAGTCCCCGACTTGCGAACATTCGACTTGCGAATTTCGCTAGATACGAACTATCTGTTTTGCACAGTATGATGTAATGCTATGGCATTACATCATGCTGTGCAGGGACCGGGCAGGCTTCTATCAAGCCTGATAGAAGCCTGTCCGGTCACATCGCGGTTGCTGGGCAGCCGGGGGCCTTCTGAAAGGCCCTAGGGCTGTCTATGCAGAGCGCCTAGCAAGCCGTGCGCTTGATGGGCACTCAGCATAGACAGCCCTGGGGCCTTTCAGGAGGTCCCCGGCTGCCTAGCAACCACACAGCGTCCCGCGATCTCATCGTGGGACGCTATACGGGCCCCCTGAACGCCGGGTGCCGGCTGTTTCCTACAGCGGGCACCCGGCGGCAGCAGTTCTGACGAGCCGCGCCGCTCGCCAGAACTGTTAACACTTTAAATACCGCTGTCAGAGCGGTATTTAAAGTGTTAACAGTTCCGACAAGCGGCGCGGCTCGTCGGAACTGCTGCCGCCGGGTGTCCGCTGTAAGAACAGCCTGCACCCGACGTTGTATGGAGCGGGATCCACCCGCGATCCCGCTCCATACTACTACTTGTTCGACTTGCGAACAAAACGGACTTGCGAACGGGCTCCCGGAACGGAACCCGTTCGCAAGTCGGGGAGTATCTGTACACCGTTTATAGCCCACCACTTTAGTATAAAGAATCACGTAATCAACATGTGGTTCACATTCCAACATATAATGGGACCTGGGTATCATAGGATCATAGAAAGGTAGAGTTGGAAGGGACCTCCAAGGTCATCCGGTCCAACCCCCTGCTCAGTGCAGGATTCACTAAATCATCCAAGACAGATATTTGTCCAGCCTTTGTTTGAACACTTTCATTGAAGGAGAACTCACCACCTCCCGTGGTAACCTGTTCCACTCATTGATCACCCTCACTGTATGGTGTCGACTGGCTAACTTGTTTGAATCTGATTATGCACATGTCCAAGTGGGTGGGAGAGTATACCTTCGCTCGGTATGCATACATTGGGTTGTCTTGGTCCCATCAACTACCTTGTGCAGATCGTGGGCTAGTATGGGCAAAGCTTAATGTGACAATAGTGTTAAAGAGAGCAGAGAGAAGAAAAAAAGAACAACAAGTAATGGAATCTAGCAATGGGTTACTCTGTCGGTATTATTGTATCTTGTCACCACCTAGGGGTTTGACAGGGCTTGCATGGAGGAACGCCCGTCACACCCCTATTCCCTTATTGGCTGAATTCCTAAAGGTCCTTGCAGCGTCTGTAGTGATTTTTGCCTGGCGAGGAGGGTTAGGGCTACTCGGTCGTGGGTGTCCACCTGGATAATAACTCAGCTGAATTATTACATCATAATGAATACCTAAATGAGGCAATGCCTAAAACAACTATACCCAAGGACATATTTTCTTTTGTGTTTTGTACATCTTTTACCATCCTTCTGCATGCATGCCTTTTTGAGAATGCATATTTTCTTTCTCCATGTCTGCTGAGTGGGCAGACCCTTTCTGATGTGGCAGGTCTCTGTTGATCAACTACTATTAGATTAGCATGGTTTAAAAGGTAATTGAAAGGGTATTCCAGGGCTTTAACTACTGTTAACCTATCCTGAGGATAGGTCATCAGTAGTTACAGTCCCAGAATATCCTTTTAATTACCTTTTAAACCATGTTAATCTAATAGTAGTTAATCAACAGGGGCCTGCCGCTCAGGATCCCCACTGATCAGCTGATTGTTTGGCCCTCTGTCAGTGCAGCAGGTGGAACAACATCACCGCTGGTCAACACTGAAAGCGTAATAGCTAGTTTCACTCTCATTGAAATCAATGGAAGTGCTGCCTCTTAGTACACTTTTGTCTTATCATTGTGTTCAGGAATAGACCTCAGAGCCTGACCACAATGAGGAGCCAGGAATGTAAAAGGAGGCAGTGCTCCCATTCATTTCAAAGTAAAGTCAGCTAATACACCCCCCATGCCTGACTACCTATCATGACGTTCGACGAGCTGCAATGACTGCAAGCCGAATGATCAGCTGACTGTCTGGGATCCTATGCGGCAGGCCTCCATCAATCAACTACTGATGACCTATCATGAAATCATCAGTAGTTAAAGTCCTGGAATATTCCTCTAAGGGTGCATTCCCACGAACGTATATCGGCTCGGTTTTCACGCCGAGCCGATATACGTCCTCCTCATCTGCAAGGGGGGAGGATGGAAGAGCCAGGAGCAGGAACTGAGCTCCCGCCCCCTCTCTGCCTCCTCTCCGCCCCTCTGCACTGTTTGCAATGGGGAGATGCGGAACGGGGGCGGGGCTAATTCGCAGAACTTAGCCTAAGGCTGCATTCCCATGAACGTATATCGGCTCGGTTTTCACGCCGCGCCGATATACATCGTCCTCATCTGCAGGGGGCGGGGGAGGCTGGAAGAGCCAGGATCAGGAACTGAGCTCCCGCCCCCTCTCTGCCTCCTCTCCGCCCCTCTGCACTATTTGCAATGGAGAGAGGCAGGACGGGGACGGGGCTAAGTTCCGAGAATTAGCCCCGTCCCCATCCCGCCTCTCCCCATTGCAAAGGGGCGGGAGCTCTGTTCCTGCTCCTGGCTCTTCCATCCTCCCCCCCCCCCCCCCCCCTGCAGATGAGGCAGATGTATATCGGCTCGGCGTGAAAACAGAGCCGATATACGTTCCTGGGAATGCAGCCTAAGAAGGGCAGTACACTCCGCATATAGCAGTTAGGGAACATTCACACTGTTTTTTGTATCCATTAAAGATAAACATTTTTATTCTACTAGAAGCTGAATTTAGAGAAAACAGACATTAGAAATTGAGCCTGTAGAAGGGAATAACTGCTAAAAATAATGTAGAATATGAGTCATATAATGGCCAGAAATGCTGTTATTCCTCATGTACACATTTTGAAGTATTGTCTCCTTGGACATGGCAGTTTATGATCATTGATTTCATCCGTGACCTTGTGACTGAGCATTGTTTCTCATTCTACCAGCTCATTTATTTTGCAGGCTTGTGTTATTTGGCAGCATTAATTAAAGGGGTTGCCCTCACCCTTAACAAAACAAATGGCACTGATAGTCATGTGTTGTTTTTTTTCATGCATCAGAGTCCCAAGGTGTGCTGATGGTAGGTGGGCTTGTAACTTATGCAACATTATATACAGTGCTATACAATGTAATTCTTCGGGAACGCACAGTTTTACCTTCAACTCTTGGTCCGATAGTCCACCGTGTATCACCAATTATTCACTGAGAATAAAAGGGTTTCCTAGGCATCAGATGAAAATGTAAAACTTAACCTTTATTCAGTCATCACATTAAAAGGCAATGTTTCGACCTTGCAAGACCTTTTATAAGCCTGTGTGTAAATGAGTAAAATCACAAACATCAAACAAAACCAAGTTAAAGAGCTAAGAAATGGAAGTAATCAAATAGTGCTAATCTAATAGTAGATCAACAGGGGCCTGCCGCATCAGAAAGGGTCTGCCCACTCAGCAGACATGGAGAAGGAAAATATGCATTATCAAAAAGGCAAGCATGCAGAAGGATGGTAAAAGACATCCTTCAAAACACAAAAGAAAATATGTCCTTGGGTATAGTTGTTTTAGGCATTGCCCCATTATGTTATTATATTACATTATATTACATCATTATATTCATTATGATGTAATAATGCAGCTGAGTTATAATCCAGGTGGGCACCCATGACCGAGTAAAGGCCCATTTACACTGGCCAAATATGGCTAAAAAAATCGCTAATCAGCGATCGTTTTAGCGATCATCGGTGCGTGTAAATGTGCACCCATTGTCAGCTTTTCGTCTGATCATTAAAATCAGTCCAACATAAAAATCGTCACTCATTTTTATCAGTAGCTCTCTACGGGGAGTGCTGATAGAATTGTTTCCCCATGGAGAACAAAGGATCTGAGCGGAGATAATAGCCTCAGGCTATTAGCTCCATTCAGAGAACGCTTCATTTGCATACCTAATTGATATTTAGGTAGCTGAGTAGCTACTTAATAGTTTATGCAAAATGATTGCTCAAAGCTGTCACTCAAATTGTCGTTCAAGCAATCTTTGAGCGATCATCTGCTCGTGTAAATGGGCCTTTACCCTTTTGTTAGATTCCATTACTTGTCATCACCGCTGGACAACGCTGAAAGTGTAATAGCTAGTTTCACTCCCTTTAAGGGCTTATTTAGACGACCGTATATCGGCTCGGTTTTCACGCCGAGCCGTTATACGGTGTCCTTGAGCCAGGAGCAGGAACTGAGCTCCCGCCCCTTGCCACTATTTGCAATGGGAGGGGCAGGACGGGGCGGAGCTAAGCGCCGGGACTTAGCTCCGCCCCGTCTCGCCCCCTCCTATTGCAAATAGTGGCTAGGGGCAGAGAGGGGGTGGGAGCTCAGTTCCTGCTCCTGGCTCTATGGGAGCACCGGCCGCAGCAGAAGAGCGAGCGGCCGGGCGGCTTCAAAACCCGCGGCTAAGTGCCGCAGGTTTTGAAGCAGCGCTTCTCCCGGCAAAAATCTCACAGTTTTTTGGTGCAGCCAAACCGTGAGATTTCCGCCGGGATTCCGCTGTGTGGGAACCCAGGCTAAGTGTTCATTCACATGGTGTATTTATGCCCTGTATTACGTGTGTAACACGGAGTTCTAAAACACCCTTGATTTGCATTGGGGTATTCAGACCTGAGCTTCTCACATACGTGTAAAAAAAAAAAAAAAAAAAAAAACCAACTTATATTACGGACCAAAGTAGGTAATTAAAATGAATAGTACCATGTAAATACGCATGATACATGTGTGTTCATTGCATATTTATGCATACAATCAAAAACGGTCACATCCTTTTTTTTTTTCAGTGCGCATGAAATACGCAGTTGATATGAGCGCAAAAAAACACACAGCCTGGTCCAGATATGCAGGGAAAACGCCAAGGTTCAGTCTGCCAATATGTTCACGGACCAAAACTAACTATGCCTCTATGAATAAGCCATAAGGAAGTTCTAAAAATGATCCAAATCTGCTTTCTGCAGCAAGGACTACTTGCTAGTAATCTTAGATAGACCTGTCCTATAGAAGTCTGTTCTTACTTTTTATTGATTTTATGCAAAAGCCAACTATTTTATTTTTAAATCTCAAACCCCCATTTACACCTTTATCTCCTCTTTGGATTTAGTCGAAATCTTTTTTTCCACTTGGATCTTTCCAGGCGAAACAAAGCCCTCGTTCAGTGGCTTTTTTTTCTTGCTCATTCAGTGAGGGATGGTTATCTGATGCCGCAATAAGCTTTGCTTATTGAGAAGGCTTTGCATTTTTCCACTGCTTACTGCCAAACCAATTGTTGAAAAGACGTATAAACACTCACGCTGTCAGAAATCTGACTTTCCAAGGGGGGAAAAAAAGGAACATGGGCCAGACAAGAATGTTTCCTGCAAGCGCTGCCAGCCAACAGGGCAGCCTGTGTCTGTACTGTGTGAGAAGACTATGCACAGTGTGAGCATGCTGTAATGTACACTCTCTGTGGGGATGGAATCTGGCTGCCTCGGAATGTGGCTGGGCATGTTATGTTGATGGAAACTCCAGCCTGCAGCCTGGGGAATCCCTTTGTCTGCCATGGAAGGAAACTCCTGGCTACAGAAGCATTTGTTTTTTCCCCTTCCTCTTTCTGGCCTTGCACGAAAAAAAGCATGTGTGAGGGAATCCTCAGGATATGGTTAAATTATGGGTTCAGCAGATGTGTAACATGAACTTAGAGCGCAGCCATGCTGTAATTAGCATCTAAATTACATAAGCATTTTTCATTAGGAACCAACAGGCATGAGCAGGATTGTCGTACCTCATCCTTAGGCTAGCTGCAAACGGCCGGGTTGGATTCCGGATGCGGGAACTTGCACCAGAATCTGGCCCTGTGCCTAGCCGGTAACCCCGCATACCTGTCTTCTTTATCTGTTGCGTATGGTCTGGACGTGTCATCGTTGGACATGCGCGGTACAGTTTTTCCCATGCCGTTGCTAGGCGATGACGCGGAATACACAACCTGTCCACAATGTTAATAGAGCATGCTGCGGTTTTTTTTTTTCTTCCTCCGTGAGCGGATAGCATGCTATGTAACATACGTAGTAACCTACTATGCAAGGCTGAAGAAAGACAAATGTCCATCCAGTTCGGCCTGTTTCCACCCCCCCTTGTTGATCCAGAGGAAGGCAAAAAAACCCAATGAGGGGGTTACATTAGAAGCTTACATAACGGGTTTGCTGAATGACGCCAAGCCAGATGACCCAGTGATGTCACCTGTCAAATGCCGTGGTGCCAGAGCTGTGCTCCATCGCCACAGTGAATATGTTGCTTTTGTATAGTTTTGGGGCATGGTGGGCCCAAAATGTTATGAAACGGTTACGTTGGAAAATTTTACCCCCTTTCAAAACACCAGTTAGTTGTTCAAATCAGTAAAAAGCATGCCTACTTTGATGCCAGCTTTCAGATGCCCAGAACCACTTAGGGCTAGCTTAAACTCCATTTTATTTGATGCAGGACACCACCATCTGTGTGTTATCAGGGGCGCAAACTCTTTTAAAGGGGTTTTCCTGAAAAATACTATTGATGACCCGTTGTCTGGATAGATCATCAATAATTGGGTGGTTTTTGCTGTGGAACCCAGAGGTGGACGCCCGCTCCGGATTCCGCAATGCAAATATGCCCGTATGCAGGTGGTCTTAAGAGTACAACGCACTGTAGAAGGCAATTACAGTGCAATAAAGGTCACTGCAGTGCCACATATCTATATACATGGTCAAATATATTAATTTTGACCAGGACAGACTTAAGGTAAATGTTTACCAAGATAATTTTGCTCGCATCTGCCTGTGCATGTACCGCGTGCACGGTGATGTACTGGCTTCCATGTTTCTTTTTTACTTTCTTCTCCTAGCAACATGCTCAAAAAAATGTGGCACATACGCGACTAGATAGTGCATGTCATGTTATTTTTTGTGGGCACATTTCAGGCACCATTAAAAATAATGTAAAGTTTGTTACCACGTATAATGCGCGTGAAACCCATGTGCGTAAGGCGCTTGTGTGAGAGAGAGCCCTTAGTGTAGAGCTGCAGCTTTTCGTGATGTCAGCATCACATAAGCACCCGTGGAACAAGACATTTCAGAAGACTGGTTGTTTATATAAAGGGACAAGTTCTGGGAAGACCTGTGGCAGCGGAACAAGTAGATCATGTTCATGAGAGGCTTATACATAAACTTTGTTTGTAACTTAAAACTTCAGACATAGAAAACCATGTGAGCATTTCAATAATACTCTGGTTTCTATGAAAATACTGAAAATGTCTATTTATTTTAGGCCGCTCTCACACGGGCGTAATGTCACTGCGCAATTTTCCCGCGTGTGACATGCGATGCCAATAGCCCATTGTTTTGTATTGGCCACTCACAGCAGCATTTTTTTGCATGCGTATTGCTCATGAGAAAAAAAAGCAGCATGTTTTATCTTGGCGCATAGTACACCTGCATACACGCCAACATAGTGCATGGCGGTTGGCGGCACGTGTGACTCCAGCCTAATGGTCACCCTGTATAATCACCTGTTGCGTTATATGAAGATGGAAACAATTTGTGTAATAATTAGAGATGAGCGAGCACCAAAATGCTCGTGCTCGTTACTCGAGTCGAACTTTCAGTGATGCTCGAGAGTTCGTTTCGAGTAACGAACCCCATTGAAGTCAATGGGCGACTTGAGCATTTTTGTATATGACTGGTGCTCCGCTAAGGTTTTCATTTGTGAAAATCTTAGCAAATCACCAAAGTCATGTAAAAAACACAGAAATGGATAGGGCAGTCGAGGAGCAACATGCAGGGCTGCATTTCGGGCTCCGAGGTCTCACTATTAAGCCACAATAGTGGCAAGAGTGAGATCCCCCCTCCCCGCACTGTTAGCATAAAGATCGTTCTGCTAAGAGAAGAACGATGTTAGCCCATTGAATTCAATGGAGCCGGCACTACAGCCGCCTCCATTGAAAGCAATGGGCTGCCGGCGAGCGCGGGATGAATTTTCGGGAAGGGCTTAAAAATATAAGCCCTTACCTGAAAATCATCCTAAAATGTGTAAAAATAAAAAAAAAAGTATACTCACCTTTCCGCTGCAGCCGGAGTTCAGCCGCGTCCAGCCGGCAGTTCTCCTGAACTGCTCTGAGTAGTATTCAGCAGCGGGGGATTTAAAATCCCCGCCCGCTGTATGAGCTGCCTCTGATTGATCACAGCCTCACCAATCAGAGGCAGCTCTCACTCACACCCATTCATGAATTCATGAATGGGTGAGTGAGTGCTGCCTCTGATTGACTCAGCTCAGGGACCAATCAGGGGCAGCTCTCAGCTGGATGATTTTCAGGTAAGGGCTTATATTTTTAAGCCCTTCCCGAAAATTCATCCTGAGATCGCCGGCAGCCCATTGCTTTCAATGCAGCCGGCTGTATTGCCGGCTCCATTGAATTCAATGGTCAGTGCTCGTTTAATCGAGACGAGTACCGCGTGGTGCTCGTCTCGAGTAACGAGCATCTCGAGCACCCTAATACTCGAACAAACATCAAGCTCGGACGAGTATGCTCGCTCATCTCTAATAATAATCTTTGATATTCTGTTATTTTCTGTCTGTATTCTGCTAAAGATAAGCGCGGCGGAATAAATTGGCGCTATACATATTAAGATTATTATTATTATACCTATAGAGGCATTTAGTTTCACCTAAGCTCTGGATTGTTATTAGAATTAATTGATATTGATAATTGGAATTGACATTTACTTCATATATATCGTAAGCTTTGAACATATTCTATCTAGTTCTAGAGATTTTTCTATTGTGTTTTGTCAATACAGGTAGTGGAAGAAAAACATTTTCATTAGTTTGTTTAATGACAACATACTTACCAAACCAGTTTATCATATATAACTGACGGAAGAATAAGGAATCTAGCTGAAGAGCATTTCTGCCTGACAATGAGGCATTATATTTTCGGGATCCGTGATACAAGCTGTGTCATGAAATGAATAATACTTAAATTACGCGTATATGAATCTTTCTTAACTTGATGTTACCAAGCAACGTAATTCACTTATGAGCCTGGTCTACATAGAGACATCAAGTGACCAAGCACCGTCAGGGATAACTTGCCTGTGAGTTGCTAATATAATATATATGATGCTTTGGCTTCTCTTTGATGTAATAAAAGAAGGTCAATGCTATGGTTACATAATTCTTCCATGTACAGCAGGTTCCTGCATGAGAACCTGTACGTTCAATGACTGCTTCAATGTTAGAGGGGCTCTGTGAGATTGCAAAATTGAGGACCGCATTTTAGGATGAGCCATCAATATCGGATCAGTGGGGTCTGTCCAGTGCTACATGCACTGATGAGTGAACAGAAGTGAGTGTCGTGCCTGCTTCATGGTTTACGAAGTGCAGCTCTGTACTTGGGGTTCTTTATAGGACTATTGTCAGGCGTGTCAGCACCCAAAAGTCATCCCAGAGATATTACGCCTGTGCTTTCACACAAGAGTGAGGATCACTCAGTGAATGAGGATAAAGCGGACCAGAGATCGCTGCGGCCACCCACCTCCATTCACAGTAAATGAGCAGTCCTTCATTGTTGAGACAGTCGGATTACGCAGGCCGATCATCAATTGATTTGTGTGTTTGCAGAAACTGAACGCCGAATGAATTATCATTTACACTGAACGTTTAGTATTCAGATTCCCACGATTATCGTTCAATGTAAAAGGGCCCCTACAGTAGTGGCTATGTGAATGCACAGTGTAAGAGGGGTCTCTAATTGCAGAATCCACAATCGCCGTCTGCGCAGACTTTCCACGGCAAATCGCAGACAATGAAAGGCATGTAGTTTCAATTTTTCCTTCACATTCTTAGGTATGAATTGCGTATTCCGGGAGCTGAAGAAAAATCGCAGCAGGTTCTATTCTGAAGTCAATGGAGGTATCCGACCCGCAGTCCATATGCAATTAACATTGTGTATGGCTGTGGATACCCGCGTCACGTGTGTGTGTGTGTGTGTGTATATATATATGTGTATATATATGTATATATATGTGTATATATATGTGTGTGTGTGTGTGTGTGTATATATATATATATATATATATATATATATATATATAATAAAAGTACTACTGTAGGTAAGGCTGTTAAACGGACTGCTTGGACGTTCACGTGTTAAACTGCAAGTACTAATGCATTTATGAATCTGGTTATTCACACACGCTATAAGATTTGGTAACAGCAGCTGTCTTAGGCCGCCTGCTCATGGGTGGATTTGCATTGTGTAATATGGTTCCGCAGCTAATACCGCCCATAGCATGCAATGGTGCGGATGCTTGCTGTGGATTCCACAGCAGAAATCTGTTCATGTGCAGGCGGCCTTAAATGGAGAAAGAATACTAAATGCTGGTAGCTTGTAGAACTACTATAAGGCCCTGTTGAGACGAACGTAGTTTTCGCGCTCCTAGCAGCGCACAAAATGCGCTTCTGTAAGGAATCAATATGTTCCTATAGAAGTGTTCACATGGATGATGTTTAGGTGTGCAAAACTGCGAGCACCTAACAAACATAGGACATGCGAGTGCAAACTTGCATGTCGGCTCCGAGGATTGCACAAAGTTAGGACATGTTCTATCTTTGCTTCATGCTTTCCATGGGCTCCTATGGGAGCTTTGAAGGCATACGACTCGCACCTTAGGTTGTGTGAACATGGTACTTCAAGTAGCTGGAAGCAGCCCATTCACGCGATCTTTACAGCTCCTATAGCTGCGATCCTTTTGCCTAATACAGTATTTTTATTAGACCACATTAGATCACATTGAGAACATTATAACTTGAAAAGTATGTGCAGTGCGTGTTTTACCCATGTGTCTAATCTAATGTAACATAAACGGTACCTATTAGCTTGCAATATATAATGGTTTACCCAAGAATTCCAGTATAGACTTCGTAGGGTTGATACATAATGTGTAACACTTGACTGTAGTAGTTTCCGTCAGTTGGCTCTTTTTTCCAAGTTATCGGTTGGTTACATTGCATAGCAACTTCCTTAAGTGTTGCAACATGTGTTTTTTTTTTTTTAGTTTGACTTCTACTTTAATAGACTTTGAAGTTTTCTGCTGCTGAAATAGAATACAGAGGAAATGTTATTGTGCGCTGTGGTGACTGTGTGATCAGTTTTTCGATTGAGGAACAGTCTTTGCTTCCTTCTACAGATGATGCTTCGGTTCTAACACCACATTAAAATAGTATCATTTTGCTGCAAATTTGAACTTGGATTGCGTGCTCCAATCCATGCAAAATCCACACCAGTTTAGCATTCTGATGAATGCCATTTAACTCGGCGCCATACAGTAACAAAAGCGCACATGGAGACGAGTTTTCCACACATTTTCCCCTTATATTTACAAAGCTTTTGTCTTATTCCATAGTGCAACTAAAAGTAATAAAACTTTATTGATCTTATTTTTACTTTTTTTTTTGCCCGCCTGGGGGACCACAAGATGTGATGCTTTGATCGCTCCTGCAGTGTGATGTAATGCCATAGCATTACATCATACTGCAGTCTGACAGGCCGTCTATCAAGCCACCCCACGGGGACAGCTTGACAGGCAACCCTGGGGCCTTTCCGAAGGACCCCAGCTGCCAATACACCCCTACGGCTCCCTGTGATCTCATGCAGGGGGGACCGTACGGGACCCCCGAAAAAAGATTTAAATGCCGCTGTCAGAATTGATCATCAATTTTGTCACCAAAATTCTTATATTTTTTTTTTTAGGTTTATCCACTTTTCACAATAAAAACCCTTTTGTTGGAAATAATTTTTTTTTTCTAAACTCACTGCATTCAAAGTCCTATAACTTTTTTATTTTTCCATGGACATAGCTCTATGAAGGCTTTTTTTTTAAAAAACGAGCTGTAGTTTTTATTGGTACCATTTTGGGGTACATACATTTTTTTAAAATCACTTTTATTGCGTTTTTTTGGGAGGCAAAATGCTAAAAATTAGCATTTTGCCTCAGTTTCTTAGCGTTTTAAAAAAATGCTTTTTGCCATGCAGGATAAGAAGCGTGTTCAATTTATTGTACGCGTTGTTACGGACGCATCGATACCAAATATGTGTGATTTTTTTATTTATGCTAATATGAGAAAAAACATTTAAAAAAAGGGTTTTTTAACTTTTTTTACATTTTTATTTTTTGTACGTTATTTTGCTCTTATTTTTACACCATTTGTGTCCCTTTGAGGGACTTACAGTGCAGCACTAATGATCGCTACAATAAGGCATGGCAGGACTTCTATCGCGATGTTATCATTCCCTCTGTGAACCCTTTTCCTGCCACGATCTACTTAAATCGCGGCAGGGAAGGAGTTAACGGCAGGTGGGCGCATCTCCGATGCCCCCCCGCTGTCGCAGTGGGAGGCTGGCTACTAGTGACAGCCGGCTCCCACTGCAGGATAGCGCGAGATCTGCTATGATATGCGCTATCCCTATGACGTAAGCGTACGTCATTTTGCGGGCAGTACCCCGCTCCCATGACGTACCCGAACGTCATGGGGAGGGAAGAAGTTAATGGTTTTGTCTTTACTATTAGGATTTTAGTGTGTTAGGGTGGCTTCACACGAGCGTGTTTTTCTGCGTGCATACGCATGCACAAAAACACACTTCTATTTGCAACATTGCGTTCCCTATGGTGTGTGCACATGTCCGTGCTTTACAGGCGTGTGCCTGCAAAGATAGGACATGCGTGCACCATAGGGAATGCACGCATTGTTCTTAATGGAGCCGCGGCTGCTGCTGGCGGCTCCATTGAAAACAATGGTCTGCCGACACCCCTGCTTTCTTTTCAGGGAAGGGCTTTACATGTAAGCCCTTCCCTGAAAAAGAAGCATTTTAGGGTAAAAAAAAATAAAAAAATATATATATACTTTGCTGTCCGCCGCTGCCGTGACCCCTGTGGGGATGAATAACACATCTGCCGCATGCGGCCGATGTTTCCTTCATCCCCCGCTAGTTAAAAGAATTTCCTGCTGCTACATCTGCCACATCTGTGACAGATGCAGCAGAGGAATTCTTCTATTCTCTACCGCAGCTGTCACACATGTCAGCTGCGGTAGAGGATTCTGCTGCCGTCAACTGAAAATCAAGTAAAAGTGCTGTAAAAAACAAAAAAGAAATACATACTTATCTCCCTTTGGCTGCCGGCGATCAGCCGCGTCTTCTCCTGGCTGTCCCCAGCTCTCTAGTGCTGATCTATCAGCAGGCGGGGATTTAAAATCCCCAACTGCTGAAAGAGCTGTTTGTGATTGGCTGACATGCTCAGCCAATCACAGGCAGCTCTCGACGTCATTCATTCATTCATTTCTACATACGTAAGTCCTGCCCTAATTTCCCACTTTTTTCTCGAACACATGTGCAGTAGTGCAGAATCTGAATATTCAAAAAGAAAAAACCCTGCTTCATGCGCTAATACGCTCCGTAGCGGCGAGTATATTAGCACATGTGCTTGTGCCCTAAATGTAATAAATGTAGTGAGCAGGCCTTCACACGAGTGAAATATTTCTGCAACACGCACCTAAGGCCGCCTACACGAGAATGGGTCAGATTGTGCAAGCAGATTTCCGCCGCAAAAGACCTGCAACTCACCGTGAAAACGAATTGTGAGTGTTTGCGGACGATCGCGGATGCAATGGTTTTTCTGCGTGAATGTACGTGGAAGTACAGCGTGTCGTCCGCACGAAAAAAAGATTGCAAGGAGGTGATTATGTCGGAAAATTGCCCAACCCCCTGGAAAAACCCTTCTATACAAAGGGTTAATGCCCAGATGACCTTCTCTTGTGCTTTTGTGGTGGTGGGAGCTTAGAACCGCCTGCAGAACAGCAGACTGCTCTCTGGGCTTGGGAGAGCAACGAAGCTGCCCATATCCAATACCCAGCTACTGCAATGGACACTGATGTGTTCTACTCTGAAGAACTCTGTCCTGCATTATCTTTTCCCCGCATTCCTGCATCCTTTTATTCATTTTGTTATGTGGTCTCCTAGCGACCTGCAAGCTATCCGCCTACAAATCTGCACCCATCCGCAATGTAATTGCAGATGCACTGCGATTCGAACACTCCAGCTCAATGAGCCTGTCCGAGCGGAATCCGTACTAAAATAGAGCATGCTGCGATTTTTTATTTATTTATTTTTTTTCCCCGCGAAAAAAAAAAAATCGCAATTCACATCTGAATGTCTGCTTGAAGCTGCAGAAGTTAATGCTTTCCAATGAACAAATATTACAGCGTATCGCTCGCGGGGGAGCCAATCACGGATTCCGCAATTCAAATCTATTCGTGTGCAGGCTGCCTAAAGACGCAGCTTAATCTGCTACAGATTCCCGCTCCATAACTCGCATGTATACATGTGGATGTTGGTGCAGAATTTTCTGCGCCTTTAGGTGTGTATTGCAGATATAGTCTGCTCTTGTGAAAGCGCCCTAAAACTATTTCTGTTATGTGAGAGCAAAAAGTCAAATTGTATAAAATATGCTGATTGGAATTTGAGCACAAACATTAGAGAAATCGACTCTGGAAAAATGAACATTTGATGATCGTTGTTATATTATATACATTGTATCAGTATCACCCCTGATGTTACAAAACAATACAAACAAAAATAACATGTTTTTCTGCAACTTGTGCTTGAGATGAAGGCTCACCATCTACAGCAATCCCTCCACATGCACTATGCCAAAGGTGCTGTCATTAGGAGTGAGTTCTTATAGAGGAAGGAAATACAAGTCTTTGCTGGGGCATACCTGCGGTTCATCAGCATTCAGACTAGTGTTTGGTGCTGCACCTTTAACACACTCAAGCTACTGTAAACAGTGATCTCTATTTTGTGGGTAGACAATTTAAGGAGCAGCTTTTGTAAACTCTGTCACCTATGTTTTACTTAAATATTTTTGCTTTAAGCAGGGTAGAATGCGCCTGTTAATTATTTTTTGAACATTTTTTTAGTACGGAGTGCGAGAATGACACATGCATGCATATAATAAAAGTACTACTGTAGGTAAGACTGCTTGGAGGTTCATGTGTTAAACTACAAGTACTAGTGCATTTATGAATCTGGTTATTCACACATGCTATAAGATTTGGTAGCAGTAGCTGTCTTAGACTGCCTGCACATGGGTGGATTTGCATTGCACAATCCAGCGCGGGCGTCCACCTTCGGGCTCCGCAGCAAATACCGCACATAGCATGCTATGGAAAAGTGATTCTTTCTGCACATGAGTGGAAACCAATTGCGGTTTCCGCATGTGCAGGAAAAATCGCAGCATGCTCAAGTTTCGAGCAGATTTTCAGCGGACTGCTTCCATTTAAGTTAATGGAAGCCATCCGACCTGCGGCCCTTCCACATTTGACATTGAAGCAGGAGTTTGTACTGCGCAGGTCCGACAATGAGCCATGCAGACCATAGAATGGTAGAGTTGGAAGGGACCTTCAGGGTCATTTGGTCCAACCCCCTGCTCAGTTCCAGATCACTAAATCATCCAAGACAGATGTCTGTCCAACCTTTGTTTGAACTCTTCCATTGAAGGAGAACTCGCCACCTCCCGTGCTAACCTGTTCCACTCATTGATCACCCTCCCTGTCAGAAAGTTTTTTTTCTAATATCTAATCTGTGTCTCCCCCCTTTCAGTTTCATCCCATTGCTTCTAGTCTTTCCTTGTACAAATGAGAATAGGGCTGATCCCTCTGCACTGTGACAGCCTTCAGATATTTGTAGACAGCTATTAAGTCTCCTCTCAGCCTTCTTTTTTGCAAGCTAAACATTCCCAGATCCTTTAACCATTCCTCATAGGACATGATTTGCAGACCGCTCACCATCTTGGTACCTCTTCTCTGAACTTGCTCCAGTTTGTCAATGTCTTTTTTAAGTGGGGTGCCCAGAACTAGACTCAGCATTCCAGATGACGTCTGACTAAAGAAGAGTACAGGTGGATAATTACCTCACGTGATTTAGACTCTCTTAATACATTCCAGAATTGTGTTTGCATTTTTGGCTGCTGCATCACATTGTTGACTCATGTTCAGTCTATAATCTAGAAGTATACCCAAGTCTTTTTCACATGTGCTGCTTAGCCCAATTCCTCCCATTCTGTATGTGCTTTTTTAATTTTTATTTCCCAGATATAGGACTTTGCATTTCTCCTTCTCGTTAAATACCATTCTGTTAGTCGCCGCCCACTGTTCAAGCTTTTCTTTTTGAATACTCTCTCTCTCTCTTCCCTAGTGTTAGCTATCCCTCCTAGCTTTGTGTCATCAGCAAATTGATCAGTTTCCCATCAATTCCCTCCTCCTCCAGATCCTTTATAAAAATGTTGAACAACACTGGGCCTAGGACAGAGCATTGTGGTACCACACTTGATACATTCTTCCACTTGGAAGTGCAGCCATTTATGACCACTCTTGAGTACGATCACTCAGCCAGTTGTGAATCCACCTAACAGCTGCCTTGTCAATCCCATATTTGGTCATTTTTTCAATAAGTATGGTATGAGATACTTTGTCAACTGCTTTACTAAAGTCAAAATATACTATATCTATCGCATTTTCCTGATCCACCCAGTTGGTGATTCTGTCATCGAAGGAAATTTGATTTGTCTGGCATGACTTGCTAGTAACAAACCAATGCTGGCTCTGGTTAATGATTCCATTTTTATCCAAGTAATTGCATACATGCTGTTTAATAATTTGTTCAAAGATCTTTCCCGGTATAGAAGTCAGGCTCACAGGCCTGTAGTTTCCTAGATCCACCTTCTTCCCTTTTTTTGAAGATTGGGACAACATTTGCCCTTTTCCAATCTTCTAAGACTTCTCCTGTTTTCCAGGAATTTTCAAAGATTATGGCGAGTGCTTCAGCAATTACCTCTGCTGCTTCCTTTAGTATCCTAGGATGTAATTCAGCTGGGCCTTGACACTTGAATTCATTTAAGTTAGCTAAGTGTTCCCTCACCATCTCTCTGCTTATAGATAGCCTGCATAATTTTATTCCCCTAATAGCACATGGAAGATCCGTTAATGTTCCATCTACTGTCTGAGAGAAAACATACAAAATAGGAATTTTGAAGTTTGGCCTTTTCAACATCATTCTTTTTTAAAGTGTTTTTATTAAACAATTGAGATACATATCCTACATTACATCAGTTAATCAGTCATTCTTGATTTTTCCAGAATCCGTGATCTGGATCAATTTGAACATCTGGAACACATTGTGACTGTCTATCAGCAGATTAGTGCATAGATATTTTCTCGATATACATTTTGGTTTTTTTTAAAACTAATAATCAAAAATAACTACAAAGAAAATAAAAAAACAAACTTAGACCTGTTATGACCTCAGTATTATGTGCCATCTCCCTCTTTTCACTTGTTATTCTTTAGACATTGTATAACTATTTTCAGGGTCTGTTCTTAGTGCATCTATGCACCTGAGACAAATCCCCGATTAACAAAATGGAGAACTGGCCTAGAATGCTGAAGTTCCACCCACGGCAATGGCACGACAATTGTGACACCCTTAAGGGGAGGATCCCCCAATACCACCTGTTCCTGATTCAACATCATTCTTAACCAATTCACCATTTTCATCTTGTAAGCATGCAACAGCATCTTTGACTGTTCTTTTGCAGTACAGAAGAAGAGAAAGAAAGAGAGGCCCACACAGGCGCTGGTGCTGCCAGAGATGGATTCTGCATGCGGAATCCGGCTGTGCCTTCTGCATGCAGCCTTACTTGCTGATAGTTTAATCAACTAGAACTTTGTTTTCTATTCTGCATAGAGTAAAAATCAATCAGCTGCAATCAAATGAAGACCACAAAAAGGACATGAAGATATATTGCCATGAAGCTAAACTTTACGTATCTCTTGCACATCTCCGTGTTGAAAAGGGTTTTCTAAGTTAAAATATTTCTACGTAGAACAGCTGGCCTTGCTGAAAAATTATAAAATAGCTAATACTTGCTCATCCTGGATTCCTGCAGCTCCAGCACTGCATCTGCTCTTCTCCCTGCAGTGTGTCTATATACAGGACATGAACATGCTTTTTATTTTCTTTAATCAAATACTTTTCATTAAAGGGAACCTGCCGTCAACTATAAGCACCATGAACTAAGTTACGGTGCTTATATTTCAGATGATGGGGAATCCAGGGAGCTGTGTCTCATATTCATCTGATCCCCCGTTTCTGCAATGCACTCAAGTGAAGTCCGCATGCACAGCAGCTTGACTCCTTCTCGGACTGCTGTGCACAACACACTCCCATGAAAATCTAAGGTAGAGTGCATGCACAGTGATCTGAAAAGAGTCACATTTTCTTGACTCTGTACAGACGTCACCAGTGGAAATGGGGTGTATAAAAAAAAATACATCCAGTGGGAATGGGGGTATAAAAAAAAACATCCACCACATCACCTCCCCAAATAGGATACTGTTGTATTATGTCGACACCGGAAGTTAGGGGTGTTGGTCCCAACCACTAAGGAGGTCATAAGTTACCCTAAGACATTGAAGCAAATGGTGAGCAGATAGAAGTGTGATAACATCATGCCAATAATCCGTGTAACTATTTCACTATAGAAAATAATACTTAAATATCGGGGTAACAATTATAGCAATTACCAAATATAGACCGAAATATGGAATAGATAAGAGGTCAGGATCAGGAAAAGGCAGATTTAGTTATGTTTGGTAGAGGTGATGATGAACTACTGATTGGGGAGCACACGTCATTCTGTAGAAACCCAGACCAGTGTGTACAGAGCTACAGAACCACCTCCAGCATTTAAAATTGTCCCCTATTTTTACTGTGTGCGATTTTAAGGACAGTTGGCAGCACTGCTCTGGGTGAAGACTCCTTTTACACTGGGCAGTTATCATCAGGATTCCCTTACCTCCAAGCGATTATAACAACGGTGAACCAGCATAAATGCAAGAAAAGATCAAAGTTAGGGAATAAACAATTTCTTTGTTGACCTTGGTCAATCACGTCAACAGAAAAATTCTCACAAGGCCACAATAGCATTTCTCACTGAGCCGGAAGGAAAATCATCTGCGTAGAACTTGAGGATTCTTATGGTTGAAATGATGCTCTGAAATAATTTTTCAAGCCACCAATCATTCGTAGACAAAATCCTTCCATACAAATAGTCATTTGGTTGGTGTAGGGGCAATCTCTAGATTCCACAGCTGTACAGATGTGCTTCATTACCTCTGCCCTATTTGCATTTGAGTTTAACATGTATCCAATTAAATACTCTTTTCCAAGTAGTAATCTTTTTTCCCATTTAGTAAGGTATTTGCCCTATAGATTAGAAAGCATTTTGTCCGGTTTTACATGAGATGGTGCTGACTTCTGTCGAGGCTTGATGATATTTTTGAGCACTGACAGCTTGCTTTAGTTTTCTTGTTAATGCTGTTTTACAAAGATGAATTCTGTTCTTTTTCACACTACTTCCTCTGATCAACATGTCATGCTGTTTTTTTTTTTAACTCCCTATGTAGCAGGTGTCTCTTATTTGTGTGCGGCTTATGTTTGACAAGGTCAGCGGCTGGATCTGGATTTATTAAAGCGCTGTATCTTTCTAGGATAAAACAGTAGCCTCCTATTGCTGTACATTATATTGCTAATATAGGTGTTTATAGATAATGGGGATTTTTAACATGTTGTAAGCAAATCTTGAAAGACATGTTGAGATCACTGGGTTTCAAATTGTTAATTTTTCAAATTTCTTTTTGAACTTATTTTCTACTGTTTTTTACAATCATTTACATTTTATATATTTCTAAAAGTGGCACTTTTTGCAAAACCGTATGCAATTTGACACAGAGGTGAAATGAATAACATTTACTACACTAAAGTAAAGAGATATGCAAGAGCTCAAGGATTACATGCACATCCATTCATTCAAGTTACAAAAATAGTGATTGAAAAGCCTTGTATGAGAACCGTATAAAATGTCATCAGTACCAGTTGGAGTAAATTGTTCTTTTCTTTGACAATTACTAAAGTGCTGTAGTAAATTTGTATGTCTGGATGCGTTGTTTCTTGTGGCTTGGAATTTGTAAAGCCACATTCGCATTTGGCACAGAGCAAGGTATGTTACTTTGTTCAGAAAAATGCTGGAGGGCATACCGTAACCTAGACAGACCCACTATAGCCAATGGTATGAGTGCATTTAATTCTATCAAAGGATAGATGTATTTGGGCTAGGATTGAGCTTCACGTCTCATGTCCATGGGCGGGTCAGATTCCGTGGCTGAATCCTACCCTGCCAGCGGCCGAGGACCCTCCTTAGCTGTCTGGGTCTTCCTTTTTTTGTACTGCGGATGTCTGCAGAAGTGCCGGCACACATGCACAGTACCTTTTTTTTTTCCCCCCCTTCAAATTCCTGCTTTCCCACAGAATCCGCGGCCCGTCCGCATTGTAAGCTGTGATGGGACGTGGATTAGACGGCTTCTATTGACTTCAATGGAAGGCGTCCGTGCGGGAACCGCACTGAAATGGAGCATGCTGAGATTTGATTTCCGAACCCAAAAATCCGCAAATCAAATCTGCATGCTTTAATTCAGGTGCGGACGCCCATGTTTCCCTCTGGGCGACTTGAACTGTGGATTACGCAATTCAAATCCACCCGTGGAAAAATAAAATGGGATCCCGAATGCATATGTGAATGCATAACAATGTAAGGTTTGAACGCTTTAGTTGGCAAATCATAGAACAAGAGTGACCTGGAAATTTTATAATGCCAAACTCCTAATTCTTTGGTGCATTCCAGTAAAGTATGCTGGCCATACATGTATATTCAACATTCGAGAAATATTTAGGGGAGATTTAGACAGACGTTTCATATGCCAGTCTCCATATTATCCCCATTGGCGCAGGATGCACCTAATACATGAACGGCGCACAGCTCTTCAGATATTAGTTGTGTCTGGGCTCCTCTGTGCGCCTACATAGAAATCGACACCAGCTGCAAGCTAGAACAGATCTTGATATAATTTATGTACGTTTTTGGCATAAATTCTGCCATAAATATGTTGATCTGAGGTGACCAAGCCGCACCCTTTCTTCGGGTAAGTGGCGTAGAGCGGTGTACCTGTTTAAAAGCTGCAACATTTTTTGCAGAAGGAATGTTTGCGTCAAATTTTGCGACTTTATACATCAAAAATTGCACTATAAATCGCCCTCTATAGTGTCTTTCAGCTCACCAAGATTCCTTTGCTGGAGGAGGCAGCGCAGGGAAAGAAACACTGTGTTGTTGACAGTCAAGAAATAGCAAATATCCTCAAGGTGGAAGATGAAAAGTAAAATTGCTGATTGTATTAGAATCTAGTCAGGGTACATTCGCACATAGGGAATTGGCGCAGAAAATGTGCACCAAATTTTGCCTCAAATCACGTCAGTCTGCTCTGTTGCTGCAGATTTTGATGTAGACCCACAACAGACTTCAGTTCTTCTTCAACTGAAAAAGTAAAATCCGCTGTGGATCCACGTCAAAAACCTTAGAAAAATCCACACAAAATAGGGTGGATTTTGGTATGGATCTACAACAAATGACACTACATGAGAATGTCCCCCTAGGGCACACAGTGAATCCATCTGTAAAAACGCTGTGGAAATCTGTTGCTATTCTGCCACGATTCTTACCAAAGATCTGCATGCACAATTTACATGTGGAATATTTGATATGTTTCTTCTCGAATCCATGTGAAGAAAAGACACGTTACTTCTTCATGTGGTTCCACAGGGAGAGCACAGGATGTTCCGCACATGGGATTTCACAGAACTATATCCACGTGCAGAATATACAGATTTCATGTGCATAAAACTCCAAAAAAGTAAGTAGGCAGGGAGGCATGCAAAAGTGCCGCAGTGCACCTCCAGTTAACATTTAACTTTTTATTTATTTTATCTTTCTTTTTAAAAGTGGGGTTCTAATTAAATTGAATTCAATATTTAGTGGAAGATTTGATTGTGCTTCTATTATTTTAAATGATAATGAAATAATTCCTTTTGTGTATCTGATGTGTATGTGTTTTGTGTATGGAAGGTTGTGAGTGGGCTGCTCTTGCGCTTTGCTCACCTTCATCTATTGTATCTGCTAAATTGAACTGAGACTTTAGCTAAAGGCATTTGCGTTAGGAGCTCCAACCGTGCATATAGGCTGCCAGGGGAAGCCAATGGCAGTGCCATATACTGACTGGATGAGACCATAACACTTCTCTGGGAGGCCAACAATAAAGGATGCTTGTACTAGCCTCCAAAGTGACTGACTCTAGTTGTCATTTCTTTTCTCCAGTAACAAGAGTAGTTTTGATTTCTTCTAGAGCTGAAATGATAAAACTTATCCAGAAAGAATTTGAGCCCGTTCACACAAACATAATTTCACTGTGTATCACGCGGTGAATGGAGTCTGTGAAAGTACATTGATTTTCATTTACCCACTCACGCTAGCGTTTTTTAATTGCGTATAATATGCGCACGAAGAAGAATGCAGCATGTTCTAGTCTACCATGTATTACGTGCGTGCAGCCCTATTGTCCTTTATGGGTTGCGTATAGAACACTAAATACGCAAAACATGTGCAGCGTTTAATGCACAATGTCGCCAAGCGACAGAGTGGGGAATTAAAAAAGAAGCTAGTCACACTACACATGCGTGAGATATGTTTGTCATACGCAGTGCGCAATCTCTGCCCCACAGAGTGATAGCCTTCTCGCACAGCGATACAACGCGGCGTAATACAGCATTGTACACATACGGCCGTGGGAATGAGCCCTGCTTATTGATTTATAAATAAAATAAAATGCCCCTTGTAACATGCGAGGCTCTGCTGCATCAGGCTTAGCCTTCTTTGTCAGAGTTGAAAGTTACCATGTTAAAATGAAATAAAGTAAATATAGGTTATTTTTAGAATTGAGCTCACCCTTTTAAGTAAAATTGTCTGGATTTAAAGTGTCATTAATGATTGCAGTGTGAGAGTTGAAGAGCAGAATGTTTTAGTTCCTGTCTGACATTTTACAGATGTAATCTGGATATAGTGGTGATCCTGGAACTGGATGTTGTAGCCTTCCCAAGAATCTATTTCTCTACCTACATTGTTTTCCCCTTTCTTATTCATGTGGTTACAATAAGACAGAGCAACATATGGGATAATCTACTGGTGAATTCCATGGTTTTGGGAACTCCTCTCCAATTCCAGTAAGGCCGGGTTCACACGGCTGTAGGCATGTCGCACCCAAGAAACTCGGGCGCAACATTTATTGAACGTCACAAATACACCCGTTCATATGTTGTGCAGTCTCCACAGACCCGGCACACTGTGGGACAGATATAGTAATACTGTCTAATAGTTAAACAGTACAAACTTAGATTAGACAGCCTAGTCTAAGGGACTTTTGGTTACTTTTGAAAATTTAAATGTCATCTGCACATGGCCTAAAATAACAAATCAAGGAGTACTTACCCATCCATGGCCCCGACAATTCAGCGCTGCAGCCCCCTATTCAGTGTCTCTGTTAACAGCGCAAGTCAGGTGATTGCTGACTGCCAATCAGAAGCTGCAACATCACCGTTCAGAATTCCTGGCATCATAGCGCTCAGGATAAATGTGGTCCAAAGGTTGTAAAACAGTGTTTTGGTGAATTTTCAATAGTAAATTGGCCACAGTTTATCCGTCTGTTCAAAATCCAGTTGTTCTAATAGTCGTATGGGACGACAGATGCCCGCAGGATAGCATGGGGATACTCTTTGCAGGGCATAAAATGAATGGTCCATAATAAATAATTCAATATAACAACTGAGTATGCAGAACGGCAAAAAAGTGCCCTTTTGGCCAAAATAGTTATTTCTATACCATTAGATCATGTAAGTAATAGTAATTACAGTGGAGCTGTTTAACAATGTTTCATTACTACTATTTTTCTAAAATAAAGTTAAGGTGGTTCCTGGAAAGAAAGATCTCTCTTTGGGTGGTAAATGCCAGATTTGGGTTTGTTTCCATTCTATTAGATTTCAGTTTTTTCTCTCTGATGTGCTATCTGTTCTGGTAAAAAAAAAACAACTAATGGAATAAAAGAACTGAAAGCATTAAAGTGGTATTCCCATCTCGGGAATTTGATTTCCATGTATTTAAAATCGTGAAACAATGCACTCCCCCATAGAAGAAGTGGTCTACTTCCCTGGCAATGCGCAGTAAACCACCAGAGGACAGAGGTATCAATAGCTGCAATATCTGGAGAACGGAGTATTTTGGAAATAAACATCTTATGGGTGAGTGCCTTGATTTGCGATTTCAAACATGTTGAAATGGGATTCCCCAGATGGGAATACCCCTTTAAGCTTTTAACTCTGCTTTCCTGAAATTGCAAACTTCTCTAGTTATGCAACCAATATGGTAGAGTAGAATGTATACTTTAATCAATCAAAGTTACACTTTGTGATGCTGGAAATTTGGATGGACACATTGTTGAAAACCCAACAGGATATACGGTAGATGTTCTATACTTTCTTTAGGTGAGATTCTTGTACTTTAATAAATGCGTTTGTTATTTTCTGCTCTAACTCGCAAATATTTTATTATTTTTTTCATGAACCCTACCCTTCTTGTTGTTCGTATTGGATTGGGTGATTAACAGAGTTACCAGCTGAAGAAGGTAAGACGATGAATTTATTTTAATTGGGGTTCTCATACATGTTCAGGTTTTGATCAAGCTTTTTATATGCATTTTTAACCCTTTCCAATCCCATTTTTTTCTCATTCATGCTCCCAAATAAATTGGAGCTGGTGAGAATAGATGAGAAAAAAATAAATTTCCCTGCACCCTCCTGAACTGTCCGGTGTCTTCCGCATTCTCCCTCTGCCTCCCAACTTGGCGATCATGTGACCGCTGGGGTCGGGTGGCACCCAGCGGTCACATGATCGCCAAATCGGGAGACAGAAGAGAGAATGCGGAAGACGTCGGACAGGTAAGCAGGCCCCCCCACGGTGCAGGCTACCGTCTCGGCGTTCATGTGACCGCTGGGGGTCAGGTGACACCGGCGGTCGCATGATCGCAGGCCGGAATCCTGTGCATTACATAGCGCTAATTGAGCGCTTTGTAATGTGTAAAGGAGAAGGCAGAAAGGGTTAAAAACCCTTTTCTGCCTTCTCCTCGGGGGTCCTCGATGAGGACCAGTGCAGGAGTGCATCTGCACCCGATGTGTCTGATGATCGGGTGCAGATGCACTCCTGTATTGCAGTGTCGGGCCTGCCCTGACATCGGAGCTGTGGAAGGAAATTATGATGTCGGGGCAGGCCCGACATTGGATTGGAAAGGGTTAAAGCCAAAATCATTTGTAGCTCATAAGGGAAAGTATAAAGGACAGATATGACTTCTCTTTCTTTCAATCCGCTCTTGGTTTTGGTTTCAAAATTTGCATTAAAAAACCTGATCAGTATGCGTTCTGGCGGCCATAAATGCATACTGCAAGTGAAAACTAAAGTTCTCTTTAATAAGAATTCATATATATATATATATATATATATATATATATATATATGCATTGTCCAAGTTAAATTTTTAAACCTATCTTCCCCATGCCCAAATAGAATAAGCAGCTGATACTCCCCTCTCTCTGCTCCCCACACCTCCTGCACCGCAGACATCTGTCTCCCTGTGCTGTATTATTCACAGGCTGCAGTTTACCCCTGTACGGAACACCAGTTGCTGCTGCAGCCAATCACAGAGATCGGTGTTCCATCACCGTTCATGGGGAACCAGGAGAGGTAAGTATTAGCTGTTTTATTATGTTTGGGAATGGGGAAAATAGACTTTAAAAAATTAACTCTGATAACCCTTTGAAGTAAAAAAAACCCCTAATTGCCATAGTGTTACCAGCAGATGCAACATCGCAGACTCTATTCTGTCTTGTTTTCAGCACTTCTACAAGCAGATCTGTTGTGGCGTTTGGCAGTAGAAAACACTAGACACAAATACACTGCAGAGTATATTTGTGTCATGTACCATATTGTGAGCCAAAAGACACAGTCCTGTGTAGGAGTCCTCAGCCAGAGCATCTCTTTACTGACAACTGGGTTGTTTCAATTAGGCTGGCCATACTTCTGAGATAGCTGTCGGCCAAATTCACATTCAGGCCAGAGTTATTTCTCTCGACTTCACCATGTCTATGTTAATAGAGAGAGGAAAGGAAGTCATTGTCAAGTTCCCTCTGGCAAAAGTGTATGTCCCATGGGAAAAGAAAATTGGGCATGTTGAACATCAACTCTTATGGGATGTCTTCGGTCAATTGAGTTTTGTTGTCGCTGTACAAAAGCAAATGTGATTTTGTGTTACAGGGAGCGATTTCTGCACAATATTTTATGTGTATATCATGAGCATGAAGAATATGGAATGCCTGTTGTATCCTTAAAGTAATGAATGTCTTGCTTTCCAGGAAAATCACTTTGGGAACTAGTGGTGGAACAGTTTGAAGATCTTTTAGTTCGCATTCTTCTCCTAGCAGCATTTGTGTCTTTTGTAAGTTAAACATAATACATGTTATTTTCTATTGTTTTTATTTCTTAATTGTTTGTTAGTGTTTTGGCATAACCAAGAGTCATGATGTCCTCTCAGTGGGTGTTTAGAGATAAACTATGAAGATATCTATAGTTAAAGGGCCACTCCAGTCATTTTTTTTAAAATTCATTATGTAATAGTCCCCCAGTATATACCTTGTTTAGTTATTCCTTTCTATCAGAAAATACCTGCACTCCTTCTCTTCTAATGTGATCTCATTGTGACCGCCTCAGAATTACTTGGCTCTGTTTTCTCTCAAGAAGTCACTGTTTCAGTCAACAGGGCTTCCTGGATGATGAAACCGCATAGACTGTACCATATATACTTTCCAGAGGGGGAGACAAAGTCCTATAACAGTTATTGCTGATGATTAGAGGCTACTACATGACAGTTATAATGAATATGATGACAGTTCATCCTCCATGACTGCATATTTATGGTCTGTAGCTTATTTAGCAGAATATAGAGGATAATCCTTTTTACCATTATGTAAGTATCGGACAGGGGGCTGCACTGCATGGAAGTGACTGCAATATACATAGGAGAACTCCAGAGTGTGACAATTAGATGAGCATGGAGTTGAGCGAACATACTCTGCCGAGCTTGATGCTCGTTCGAGTATTGGCGTACTCGATGGTGCTCGTTACTCGAACATGCAACAAATCGTGCTCGACCCCGCCCCAGTTTTTGGCTCCTCCCCACTGTGACGAATTTTTTCTCTGGTAGGTGAGAGAGAGAGAGAGAGAGACTGAGACAGAGAGGCCGCCTGCAGACGAGCGGGTCGGATCCGGCGGCGAGAATTCTCGCCGCGAGACCCGACCCAAGCGCCTGCAGAGACGAGCGCGTACTCACCCGCGCCCGGCGGCCCCGGCTCTTTCATGTGCCGGCTGCCGGGCAGCCGGCGCATGCGCAGACCGGAGCCGGCGGCCGGGTGAGTGACGTTTCTGTGCGAGGCTCTGCGAGCCCTGCACAAAAATAGGACATGCCGCGGTTTGTTTGCCGCGCGAGATTTCACACGGCCAAACCGCGGCCGTCTGCATAGGAGTGCGTATTGTAATGCACTCCTATGCAGACTTTGAGCTGCGGAAATCCCGCGGGAAATCCCGCCACGGGATTTCCGCCCGTGTGCAGGCGGCCAGAGAGAGAGACCGAGAGACAAAGGAAAAAAAAAAGCTCTGAACTCGGCGTCCCACATACAAAAATGCTCCAGTCTCCCATTGTAGTCAATGGGGTTCGTTACTCGAGTAGAGCTCTCGAATTTTACGAAAAGCTTGACTCTAATAACGCGGACTCGAGCATTTGGGTGCTCGCTCATCTCTAGGTGAGCGGTGCGGTGATTAAAAAATGAGTTTTTGCTGGAGTGGCCCTTTAATACACCTATCTTAAGTGTTCATGATAATTTTCTGGTTGATTAATAGCTATTACTTGATTAACCGTTATTTCCATTATAATGAATATACTAAAATCTACTACAACGGTATTGATATGGAATACAGAGCTCCTCTTGTTAAATCAGCAACTATGCAGTCCTGGGCATAATTAAGAATTCATATTGCCAACATGGGATACAAAAAGATCAGATATAATATACTGCTATAAACCGTCCATGTACTACAGCCTAGGCAGACGTTGCTTTTGTCCAAGTATACCCGTTAGGTTTATTGAATGAATCATAAATATACATCCCAATATGCTGTAGTTGATACTATAGCTATAAAGGAGCTCCGAAAAGACATTGAATAGTGGCATAATAATGATTAATAAAAACAAGTCTTAAATTTCATTTTAAAAGATACTTGCTGCTGGGTAACTTTTCTAAAACTGTGTGTAGGAGTGAGATTTTTTTTCCTGCTGTTAACAGCATGTGAGTCAGAGAGATGTAAAATCCACAAAGATGAGCAAGGTTATGGCACCAAAAAATACAGAATGTACAGTCTGCTATTGATGTTACTTATATAGTCAAGGTATTAAATAGTTCTTTCTGCTTTATTTTGCTCAGAAACACTATATTGGAAAAATCAAAACTGTCATTAAAGGGGTTGTCTTGCGAAAGCAAGTGGGGTTATACACTTCTGTATGGCCATATTAATGCACTTTGTAATATACATCGTGCATTAAATATGAGGCATACAGAAGTTATTCACTTACCTTCCCTGCGCTGGCGTCCCCGTCTCCATGGCTCCGTCTAACTTCAGCGTCTAATCGCCCAGCGGCGTTCTGGCCCCGCCCCCTTCTACGTGTCATCGCGTAGCTCCACCCTGTCACGTGTGCCGATTCCAGCCAATCAGAACGCCGCTGCTGCCGAACCGAGCCGAAGGCAGAAGACCCTTCTGCGCAAGCGCGTCTAATCGGGCGATTAGACGCTGAAGTTAGACGGAGCCATGGAGACGGGGACGCCAGCGCAGGGAAGGTAAGTGAATAACTTCTGTATGGCTCATATTTAATGCACGATGTATATTACAAAGTGCATTAATATGGCCATACAGAAGTGTATAGACCCACTTGCTTTCGCGAGACAACCCCTTTAAGATTAAATCTAAACATAGTTTACTTTTTAACAAGCATGTCATTTTAGTAAAAGAACATCTTATTTATCTATTCTTCTATTTAAGTATATATGGAGGTGGCATTGTGATTCAGATTTGTTAGCCCAGTTGCATTGGGATTTGCTGGGGTGAGCCATTATTTTAAATGTCTTACGCTTAAAAGTATCTCATGCAAATCTCTTCTTATATTAATGCTGACTTGTATAAGACGCTGTCTTAATTTTGAGGCAGAATCTCTCTGGTCAATAAATGTAGAAAATTATTAGGTCTGAAAAGCACTTTTGGAATACATGTACACAAAACTCTGTTTTCAATCAAAGTAAGTATGCAACTCTTCCTTACACTTAGAGGAGTCAAACTATAGAATAGCCTCTCATAAGAGGCACCATATTAATAGCAGTTAGTGTCAGCATTCAAAAAAAGGCCCAGATGCTTATTTAATGACAAACAGATTTGAGAACTATAATTAAAGGGGTGTTCCCATCTTGTTTTTTCACGTTTTAGATAGGTAAACCCGGCCCTCTGTTTCTGACCACTTGTTAGAAACAGCCGAGCACTGTTTGCATAGTTCTTATTGACTAAGAAGTATAATAATATAAGAAACTGTGTAGCGTGCTGCGCTATGCTGTGTCCATAGTTCCCATTCATTTCAATAAGAACTACTGAAACAATGCTGCACTGCAGTACTAAGCTGCTTCTGTAGTTATCGGCCAGGTGGCCAGTAACCTTAGCAGTGGTTTTCCATCTCAGCTATGAAAAAGCAACATGTGGGCACCTCATTACCTTCTAGTGAGTATGCTGCCTTTCTCATATTCTTTGCCCTCAAAAGCAGAGCCGTAACTTGAAGCTCCCGGGCCCCAATGCAAAACCTGTAACAGGGCCCCCAACTATAATGCTTTATTCATAGTCCTAGGCTCCCTATATGGAGAAGTGCGGCCTTATGGGCCCCCTAAGGCTCCTGGGGCTGGGTGCAACCGCATCCTCTGCATCCCCTATAGTTGTACCCCTGCTCAAAAGATTAAGTGCATGTAAGCTGCCCATGCTATTGACCTGAGACCTTACTCTGTTGAACCGTATCCCTGTCTGTTTATGGACTGAATATCACCTCTTGCAGTGTGTCAGTGAAGTCTTCCTGATATACCCACCCTCCTCCAAGATATTTGCAAGACTATTTACTGCTCCCTTCTATTTTAAATTTACATTTTGTGCCCCAACATCCTCTGAAATTACTGATAGCATGTCTTTCCGTGGTTCTTCAGTACCCATTCTCATTTTCTAACATCCCCTGAACCCATTAACCCTTTCCTATCCACTGTCTGATGTCTGAGGACATTTTGATTTAAGGATGTACAGCTCCGATGTTGGAAGACGTCCGTTGGGGTTCTCTTACTGTATATTGCCAGCCTCTCTGCTGTCAGAGCCAATCCAACATGTCACCTCATGCAGTACTGGCTTTAGCCAGCAGATAGCGCTGTTGTATAACGGCAGAAAGAGCAAGCCCCGTAGGAAAACCAGGATACAAACTGGATTGGAAAGGGTTAATGCAACTGAACTCCAGCTTGCTATAATTCATACTTTGATAACAAAAACTAGAAAGTGATGTAGCTACTTCTATCATTGACTTCTGATACTTGCCAAAACTATACATCTTGAGGAGCAGGATCCACTGAAAACATAAAACCATTCATCCGACCCTCTACCTCAGGTAAAGCAGAGCCATCAATATCCTCTGAAAAGGAGCCTAAATGCTTATGGTAATTCAGAAATGCCCAACAACTCACTTTTCCAGAATCAACAAAATCAAAGTAGATAACTCCCTCTAACAAGATTCTGAAACCAGGAGAGAGTGTTACAGATGGGGGAAGGAATCATCACCCTCAAAGACCATGCAACCACAGTTGATGCCAAACTTGCTGAGATCATATCCTGGGTAGATAAGCTCCACTTAACACGTTGATGTCTGGAAAAAATGTTTATGCAAATACAATTTCTGTTTTGTTGGCCACCCAAAAAGCTCTGAAACTACCTGACCAGAACACAGTTCTCACTCATGTTTAACTGCATTACCTGACTACCTCTAGGGCCCTCCCAGGAACTCTTATTACCAAGTTTTAGTATTATAGGGACAGAGATTCTCCTACATCTCATAATGAATATGGCCTTTTTCCTGTAGAATGCACAATTCCTCATCTACCTGGATTTCTCTGTAGACAATCAGGGAAAACTAACACAATTCCATTCTTCAATAATATATTGAAATATATCTTCATTTAAAAAGCCTAAAATATGCCAAGTTCCAGGCAAGGGAGATCATGGTCACTCACTTTTCTTTGAAATCCCTGAGGCAGCGCACGCCTGGACTAAGAACACATCTCCAAAAAAGGCTCTGCAGTTGACAGACTTTCGAACATTGCTGAGGCAGGCTATAGAATTAGCAAGTATCCCAGTTGTCATTGTTAACTTACTGTTATAACCAAATGCCCTTTTCTTTCCAGGCTGTTATAGTGAGATAGGGTTCAGTTACTAGATATACCATTAACTTTAATAAAAAATTAATCTCCACCTTCCCGAATGCGGAGGTTCTTGGGAGTGCAGGACTCCCCTGTGTATTTTTTAGACAGGATTGTGAATATTTTGCAGTGATAATACTCGGATCTTATAGTGAAACCTGGGAATTCTCTACCTTCCCACATCATAACATTGATAGCCATCTTACCCAAACCAGGCATAGGCCGCAGCAGATGTTTATCCTAAAGGCTTTTTTCTTTACTCCAAACACATTGTACTGTAACTGTGCAATCACAGTGCAGTACAGATACTGCGGTTTTATCGCTACTTCACTCAGACCAAACTGGCTTTGTGCTGGGTAAATTCATTGGCATGAACCTTAAAACTTGTAAGATACACTCAAAATTCAACTCACGGATTCTCATCTCCCTCAATGCCAACAAAGCCTTTGGTTCAGTCAAATTGGCAGTGGCACAAATTCAAATTTGGAGAAGCTTTTGTTGGGTAAAGCTTCTGTGTACTAACCTGGCTGCACTCTTCCATGTAATTGGATCTATTTTGGACGACTTTTCACTTCACAGAGAAACTAAGCATGGCTGCCCCCCTTTAACCACTCCTTTTGCTCTTGCAATGGAACTCCTGGTAGTTAAACTCTGCTTTTTACCCAAAGTTTGCTGACTTTTTGTATGTAGTCCTCTACATTGGAAGATTAGCTTGTATGCTGATAATGCATTAGTATACTGGTAATTTCAGGACCCGGATACCTGTTCCTGTTGTACTCATACACTTAATAGATACAGATGGTTAATATTGCAGTCTTCTAATTAACTGGGGAAAATATGCTTACTTCCCCTGTAGATGTCCTGGTACCATCACAATGAGTATGTTCTCTTCCTCCTTAGTGGACTTCCAGATTTTCAGACGTGGGAATTAATGTCTCTGGCCGACTTATCAAAATCCCTTGCTCTCCAAACTTCTTTATATATTACTTCAGACATTGTGTACCTGAACTCTACCATCTTCCAAAAGATTGTTTCTCTACTGGTCTCCTTCACAAAATTGTCATGGCAAACCCTGTATCATCCTTGTGAACTGGGTGGCGCTGCTGTACCTGACTTGCAATACTACTACCAGGTGGTGCAGCTCTCACATTTAACACACTGGGGCATATGTAATCTCAGCTGGGTAGGCTTTCTACATTGCATTCATCTGTTATATTGACCTACACGTACACTTTAATGGATATTAATTTTGTAGGCCTTACGATGGAAAACTGGTTAGAAATAGGAATAGTTTTTTTCCTCATTTCTCTACATTGTGTTTAGTCAGTTCAATTGGTATTTAAACAAAAAATTACTCCTATAATACTATGTGTTTAATGATATCAAATATTTGCATGCTGTACAATGCATGATGTTGATTTAGCGCTGAAAAAACCCTTTTTTTAGCTTTACAAGTAATTCCCTACTTAGTTGAAGCCACAGTACGTGGAAGATAATCATCCAACTACAGGCATTTTTTGGTAAAGGCACCAAAGCATACAGGATCGGAGTAGAGCAGCCCATTAGACCACTGTTACTTCTGATGCACATCGCATCTTCTCTTGATGCCTCCAAACACTGTCTACACAGGGAATCCCTGTGACATCATTACTGCCGTTACAGAATTCCCTGGAAACCCCCTGACTGCGTAGAAACCGCGCTCAATATAATGGGTGGATGTTCTTTTATGACAGAACTGATTATTTCAGCTCCCTGGCACACTACAGTAGCTACCATACATCAGCAACAGGGATTTTGTAAGAAATGGGTAATTTAGCTTATGGCAATGATTTCAGGAATTGCTCATCTTGCTATTCCTTAACAGTATGTCAGTGGACTCATGGAAGTAATAAATATCTCTACAGTGCCTGCTTGGACTATACATTATTTGAAGTTTGATATATAGTCAATAACAGGCCAGGGTGCTACACGGACCTGGTCTGATATACAATATGAAGTACAACGACCTAGTGTCTGGATAACTACTTACAGTAGATCTTGATGTTTGCCAACAGGTGCTTCCACAGTATACCATGTAAACAGAAGACTGTTATTTAAAGAACTGAAATTGTCAGTGATCACTCATGTGACTAAATGCCTCATCTCTACAAATGAAAATTTAAATCGTGAACATAAACTGGGTTGTTCTATAATGTAAATGCAAACAAAATTAAGACCAGGTAATAGCAATTTCCTTTAAGGCGGAGTTCCCACAGGACGGAATCCCGCCGGAAATCTCACGGTTTGGCTGCAGTGAAAATCGCGAGATTTCCGCCGGGAAAGCGTTGCTTCAAAACCTGTGGGTTTTGGAGCGGCTTGGCCACATGCTTTTCCATTGCAGACGGCGCTCCAATAGAGGAGAGCGCGACCGCAACGGGAAAGAAAAGACATGCTGCAGCCGGGGAATCCGCGCCTCAGTGCCAGCTTTGCAGCGGCGGATTGGCCGTCCCGTGTGGACGAGCTTTTTGATAAATCTTGTCCACATTGCTAGCTAACCCTAGGATTAGCCGCCGCAGGTGGATTTGCCACAGCGAAATTGCAGACTAAATTGTGAACCCAGCCTTAGGCCGGCTGCAACGATCGTATTTGCATTGCTGAACCTGGAGCAGGCGTCTGCCTCCGAGTTCCACAGCAAATACTGCCCATAACATGCTATGGAAAAGCGTTTTTTCCTGCATATGAGCGGAAATCAATTGCGATTTTCTGCTTGCAGAGGAAAAATCGAAGCATGCTCTATTTTTGAGCGGATTCTGCGCAGATGGCTTCTATTGAAGTCAATGGAAGCCGTCTGACCCGCTGCCCTTCCGCAATTGACACTAGGCGATGATGCAGGAAAAGCAGGGGTTTAAAAAAAAAAAGTCTGTACTGCACATGTCAAACGGTGAGCCGTGCAGACCATCTGCAGTACAGAGGAGAAGAAGAAATAGGAGATACACTGACCGGGTATATGGTCAGATTCCGCTGCGGGTTCCCGCATGTGGAATCCGACTCGATCCTAGGGCTCCAAAGTGAGGAAATGTGTGTGATTAGGGCTTCCTTCACACGGGCGACACGGCATTACTGCGAGAAAATCGCAGCAATATCGCTGCGTCTTCTCGTGGCAATACTGCGATTTTGTAGCATAACGTGAGGATTTTCGGGGTGGGGCTTAAAACATAAGCCCGACCCCGAACATAAGCTGTAGCTGAAGAAAAAAATAAGTATATATCACCTCTCCCGTGCTGTCGAGGCGTCGCCACAGCTTCTCCCCGGCGGCGGAGAGCGCTTCTAAGATGATGTATGAGGGTTTTTTTTGTTTTTTTTTCTGCAGCTAGCGCTTAGATTTGGCTTTGACAGTAGGATTTCCTACTGTCAAAGTTGCATCACAGTGCATGAAAATCGCATTTTCGTGTGATGCAATCTAACAGAGAGGAAGGCTCCATAGGGAAACATGGGTTACAAAACCTCACAAATCACTGGCATATCGCCGGACCCGCAAGGTTTTTATGTCGGGTTGTTGCATGTTACAAAACATTCCATGTGTGAAGGAACCCATAGGAAAGCATGGACTTCACATACATATGATTTTTAGCATTGTAGCAACGCGACAAAATCATGCAACTTTGTCGCCTGTGTGAAGGAGGCCTAATACATCAATGGGTACTAGTGTATCTTGTCTCCACCAGAACAATGGGTGCTGACAAAAAGGCACGCCGACAACCAGCACCCACAACTTGATTGGCTGGGCAGGAGAATGGGTGGCCATCATCTCCCCTCCCGCCTCGTGTCACTCACCCCTCCACTGCTCTCTCTTGACCCCTTCCCGGCTCCTGTGCTGTCAGTCTCCTCGCTGCCGTCACAGATTGCAGCCTTTATGCGAGGCCAGCCGGCGAGGAAACTGACAGCGGCTGACCGACTTTGCTGGAGTAGGGAGGGGAGAAAGCAGAGTGCCGGGGCCAGTGACAGGTGAGGGGATGGAACTCTGTAAGCGGCGTACACATTGCAGTGCTGATGGGAGGCTGACGGGGAGAGTCTCCATGGGGCATGCACTGCGCCGGAGCCGGTAGGTGACAACTTTCAGGAGAGAAGATCATGTTACAGCAGCGGAGACGGAATGGCGGGTACACACAAGCCTAACTTTCAACTTTATCTACATCCCAAAGATGCTGATAAAGATGAAAGTGGTGCTTGCCACTGACAATTACGTAATTTGCTCCCTCCACCATAATCTGCTTGATCTCTGTGCATGGCTTATCTGGGTGTTTCTGTTCCACAATAACCTGGTAGCAGCTACTGGCTGCCCTTCATGGGATGCTTTGTGTGTACGACATCTACATTCTAATTTGTGGTCTTCTCTAGCAGGGTTAATTTGTGGAGATGAACAATTGTGAAACTGCCAACCTGTGCTGCCTGTAGACCTGAGCCAGTGCACATCACATACATGTGGTAGGGAACGTGCAGGGTGTATAATCAAGAAGGAGAAACTATTGGAGGGGATGCTGATGGCTACAAGTTGGAATCATAGTATGTAATGGACACTGCAAGAGAATTGCTTTTCACATTTGTGAATGCTGTAGAGGGTTTAGAACAAATGTGTAGACTACTGAAATGGGTAAACTTTCATGTTTAGGTAAGAGGAATGGCGGATGGCTTTAGGGTGGAATCAACAAAGTCCATGGTGGTTTACCAATCAACAATGGGTAGTGACATGAGGGTGGTATCAGTGGAATGGGTGTGGGCCTCAATCTGGTATGAAAAGTGACAGTCTGCAGATGGGAATAATGCAAGAGGTGTTCTCCTATAACTGGGGTTTATTAAAATTTTAGTGGGCTCTGGAAGTTGGCATTAGTGCACTCTAACAAGGGGTTGGTATTAAGTTGTGGGATGGACTATGACTGTTGCAGGTTGGCATTAACATATTTTGGGTTCTGATGTCTGCTATTAACCAAGCGGGTGATTATTGAATGCTTGTATCAATAAAATGTGTATGCCCTGAAAATTGGAGGTTGGCATCAACAGATTGTGGTCCCTGTCAACGCGGTGAATTCTGATGGCTGGTACTATAAGACAAGCTTGATTGGAGGGTAGGACGTCCAGATATGCATCATATATAAGACCATATTAGTTTTGTTATTAGTATCTCTGCAATACAGTATTTGAGGATACTGGGGAGCACAGTATTAGGGGTAAGCAGCAGAATGGGGAGTTTATGTTGAGAAAAAGGAGAGGAAGATGGAAAAGTCAGGAACCTAAGGGGTGTGTGCAGTAAACTCTACAAAGAGATGAGTTGTAGCTGGAAGAAGTTGTCATGGTGGTCTAGATCAAATGGAGAAGATGAGAAAAGAGAAAGCGTACAATTGGAGAAAATGTTGCTTGTCAGCAACTGGATGTAACAGTTGTGTATTTTGGTTGTGACTTCATCGGATCAGTGCTGTACTCTCCTATATTTCCTGTAACACTGAATTTCATTTGAAAAGTAATATCCATTCAGGGTCAGTGTCTTTTAGGACTTTGATTATGCCCAAATACCATAATCCTCATAGTCCTGTCACAGCTCGGCAGCAAATACTGTAGGTTTCAAGACACTCCCCAATTTCTACAGTAGATCTTTACTTGTCTATGGATGCATACCTCTACTTGTAAAGGTTCTGCAACGTATGGCTACTAGAGGAATGTGCTCTGTAATCTAGGTATCCTGTATGTTTTTCATTTGTGCCCAGCATGTTTGTGTACATCCGTGTAGCCCTAGAACTGCTGCACAGTATCAATAACCTCTGAATACAAGGCTGTTCTACAATTCTGAGTCATGATACAGAATCTATACTGTGCAAGGGATATAAATGCATGCAGGGAGCAGAGTTTAGTGGAGTAATCTGATAAGAGCTAGCTATGACTTTAGTACTAAGTGCCACATGTCTGTTTCAACATTTACCATCTGCCTAGCCTAGACGTTCTCTTGTGTGCACTTACAAGGTGTAGATATTGAATCCACCCTAAAGATCAATATAGGAGTAGGAAAATGAAAGCTTTCCTTTTGGCACTTGCATTAGGATCTAGAGCCACAAAAGGCAATCCTTATGACATAATTAATGTTTCTATGGTGATTTTAAAACCACATTGTAGGTTTACATAGAAAAAAATAACTGATTTAAATGCGCCATTGTTTTCTAATAAAAAAAAAAACATGGTATCCATATATATATTTTTTTGAACTGTTCAGGTAAACTAACAAGCATATAAATAGATCTTCTAGTTGAAGTATACTTTTTTTCTGTAAAAACAATTTCTGCAGTTAGGGCATATTTTCGGGGTAGGGCCTATATTTCAAGCACCCCCCCCCCCCTGAAAATCCTTGCATGTGGTGTTCAAATCCAGTCGTGTGAGAGCGGCCTTAGATACAAAAAATCTGTATAGCTCTGCACAGAAAATCAGCAACAAAATACAGTCCAGTGATTGTGGATATGGACATAATCAGCAGTGGACTGTTAGTGCTCTGCAGATTGCAAAGAGGTTGTAAGGCTGATGCATATCAGTGTTACATATCCTAGTGGTACGGTATTTTCAACTAAATATTGCTTATCAGTTTTTTAGTTTGATGTGTGTTTCTCTGTTACTGACTTGCCGCCTCTGATATATTGTGCGGATTGTTTGGATTAGTCCTCACAAATCATTTCAGTTGGTGTAAATGAAGATCTGATTCCCCCACACATCCTACAGAGTCTAGACCCAGCGTCTGTTCTCTGGAACACAAGAGCAGGAGCATTATTCTGATCCCGAACGTCTCTAGGACTGTGCAGTCCATATAGCAGAAGAGCAATCCATTTGCTTGGGTGATGTGAGTGTATGAAGTAAATATTTCAAAAGCTCTTGCCCAATCTTTCCTTTCCTCATAATAAATACATGTTGTTTGAGGGCTATATAGTTTAAACGAAGAGTCTTTCTACCACATATTTCCTGCCATATAGAGTTGAGCATGTTGGTAGATTGTGGGATTGTAATACAAATTAACCCACACAGTTAAAGCATTTAGTAGGTAATAAGGGACTGAAGTCTATAGCCCTGCATGCACTATTTTATATTTGACCAGTGCAATGAAATTCCTCTTTGTCTTGGCAAGTAGATTGGAGCATAAAATGAGGGGAAATAGTTTTAAAGGGGTATTATCTTATTCTGAAAATTGGGTAGGGTTTGTAAGGCAGGAAGGGGGGGCATGGTCGATCAGACTGCCAAATTTACGTATAATTTAGAGCTTATTCACACGGGCGTCGGCAGTTTTACGTTCGCCCGCCGGCAACTTAAAAACGTGTGAACGGGCGCACAAATCTAATCTTTGTGCGCCTGTTCAGACGGCCCTGTCCCGGCGCATATATGCTGAGGTCGCAATGCTGTTTGGCGGGGGGGGGGAGACAGTGTAGCTTTGCTAAACTGTCTCTCCCCTTCCCTCCCTCTCACCGTCTCTTGGCAAGGGGAGGAGGCGGGACAGGGCTGGAGCTAGTGTGCTAAGCTCCTGTCCCCTCTCCGTCCCTTGTTACAGCCAGCAATGGGAGAAGGTGGGAGCATAGCAACTAGCTCTGCCCCCCGTTCCACCCCCTCACATCAATCAGCTGGCAAGGGGTGGAGACGAGGAGGGAAGGGGGTAGGAGTTTAGCAGTCACGCTGCTAAACTCCCTCCCAACTCCCTTCTCCGGCAGCTGTCATAGTCTCCCATAGGAGTATATGCAGCCACAGGCAGCGTAAAAGCATCCGGCGGAAATGCACTATTTTGGCCAGCCAGGCGCTTTTACACCGCGAAAATACACCAATGTGAACTGATGCATTGTAAACCAATGCATCAGAGGGGCAGCGTATATCGTCCGGGTGTGTGAATCGCTCGTGTGAATCCAGCCTTACGATAGAAACTGGTATAAACTATGCGAGAAATCTACACCAACTCGGACCTAGCATAAATTACAGTCTAGGTGCACAGAGGTTCATTGTGTGATGAGGGACATTATCCTATGACCAGCATTGAAAATACCAGTCTTAAAGGGGTTGTCTCGCGAAAGCAACTGGGGTTATACACTTCTGTATGGCCATATTAATGCACTTTGTAATATACATCGTGCATTAAATATGAGCCATACAGAAGGTATTCACTTACCTGCTCCGTTGCTAGCATCCCCGTCGCCATGGCTCCGTCTAATTTCGGTGTCTTCTTGCTTTTTTAGACACGCTTGCGCAGATGGGTCTCCCTTCGGCTCGGAAGCAGCAGCGTTTTGGCTCCGCCCCCTTGTACGCATCATCGCGTAGCTCCGCCCCCATCACATGTGCCGATTCCAGCCAATCAGGACGCTGGAATCGGCACATGTGACGGGGGCGGAGCTACGCGATGATGCATACAAGGGGCGGAGCCATAACGCCGCTGCTTCCGAGCCGAAGGGAGAAGACCCATCTGCGCAAGCGCGTCTAAAAAAGCAAGAAGACACCGAAACATACTTGTTTTCCTTCAACAGATAGACTTCATTAGGTGCTATTCACATCCCTTTTTAATGCGCAAAAATAGCAACTCGCCATCTCTGGGGTAAAATGAAGAAACACTGCAGGACTGTGGATTTCGGATCAAACTGACCCAATCAACTTTTATTCACTTGTCTCTTCACAGCAGAACAAGTCACAGCACATCAACATGATAGCACAAGGACAAATTTAAACCCCTGGCAGTCTTGTCACTAGCTAAAGATAATGTTGTCCCTCATTGAACCAGAAGCAAAGTGTACTGCCTACACCCCCAAAAAACACTCTTTACAAGCTCCTATTGACCCCTCTAATTTGGCTGCTAATTAACTCATTAACAGCTCAGAACTCAGGTAAAACCCTTTTCCTGCTGGACATGCTTATATAGTACAGTGGTCACTTTGTACATAGCCTCAAAAAGTGTGCAATTTTAAGTATACCTGTACATTTTTTTTTTAGTGTATACGTTAAATATGAGCCTTTCAAAACAAAAAACATACAGTTTTCTATACCACCAACCCCCCCCACACACACACACACACACACACACAAATGTAAGGAAGGTCAAATGCAGTGAAAAGCATGTATATTTGAACTATTTTTTTGTACCATTTATAGTCTGAGTATGTCAAGCAACATATTTTAATCCTTTGCAATCCAATTTTGGATTTAGGGTTTCCTAGGGGGTTCTCTCTTTCTGCTATTCTACAATGGCGCCATCTACTGGCTATAGCCAGTACTGCGATATGGGACATGCTGGAGAGGCCCCCGACAACAGAGCGGCCAGTAATATACAATAAGAATACCCTGCCGGACTTCTTCCGACATCGAAGCTGTACAGCCTTCAATCAGAATGTCTTCAGACGTTCGACAGTGGATTGGAAAGGGTTAACTATTTTTTGTATCACAATATATATGTTCAATGACTGGCTAAACCGTGGTTTGAACAGCTCCTTGTGTGTATTTTCCCAAGAATTTCTCTTGCATTTGTATTAATACAGTGTTGCATCATTTCTTTTAGATACTGGCATGGTTTGAGGAGGGAGAAGAAACAACAACTGCATTTGTGGAGCCTATAGTTATTATTTTGATTTTAATTGTCAATGCTTTTGTTGGAGTATGGCAGGTATGTGTTCATTGTCACAGAGCTCGAGCTATGATTTTGTTGACATTTTAAGCTGCTTCAAAAAAGCCAATTTTGAATGGATGGTTTTAAAGTGCTTTTACACGGGCCGATAATCGTTCAGATTTTTGCGACCCAGCAAAAATCTGAACGATTATCATTCAGTGTAAATAGTAGTAGAGGGATGCCCAAAATAATTCATTTTTCAAAATAGATTTTTTTTTGTGCCAAAGTAGAAAAGCCTAAAGAAAATATATAATTTTGCAAATTTTTCTAATCCTACCGACCCAGAGAAAAAAAATGTTGTTTTGTATATACCACATGGTGAACACTATATAAGGAAAAATGACACCCAGTCCTCCCCAAAAATTAATACCGTATATACTGGCGTATAAGACGACTTTTGAACCCCGAAAAATCTGCTCTGAAGTCGGGGGTCGTCTTATACGCCGGTAATACAAAAAAAGAAAGTGTCAAAAAAAAAAATCACTACTCACCTCCCCCGGCGTTCTGCGGCGCTGCTGCAGGCTGTCGCTCCCTCCTGGTCCCCGGCAGAGCATTGCTTTCTGGACGCAGGGCTTGAAATCCCCGCCTCCAAAAAGCTAATACTGTGATTAGCTAACACACGCCGTCAGCCAATCACAGCCATTCAATGACATCATTGAATGGCTGTGATTGGCTGAAGGCACGTGTGTTTTCTGGAAGCGGGGATTTCAAGCCCTGCGTCCAGAAAGCAATGCTCTGCCGGGGACCAGGAGGGAGCGACATCCTGCAGCAGCGCCGCAGAACGCCGGGGGAGGTGAGTAATGATTTTTTTTTTTTGCTCCGCTGTATTCCCGGCGTATAAGGTGACAGTTGGGGGGTCGTCTTATACGCCCCGTCGCCTTATACGCCAGAATATACGGTAAGTTGTACAATAATATGCACCCCAAATGGTACCAATAAAACTACTGCTTGTTATGGAACGAACAAACACTCCTATGGCTTTGTAGGTAGAAAAACATTTAAAAAATAAACAAATAGCTGCATCGTTAAGTACCAAATCTACGTGACGAGAACACAGTCATTTTCCGGAAGGTTTCTCTTCCATCAATCAAGCAAAGGTGTTCAAACACTTCAAGAATTGATACAGAAAATATTTTTGGAATGTGCAGAAATTTTAATTACACAGTGATTACTTAATTTTTTCTTACAAAAACGGTGAAACCTTTTTAAAGGACGTTTCCGACATAAATCTTTTCTTTAAAACAAGGTCTCTGTGAGTAAAAATAATGAACCAGCTCAGATTCTTCTCTCCTGGCTTACTGCCGACAGCTTCAGGTCTCCTCTCTGGCATATTGTTTACAGGATGCTGCAGCCAATCATAAAGCTCAGCGGTTGATCGTGGAGTGCTGTCATTGGCTACAACAGCCTGTTCCTGTATACAGGCTGCAGCAGCCTATAAACAGTATGTCAGAAAAGAGACCAAGAACTGTCAGTGGGGGTTTATTATTTCTTACTCTTGGAGGACCTTATTTTAAAGAAAAGATTTACTAGGAAAATTGCTTTAAGAAAATAAAGTGAAAATGTAAGGCAAGCAAAAATACGTCCCTATAGATATTTACTATGAAGTACGGTAATTTATTTTACTGATTTACGTCCCCTTTAAACAGTCTTTCTGTAGTATGAATACAGTGATTCTGATTAGCTGGCACTTGTTTCATATAGAACTGCAATACTCACAAGACAAAAGCCAGAGCAATCCTATGATATAACTATTATGCTTATAATACAGAATGCTAGCACCTAATAATTCAGAATATTTGATATTCTGGCAATTCTTATGTTGTCCAGATGCCGTATAAAGGTCTTACTATCTTAGGAGCAGTAATCGTACTGAGTTGTTTTATCTTCATTTACAACTGACTTTAGAAGCTGTTCAAGCTTTTGTTGGTTTTATTGTCCGGTAGGGAAAAAATTTACATCTGAAGGCCGAATGCCCATGGCCGGGTTAGATTCCAACTGCAAAATCTCGCAGCGGATACAGACCCAGTACCCATCCAGAGACACATACTCACCTGTCCAAGTGTCTCAGCCGGCACGCATGCGTAGTGCAGGGCGTGATGCGCCGGTGATTACGTGAATCCGCAGCGATTTCAAACTTGACATTTTGGATCAGACCTTTTTTATTGACTGGACTGCAAGCCATTTCCAGCACCAAATAGAGCATGCTGCGAATCGCAGTTGATTTCCGCTTGTGGGCATCTTTTAACATTGCATGCTATGGACGAACATTGCTGTGGAATTCGTAGCAGGTGTCTGGCCATGAATTCCGCAGTGAAAATCCGTCCGTGGGCATTGGGCCTTAGCCAGGTGTTCTTTTTAGAATATGTACAGTTATGCATCATTCCTAATTCATAATATTATTCACTGTTTGTGAAATGTGCGAAAAGTTGTCTTTGTTGCCAGTAAAGAAATGCATTCTATCTAATCCAATCTGAATAGACACTGGACATCTTTTCACTGTGCAGAGAAATGTTAGATTCTGCTAAACACTGGAGTTGGGGAAATTCTGGGTGGTTAATTGAACTCAGCCAGGGGGATCTCCATGACGAAATTCACTGGAAAGTTCTTGCTGGCATACCGCAGACATACAACATGCTGGCAGCTAAAAAGCCTAAATAGCTTTTTTAAACTTAATGCTGGAATGGGAAAAAGTACAAACTGACTTAGAAATATATCACATTCTCTTTTTAAAGTACTATCAGTACAGTAGAAAGTAGAAGCGCTTTAAAGGGGTCATCTGGGACTTTAGTATTGATGACCTATCCGCAGGACAGTTGATCGGCAGGTGTCCATTGCTCAGGATTCCTGCCAATTAGCTGATATCCTGAGGTTAGATCAGAAAACCCCTTTAATGTGCAGCGAAAACCCTTTGCTAAAACATCTATCACATAAAGTGGTCATGTAATTATAATGCATTTAGTGTCTGTAAAAAGTATTTCCTAAATTACTCACTGCTTTCCTGCCAAGAAAACCCGAGGACATTTTTGGAATTACTTACTGGCTTTCATCAATGGAAGGTTTTTTTTTTCCTGTCAGTTATTGAAAATTGTGAAAACCCTCACCACCCACAAACTCTATTTTAGCACTTTAGAAGACTGTCATGACTTTTCTGCTTCTGGTAGATTGTTGGAGCCTAATTCTACTGAAATATTGTACTTCTCTACACCTGTAACGGCTCTTCCACACTGGCGGTAGGTTTTATAGCGATGCCAGAGTGAGTGAAAATGCATGATTATGAAACCAATGATTTTTAATAGTTTCATTCTCCTTTGCGATGCGTTTACTCAAGCCTTGCTGTGATACAAAAACGTTGCAATACCGCCCATTGATTTCAATGGAGCCCCAGCCCCATTGAAATCAATGGGTGACATCACAGCTTTTTGGTATAACAGCAAAGCTTGAGTGAACACATCGCAAATGAGAATGAAACCATTGAAGATCATTGGTTTCATAATCATGTGTTTTCACTCACTCTCGCATTGCTAGGAAAACCCATCACCATTGGGTAAGAGCCATAAGTTTTAGAAAAGGAAATTAAAAAAGAAAACACATCAAGTTGTATTTAAATCATGATCCAACTATTGTAATGGTAAAAAAGTGCCCAATTTCAAGCCGAGTAATAAAGGGCGAGGGATCTGAATGCTTTAATTTGTATAATTTTCTCTGCCTACTGTTACACTGTAGCATTAACCAGGCCCTCTAGCAGTTTGCACCTGCTCTGAAAACTGGACATAATTTAAGGTCGAACACCATTCAAACCCCCAAAGTGATATATTAATGTCCTCGCACTGTAGCTGTCCTCATGTCTGCTTGTGACTTCAAGAGAACCTTGTTGCCTTGCTATCACTATTTCACTTTAGCTCTGCAGGGTCAATGAGTGAAACATGGATGTTATTTGACCTTGTAGAGCTGCCATTTAGCAAATCAGAAAATCTCCAGTGACTGTGGTACTTCTCCAGTTTCACAGGTAGGCATAGGAACAGCTGCTAACTCCTCATATCTCAGCTTCAATAGCCAAAGTCAGAATCTGAGATACTGTTGTCAACTGCAGTCACCCCTGAATTTTCAATTTTTGATGAAAACCTAGCTAAAAAACATACTATAAGCAAGTGATTGTGGGTTTTCTAACTTTATTTACATTCCACTGGAAAAAAAATAAGTCTCATTTTTCTTTAGATCTTGCTGTGTATTTTTCTGCAGCATCATATCCTGCCTTAGTCCTCCTGTCCACGATTTACCGCCGGCGAATCACGCCGGCCGACGCTTTCCATAGCATTGCTATTGAAAGCGCCGGAACCTGTCGACGATCGCTGAATCAGTGTGATTCTCCGCTCGCGGCGGGCAATTCGGAGCATGCTGCGAATTGCCCCGATTCTCCGCTGCCAGCCTATCTATCAGATAGGGCTGACTGGCGTAGATTCAGCGGCGGCTCCTCCAGGGACTTTGCATCGCCCGTGGATAGGGGGCCTTAGGCTTTCTAAGGCCACTTTCACACAGCCGAGAATCTCAGGCAAATAAGAACCCTATTCTTTTGAATGGAGTCATAAACATAAGTGATCTTTTCCCGCATCGCGACATGACCTGTCTCTTAACATTTCACGGAACGCATCGCCCATTGATTTCCATGGGACCTTTAATGCATTGGATTGCTCTCGCATGCCATGCCGTATGAATGTCAGCTATATCAACGCTAAATAAAAGTTCATATAATCTGCCCAACCTTCCATCCATTGTATAAATGGTAGAAGATTCAGGATTATCTTCATCCACAGTGGATAACTTCTATAAAATATTTTTTATATCCCATATTTCACATTCAGGAAAGAAATGCAGAAAGTGCAATTGAAGCTCTGAAGGAATATGAACCAGAGATGGGCAAAGTAATCCGTGCGGACCGGAATGGAGTGCAGCGTATCAGAGCAAGAGAAATTGTTCCTGGAGACATTGTAGAGGTGGCAGGTACTGTTCCTATTTATATAACGCTACTGTCATACATCCAAACGTTCAAATACAATAAGCTACTGTTTATTTGACATTTTATAGGTGAGTAACTTCTGCTAGAACAAAAAAAATGACTTACTGCAGTTTGACACTATACAGTAAGAAAATACTACATTGTTATATTCATTAGTATGAGAGTGAATTCTTCATTTTGCATATATCCTTGGGATATCATTAAATGGTTACCTTACTTTCAACAAACCTTGCACAAATCTATAGTATAGGTGAATATAAGGAGCCATGTACAATATTATAGAAGAGAAAATGCCTCCCTATCCACTCATCAGGCTCTTGTCTATGGATGGGGGGGGGGGGGGGGGATCCAAGTGAGAGAGAAGCAGAGAAACACAGTGCTGCAGGAGATAAGTGTTTTTCTTCCTCATAGCTACTGCATTCACACCTGCACTGCTCATTACTGCTGTATAATGTTTCTCATGCTACTGCTCCTCTGTCTCAATGTGTGCAGTGTATGGGAGACATCATAGCAGCTGGTCTCCTCCACTAGTTCAGAGAGAACTGAAAGTTAGAGGGAGAACGTGGAAAGAGGTAAATACTTAAAATATGACATCTACTAGTCATATAATGGCCAAATATAGTGCTACTTCTCATGTACACACACAACAGCTTATTTTAAAAAGTCATCTTAAAGTGCAGGTACACTTTAATTTAGTGTGGTTCTGCATAGATAATAGAATTATCACAATGCAGTAAGGAAGCAACCGCAAAGTGTCAAATAATAAGAAATTCTGCTCGGTTGCATTCTGCCTTCATCAGAACCTTTTCATCAAACGACTGATTCTGTCTCCATAGGCAGCAGTGCTCTCATTATTGAGCATTTACTGTGCTATAGAAAATACTGCTGAGCTGGATGCTCTTGCTTGTGGAAAGTTGCAGAATACTTTTCCAGAGATTTTTTTTTTCTTTTCCTTTAGGAAAACATGGTACTTTCCACATAGGATTTTGCCAGTAGCACCCCTAAGGGTGATCTGACCACACAAATAGAAAGTGCACAATAAGAGCTTTGTTGGAAATGGAAAATGTTAGAAAGTCACTAAAATCCGTATGTGTAACAGAATCTCTAATCAATAGCATCTCATAGGAGATTTTGAACTACTATGTATTTAATGCAGCAGAGCACACCAATAGAAACAGTCAGAGATTCATTTTTACTATATAAACCAGCAGTCAAATGTTAAAATTCCATGCATATGTTGCAGTACATTATTTGTGACATGTCAAGTTTAACTTCACTTGCTGCTCCCCCTTCTCTGCCAATTAACATAGCGTACAAATCACATATGCAAGTATAGATAGTAAATTAATGTAACAATAACTTAACCCCTTAAAAACATTATACCGCGATTTGCAGTGGCAGTCCTAAGACCCCCGGCAGTCATGGCAGCCGAACAGCACCCCACAATCATATTGCGGGGAGCCATTCAGGACCCCCGAACATCGATTGAGGCATTTAAATGTTGCTGGCAGAATTGATGGATCAGAGCTTTTGCGGGAGGGTGTCAGCTGTAAGAAACAGCCTGCATCCACATAGTATGGAGGGGGATCAGCCCCCAAACCCCCCTTGCATCCACGGGAAAATTGCACGTTGGTGATCACGATATCAGGCTAATATCACACTTGCGAGTGCTATATCGGGCCGTGAAATTCAGCCCAAGGTAGAACCAGCTCTTTTGAGAAGAAACATGTCCAGGGCTGGTTCTATGGACACATCCACCCTCCGCGCCCATATCGATGCGCTACTGCTTACTGCAAAATGTGATTGTTCCCAGTGAGAGAAACCAAGTAATCTTGTAGATATGATACCTTTTAATGGCTAACAAAAATACATGATGTTAATGCAAGCTTTCAGACTTTTACTCTCAGACCTTCATAAAGGCATAAATCCGCTTACTGCACAAACCGCTAGCTGCTGTAGTGGAACACCGGTCAGCAATCAGATCAGCTCTGTAAAAGCCCTTTTATATGGAACAATCATTGTTAAAAAAATTGTTCAAACTAGCGAAAATGAACGATAATTGTTCAGATTAAATGCAGACAATGACCAAACGATGAGCGATAAATTGTTTCCTTTTCATTCATCCTTCATTTTACGCAGGCATAAGAATCATTGTTGGCTTGTTGGGTTTTTAATACAGTTCGTTCAGTCGTTCTCATTCACTGGTACAGTGAATGTGAAAGACTGAAGGATTTGTGAGCGAACGATTTATCTGCCAAATGTAAGGTATATTGTATCTGTAGCCTTTTAAATAAATGTAAAGGTAGTTGAAGCTGTCTATTTTATTTGTAGTTGGTGACAAAGTACCTGCTGATATTCGTATCATTGAAATCCGATCTACAACTCTGCGTGTTGATCAGTCTATTCTGACAGGTAAGAACTATTCCCATTATTACTTTATTGCTATAAGACTAGATGAGCGTAGAAAGATTTTCAATGTATTCTACATGGCACAGACGGACAACTATAATACCTTAAAGGGGTTGTCCCGCGGCAGCAAGTGGGGTTATACACTTCTGTATGGCCGTATTAATGCACTTTGTAATGTACATCGTGCATTAAATATGAGCCATACAGATGTTATTCACTTACCTGCTCCGATGCTGGCGTCCCCGTCTCCATGGCGCCGACTAAAGCTGCCTTCTCCTTCCATTAGACGCGCTTGCGCTGTCCGGTCTTCTGCTCTGTTGAATGGGGCCGCTCCGGCGTGCTGACGCCGGAGAGCTGGTCTGCGCATGCGCAGAAGACATGTGCGGCGCGAGCACGCCGGAGCGGCTCCATTCAACAGAGCAAAAGACCGGACAGCGCAAGCGCGTCTAATGGAAGGAGAAGGCAGCTTTAGTCGGCGCCATGGAGACTGGGACGCCAGCACCGGAGGAGGTAAGTGTATAACTTCTGTATGGCTCATATTTAATGCACGATGTATATTACAAAGTCCATTAATATGGCCATACAGAAGTGTATAACCCCACTTGATTTCACGGGACAACCCCTTTAACTTATGCTTGTCATCATCTGAGAAAGGACATCAGGGAGGAACTAAAAACACACATTTTTGGGGCTTTATGTCTCACCCATTTATATAGAACATAGCCCCAATATATGGCATCTGAGTCGCAAATAGTACATACAGTATGGCCCTCTTCAGCACACTTGAAAATGAATACAGTCAACACACCAGACCCCTAAGTACATGCAGACCCCAGAGTAGGCTCCTTTCCATAACTTTAATAAATAAATACAAATCCTCCTAGATTCTCTAACCCAGACCAGATACTGTAAAAGACCCCTTAAATAAATATGGACCCTGATCCACAACACCTAAAACAGATGCCAGACCAGACCTCTTAAAAAAAATGTAAATAAATACAGACCCCAGAGCAGACTTTCAGAAAAATTCAGATCAAGACCCCCTAAAAAATACACAGACGAGACTAGACCTCCATTTATAGACTCCAAATGATACCCTCCTCATTTATAGATCTTTCCTGTTTTATAGATCTCCCTCACCTGCCAGATCAAACCTCAAAAATTAGACTAGACCTTCAGCTACTCACCTCTCCTTGTTGTTGCACTTCCTTCTGCTCCCTGTGTCATGACAGGATGATGTCTGTAGTGGCAACTGGGAGCAGAGCAAGTTGGCAAGAATGCCATACATTTTGCACATTGCGTGTAGAGCCACTATTTTGTCAGTTCCATAGAAGCTGAAGAAGCTTTCTATTCTACAGACTGCAAGCAACATCCCTAGATCTCTGTGAATATAGTGTGGAGGAGAGGGGAGTAGGTTAGAGATGAGCGAGCATACTCGCTAAGGGCAATTACTCGAGCGAGCATTGTCCTTAGCGAGTACCTGCCCACTCGGAAGAAAAGATTCGGGTGTCGGCGCGGGTGAGCCGTGAGTTGCGGGAGTGAGCAAGAGGGAGAGAGAGATCTCCCCTCCGTTCCCCGCCGCTCCCCGCCCCCCGCCGGCAGACGAACCTTTTCTTCTGAGCGGGCAAGTACTCGCTAAGGACAATGCTCGCTCGAGTAATTGTCCTTAGCGAGTATGCTCGCTCATCTCTAGAGTAGGTTTATGTTGTAGGAAATTCTGAAGACATGGAGTTTCCCAATGTAAAAATTAGTTTTTTTAAACTTCATTTAGAATTACCGTTGCGTCATTTGCTAAAGTCAACATTTTGTTTAGGTTGCTGCCTAACAATAAAGCAAGTATGTAAATCCGATTGTGTGTAGATCCTGCTTTGTCACTGTCATAACAGGTTTTTTTTTTAAATTTTTATGAGAATACAAAGTATCTTTGGAAATTTGTTTCCCCTTTCATGTATTAGGAAAAAAACTTACAAATAGTTCATCAGTGATCATTAATCAATTTAATATCTTCTAGACACCGAATACCAATAAAACAGTTTAAGCATAACCTCTTCTAGACTGAGACATTAACCCCTTAACGACCACCCATACGTCTTTTGACGGCAGGCATTTATGGGCTTTATTCTACAGCACCCTCACTCTTTCTCAATCTGCACAGCGTATGCTATGATAAAAAAAAAAATCTGTGTAGGGCTTATTATCGGGGTAGGTCTTATTTTTGGGGAAACTCGATATTAAAAAGTACAACTCCTCCTGGAATAAAAAACCTCACATAACATCATTGACAAAAAAAAATTATCAGGGGTCTTTGAATGCATTGATAAACAAAAGATACATTTATTTTACAGTGTGCAAAAGCTGCAAAATAAAAACCTATATAAATTTGGTATTGGTGTAATCGTACTTGTCTTAACATATCATTTATTCTGCACGCTGTTAATAATAAAAAAAAATGCCACAATTGCGGATTTTGTTACTCTTGCCTCTAGAAAAGAAATGGAATAAAAAGCAACCAAAATGTTATATATTCCTGAAAATTGGATAAATGAGGGCTAAAGTTCATCCTGCAAGAAAACAACCCTTTATAGAGCTCCTTCGATGGAAAGCTAAAATACTACGGCTCTTGGAATGCCGTGACACGAAAGCAAATCTTAAAAAATATATATGTGTAAAAAAATAGCAAAACACAAAAAAAGTTATAAAATTGGTATCGCCGGAATCGTGCTGACTCCAAGAATAATGTTATGACATTATTTATTTTGTACACTGAACGCTGTAAAAATGAAGTCCAAAAAACAAATTACAGAATTGCACTAAATGTACCCATAAATGATGCCACTAGACAATGCAACTTGCACAGTAAAAAAACAAGCCCTCATACGGCTATGTCAACAAAAAAAATTAAAAGGTTATGGCTCCTGGAATGCGAACATGAAAAACTGAAAAAATTAGTTGGTCATTAAGGCGCAAACAGGCTTGGTCACTAGGGGGTTAAGGTTTGAAGTTATTATATGTTTTAAATATCATTTTCACCTATCGTAACAGTTTTAGAAAGTGTCTGGAAAAAGGGGCATGGATAAGTGGAATTGGTAAAGGTGTTTTCTGGGGCTCCAGTAGTGGTGATCCATACTTAGGTCATCAATATCTGATCAATTAGAGGTCTGCCACGCGGCATCCCCACCGATCAGCTATTTGGATGAGCACTAGCCCTGGGGGAGATGCTGTTTCTGCGCACTTATCCCCTCTATGTTTTTCAATTCAGTGGACAACATAATTCATCGAGTAAGGCAGCCTGCACACGACAGAGCCAGATTCCGCATGCGGGAGCCCGCAGCAGAATCTGACCCTGACAGCAGCAGCGTCCATCCGTGCGTACTTGTAGTTTCTCTTCTTCATCTGTACTGCAGATGGTCCGAACAGCTCACCATCAGGCATGCGTAGTATAATAATTTTTTTCTTAGCTCCTGCTTTTTCCGTGTCATCGCCTAGCACGGAATCCACACAAAAATAGAGCATGCTGCGATTTTTTTTTTTCCTCTGCGAATGGAAAATGCAATTTGGTTTCCTCTCGTGTGCAGGAAGAATCGATTTCCCATGGCATGCTATAGATTCTATTTGCTGCAGATCCATGGATTCCGCAGCAATATATCTGCTTGTGTGCAGGTGGCCTTAAAGGGGTTGTCCCGCGCCGAAACGGGTTTTTTTTTTTTCAAACTTAGATTATTCATTCACTAGAGGCAGTGGGGCCTTTCGTTTTCAAAAAAGGGAAAAAATTATATTTGGCCTGCAGTCTTGCACCAATTTATTTCCTGCCTGTGAAATCAAATCACTGGTAATACAGCATGCTGAGGGGTAGGGGTAGGCCTAGAGGACGTGGACGCGGCCGAGGACGCGGAGGGCCAAGTCAGGGTGTGGGCACAGGCCGAGCTCCTGATCCAGGTGTGTCGCAGCCGACTGCTGCGCGATTAGGAGAGAGGCACGTTTCTGGCGTCCCCACATTCATCGCCCAATTAATGGGTCCACGCGGGAGACGGTTATTAGAAAATGAGCAGTGTGAGCAGGTCCTGTCCTGGATGGCAGAAAGTGCTTCGAGCAACCTATCGTCAACACGCAGTTCTGCGCCGTCCACTGCTGCAAATCCGAATCCTCTGTCTGCTGCTCCTCCTTCCTCCCAGCCTCCTCACTCCACTACAATGACACCTGCTCAGGAGCGGGAACACTCCCAGGAACTGTTCTCGGGCCCCTGCTTAGATTGGGCAGCAGCGGTTCCTCTCCCACCAGAGGAGTTGATCGTCACTGATGCCCAACCATTCGAAAGTTCCCGGGGTCCGGGGGAAGAGGCTGGGGACTTCCGACAACTGTCTCAAGAACTTTCTGTGGGTGAGGAGGACGATGACGATCAGACACAGTTGTCTTGCAGTGAGGTAGTAGTAAGGGCAGTAAGTCCGAGGGAGCAACGCACAGAGGATTCGGAGGAAGAGCAGCAGGACGATGAGGTGACTGACCCCACCTGGTGTGCAACGCTTACTCAGGAGGACAGGTCTTCAGAGGGGGAGTCAAGGGCATCAGCAGGGCAGGTTGCAAGAGGCAGTGCGGTGGCCAGGGGTAGAGGCAGGGCCAGACCGAATAATCCACCAACTGTTTCCCAAAGCGCCCCCTCGCGCCATGCCACCCTGCAGAGGCCGAGGTGCTCTAAGGTCTGGCAGTTTTTCACAGAGACGCCTGACGACCGACGAACAGTGGTGTGCAACCTTTGTCGCGCAAAGCTCAGCCGGGGAGCCAACACCAACAGCCTCACCACCACCACCATGCGCAGACATATGATGGCCAAGCACCCCACAAGGTGGGACGAAGGCCGTTCAGCGCCTCCGGTTTGCACCCCTGCCTCTCCCCCTGTGCCCCAACCTGCCACTGAGATGCAACCCCCCTCTCAGGACACAGGCACTACCGCCTCATGGCCTGCACCCACACCCTCATCTCCGCTGTCCTCGGCCCCATCCAGCAGTGTAGTTCAGCGCACCGTCCAGCCGTCGCTTGCGCAACTGTTGGAGCGCAAGCGCAAGTACGCCGCCACGCACCCGCACGCTCAAACGTTAACCGTCCGCATAGCAAAATTCATCAGCCTTGAGATGCTGCTGTATAGGGTTGTGGAAACTGAGTCCTTCAAAAGTATCATGGAGGCGGCGGCCCCGCGCTACTCAGTTCCCAGTTGCCACTACTTTTCCCGATGTGCCGTCCCAGCCCTGCACGACCACGTCTCCCGCAACATTGTACGCGCCCTCACCAACACGGTTACTGCCACGGTCCACTTAACAACGGACACGTGGACAAGCACAGGCGGGCAGGGCCACTACATCTCCCTGACGGCACATTGGGTGAATTTAGTGGAGGCTGGGACAGAGTCAGAGCCTGGGACCGCTCACGTCCTACCCACCCCCAGAATTGCGGGCCCCAGCTCGGTGGTGGTATCTGCGGAGGTGTATGCTTCCTCCACTAAAGCACCCTCCTCCTCCTCCTCTGTCTCGCAATCAAGATGTGTTAGCAGCAGCATGTCGCCAGCAGTCGGTGTCGCGCGGTGTGGCAGCACAGCGGTGGGCAAGCGTCAGCAGGCCGTGCTGAAATTACTCAGCTTAGGCGATAAGAGGCACACGGCCCACAAACTGCTGCAGGGTCTGACACACCAGACCGACCGCTGGCTTGGGCCGCTGAGCCTCCAAGCGGGCATGGTCGTGTGTGACAACGGCCGTAACCTGGTGGCGGCTCTGCAGCTCGGCAGCCTCACGCACGTGCCATGCCTGGCCCACGTCTTTAATTTGGTGGTTCAGCGCTTTCTGAAAAGCTACCCACGCTTGTCAGACCTGCTCGTAAAGGCGCGCCGGCTCTGCGCACATTTCCGCAAGTCCCACACGGACGCTGCCACCCTGCGCACCCTGCAACATCACTTTAAGCTGCCAGTGCACCGACTGCTGTGCGACGTGCCCACACGGTGGAACTCTACGCTCCACATGTTGGCCAGGCTCTATGAACAGCGTAGAGCTATAGTCGAATACCAACTCCAACATGGGCGGCGCAGTGGGAGTCAGCCTCCTCAATTCCTTTCAGAAGAGTGGGCCTGGTTGGCAGACATCTGCCATGTCCTTGGTAATTTTGAGGAGTCTACCCAGGTGGTGAGCGGCGATGCTACAATCATTAGCGTCACCATTCCTCTGCTATGCATCTTGAGAAATTCCCTGCAAACCATAAAGGCAGCTGCTTTGCGCTCGGAAACGGGGGCGGTGGAAGACAGTATGCCGCTGGATAGTCAGGGCACCCTCCTGTCTATTTCTCAGCGCGTACAGGAGGAGGAGGAGGAGCATGAGGAGGATGAGGAGGAGGGGGAAGAGACAGCTTGGCCCGCTGCTGACGGTACACCGGCTGATTGCCTGTCATCCTTTCAGCGTGTATGGCCTGAGGAGGAGGAGGAGGATCCTGAAAGTGATCTTCCTAGTGAAGACAGCCATGTGTTGCGTACTGGTACCCTGGCACACATGGCTGACTTCATGTTAGGATGCCTTTCTCGTGACCCACGCGTTGCACGCATTCTGGCCACGACGGATTACTGGGTGTACACACTGCTCGACCCACGCTATAAGGAGAACCTGCCCACTCTCATTCCCGAAGAGGAAAGGGGTTCGAGAGTGTTGCTATACCACAGGACCCTTGCGGACAAGCTGATGGTAAAATTCCCAGCCGACAGCGCTAGTGGCAGAAGGCGCAGTACCGAGGGCAAGGTAGCAGGGGAGGTGCAGAGATCGAGCAGCATGTACATCCCAGGCAGTGCAACAGTCTTTAAGGGCCTGGCCAGCTTTATGGCTCCCCAGCAAGACTGTGTCACCGCTCCCCAGTCAAGGCTGAGTCGGCGGGAGCACTGTAAAAGGATGGTCAGGGAGTACGTAGCCGATCGCACGACCATCCTCGGTGACGCCTCTGCCCCCTACAACTACTGGGTGTCGAAGCTGGACACGTGGCCTGAACTAGCGCTGTATGCCCTGGAGGTGCTTGCTTGTCCTGCGGCTAGCGTCTTGTCGGAGAGGGTGTTTAGTGCGGCTGGGGGAATCATTACCGATAAGCGTAGCCGCTTGTCAACCGACAGTGCCGACAGGCTAACACTCATCAAGATGAACAAAGGCTGGATTTCGCCAGACTTCTGTTCTCCACCAGCGGACAGCAGCGATACGTAAGCAATACGTAGGCTGCACCCGCGGATGGAAGCTACGTTCTCTCTCACCATCCAAAACGGGGACATTTCTGCTTCATCAATCTGTGTCTAATATTCCTCCTCCTCCTCCTGCTCCTCCTCCTGAAACCTCACGTAATCACGCTGAACGGGCAATTTTTCTTAGGGCCACAAGGCTCACTCAAATAATTTTTCTGAACAATTTTTATAAGTTTCAATGCGCTTAAAAGCGTTGGAACTTTAACTTGAACCAATTTTTCGTAACACTGGGCTGCCTCCAGGCCTAGTTACCACTTAAGCCACATTAACCAAAGCGATTCACCTGCCATCTTGGTTGGGCATGGCCAATTTTTACTGAGGTACATTAGTACTGTTGGTACACCAATTTTTTGGGGCCCTCACCTACAGTGTAATCATAGCAATTTGTATGTTCTTCGCCTGCACTCATGGTACAGAAAGGTGTGTGGGGTTGGCCTACACTTTAGCTACATAAATGTAACTTGGGCCTTGGCTATACTAAGGCTACTGAAATGGAACTAAGACTGCGCTCCCACTATACTGCTGCTTCAGAATTGTTACTGGGGCCTGTCTTGAGTGCTACTATTGCTGACATGGAACGAAGACTGCGCTCCCGCTATACTGCTGCTTCAGAATTGTTACTGGGGCCTGTCTTGAGTGCTACTATTGCTGACATGGAACGAAGACTGCGCTCCCGCTATACTGCTGCTTTGGAATTGTTACTGGGGCCTGTCTTGAGTGCTACTATTGCTGACATGGAACGAAGACTGCGCTCCCGCTATACTGCTGCTTCGGAATTGTTACTGGGGCCTGTCTTGAGTGCTACTATTGCTGACATGGAACGAAGACTGCGCTCCTCCTATAATGCTGCTACTGATATGTTAGTGGGGCCTGTCCTAATGCTACGGCTGAAATGTTACGAATTCTGGGCTCTGCCTATACCGCTGCTAATGGTATGTCTCTGGGGTGTGGAAACAGAGGCTTCCCAAAGACATGATGGCGGCGAGGCCATTTCCCACCAACGCGGTTACTGTTAAGGTGCATATAACCACGGACACGTGGAGAGGACACGTAGTGCCTCAAAAACATCCCCCTCCTCCTCCAACAGGGAAAACATTCTTGGCAAATGCCTTTGCATTGGTTCGTCTGGTGGCAGTCCAAGAATTTCACCTTTACCGACACAACAAGAGAGCCCCCACACCATCCCCCCGCCACGGCCCACTTAATCCTGGCCGCATTCCGAAAACCAACAAAATACAACCGTGCTACTAGGTCCGCAGTCACCACCACATTACCACCAACGCGGTTACTGTTAAGGTACATATTACCAGTCTGACTGGGGCATGCAGACACCTTGACAGAATGAATAGTGTGTGGCACATAGGTTCCCCATTGCTATGCCCACGTGTGCAGCTCCTGATGGCGGTGGCACAGGATTATATTTCTCATTGCTTCTGTACAGCATTGTGGGCTATCGCCCCGCCCCTTTTAAAGAGGGTCGCTGCCTAGCCGTGACAACCCTCTGCAGTGTGTGCCTGCGGTTCCTCCTCATGGCAGACGCACTTCTAAATAGACATGAGGGTGGTGTGGCATGAGGGCAGCTGAAGGCTGCGCAGGGACACTTTGGTGTGCGCTGTGGGGGGGAGGGGGGGTGGTTGGTCAGCATGTAACCCAGGAGAAGTGGCAGAGGAGTGTCATCCAGGCAGTGATTGTGCTTTGTTGTAGCTAGTGTGGTGCTTAGCAAAGGTATGCCATGCTAATGAGGGCTTTTCAGAAGTAAAAGTTGTTGGGAGTGGGGGGGGGGGGGGGGCCCACTCTTGCCGGTATTGTGGCTTAATAGTGGGACCTGTGAACTTGAGATGCAGCCCAACATGTTGCCCCTCGCCTGCCCTATCCGTTTCTGTGTCATTCCCATCACTTTCTTGAATTGCCCAGATTTTCACACATGAAAACCTTAGCGAGCATCGGCGAAATACAAAAATGCTCTGGTCGCCCATTGACTTCAATGGGGTTCGTTATTCGAAACGAACCCTCGAACATCGCGGGAAGTTCGTTTCGAATAACGAACACCCGAACATTTTGGTGTTCGCTCATCTCTATTCAGGAACTTAGGAACCACTGTATTTCCGTGCGGTCCTGCTGCAGTCATTCCGTGAGATTTCCGCCCTGTGTGAACCCAACTTAAGGGGGATCTGGACAGAAAATTCCTACATGAGGAGGTGCCTTGTTGAATTGCAGCTCTTGGCAAATCTTAGGCCTTTTTCACACAGGTGACAGCAATATCACCACTACAAAATCGCTGCGATATCGCAGCTTTGTTCCCGCAATTTTGTAGCGTCAGTGATGCTTTTTCTTGTGAAAATCTTGCCTCTTGTCTCTGCTACCTGTGATTTTCTAGCACAATGAATTTGTGCAATTTTATCATGAGAAAGTTAATAGGAATTTCTAATGTTAAAAATCGCATCGCACAGCATGGACTTGCGATTTTCGTGCGATGCGATAAACAAGGAAGCAAGCCACTTTTTTTTTTTTTAGCCGCTCAACATCACATGAGTAAAAACATCGCAGATGGGAAGCAAACCATTGCAAATCATTGGTCTCCTAATCTGCTTTTTTACTGACTAATACAGCAAGCGAAAAATGCGCAAAAATTGTGTTGTTCTTTTATTTTTGTTTTTTCCCCGTCCATGTGAAACCACCTAAGTATGAGCTATCATGTACTGAGCATACACCACAAAGTCCTGGAAGGGGCACACTGAGCATGCTCAGAAAGGACAAACTGCCATTTGCTGGGCTGATTAGATAATCACACATTATGATTGGCTGTGTATGAGGGAAGCAAATGTATTATGATATGTGTGCCGTTTGGGAATGGTATGTGTGCCGTTTGGGAAAATCTCTGTAGTGTAGCCTCAAACCTATGTTTTTTTATCATGTCCCTAAGGTGTACTATAAGGCCGGCTGCACACGGGTGAATTTGCTTTGCGGAATCCGGATCGGATGTCCGCCTCTGGATTCCGCAGCAAATACCACCCATAGCATGCTATGGAAAAATGCTTTTCCCTGCACACGAGCGGAAATCAATTGCAATTTTCCGCTCGCGGAGTGAAAATTGTGGCATCCTCTTTTCTGTGTGGATTCCGCACGGACGGCTTCCATTGAAGTCAATGACATTGTAGAATGGTCAGGAATTCACTGTGCGGACCATCCGCAGTACAGGAAAAAAAGAAAAGACAGGTACGCGCGGACACCGGCCCAGGCACATGATCAGATTTCAATGCGGGCTCCCGCATGTGGAATCCAACCCAGTCATTTGCAGTCGGCCTAAGGGCTTGCATATGTTTCTACCAACCATAAGTTTCCAGGTCAGTTGTGTAGTTCTTCTACGTTTTGCCCTTCAGATGTGTATTTTTTCTTCTTCTTTTGAATCAGACATTATAACAGCTATTTTTTGTACATTAAATTCCATAGTTTTTTTGTTCTGAAGATTGTCTTTCAAATTTAGCAAAGGGTAATATGAGATACAGCTGCTTGTTTATTTCATATCAGAGTATGATCTAAATTGTTAGACATTTTGTACTGCTCTCATGGTCACTTTGCATTCTAGAGAGGAGGATAATAGCTGTATTAATAAAATATCATTGTACTTTCGACAGGAGAGTCCGTTTCAGTGATAAAACATACAGATCCAGTTCCAGACCCCAGAGCTGTCAATCAGGACAAAAAGAATATGCTTTTCTCCGTAAGTAAAATCCTCATTCTCTTGCTCGCTCTCTGTGTATCTCTCTGTCTCCCCTACTCCTCTGCACACACTTATAATGATGTAACTAGCACCAACATCCTCCTTCGGCCATAGGCACATGGCGTATTTTCGGACCGTGTACTCTCCATGTATTCCACAGACAGCATAAGGCCCCATTATAGGCTATGAAGCTATTCAGAAGCAAGATTTTTTTTACAAAAGACCGATGGTCCATGTAAAAAAAATTGTGGTATATCCTTTTCTCGAAGTGTCCATGTAGATTAAACATCGATAGGACCGTGTCCTATCCGGTTCAACTTCCACCCATTTTTCTTAGGCACAACACACATACGGCTGTATGTCTTTGGCCTTAGTACTATACAAAGAAATTACATTGAAGTTCATTCAACATCAAATTTGAGTGTGTTACATGCAGAGTAATGGCACATAATTACAGTAGGGTTATGGACCCTGCAATATCACAAGGTTATCAGCAGCACTTAAGAATAAAACCAGAAAGTCTTGTGGTCGGAGTATAAAGGGTATGCACACCGGGCTAAGGGACGGATCCAAGTCCCACAATGTGATAAGGAGCCAAAAAATAGAGGATGTCCGGCAGCAGAATAGTGAAACCGCAAATATTTTATTCCTCCATATACAAAAAGGTTTATCACACAATGGCAAAGGCAACGTTTCAGCTCCTATCCGGAGCTTTTCTCAAGCCTCAATGGCTGTGATAACCCCCAGGGTTATGGACCCTAACGCTGAATTCACCCTGGAGTATGTATCTCATTCCGGTTGTGTCTGTAAAAAACATCCATGTTTTTTTTCATCCCAGTACTGTTCCGTATATGTCTATTTTTTATTTTTATGTGATTGTTAGAGAAACCAAGTAATCTTGTAGATATGATACCTTTTAATGGCTAACAAAAATACATGATGTTATAGCGAGCTTTCGAACCTCTCAGGGTTCTTCCTTAGACTTAGATGGAATAGATCTGAAAAGGCAAGCATATGTATACACTCATACATATGCCTCTCCACATCTTTTTCTTAAGCCTGAGGAAGAACCCAGAGAGCTTTGAAAGCTTCCTATAACATCATGCATTTTTGTTAGCCATTAAAAGGTTTCATATCTACAAGATTACCTGGTTTCTCTTACTGGGAACAATCACATTTTGCTCCACTGGCTAACACCGTACCAAACCTTATTTAATTGTACTTCTACATGTCAATTCTTATTGTACAAGAGTTTTTAACATTAGAAAGTCCTACTGACGTGCTATAAAAAATTGTGCACTTTTATCACAAGCGGCTTCAATGCAAGATTATTCTCACAAAAGAGCAGCTATTTTGCTGTAAAATTGCAGGCCATAATTGGGCATTTAATTGCCATTCTATTCCATGGGAAGAAAGTTACACGCAAGCGTGTGAACCGGCTTTTTGATCATAAAAAAAGCCGAATGATCGGCTACACAGACGTACAAGCCTGCTTCTTGCCATCTCCTCCCTATATTCATTCGAATATATGTTCTGGACGGACGAACGTATTAACGCATATGTTTGTGTGAATTTCATGCATTCTTTGTGTCCGTGTGAAAAAACTGATTTGTGAATTGGCACATTGACTATTGTGGGTGCTTGTGCTGTCAGCCCAATCAGCTGTAGGGTTGGTCAACACACAGACTGAAAATACACTAGTGTGAATTAGCCCAAAGGCTTTGAAGCAGCGGCGTAACTATAGAGGGTGCAGGGGATGCGGTTGCACCCGGGCCCAGAAACCTTAGGGGGCCCATAAGGTCTCTTCTCTCTATATAGGGAACCCAGTACTATGAATAAAGCATTATAGTTGGGGGCCTTGTTACAGGTTTTGCATTGGGGCCCAGAAGCTTCAAGTTATGTCTCAGTGCAGCATGGTTTAGGTATGGGTACGGGTACAGATACAGATAGAGGGGGGGCCCAAGCTCACATTTTGCATCAGGGCCCCTGAGCCTTTAGTTACGCCCCTGCTTTGAAGTATGCATAGGTATTCAGTGTGCTGCTGTGCTTTCTCCTCTAGCAACAATGCTATGCAGCCAATTGGAGGCTCATGCAACAATAAAGGTATAATACTATACAGTAACAACTCAAAGAAACACTTGGCTGAGTAGGGAGTGCTGGCATCCTGCTTGATCCGCAACTGACCATAGAGCTTTCACCAATGGCCCTGACTAATTATATCCAGCCTTGTAGCTTATAGGGAGGGCAGTTTGGGCTCCTTATACCTGTCCTTGTTGATCTGTCGCAACCCGCCCATACTGTCAACAGTGGTTGATACCAAATTTTAAAATTTATATAGTGTGATTGTTTTGTAGGTATAGTAATATTAGTTATATTTTAGGCACCCATTTTAGGGTTTATTGCCTTTTGGCATAAAGTATAATATACTAACTCACTCTATCTATCTTCTATCTTCTATCTATCTATCTATCTATCTATCTCTATATGTGTGTGTATATATGTATGTATGAATGTGTGTGTATATATAAAAACTTTATTTACTTGTTTAAATATTTACTTGATTTGGCTGCACCAATTTTTGTGCTCTTTTAGGGAACCAATATTGCTGCTGGTAAAGCTGTCGGTGTAGTGATTGCAACTGGAGTGTTCACAGAGATTGGAAAGATCAGGAACCAGATGGTAGCAACTGAGCCAGAGAAAACTCCACTACAACAAAAGCTGGATGAATTTGGGCAACAGCTATCTAAAGTCATATCATTGGTCTGTGTGGCTGTTTGGGTCATCAACATCGGCCACTTTAATGACCCTGTTCATGGAGGCTCTTGGTTTCGTGGAGCTATATACTACTTTAAGATTGCTGTGGCCTTGGCTGTAGCTGCTATTCCTGAAGGCCTCCCCGCTGTAATTACTACCTGTCTCGCTCTGGGCACACGTAGAATGGCGAAGAAGAATGCTATTGTGAGGAGTCTTCCATCTGTTGAGACTCTTGGCTGCACATCGGTAATCTGCTCAGACAAGACTGGTACCTTGACCACCAATCAGATGTCTGTGTCCAAGGTAAGTGAGTCTTTGTGTCAGTGTTACAACAGACATTAACATCAATGCTTTCGGACGAGTACATCTTATACTATTTACACTTTCACAGTAAGGTGTGAGTTTTGTGCGTTCTGAGGCGCGCAAAATTTAGACAAAAATAGAACCCATTGTTTGTAATGGGTTTATTTACATGGGCAATTTTTCTCTTGCAGCGAGATGGAAAAATCGCAGCATGTCCTATTCCCATGTGATTCTCGCACAAGTGTGCAGTGTCCCGGACAGTACAGGAACCAAGTGTCCATGTTCTGTGCAAGCGCAAGTCGCTATCGGCCGTTTAAATATTAAAAATAACTTAAAGGGGTTATCCTATGAAAGCAAGTTATTCCCTGTAGGACAACAGGGCTCAACTTGTTGATCAGTGGCAGTCCAACTACTTGGACTTCCACCAATTCTGAGAACAAAGGTCCAATGCATCTAGGACCGACCGGAACGGCTCTATTCATTTTAGTGGGACTGCCAGAAATAGCTGAGTTCAAATTCTAGGCTCTCTCTGGCGGTCAGTAGCGACCACTGCTCAGTTCATACTTAGACGCACCACCCTTGTTCTTGGGATCAGTGGTGGTCTCTATAATTGAACCTTTATCCTGTGGATACGAATTAACTTGCTTTTGTGGGACAACCCCTTTAAGAGATGAATAGATTAAACCCTTAATCCAGTCATTTCTGTACATAGATGACTCAAAAACTGGATCTAGCTGCTTTTACTGCATTGGAGTCTCCTTGCCTTGCTGCATGAAATTTTGGTTCAGATGGCACAGACTGTTTCTTTCTTTGAAAGCTGCTGATGGACCATCCTGTTGATCATTTAACATCTTAATGACGTTTTTTCCTCCCGTCCTTCGAATGATACTTTTATTTATCCATCGACCCAGCTGTCTGAGGGCTTGTTATTTGCGTGGTGAATTGTATTTTTCAGTGGAACTATTTTAACAAACCATACAATGTACTGAAAATCTTTTAAAATTTTTTACATGGAATGAAAAAAAAAATTTGACATAGTTGGAGTGGGGATTTTTGTTTTTATGCCATACATACTGCAGAAAAAAAATTACATAACTGTGATCTATGGGTCAGCACGATTATGAAAATGCCAAATTTATATAGTTTTTTTTCTTTTGATATGTCTTTTAAAAAATAAATTCTTGGGGAAAAATTAAATTGTTTTTTGCCACTGTCTTCTGAAAGCCATAAGTTTTTTTTATTTCTCCATCTTGTTGGAGAGGGCTCATTTTTGTGGGGTGTCCTGTATTTTCTAGTGGTATCATTTTGGAGCCCATATGAGTTTTTGATCGCTTTTCATTACATTTTTTTTTTTTGAGACTGTGAGGGCTCAGTCACACGGGCGCATCCGGGGGCCGATGCGCCCATGTTCCTGCAGAATAAGACGGCCGCACTGCAGGTGTGGCTGACTCTACGCACCGCCGGAAGAAAAAACACATGACCGGCTCCATTGCCGGTCATGTGTTCTTTCTACCGGCAGTGCGGAGAGTCGTCCGCACCTACACCGCGCCCGTCTTTTTCGTCCAGTAACACGGGCGCATCAGCGGGATAAATAATGCATTAGGGCTCAGTCAGACAAGCGTTTTTTGCTGCGCATTTACTTGTGTGAGACGAACACAAAACGCATTGGCAAAAATTTACATGACTGAAGCAGGAATCATGGTTAAAAAATTGCACTTGGGTGCATTCAAAATTCGCACATAAAGTGCGGTGCTATCGCTATCCCCTACTGTGATTGTTACAGCTGCAGCAGGGGATACCATGGATTTCAAACCCCTTGATGCTGTCACATCCAGGGGTTTCACCTTGTGGTCAGTGGCGACGGCGGCAGGAGTAATGGTGACCCCCACAGTGGCCTAAGGAGTAATAGAAGCCCCAGTAGTAATAATTATCCCACATAAGCCCCAGTAGTAATAATAACCCCACAGTAGCCACAGTAATAATATTAACCCCACAGTGATAATATTAACTTCCTCAATAATATTAACACTACAGTAATAATATTAACCCTCTCAGTTATATTAAGCCCACAGTAATAATATTAACGTCCTCAATAATATTAACCCCCACAATATTAACCCCATCAGTAGCCCCAGCAATATTAGCCCCTTAACCCCGTTGCCCACTGATGTCAGTGAGTGATCCGGAACGTTTCATCCCTTGTCCTCTCCTGTGGAACCAAGGAGGAGAGGACTCAGGGGAGAAGGATCCTGGGTGCACGCTGACATCATACCGTAGTTTGCACCGGGATCAGCGTTGCAACGTGATTACCGGCGGGGAGCTGCGGCACCCCGCAGTAATCACTACAGTGGGGAGTAGCCGTCGGCACGTGTGCCATAGGTTTGGTACCACGCAGACCCTCGGTTGGACCCCCTGACTGTCGCTCGCGGAACCCTAAGGGCTCTACAGAGCACAGTTTGGGAAACGCTGGCCTAGATTATCACTCTTTTTCTCCTGGCATGCCTTTCCCCATAGTACATGCTGGTGCCATCTCTTCCTCAAGTATTTCCAAGAGTAGCATGGATGGCCTTATAACTCACCTTCTAGGTTCTCTTCTTAAGAGGAAACGATACCCTTCCCGACCCACGTCACAGGCCTCTCACTAGCTAAGCCAGAAACCTGCTGCACACTGATGAGGGGCAAACACCCCAAAACAGCTGTCTGTGTATGGATTCTGGATTAGTTTTAAATTCCTAGTCATTGTTATAAGACTTATATAAAGAGTCTGACATTGGTTTGCAGGAATTCTGCCTTCCGATGGGTGGCGCTACAGAGGTATTGTTCCATCTTCCTTATTTCCTCAAGTGACACACATGCACAGGTTTTGCATATGAATTATCAGACCAGGTCACCTTCTTCCATTGCTCTATGGTCCAGTTCTGATGCTCTCAAACCAATGTTTTAGGCAGTGGACAGGGGTCAACATGGGCACTCTGACCACCTACATGGTGAACTGTAATGTACTGTGTGTTCATACCTTTCTATACTAGCCAACGTTAACTTTTTTAGCAATTTTTGCTACAGAAGCTTCCTTGAGATCAGAACATACAGGCTAGGCATTGCTCCCCAAGTGTATCAGTGAACCTTGAGTTTCTATGACCCTGCCGCCAGATCGCCAATTGCCCTTCCTTGGATCATTTTGCTAGGTACTAACCACTACGTACCAGGAATATCCCACCAGACCTGCTGTTTTGGAGATGCTCTAAACCAATCATCTGCCCATCACAATTTGGCTCCTGTCAGTATTGCTCAGATACATATGCCTGCCCATTTTCCTGCTTCCTCAGCAAAAACTCACTGTTCATTTGCTGCCTAGCATATCCCAACCCTTGACAGGTGCAATTGTCATGAAATAATGTCCTAATGTTATGGCTGATTGGTATATATTGTAAAAGTTAAGTAGACTTTTTTGTCTCACATTTACTAAAAGAGTTTTTGCCAAAAGCATTTACATTTTCCCATAGTACAGCTGTGAGATAATACTGTTTACTGCTCAAACAACCAAGAGATATCTGTCTCTGGAGACCTCTGCCAATATATTCAGATTGCTAATTCAATTAAGATAGCTCCAGATAGGATATTTTTGGGTAGTGAGTGTTTTTTTTCTGAAATTTGCGTCATCGTCTCTATTGTTCCTTGGAGACATATGATTTTGTTTAGTATGTTATTAAAGTTGTGGTGTTCAGGGTTTTAGCCTTAAATGTAGTATCATTTAGTTCTGCAATATTTTGTTGGGTTAAGTTGCTTCTTGTGCATTCTTCTTCATTCGACTTTTGAAGGTTTTGTCCCTATATCTATAGTCAATGGACATAGTACATTCCATAGTATCCTTCTAAAATGTAATATCCAGTAGGTATCTTCAGTGTTGGGCCTAATAGCCACTCCGCAAAGAAATTAGTAACTGGCATCTTACTTTTTGGTTTGCTCTGTTTATGCAGCTATCTATGATAGTCACATTAGTTCATGAATAGAGTTGAACGAACGTACTCGTTTCGAGTAATTACTCGATCGAGCACTGCGATTTTCAAGTACTTCCGTACTCGGGTGAAAAGATTCGGGGGGCGCGGGGGGAGGCGTGGCGGAGCAGGGGGTAGCAGTGGGGAACGGGGGGAGCCCTCTCTCTCTCCCTCTACCCCCCACTCCCCGCTGCAACCCCCCACTCACCCACGGAGCCCCCCGAATCTTTTTGCCCGAGTACGGAAGTACTCGAAAATCGCGGCGCTTGGGCGAAAAAGGGGCGTGGCCGAGTAGGTTCGCTCATCTCTATTCATGAACTGAAAAAAATCCTGTAAAAAATGATAATGTGAACTTAGCTTTAGGGGATTCATGTACATGAGCAAATAAGAGATCTGCATGGAAATGTCTTCAGATGTGCTGACTATGTTAGCCTATAGGTTCATGTACACGACCATATCATTAGATTTATATACACAGTGTGTGGGAAAATGCAGCTTAATCCATTGGATTCTGTATGTAAGCCAAGCTTACCCCCATAAAAGTCAATAGAGACTTAAATATTCCGGTCCATATAACATCTCCGGTGAGAGTGGTGCATATATTTTTAAAGTGCATGTACTTCAAGATGCTTGAAAACTACAAGGAAGTAAGACTGAGCATGTGTGACCACCTTGGAACATTTTCTGAGTTGGACTTGATAGAAACAGTAGGTGCTATTCTAATGCCTTCCTCACACAGGCGTTGCGGTAAGCGCAGCAGTTTACTTTCGCTTTCGGACGCAGCAGTGCTGCAGCCAACGCCAGCTTTTAGAGCTCCTTGTCACTGACGAGGAACGCTAAATGCCCTAAAATAGAACAGACATGGCTCGAAAAGGAAACTTACATATATGTACAACTGAAGGGCAAAGCGTACAGTATCAGTATCTAAAATCGTTACACAACTGACCTAGGAACCAAAAATTATTTTAAATCCAAGCTTAAATGAAACATGTTGGTCATTTAAATCGCATTTTACCTTCGTTTTTGACCGCAGTGAATGTGCGTCTGACGCCGGCTTTTAGCATTTCTCTATTAACCCCTTCCCACCACAGGGTTTAAGTTTAAAAAAAATGAAATTTTTTCATTTTGCCTCCCAAAAAATGTAATAAAAGTGATCAAAAAAGCATCTTTTAAGTACCCTAAAATTGTATGCATACAAATTAGAGCTGGTCACTCAAAAAACAAGCCCTCACAGAGTTCCGTCCATGGAAAAATAAAAAAGTTATAGGACTTTGAATGCAGCGTTTTAGAAAAAAAAAATTTTTAAAAGGGGTTTTATTGTGGAAAATTGGACGAACCTAACAAATAAATAAAACTTTTGGTATTGTTGTAATTGTACCAACAAAATGTATTGGGTCATATATGCTGCATGATTAAGGCCTCATGTCCACGGGCAAAAGAAGAATTAAAATCCGCAGCGGATTTTAACTCTTCTCCTGCACGCGGATCCGCATCCCATAGGGATGCATTGACCACCCGTGGGTAGATAAATACCTGCGGATGGTCAATAAAAGTGATTTTTTTTTAAAAATGGAGCATGAAAAAATCTGGACCATGCTCCATTTTCGTGCGTGTCTCCCGCGGGGACGGCTCCCGCGGGCTTCTATTGAAGCGTATGGAAGCCGTCCGGATCCGCAGGAGACCTAAAATAGGAATTTACTCACCCGCTCCGGTTCTTCTCTTCGCCGATGCTCCATCTTCTCTCCGTTGCGGCCGGATCTTTTTTCTTCGGGCCGGCGCATGCGCGGGGCACGTCACTGACGTCATCCTGCGCATCCGCCGGGCCGAAGAAAACAGATCCGGCCGCGACGCAGAGAAGATGACGCCGCGGCGAAGGGAAGATCCGGAGCGGGCGAGAGGTAAGTTTATTCTTATTTTTATGCCTCATGTCCGCGGGGCAGGATGGACCCGCTACGGATTCTCCATGGAGAATCCGGAGCGGGCCTGATTTTCCCCATGGACATGAGGCCTAACACTGTAAAAAATGGCAGAATTGATGCATTTTCTCTCCCAGCAATCATAAAATAAAATTAATAAATGTTTTACAATTTAGTCTATGTACCGTACTTATAAATAGACCAATAAAAACTACAGTTCGCCACACAAAAAACAAGCCCTTATACAGCCGCGTCAACGGAAAAGTAAATAAGTTATGGCTCCCTTAAAAATTGATGCATCCTTATGCCCAAAGAAGGCCATGTGCTTACATTGTTTTTTAAATTGGTGGCCTATCATTATTGAATTGGTGTGGGCCTGACCGAACTTAAATGGGACAGCGCTGCAATAAAAGTCACAACTGTTACTAAAAGTATGGCACTGCATTGTGGAGCTATGTAAGCAGTGAAGAGGCCGCAGCCCTCCCCTGAGCTCTATCACCCATACAAACAGCTGATCGGCGGGGTTGCCGAGAGTCAGACTCCCAACCAATCTAATATTGGCGGTCTAACCTACAATTAGGCCATTTAATTTAGAGAAGAATAGATAACCCCTTTAATATGTATATTTCTCATTTGCTCCTTCTCTCTGCTTCTGTCCAATGTCTCCCACACTTTATTTTTCTCATGGATGCAATGATATGCCATGCGGCCAGTTCTGTAAACTAACCAGTGATATGTAGTACATTGTGCATGCAGCTCTTGCTAGGATACTGCGATGACATCGGTTCTACAATACTGTAAATGAGAAGAAATCTGTCTTGTTTAACAGAATGTAGGATTTCAATCCATTAACTATAGCTGCAGCTGCAATTCCTTAATGGACTTTAGAAGAAAAGTGACCTTTTGAGCCTCTGGGTTAAGCTTGGGTGTTAAAACCAAAGTAATCCTCGTTATAAATCATGTAAGCGACCTGAAAGCCAGGGTGATAATTATGAAATAGTTTCCATTTTCACTCTCATTATTCCATTCATCATTTGCTCTTAGAGGCTGAATAGGTTTTACAAGAAACTGCCAGAATCCAATTTTTATGGCAGTTTTAACTTGTGTCCTAAATATACAAAGTATGTTTTCTAAAGCTTATCATCAAATGAAAGCTGCAGATGTACCAGCTTGAGTTTTTTTCATTCCAAGCACATTATTCTGCAAGCTGCAAAATGTTTTTCCCGAGAAGTTAAGCTGTTGTATGCTATGCTAGAGACCTTACCAACCAATATCTGCCTGTTGACCTTTTTCATCTCCATATACTGTACGTTAATCACTGTAGGTACTGTATTGGCTTTCCAGGATTTTATTATTTTATATTGATGACCAACGGGATCACCGCTGTTTCCTGGGGCCACTGTCACTATCTTTAGTGCAGAAAGTGCATTTCTGCTTCCTATGCTGACCACAGTGACAGCACTCTCGGGAATCGCCTGATCGGCAGCGATCCGACAATCATCTATTGAGGCCTTGGGTACTCTTGCATCTTGTCTACACTGGAAGAATGGGTGGAGACATGGGTTAGCCAGCTTGACATACAAGGGACTGCCTGGTGACGCCCACAAGTGGTGATTGGCTGATGCATCCTGTCACTTTTCCCACTGGGCCTCCCAACCCCGCTCCTGACAGTGTCCCATATGCACTGGCATCTATCCTTGCGACCCCGTAGCTGACCTGACAGTGTCTCATCTCCACTGCCATTTTCCTGTTGCGACCCTGCAGCAGTGCGTGTCTCTGTCATCTGGCCTGCCTGCGAGCCGGCCCAGGCACTTGAACGGGTTGCCATGTCTCTGCTCACCTGCTCCCCAACGGGCTCTAATGGATCCGGCACCCTCCAATCTCTGCTCCCGGTAGCCCGCGAAGTGTGTGCTGACCTGCTCCCCGGCGGGCTCTAAACGATGGATGGATGGCTGGGCCGGGGGGCTGGCACAACACCTGGTCACTTCCTTTCACCGCTGCCAGCAGCAGGCTCTTGACGTGCAGCCGCTCACACTTCCCTGTCGGCCTCTGAACTCTGCTGGGCAATGCGCTGTAGCTGTGTCTGCCTCCGCAGTGTCGTCCTTGCTTTGCTGTCAGTCTGTTCCTGTCCAGACAGGCCGAAAGCATCACGGCGCACTTCCATCTGGGCTGCCTGCGGCAGACTGCTGACGGCCAGGCAGTCAGTCTCCCCATCGCCCTCCACAGTGTGCTGGGCGCTGTAAGTGTGTTAGTGGCCAGACAGCAATGCAGCCAATCGCCAGCTAGGGGCCTGACAGGGGCGTTCCATGCTGGTAAGGGCTGTCAAAGCCCTCACTTCCGGTGGAGACAAGATGCACCAGTACCAAGGCCCTGTTGGTCATCAATTGAAATAATAAGGGAGTCCGAGAATACCCCATTCCCCCGGACCCCGGGAACTTTCCAAAGGTTGGGTATCGGTCACGACAAACTCCTCCAGTGGAAGAGGATTCGGAACCATTGCTGCCCATTCTGGGCAAGGGCCCGAGAACAGTTCCTGGGAGTCTGCCTGCTCATCAGAATGTGTCATTGTAATGGAGTGAGGAGGCTGGGAGGAAGGAGGAGCAGCAGCCAGAGGATTCAGAGTTGCAGCAGTGGACGGCGCAGAATTCTGGGTGGTCGATAGATTGCTGGATGCACTTTCTGCCATCCACGACAGGACCTGCTCACACTGCTCATTTTCTAATAAGGGTCTACCGCGTGGACCCATTAATTGTGAGATGAATGTGGGGACGCCAGAAACGTGCCTCTCTCCTAATCCCGCAGCAATTGGCTGCGATACACCTGGATCAGGAGCTCGGCCTGTGCCCACACCCTGACTTGGGCCTCCGCGTCCTCGCCTGCGTCCACGTCCTCTAGGCCTACCCCTACCCCTCAGCATGCTGTATTACCAGTAGTGCAGAAACAGAATGCTGTAATTAAATGTGCCGCCTATTGGCCTGTGGTTGGAGGCTGACTTCCCTTACGGAACGCACAGCAGATCCAGGAAACAATTTTGCGCAAGCCTGCTGTAACGCTTAGCTGCGTATTAATTAGGACTGCTACCCCAGCAGATAGATACTGTAGGCAGCTTATAATATTATGTGTACTGTTTCCCTCTGGCGGGATGACAGCGCTGATGTAACAGAGACAGCAGATCCAGGAAACAATTTTGCGCCAGCCTGCTGTAACGCTTAGCTGCATATTAATTAGGACTACTACCCCCAGCAGACAGATACTGTAGGCAGCGTATAATATTATGTATACTGTTTCCCTCTGGCGGGATGACAGCGCTGATGTAACAGAGACAGCAGATCCAGGAAACAATTTTGCGCCAGCCTGCTGTAACGCTTAGCTGCGTAATAATTAGCACTACTACCCCCAGCAGATAGATACTGTAGGCAGCGTATAATATTATGTATACTGTTTCCCCCTGGCGGGATGACGGCGCTGATGTAACAGAGACAGCAGATCCAGGAAACAATTTTGCGCAAGCCTGCTGTAACGCTTAGCTGCGTATTAATTAAAGGGGTGGTCTCGCGAAACAAAGTGGGGTTATACACTTCCGTATGGCCATATTAATGCACTTTGTAATGTACATCGTGCATTAAATATGAGCCATACAGAAGTTATTCCACTTACCTGCTCCGTTGCTAGCGTCCTCGTCTCCATGGTTCCGTCTAAATTCGCCGGCAGCTTGCTTTTTTAGACGCGCTTGCGCAGTCCGGTCTTCTCCATTCAGCACGAGCCGCTTCAGTGTGCTCCCCGCTACAGCTCTTCTGCGCATGCGCAGACGAGCTGTCACTGCTCGGGAGCGCGCTGGAGCGGCCATTCTGTACCTTCCTCTGTTAGAGGAAGGTGCAGAGCTGCCGAGCTGTCCGGAGAAGTCGCTCAGCTGTCCCACCGTCCAGCTGTCCTGGTAAGTGATGGGTCGAGGGGGCTGCCGCTGCGCCGGGGGAACTAGCGCTAGGCCGGGGGGGGCTGTCGCTAGGCCGGGGGAACCAGCGCTGGGCCGGGGGGGGCTGTCGCTAGGCCGGGGGAACTAGCGCTGGGCCGGGGGGGGCTGTCGCTAGGCCGGGGGGGCTGCTGCTAGGCCGGGGGAACTAGCGCTGGGCCGGGGGGGGGGGGGGGGCTGTCGCTAGGCCGGGGGGGGCTGTCGCTGCGCCGGGGGAACTAGCGCTGGGCCGGGGGGGGCTGTCGCTAGGCCGGGGGGGCTGCCGCTAGGCCGGGGGAACTAGCGCTGGGCCGGGGGGGGGGCTGTCGCTAGGCCGGGGGAACTAGCGCTGGGCCGGGGGGGGCTGACGCTAGGCCGGGGGAACTAGCGCTAGGCCGGGGGGGGCTGTCGCTAGGCCGGGGGGGCTGTCGCTGCGCCGGGGGAACTAGCGCTGGGCCGGGGGGGGGCTGTCGCTGCGCCGGGGGAACTAGCGCTGGGCCGGGGGGGGGGCTGTCGCTAGGCCGGGGGGGCTGCCGCTGTGATGGGGGGGGGGGCTGCGCCGGTTACCTGCTGCCTGGCGGTGGGTGACAGGTCGGCCATGTTCATTCCTGGGGTCCGGTCGGCGGCTGCGGGGCGTCTGGTTGCCATGGAGACACAGCTGGTAGCGTCTCGGGAGCGCGCACGTGGGCTACAGCAAGCGAAGGGAAAAGAGCTGGCGGCCATCTTGGGGAAAAGTTTTATAAGTTGCTGAAACGCTGGAACGGTAAGTAGAAACCAGCTAGGAAAGTAATTTACAGGGGTAATTAGTAATGTATGTTTAATTAGGGGGACTGGGCAAAAAAAAAATTCACTGCTTTCTCGAGACATCTCCTTTAAGACTACTACCCCCAGCAGACACGCAGTAAACTGAAGACGGTCACAGGCAGCCCAAATATAATATTTTTCCCCAATTTTTTTGAAAAAGCCCACTGCCTATATAGCCTGAATATCTCTTTCCCTGCCTCACCAGTACTGGCCCTATACTCTGTACAATGACTGCAGACTAAGGACGCAATGCTCTGCACGGCCGATATACAAAAAAAAAAAAAGTGCAACACTGCAAAAAGCAGCCTCAACAGTACTGCACACGGTCAGATGTGGCCCTAAGAAGGACCGTTGGGGTTCTTGAAGCCTAAAATCACTCCTAACGCTCTCCCTATAGCAGCTCCGGCACCAGCAGCACTTTCCCTGATCTCTGTCAGAATGCATCTGTGGCGAGCCGCGGGAGGGGCCGATTTATATACTCGGGTGACACCTGATCTCGCCAGCCACTCACTGCAGGGGGGTGGTATAGGGCTTGAACGTCGCAGGGGGAAGTTGTAATGCCTTCCCTGTCTTTCTATTGGCCAGAAAAGCGCGCTAACGTCTCAGAGATGAAAGTGAAAGTAACTCGACCATCGCGTGGTACTCGTCACGAGTAACGAGCATCTCGAACACGCTAATACTCGAACGAGTATCAAGCTCGGACAAGTACGTTCGCTCATCTCTAATTCTAACCTTCCACCCCCATCATTTTCTGAACACTAGAATCTGAAGCCTATTGCAGAGAAATAAGCTCTTCAAATGTCAATGAACATTTTTCTCCAGCAATTTTAGTTCTGATGCTCTGAAAGAAGCAGTCAGAATAATGAATGACTTAACTGCTGAAATGCTAAGCCGCGATCCAGTACAAGGACGCTGTTATGCAACAAACTGACTAACATCATACGCTTTTGTGCGCAAATATGTAGAGAAGGAGCTGTGAGACTTTCTTTTGCATTGCATTAAAGGGTTGTGTTCCAAAAATATATCCTATGCCGCCCACATTTGTACGTCAAATATGAATGAAGGGCTATTGTCCTTTCTAGAGCCTCTTGATATACATTTGTAAAACAATTTGAAACTTGCATCCATTGAATAAAATGCCATTAGATGCCGCAGATGAATGTATTTTAGTATCTACCATTGCATGGAGGGTCATTGCTATTTTACTATTTTCTACGATGAATAAGTCCTTTGGATGTTTCACTTTTTCCTTATCATTTGTTTGACAAGCTTTTATTTAGAGTAAGTACAGTACTGTGTCTGCATTTTCCTCTTCAGTTATTCTCCCGTGTCATCTTTTAACATTAATAAAAAGTAAATCTGCATTCTTAATCTGAACCTAGTACGCGCTGGGTAAAGGAGGAGTGTTGGCAAGGATGACTCAAGAATGAGACTTCACAAAGGGAAAACGAGACATTTTATCAAAATGGTACACACTACATATTTTATTGCTAGTCCATTTCAGCACTGCATGACTATCGTACAAGTACTTCAGTATTTTCTGGCAAAAAATGTTTTCAGCTAATAATACATGTTTTTTAGGGCACATTATGCAACTCTCCTGATGTATTTCACTTAACCCTTTCCAATCCACTGTCTGACGTCTGAAGACATTATGATTTAAGGCTGTACAGCTCCGATGTTGGAAGACATCCGTTGGGGTTCTCTTACTGTATATTGCCAGTCTCTCTGCTGTCGGAGCCTATCCAACGTGTCGCCTCATGCAGTACTGGCTTTAGCCAGCATATAGCGCTGTTGTATAACGACAGAAAAAGAGTAAGCCCCCTAGGAAAACCAGGATACAAATTGATTGGAAAGGGTTAAAAGGGTTGTCTGGGTCTTTTACGATTGATGATCTATCCTCATGGTCTGCTGTTCTGGATCCCTGCCAATCAGCTGATCATTAGGCCAGTTGTCAGTGCGGACAGTAATGGAAGCAGATAGCGCTATCTTAATTGCAGCCGGTCGATTTGGCTTCTATGACTGAGCCGAACAATGGCAACGACAAGCATAAGGCTGAATACACCCTGGCCAAGTTGGATTCTGGGATCTCGCAGGGGAATCCCACCCTGCGCCCGGCCGGTGACACCTGCGTACCTCTCCAGATCTGTATTGCAGATGTGCGGCCAGCGCACATGCGCAGTGCAGATTATTCCACGCCGTTGCTAGGCGATGACGTGGATTCCGCAACATTTCCACAATGATAATTGCGAAAGGGCCACAGATCGGACGTCTGTCATTGAATTCAATGGAGGCCGTCCACGCAGAATTTGTGCTGGAGTAGAACATGCTGCGATTTTTCCCTCAGCCGAAAATTGCAATTGATTTCTGCTCATTGATGTGGAAAAGCGATTTTTCCCTACCATGTTTATGGGCAGTATTTGCTGCGGAATTGGGAGGCGGATGCCGCTCCGGATTTCGCAATGTAAGGCTGGCTGAAATGTTATTGTGAGATCTGCAGCAATAAATCGCACGCCGAGTTTGCATGAAACGCTTTCTATAGGATAAATATGCAAAGCGCAGCCTACTGCACCCGAACGGAAAATCATAGCGATTTTCCGCTCATGTGATTAAAATCGCATCATGCCACGATTCTCCGCGGTCAGCCTATCATTAATATAGGCTCATCGCGGAGACTTTTTAGTGCTACCCCCTCCTCCCCACGGCGGAATATCGCTAGCGATATTGTGTCGCGGACGTGGACAGGCGGCCTAAGTGTGACCAGAGCTTAAGATGTCATGTATGTGTTATCATTATATTACTTGTACATGGCATTTTTCACCAGTTTATTCTCTGCAGGTTCCATCTCTATTTGTCAGTTGTCCCTGAGCTAGAGACTAGCTGCTATGATTTCTCCTACACACAGCACACACAAAGACTAGGAGATGCTGCTCCCCTGTCTCTCACATACATGAAACAGCATGGAGGAAACTATTCAGTAAGACTGAGCAATGTAGATCTAGCACTGGGGTGCGATAAAACAGCTAAAATTTGTAGCCATCTCTGTATGAGTTTCTGTCTCTCTATAGCAGCTCCCTCCTTTACTCCTCCCATTGCCATAGACTTCTATAGGCAGCATGAGACTGCAGCAAGCAAAGACTGCACCCCACGCCCTGTTATCCGTCCCTACGTCTCTGCTAGTAGAGATTAATTTCAACAGGAAGTGGACAGCAAGTTAAAAAGAAGGGTGCCCCCATAGCATATATTGTATTTCAGCCGCACTTCAGTAGCGGTGAGCGATTCCAGCGACCTCATTGGTTGTTGGGTACACCCCTCCGTTTGGAGATGTGCACGAGTGCTACTTCACGAGACCCGCGGGGGGTTAGGGTTAGGGTTTGGGTTTAGGGTTAGGGTTTAGGGTTGGGGTTAGTTGCCGACCCTCCTACGGCCCTGCTGCTGCTTATTTAACGGGCCAGCCACTCGTGCACATCTCCAAAGGGGGGGGTGTACCCAACATCAAATCAGGTCGCTGGAATCGCTCACCACTACAGAAGTGTGGCTGAAATACCAAATATGCGCCCCCATAGAGACCAGCACTTTAGAGCACTTTTTCAGTACAAAATCTTTTTTTTTGTAAAATAAGTGAATTGCACGTTTCCAAGTTATCATAGGAGCACAAGTTTGTTGAAACGCTACTGACCATGTAAGGGGAAAGCATGTATGTTTTCCATGTTTTATTTTCTTTGCTATTCCCTTTTTAGTAGAACCTGCATATTTTGTTTGATAGCTTCTACTCTTGGCCAAGAAATCAACACAGCTGGAAGCAGGTTTTTATTTAGTGCCTCCTGAAAGACGCTGATAACAATAAACAATAGCCTAAATTTGGATGCATGGTAAATATTAAATGAAAATTAAAAGCATAATACAATGTTGGGTTTGGAAGCATAAAAGAGCACCATAATTCAAACAGCTGGCACCTCTGCTTTATGTTTGCCCCCTGATGAGACAGAGTGGGTCTTGCCAGCCCGCCAGCCCCCCAGGCTAAGCCTAATTGAGCCTAATTTTGTGGCTGCCTGAGCCAACCATGGAGAAACGCAACGATTACTAAGTCCTCTCAGTAATCTACCATACTGCTTGTAACTTGCACATAGTGGTCCACGCACACTATTACATATGTAGGTAAATAAAGTGCTGCAATCCACCCTAGCCATGTTTATTTCAAAGGGGTATAAGGGTCCTTGTATCAGTCGAATTCTCAGCCTGATGCAACGAGAGGCAAATGACACATGGCAATCAGTGCTGATTTAATAGTCTTCTACAATTCGGCTTGTGGGAATGAACAATTGTACTTAAAATTGTTTATCCCCATTGGCTGGCTGTATGTCTCCCCATTCACGGGGAAGGTGTACAGCCAATCAGTGAGCATTTTTATGCTTGCTGAAAGTCATCGAGCATGAATGAGCGTCTGCTGCTTTGTTGGTTGATTGGTGGCTCTTTTACACAGCTGGGTTAACAAACATTTGGATAAACTTTCATGTTCTGCCAAACACCTCAGTCAGTACCTTATCTCTGAAGATTGCAATCTGCTGGGTCGTACTCTTCTCCCTAAGATAGACGTTCATAATTTCTGGAATGTCAACATAATTGGTACCGCCAGCTTCGTAAAAAGTCAAAGCTATTAAAAAAGATTTATCCTGCATGGTGAACGCTGTCAGAAAAAGGCGAACAAAAATATATACCCCAAAATGCAAAAAACATAGCCCTCACAAAGTTTTCCAATACATTATATGGGACTTTAAATGGTGCAATTGAAAACTACAGCTCATCCGGCAAAAAATACGCACCTTTATGTAGCTGCCAATCGAAAAATAAAGTTATGATTTCTTGAAAGTGGGGGTGAAAAATGGCTGTCAATGGGGTCAAGACACATCAATTTGTGTGCAGTAGAGATGAGCGAGCATACTCGCTAAGCACAATTACTTGATCGAGCATTGTCCTTAGCGAGTACCTGCCCGCTTGGAAGAAAAGGTTCGGCTGCCAACGTGGGTGACAGGTGAGTTGCGGCAGTGAGCGAGAGGGGGAGAGAGATCTCCCCTCCGTTCCTCCCCGCTCTCCCCGCCTGCCGCCGGCAGCCAAATCTTTGCTCCCGAGCGGGCAGGTACTCGCTAAAGACAATGCTCGATCAAGCAATTGCCCTTAGCGAGTATGCTCGCTCATCTCTAGTGTGCAGTAGATGTCTACTTGACTATAATTCAGTATGGCCTTTTGGTTCAGATGACAAGTTGACCAGTTTGTGTGGGGTCTGTGTACAGTTACTATTAGTAGTAGCTGCTATGCGATGTGTTCTTTACATAATCACCTAGTAATTGTTTTGTTAAACCCAACAAAGCCACTTGGTTTGAATGCTTCGCTACCCGTTGGAGTCATGTAGAGCATAAATCTGCAGGACACGTATTATTACCGTTCAGCAAGCTTCATAGTAGACAGGAGAGCACTGTTAATGTTTAACTGTTGGGAGTTCCCTGGATAAATATAGATGAACGCTAATGGCTGGATTATAGATATTATTGATGGATTTCCAGACCTGTTGAATTGTTAAATATTTACATAATAGCAGTAGCGTAGCCACAATGAACAAATACACACTCTGTTATATTTCATGGCACAAACATGCCGCCCCGCTCCGCAGCGAGAGCTGGATAATATTTGTAGACAATATGTAACAAAGGACCCTGGGATTTTTTTGATCTATTAATTGAACGTTGCAACCTTCTTAACTAACATACCTGTTGCTACAGCATTATATATAGTCATAAAACGTACTAGATGATCTATACACTTGGCCAAAAATAAGCAGTAATTCCTATAATGTGCTCTATAGACTCCATATGGATTTGATTATTTGGTGGTGAAAACCATACAAATTGTTTTGGGTTAGGATTGTAACACTTTACATATTTCTGTCAATGTGTGTTGGGGGTGGGGGTATGCGTAGATTAGCCACATTAAATGAATTTATTCCACTTGCGGATCCATGGCATGACAAAACTCTACAGCAGAAATCGGAGAGTCCATTTGGAATTTCTGCTATCGATTTTCTTGCAAATCCATGGCGCTTTTTTAAGCTTAGAAAATCCACAGCATGAACTTGCTCATTTTAAGGGTCTCAATCTCCTACTATCAAAACCACATATTAGCAAAAGGGCTTATTCATATGGACGTATATCGGCCCCCTGCCACTGTTTGCAATGGGAGGGGTGGGCACCGCCCCGTCCCGTCCCTCCCATTGCAAACAGTGGTGAGGGGAGAGAGGAGGCGGGAGCTCAGTGCACTGCTCCTGTCCTGTCCCACCTCCTCCCCTTGCAGAGAGGTGCAGTGTATATCGGATGGGCGTGAAAACCCAGCCGATATATGTCCATGGGAATAAGCCCTATCTTTGCAAACCTTACAAGTATGATACTTTAAAGGGGTCTTCCATAACTGAACGTAATTACTTGTCATTGAAGGAGACATCCACTTTAGGCAATCCCAACTTAATAGAATGGTTCTTTGACAACAAGGTGATGACAAAGGGACCTCAGGAATCCGACAGTAAGGGCGGCTTCACACGAGCGTATTTGCATGTTCAATATTTGAGTGCGAAACATGCAGAGAATAGAATCCATTGATTTGAATTGGTTTCTACTATTTTTTTTTGTTGTGCATCCATTAAAAAATGAATTTTTGTGTGCATTTGCACCCCAAGGGTCCTTATAGAAATCTTTGGGAGATTCGCACTTATTACGCTCGCAAATCTGCAATACACTGCGCAATTCAGTGAAAAAAAGAACATATTTCGACCTCATTAGGCAAAATAGCATTTTAAATCGAGGTGTGGTAATGTCGTGTGCGCAAAAGAAAATGCCCTGTGTGCGGAAAAGTACGATGCGTGCAAATCTACCTTGTTCGTAACGTAAATACACTGCACTGAAACGTGTGCAATTAGGCATACGCTCATGTGAAGGAGCCCTAAGAGGATATTCATATTGGAATTTTACTGTCTGTCAAGCATATAGGTTTTAATTTAAAAAAATATATATATATATATCTTGCGTGATGTAGCCACTGTAATTAGTGAAATGTAGTTCCAAATGACTACGTGTGACCACCCTTGCATTTTGTATACTTTTTTTTGTTTGTGGGATAGAAGAGCTTATGATGCTATTCTGTCCCTCGTTTGGAAACATGCTCTTTTTTTGCATTAGTTTTTGTTACCAATAGGCTTAAAGGAAAAAACTGTTCGACTATAAAGCTTCATTATTTCTGTCCTTTCAAAAATGGTCAGCAGTAAAACTTTTATTTTCATTGTCTTGTATGTACATTACACCCAAAAACAAAAGAAACTGTGGAAATATGTGTAAAATGTCAGAGTGTTTTATGCCTGTGGTCAGAATCTCTTCTCTGTAGGATGTTGGCGTAGGTCCAGGTAGAGAGGCCTCTGCGTAAACTTGCTTCAGTGTTTACCTTATAAGGGCGGAGGGCACACACTAACCCAGTGTAAAACAAAGAAGGGAACTCTGTTGGCAGGGGCCAGCCTCCTGAGCAGGTCTTGTCCATTAACCCTTCAGTGACCAGCCTGTTTTGTGCCTTAAGGACCAAGTGATATTTATTGCCGCATTGCAACAGCCACAACTCGTTGACATAGCTGTATGAGGGATTGTTTTTTGGTTTTTTTTTGGATGAGTTATATATTTTAATGGCACCAATCTGGTGTACATATAAGGTGTTGTTTTGGGGTTTTGTTTTTACGTTGTTTACTATTCTGTTATAAGCGCGCGGCATCCTGAGCGCTGTTCTAACAGCGGTACAATGCTCCCATTGATTTTAATGGGGTTACTCAGACCTGAGCTTGAACACAGTGTTTCTAACGACGCGATCTTCGAGAGCTGCCTGTTCTTTTTTTGCATTTTCACGGCTTTTAACACACCTCCTCATCCATCACAATGATGGGGTGCATTAAAAAGCGCTGTCAAATGCTGCACTATGCGTTCAAAAACGCTGCTCGAAATTGCGGTAAAAATGATACGACTTCGAGCTGCATTATCTGAACGCATGTGTGAGTGGCCTTAGGTTGTGTTCATGTTTTTTGTTATACTTTTGAACCACAATAAAAAAAACAAATTTAAAAAACTGCATGCGGCATTCAAAGACCACAAACGTTGTTAAGAAACTACATACACTATTAAAAACCGCATGTGTTTTTGATGCCTTTTTTAATTGTGTGTAAAGTGTGCAATTATATACAGTATACACAGGGAGATGTATAACTTATACCAGCCATAGAAAGGTATGAGAGATAGATAGATATGAGAAAGAGAGAGAGATTAGATATGAGAGAGATATGATATAGAGAAATGGCTAGATAGATATGACAGAGAGAGATAGATACCGTGTTTCCCCCGAAAATAAGGCACCCCCTGAAAATAAGACACCCCCTGAAATTTGCTGAAGTCCCAAATATAAGGCACTCCCCGATAGTAAGGCATAGTAAAGTGTGCAGACAAGTCAAGAGGCCTGTCCCCTGCTGCCATCCCCGTTGTCTCCTACCTCTAAATGTATAGGTAGATCTGCAGACAGTCTGCTGTTATCCTGTCCCTGCTGTGCTGTTGTGAGCTCCCCTTGCTGGCTGGAAAAGTCCATACTGTACGTTCTGTTCCTGCTGTACATGTCTACTGTGATGATCTCCCTCTGGTGGCCGGAAGCTGCAATACCATCCCTGCTTACAAATGGTACAGGAACTTCTGTCTGCAGACAGGTACGTTACTTTACAGCCCTTATTTTTTTATGGCTCTGTGTGTGAGTCAGGCAACCTGTGTGTGATTCTTAAGGCTGGGTTCTCACAGAGCGTATTTCCAGCGGAAATCTCGCAGTTTGGCCACAGCGATAAACAGTGAGATTTCCGCCGGGAAAGTGCTGCTTCAAAACCCATGGCACTCAGCCACTTGTTTTGAAGCGACCTGGCTGCACGCTTTTCCGTTTCTGTGGCCGGTGAATCCGCACCACAACGCTGGCTTCTCCCAGCTTTGCCGTGACAGATTTGCTGTCCCATGTGGACGAGATTTCTGAGAAATTTCGTCCACAAAGCTGGCCAATTGAAGGACTAGCGGCCACAGACGGGTTTGCTGCGGTGAAATAAGACACCCCCTGAAAATAAGACGTGGTGCATATTTGGGAGCGAAAATTAATATAAGACGCGTCCTATTTTCGGGGAAACAGGATAAATAGATATGAGAGTGAGAAATAGATAGATATAAGAGAGTGAGAGATGGATAGATACATATGAGAGTGAGATGGATAGATATGAAATGGATAGATGATAGACAGACAAGCAGATAGATAGATATGAGAGGGAGAGATAGATAGATGATAGATAGACAGACATCAGACAGACATAGATAGATACATACATAGATACATACCCCGAGGCCTGGACCACTTCTCTGTGTGAGGGGAATAGCTGTACAATGTCAGCAGGAGGGGAGCAGCAGGGAGATGACATCATCCCTGCTCCATTCCATGCCATGGCTTGCCATGCGCTGTGTCCCTTCTCCTCCTCCCCCCATCTTCCCTCCGAGTCCTTCCTCCTCGCTCGCTCCTCATCTCTGGCTTGTACTGCTGGCCGGACTGCACTAATCGCGCAGCCACTGACAGTGCGACCTGAATGTGTATTTGTATATGGTGGAGGGCGGCCTCTCGGCCCCTTAAGCACAGGCGCCAGGTCGAAATTGCGACCCCTCACGGTATGCCTATGATTACAAAGTTATTAGAAATGATCCTCCTGATTTTAAACACTCATAGCTCATGTTTATTGACACTCAGATACATATACTGTATTTTTCGCTTTATAAGACGCACTTTTTCCGCCTCCAAAGCGGGGGGGGGAAAGTTCCTGCATCTTATAAAGCGAATGTGGTGAAAATTCGTTCTGATCGCCATTTTTAGCGCGATCGCGAATTTAACGCGCGGACGCGATTTATTTGGCGCGATTGCGTGTTAAATTCGCGATCGCGTGAACAAATGTGCGATCAGTTAGAAGATTTCTCTCCTCCTGTCAAAATAAAAAAAATCAGTACTCACCTCCCCCAGGTTTCTGCGGCGCTGCTGCAGGCTGTCACTTCCTCCTGGTCCCCGGCAGAGCATTGCTTTTTGGACGCAGGGCTTGAAATCCCCTCCTCCAGAAAGCTAATACTGTGATTCACTAACACACGCCGTCAGCCAATCACAGCCATTCAATGACATCATTGAATGGCTGTGATTGGCTAACACATGTGCGCCTTCAGCCAATCACAGTATTAGCTTTCTGGAGGTGGGGATTTCAAGCCCTGCGTCCAGAAAGCAATGCTCTGCTGGGGACCAGGAGGGAGCGACAGCCTGCAGCAGAGCTGCAGAAGGCCGGGGGAGGTGAGTACTGATTTTTTTCCCCTATTTTCCCGCTCTAAAACTGGGGTGCGTCTTATAGACCGGTGCGTCTTATAAGGCGAAAAATACGGTATTTGATATCAATAGAAAAAGAAACTCAAAAGGTTGTTTTGCACAACATCCAAAATGTTTTTGACATCACAGCTGTTTAATATGAGCCCTTTTTGTCACTTGACACACAAGGAGCCTGTAGTCAAATTCCCGCCATACACGTTTATTGTAACATGTGATGTGTCCTTGTAGATCATGCATGGTGGGTGGTAAGGGTGGCATGTAGACTTTATCTTTAACACTCCCCCAGAAAAAAAAATCACAAGTGTAAGGTCTGGGGAACATGGAGACCAAGGAAGAATTTCACTATCATCACGACCTGCGTGGCCAATCTGTCTATTTAGTAGTCGGCGCTCACTTCTGAATTCATTGTGAAAATGGTTGGTGCCCCATCCTGTTGGAAGATGAAGCCCAGGATTACCTGTTCCAGCTGTGGCAGAAGCCATATCTGTAACATGTCTAGGTACCACTAATGAATCATGTGCCCACTGCATGGATCTTCACCAAACTTTTTCGAAAATGACGTTGCACACTAATAGCAGACCAGTAGATGGGAAAATCCTTTTAGTCTTTGTTGGCAGCTATTTTGTCTCATATTCCCGATTGTGTCAACGGTGGCAGGATAAAACTTTTTGGGCCTCATTTACCAAAGCTGTCTAACAGTAAGACTGCCCTTGTTGCTAAATGAAAATATCTTGAGTTTCTGTTTCCATTGATTTCAAATTTCTATATCTGAGTGTCAGTAAAATGTGAGTTATGAGGGTTTTAAATTGGGAAGATCATGTCATAACCATGTATTTTTACGACGTTCACCATGCAATATAAGTCACAAAATATTTTTCATTGTTTGGGTCATTACAAATGTGGTAATGCCTACTATGTGTTGGATTGTTTTGTATTTTAGCCACTTATAACAGGTTTTTGTGGGGAAAATTATGTCTTTTTTTTACTGGATTTTTATTCTTTAAATTAAACTTTATTGAACTTTTTTGACACTATTTCTCTGGTCAACCTGGCTTGCTATGTGTGTGTATATATATATATATGTGTGTGTGTGTGTATGTGTGTGTATACATACATACATACATACATACATGTATAGCTGTCTACAGTTGCTCTCAGTATTATGCGCTGCTCCCCTTTTTTCGATAGCTGGACACACATTGATTAGCTGATACTTGGTTTGACTTCCTTTAAAAAGTGACGTGTTGAGACATCTTTAGACCGTTTTTACCAAACGTCCGTAGTATAGATGTTTTTTGGACAGTGCTGGCTTCGTTTCCGGCCTTCTTTCTTGAACATCATTTTCTCTCAGTGGTTTTTAAATAGTGAAGACATGGACAGAGGCTTTTACAGTTTGTAGAGTCTTCTGTAAATGTTTTGCTGTTACCTTGGGTTCTATATAATGTGTTTCAGGGTTGCTTATTATATTGTTGGATTGATGTTAACAGGACACCTTCTCCTAGGGACAGTAGCAACGGTCCTGAATTATCTGTACCTGCAGAATTTGTCTAACAGTAGATTGAAATATACCTAATGTAATTCTATTGTATCTTCAAAAGACTTCTAAAAGTTGTTTACATAGAGATATGCGTAACACTCGCTCACGACCTGAAGGTTACGGGTTCAATCCCTCATGGTTCAGGTAGCCAGCTCAAGTTTGACTCAGCCTTCCATTATTCTGAGGTCGGTAAAATGAGTACTCAGGTTGCTGGGGAGTAAAGATGACTGGGGAGGGCAATTAATTTAATGTGTGCCTTTTTTTAATGAACAAAGCACCTGTGAATCCCTCACTTCCAATCTCATCTCTTTAATTGGAATTACTACACTTTTGCCAGTTAGCTCTTAGAGTCATTAGAGCGTTACCTTTTGTATACATGCCAGTAATCAGACGAAAAAAGGTTGAGGGAAAGAAACTGTTCTGTAAACTGGATGTGCTTTTGGACATGAAAACTAATGGCCACTCAACCCATCACAAGTAGTAAACGATTGTTCACGCAGCCATTTGTTGAGTATGCTCTGGGAATGCATTTGTTTCTGGTGTTTTCCCATAGGCTTCCAAATAGGACTTGAAAAAATCCAGGAAATTACAATGCAGAGTGATACAAATTTTTTATAACGCTACCACAAACACCCTAAACCTTCTTAGTACATAACAAAGCCGCTGATGGTGAACAGCACCGTGACCTTAGATTTGTTTTATGTATCCTGTCCTACCCCAGTTTTAGTCAAATGTGAGTGAATGTTAAAAATATGTGAGCTCTTGTGACCTTCCTCTTTCCACTTCTTCTTTGACTTGAGTATGTTTCCCACACTTATAGTGCTGTTGTGCAAATCATCTTAACTAGTTTCACACAGTATGTTTATAAATTCTCTGGAACATAAGCCAGGTTATTCTAGGGCTGACAAATAGTCTATGCAGAAGGCAACTGAGAAGGAAATGCATTGAATAATGTCAATTGCGTCATGGTTCGAAAAAAACCAACACCATGTATTTCCTCCAACTAGAAATGTTCAATTGCTATTGCACAAGTGTATATTCCAGATTTAGGGGTTTTCTATCATTAAACTAGTGATGACCTGTGCTCAGAGTAGGTCACCATTAGAGGTTAACGAGGGTTAACCATACGGGACATCATCCGATCAGCTGATCGCTGGGGCCGCTATTGTAGTCTACAACACCACTGTAAAGACACCGCTCTGTATACTCTGTAGCAGCGCTGAATAATACTGCAGGCATAGTTCCCATTCAATATAATGGAAGCATAGTCCACAGTGCAATTTTGGGCTGCTGCAGAGTATACAGAGTGTCTTTCTGGCACACTGCAGCTCTTTACACTAAGGGCTTTAACAGATAGGGACATGTGCTAATATGCTTGCTGCTATGGAGCGTATTCGCTCATGAACCAGGTTCTTTTTTTAATTGACTATTCAAATTCTGCACTATTGCGTGCGAGTTTGAAAAAAAAACCAGACAGATAGGTCCTGCCCTATGTTTCTCGTTTTATCTACGTGTAAGAAAGATAGTGCAAGTCCTATCTTTTGGTGAGAATCCCAATAGTGAAAACAAAATGGGCGCGCCAGCATGTGGGTGGGCCCGCCGGCCAGCACGCCCCCGCACATACGCAGTGGAGATTTTTTTTTTTAAATCTCCTGCTTTCTTGCGGGACCTGTAGCACACTCGGAGTGACAGTTACGGGTGTGCCGCAGATCAGACGGCATCCATTGACTTCAATGGAAGCCGTCCTCACGGGTCCCGCGGCAAAATGCAGCATGCTGCAATTTGTTTTTTGGCGAAACAAACCTGCATACTTTAATAAGGCTGCGGACTCCAATGAATTGCCTATGGGCGGCTTGAACTCCGGATCATCCGGGCGGGTGCCCTATGCGGATTCTGGAATTTGAACCCACCCGTGAACATGAGCCCAAAGGTAGAGTCAAGAGACTACTATTGAATCTACTTTGTTGGCCTCAAAGTGAGTTGTTACATAGTTGCAGTGAAAAGTGTCAGTCGTAAAAAATACTCCATGAGACTGACTGACTGGAATTTGCAAGTGTCATCTAGTCTGGTCTGTGATGAGTGGAGTTGGTTGCAACCAGCCAACCATTCCATAGCTATTGATCTTAGAATCATGTTGGGTGCTGAACTGACACCTTGTTGTTTTGACCTTTGTTGGCTGTGATCTTGCTTGGGACTGCCGGGCCTGAGTAGAATCCTTTGCCAGAAATGTAGCTGGACTTCGGTTAGAACCCCTGCCTCCACAGCACTTGCAGTCTAAGGAATAAAAGTTCATTTTAATGGGCATGATGATACTAACAAGCATCAAACAAGCTGTGCCCCCTGTTCCTTTAAAGTAAGGTCAACAGTTTTTTGTATTTTCTGGACTATCTCAAGATTTTCAAAATTGTTGACAGACTCCCTTTAACATCTTCTGATTCTTTTAGCTCATTTTTCCTCTTACGTAAAATTATAAAGGATCAAACATATAGTAAATTCGTAGTCATGGTGTCTGTATAGTAATTGTATGCTTTCAGAATAGTTTGGTCTTCAAGTCAGTGCTGTGAAACTAGGAACACCCCACTGCAACGTTACTGCTTTTTGTTGTTGACTTGCACAATCTTTTATTTACAGCTAAATATCATAGATTTATGCGTAGTATATCGATATAATATATTTTTTTTGTACTCGGTTGTCACACTTCTTTTACTAGCAAGTTTTTGTAATTGACATAGTAGTAAACAACCTAAAAGTTTTGATGTCCACTTCCAAACACAATTAAACAATTCTCTTCCCTGGTCAATGTGTGTGTGTGTGTGTGTGTGTGTGTGTGTGTGTATATATATATATATATATATATATATATATATATAATATTTATTTATTTTTAATCCTGAAATCTTGCAGTTTTTACTCTGGTCACTGAGTCTCATAACCGTCCTATTCTGTAGAGATCACTTTTTCAGTAGTCATATCATTATTATCACAGGCAGATTTACAAAGGAAGCTATCACCTGTATATAAATAACATAGTATCCACCATTGACAATTGGTGACGTGGACAGGTCATTTCCTCTCCTCTTTACACAACGACGTCTGCACAGGAAACAGAATACTTAGAATACATAGTAGTGAGTGAGCCATCTTTAGACAGCAGTTTTCTTTGTCATTGTAGTTTCTGGGCCATTGTAAATAGAAACCACATCACACATACAATGCCACAGACTGTGATGATCTTCCTCACATGGGATTGGCTTGATGACTCAGCCAATCATCATGGGCATTTCACTGGTAAAACACCTGCATTACTGAAGTACATGCATCAATTTGTTGACTAGAAAGTACAGTCCTAAATGTTCTGGACTGCCCTTTATATGTGCCAGGATGAGCTTCTGCTTTGATCACCGGGTGAGGTTGGCTCCATTTTATTTTTCTGTGTTCTGTACAGGACCCTGATGAAGCTCATGTCCACCACAAAGAAAGCCATTCACAGTTTCCAGCATCTTTCTGACTTTTATATGCCATTACTTGCTTTATCTGCATTATTTCTTTCCTTTATGTTTGTCTTTAAACCTCATTTTTCTTATTTTAAGGCAGCATTTTAGGTGCTTTGGAACAAACTACCAATTCAAACGCTTGGCTATTTCTAGTGATCCCTGAGCTGCCCACACTTCAAGACACTCTGGGGGTTAAAATCTGAAGTTCGCTGGGGGTCCCAGTGGTCAGACCCTCATCGATCAATCTGCTATCCCCTATTTTGTGGATATGAGATAACTTGAGATAGGAATAACACTTTATCTTGCAGGTTTCAGTACTCAGAACCTGTGTATTTCTTTAATATTGCAGAAATTGTAACAAATAGAATTCAGAACAGTATGGCCTCTGTTCATAATGTAGTTCTCTCATCAGCCCATAAGGACAGTGGTCCCTCTTTTATCCCAATCAGGACCTAATTGCTTGTTTTCCAAGATTGGAACACAGCACCTCTCTCCCCATACTAGGCTGACTGATCTCACAACCCCAGCAGACTCTACAAATCTAACCATACAACATAATGATGCACTTCAGCTATTACTACCTAAACTGTGGACGATACTGAGCACTAGCAGGCCTATCTCCTACATGGAACAACTCTATAGACTCCCAGACTACTAATGGTCATTTGTTAACTCACCAGACTCGCCAGGAACTGCACATCAGGCCATGCTTAGAAAAGCATCTGTACTGCTTCTGTCTCCAAGTCGCTTCCATTTGCCGGCATCTTCTCTCCTCAGTTTAGCACAGGCCCACGTCACATCTCCCACTCTCTGGTCACTACAACTCTCCAGGTGACCAGATCTCGAACTATCTTACAGACCGTTGGCACACGGTTCCCTACCTGATAGTATGGTTGTGCAGCATATTTCGGCATCTGCAAACTCTGGCCTCAGTCCACTATGCATCCCCTGAAACTGTCACTCAGAAAAGACTCCTTCCTTCATACAGTCACAGCCTCACACTCCACAGTGATACCACAGCCGACATGAAAGCAAAGCAACACATACAGTATATATTACACCATAATGCTTGTGTGTGTGTGTATATGTATATGTGTGTGTGTGTGTGTATGTATATATATATATATATATATATATGTATATATATATACGCATTTCAGCTCTTGTGGAGTGCCTCCTCTGTATATCAGGGACATTGTGGAAGTGCTGCTGTCAAAAATTGTATTTTATGCTATATATATAACAGTTGTGAACATCTGAGTAAACTGTTAGTAAAATGCGTAGACAGAAGCGTATGGTTGAACTCCTCAGTTGTATATGCGATACAAATCTAGAGATAGCCCAGACAATACAAAGTAGGACAGCACCCACAATATTTTAATGCAATAATTGTGTAGAATTTCCATTGATTTTTATGGTATGTAGGGATAAAATATAGCAATGTTTCAGGCTGTAATAGCCCTTAATCTAACATATTCCTATGGCGACCAGTGACCCCACTTCCACCATCCACAGACTTGATAGGGAGCTATTCCAGTCCAAAACATTGCTATACTTTATCATTGAAGCTACAATAAAAATTTCGGCATGATTGTAACATCAAAATGTCATCTGTGTTGTACTTTGTATTTTCAGCAAAATGTATAGTCCATATCAATGAACAGGCAACTTATTTAATAAGGTTACATCTTACATACCACTTACAAGCTGGTTTCACACAAGCATATTATGCCACTGTGCAGGTGCCTTCTATTTAGTGCAAAGAATGGGATCGGGTCCCATTTTGTAAGATGCCATCATTGATTCTGAATAGAAGGCTCCTGAGTAGAGTCCTAAAATACTTGCATGAAGCCGGCCTTCTGGGACAGCGGCTTGACATAATAGTGGTTAGCATTGTTGTCGTGCAGCTTTGGGTTCAAATCCCACCATGGACAAGATCTACATGACGTTTCAGGTATTCTGGTTTCCTGCCACATGCAAAAAAAACATGCTAATAGGCAAGTGTGCATTGTGATCTCCCATGGGGACAGAACCTAATATTAAGTGACATACTGCGCTGCGGAATATGTATGCGCATGTAAAATAAGTAAAATAAATAGTTGTAGGGTGAAGCATTTTTCAAAAAAATACCTGATTAATATACTTAAATATGGTTGTTTTTTATTTTGTCCCATTAAATGTTTTGTTTTTTTACTTTGTGGTTATATCCTATTATGAGCTACAAAGACAAGTTTATTTTCCTACAGGAAAGCATAGGCATTATGAGAACTGGTGCGTTGTATTCTTTCTCCTTAAGATGACAGGTGTGTGTGCCAAGGTTAAATTGCACTTGATGTGTAATGTTATTGAGATTCATTAATTAAAACCCATTTTAAGCGATCCAAGGATAATCAAGTAGAACAAAAAGCAGAAAATTGCAGTGGTGCAGTGCCAGCGACTCAGCTGCTTTGTGTCTTGTATTACCTTGTTTGGACATCTTTGAATTAGTAACACGAGTCCAGATTATGTGTTCTAAGCATTTTTCTGCTTCTTTAAAGATGTTTGTAGTTGAGAAGATTGAAGGAACGAACTGCAGTCTTTACGAATTCAGTATTACTGGATCTACTTATGCTCCAGAGGGGCAAGTGTGAGTACTGTTTGTCCAATATTAAGCCTTTCTGTCCTTATCCAAAATAACAAAAGTCAAATGTGTTGCTTCAAACAAATTTACTGGGAACTGGAAGTCTTGATGTGGATGCCATAACTTAGGAAATCTGTTAATTAAGTCTAAATTAAACAAAGCTTTTTTTTTTCTTATTGTATCTTGCAATGATCATTTCATCAAATGCTATGAATGGGTGACTTTGTGACCTACTTACTCCAAATTCATTTGAAATGTTGGCCACCATGTTGAATCGTTTATTTAACCCCTTAACAGTCACAATAAAATTGGACAAAACCCTCCCAAAAAGTCACCTTTATAAATTGTAGATTCTAAATTTGTTTCATGTAAAAATAATTAGCGCATAATTCAATCATCTTAAGTCCATTTTTAACGCCTTTTGCCAATTTCAGACAAACGTAGTGTAAAGGCCCATTTAGACACAACGATTATCGCTCAAAAGATGTCTTTTGAGCGTTAATCGTTGTGTGCATTACACGGCAAGATCTGATACCGAGCAGGTTATGCAGAAGACAAGCGGGGCTGCTTGTCTTCTGCATCCAGCTGTTCTCTGCTCAGAGCGCCCGGCTGTTTTACAGCCGAGCGCTCCAAGGGGGGGATGCAGAAGACAAGTGGGGCAGCTTGTCTTCTACATCAGGCTGTTCTCCGCTCGTAGCGCCCGGCTAGTATACAACTGAGCGCTCTGAGCGGGGGATGCAGAAGACAAGCAGGCCTGCTTGTCTTCTGCATCCAGCTGTTCTCTGCTCCGAGCCCCCGGCTGTTATACAGCCGAGCGGGGTATGAAGAACAAAGCTGGACCACTCTGTTCTTCACACCCCGCCTGTTTTCAGGTAGCGGGATACAGCTGAAACAATAATATCAGCTGTATCCCACTGTGAATTCCTGATAAACCTCATCGTTGTCTTTCAGCACGCTGAAAGATCAGCAATCAGCGACTGCTTAACGAAAACTGCACGATGTCAGTGCAGTTACACACAACGATTATCGCTCAAAAGACGGCCTTTGAGCAAATTTTGAGCAATAATCATTGTGTCTAAAAGGGCCTTAACACGTCCTTAATACAGATCCGTAATACGGACGTCTTACATTATAACTGTATGTCATCAGAATTTCATCTGTATTTGCCTCCCTATTTACTATCATTGGTATTATTTTCTACTGGTCAAATACTGACCTGTCTTTATCTAATAGAAAATAATACTAAAGTGGAGGTAAATGCAGACAAAAATACGTCATGCTGCTTTTTGAAAAACGGCCATAAAAAATATGGCCATGTGAATAGATACATAGATTTGCATTAGCTCTGTACTACAGTCCGCAAAACACGGACCAAATACGGAGTTACAATATGCTTGTCTGAAAGAAGCCTTAGTGACAATTAATAGCCTTAAGAATCAGAAAATCATATCCTTTTTGGTGTTCTGGTGGCCAAAACCTTTTTATTTTTCATCAATGTAGCTATATGAGATCTTGTATGATGCAGAAGGAGTTCTACCTTTTATAGGAACCAAATTCGGGTACATATTATGTATTGAATATCTTTTCTTAATTTTTGACTGGGGGGCAATGGGAAAAAGTTATTTCACCATTACTTTTTGGTATTTTTTTACGGCGTTCACCATATGGTATAAATATGGTAACGTAATATAACATCTGATGCATCATTTTACAACTTGTTTTCTGTCATATTCTGTATAAATGCAACTAAAAAAATCCTGTATTCCTCAATATGGAAGGAATGACATATTGAACTACAGTACAGCTATATGTAAAATGCTGGGTTTGCCAAATAAAGCTTATTTTAATGGTTTTACTGCATTTTTTTAAACAGCTTGAAAGATGATAACCCTGTTCAGGCTGGACAGTATGACGGTTTGGTGGAACTGGCTACAATCTGTGCTCTCTGTAATGACTCCTCTTTGGATTTTAATGAGGTTGGTATGGTCCTGTGATACAATCTCCAGAACAAAATCTTTATTACAAGATATAGGAACATGGGGCAATTATTATGTAGAATACTACAAGAGATGTTAAGATAAAATTATCGCTTAGGCTGGGTTCACACAGGGCGGTTTTGCCGCGGTTTTTCCGCTGCGGTTTTGCTGCAAACTGCTTTTGCGGCAAAACCGCTTCAAAGGTTAATTTGGGCTTGCGGATTTTCATGCAGAAAAATCCGCGCGCGGTTTTTCAACTTTTTGGCGCGTATTTGGTGCAGTTTTGGCTGCGTCCATAGAGGTCTATGGACAAAAAAGCGCTGCGGAAAAGACCAAAGAATGAACATGCTGCATCTTTTAAAACCGCGCCTCAGTTGCATTTCCGCACTGCGGCTGTGCAGAAGAAATCCGTCCTGTGAGAACAGCTTTTTGGCAAATCTCATTTGTGCTGCATTGCACTGCAAACGCAGCGGTTTTGCCGCAGTGCGGATATGCAACGGCAATCCGCGGCAAATCTGCCCTGTGTGAACCCAGCCTTACACGGGAAAGTCTACATGTGCAGTGAATGTAAAAAGGCTACACACCCCTATTAAAATGCCATGTTTTTATCATGTTAAAAATTTCAATGAAGATGAAGCATTTCAGATTTATTTCCACCTTCATTGTGACCCCTTATCTGTACAATTCCATTGAAATCCTTTAGGGTGGGGAAAAAAACTAAAGTAATGTGGTTTCATATATATGCACAAGCTTGAACTAGTACCTTGATTTTATGACAGCCTTCAGTCTTTTTGAGTAGGTGTCTATCAGTACGGCACATCTTGACTTGGCAACCTTTGCCCACTCTTCCTTGCAAAAGCGCTCTAAATCTATCAGATTGCAAGGGTATCTCATGTGTACTGCTCTCTTCAGGTTAATCTATGGATTTTCGATGGGATTCTTGTTTAGGGTGTGGCTGGGCCATTCCAAAACTTTGATCCTATTCTGGCAGAGCCATTCTCTTTATTTGGAGGATGGGCATGCTGAGTAGTGAAATTCCTTCAGCTTCTGTTAGAGGCCTGAAGATTTTGTGCCAAATTTTTGATTAAATTTGGCAGGGAGATAGCTGAAGGCCCCCTGTCCACGGGCGTTGCCGTATCCCCCAGTGGATCTCCGCCCGGCAGCAGGAGCCAGCAGACGAATCTCTGCTGGTTAGCCTATCTGACAGATAGGCTGCCCGCGGAGAATCGCGGCAATTCGCAGCATTGCCGAATTGCCAGCCACGAGCGGAGAATCGCAATGATTCTCCGCTCGTGGACAGAGGGACGGCGCTTTCAATAGCAACGCTATGGAAAGCTTCACAGGGCGTGATTTGCCAGCGATTTACCGACGGCAAAATCACGTCCATGGACAGGGGGCCTACATCTTGAGGATGGACATAGGCCTCGTTTTATTCCCTGAAAATTTATAGAGTTCTCTAGGGAGCGCGACAAGACAGATTTATTTGATAATGCGCAAGTGCACCTCCGTTCTGGCGCCATGCCATGCGGCAAGGCGGACAGGAAGAGGGTGCACATCATAAGCTATGCCTATACAAACGGGCAGACCCGTGAGGGCAGATGTTATTGCCGCACATATGTGATTATTAAGTGCGGTGGAATGGATGGGAAGGGGTTGCATATCTTAAGCTAGACCTCCCCAAATGGCCCGACACGTAAGGGCAGATGTCGTTGCCACACGTATGTGATGATTAAGCTACTCGGCGTTGCCCGGGATTAAAACTTGAACCAAAAACACATTAACATGGATGGAGATTTTAAAGAAAATCTGTGTTGGTCATAGCAACCAATCACAGTGCAGCTTTCATTTTATTTCAGCAGTATAAGAAATACCAGCCAATCACAGCACAGCTTTTATTTCACCTCAGCTGTGTAAGAAATGGTTTTGATAATCCTATCCTATCCATTTTTTGGTCTCCTTTTAATATGCCGCGCAAGTGCAAGCCAAATCTAGCACAAATCTAAGGTTAAAAGTTTGTGTTCCGGTCCTATTAATGTGTAATCTTGATGCACCAAAACTGTGCAATGGCCCCCGATTTCAAATTACATACCTGGGGCGAAATATTGTAAGAGCCATTATTATGACTGGAATAGCAAAAGGAGAAAGTGTTTTATTTCCACACGTTCCGATAATACCAGTGGATTTGCCTTTTCAATTCAAAAGGCTGCAATTCCCTGTAAAAATATCATTTTTTTTAATGACGATCAATAAGGCTCAAGGCAAACACTTAAGGTAGCAGCTGTACATTTAGAAAAAACCATGTTTTTCTCATGGGCAACTATATGTGGCGTGTTCAGGTGCATATAGCCCACAAAACCTTTATGCTAGCAAAACATGACAAGACCAAAGCCGTACAGAACTGCACTGACAGCATACTGCAGATACATTCCTTTCACTATTTCAATGTTTTACATTTCAATATACAGCAAAACACAGATTAGATTAAAAAATACAAATTTCATGCGGACAAAGTCGTGGATAACAAGCTAGTAATGAAGACATTTTAAAAATCACTAGAGTGGCCCTTTAAGAATATTGCCCTTCCAAAATCTTGGCTTTTTCTTGTGATAAGGAATTAACTTATTGACAGTATATTCATTTTGCAGTCCAAGGGAATTTATGAAAAAGTGGGAGAAGCAACAGAGACTGCCTTGACTTGCCTTGTGGAAAAGATGAATGTATTTAATACTGATCTGACCAAGCTTTCTAAGGTTGAACGAGCAAATGCCTGCAATTCTGTAAGTATGCTTGCACCTAACAGCATAAATTCACATTTGTTGAGCTGTATGTGCTTTAATCTTAGAGGAAAGAGACAACTGGATACAACTCTACTGCAGGGCTGGTCAAGACTGAGTGTTAGGCCTATTTCACATGAGCGTTTTATCGCGGCTAGTTTGCCGCGATAAAACGTTGGCCGAATATCTCGACCATCTGAAGCATTGGATTCTAATCGATTCATTCAGATGGCCACTTTTTAGCCACGTCCAAACATTGCGGCCATGATAATAGGACATTGCAGCTGCATACGCCGGCCGATGTTTTGACACGGCCGGAAAAGATAGGCCTTGCCCTATTTTTCAGCCGCGATCAGCTGCCGTCTCCCATAGGCTTCTAAACTGACGGGGAGGGAATTTAGCAGCGGCTAGCGCTGCTAAACTATGCCATCTGGTTCTATTGAGCCATTAGGAGTATTTAGGCCAACCGCAGGAATCCCAGGCTGCGGTGTCTATAGCTTGCAACCAGCTGCATGAATCAGCGAAAAAACGCAAGATTTTGTGGTGACTTGGCCCCAGTCATGCGCTTTTTGGCCGTGGTGTGGCCTACCAAAAAACGCATCACCCATGTGGAAGCGGCTAGCCGCTAGCGCACACTCTTTTTCTTGATAATTGCTAGACTGCATTTGTAAGCACAGGTGCCGCCCAGCAGTAAGTGCTCTTACACAAATATTAATGACACTCATGTAATTGCACCCTTATTGTACTGCAGGACTAGGGTAGACTAAACAAATTGGGTGGATGCAGGGATTGGAATTGCACACAGTATGTCTTGGGGCTTACTCACTGCAGTTTGGAGCCTACGTTGCTGATTTCCATGAAAATCCCCAACAAAACGGTGCTCCACTATAGTTAATTGGTTCCATCCAACGCCATGCTTGCCAGGCATGTGTAAGGTCCAGGACTTCCATTTTTGCTTTTGTTTAGCTCCATCCTAACAAACGAAAGTGCTGATGTGGACAAGCCCTTGTTTACTTTTTATGTATATGTATGTATAAATATGTATCAAGATTATATATAGTGTGTATATTTAATATATATATATTTATAAAGTTAAAGGGGTTCTGACATCAAAAAAAAAAATTGTACTCACCTTGCCTGGCCTGGCCCGATCGCCAGGCATGTCCCCTCCAGCCGGCATCTTCTTCTGTGCCTTTAAAGCAGAGCAGGAGTGGTCAAAAAGACCGCTTCCTGCTCTGGTCCGTCCGTCAGGCACTTCCGAGGTCAACGGACGGACCGCCACAGCAAGCACGTCACAAGCAGTGCTTGCTGTGGGCGGCCCGTCCGTCCTGCTGAACTCCGGAGTGCTGCGCATGCGCAATGGAGACGCAGCCCGTCCTGACTCCTGTGAGAGGGCACCTCTCCACTGCGCATGCGCGCGATCCCGGAGCGGCGCGGCTCGTGCAGACAGAAGAGGAGGAGCAGCGCCTGCCGGGAGATGACCCCCCGATGTCAACAACAACAGAAGAACAGGTAAGTATTATCTTTTTATGCTTTAGCAGCCATTAAACCATGGGTTCCCTGGGTCCATTAGGCACACCAGGGAACAATGGCTGCTAAAGCATAAAAACATTATTCATGTCAGAACCCCTTTAATGTGTCATTTATGGGGTTTTTTCCTACATTTGACTCCTACATTTTTCTGCTTAGGAGTCAATGGCTGCTAGGTAATTTTTATTAGTCTGGAGGAGAAGTAGGAATAGCAGTAGAAAAAAGCCAGATTCCAACAAACACACCTGGTATGCTGTCTGTATTCTGCTGACAGATTGAATTCTGTCACTATGAAGTACCTTGTAGGTAAAAGCAAGAAGATACAAGTAAATGTACTGTCGGATATGTAACTATAAATATTCCCTAAGATGCCAGTAGAGGGCTGAATTCTTCACTGTGCCCTTATGGCAAGTCATTGCAAGAGGTTGTGTGTGTGTATGCTTCCCTGCTTCATACCACATAGACCTATTCAAAGGAAGGAGCTTCAAAATTAATCAAATAGTATCTTAAGAGACCTCTTACCAATCCGTGACAGCCTCCCTGTAATTATACACCTAATTCCAGTCTGTTAAAAGGTGGCAACATGTAATTGGTGTTTAAGCTTTGTGGATATCATAAACTATTACAATGGTTGCTCAGATTAACTGTGGATAAGGAATTGAATGGTGTGTCTAGAAGAATTTTACTCTTTCAATGCCAAATCAGGTTATAAAGAAACTTATGAAGAAGGACTGCACTTTGGAGTTCTCTCGCGATCGCAAATCCATGTCTGTGTATTGCACTCCTGTTGGTTCCAGTGGCACAGCATCTGGCAGCAAGATGTTTGTTAAGGTAAGATGGATCATCATATTTTATTGTGGGTAAAGAACATAATTGTTAACCCTTAACTACCATTCGCATTATCTATACTCCCTCCCTGCAAACTGCTCTTTGCGCAGGTCACAGAGCATGCCGAGAACAGTCTCCCATGCAAGCTAATGGGTCAGCTCCTATGTGAATGGCCCATGAAGCTGCAGTAAAGCATATCTCCAAATGCTTTTAAATGCTGCTCAAGCAAAAAGCAGCCCCATAGTCATATACAGATAATAGAATAAAATATCTATAATCAGAAAATAAAAATGAATGATAAAAAAAGGATCCGTTTATCTAGCTTTTTTTTAAGTAAAAAAATGTAGGTGATATAGTTCCTTTAACTTTTTGGCAGTATGCAGTGTACAATTACATAATTGAAAACCAACTGTTAACGAATGTCTCCTTTAGTGTGCATCTTAGGGATGACCCAGGCACAATAATCATGTTCATGTCATTATCTGTAGGAAGACAGGTATGATTGATAGCTATCCTCTCGTAGCAAAGACTGAGATCACTCTGATCTTGATATTATAGCCCTTTACCTGGGAATTCTAATTAATCAAACAGAGGGGGCTACCTATCACGAGGCTTACGGTGTGATCATGGGTTCCCATGGTTAAATATGGCAGCAGCAGCCCTAGCATTGTCCCCATGCTTACGATATGTCGTTGGCTACTATGCTTGGATTGCAGAAAAGAGATACAGTACTCCAATGTAATATTTGTTTAAAGGTTAATTGTTTTCCCCCCCCCCCAAGACCTTCAGAAATGTAACCTTTTTTAAAATTCACATATATACAATAATAGAGATAATCTATTACCTTTTTTATGAATATGTTCTAATCACAGTGTTACCCATACACCTCAAATACCATAATGCAGTGATGGTGAACCTTTTAGAGACCGAGTGCGCAAACTGCAACCCAAACCGACTTATTTATCGCAAAGTTCCAACATGTCAGGAGGTGGGGCTTATCATGATGTATGATTTTTACCTCCGTCATTATAAAAAGGACAGGGCAACTTCAAAATAGACAGGGTGCAGATTTTGACTGCATTTTGGATGCGGAAATACTGCTGAATTTGCCACAGAAATTTCCACTGAGTACATTCTACAGCATTTCTGCTACGTGTAAACATACCCCAGCGGTAATAGTGACCCCCACGACGGCCCCAGCGGTAACAGTGACCCCCCACAGTGGCCCCAGCAGTAACAGTGACACCCCCCCCCCCCCACAGTGGCCCCAGCGGTAACAGTGGCCCCTTCCCCACAGTGGCCCCAGCAGTAACAGTGACCCCCACAGTGGCCCCAACGGTAAGTGACCCCCCCCCACAGCAGCCCCAGCGGTAATAGTGACCCCCCCCACAGCGGCCCCAGGGGTAATAGTGACCCCCGACAGCAGCCCCAGCAGTAATAGTGACATCCCACAGCGGCCTCAGTAGTAATAGTGACACCCCACAGCGGCCTCAGTAGTAATAGTGACACCCTACAGCGGCCCCAGTAGTAATAGTGACATCCCACAGCGGCCCCAGTAGTAATAGTGACATCCCACAGTGGCCCCAGTAGTAATAGTGACATCCCACAGTGGCCCCAGTAGTAATAGTGACATCCCACAGCGGCCCCAGTAGTAATAGTGACATCCCACAGCGGCCCCAGTAGTAATAGTGACATCGCACAGTGGCCCCAGTAGTAATAGTGACATCCCACAGCGGCCCCAGTAGTAATAGTGACATCCCACAGCGGCCCCAGTAGTAATAGTGACATCCCACAGCGGCCCCAGTAGTAATAGTGACATCCCACAGCGGCTCCAGTAGTAATAGTGACATCCCACAGCGGCTCCAGTAGTAATAGTGACATCCCACAGTGGCCCCATTAATAATAGTGATATCCCACAGTGGCCCCAGTAGTAATAGTGACCCCCACAGTGGCCCCAGTAGTAAAAGTGACCCCCACAGTGGCCACAGTAGTAATAGTGACATCCAACAGCGGCCCCCCCAGTAGTAATAGTGACATCCCACATTGACCCAGTAGTAATAGTGACATCCCACCGTGGCCCAGTAGTAAACGTGACATCCCACCGTGACCCCAGTGGTAATAGTGACATCCCACAGCGGCCCCCAGTAGTAATTCAATGATTGACCCAGCGCTGCCTGTGATTGGCTGAGCGCTGTGGCCAATCACAGGCAGCGCTCAGCTGGGATTCAATGAATGGCTGAGCACTGCCTGTGATTTGGCTGAGCGATCAGCCAATCAGACGCAGCCTTTTCAGCAGGTGGGAATTTTAAATCCCCACCTGCTGAAAGAACTTCATTACAGTGATGGGACCCAAGCACCTAGATGCTCCTGAGCCCAGAAATAGGACATGACGCGATTTGTTTACCGCACGAGTTTTCACGCGGTCAATTCGTGACTGTCTGCATAGGATTGCATAAACCAATGCAATTATATGGCAGTGTGCACAGGCGAAAATTCTGCAGGAAATCTCGCCACGGAATTTCCGCCCTTGTGGATTCTCCCTAACTTTGTTTTTTTTTTACATTCTTGAACATTTTTGTACATGGCAGGCCTGAAGGCCACTTTTAGAGCACCGCATTATAGCTTCATACGAAAACAGGGGGCTCTAATCGAATGACAGATGGATCCTAGCTATTCCAGGTGGTTGCTAGTTGTATAACGCAGATGGGTCCACGAGTTTTGCTGAGTGCACTAAAAATGTGCCAATTAAATAAATTATTGAATAGAGACTATCACATAAAAACTGCTCGTAGGAACAACCTGGATAAGCACCACAGCTTCTTCATTTCCGCCATAAATCCTGTAAATATTAAAGCACTTGCTTTAGTATGAATTTAGCTTGAGGCTTTTTAAATTAGAGTTTGTTTTAAAGGGCACCCGTCCCCTTAGCTTATGGTGCTGTTAGGCAAGATGACAGGGAGCCGGGCGATGTATTTTTTTTATACTCACCCATTCCCTGATTCTCGTGGTGCCCACCGCTGTAGATCATGCATGGCACTGAACAGCCAGCTCTTTCAGAGTCCTGTGCGTGTACTCTCCCATGCAAATCTAAGGGCACTGTAAAAAGAGTTGGGTTACAGTTCCTTGCGCAGTCTTTAGCAGCAGGCACCACAAGAACTAGGAAGCAGTTGAGTGTAAAAAATACATCACCCATAACTTTCTTTATTATGCTGTAGGGAGGTGACAGGTTCCCTTTAAGCAAGGTTAAGCAGATCCTAAGATGTGTTATTTCTTCTATTTTCACATTTGCTCTCTAAATTCGGTTCGGAGCCTGTGATACAAAATTATGTTAAAATCCAGGACGCTCCATTTCATCTAGGAAAATGTCGGAGGATGTAACAGAAGCAAGACGACCCCATTAAAGTCAATGGGGTTTGTTCAGTTCCAGAATAGGACAGATCCATTCCAGCCATAGATTCCATTTTTCTAATCCCATAACCGAGCAGAAAGATGGAGTCCCTGAACGTTTATGTAAACAAGCACTATCTAGTTCATTTCTGATTTTTATAATGTATGAGCAATAAACAGAATAAGTTACTGCTCACTTCAGAACTGTGCAAAATGTTACAGATTTACTGCTGTGACCCTTTTTACCCAGCAATCTTTGGATTCTGCAAAGAGCGCTGTATCACAAAAACTGTTTCAGGAGACTTGAATTGACAACAAAAGAAGGTAGTTATAAAGACCATCTAATTCAGAGGTCAGAAGCCTGTACTAGTAAATCAATTCTTAACACACAAGTGGCCACTGATCCTCTTAACAGGGAATACCATATGATTACTTACAGTACTTTGTTGAATGGTGCTATACCACCATCTAGTGTAGAATTAACTATCCAAGTTTACCCATGGTTGTTAATATATTTTTCTCCAGAAGACGTATTATAAACAGCAGTCTAATCCTATTAATATTGCTTTTTAGTTATATAACCCATGTAGAAGTAATTATGTGACTTTAGTCAGTTCATGCAGTGCATTTTTGGTGCAGCATTTACAAAGGGTTTCCTTTACAAAGGTTAGAAGTTGATTCCTAAATTGAGGGTAAATGTAAAGGAAAGCCTTTTTTTCTAAATCCAGTTTAATTTAATTATTTGTTTTAAAAAAAATCATCAGAAATTCTGAAAAAAATCTCAGTACATTTGGTTATTTTTTTTTAAATTTAAGCAGTTTTTTGGTTCTATGTTTGTCTAGCATGCTGAACATGTTTGTTAATTTTTAGGGCGCCCCTGAAAGTGTAATAGAGCGATGTAATTATGTACGTGTGGGTTCCACAAAGCTTCCTTTGACTCCATCTGCTAGAGAGAGGATCATGTCCAAGATTCGAGATTGGGGTACTGGTATGGATACGCTACGTTGTCTTGCTCTAGCTACACGAGATGTGCCATCAAAATTGGAAGACATGCAATTAGATGATTCTAACAAATTTATCAATTACGAGGTAGGTGTTTCTAAACAGGTTTATTTTTATTTTGTTAGTTAAAGTGTTAATGATAAAATTGTACTAATTCTATGGTGTATATTTTCTTAGACAAATTTGACATTTGTTGGGTGTGTTGGCATGCTTGATCCTCCTCGTAAAGAAGTAACTACCTCGATTCAGATGTGCAAAGTAGCTGGAATTAAAGTAATAATGATAACTGGTGACAACAAAGGCACAGCAGTGGCGATTTGCCGAAAGATTGGAATTTTCTCGGACTCAGAGGACATAACGGACAAAGCTTATACTGGCAGGGAGTTTGATGACCTCCCATTAGAGAAACAGCGAGATGCTTGCCGTAGTGCTCGGTGCTTTGCCCGTGTGGAACCAGCACACAAGTCCAAAATTGTAGAATATTTGCAGTCATTCAATGAAATCACTGCCATGGTAAGATATCTGTCATATAATAAGAAGATGAATAGTAGAATGGACTAAAAATATTAGGTCTTCCTGTTGATACATTTTATTTTCCTTGTTTTCTTAGACTGGTGATGGAGTAAATGATGCTCCAGCCCTAAAAAAGGCTGAGATAGGTATTGCTATGGGTTCTGGCACGGCGGTGGCAAAATCAGCTGCAGAAATGGTTCTCTCTGATGACAATTTCTCTACTATAGTATCTGCTGTTGAAGAAGGGCGAGCAATTTATAATAATATGAAACAGTTTATTCGCTATCTTATCTCTTCTAATGTTGGTGAAGTAGTCTGGTAAGACATTGCTGGTATTTTCTAGATGTCCATATACATAATATAGAAATCAATTATGTTTCAGTATTTGCATATTTTCCTGATATAATAGTTGAGACACACCAAGGCACATTTATTAAAAAATTTATAAAAAAATTTGAAGAAAGTGTTTTTACAACGGATACTGAATAAAAACTTGCTCCAGCATCTGCACCATATTTATACAGCATATAGCCACCATTTTATGCATGTTTTCCTCCTAGTAAACGACTTTCAGTTTTAAGCAATATTTTTTGTGAATTCAGTTCATAGTACGAATTGTTCCAATTTTGCAGACTTAAAACTGGAAGGTGACTTGGTTCATAAACGGATCCCATCCCTTATCATACCCTCGGCCTCACTGCCTGTCTTATACTTGACTAGGAACCTCCCAAACCTTATATTTTAAAAATAGTACAAGCAAAAATAAAAGCTTTGTAATATATTTTATATCAGAAAGATGCCTCATTCTCCACATATCAGCCACTTCTCCTTCCATCTGTCTCCTGAACTTTTAACTCACCTTGAATGTACTAATAAAATCATCACACCAAGTTCCTACACTATTAGATTAGAGCTGCAGCCCACACAACTCAGTGTAGAGGGAAGAAGATAGAAGGAGCCCAGTGAGAGAGAAGCAGAGATACACACAGAGATGCTGCTGCAGCTTCCTGTAAGGGTTTTACTTCACTCCAGTCGAGAATTCACATCTACACTACTCAGTCATTCTGTACTATATCTTCCATGCTGCTGCTTTTGATTATGTTCTACATCAAAGCAGCAAGTCCACGCTCCCTCTGGAGCTGAATTCAGGGAAAATTGACGATTATAAATCGAGCCTTCCAAAGGGGAAAACGGCTATAAAATGTAGGATACAAATAATTATAATGGCCAGTTATATAATATGGTATATCCACAGATATGACAATTTACTCCTACAAGTCAACAGAAAGTTTATTAATACTTTAAACAAGAATATACACTTTTTTTTTGGATGCATGCTTGAAAAAAACACTTCACGGCTTATTTGCGATGGTAACAATGGCAAATACAATCTGCCTGCTTCCCTGACAGGTAGACACTGTTCACAATTATGTCTGAGTCTCCATCACAAATTCCATCGGGAAGAATGGCAATCAAACCGCCTTGTAAGTCAAGGGGATTGGTCAGACTCATATCTGTTGTAAAATGGACCCAGCACTGGATCACAACTTTGATTTAAAAAACGGAAGTCTTGACACAACTGTGAACATAGTCGTAAGGAAAGGATACCACTGTGGCCTGAGATGGCAAAATCGGATAGCTAATTTTACTGTGAATCATAATCTGGAATCTACCAACATGCTGTTGCAGTTACATAGATTTTTGTTCAAAACTAATTATCGTGTATCAAATTCATACTTTTTATTATACTAAAACCCAAACCAAAGCTCAGTTACCACTTGCCTACACTGAATGATCACTTTAACAGCTGACAGAAAGGGTTCTGATACTGCTTGCGCCAAATTCTGGTCACAACAGAAATCTGTATTTATATGAACAAGGGATGATTTTGCACTGCTGTTTGACCCATTGGAGTGTTGTCTTTTTTTCTGTTAGACAGCAATGACACTCAATCTGATTATCTGTTGTTATAGCCCATTCGTGCTTAGAAACAATGAGTTGTGCACTTGGACATGTTAAGGCCCATTTAGACACAATGATTATTGCTCAAAATTTGCGCAAAATCCATCTTTTGAGCAATAATCGCTGCATGTAAATGTGCCCATCTTTCAGTTTTCTGCCGAACGATGGATTTCAGTTCAGCTTGAAATCCGTTCAGCAAAACAGCTGATAAGACAGACCGCACGCTGTGCTCTGCCCGGGGAGCACTGATAACAGCTGATTACATGGTCTCAGCTGTAATCGGCGCAGCAGAACAAAGAATTTATTCAGAGCAGCAGGTGCTCCTCTGAATAAATTCAGCTCCTGGCAGTTTACACGATACTAATTGGTACTAATAGGCATTAGTACCAATTAGTAGATTATGCAAAATGATCGCTCAAAAGCTCTCTTTTGAGAGATCATCTTTGTGTCTAAATGCACCTTTACTTGGAGCACCAGCATTGTGTTATGCTGTAGATTGCCTCATTATGCACAGCTTGTTTATCAGAATCAGAGTTTATACCCACAGAATCCCCTTTTTTCCTTTGATAACACTATTCTCTGTATACTGTCCCTACTGTCGCATGAGAAAATCCTACAAGTTTGGCAGTTTTTAAAATCCTAGTCCTGGCTAGTCTAGCACCAATGACCAGGTCTCCGTCCAGTTCATTGGGATCGCTCATTTTTCAGACTTTAGCATGAACTCACACTGAAACTGATCCACAGAAAAATCGCTAACTTGATTGCATGCTACACTTTGGGGTGATGGGTCTCAATTCCATACAGGAAATTCCAAACATGAAAGGGCAGGTGTATCGAATAAATGCCCCTCTTACACCTGTTGCTTTAATCGATCCCTATGCAAAGAAAGGTATTCTGGTATTAGTTTATATTTGTGAAATTTCTGTAAATCTTTAGTCTCAACGCATTAAATAGAAATATGTAATAATACCATATGTCTTGATTTTTTGACAATACTTTGTCACTTTGTTCCCCTTCAGCATCTTTCTTACTGCTATCATTGGCCTACCTGAAGCTCTCATCCCTGTTCAGCTCCTCTGGGTTAATTTGGTCACTGATGGCTTACCTGCAACTGCTCTGGGATTTAACCCACCTGACCTTGACATCATGGACAAGCAGCCTCGTAATCCTCGAGAGCCACTTATCAGTGGATGGTTATTTTTCCGATACCTCGCCATTGGAGGTATTTTCTCAAAACTTTTCCTTTTTTTTTTTTTTTTATAAATTCCTTATTTTCGATTATTCAAAAAGCAACAAACACAGTATAAAACAAGGATACAAGTTCAAATCAAACCTGACAGAAAAAACGTTAAATCAGAAACAGAACACATGGGCAAGTGTAGTCTGGGACATAGTGTATTGATGCAATCACATAATTAAATCCGGTACCAAGTTAGAGCCTTAGGTTGTGATCAGCGTGAGAAAGGAACAAAATAACAGTTGGCATCCCCCGAGTACATATATGGACCCAAGGGAGCAACTTGCAGAACCAATAAAATTGTGCTTCATAATATAGAAAAGAAAGATTTAGAATGAGGGAAAATGAGAGAGAGAAAAAAAATCAGGAAGGGGTATTTGGAATCTTGAGAGCAGACACCCCACCTTCAGCTTCATCTAATGAAAATTCAACCTAGCCCACCCTCAATGTCTCTATACTGCTTAAAAATAAGCCAGAGATTCCATGCAGAGAGCCAAGCCATCAAACCTGTCGTATAGCAGAGTAGGGAGTTCCTTCATTCTCCTGATGTCCTCCACCTTATGAAAACAATGAGCCAGGAAAGAAGGTATGTTGGACTTCCAGAAAGCTGTGATGCAGGTCCTAGCCGTATTAATAAGATGTTTAGGAACTGATTTACGATAAAATCTGAGAATAAAATATAAAGATGTGAAAAGAATATTGCTAGAGATATGGAGATGTGCAAATGTAGAACTGTGTAAGGCCGTCTGCACACTTCTTTTTCTCTACTGCAGATGATCCGCACGGGATACAGTACAGTTTTTTGTTCTTTCGAATCCCTGTTTTTCCTGCGTCGTCGCTAGACGATGACGCAGGTACCCGCGACACTTCCGCAATGTCTTTGTGGAAGAGCCGCGGGTCGGACGGTTTCCATTGAGCTCAATGGAAGCCATCCATGCGGAATCTGCATTGAAATGGAGCATGCTGCGATTTTTTTTTCTCCACAAGTGGTAAATCACAATTAATTCTGCTCTGTACAGGAAAAAACACTTTTCCATAGCATGCTATGGGCAGTATTTGCTGCGGAATCCGGATGCGGATGCCCGCTTCAGAATCCACAGTGCAAATGTGGCCATGTGCAGCTGGCCTAAATGATAAAGTGAATCTCTCCCAGAAGCCAGACATCTGTGAGCACTCCCAAAAGATATGCAGGAGAGACTCCTCAAAACTCTTTTTAAACCAAAGTGCTTTCTGAGTTTTTTCACATTATGCTCTTCTATCCAGCGTAGGCTCTGTATCAGATTTTTGTTTTCTATGCAGAAAACTGCATAGCAACGGGAAGCAGGATGGAACCATAGGGTTCAGTAGGTGTGATGGAGACCTCTTTGATCTCCATTTCACATGGTTTCCATCCCTGTCAGTCTTTAAAGCTGCATAGAAAAGCACTAATCTCATTCATATAACAATATATTGGGCTGTATTGTTGATAGAGATTTGCTTTTGGTCTTACTTTAAAGCCAAGATTCTTATATCACAGTTTTAGTTACAGGAAAGCTTGAGATACAGAAGGTTAAAGTGGGAGCTGCATATACCCGCAGCTTTCACTGCAGCCCTAGTTCCTGACTGTTTATGCAACCTCATGCTATATTGGTGATAGATCGCTTTGATTGGCTATAAAGCAAGACCAAAATCAATGCTACATCTGCAATATAGTCTGAGATACAGTGAATTAATGTAAGTTTTAGGCACAAATGTATGTTAATGCGTTTAAAAAATAAATAAATAAACATATATATGTATATGTGTGTTACGTGAGGTATGTAATTCCTATATTTTATAGGTTGATATTTCCAGCTTAGAACCAGAATTTTGTCCTTTTCAGTTCTGGTGATTTTATGAAGGTATATAAATATAGGCTTAAGTAGTACACATGCAGTGAGAATGGCCAGATACTTACTGATACAAGAGAGCAAATAGCTGCATCCCCTTCAAGCGGCTAAACTGCCAAATGAGGGAGCCAATTGCACCTCTGAGGGACACCGATGAAACAGCCACTCACATAGCCTCTTTATATAGAGGGGGGTGGCTGCTTGGTGTATACTCTGTATACTCCTGCACAGAGTAGATACAAAGTGCCAGACCTTCTGATACATGTAGACCACCATGCAGACTAGCAACCTATTAATGATAGTTCGGCGGGCTGCTCTGCACCCCAAAAAGTAGACCACATTGGTACAGCCACCCTGGGCTCCTCCGGCGTTTAAAAGCCACACTGCATGTGAATAATACATAATAAATGCGCGGTATTAGTTGGATTTTTGCCAAAAACATTAGCTCACAAGCTGATCGTCAAGGCTCCTCGCTCCTTGTGAGTCTCTACACTAATATAAATGTATCACAGAGAGAAAAATATAAAATCAAACAATCACTGAGAACGGCCAGATACTTACTGATACAAAAGGGCAGATAGCTGCATCCCCTCAACATGCAAGGAGCCTTGACGATCGCCAGGGGAGCCCAGAAAAATGCAGAAAATTTCCACAATGTGTGCACATACACTTAGGGCCCATTCACATGGGCATATTACCCATCCATATGCTGTCTATGTATTTCATAGGCTATTCACATGTGTGAGTTTTCACACAGACAGATGATCTGTGAAAAAATTGCAGCATGTCGTATTCTGGTCAGTATCACGAATGAGAATGAGACACGGATATCTGACAGCACACAGACATGTGTACGGGTACTGTCCAATGTGAGCTGCGCCTGACAACTCACATATGGCCTTCTGAAGACTGCCTTAGGGCTCCTTCACATGGGCATATTTGCATGTATTTTTGCGCGTGTTTAATTTACATGCACAATACTCAGAGCATAAAACCCATTGAGTTCAATGAGTTCTACATCTCATCTCGTGCAATTTTATGCACAAAAAAAGTAGGAATTGCTCTATTTTTGTGCGCATTTGTGCACCGAGGGTCCCCATAGACATCTATGGGAGGGGTGCAATTCAGTGAAAAAGCACATCTGGAACGCAGTAGGGTAAATAATAGCCATTTAAATCTGTGCGTGTTCGTCTGCTGTGCACAAATGCCATGTGTGCACAAAAAGTACAGTAAAATACGCTGATGCGCACAAAAAAAGCCTCTTACAAATATGTTGTGCTGAGGCATGCGCAAAAACACATACACCCGTATGAAGGAGCCCTTAAGAGTATGTTCGCAACTCCCAAATGGATGTCATCAGTCAGGATTCTGTACTTGGTTCATATCTCAGCTCTCTTTCCACATCCAAAGATTTAAATGGTTACTAATAAAATTGTGTCTACACTTCAGTTATCATATTGCACAAAAGAAAGTGATGTAATACAGACTCATCCACACATCTCCTGAATCCCTTTCATCTCATTTCTTTTCACAGTCTATGTAGGCTTAGCCACTGTGGGGGCTGCAACATGGTGGTTCTTATATGATGAAGACGGACCACAGGTCACATTCTACCAGCTGGTGAGTTTCATTTCATTCTTGTTTATGTGTGTGTGTGTATATAATATGGGCCAAGAGGAGTGTCGGCTCTCCTTCTATATATAATGCTATACACATAATCAGCAGAAACGGCCTTAATATCATTTCTGGAACTCTCATATTGTTTTTCATAATTTTCAATTACTTGGCAAAATGTATGGGCAAATTACATAGTAACATAGTATGTTAGGCTGAATGAAGACAATGTCCATCTAGTTCAGCCCGTTTCAACACCTTCTTTGTTGGTCCAGGGGAAGGCAATTCCTTCCTGACTCCATAATGGCAGCCAGAGTAATCCCTGGATCAAGATTCGAGAACATCAACCCCGCTGGTCACCTAATGTCTATATCCTGTAATATCATAGCGCTCTAGAAAGACATCTGACTAACTGACTTGGTACTACTTACAGTATTCCGCTTTCCACTTCCTTCTTTGTGCGAGCATAATGCATGCTTCTAATAGAACCAATGGGTTCCCATAGAAGTGTTCATATTTGCAGAATTTAAAGCGATAGATAGGACATAGGTGCGTGTTATGCAGGAGTTTCCATTGTTAATGGAAACTCCTGCACAGCCAATAGCTTCCCCGCTGCTTACAGCAGGGCATTTAAAATGTGCTTCTAGCCTGAAGGATCTTTAAATGTCCGGCTGTTAACCCCTTAGTCACTGCGGGGATGAGGGGACTCCCGGAGGGTTCCGTTAATCCCCACGGTGAGTCCCTTCATCACTGAATACTGTGACAGCACTGTTACAGTGTTCAGTGATGAGGGGACTGCAGCGGGGACAAAAGATTTCCCTGCTACAGCTGTGGCAGAGGTCCGCGATGCTATCCCATTGCTTTCAATGGGGCTGGCGCTGCCGTCGTCCTTTTGAAAGCAATGGGATGAAGGCAACCCTACAGTGTTCAGTGATGAGGGGACCTTCATGAAGCAGCTGCACTTCACCAATCACAGCTGCTCCAGTGAACAGGCAAAGTTTCATGCACTGCGCATATGAAACTTTGCCTGTTCACATGTTTTCCACTTATGTGAGCAGTGTTTTTTTATCGCACACATCGGCACGCAAAAAACACACTAGTCTGGCCAAGCCTAAAAGAGGTCCTTGACCCTGATATACATGAGGATTGACAGACCACATTCCAAAGATTTTCTATATTTGTGCATTTTATCTAGCCAAATTGTGGAATTTTGATGGAATAAGGGCATTTTCTCTAATATGACAAAAAAAGGCAAAGAAAAAAGATAAATGGTCGTTTTCTAAATCAGATCACTCACTTGTAGAGAATGTTTTCTTCCAGATCAAGTCTTAGTTGCATTTAATATCTTACTTGCAATTCCACAGTGCGAACAGTGTAGCTAAGGGCTAATTGTGGTAAATATTCTTGATCAAGCCAATAGATATTCTGATTGATGTGTATAAACACTTAAAGGGCTTTTCCAGGACTTACCTATTTATGATCTATCCTCAGAATAGGTTAGCAATACCAACCTGGGCCACTGCAAGTGTAGTCCGAAGGCCCAGCAAACAGCTGATTGATGATGATCTCCAGCAGCAGAGCTCTGCTGACCAATAGAGATGAGCGAGCATACTCGCTAAGGACAATTGCTCGATCGAGCATTCTCCTTAGCGAGTATCTCCCCGCTCGGGAGAAAAGGTTCGGCTGCCGTCGCGGGTGACAGGTGAGTTGCGGCAGTCAGCAGGGGGGAGCGGGGGGGAGAGAGGGAGAGAGAGATCTCCCCTCCATTCCTTCCCGCTCTCCCCCACAGCTCCCTGCCCGCCGCCGGCAGCCGAATCTTTGCTCCCGAGCGGGCAGGTACTCGCTAAGGGCAATGCTCGATCGAGCAATTGCTCCTTAGCGAGTATGCTCGCTCATCACTACTGAACAACAATTTGTGACCGATCCTGAGAATAGGTCATTAATATGCCTCGGAAAACCGCTTAAAGTAATTCTCTTATTTTGGAACAAAATTGTGTCCTGGGACAGGAGGGTGCAATTATATCACCTGTTGTTGGTTTTCTGTGCTGATACCCCTCTGATCTGCCAGTCACAGCTCCCGTTTTCAGCTGTCCATGTTGGCCCACACAATCTTCAGTATACATAATCCTCACAATGTATTGGTAGTGTTAGACTACCATGCACTATACCTGCTCTTTGATTGACCAGCATTGCTCACATGATGAGCAGTGGCCAATCAGAAAGCAATGCACAGTGTGCATTAGGTAGCTAGAAAATTGCAGTGGCCATCTTGAACAGGTGAAAACAGGATCCTGAACCAGTGGATCAGAGGGAAATTGGCACAGAAGAACGACAGTGGGTAATATAGCTTCCCCCCTTTAGCTCAGGAACAGAATTTTGCCCAGAACCCTGAGGGTCACTTTACGATTATTGTAAAATGCACTCTTACACAAGAGTTTATTTTTGTAATCTCAACAACAGAGGGAGTGAAATAAAACATTTTTTTTGCTAGGTAATTAATTTTACTAGCATGTACTGTATATACTGCATGCAGTATATGGATGAAATACGACAACTTAAAACTGTACTCACTGGTCAAAATTATATCAATATTTCCACAAATATACACATTTTTTCATAATTCAACAACGATATAAATCAGTCTTATGGCTTAAGAAGGTTTTTCTGAATAGATCATCAATATCAGATTGGTGGGCTCCGCTGGTAGGACCCCCACCTATCAGCCATCTGAAGTGGCCATGGCAAATGGTTGAACGCTGTAGCCATTTCACTGCATATCAGGCACAATGCTGTACATTTTTCTTATACGGGCTGTGCCTGGCGTAGCGGGCCAATAACCTTCCCATAGCTTCTTCCATCTTATCACTGGGGGCCCTGATTGGGAGATGCTCACCAATCTAATATTGATGACCTATCCTGAGAAATAGGTAATCAGCATCGTAGTCCTAGAATACCTTTTTAAGGAAACAGTTGCAAACATTACCAAGCTTTTTCTAATTATTTTTTTCTTTACAGAGACATTTTATGAAATGCACACCTGACCATGAATTGTTTGAGGGCATAGACTGTGAAGTGTTTGAGTCCCGCTATCCCACAACTATGGCCCTTTCAGTGCTTGTAACTATTGAGATGTTCAATGCCCTCAACAGGTAGGCTGAATAATAAATGTTTGACTTTGGCTAGCTTATAAGACCCTATTCCAACTTGACAGGGTCCACAAGGTGAAACATTATTCTCCATTAATGGCCTCTCCACCAGCTAACCAATACCCTGCCCTGACAAGAGGCAAAAACACTGAAACGGATGTCTGTGGGTCACTTTTCTTTATGGAAAAGATTCTGGTTTGGCTTATATTTTTAGTCCTGTTGTAAGGCCTGTAAATGGGTCAGGAATTACCGTATATACTCGAGTATAAGCCAAGTTTTTCAACACATTTTTTTGTGCTGAACCCCCCCCCCCCCCCCCAGGCTTATACTTGAGTGGGGTAACCCCCTTCCCTGCGATACTCACCTCCCAGCCGGCATCTGTGTTCCCGGCGGTGCGGCAGGCTACTTGAGACTGCTGTCATCTCCCTGCTCGGCTTTGAATTCCCCCGCCGTCAGCGCTGTGTAAGTAAGCGCTCGATCATTCAGTCATTCAGTGAATGACATCACTGAATGGCTGTGATTGGTTTATCGAGTGCCGGCTGTGATAAGCTGGTGCTTGATCCAATCACAGTGCTTACCTACACAGCGCTAACAGCGGGGAAATTCAAAGCAGAGCAGGGAGATGACAGTGGGGAAAATTCTCAAGACAGCTTGCCGCACCACTGGGAAGACCATCGCTCCGGGGACACAGACGCCGGCTGGGAGGTGAGTATTGCAGGTTGTTTTGTTTTTTTACCTAGTATATACTTGAGTATAGCTAGGCTTATACTTGTGTTAATAAGTTTTACCAGTTTTTTGTGGTAAAACATATTGACTTGGCTTATACTCTGGTCGGCTCATACGAGTATATACGGTGACTTACAGGGATGATTTCAATAGGTGGCACCAAAAAGCCAGAGCTCATGGTTATCATGATAGAGATTAATAGGTGAATAAACAAAGACAAGGTTAAAAATAACACGGAACCTTTCTTTCTAGTCTATTAACCACACTATAACATTTGAGCAAACTTTTGAAAACTTCAGCAAGAACTTTAGTTTTGTCCAAATTGGTTCAAATTGAAATGGAACTTCACCAAAATTCCTAAAACTAGTGCATAGCACAGTCTTAAATTTCTAAAATACCCCCCCCTCCCTCCTCCAGTAGCACCATTGCCTTGCAGTGCTAGGGTCCTAGCCTTTAAGGTTCAAGTCCAACATCTGCTTGGTCAAATTTGAACCTAGATCCCCAGCACTGCAAGGCAACAATGCTAACCACTGTGTCAGCTTTCTTCTTCTGCCTTCTTCCTCCTTCTCTAATAGAGGGGAAGAAGAAAAAGAAACACAAAATAGAAACTCTTGTGTCAGTGCTCCTGGCATCAGCGCTCATATCCTGGGTGATACGATGCCAGGAGGTTGGTGAGGTTCTGCTGTGGCCTCTGATTGTCCACAGCGGTCACGTGCTTCCGCCCAACCATCTACCCAAAAGTCACTGCCAATACCAGTGGTGGCTAGCAGCTGCATCTTGGGGCTCCAGCAGAGGGGAGTATACCCTCATTTTTTTATTTTAGGCAGGGCTTTTGTTTTAATAAATGTTGAATGAGTTTATGTGCCATTTTTCTGTATTTACCTGATGGTTACAATAAAGTATGTTTTTAAATTATCTTTTGAATGGTTTTATTCTAGGTTGGGAGGGGTAAAGATTATTTTTTAGGAGAACACCCATTAGGTATGAGGAGATGTATAAAGCCATTCATGCTGCTCTGGGAAATTTCCGCAAATTGAAAGATGGAACAATGCCTCTGCAGCGCCACCTATAGAAAGCAACATTCCTTCAACTCAATGTCTGACCTTTTAACAGGTCTTGGAACAATGTCTAGAAATATAAGCCAAAGCCAGTCTTCTCCAGGAGAAAAAGAGAATCATGACTGTGCATTGTACACGCTTTGGTGGTGTAGATCTTTGGAATTCTAGTATATTTATAGGTTATATTTATTCTATGTTTATCTTTCCTGTCTTTTTCCATATGTAAGGTAGTTAAACCCCTGTTTAACTACCTATGTATGGCGTTCTGAAAATAACGTTGCCTTAAAATTATTATTACTAATAATATAATAATTCTGTGAGTGAATTGTGACATAATGGCAGCAAGAAAGAATTGCGTAGTTTCAAAAACTGTAGTAGTTTTAAAAAGGGGGGGGGCTTTGCTAGGCTGCAGTCTTTAGTCTGAGGTTATACGGCTATTCCAGACAGTAAGTGCTGTGAAGCAGCTCTGTAGTGAGCCACCACCCCATTAACGACATTAGAAAAGAAGGGCACAGCGGATAATTGAAAAAATTGGAGACTTCAACATGCCTGATGTAGATTAGAGTATCCATACTGCATTTACAAAAGTGAATAAACAAGGTGGAATAAAACAGCAGGAGCGTGTGCCCAGCGGACATTATTAAGAACAGCCATCTTAATGGCAACTAAACTTTATGTCAAACAAACTAGCAAAAGGTAAAGGAAAAATAAACCACTATGTTCACTGGAGAAGTTCATAATATGCTAAATGAAAAGAAGTCTGCTTGTAAGAGGTTTAATGAAACCGGAAGTGTAGTTGACAGAGAATTATATAAAATTAGACAGAAGGCAAAACATATTATTAATGCTGCTAAAGCACAAAACAAGGAAGAAATAGCCAGTAGGATGCTCAACTGCATAGCTAGAGGTATAACCAGTAGAAGGAAGGAGATTGTGATCCCGCTGCATAGAGCTGTGGTGAGACCACATCTGGAATGCTGTGTTCAGTTTTAGAGACCTCATCTATAGAATGACATTGATAAAATAGAACAAGTCCAAAGACAGGCTGTAAAAAATGGTGGAAAAACAAAACTTATCAGGAAAGATTTAAAGGGGACATAGTATTCTGTAAAACCTTGCTAAGTTTGCAGTATTAAAATAACAGATTACCTGCCAAGAGTCTTGCCCAAATTACCCAATTTGAGAAAATTTGGGATCCCTGGATCACTTTTATTACTGTCCCTAATCTAAACTATTTACACCTCTAAGGCCTTATAAGGTCAGACGGGCGTTTTTTCGCGCTATTTGCGGATCGCATGAGTGATGCACATCCGCAAATCGCGTGACCGGTGCGCGCAAGTCACCCGAAAATCGCCCGAAAATCTGCTCCTAGCCGCGTTTCATTAGAAACGGGCCGGAGCTGTCCAGCGCATTGCATTCAATGGAGATGGCAATACAGCCGTCTCCATTGAAAGCAATGCGCTGCGGGCGAGCCCGGGATGAATTGTCAGTAAGGGCTTAAATATATAAGCCCTTACCTGCAATTCATCCTAAAATGTGTAAAAATAAAAAAGAATTGTATACTCACCTTCTGCCGGCAGCCGGAGCTCCGCGCGGCCGTCCTGCAGTGGGTGTGAAGGGGGTGTGAGTCAGACCTGCCCCCTGATTGGCTCAGCACTGAGCCAATCAGAGGCATGCCTCACTCACACCCATTCATGAATTCATGAATGGATGTGAGTCAGACCTGCCCCTGATTGGCTCAGCGCTGAGAGGCAGCAGTCACTCACCCATTCATGAATTCATGAATGGGTGTGTGAGTGTTTTCAGCCTCTGATTGGTCAGGGCTGTGACCAATCAGAGGCAAATCATTCAGCAGGCGGGGATTTTAAAGCCCTGCCGGCTGAATAGTGCCAAGAAACAGTTCAGGAGAACTGACAGCGGCCGCGGCTGGACTCCGGCTGCAGCGGAAAGGTGAGTATACAATTTTTTTTTTATTTTAACACATTTTAGGATGAATTGCAGGGAAGGGTTTATATATTTAACCCCTTCCCGACAATTCACCCCGCGCACGCCGGCAGCCCATTGCTTTCAATGGAGCGGCTGTATTGCCGCTCCATTGAATTCAATGGGCAAACATCGTTCTTCTCTGCCACAGCTGTTACAGCTGTGGCAGAGAAGAATGATTTGTCTTCTACATGTTCTCAATGGGGTCGGCGCTGCTGCCGCCGGCCCCATTGAGCGCATATAGAGAAGAGAACAGGAATCGCAGATCGCAGATAGGTGCGATCTGCAATTTTTTGTTCTATAATTTATCGGACGAGCGCATAAAAAGCGCTCATGTGTCCGATACCATTGCAAAGCAATGGTTTTAAAAAATCGCCGGACGCATGCGCATGCGCAAATCGCGGCTAAAAACACCCGTCTGACTAAGGCCTAATGAGCAAAAAACATTTTACCCCCACTAAACAAACCAAAAAAACATAGAACTGAAATGTTGAACCAGACCTACATGAGACTAAGGCCGGGCTTACACAGGCGGACCGGATTCCGCATGCGGGTTACGGCTGAAAGCCAGGCTGGTGACCCTGTGTATCTATTTCCACTGAATTGCGGAGGCTCACGGGTAGTCATGTGCGGCACAGGGTTTTTTTTTATTTTCTGCGCCATCGTTAAACGATGACGCAGGTAACCGCAGCCCATATGCAACGTTTATTGTGTATGGGCTGCTGGTCGGACTCTGTTGAATTCAATGGAGGTTGTCCACGGAAAAATAGTGCTAGTATGAATGAAAAATCGAAAAGTACATGTTTTACAATGCCTGTGTTTTGCTGCGGATCCGGATCACGGATTCCACAATTGGAATCCACTAGTGTGAGCCCGGCCTAAGTAAACTTTATACTTGTCAATCTTTTGAGCTCTACCTCATAGGGTGGGTTCACACGAGCGTGTTTTTGTGCGTACTTAGTTGCGTACATACATGCGCACCTAGGTACGAGCAAAAACACGCGTGAACACAGCTGCGTGCTAGTTGTCAATGGAGCCCCTCTGCCGGCACCCCTGCATTCTTTTTCAGGGTAGGGCTTTACATATAAGTCCTTTCCTGAAAAAGAAACATTAATATAAAAAAAACAAAACCTACTTACCTCTCCGCCGCTGCCGTGACCCCCGCGGGCATGAAGAACACATCTGCCGCATGCGACTCATGTTTCCTTCACCCCCGCTAGTTTAAAGAATTCCCTGCTGCTACATCTGCTGCATCTGCCACAATCTTCAATTCTCAACCACAGCTGTCACACATGACAGCTGCGGTAGAGAATCCTGCTGCCGGCATCCCCGTCAATGGCTTTTCAGGAAAGGGCTTCATAAGCCCCTCCCTGAAAAACCATTTAAAAAAGTGTATAAAAAATAAAATACTCACCTGCCAGGGCTCAGCGGCGACTTCTGCCGCAGTCCCCGGCTCTGTAGTTCTCAGCTAGCAACATGCGGGGATTTAAAATCCCAGCCTGCTGGTAGCTCTGATTGTGATTGGCTGAAGCTTTTCAGTCAATCACAATCAGAGCTACCAGCAGGCGGGGATTTTAAATCCCTGGCTGCTGATAGCTTAGAACTACAGAGTCGGGGACAGCGCCAGAAGTCGCGGCTGAGCCCCGGCAGCTGAAGGGAGGTGAGTATGCTTTTTTTTTTCACATACTCCTCTTTCTTACTACACTGCTGCTGCTATCTCGCCGGCTCTCCAGTGCCCGCTGGTCACTATTAGGTGCTGGGAGCCGGCGATTATGTCCCCAATAAAAGAGCCATGTAACCGCTGAAGCCAAGCACTGTCACCCTTCAGCTGCGGCACTCGCGTCACCTAGTGTCGGATTGTCACCACTCCCCTCCCAGAAGTTAAGTTCAGCAGGGACTGGAGAGCCAGCGAGATGGCAGGGGTGGGTGAGCGTAGAAGAGTGAGTATGTAATCTGTCATTTTCATACTGCAAGCTCAGCAAGCTTTTACAGAATACCATTTGCCCCAATAACCCCTTTAGGGCTCATGCCCACGAACGATGCGGGATATGCGTGCAGATTTACGGTGCGGGAGTACTGCGATTAAAAACAAAAAGGTGCCTGCGAGTGATCGCGGATTTCCCCGGTCTCCATTAATGCTCTATTAATGGAGACCTCCAGCAGCGTAAATCCGCGAAAAATAGAACATGCTGCGATTCTTTTTTTCCCACTGCGGAAATCCGTGGTAGAATTCTGCAAGTGAGCATAGGCAGACAGAAAGCTATTAGGTTTAGTAGAACCTAATAGCTGCAGAATCACACGCGTTTTTCCGCAGTGGGAAATGCGTAGCGATTCATGTCCGTGGGCATTCACCCTTATACAACATAATTTGTATAGCCTGCAGAAGAGAAGGGAGAAGGGGGTACATAATAGAAACTTGCAAATATGTTAAAGGTATAAAGAAAGTTTGGGAAATAAGTTTTTATTAGGAAGCTAAAAGCTAGAACAAGTGGGCACAATCAGAAGCAACGTCAGAAAATAAGGGTTTTTTTTTACTAATCGAGTAGTAGATGGTTGGAACAGACATAGTTGGAAAGTCAACAATAAATGAATTCAAGCTGCCTAGGATAATCATAGATCTATCCTAAGAGAGAAATAAGAGGAAATGGTAAAAGAGTAGACTAAATGGACCATGTGGGCTTTTTCTGCCATCGGTTTTCTATGTTTTTATAGTATTTTAAACAAATATTTTTGGAAATTCATTCTGTTATAAGAAACCTCAATTATGACTTTATGTTGCAGAAACTAATAATATTATTGAATAGTAAATGTGCACAAATGTCAATAGTTCTATATAAGGTAAAATTGTACCACATTCCCCATGCCATAAATGGTATACGTTGCACATTTCTGAATTCTTGATATTATCATTGAAAACAAACAAGTTGATATTACGCTTGTGGAGATTAGAAAGATATTTGTGGTTCTCTCAATGGCAATGGATGTTACCATATTAGGTCTTTAAAGTAACTTTTGATGTTGACTTCGGAGTTTTGATATCATTAACGTTAACTCAAACCTGAAATTTCTAGTTGAATTTTATTTTGTTATATAGTACATGAGAAAATTAAGGCACTAAATCTGTACGTGTTCCCAAGTCCTATTTAAAACAAGTGAAAAGTCTAATTATTGGTCAGTGTTTTATTTTATGATTGTATTCTAGTTTTATTTTTACATTGAAAAAAGAATTTGCAGATGGCTAGAACTTGAAGGGGGACATTTACTTAGATGAACATTTTATATGCTGGTTTAAGTAAAGAGCACCTTGCAACGATGTACGCCAAATGTATTAGGGGCCACAGGGCGCTTTTATCAGATTTAAATTATTTATTTTAAATGTGTTTTGTCATTTTTAAACAAATAAATATATTTGCCCGAAACATACCCCCCCCCCCCCCCCCCCGCCCCAAAGTCTGTCTCATGTATCTATCTTGTAAACATCCACTGCCACTTATTATGAGGTCCATGAACATTTTTCTTGGGATTTACCTTCTTTGTAGCAGGCTAATAATTTTTGCCCCCACTTCCAGGGTCCATTGTTCCTTTCACTGTGGCTTTTTCTTCTTTAGTCACTTCTTTGTCCCTTTTCCCTTCATTCATGAAGTCTCCCAAAATGTAAATGCATAAAAGGTCAAATTGTACCCCATTATAATACAGGATATTACAGGTGAAGCAAAGGCAGTGATCATGATACATTACAAGTATTAGCACAGATTTATAATGTATGAATACATATCCACCATCTTCTTTTCTGGGAATTATCCTCCACCTCAAATCCCCCATTTCAGACACAGGGCTCCTAATAATTTGGCATGTATGGCTAGTCCATTTGTTAGACTGTAAACTCTGACTGCTATGAACTGGCATAGATTTCCACTACAATTTATACCAGTTTTGTGGTAGGCCTTGCTACCTTTTTGCTAAGCCCTGCCCACTTTTAAAAAACGTGTGATACAAGTACAAAAAAGGCTAAAGAGTCACAAGTTTGTATTCAAGTCATACATAAAATTAGTAACTTGAATGCCAAAAAAACTATTGCAAAATGCTAAATAGATTTTGCCCACAATCCTTTAAGCATAATAATTTCAGACAGTTTATTCCATCAGAAGGATCCTCTAATGATAAGCTAATCACAAAGTGTACCGCTAAGAGAATTGCTGGAAATCATTCATAATCTGCGGAGGGAAGCCAGAAGCAAGTGTTTAATTCACTCCTTTATAGTCAATGATCGTGTATGTAACTGCTTAGAAAGAGCCAATCCAAGCTGACAGGTTATAAGACCTAGTGCTTTTTTAACAATATTGGTACGTAGGTCTAGCTAACAATAGGGGGGCACAGCAGTTGGACACATGGTGATCAGACATTGGTACCATGTACTAGTGATTTTTGTGTGATTAGTTCTAGTGATCATTAAATAAGGTGAAATAATATAGCTAGCGAAGAATTTTCCTTAAAAAAATAAATAAAGTTTATTGAAGCAGATATGCTACTTCTATTATATTGTTTGTTTTTGTACATTCCTGGATGTTTGTGATTTCATTTGAAAAAATTTGTGTGACTATAAAAACTATAATATAACAAGACCTATTTTACTTCTTAAACTCTTCCGCCTCTAGGATGTTCATGTATGAAACAGAGGTTCAGGGTGGGATTGAGGTGGACTCGGGAGCTGAGCCGGCCACATACCTGGCAGGTGCCAGCTGTTTCTGATAGCTAACACCAACCATAAACAGCCACGATCAGAGCCGGATCTTGATTGCGGCTGTTTTGACAGTTTACATGGGCAGTCAGTACTCACCACAGCATGTAAATGTCAGCCGAAGGGGGTTGTCTCCCTTCCCCTTCACTATTTGCTTCCTTGTAATGTGATCGTGGGGTGCTGATGTTTGCTGTGCCAGCCCTGGACCTAATGAAGGCTCCCAGGGCTGACATATATTTAACCATATCAAGCCCTCCTGTCTGTGGCCAATGGCAGGGCTAAATATGTGAAGGTGAAAAATAAAATATACTGCAATACTGAAGTATTGCAGTATATCAGTATATTGTAGAAGCAATCAAATGATCACAAGTTCAAGCCCCCTAAAGCCACTAATAAAATTGTGTAGAATTTTACCAAAAAATGAAAAACAAAATGTAGAAGTGGAAAATATTTTTAAAAACCCTTTTACCTATTTTTCTCACAAAATGATCAAAAGAATTAAAAAAAGAGAAAGTCCGAACAATCAAAGTATCACATAACCTATCATATATGGTGAATGCTGTCAAGAAAAAATACATAAAGCCAGAATGGCAATTTTTTGGGGGTGACCCTATTTCCCAATAAAAAGTAATCAAAAAATCATGTGTTTTCAAAAATATTTTTTCAAGTTTTCCAATACATTATATGGTATATTAAATGGTACCATATAAAATACAATGTGTCCTGCAACTATCAAGCCCTCATACAGCTATGTTGACAAATAAATAAAAAAGTTTTAGCTCTTAGAACACGAATATGAAAAAAAGGAAAGACCGATAAATGATCAGTAGTTAAATGGTTAATATATGTACTTTTTATATTTACAGCTTGTCTGAAAATCAGTCATTATTGAGGATGCCACCATGGCTCAACATCTGGCTTCTAGGTGCAATTGTAATGTCTATGGCTTTACACTTCGTTATACTGTATGTGAAGCCGATGCCGGTAAGTACAAATGCACATGGGAAATTTCCTGTCGTACATTTCTGTAGATCTTTAGATGGCTAATAAAAGCCAGTTCTTGAACATGTGCTAATTTGAAACATCATTGCCTTTTTATATCTGCAGCTAATTTTTCAAGTAACTCCATTAAACTGGTATCAGTGGGTGGTAGTTATGAAAATCTCATTGCCTGTCATTCTACTAGATGAAGGGCTCAAATATATCTCACGGTATCACTTGGATGGTAAGTAGTGTGATTTTGTACTCTCTTTTTTCATGTGTGTCTTTAAGCCTAAATTTAGTGACAAAACAGGATCTGACATGTAATTAAAAACAGAATGCCATGTAACATGATTGCAGTCATTTTCCTGTGCAATGTCCCCTTTTGTTTCTAATTTTCCTTCTCTCTTCATTTGTCAGTGACCACAGAGACTAGTTTCCTAACAGACCTGTTGTGGTCACAGACAATAAATCAAATAGTGGCCAAGGAGAGAACGGGACTGGGAGACTGAATCCATTAACGCCTTAGTGACCACCTATACGTGTTTTCACGTCCTGGGGGTCTGGGTTTTATTCCATAAGGCTGTAAAAACTTGCTGACCCTGTAGACTAAAGCCCTGGGGTTTGGGAGTCTTAACCCCTTCCCGCTCCAGGGTGTAAGTTTATGTCCTGTCAGCGGGGTACTTCACTGGCGTCCTGTATTGCCATAGCCTGTGATCGCTGTATAAGCGATGAGGCATGGCAGGGCAGTAGCCCTGCCATGCCTTATCACAGCGATCATCAGTGCTGTACTGTAAGTGCCCCAGAGGGACACAAACTGTATAAAAAAAAAAAAGAAAAGAAGAATGTAAAAAAAAAAGGAAAAAAACCCTTTTTTATGCTTTTTCTCATATTAGCATAAAAAAAGGTAAAAAAAAATTAAAACCCCACATATTTGGTATTGTCGCGTCCGTAACGACGCGTACAATAAGCTGCACATGCTTTTGACTGTGCATGGAAATAAACCTTTAAAAAACGCTAAAAAACTGAAACACAATAAAAGTGATCAAAAAAGCAGGCTGTACCCCAAAATGGTACCAATAAAAACTACAGCCCGTCTCGCAAGAAGTAAGCCCTCATAGAGCTCCGTACATAAAAAAATAAAAAAGTTACAGGACTTTGAATGCAGCGATTTAGAAAAAAAAAGATTTCCAAAAAAAAGGTTTTTATTGCAGAAAAGTGGAGAAATCTAAAAAAAATGTAAACATTTTGGTATCGTTGTAACCATACCGACCCGCAGAAAAAATGGATTGTGTCATTTATGCTGCATGATTAACGCTATAAAAAAAACAAAAAAAACATCTATGGCAGAATTAATGCGTTTTCTCTCCCTGCTATCATTAAAAAAAAAAAAGTTTTACAATATAGTTAATGTACCCAAAAATGACGCTGATAAAACTACAGTTCACCACGCAAAATACGAGCCCTTATATGGGCGCGTCGACGGAAGAATAAAAAAGTTATGACTTTTGAAAAATGGAGAAGAAAATCCGCCAAAAATCGTTGCGTCCTTAAGCCCAAAATAGGCCATGTCCTTAAGGGGTTAACAGCCCCCTGCTACTGGCTGCCTCCTGGAGCTGTCATCAAGGGGCGCGGTGTGCGGTCCCCAATCATGCGATTACAAAAGTTTTTTAAAAGTTAAAGTTTCATCTTGTCTCGTGCATCCAATCTGTGATGGGGGTTGAAACTCTTCACCTCTGGCCTCTATGATGTCCTGCAACGATCTGGTCCTGCAAGGCTTCTGCGCATGCACGCCATTTGCAAAATGTCAGACTCATACGCAGAAGCCAGGGCTAGCCCGGCGAATTAAAAATCTCCTGGCTACCAAATGTAGCCGATTGCCTAGAGATTTCACGGAGGGCCGCAATATGCAGTCCCCAGTCATGTGATCACCATTCCATTGGATAGCAAAAACCTTTACAGAATTATTCTATGTTAAAGTGACACATGTCAGATTTCCAAAATTTGGCCTGGTCATTAAGGGGCAAACAGGCTTGGTCGCTAAGGGGTTAAACCAGGAAGTTATGCAAGATGGCTCTCAAACATGAGCTAAGGGTGCTTTTAGATGGAATGATTATCATTTAAAATATCGTTCAAACGAGGGAAAGTGAATGATAACGGTTTAGTCTAAACGCAGCCATTGACAACGATAATTGTCTGCTTTTCGCTAGTTGTTCGTTTTGTGCAGACATAAAAATCATCGTTGGCTCATTCACTTATCGTTCGGTTTATACAGCACTCATTCAGTAGTTCTCCTTCCCTTATACAGTGAATGTGAAAGAATGAAGGATTACAAACTAACGATGACGTAATTCACTCATTCGTTCATTCAAACAATAAATCTGCTCATCTAAAAGGGGCCTAAGTTGGGTAGAAATTTGCTAGTGTGTGGGAGTAAAGGTTCCTCCTGCTAGGTGAGAATGCCTAGTAATATATTACATATGTGTTTGTGTTTTATGTAATTGTTCTCAGCAAGAGAAATCAAGTAATCTTGTAGATATGATACCTTTTAATGGCTAACAAAAATACATGATGTTACAGCGAGCTTGCGAACCTCTCAGGGTTCTTCCTCAGGCTTATGGAATATGCATGCCTCTTCGGATCTATTCCATCTAAGCCTAAGGGCTCAGTCACATGGGCGTTTGTACGTGCGTATGACAGCTGCGTTTGCGATACGCATCTATATAGACCCAATGCTTTGCAATGGGAGCGGTCACATGTGCAACTTTTTCATGTGCATAAATGCATGCAGCGAAAATTATAGGACACAATGATTCGTAGAACGCATGTAACTGCAATCTGCGGCAAATCGTTGTGTTCTGTGTATGTGCGCTCAATGGGGCCGGCGGCAGCAGCGCCGACCCCATTGAGAACATATACTAAAGATCGTTCTCCTCTGCCACAGTTGTCACAGCAATACAGTCGGCTCCATTGAAACCAATGGGCTGCCGGCCATCACTGTATTAATTTTCGGGAAAGGACTTCAAATATAAGCCCTTCCCTGAAAACCATCCTAAAAAAGTGTAAAAAATTTTTAAAAATATATACTCACCTCTCTGCAGCTGCCGGGGCTCAGCCGCGTCCAGCCGGCTCTTCTCCTGAACTGCTTTCAGTAGTATTCAGCAGGCGGGGATTTAAAATGAATGGGCTGCCTCTGATTGGCAGAGCACTGTGACCAATCAGAGGCAGCTCTCAGCTATTGAATAACAGCTGAGAGCTGCCTCTGATTGGTCCCAGCACTCAGCCAATCAGAGGCAGCACTCATTCACCCATTCATGAATGGCACAACTGTGGCAGAGGATAGTGGGCAACGCTCTTTTTGAGCGTACAAACGCCTGTGTGACCGAGCCTTTTAGGCGGATAAATGCTGCTAGCAGCGTTTTTTTCTGCCGTGCCGCCCGCTTAGGTCACACAATTTTTTTGAGTGGATCAGTTATGCGCACAAAAATCATGTGACAAAATGCCCGTGTGACTGAGCCCTAAGAAAGAACCCTGAGAGGTTGGAAAGCCCGCTATAACATCATGTATTTTTGTTAGCCATTAAAAGGTATCATATCTACAAGATTACTGGGTTTCTCTTGCTGAGAACAATCACTTTTTGCTCTACTGGCTAACACGGTACCAAACCTTTTTTTGTTTTAGCTATGTTTTATTGCACAGGAAAAATTACTGCTTTTCACAAGGGCAATGAGGGCCCATTTTTCTGGCACTCAAAATGCAGTGGCTCTCAGTGGATTTATGTAGACTTTATCCTATCCAATATTGTGCTGGGGAGGGATGTCACTTAGACACCACACTGATAGGGAACTTGTTAGTGGCTGGTACCAGCAATATGAGAGCACATGGATGGGACCATTCCACACAGACACATTGGCTAGTCAATCTAAAGTAGTAGGAACCAAATGTGTACAGTAACAGGCAGTGAAAGGATACCCATGGTTTACCCAGGAGGGTTAGTGATTATCCAGAGTTAGGCTTCTTTCACACAAGCGCATATCGGCCGGCCGTTTTCACGGCTAGCCCATATGCGCTGAGATCTGATGCATTGGATTCCAATGCATCAGATCACATGGGTGTATTTGCGAGAGCCATAAAAACGCCCGGCTGGCCAATATAGCGCCGGGCGTTTTTACGTCGGACCCAAAACATAGTTCTGGAACTATCTTGGGCCGGAATACTTCAGCCGCTGCACGGGCTCCTATGGGAGCCCATGGCAGTGCCCGTAGGTGGGAGGGAGTTTAGCAGCGTGGCTGCTAAACTCCCTCCCTCTATTCTTCTTCCCCGTGCAGGCTTACCTGTCTTCCTCCCCGCTCGGTCTGTGCAATGGGCGGGGGTGGAGCTAAGCGCCAATCCTCCACGCCTCCTTCCATTGATGGCTGTAGACAAAAGGCGGAGCTAAGAACCCGCTTTCTCCCCGCCCCTTGTCCATAGCCATCAATAGGAGAAGGCGGGGTGGATCGGTACTTAGCTCCGCCCCACCCCCTACCATTGCACAGACCGAGCGGGGAGGAAGACAGGTAAGCCTGCGATGGGGAGGGAGGGGAAATGGGAGATGGCCTGGTGAGGTCAGCGCATTTGCGCCGGCCTCACCAGGCCATATGAACAGGCGCACAAACGTTTGATTTGTGCGCCCGTTCACCAGGTTTTTCGCCCCCAACGTAGCAAATAACGGCCGGCCATTAAAATGGCCAGCCGATATGCGCTCGTGTGAAAGAAGCCTTATTGTGAGTGTATGTGCTTGCTTCTGCATCATCCCCCACGATAATAGCTCATGAGGAGGTTGAAGGCGATTGCTCGTAAAGGGGAATCTACAAGTTACCAAATTCAGGAGTTAACGTTTTCTTTCTGCACCCTGGATGTCTTTTCAGTGCACCCAATAAAGACATGGAGGGTACAACTGTTTGTGTTATTAGTATTATATTTTTCTATAATTTTGGCCTAGATAACAATCATACCACATTGTATTAGTAATTAATGCTGAAATCAAAGTAATTCCAAAGGGTTCACTTACTTTTTCTTGCATCTGCATATGGTGGAATTAAAGTTTTAAATTGTCACATTTGCTCGGTAAATTAAAAATTACAGCTGTCACTGGCCCTACCAAGCAGTCACGTTCTGCTTTATGACGCATGACTAGTATTTCCGTCAAGAGCGGTAACGAGTTGTGGCATCATAACAAGCTTACTTATCATGCTGCTACTGTGCCCATGCGATCATGAGCAGGGTAACTGCCATAATAACCACAGCCTGCTCTATCAGCAAAGATCAGCGAAAACTCTAATCTCCATTTAACTCTGTGGATGCTGTCATCAATGCTGGTTTCAGATTTTACATGAAGAGACAGATTATATCACATGGAATTAAAATGAATAAAGCAAATTAAAGTTAAGAATCTCTTTTCAATATAAAAGAAAAACTTAAATGAAAAAAGTCATGTTAAAAAAGCAGTAAAGTAACGCACATTTTTGACAGTAAAATTTAAAGGCAACCCATCACATTGAACATGGTGTCTGATCTGGCGGCGGCATATTATAGAGCAGGAGGAACTGAGCAATTTGATGTTGTGGGAAAAGATTCAGTGTAGTATATAGTATCAGTGATTGATCTGTATGCACAGTCATATAGGCGAATGTTCCAGTGGCACGCCTCAGGGGGAACATTCATGAAAGATTTTACGCCACCTTCTGTCTTTACAAAATGCCTGACTTTTGGCGAATCTTTGCAACCGTCCTCCACTTTCACAAAAGATGGGGGGGTGAATTGTTGGGAGGGGGCGTGGCCACCCTGGACCAATACATTTATGTATACTTGACACCAGCAACTTGGCATAGATTATACCAGAAATGTCAGACTTGGCACACATTTCTGTGTAGGGGCGTGCACCTCTTCATATATTAGGCACGTCATACGCCGCTGGAATTAATATTAAGAACAGCATTTGAAATGCTGGTCTTTTAAAAGAAAAGGGGAAAATTTGTAATCAATCAAATAACTTCAATGGCAACTTCAAGCTGGAGATCGCAATGTCCTCCCATTGTTTTCAATGGGGCTGGTGTTGCTGCGGCTGGCCCTATTGACAATATGTGGAAACCCCTGGATGTCACAGCCCCGCAGTGATGCGACGAATTCCTTGGCGTGGATGTTCTCCCATTGTTTTCAATGGGGCCGTTGCTGCTGCCACCGACCCCATTGTGGATAATGGGCGATATAGAAAGAAAGAACATGCTACAATTTTTTTTACACGCAGCATCATAGGAGTGAAAACATGGTAAATGAGAATGAAGTAATTGAAAATCATTGGTTTCATAATCATGTGTTTTCACTCACTTTCGCATCGCAAGAAAATCATGCGATTTTCTCACCAGTGTGAAGGAGCCCTTAATCTCAGAGTGCAGCATAAAATCAAGTGAGTAAGTTCTCATATTGGAATGGGAAACTAGAATGGGAAAATCAAGCGACCTGAGTGACTTCCAGTACGGCATGGTAATCACTATTAGATTAGCCAGGGCCAGTATTTCAAAAACTTCCATGTGGCGTTTTCGTGTGCAGCTGTATCGAGAGTATGCTGAGATTGGTGTGATCCAAAAAAAACATGCAGAGAAATGGGATCCTGTGGACATAAACAACTGTTCGAAGAAAGTGCTCCAAGGAGAAGATGATTTTGTGTTTTGGGGAGACGAAGTTAGTGTCCTGACCTTAACCTTATTGAGATGCTGTGGCGTGACCTGAAGACCAAGTTAGGGCTGTGCATGCAAGATGTCCAAAAAATATTGATGAACTGAAACACATTTGCATGAAGGAGTGGTCGAAAATTCCTCAGTATTGTGCAAATCCTGTTTGCAGCTACTGGAAATATTTGGTGGTGTAATCTAGGTGTCACACCTATCTCCCTTTATTGTGTCACCAGCAGGGTCTCTGCAAATCCTACAAATGCCTATTGAAGTGAAGGAAGTCAGTGCTACTGGTTAGTGGAACAACAGATGAAATGAAGTTTCATGGGTCGCAATTGCGAACCATCGCCCAAGCAAGGAGGCTCTCCAGGCCTCCCTCGCCACCTTATGATGTGTGCCATTTGTGACAGCCACTGCTTTTTTGTCCTAGCACTCTTCTTCTCCCCCAACTCTGTTCCCTGTTATCATCCCCACATTCCTCCACATGTGTCTGCAGCGCTACAGACACCGAGGAGCAGCAAGGCTTAAGGCCCATTTACACGGGACAAATGTCAGGCAAACGATGTCTGATACTCGTCCCTGCACATACTCGCTCCCGTGGTGTTACACAGAAGCGAGTATCATCTTTTAGGCTGCATGAAAGATGAGCTGAACGATCATCGTTTAGTATAAACAGCAGCCGTTCAGTACTGAATGGCCTCTATGTTAAGTGAATGGAGAGGGGCAGGGGAGAGCGAGGAGGAAAAACTCCTCCTGCCTCCTCGTTGCGAGCCAATGATACTCAGCACAGGAGCTAGTACATGCGGGGACAAGTGTTGTGTAAATAGGGCTTTAGATGCTGGAGGGTAATGTGATAATACCTTTTTTGTCACCACTGCCCTGTTACATTAGCATCTACGCCCTGCTGCTCCTCCAGCGGGGCTACATAATAATATGCTGCCCCTGTAAAAAAAAACAAAAGACTAGCCTATACTCACCCATCCTGGCTCCCCAGTGCGCCAGCGCTGCCTCTCCATTCACCCCGCCAGCGCTGTGTTTACAGCTGCAGTCAATCACAGACTCAGTTGTACACCCCTTTAAATATTTTAACTAAAATCCAAATTGCATTTATCAGTGAGCAATTCATGTGGCTGAAATGGCTGAAACCCCTGAGGGGTTTCTACATAATTTCGGCCTTGCAGTGTTATGTTTTTTAACTTTTTTTAAACTTAATTATGAATCCGAAAACAATGTAAGATAAGCTGTCATTATAGGCGAAAATCACAGCACTGTCAATAAGTAATGGTAAAAAGAAGGCTTTTAAATAGATGCCAGTGGCCAACCATTACTGCAGTTGTTATGACCTAGCTACAACTATTTGCTGATTGGTAGAAAGGTGACTTCTGCATATATTTGTAAGAACTCAGCCTAAAGCCTTTTTTGTGTTTGCAGCGTATGGATTATTTTCTAGAGCTGAGGCTAATTATTCCTATTTGTATAGGATAATGCTAAACGGACACATTTGTTAGTCTGATGGAAGTGAAAACAATTGATTGGTGTCTGAAAATGTGGAAAATGTTGGGGGAATAACTAGGTCACTCTTAATGGGCATCACCAATATTCAGGAACGTAATCACTAAATACAAGGTTATTGACTGCTATTTACTAAGGCTGTATCCACACGAGCTACAAAATCTCGCTACAAAATCATTTACACTGTAATGGGACTACAATGTGAGGGCTTATTCCGACGTGCACATATATCAGCCGGGTTTTCACACCCGGCCAATATATGCTGTCCCTCTCTGCAGGGGAAGGAGGCGGGCCTGGGGCAACACACACTGAGCTCCCACCCCCCTCTCCGCTCTCTCTCCGCCCCTCACCACTAAGTTCCGCCTGTCCCGGCCCCTCTCATTGCAAATAGTGGTGAGGGGCGGAGAGGGGGCGGGAGCTGAGTTCACTGCTCCTGGCCCGGCCCGCCTCCTTCCCCTGTAGAGAGAGACAGCATATATTGGCGTGAAAACCCGGGCCGCTATACGCACGTCGGAATAAGCCCTGAAGCCCATGGTTTCCAATGGGTTCTTTCACATAAGCGATGTTTTGTAGCGAGATTTTGTAGCCCGTGCGGATGCAGCCTTAAGAATGTTTATACATAGATATTTGTTTGGAATTTTAATTTTATATTATGTGAAAGCAACTTATTTTACTTGCACTAAATTCCATTGACTGACCCTTCTAGGTATACTGAAAACCGTTCAACAGTCCTGGAATGGAACTACTCTGAAAGCCTCTCAAAGTCAAGAACAATCTGGGTCAGTGCTTTTTATTTATTAGAAATCTTTATAAAAGTCTATATAGTCCACACAAGACACAAAAAACACAGAGTGAGAGGAATTAGAGATCCATCTTATAAGGTCAGGGGGCTCGATTTAATTAGTGATTAATTAAAATTCCATCTGTCCTACTACTACACAGGGGTAGAAGTAACCCAATATTCTGCTTCTAGATAGGAATTAAGGGAAATTATATTATCTTTTGCATAAATTACATTAAAAGCAAAAAACTCACATGTATTATGTTTCCACAGGTCTATAATAACTTGAAGAATCAATTTTATAGGCTATTCAGTGTGAAACGTCAAAGTATAAAAAATGATTTTAAAAAACTAGTTTTTTTCTATATAGATGCTGCAAAAATATATAAATCACACAGTAAAATTATATGTTGTATCTTTTCTGCTGTTTGGGGGTACATACCGGTATAATTATATGTACCCCCCAAACGGCAGAAAAAAATACTATTTCAAGAGCCCCTATAACCATGTCAATGAAAAAATAAAAACGGTGTAACTCAATGTAACAATAATGTAACATTGAAATCAAAAGTTGTGGATCACATCTGGTACTGATGGATATGTATACTCAGACCTAAGAGGTGAAGATGAATCTTTTATTGATTACTTCTGCTAGTGTGGTGCAGCAATGTGTAGTAATCAACTAAGGATTCATACACTACGTTGGTCCATGCCTCTATATCAATCAACGCCAGGGTGAATTTTTATTTCTCCAATAACGGATATACGGACATATTCTGTAACTGATCCAGACTGCTTCTCTTGACTACGTGATGCACACTGTGCATTGGGATACATCATAAGTCTAGGACACTACAGCTGTGTTAATTGATCAGTGGTGTTCACGTGAGTAGCACTGGCCAGTCGAGGCAGCATGAAATGTCTTAAGACAACAATGCATACTAATGCACAGTGTGTATCAGGTAGTCAGAGAGGTGATGCAGTCTTTGTTTCTTTAGACCCAGAGGGTCGCTTTAAGGCCTAAACGGGCCTCATCATTAAGCGGTTAAAAAAGATTCCGCAACCCTTTGAAAAGGAAGAAAAAAATGAAAAAACCTTATGTAAAAAAAAGAAAGATAAAAAAAACCACAAAATTGGTGTAATCGCATCCATAATGACTCAAACTATAAAGTTACTATAAAGATATTAGCGGTATGTTGATGATCTCTTATTTATTTGGAAAGTGATAGAAGAATCTACAAAGGTGTTTATAGAGCACCTGAGGTCTCACTTTTACTCCCAATTAAAAAATAAAATAGGACATCCAGACAGTGTGAATGATGTAGTGGAAATGTGTAGATGTTTTTCCCTTTTCCTTTTATCTCCTTCTTTTCCCCTACAAATGTTCTTTTTTCCCCAAGTATGACATTTAATATTCTTTTGAGAGGAAATCCACTACAATGTAAGGTTGAAGAAGAGACTTGTTTTTTTCTATACCCACCTAATACCATTCTAAAGTCACAGTTCTCTTGCAAAAAAGAAGGCTGAGAGGAGACTTAATAGCTGTCTACAAATATCTGAAGGGCTGTCACAGTGCAGAGGGATACAGCCCTATTTTCATTTGCACAAGGAAAGACTAGAAGCAATGGGATGAAACTGAAAGGGAGGAGACAGATTAGATATTAGAAAAAGCTTTCTGACAGCGAGGGTGATCAATGAGTGGAACAGGTTACCACTAGAGGTGGGGAGTTCTCCTTCCATGGAAGTGTTCAAACAAAGGCTGTACAGACATCTGTCTGGGATGATTTAGTGATCCTGCATTGATGAGGGTGTTGGACCCGATGACCCTGGAGGTCCCTTCCAACTCCACCATTCTATTATTCTATATGTTTTAATTTAATTACCATATTCAACTGACTAGAAGATGCAGTTTTCAGCAATATAAAATCTTGCTGAAGAGCATCTGAGCTTTATTGTTTAGAGGCAGGGAGGTCTTATAGATCCAGAGACCCCTGACCTCTGCCTTAGTGATCTAGCACTGCAATATTACAGCACACTGCCGAATCATCAGAACTCTGCAGCCATCCATACCACGGCTGCACGGTCCTCCCTCTCCCTGCCTGATCATCAGGAGAACTGTGCAGCCATTCATGCCGCGGCTGCACGGTCCTCCCCCTCCCTGCCTGATCATCAGGAGAACTGTGTAGCCATTCATGCCGCGGCTGCACGGTCCTCCCTCTCCCTGCCTGATCATCAGGAGAACTGTGCAGCCATCCATGCCGCGGCTACACGGTCCTCCCTCTATCTGCCTGATCCCCTCCAGCAGATAACGTTGGAGATCACTCACGTCTTCCCCGGGGTGCAAGTCCTCTTCTGTACATACAGTTGTATACTAGAACACCAAAGTTAATGACGCTAGCCCCTTCACTTTGTTAGACCCCCAAAGAAATTTAAGTTAGTATGAAATATTTTTACTGTTTTCTGTCGTCTAAACCCGGGGTGCATCTTATAGTCCAAAAAATATGCTAATGAGGATAAGACATATTAATTTAAGCAGGACTTAGTCTATTGTCTTTGGTATTACATATTAATAAAGTAGCTCTGTATTAATTAAAGTTGTTTTTTTTGCAAGAGCGCTTTCACCCTAGCGCTGGAATCTCACAGGAGCACAGGCTGTGCTGACACCATAGACATCTATAAGATAAATATGTCAAAGGAATATCTTATTGGCATCCATTTGGTCAATCTATATCGCATCCTGTATATGTTAATTTTTGGAAAGCCTAGTCGAGCACGCTTTCTAATACAAGGCTGTTCTGCAAAAAAATGTATGCTTAATGTGAACCGAGTCTAAGTATGTCATATTGCTGAAAAGGTAAGCTATCAATGAGGGACATCTAGCAGGGAATTTTAAATAAAATTATCTTCCACATAATTGATACAACTGTAGCACAGAATACGGCAGTTTTCAACACTGGTGATTTTTTAGATTTATTATTGCTGGTGTAAAAAGTGTTTCTGAAGATTGACATCTTTTATCTTTTTGCTTCTGCAGGAGGAAACGATATCCGCAACACTCGGACAACAATATTTCTAAATAAAGTTTTCTGTCACCACCGTTCAAACTGAAGAATCCCAAATGTTCGCAAGTCTTCAACAGAGACCGGGCTTGTATGTTTTCACCTGCAACAATAATGTGGGTGAAAAACTAAAAGAAAAATGTTTGTAGCTTTTTTTTTCTGTACATAACGGTGCAATAACTGGACATCTTAATTGTGGGGGGAAAATAAATCATTTTGGCAATGCAGGATTTTGGAAAATTACTAGTTCTTTTCTATAAGATAGTGGGGAGGGGTTCTTAGTCCCTGTTGGTGCTGACATACACATGAAATGATGTGACTTCAGGGAAGGCTGCAGCATGCATTAAACCCTGTCATCATAGGGAAAGGAGACGTTTCCTGCACACAATACTCTGTAGTCAGTTTGCGTAAAGGCAGTTCAAAGATTACTTTCATGTTTAACTTGTGCTAGTCCGCTATTGCCAAAAATATCTGCTTGGATCAGCTTGTCCACTTCTGATCTACGGATTGTCCTATTCCCTTCAGCTATGACACTGAGAAGCTGTGACATTCACTGTGTGAAGTTTTAAGCTGTCGCACGTCTTCTTTACCGCATATGCATCTGTCAAGAGAGCTCCGGTGTGTCTTCATCCATTTCACCATATCCGCACAAATGCTACATTCTGAGGTTTATCTAGATTTTAGCACTGTAAGTTGTGTGTGAGGAGTGGAAAGTAAGTAGCAATGGTGGATCGGGTCATCGGCTGCTTTGTTTTCGAACTTTTCTTTGCTGATGGAAACCTGGTTTTATAGTACCTATATTTCTTTTCATGGTCGATGATTCATAAGGACCGCACTGCGCACTAATTAGACTTTTTAATGTCTTAAAAAGATAATGGGTGAGATTTCAAAAACCATGCGATCTCGAAAGACCTGGTTTATACCACATGATCACTATTTACAACAGCCTCAGCTATTGAGTATTCAGCCTTTCACAAGGATTGTAACTTGATTCAACTTTTTTAAACTTAGTAATTTAAAAAAGTTTATTACACAGCGAATAGACAATCTTACAGATTTTGCCTCATTTTTCATTCAAGTCCGCTGCTACTTGCATGTTCAGAGAACATCACTGAAACTTTTAATTGTAACCTTGAACCATCTAACCTAAATCATCACTCAGTTGTCCATGTGATTGTCCCATGATCAGTCTGATGTAAGAAGAGTAGTAGTGCAGTGTGTACCGGGCTTCATCTCCTTGATTTATGTAAATAGAAAACCAACTCTTTTGTGGCAAGTTTTACAATTGACTTTTCTTTTCTTATCTTCTTTCCTTGCTCTGCTGTGGCGAGGAAGTTGATGATACACTTATACATGCATTGCTCTTCACGGTTGCAAACCACATATATACCATGTTGTTTTTTTAATTTGCTTTATAGTATCATCAATATAGGGTCCATTTTGAAATCCCGTTTCTCCCTTCATAGAGATTGGTTATCATTTTTAGCTATCTTAAAAGCTGAACCAAATGCTACTAGAAGTTGTGTACAAAGCCTTAGTCTATGCATGTACTTTATTGTGCTTACAGTGGAGTACATTTCAGCCTTGGAGACAATAAAATAAACATTTGTGGCATGCTTTCTTGGTGGGAACATTTTAGAACGTGCCAAGGGGCAGAAGTAAGGTTCTATGTGGTTAAAACTATATTCGAAACGTTCCTTAGAATGCCTTTACATCATTGTTTCCTTTTACTTTAGCAAATTTTTGCCTTAAAATGTATAAAAGGGACTGACTCCACATTATAAATAATGTATTTTAGTGGTGATATGCCGCCCACTGTTTTGTCATACTATCGAATATACTGTATCTCATGCTACCAAGATGCATAGGAATGTGTACACATGTTATACTACTGAGTAGAGTCATTGTACAGAAAAAATGCAAGATATCTTACTGTAATTAATTAATATATTCTATATTTAAGGAGCTCTTATTTTACAGAACATCTTGGAAAAGGTTTGACCAAATATATTATTCAGTTTCTCTTTTTGTTGAAATGTTTTCCTGTTTAGAGTGGGTTCTGATTTTTAACAATATTTGTATATGAGTGGAATTTTTAAAGAATAAAAGACTATTATATTACATTTTGTCAGTGACATTTGTTTTGAATTATGTTCACATCATTGACAAATACTATACTCTGATATACTGTGTATGAGGGCTCAGTCACACGGGTGCATCTGGGTGCCAATGCGCCCATGTTACTGCATGAAGAAGACGGCCGCCCTGCAGGTGTGGACGACTCTCCGCACCGCCGGAAGAAAGAACACATGACCGGCAATGGAGCTGGTCATGTGTTCTTTCTCTGCGCCTGCAGTGCGGCCGTCTTATCCTGCAGGAAGACTTGTGCATTGGTGCCCGGATGCGCCCGTGTGACTGAGCCCTCAGGCTGCGTTCACATGGGTGTTTTTAATGCACAAGTTCTTTACAGGTCTAAGATGAACAGAACTTCCACACAAATAGCATGTATTCATTTGAATGTGTTCATTCATACATGCTGTTTTTCGGTCAGACCAATAGTCCGAGTTTGAAAAATTGCTGCATATCCTATTTTTATGCTTTTTGTGTTCAAGAATCACCTATTATTTTCTATGGGAGCGTTCACAAAATGGATTACACTCGCATAAAGTGAGTGTGATTCATTTTTAACGGACGTTACTATAAAACCACAGAAAAAAAGGAGCCTATACCTTGCAATTTTTTAAACTCGCATGAAAAACTGATTTAAATGGATCACAATTGTGCATGCAAATTGCAAAAAAGCATGAAAATTGCACAGAAAAAGACTTTCACAGACCAAAATCATACTTGTTCATCTGAATACTGTCTTGGGGAGTTTCATTCCAGTACGATATTAGTCTGAGAAACTCAGACCGATAATGCACTTGGAAAGTTGTGATGTTTATGTGAGAGTGATCCGTTTTGCAAGAAAAATCCATCACATTCACTTCACAGCATTTGTGATTTTCTCGTGCGTGAAAAACACGTATTATTCCCTTTGGGAAAAACACTTGTGATTTATTTAATTTCTTATTATCTCTTATGTTGAAGAATGGACAATATCGCCCAAAATTAGGACATGCTGCAATTTTTTCCTCTAATTATTTTTTCTCGCAACACTGCAGGAGAGAACTTGCACATGTAAGTGCTCCCATTAAAAAGGGTTCTTTACCCGTGCGATTTCTGTGCATCTCACAACGCGCAGAAATCTAGCTGGAAAATCACCCATGTGAATGCACTCTTAAGGTCTGGCTGCACACAAGCGTATTTTGATTTCAATGGCTTCATTGACATACATGTATTTTCCTGTATATTTCGATTGCGCAAAAAAACCCCAAAACAGCATCCCCTATTTTGCTGTGCATTTGCACACCAAAAGTCCCCATAGAAATCAACGGGGATGCATAAATGCACATGCAATAAGCTAGGAGATGCATGATACACTGTGTAATTGCGCAGGAAAAAGAACACATCTTGAACTCATTAGACTAATTAGCCATTTCAATAGCTGGGAGCATCGATGCAGTTTTTTTTTGGTGTGCACGTGCTCCTGTAAAAAGTACAGTAAAATATGCCGATGCACACGCAAAAAGCAATGCTTCGCAAAAACACGCTCATGCGTGTTCAAATATACATATGCTTGTGTGAAGCCGGCCGTAAGTAGATATTTTTGGTTGTGAGGCTCAGTCACTGACAGAGAACGTATAACGCATGTAATAGCGATCACTAGTAATACAATATCTTACATACTATGAGTTATAAAGTTTAATTAAAAGGTATAGTACAGTCTAACCATGTGCATGGAGAATCCTTTTTAGAGTGCAATGAAAATGTAGAAACACTGCCAAGGCATGGTAGTCAATTAAAGGAATGAAGATTATGTACCATGAAAATGGAATAATGAATATATTTGATGGTTATATTCTTTAACTCCTTCGCACCATCTGCTGTATAAGTATCACATATGTGCTCAGGGAATGAGTAGGACGCGGGATCAAGACTTCAGCTCACTCTATGCACAGTAGGTGCCTGCTGTGTTATACAGCTAACATCCATCTACAAGGACCTTGATTAAAGAGAATTTTAATCTAGGATATGTTAACCCCTTACATGCCATGGCCAATAGTAACCAAGGCATCTAAGCAGTTAGACAGTGGGAAGATGCATACTTTGTTAACTCATCGACCATCCTTCCCCTGCAGCATGATGGCGGGCGGCCGATGGGCTGCTATGGCTAGAGGCCTAAAAATAGCCTTCAGGTCTGCCATGTACGAAAGCCTATTAGGCCCCACCAGAAAGCAGGCATTAATAGGACAATGATGACTGACACAATATACAGGCAATCACATCGTGAAGTCTTTTGGGATTTAAAAAAAAAAACATTTTTAAAAAATGTAACAATTTTCAAAAACAGAAAAAAATTAAATTAAGTGCTTGAAAACCATTTACTATTAATTATGGTAATGATGTAAACAATAACAATTACATAATTGGTATTGCAGTGTCTGTGAAACTATTCAAATACAGTATCCCTTAACTTATCCAACACAATCAAAAAGCAGCGCTCTGGGCCTGAAGAAGCAAAGATGGTCAACTACCTGATACACGTGTAGTCTAAAACACTACATGTTGCTATGACTGGCCAGCAACGCTCATGTGGGCAGCACTAGTTAATCAAAGCAGGTATAGTGTCTTAAGGCCCATTTAAACACAACGATTATCACTCAAAATTTGCTCAGAAGCCGCCTTTTGAGTGATAAACGTTGAGTCTAAACAAACGTCCAACGTTCACTTTTCGCGCACTGTTTGTTCATCTCTCACTTCTAGTTTTCTAGAAATGAGCAATCAGCCAGCAGCGCTGATAAGATTCTCTCAGCTGGTATCCCGCTGGCAGTTCTTAGCGGGACAGCAGCTAAAAGCACAGGGAACAATGCAGCTGTTTGCATATGCAAAACAGCTGCATTGTTCTCATAGTGATCGCGGCGGTATCCCGCTCCGCCTGCATTAGCTCTTTAGTAGCTAATTAGCTACTTAGAGTTATGCAAAGATGATTGCTCAAAACTGTTACTCAAACTGACGTTTGAGCGATTTTTGAGCGGTTATCTTTCATTGTAAATGGGCCTTAAGCCTAATGATGCATACTAATGTACAGTGTGTTTCAGGTAAGAGAATCTGGTGTGGTCATCTTTGCTTCTCCAGGCCTGGTAAGTCGCTTTAAAAAAAAAAGCCAAAATTGCATTTTTTGGTCACCTTGCCTGCCTAGGATATGGACTAAAAACTCATGGGCACTTTAAAAAAAAAATGTCCGTATTCTGAGGCCTATAAAATTTTTATTATTCTGTTGATGAAGCTATGTGAGGTCTTGTCATTTGTGTGGAGAACTGCAATTTTATAGGTATTTTAATTTTCTAAAAGCAACAAAACATAGTAAAAACTATAAATGTGTTATCATATTGTACCAACCTGGAGAATAAAGTTAAAGTGTCACTTTTACTGCACAGTTATTGCCATAAAAATGAAAACCATCATTAATTCCTAAAAACGTTAAACGGTACTGTTAGAAACAAGTCCTCATATAGCTATGTGGAAAAATAAAGTTATACCTCTTGGAAGGGGGGTGGGGTGAAAAAAATAAAAAAGATCACCACCAAAGCTGGCTGCAGCACTAAGGAGTTAATCAACTTACAATTCTGATCATCTTTAATTCTCATGCCTATATGAATATGCTGTGGTTTTAGCAGCCTTGCCATGTGTTATGCCAGCGTCTTGGCTTTGGTTTCAGCACAGCTGAAAACGCATCCAAGAAAGCTGAAAAAAAAGCAATACTCACTTAGCAGGCACCATCCGGGTCCCTCCAGCTGCTCCCCGGCATTCGGCCCCAATATTAATAGTGACCCATCACAGTAGTGCCAACAGAGCAGCTCTTGCTGGTAATCGGGATTGAAAACCCTGCCTCCAGCAAGAGATTGCTCTAATTGGTTCTTGAGCACTGGGTGTCTTTGCTGCTGTCTCATGCTGCCTATCAGTGGATAGCTGGCAAATTTCGCCTAGTGTGGCAAGTGCACAGCATTGACCCATGAGTAGTCCATCCTTAAACTGTTTGTCTCCTCCGTAATACAGTATAACAAAAGCACCAAAACCAAGATCATAACATACATACTGTACTAGAACCAAGCTCATAACATAAATATAATATCAAAATCATTTGTGGTGACTTCAGGACTGATCAGATACGGTCAGAGGAAGAATGAACATTTCTATTCAGTGACTCACAGGTAACATTGTCTCGTAGATGTTCGTTTTTTTTGTTGTTTTTTTTGTCCATTCAGCTCAGACCACCATGATGATTTTTCCCAGCCACAGTTCGTCTCTACAGAGTTTGGTTCTAGATGTGTTCTACTCCTTGCTTTTGCAGCATTTCTCCACACTGTGCCCCTGAATAAACGTATGCCCTAGTATTTTGTCCCTGAATAAAAAGTACCCCGAAACTGTACCCTTGAATAAAAAGTGCCCCAAACTGTGTCCATAAATAAAAGTATACTCCATGCTATGGTCTTAAATAAAAAGTGCCAAGCACTGTGACCTGGAATAAAAATATGCCCCATGCTGTGTTTTGAGAAAGAGAGAAAAAAAACTTGCCAGTAAATGTGCCCTTGGAAGAAAGTATGCCTTACAATGTGTCATTTGAATAAGAAGTACCCTCTACTGTGTCAAGAAATGCTCCCAATTCCCCAGTAAGGAATACTCGCCTGCCAATGCTCCCACACAGTCGCTCAAACATTGCCAGGCAGTAAAAGCCATGTCTCTTCTGGCTAGACCTCAGTTAAACATTGGAGATGGCATGATGACATCATGCCCACCTGTACAACATAAACACAATGTCAGCAGCACAACCACATACCAGTTCGCTTTGGGGAAGCAGGAAAAGTGCTTGCTCACTACAAGGATTGCGACTTCAAATCCACCGTAGTAACAGCAGTACAAAAATTGAGCAGCACAAAGAAGTCCAAATTTTTCTTAGGCACATCCAATGATGTGGATTTATAGTCTCCACATTAAGTACAACGTTTCGACCACCTTCATGATCTTATCAAGCTCGCACAAACCACATACATATGTCACAGAGAAGACTATTAAAGCGTACTTGAGTTTTCAACAAATTTTCTAAAATACACCAGTTTCTCACTCACTGATTCGCTGCTATTTGAATATTTCTGTAAGTTCTAATTTTCAGGTCGTCTTCCCCATTTTTTTGTTGTTCTGCTGTTCGCAGTTCAATTTCAGGGAGGGGTCATGTAGCAAGCCTAGCATTCTGCCAGTAATTCACTGATCTGCACTTCCTTGCTCTTACTTCCCATGCTGCATTGCACAGTCTGTAGTCCAATCAGCAGGGAGACAGCATCTGAATGCTTTCCCAGTATGATTCAGCCACTCAGACATTCTGGCCACATGGCTAATAAACCCACTATAATGTGTGTATACACACACAGACATATACCCTAATGCTTTAACAGCAGGAGAGGCAGAGACTGTGCAGATCGTTATCACAGTGTCTGCAGATCTGTCAGTTTGCAGCCTGACAAGGCTTAATTAGACACAGAATCACTCAAAATTCGCTCAAAAGAATCCTTTGAGCGATTCTAGTTCTGTCTAAATGCAGGGACATCGTGCATTTTTCATGCACGAGTCGCTGATTGCCAAATTCTAGTTTGCTAGAATTGAGTGATCAGCTGTTATCAGAGTAGCAGGCTGTTATCAGCTGGCTGCACTGATAAGATTCTCTGTGCCTGTGTCCTGCTGTGAATTCACAGCGGGGCACGGGCTGTAAGCATAGAGAACAGTACAGCTGTATGCTTATGCAAAACAGTAGTAGTGTTCTATTAGCGGCCGCGGCTGTGTCCGCTCCGCCTGCATAGCTCCATAATAGCTAATTAGCTAATATAAAGTATGCAAAGATGATCGCTCAAAACTGTCTCTCTGACTGTTGTTTTAGGGACTTTTGAGCGATCATCTGTCAGTGTAAATAGGTATAAGTGTAGGGGAGTCGCCTGTGAGGATAGCCCCTCTCCTTTTTGCTATGGAAATGTCTGTGTCCTTGTTACTAAGGAAGTTCTGAACCAAACTGCAGAGAGTGGATTGCAAGAGGATGGAAAGGAGACCCCCAATAGCAGCCTTTTCAAACACAATTTACAGTAGTAAAGCAGCAACATTTTTAATGCAAGTGTATTACAAAAATGATAAAACGAACACAAGCTAGTACATGAGCATAACTTGTCTGAAAAGTTAGTCCCCTTTAACTCTTCCTTGCACACTACAGTGCCCAACTGTATTCAATCGAGCACAGCTAAAGACTCATGGGCCCCAGTGTTCAAGTTTAGCTTAAACTCCTCCCCTTCCCCTACCAATACTCTTAATAGCTGTCAATGTTTTCTGGAACTTTCCACTGCATCCCTGGATCTCAACTGATTCATCAATGCAACACTAGCAGCTATGGCATTGCTAGGGTCTTAAAAAATGAGGTGCACAAGCCACACTTTGCGCCTCCTTAACTCAAAAGATATATGCATCTAAATGCATACCATTGGTGCAGATTTTGACGGGAAATACGATGCGGCTCTCCACCTCACCTTTTCAAAAGGCTTCCCACTGTCAGCTCTCCCTAGCTTCTAGTTCCCAGCGGCCTATAGTGACCTCACCTGACCAGGCTGCTGGGAGCCGGAAGCCGGGGAGTGGAGCTGAGGGAGAGCATTGCACAGTACAGTGATGGGCAACCTTTTGAGCTCGGTGTGTCACAATTCGCCAAAAAACGAGCGTAACTCGGGCGGTGTGTCACTTCGAGAAAAAAAAAAAACATAAATTCGCGATATTTATAGTTTAAATAACAAAAACGTATAATTGTAATGGAAAACTGTATTTAATAAACCCAAAACACCCATAGCACAGGCCCTCACCTCTCGCTGCCTCTCCCTCACGTATCTCAGTAATGATGAGCCCCCAGTGGTGACAGCGGCCCCCCCACAGTGGCCCACCAGCAGTAACTGCCCCCAACAGCGTCCCCCAGCATTAACTGCCCCCCCACAGCGCCCCCCAGCAGCAACAGCGGCCCCCCAGCAGCGACAGCACCGCCCACAATGGCCCCACAGCGGCCCCCCAGCAGTGACTGACCCCCAAAGCGGTCCACCAGCAGTGACTGACCCCCACAGCAGCCGACCAGCAGTGACTGACCCCCTCAGTGACTGCCCCCAACAGCGGCCCCCCAACAGTAACAGTGCCCCCTGAGACCCACGTACTTATCTCCTGGAAGCTCCGCTCCTCCTGCGCCCGGCACGCCACTAGCAGAGATGATCTCCGGCGCACACTGTGACGTCAGTGTGCTGCTGGACGCCTCCTCCCCCAGACGCTCTCGCGGAACCAACAGGTGGGGGACGGGGGAAGGAAGATCCCGACTACAGACTGATATTACGGTGTGCGCCGGGATCAGCGCTGCTAGTAGTGCTGGTTAGTGAATACCAGCAGGGGATGCGGCCCCTGCTAGTATTCACTAACGGTGTGAGCGGCCGCGTGTCAGCGACTATGGCTACGCGTGGCAGTGCTGACACGCATGTCATAGGTTCGCCGTCACGGACCTAGACCCAGATCGCCTGAAAGACTCCTTTCAGCCACAACAAATCTCTGCACACTTTCCCCATCCTGCCACTACCCAAATGCTTCAGTGCCCCACAAAATAATAGTGCCACAATACAGTAATATTGCCTCATTTGTGCCCCAGCACAGTCATAATATCCCCTTTACTCCAACATAGTAGTAATTCCCCCTTTTGCCCCCACACAAGGTAATAATATCCCCTCTGTGCCTAAACAGAGCAATAATTCCTGCTGTGTGGCCTCTGACCCTAAGTAGCATTGTCATCTCATTACTTGCACTTAGAGAAATATAAGGCCAGTATTTGACAAGGTTTCTTTTTGGGTGGCTAGAATACTATAATCAACTTCCAATGAAGTTTCCATTTGACAGTATCCGCAGCAGATCTGGGCACATACCCTTAACCAGTGGCATTGATGGTTCTCTAGATACCTAGGCTGTTAGTGCAGTAATAAAGTAAAACATTGTATAACAGACCCAGCCATACAGACAGACATGAACAACTTGAAAAATACGGAATATAATCCTTGCCTTAAAAGCAGTCTGTGGATACTTAAGGCCTCTTTCAAACACAATGTTTTCAGCATTTAAAAAAATGCTATGAATTTCTTGCATTTTAATTACATTTTTACCAACCTTTTAGTTTTTTTTTCACTTTATGGCATTTCTTTTTTAATTATGGTTTTTTTTTGGCATTTTTGAAGTCCTATTTAAAAAGTGCCAAAGAAAAAAAAAGAAAAAAAAAACATGCCAAGGCTATGATATATTTTGAAAACACCTCCATAGACCCCAGAGGAGCTACAAAAACACCAAAAGCCAAACCACTGTGTATACAGACTTTACCATATTGTGCTAACGTTTAATGTAACCTCTGGATGCAAGGTTTTTAACCTAAAAAAAAAATGCTGCATGTGAATCAAATCTAAAGGAGTTGTCTAAAAATACACTTCATGACATGTTTCAATGATTTGAAACACATTAAAATCCTGAGAACAAGCTAATAATGTCTGTATAAGGCAAGAGGCCAGAACTAAAAAAAACCAAAGCACTGTAATGATGCTCCCCTTCTCCTTCATCCTAGACTTATCAGTATAAAGACTCCAAGACAATATTCACGCCAAGCAGGGATTTAGCTTTAAGAATCTGCAATGGACTAGAAGTAAACACAGTAAAATACCATTTATAACAAGAAGCACAGAAGGAAGAACTTTTTAGGATACCACATATATAGCAACAGATAAGACCAGATTATGAACATGCAGACCCAAATGACTCACTCATTTCTGGCAGTTTTCATTAAAGCCATCGACAGTTAATTAACTCTTCAAAGGCATATTGACTATTGTAGATATCATGCCTAGCTCACAATACACAAGCTGCAAAAACTTTATATATTGTAGACTAACCACAAATCAGACATGGCCATCAGACATGAAAATCACAGCCGCAAAATAGGATGAAAAGAAACCATTGATCTGGTTTCATGCACGTTAATACTACACATTTGAGAAAAGGTAGGCCTTGGCCTATCTTTCTCGTGCATAGTTTTTCTACATGTGAAAAAGATAGGGCAGGACCTATCTTACCGGATTTTTTTTTTAAACTCGCGCACACTAGCGTAGAGTTTGAACGTTAAAAAAAATAATAATTTCATCTGGTTCAAAGGACACATCTAGTTTACTTGACCTTACTTGACCTTCCAGCCAAAACGAGGCAACAGAAGACAATGTTCTGAATATGTCTACAACTTCTTCCCGCTGTCATCTGCCTGGCTCGGTTTTCAAATCCCCTGCCGTCAGCGCTGTGTAACTAAGCGCTGTGATTGGATCGAGCGCCAGCCAATCACAGCCGATGCGTGATAAACCAATCACAGCCATTTAGTGATGTCATTCACTGAATGGCTGTGAATAATCAAGCGCCGACTGTGATTGGTCGGCGCTCGATCCAATCACAGCGCTTAGTTACACAGCGCTGACAGTGGGGGAATTGAAAACCGAGCCAGGGAGATAACAGTGGGAAGACGTCTGAAGCAGCTTGCCATACCACCGGGGAGAGCATTGCACCAGGGACACTGATGCCGGCTAAGAGGTGAGTATTGTTTTTTTTTCTTTACCTCACTCGAATATAAGCCAAGGGGGCCTTTTTCAGCACACTTTTTTGTGCTGAAAAACTCAGCTTAAGGCCCATTTAGACACAACGATTATCACTCAAAATTCGCTCAAAAGCAGTCTTTTGATCGATAATCGTTGAGTGTACCTGCACTGACATCATGCAGTTTTCATTATGCGGTTGCTCATCTTTGTCTTTTAGCATGCTGAAAGATGACTATGAGCCTTATCAGGGATTCACAGCGGGATACAGCTGATACTATTGTTTCAGCTGTATCCCACTCCCTGATCACAGGCTTAGTATGAAGAACAGAGCGGGCCAGCTCTGTTCTCCATACCCGGCATCGAGCGCTCGGTTGTATAACAGCCGGGCACTCCATGCAGAAAACACCCCGCTTGTCTTCTGCATCCTCCGCTCCGAGCGCTCGGCTGCATAACAGCCGGGCGCTCGCAGCGGGGAACAGCTAGATGCAGAAGACAAGCGGGGACACCCCGCTTGTCTTCTGCATCCTCTGCTGGCATCGCAAGGTGATCGCTCATCTTGAGCGATCATCTTGCACTGTAAATGAAACAACTGTTATCGCTCAAAAGTCGCTTGACCGACATCTTTTGCGCGATAATCGTTGTGTCTAAACAGACCTTTATAGTCGGAGTATATACGGTAACTTAAAAATATTAATTAAATATTTAATTAAAGACAACAATAACAATTTACACAACAATAGAGTCCTTCATTCTATTGGTATCTAGTGTAGAAGTGCAGTACACAGCACTACAGCCTGTAGGAGAGTGCAGACAAGCCTCCTGGTATGAAAAGAAATAGTTACGACCTATGGGTTTAGCAGAAACTAGATTAAAGCTCAGTTTCTAACCCACTCAGCGGAAATTGATAGCTCCATGGAGCTGGAAGAGCTGCTAGCCAGAGAGGAGTCGAGAGACGCTGCGTGAGACAGGGAGCCCGAGGTCCCTTGCGGACCAGGTGTGGGAACCCTAACGCATCTGACAGAGGAAAGCGCCTTCTAGACACCCCGGGCAGGGTAGCGATAGTGGCCCTGTGGGTTTGTGAACCCTAAATTATGGACTTTGTATGCTGCATATGCCATGCTTTGCGCTGTGAAATAAATGCTGGCAGGCACCAGAATTGAAGTTAAATCCTGTCTCTGGAGTATCTGCATGTGTGGTGCCCATTTCCTGATGCCGAGGTCGGCGATCCAAGAGGCGAGTAAAACCCCTTGCCCGACTAGGGAAACAATTAGTGTGGAGTCAGTCTCATGCCTAGCTTTTATGCTAGTTTATAGACAAAACAGCCTACAATGGGGTGAAAATAGGGGAAATGTAGCCAGAAATAGTGTTATTCCTCATGTACACACAATAGCTATCTGAAAAATTGGATATGATTTAAAAGTAATTGGTCAAGTCCGGCTCAAGGATAATGCCTCTGGGCATTTCTGAACTTTCCCAATAGGCACATTTGCTTTACTAATCTGCATTTGTTACCATATACAAGTGACTATTGTGCATGCACATTCCTCTCTGGCATAACAAAAAAGACATAGGGGAATTTCTGAGCCTTTCGAAAATGCAGTATGGAAACATTGCACAAATATATTGAAACAGGCATGAGAACATTTCTTGTAATTAGGAAAATATTTAATGTTCCTAACTTTGAATTTACAATACATCTTGCAAAAGTCATTTTAGGTTGTTACCAAAATGTGATTGTTCTCAGTAAGAGAAACCAAGTAATCTTGTAGATATGATACCTTTTAATGGCTAACAAAAATACATGATGTTATAGTGAGCTTCCAAACCAACGCAGGGTTCCTCTTTAGGCTTAAATTAAATAGATCCGAAGAGACATGCATATTTATACATACATGCTTATGGCAAGGCACAGACACGGATGTGATTGGTTTGCACTTTAAAGAATACTGCAACAGAAACAAACATTTTCTACCAGACACTGATAAGGGAGTGAAGTTTTTATGGTCTCTGAATTACTGTTGGGGGGGTCACCAGGCCAGCAGTCCTATCTGTGCTATAGATGTCTAATACCTCCCAGTCAAGCATGAATCCTCTGAAAAATTTAGCCCTGTATGGAAAGTGTCAAAAGTTATAAATTTATATTTGCAAAGTCTTCTATGGCTTTGTGACTTAAAACCATTCTTCAATATCAAAACTTTCATATCTTCCATGTCATGTCCATTACCAGAGAAATGCTCGGCCACAGGTAATTCTGTCTTTCTCTGTTTAATTGCGTGGTAGTGAGATCTCATCCTCACTTTAAGTTTTTGTCCTGTTTCTCCAACATAAAGGCTGAGTATAATCACATTTTGCTCTACTGGCTAACACAGTACCAAACGTTTTTTTTTAAGTTGTTACCATACATACAATATTAAACCTTGCCCTTATTATTAATAATAACAATAATGACCCCCATCAGACAAGGGTCAGATCTTAGGTCTGTATTGCAGATCCCAACAGTCTATCTTGATTTCTGATTTCTTTTTGTAATGTTGCTTGTTACAGCACATGCCTATGCTGGCACTGCTTTACATAATCCTGGCTATCAACTATTTGGCTTCACTATATAAAGTGATAATTTCTAATCATCCTCTTGTTCCTTTCTTGTTTACGGAGTTGTGGGAATGTGAAAAATCTTGCCAAGTACTCTGGGTTTTCTTTTTTTGTTTTACAACTTTCATTTTATGTTCTACCAATTGCCTTCTATGGTGATAAATCAGGTCAGTCTCTTGCATTAATATGGACATTTTATGAAATTTATTATTTTTTAACATTCTCAAATATCAGGAGAATAGTGCAAATATACAAAACCTCCATAAAAGCAGTCTAACAGAAGCAGCCCAATAAAGGCGATAAAGAATCCTAGGATTGTTTAAGGAAAATTGCATTTGGCTACAACAAACCTACAAAATGGAAAAAGTCTCAAATTTTTACACAAAAAAGCGCACCAAAATTTGTAAAAATTTTATACTAGAAAACTGGAACAAGTGCCTTGATAAGTTATCCTGTTTGTGTTACGTAGTTTCTTCAAATTGAGATGAAATTTGTCATAAATGAATCACATCCAATATAGCTCAATTTTATAATCTGATACATAATGATGATAATCTATATTAATACAGTATAGCGCCAAAATATTTTGCATCACTTTACAAGTCAAAATCTTCCCATTCACATGTGTGGCTGAAGCTCAAAGGTCGCTTTCCCAGTTAAGAAGGACACCAATGTTATAAATGTCACATGGTAGGTTTGGCCACTGTTACAGGGCTCAGGATCTTCAAGTTATGCCTCTGCTGATGCCCTAAAACATCTTAAAGTGTAGATGCTTTATAGATAACTTTTCAGAATAAGCTGCTGTGTGTCTACACTATTATAACACTATTTCTGGCCATTATATGACTTATATCCTGCATTGCTCCCCATTTTCCCCCCTGTGCATGCTGTTTCTGTGATTATCAGTAGTGTTGCTCATCATGATCAGCTAGGCGGTCAAACCCCCCTGATTTTCAAATCGGGTGAGCCTGACCTGATTTTTGACAAAATCGTTGGAAAATTGAATTTACCAAAATGTCTGATAAAGAGGTCAGCGTGCAGCCAGGACACCTTGATGATGTCACCAAATGTGTCCACAATGTTGCATATGGGAAGCAATTGTACAAGTTCTCCCACTTAAAAAGATGAGAGAGGCCTGTAATTGACATCATAGGTAGACCTCAACTATGAGGGACAACATGAGAAAACACATCCAGAAAATCACATTGCCTGATTTTTAACGAATTTATTTGCAAATTATGGTGGAAAATAAGTATTTGGTCACCTACAAACAAGTAAGATTTCTGGGTCTCACAGACCTGTAACTTCTTCTTTAAGAGGCTCCTCTGTCCTCCACTCATTACCTGTAGTAATGGCACCTGTTTGAACTTGTTATCAGTATATAAGACACCTGTCCACAACCTCAAGCAGTCACACTCCAAACTCCACTATGGTGAAGACCAAAGAGCTGTCGAAGGACACCAGAAACAAAATTGTGGCCCTGCACCAGACTGGGAAGACTGAATATGCAATAGGCAAGCAGCTTAGTGTAAAGAATCAACTGTGGGAGCAATAATTAGAAAATGGAAGATACAAGACCACTGATGATCTCCCTCGATCTGGCTCCACTCAAGATCTCACCCCGTGGGGTCAAAATGATCACAAGAACGGTGAGCAAAAATCCCAGAACCACACGGGGGAAGCTGGTGAATGACCTGCAGAGAACTGGGACCAACATAACAAAGGCTACCATCAGTAACACACTATGCCGCCAGGGACTCAGAACCTGCAGTGCCAGACATGTCCCCCTGCTTAAGCCAGTACATGTCCTGGGTCGACTGAAGTTTGCTAGAGAGCATTTGGATGATCCAGAAGAGTACTGGGAGAATGTCATATGGTCAGATGAAACCAAAGTAGAACTGTTTGGCAGAAACACAACTCGTCGTGTTTGGAGGAGAAAGAATGCTGAGTTGCATCCAAAGAACACCATACCTACTGTGAAGCATGGGGGTGGCAACATCATGCTTTGGGGCTTTTTCTCTGCAAAGGGACCAGGACGACTGATCCGTATACATGAAAGAATAAATGGGGCCATGTATTGTGAGATTTTGAGTGCAAACCTCCTTCCATCAGCAAGGACACTGAAGATGAAACGTGGCTGGGTCTTTCAGCATGACAATGATCCCAAGCACAACGCCAGGGCAACAAAGGAGTGGCTTCGTAAGAAGCATTTCAAGGTCCTGGAGTGGCCTAGCCAGTCTCCAGATCTCAACTCCATAGAAAACCTTTGGAGGGAGTTGAAAGTCCGTGTTGCCCAGCGACAGCCCCAAAACATCACTGCTGTTGAGGAGATCTGCATGACAGAATGGGCCAACATACCAGCAACAGTGTGTGCCAACCTTGTGAGGACTTACAGAAAACGTTTGACCTCTGTTATTGCCAATGAAGGATATATAACAAAGTATTGAGATGGACTTTTGTTATTGACCAAATACTTTTTTTCCACCATAATTTGCAAATAAATTCTTTAAAAATCAGACAATGTGATTTTCTGGATGTGTTTTCTTTTCTTTTTTTTTTTTTTGTTATAACCATTTTTATTCAAAGTTTTCACTTTTACAGAGAACAATAACAATATCAGAATAAAAGTCAAAGCTGGACCCTGGACATAATCGGGCCCTACATAGGTCACCTTTTAAGGACTAATAAAGCTTTAGCGTATAATCATAATGAATGCGCTTCTTTAATTCTAGTGTCCTCGAATTCACTTGGGTCCTACTATATGCAATAGCCTAATGCGCGGCTATCCTATACACAAAATATCTAAAACATATACCAAAAGACATAACATGGGAGGTGGGGTAGGATAGGGTAAGGTGGGGAAGGGTCTGGGGGGGGGGATGTTATAGCAGGTATATATTGCTCTTCCGAATTTACCTGTCTCTTGAATGGGGGGGGGGGGGCGCTCGCCAATACCGCCTTCCCTCTAGTGTCTCCCTGGTCATCCGCCTCAGGCTTCCATTGTGAAGGCTTCCAGTGGAAAGCACCTTGCTAAGATCTCCCTCAACGTCCGGGGCGTCCCCCCAGCAAGGCTGGGCGACCGCAGCTTGAATGTAGAGGTTCGTTATGTGGGGGAGTGAGATGAAGCCGCCTCGTCCCCGGACGGGGAAGGGCGTTTCTCCTCCCGTCTTTATGTATTAATGTGTGACACGGGGCTTAGCTTATACGTTTCCACAACTCGCACTCCTTGATAAATTTGTCGTGAGTGTTCCTCTTCCAACTAATGAGTTCTTCAATATTATAGATCAGGTCAACCCTTTCTCTCCATTGTGTCCCAGTGGGGGTTAACTTTTGGAGCCACCATACCGGTATAAGCGCTTTCGCCGCATCAATTAGCAGAGCGACTAGTTTGTCCTTCGTGGGGTGAAACTCAGGGGACGGCTTCCACAGGAAAATTATCTCTGGGGTCAGTACAAAGTTGGGTCTAACTGTTCTTATGGAGCGTTCAATCTCTTTCCAGTATGGGATGATAGCTGGACAATCCCACCATATGTGGCGGTATGAGCCGCCGTCGGCATCACAACGCCAGCACCTGTCGTGCGAGGCCAAGTTGTGCGTGTGTAGCCACTGCGGTGTTCTGTACCATCTAACGAGGGTTTTGTAATGAGATTCCTGCAGTGCCACACACGGAGATAGGCCAAAAGCTAGCTTTAAGGTTAGTTTTGTGTCCTCTGCTGTGAGGTGAATACCGAGTTCTTTTTCCCAGGAAGTGAGAAATGCGGGCTTGTAGCCTATGGTGGGATCGATAAATTTCTTTTGTACTCTCGCTATTTGTTTTTGTTTGGGCGCTCCGTCCGAGAAGAATTTCTCGAAGGGGGTGTGGGGTCTGGTAGATCTATGTTTTCTAAGAAATTCTTCTGTCGTTTTGCTGATATGTGCTCTGTGTAGGAAAGAGATTTGTAAATTAGCAGTCAGAGCCTGTCCAGCCTCGCCCGATTCTTGGCTAGCTAGTGCCTGCACCTCTCTTATTTGAGCGCCTGCAAGACATTGCCATATATTTCTCATGTTCCGGTCCATGTCAATACCCACCAGATCGTACATGATACTCAATGGGGCTATTGGGGAAGGGTCAGGTGCAAGGTTGGGCCTATATGTGTCCCAGGTCTCACAGGGGGCCCTCAATAAGGGATTGAATTTTTTGGAAGTATATCGCTGTCTCCCGGGCAACCACAGGTCTTTGACTATGTCTTCCCCGTGTGCGCATTCCGCAAATTTTTGGAGAAGGAGATCTCTGCTTGGGTGGGTAAGGTCCAGCCAGTACGTGAGCTTTATGGCTCTGTATATGTTTGAGATGTTGGGTAAATCCATCCCTCCCTCTTCTCTTCTTTTGGACAGTAAGCTAAGTGCAATTCTTGGCTTCTTCCGGTTCCATACGTACGAGGCTAGCAAAGAATTCAGGGCCCGGAAGAATGGTTTAGGAATGTGAATCGGGATCATGCGCATTTTATAGGTGATGATAGGGGTCACATAGGATTTGACAATATTCTTTCTCCCGAACCACGAGAGGTATGGCAAATCATATGTACCCAACAGGTTTTTAATCTGTGTCAGAAGGGGTTGAAAATTGTATGTGTATAGGTTTTCTACCTTCTTCGTGATTTTAATCCCTAAGTACTCGATATAGTCCTCTTTCCATATTAGGGGTGATTCGGACCTCAGAATACTACTAAATTTTGGAGACACCGAGACATTCAGGATCTTAGACTTTGCGTAGTTTATTTTAAAATCTGTAATGGAACCGAAAGTGTCCAAAGTTTTAATTAATGTGGGGATCCCTTTCCGCGGGTTCGACACGACGAACATAATGTCGTCGGCGTAGGCCGCCAAAGAAAGCATCTGACGTCCTACTGATAGCCCTTCAATCTCTGGGTGGCTCCTGATCTCTTGTAACAGGGGCTCTAGCGCTAGGACAAAGAGGGTCGGGGAGAGCGGACACCCCTGTCTTGTCCCATTACGTATCTCAAATGCCTGTGAAAGAGAATCGTTGACTTTCAACCTTGCGTATGGGTTATTATATAAAGAAAATATTGCCGTGACCCAGGGGCTTGGGAAGTTGTAATTAAGCAACACTCTCTCTAGGTACGTCCAATTGATACGATCGAACGCTTTTTCAGCGTCAGTGCTGATCAATACTGTAGGAATTTTGCGTGCTTGGGCTATCTTTATCGCATGCAGCAGTCTATATGCGTTGTCCTTCCCCTCCCTGCCCTTGATAAACCCCGCCTGCTCTTTGTTTATTAACTTGGGAATATGGTCCTCCATCCTTCTAACGAGGAATTTGGCCCACAATTTCGCGTCAACATTAATAAGCGAGATTGGCCTGTAGTTTGCACAGTTTGTAGGGTCTTTCTCCCCCTTTTGGATAAGGGCTATGTGAGCTTCTAATGCTTGTTTAGGGAAAGCCTCGCCTTGTAATAGTGAATTAAAAAGATTCTTTATATGAGGGATAAGTATTGCTTTAAAAGTTTTGAAATATGTGGCCGAGAAGCCATCCGGCCCTGGGCTTTTGCCTGTGGGGGTGGCTGTGATTATATTTTCTATTTCTTTATCTGTGGCTGGTGACAGAAGGGCTTGCGCATCTGCCTCATTTAGTCTGGGGAGTGTTAATGACTCTAGAAAGGTGTTTATTTTACTAATATGTAGGGTTTGTTCCATCGGGGATGGGCGTTTTCTTAGATTGTACAATTTAGTATAGAAATCCTGAAATACCTTGGCTATTTCCTGCGTTGACGTTTTTATCCTGCCCGCCTTATCTTTTATTGAGTTAATATGGTTTCTGGATTTGGCTTTTTTAAGAAGACCCGTCATAAACTTGCTCCCTTTATTCCCCTGAATATATATTGTCTGTTTAAGAAATAAATGCCTTCTATTAAATCTGGATTGCAATAGCCGGCTCAGTTTCCTTCGTTTTTCTATTAGCTCATCCAGATTGTTCATAACAGATGACAGTTTAGAGGCGTATTCCAGCTTTGCAATTTGGGATAGTAATATGTCAATCTCTCTATTTCGTTGTTTCTTGTGTTTGGTCCCTAACGCGATGAGTATCCCCCTCATGTAGGCCTTATGGGCCTCCCACACCACCGGGGGTTTAGGGCCCTTCTCTCCATTTAAACGGAAATATTCCTCCAAGAGTTCCGATAATTTGGCCCTATCCTCCTCCCTGTCTAATAGGGTGTCGTTAATTCGCCATATCCATTCTCTGGGACTATCGCTTGCTATAGTTATGTCTAAGTGAATGGGAGCGTGGTCCGATATTGAAATCACGTCTATGACTGCACTGGTAACCTTTGGTAGAAGGGTTGTGGATGTAAATAAATAATCCAATCTTTGATAAGACCCATGTTGTTGTGAGAAGTGGGTGTAGTCCTTGGTTGAAGGGTGTTGTGTGCGCCAGACATCTACTAGTCCAAGGTCACCGACAGCTTTAAGGAATTTACTAATGCGTCCCTGTGAGACCTGGGATCTACCCTTAGATGAATCCAGATAGGGGTTCAGGGTAAGGTTCCAGTCACCTCCCATCAAGATTTCTCCACTGGCGAATTCTTTGAGAATTTTGACTTGTTTAAGTAACCATTCAACCTGGTGGGTATTGGGAGCGTAAAGGTTTGCTATAGTAAGTCTGACTCCGTTGATCGAGCCCTTGACAAACAGCGCTCTACCTTCCTGATCCGAATACTCCGCAGAGGGAATAAAGTTAACCGACCTGTGGAAGAGGATAGAAACCCCTTTAGAGGCTGAAAGGGGGTGAGAGTTGTGGAAAGATTGCATAAACTGTTTCCCTGGTAAGGGGAAATGTTTGCCCCCCTTAAAATGTGTCTCCTGAAGGAGTAATATTTTTGATTTGTGTTTTTTGACTAATTGGGATATTCCATACCTCTTTTGCGGCGTGTTGAGGCCCCGGACGTTGAAGGATGTGCATCTCAGTACCTCCATGAGTAGAATCCGACCAGGGAGATCACTGTGTCACTAAAGAAAGAGTAGAAAGATTAAGAGTCTGCAGGTTCCGAGATGATTTTTCCCCCAGGACTGTGGGTCGGCAAATGTTGTGCAAGGCCCTGTGTTTCGCTCACCCGGTCGCGTCGGGCAGGGCAAACCCGTGCCGTCTTACTTGCTCTGCTCCTAGTTGCAGTCCGAGTTGAGGAAGTGGGATTGGACGTCGAAGATCCGGAAGAATCTATAGTAAAGGGTAGGCTGGAAGGAGAAAAAGGGGTGGGGAATACACGTAGGACTGAGGGAATAGATATCACAAGACAATACAACAATTAAGCGATGAGACAATAAAACAATCAGTTAACTCTCTTAACTTTCTCTCACTTTGCTAGTGAGAGACGAACGTGGTCTTCCAAAGACCTGGTTACGTTCGTGAATGTGAGGCAGAATTAAACTACAGTTTAAACCTTTATAAACTTTAAACTCTCCGTGCCTGATCCGGATGAGGCGGTCAGACATCCCTTTTCCATAGGGGTTCTTTTTAGACGCAGTCTTTTGAGGACCGAAAAGTCTGAAGTACTCCAGGGGGGAGGGGGGAGGGGGGCAAAAGGAAAAAAAAGAAGAGAAAGCAGGGACGGGACGGGGCCATCCATTAAATCCGTGGCGCCCGGAACCCCGGAAATCCCCGAGTGAGCCGTGAAAGCCCCAAAGTTCTCTTACCCAGAAGGTTTGTAGAACTGCCCTGGGTATGGCTTTCAGGTGTCAGTCTCTGCGAGCTCCTCTCTTTGCTTCTTCTTGTTCTTACTCCTTGGTGATTTCGTGTTGGTTACCGTATTCCAATTTTCTGCGATTGGCAGGGTAGGTAAAGGAGGGAAGTCCGGTAAGGGGAGCCAATTGGGGATCTCCATGGGCTCGAGGTCCAACAGGTGCCAGCTGTTGCGCAGGTCATCAGGCGTTCTAATATTTATTCTTTTGCCTCTGTGGGTCACCCCCAGGCCAAAAGGGAACAGCCAGGCGTACCTTATGTTTTTTGCCTTCAGTGCTTCCAGCAGGGGTCTTAAAATCCTGCGTTTGGCCAGCGTGGTGGGAGAGAGGTCCTGGTAGAATTGAATTAACGCTCCTTCATACTGTAGGCCCCTCTGAGTTCTAGCCGCTTCTAGAATAGATACTGCATCCGGATATGAGAGCAGTTTACAGATTAAGTCCTTTGGGGGCTCCTCTACAGAGGGTAACGGGCGCAATGCTCTATGAACTCGCTCAATCACTATGCTCGCTGCTTTGTCTGCACCCAGCAATGTAGCAAATATCTCTCGGATCACCTTAGGGAGGGCCTCCGACACCCAGGATTCGGGGACCCCCTTAATGCGCACATTACTGCGCCGGCTGCGATTCTCTAAGTCTTCCTGTTGCAGAAGAACTTTGTTAAGGTGTTGGTGTTGTGATTGCAGAGTCTGTGCGAGTTCTAGCGAGTGTGACGTTATAGCTGCAGAAGTTCCCTCCAGGTCCTCCACTCTCCTGCCCATGTGCCTGACTTCTTCTTTGATTACCGTTAGGTCCGCTAGGACTGGGCTCATAGCCCTAGTGATGAGATCCCTCATGAAAGCCCTGGAGACTCCCTGCTCCTCTTCTCCCTCAGATGAGGACTCACCCCCTCCTGCACTGCGAGGTCTCGGCTCCGCTGCCGGCGCCATCTTGATAGGAGCGCGGGGGGAGCGTGCAGCTCTCTCTCGGAGGTATTTTTGCAGGTCTGCTTGTCCCCGTGCCGGTTTTGGAGTTCCTGAAGCCTCTCCGCTCCTTTCTTTTGTCAGTTTTCCCATCTTGGGGTCTAATAGCTGTAGCGGGATGTCTGTTGTACAGCCTCAACGACGGAGCCGCTCTAGCAAGTGGCCATCTCTCTCCGCGGTCAGGCTCCGCCCCCTGGATGTGTTTTCTCATGTTGTCTCTTATAGTTGAGGTCTACCTATGATGTCAATTGCAGGCCTCTCTCATCTTTTTAAGTGGGGGAAATTGTACAATTGGTATCTGACTAAATACTTTTTTCCCCCACTGTATAACATAACGACTTATTACCAGCTGCCATTTTACATCTGAACACAGGACAGAGAAGCTGCAACACATCTATGTTCAATCTTTTTTATTGAAATTTTTTTTTGTTTTCAAAGAACAGACAAATCAGGTCTTGCAGGACCACATAAAATCAGGAAATACATATCAAAGTAGATTACAAAAACTTAACTGGTAGAGCTCAGCCTTTGTGCAAAAATAAAATCTCCTTCGCCTATCTTATCACATAATCTTTGTCTAGCAAGTCAAATGCTGTCACAAGAATTAACCATATCAGCACAGGAGTATCTTCATAGATATACTGTATTGGTCTAAGCTCCAAAACAAATGCGGGAGACACAAAGAAAAAGAAACAAAAGGCAGGAAAGAAAAAAGGCAAGGAGGGACTGGGGGAAGGGGTTGTGTGAACATATAAGGTATCCCATAAAAAAGATCCCAACCCTATGGTGCAAAGTATCCAGCAACCAGAGCTAAAAATAAAAAATGAAAGGGGGATAACCTATAAAGAACTGAAATCCAAGGTTGGAAAAAAAAGAATACTATTGAATGAAAAAAAAATAATACAATACAAGGGAAAATTGACAGTCGGGTAAGAGTTGGAAGGGAGGGTACTGAAGGGTTGTTGAGGGGGGGAAGATGGACAACCAGTATAACCATCCCATGGTCAGTCCACCATGTCTACAGATTTATAAATCACCTTGATCTTAACTATCCTCATCTTCGGCATCAAGATTTATGAACGTTTATGAAAACAGGGCCTCGAACTCCACAGAGGACACAAAGTCCAACCAAGGTTGCCATATTATTAGAAATTTCTTTTTCAGCACATAGTTTTTCCATGCGGCATAGTTGTGCCATTTTCTATTGCCACTCACTCATGGAAAGCACGTGGGCTGTTCGCCAGTGTCGTGGGATCACCACCCTCGCAGCTGCCAGACAAAATCTAAGCTGACCCCTTTTCTGACCTCCTATCGAGCCTGGCAAGATAGAGAATACTGCTATTTGTGGGGTGTTTTGGATTGTCTTCCTGGTCACCGAATTGTAAATTCAAAACACTTTGTCCCAGAAGGGTTTCACCCGATCACAGCTCCACCATACGTGGATCATTGTGCTCCTGTCAGTCCCACAATGCCAACACCGGTCCGACACCGAGGGGCGAATGTGGTGCAAACGAACCAGGTATCTATACCACCTTGACAAGATCTTATAACTTTTTTCTTGAGCGGCACATGCAACGGACAGCTTATGTGCAAACAAGCAAGCCTTCTGCCAATCCCCGATGGATATCGCAGCCCCCAGGTCATCTTCCTAGGCTTGCTTAAAATATCCACATCACAGGATTCCATTATCAATAGGCTGTATATAAGGGAAACTATATGTGCCGGAGGAGATTGCAAGGTGAACAACTTCTCAAATAATGTTAGCACCCTCACGAAGGACTGCAACACATTTATAAGCCTATACAAAACGTGGTCTGTACTTAGGAGACATATTTTGCAGAGGATATAATGATGCTGGTGTGAAAAAATGTATACCAGCACAGAAGATAGAGTGGGTTGCAGTGGAAGAACGAGGGAAAGAAGCTGCATGAATGTTATATACCTATACAAAACGTCTGTACTTAGGGAGAGATATTCTGCACAGAATATATTTTGCTACTAGTATGAAAAACTGTATACCAGCACAGAAGATAAATTGTGTTGTATAAGAGGGACCAGAGAAAGAAGCTATATGAATGTGATATGTCTCTGTACTTAGGGAGAGAGTGTGCTGCTCTCAGTGTATTTAGTGGCAGAGCAGACATGCAAACTACACTTTGCATGGGGAATATTATTGTTCTCTGTTTATGCCCTCAGACGTTCACACGATTTGCTGCGCTGTGGCTATGACACGGCCGGCCGAAAATCTTCACGCCTGTGTGAAAGAGCCCTTAGTGTGTTTTCCTGGTTATTTATTCTCAAGGAAGCCAGCTCTCCATAAGTATCATATTATAAGAGCTAAACACGATGCACAGGGGAATCAGAATGATCTTGCTGCTCTGGAGGCTTTGATAAACCTCTTAGAAGAAAATGACACAGGCACACTGCCTATGACAGTCCCCTTTACAAGACTATTACTAAAATCCAAAAATACACCAACTTTGAGCCAATACAGCAATATAGACCTATTAACTCGTTTGGTCACAAAAGAAATTTGCGAGGTCAAACCAAAGAAAATACATGATACATTCTAATTTAAATCAAGAGGAGAAAACAATCCTTGATGATTTATGTACTAATCATGAATTAGGGCTTCTGGACATTTGGAACAACTTCGCGACCCGCCTTGGACTGATATCTAGACCGGGCCCTCTATCTGGAAACCCAGATTTCCCCTGCTAAATGAGAATTTCTCCCGACCATCAGAGGAGACTCCTCCTCCTTTGCGGATCAGAGATGTCATCTCCACGTCAGGGGTCCGGCCCATGAGGGAGATCTTGGGGGAGGGGGCCTCCAAGCCTGAAGCGTGGCTACGATACCTCCAAATGAGACACTTTATCCAGACCCAGAGTACCATGGAAGCTCTCAGATCTCCTCTTTCCCAATTTGAACGACTTTGTATGTCTCCCACGCCGGTTAAATCCGGGGTCTCAGTAATATACCATATTCTTGTGTCAGCAGAGACTCGCAATGACGCTGTCGGTTACGTAGGGAAATGGGAGAGAGAGCTGGGGAAAACTTTTACAGACGAAGAGTGGCTCAAGTCCTTTAACTCACACCCTAACAACATCGTCCAAGCACCAAGAAACTAATTACAAGCTACTCTCGCAGTGGTACAGAACACCCGCAATTCTGGCCAGGATAAATCCCCAGACCCCAGATACCTGCTGGCGTTGTTCCCAGGAAATAGGCAGCCTCCTCCATATTTGGTGGGAGTGCCCCTTGATCTCCCCCCTCTTGAGAGATATAATAAACCTCTACAACGCAATCTTTAGGGACTCGGTAGACCTCACACCGGAAGCGGCACTACTTTCTATACTCCCTGGCTCCATAGCAAAAACAAAAAAAGCCCATTTAGATTCTTCCTAATAGCCATGAGACAAATAATTCCGAGGCTCTGGAAATCTCCCTCGCCTCCCACGAGAATCCAATGGCTGGAAGCTGTGGACCATATAGCCCAAATGGAGGAAACAATAATCATGAATTAGTGATTAAACCATCAAACAAAGCAGAAAACATAGTAGTCATGGACCAACTCGACTATACAGTAATGGAAAACGAGTATATCAGATATTATTCCATGATCCGACAACCAAATATCTTACTGAATTTTATCATCTACTAGCTTACCCGTCGCGCGTTGCTGCGAGGACAGACAGACATTCATTCGTTTTTATATATCTAGATAACAACCAATCACAGCGCAGCTTTCATGTTACCTCAGTGGTATAATATATAACAACCAATCACAGCGCAGCTTTCATGTTACCTTAGCAGTATAAAATATAACAACCAATCACAGTGCAGCTTTCATGTTACCTCAGCAGTAAGAGAAATAACAACCAATCACAGCGCAACTTTTATTCTGCCTCAGCAATATAAAAAATAGCAACCAATCACAGCGCAGCTTTCCTGTTACCTCAGTGGTATAATATATAACAACGAATCGCAGCACAGCTTTCATGCAACCTCAGTAGTATAAGAAGTAGCCACCAATCACAGCACAGCTTTCATGTTACCTCAGCAGTATAAGAAATAGCAACCAATCACAGCACAGCTTTCATTTTACCTCAGCATTCTCAATATCCAGCAATTGTCTTGCGAAACGTTCGGCGGATGCATCATTTTGTAGTTGAACACTCATCCCGTTGCTCGTAATGCCTTTTGCTTTCGTGCTTGAGATGGAAATCAAACGAACTTTGTCTGGGGGGCATAACTGTTGACGACGCTCGTACGCGCGGCACCTATCGTAGGATAGTTGTACTATGCCAGTAATCTTACCAGGAGTGTACTCAGCAACTTCCCAAAGTCTCATGGCAATTGGATGAATGGTGTAGTAATGCATAAAGGACAGACAGACAGACATACATTCATTTATATATATCAGGAAGTGAGAGAATTAGATTCCGTACGTACAATTTGGACGCTAATTGTTTTGCGCTTAGAATTGAATAATCGACTTGGGACCCATTAACTTTTCCTATTTATGGCATAATCAATGCCCGTGCCAAATTTCATGTTTCTACGTGAGAAAATGACATTCCGTACGTAAAATTTGGACGCTAATTCTTTTGCGCATAGAATTGAATAATCGAGTTGGGACCCATTAGCTTTTCCTATTTATGACATATTCAATGCCCATGCCAAATTTCAAGTTTCTATGTGAGAAAATTAGATTCCGTACGTAAAATTTGGACGCTAATTCTTTGGCGCATAGAATTGAATAATCGAGTTGGGACCCATTAGCTTTTCCTATTTATGACATATTCAATGCCCGTGCCAAATTTCAAGTTTCTATGTGAGAAAATGACATTCCGTACGTAAAATTTGGACGCTAATTCTTTGGCGCATAGAATTGAATAATCAAATTGGGACCCATTAACTTTTCCTATTTATGACATAATCAATGCTCGTGCCAAATTTCAAGTTTCTATGACATTGGGATGCGAGAAAATTAGATTCCGTACGTAAAATTTTGATGCTAATTCTTTGGCGCTTACAATTGAATAATCGAGTTGGGACCCATTAACTTTTCCTATTTATGACATAATCAATGCTTGTGCCAAATTTCAAGTTTCCATGACATTGGGAAGCGAGAAAATTACAATCCGTATGTAAAATTTGGACGCTAATTCTTTGGCGCTTAGAATTGAATAATCGAGTTGGGACCCATTACCTTTTCCTATTTATGACATAGTCAATGCTCATGCCAAATTTCATGTTTCTACAACATCGGGAAGTGAGAGAATTAGTGGCAATGATGGAAATCGAACGATCTACGTGGGGGCGGGGGGTCGTAACTGTCGACGACGCTCGTGCACGTGCCATTTAACATAGAATATTTGTACTATGCCTATAATCTTCCCAGGAGTGTACTCAACAACTTCCGAAAGTTTCATGGCGATCGGATGAATGGTGTAGTAGCGCATAAAGGACAGACAGACAGAAACACACGCAGACATACATTCAATTTTATATATATAGACTAGCTTACCCGTCGCGCATTGCTGCGAAGACAGACATACATACATACATTCGTTTTTATATATCTAGATAACAACCAATCACAGCGCAGCTTTCAAGTTACCTCAGCGGTATAATATATAACAACCAATCACAGCGCAGCTTTCATGTTACCTCAGTGGTATAATATATAACAACCAATCACAGCACAGCTTTCATGTTGCATTAGCAGTATAATATATAGCAACCAATCACAGCACAGCTTTCATGTTACCTCAGCAGTATAAGAAATAGCAACCAATCACAGCACAGCTTTCATGACATCAGGAAGTGAGAGAATTAGATTCCATACGTAAAATTTGGACACTAATTCTTTTGTGCTTAGAATTAAATAATTGAGTTGGGACCCATTAGCTTTTCCTATTTATGACATAATCAATGCTCGTGCCATATTTCAAGTTTCTATGACATTGGGAAGTGATGGAATTAGATTCCGTACGTAAAATTTGGATGCTATTTTTTTGCGCTTAGAATTGAATAATCGAGTTGGGACCCATTAGCTTTTCCTATTTATGACCTAATCAATGCTCGTGCCAAATTTCAAGTTTCTATGACATTTGAAAGTGAGAAAATTAGATTCCGTACGTAAAATTTGGACGCTAATTTTTTGGCGCTTAGAATTGAATAATCATGTTGGGACCCATTAACTTTTCCTATTTATGACATAATCAATGCTCGTGCCAAATTTCATGTTTCTATGACATCGCGAAGTAAGAAAATTAGATTCCGTACGTAAAATTTGGACGCTAATTCTTTGGCGCTTAGAATTGAATAATTGAGTTCGGACCCATTAGCTTTTCCTATTTATGACATAATCAATGCTCGTGCCAAATTTCAAGTTTCTATGACATTGGGAAGTGATGGAATTAGATTCCGTACGTAAAATTTGGACGCTAATTCTTTTGCGCTTAGAATTGAATAATCGAGTTGGCACCCATTAACTTTTCCTATTTATGACATAATCAATGCTCGTGCCAAATTTCAAGTTTCTATGACATCGCGAATGAGAAAATTAGATTCCGTACGTAAAATTTGGACGCTAATTCTTCGGCGCTTAGAATTTAATAATCGAGTTGGGACCCATTAGCTTTTCCTATTTATGACATAATCAATGCTCGTGCCAAATTTCAAGTTTCTATGACATTGGGAAGTGAGCAAATTAGATTCCGTACGTAAAATTTGGACGCTAATTCTTTGGCGCTTAGAATTAAATAATTGAGTTGGGACCCATTAACTTTTCCTATTTATGACATAATCAATGCTCATACCAAATTTAATGTTTCTATGACATCGCGAAGTGAGAAAATAAGATTCTGTACGTAAAATTTGGACGCTAATTTTTTGGCGCTTAGAATTGAATAATCGAGTTGGGACCCATTAGCTTTTCCTATTTATGACCTAATCAATGCTCGTGCCAAATTTCAAGTTTCTATGACATTGGGAAGCGAGAAAATTAGATTCCGTACGTAAAATTTTGATGCTAATTCTTTGGCGCTTACAATTGAATAATCGAGTTGGGACCCATTAACTTTTCCTATTTATGACATAATCAATGCTTGTGCCAAATTTAAGTTTCTATGACATCGCGAATGAGAAAATTAGACTTTGTACGTAAAATTTGGACGCTAATTCTTTTGCACTTAGAATTAAATAATCGAGTTGGGACCCATTAACTTTTCCTATTTATGACATAATCAATGCTCCTGCCAAATTTCATGTTTCTATGACATCGCGAAGTGAGAAAATAAGATTCTGTATGTAAAATTTGGACGCTAATTTTTTGGCGCTTGGAATTGAATAATGGAGTTGGGACCCATTAACTTTTCCTATTTATGACATAAGCAATGCTCGTGCCAAATTTCAAGTTTCTATGACATCGCGAATGAGAAAATTAGATTCCGTACGTAAAATTTGGACGCTAATTCTTCGGCGCTTAGAATTGAATAATCGAGTTGGGACCCATTAGCTTTTCCTATTTATGACATAATCAATGCTAGTGCCAAATTTCATGTTTCTATGACATTGGGAAGTGAGCAAATTAGATTCCGTACGTAAAATTTGGACGCTACTTCTTTGGCGCTTAGAATTAAATAATTGAGTTGGGACCCATTAACTTTTCCTATTTATGACATAATCAATGCTCATACCAAATTTAATGTTTCTATGACATCGCGAAGTGAGAAAATAAGATTCTGTACGTAAAATTTGGATGCTAATTTTTTGGCGCTTAGAATTGAATAATGGAGTTGGGACCCATTAACTTTTCCTATTTATGACATGTTCAATGCTCGTGCCAAATTTCATGTTTCTATGACATCGCGAAGTGAGAAAATAAGATTCTGTACGTAAAATTTGGACGCTAATTTTTTGGCGCTTAGAATTGAATAATCGAGTTGGGACCCATTAGCTTTTCCTATTTATGACCTAATCAATGCTCGTGCCAAATTTCAAGTTTCTATGACATTGGGAAGTGAGAAAATTAGATTCCGTACGTAAAATTTGGACGCTAATTTTTTGGCGCTTAGAATTGAATAATTGAGTTCGGACCCATTAGCTTTTCCTATTTATGACATAATCAATGCTCGTGCCAAATTTCAAGTTTCTATGACATTGGGAAGTGATGGAATTAGATTCCGTACGTAAAATTTGGACGCTAATTCTTTTGCGCTTAGAATTGAATAATCGAGTTGGCACCCATTAACTTATCCTATTTATGACTTGTGAAAACACATGAGATTACCGTCCCCAGTAACGCATCACTCGCTAGAAGCACACGCATCACTCGCAGCGCTAAACGCTGTGTGAGCGAGGCCTTAAGGTGCTTTTACTTTAGCTCTGTGATATCCTACTTTCAATGGAAAAAGGAGTGACACATTTAAGGGAAATCTATTGTGAAACAGGAGACCACAGTTCCGTTTGTGTAGCTATAAGGTTTCTGCTATTCTTGTTATAGTATGGGTATGCACTAAATAGTTTTCTCGTACATTTAGTGTTTATTTAAAATGCCAGAAGATTTGTCATAGCATTAGATAATGCTGCAAACATAAACAGTGCACTTAGAAAGAAGAAAATACGAAGCTAAGTGTCAATTAAAGCAGAACCTTTTATGGAAATCTGTCAGGGTTCAGTAAAGAAAAGTCAGTGCAAAAGATGTGTATGAGAACATAATACGCGTCAGATAGAACGTGCCATGATTTTTCTTGCATGCGCATATGTGAGCTGCAAAATGGGAGTCAGGACCTGCACACGTAATACAGTGTCACCAAAACAATAAATCAATTTCAGATGACTTCTCAGGATAACCTTGCGTGTGTGTTCATAAGGAATAATGCTAGCTCTGGACACTATATGACTTATGACATGTATCACCCCCTCTGCAGGCTGTATCTTTAATTTTTAGTTGTCTCTGAGCTGGTCAGAAGAGCCTGCTGAAATGCTTTGTTCTATATACTACATATCAAGAAAACGCTCCACAGTACAGAGACATAACATCAGCATGAAGGCTAGTGTACTGCAGTACTGAGCAGTGTAGATGTGATTTCAATAACTGTCAGACGCAGTAATTCACCAGTGCAATGGTAGTACTGTCTATCGAGGCAGAGCTGATCAAAAGAGTTTATCTGATTAAACAATAACATGATCTGCCCATAGAAAGACTTAAAAACGTGTTGTGTTGATTAGGAATTTCTGGTCTGGTTCTGATCTGCTTAGTCTGTTGCTGTTTTATACATGGGAAGTTACTGTGTATATTCTATTTGGAGTGGCCTGAATTTAACTTTGTCCCTAGGGTGTAACACACTGCTAACACGGCCTTGCATGTACTAAACAATTTTTCATACTATTCCACCATTTTGGAAATTGAGACATGTAATACTCTTCTGCACCCCAAGCTCTATGAATTCTACTCCATTAATTTCCATGGGAATACTGGGGATAGCTGAGTGCTTGATGATCCTTGGTAGTCCCACAGAAATGAAAGGAGTGGTAGTACACATGCATGACCACTTCTTCTTTCAATGGGGAACAGATTGGACCTACCTTGCTATAATTAGTGGGGACGTCAGCAGTCAGACCCCTACTGACCAGATATTCATTCCCTATACTGTAGATTTTGTGGAGTAACCCTTTTAAGGCCTCGCTGTAGATTTGGTCAGTATTTTTCATTAGTATTTGAAAGCCAAAACTACTAGTGAAATATATTGGAAGGATTTATATGTTTTATCTTCTTTGCATCCACTGCTTATGCCTTAATCTGCAGTGTATCCATGAGGGTTAAAATATCCATATATTAGTACGGTAAATGAAAAATTATAAGAGAAATCAAACTTTGGTAACTACTACTTATTTACTTACAGTATTATTAAATTCAGTTGCAGAAACCATTGTCGCATAAGGGCTCATTCACACGGGCGTATTGTCACCGTGTATTATGCACACGTATTTCCCATCGACACACGCAGTGAATGGAGGCAATGAAAGTCTATGTACTTTCATTCTTCCATTCACACCTGCATTGGAACTGTGAGGGGACATCCGTATAAAATGCAGGAGATATAAATCACAGCATGCTCTATTTCTCCATGTTTCATACAGAGCCCTCGAGAGGGCAGCATTTAACCCCTTCCCACTCCAGGGCGTAAGTTTACATCCTGGCAGCGGGGTACTGCCCACAACAGGGCGTAAACTTACGTCCTGGGGATAGCGAGAGATCACTTATGATCTCACGCTATCCTGCAGCGGGAGCCGGCTGTCAGTCATAGCTGGCCTCCCGCTGCAACAGCGGGGATGCATTGGAGATGCACCCCAACCCCCCCGCGCTGTTAACCCCTTCCCCGCCGCAATCTATGTAGATCGCGGCATGGGAGGTGTTCACAGAGGGAGCGTGCTCCCTCTGTGACGTCACCGGGCTCTCGTGATATAATCGCAGAGAGCCCGGCTGATTGCCATGGCAACAGGATGCCAGACACTGGCGTTCTGTATTGCCATAGCCTGTGATCGCTGTATAAGCGATAAGGCATGGCAGGGCAGTAGCCCTGCCATGCCTTATCACAGCGATCATCAGTGCTGTACTGTAAGTGCCCCAGAAGTACACAAATTGTGCAAAAAAAAAGATAATAAAAATGAATAAAAAAGAAAAATGTAAAAAAAAAGTTAGAAAATCCTTTTTTTATGCTTTTTCTCATATTAGCATAAAAAAAGGTAAAAAAAATATAAAACCCCACATATTTGGTATTGTCTCGTCCGTAACGACGAGTACAATAGGTTGCACATGCTTTTGACTGTGCACGGAAAAAGTGTTTTAAAAAAACGCTAAAAAACTTAGGCAAAATGCTAATTTTTAGCATTTTGCCTCCCTAAAAACGCAATAAAAGTGATCAAAAAAGCTGTATGTACCCCAAAATGGTACCAATAAAAACTACAGCTCGTCTCGCAAAAAATAAGCCCTCACAGAGCTCCGTTCATCAAAAAATAAAAAAGTTATAGGTAACCTGTTCCACTCATTGATCACCCTCAATGTCAGAAAGTTTTTTCTAATATCTAATCTGTGTCTCCCCCCTTTCAGTTTCATCCCATTGCTTCTAGTCTTTCCTTGTGCAAATGAGAATAGGGCTGATCCCTCTGCACTGTGACAGCCTTCAGATATTTGTAGACAGCTGTTAAGTCTCCTCTCTGCCTTCTTTTTTGCAAGCTAAACATTCCCAGATCCTTTAACCGTTCCTCATAGGACATGATTTACAGGCCGCTCACCATCTTGGTATCTCTTCTCTGAACTTGCTCCAGTTTGTCTGTGTTTTTTTTAAAGTGGGGTGCCCAGAACTGGACACAGTATTCCAGATGAGGTCTGACTAAGGAAGAATAGAGGGGGATAATTACCTCACGTGATCTAGACTCTATGCTTCTCTTAATACATCCCAGAATTGTGTTTAGCTCATTTCCTCCCATTCTCTTTGTGCTTTTTTCATTTTTCTTGCCCAGATGTAGGACTTTTCATTTCTCCTTGATACCATTCTGTTAGTCGCTGCCCATTGCTCAAGCTTTCTAGATCTTTTTGAATACTCTCTCTTCCCTAGTGTTAGCTATCCCTCCTAGCTTTGTGTCGTGTACAATTTTGATCAGTTTCCCCTCAATTCCCTCCTCCAGATTGTTTATAAAAATGTTGAACAACACTGGGCCTAGGACAGAGCCTTGTGGTACCACACTTGATACATTCTTCTACTTGGATGTGCAGCCATTTATGACCACTCTTTGAATACGATCACTCAGCCAGTTGTGAATCCACCTAACAGTTGCCTTGTCAAACCCATATTTGGTCATTTTTTCAATATGTATAGTATGAGATACTATGTCAAAAGCTTTACTAAGGTCAAGATATACTATATCCACCACATTTCCCTGATCAACGTAGTGATTTTGTCATAGAAGGAAATTAGATTCGTCTGGCATGACTTGTTTGTTACAAACCCATGCTGGCTCTGGTTAACATACTCCACTTTTATTCAAGTACTTGCATACATGGCTTTTAATTATTTGTTCAAAGATCTTTCCCAGTATAGAAGTCAGGCTCACAGGCCTGTAGTTTCCTGGATCCAACTTCTTCCCTTTTTTGAAGATACGGACAACATTTGCCCTTTTCCAATCTTCTGGGACTTCTCCTGTTTTCCAAGAATTTTCAAAGATTATGGCGAGTGGTTCAGCAATTACTTCTGCTGCTTCCTTTAGTATCCTAGGATGTAATTCATCTGGACCTTGAGACTTGAATTCCTTTAAGTTAGCTAAGTGTTTCCGGGCATGCGCAGTGCCTATCGCAGCCTTTATGCTATCTCTGCCAGCAGAGTGTAGGGGCTATGATGAGTACAATGGTGCAAGACTTGCAGCGTTGTACTCATGCAGCCATGTGAACGAGCCCTAACTGACAACAATCCTGGTTATTTTTTTTTTGCTTCTCAGAAATTGATGGCACAACTATGTGCATTGTAATCAAACAATATCAGGTAGTAAGTTTTAAGGAAGTTAGTTAAAAATGCCAACCATCACTTTTGCTCAGATAGACAAAGCAAAATATATGACAATAACTTTGTAAATACAAGAAGTATAATTACTAGACTTTTGGCTTCTCATTAGAGAAATAGATGTAGTGAGTTAAGGTCCCTTTATAGGGGATGACTGTTGCTCCTATGCCTTCATGCAGTAGCGGCAGTCATTCAAGCAATGGAGGTGGAGCGTTCCGGGGATGTATTCCAGCCACCCACCTCTATTCACTGCAAACATGCAGTTGTTCATAGATTGTCAGTTTACATGGGCCAATAGTGGCTTGGTTTTTAGGTAATCTAAAAAGTGATTTCTCACTCAGTGCCCTGTAGAGGTGGCATGCACATGTACAACTATTGGCCACTGTTTTCAGGGTGATAAGTATACCATGTAATGGGGCTCTGTGCAACTTATTTCAATTCATTTTAGTGGGACTAGAGATGAGCGAGCATACTCGTTAAGGGACAATACTCGAGCAAGTATCGTCCTTTTCGAGTACCTGCCTGCTCGTCAGAAAAGAATCGGGTGCCGGCAGAGGAGAGCGGAGGAGAGCGGGGGGAACGGGGGGGCCCCCCGCCCCCCGCTTTTCCCTGCTCACTACCGCAACCCGCCGCTCACCCCCGCCGGCACCCTGGGTTCACACAGGACGGATTTGCCACGGAAAGTTCGTGCGGAATTTCCCTGCGGCCGCTAATCCTGGTATTAGCCAGCCATGTGGACGGGATTTGCCAAAAATCTTGTCCCCACGGGATGGCCAATTTGTCGCGGCAAAGCCAGCATTAGCTGGCGCTGCGGCACAGATTCCCCGGCCGCAGCATGTCTATTTTTTTCCATTCCATTGCGGCTGTGCTCCTCTCTATGGGAGGGCTAGCCACAATGGAAAAGCATGCGGCCAAGCCGCTCCAAAACCCGCGACTAAGCGCCGTGGATTTTGAAGCTCCGCTTTCCAGGCGGAAATCTCTCAGTTTTTCACTGCGGCAAAACCGCAAGATTTTAAGGCGGGATTCCGCCCTATGTGAACCCAGCCTTAGTGTGGGAGGTGCAGAAAGCCTGCAGTGAGAAGGATGAGGAAAATGGGATCCCTGTTCTTGGGATTGGTGGAAGTCTCAGCATTGGGACCCCCGCAAATCAGACTTTTATCACCTATCCTATGGATAGATTATGAAAGCATATCTTGGGATAACGCTCACATAGGTTCACATAGAAAGCCTAAATCTTGCTTGAGTATTTGTGTTGAGTATTGCATCACTAGGCTATTGTGCCTTGCATATTTCTCATTTCCCTAGGGAACCCTCTTTCCCAGACTGTTATTATTCTTATGGATTACCTACCACATTGTGTTCCTCACAAATTCCCTCTTGAGATCCCTATCAATGTAATAATCTAAACTGTGCTTAGCTCACCTTTTTCAAGCAATTGGATTCTATTCATGACCCTCCTGCAGGGCTGGATTATTATTGGAGCAGCTGGAGTTCTGGCTCTGGGCCTGCGATATCTGAAGTCTAAGGGGCCCCCAGCTGCCCACTCTCCAGCGGGCTGAGGGAGGCTCCTAACACTGGATCTCAACAGTTCGGTAGAACAGGTGAAAAGCAGTCAGGCCCTTTTTTGGTCTGCTGGTTAAGGAAAAAAAACATACTCATCTGTTGCACGCTCCCCAAGCTACTTTTGGCTGTATTTTCATACTTAGGTATGTGTACATGCTAATACACATGGCCAGAGCTGGGCGATTACTGGGTTCATACTCTGAGACCAGGGATTCACCAGCATCAGTTACATGTATGGCCCGTAACGATGCTACCTGAAACTAGGTAGATACAGTCTAGAGAGGCTTGGGGAACAAGCAACAAGTATGTGTTTTTTTTAAACCAGAACAAAAAGGGGCGCTATTATTCTGATGGTGGGACAGGCAAGGGGCTCCATTACTATGATGGGGGACAGAGAAGGCGCAGTGTTACTCTGATGGGGGACTAAAAAAGGCTACTGTTATTCTATTGGCGCACAGACCATGATGGCGGCCAGTAAATGGGCTTTATCACTTTTATACGGGCCAGTGAAAGGACATTGTTATTTATGGGGGCTAGTAAAGGGACATTATTGTTGTGATGGGGGTTAGTAAAAGGACATTATTGCTGTGAGGGGGGCCAATAAAGGGGAATTATCACTTTTATGGAGGCCAGTAAAGGGACATTATTGCTGTGATGGGGGTCAGTAAAGGGGCATTTTCAGTTTTATGGAGACAGAAAAGGTGGCATAATTAATTATGGGGACAGAAAAGGGGCATTATTGCTCATTAGATCAAAACAGGCAGCATTAACTATTATGGGGGGAAGAGAGCGGGCATTATTACTCGAGGGGGCGGAAAAAGGGGGCATTATTACTCGAGGGGGCGGAAAAAGGGGGCATTATTACTCATGGAGTCAGAAAAGGGGTACTATTAATTATGGGGCAGAAGAGACAGCACTATTACTGATGGGGCAGAAAAGGAGGCATTATTACTCATTGGGGCAAAAGAGCATTAATACTGATCTTTTACTGTGTGGAGTAGACTTAGGCTGTCTGTCCACGGGCGTTGCGGTATCCCGGGAGCAGGAGTTGGCAGATCTGATAGGCTGACCGCAGAGAATCACGGCAAATCGCAGCATGCTGTGATTTGCCGGCCGCGAGTGGAGAATCGCAATAATTCTCCGCTCGTGGACAGGGGGGAAGGGCTCTCCATAGCAACACTATGGAGAGCTTTCACTACGTTCCCCGCGGCCGGATTATCACCACGGGTAACGCAATTCAAACTCATCCGTGGATAGGCAGCCTAAAAGCCACACTTACTGTGTGGGGCCTAATTACTATCGGGACACTATGGATTGTGTAAAGGTGTGGGAAATGTAAAGAATGTGATGGAAAAGAAAGGAGCCAAAGATGTATGTGTGTCAAATTCTGCAGAGATAATCATTCATGTCTGTGCCTGCTCCGGGACCAGGATGAATCTGCTAGAGCTGACCTAGGAAGTAAGTGCAACAGCGCATTCATGTTTCATGGTATTTCAGGTCTCGGTCCTGGGGCAATCAGCTGTCACTGTGTGTTTCTACACTAAAAATACAGAAAATCTAAAGAAAAGGTCAGCAGTGCAAGTAGAGCTGCCTGGGTGCTCTTCTAACTTTTTCATTTCTTTATCTTTATTTTCTATATCTTTATCTTTGTGTGTGGAGCGAGGGTAAAAGGTGGCTTGGGAGGTCCGTCCACATCTTGCTGGTATTTCTTGTTGATCGATTCCAAAAGATGGAAGTGTCAGATGCTTCACTTCTCAGCATGCAACAGACCATATCGACTGTTGGGTTCCCAGCATGCTTCCTGGCGCTTTACCGAATAAAATAGTGCAGCATACTGCATTATTTTATCAAAACTTTATGCTAGATCTACATGGGTGGCTCTGTACATAGCCTTAGTTACAATCATTTTTTTTTGTTGAGGGGGGGGGGGGGGCACCTGATTCCAAATTTTGCTATGGGGAAAAGAGGGGATCAGAGTTACTCAGCTGTATGCTTTTCAGCTTGTTCTAGAGACTAAACTGCTTTTTGACTTTTTAGGGGAGTTTCCTTGCCTTTCCGGCTACAGTGTTCTGCAGTTGGGTGTTGTCATAGCTCCTGGTTTGTGTGTGTGCCATCATTGACGCAGCTCTTGTAGCATAACTTAGAAAGTTCTGGCCCAATTTTTTAATGGTCCACCCCATGAGCATGAATATATACCAACCCACTGGTGTAACTATAGAGGATGCAATTTCACCCAGGTCCAGGAGCCTTAGGGGGCCCATAAGGCCTCCCTTCTCCATATAGGGAGCCCAGTACTATGAATAAAGCATTACAGTTGGGGGCCCTGTTACAGGTTTTGCATTGGGGCCCAGGAGCTTCAAGTTACGCCTCTGTACCAGCCCCATGTAAAAAATTCATGTAAGGACACATTTTACTGCAGGATCACTCTTAAAAAAACTAGGCTGCTAAGTGTGCCCATATCCTTAAAGGGGTTGTCCCGCGGCAGCAAGTGGGTCTATACACTTCTGTATGGCCATAATAATGCACTTTGTAATGTACATTGTGCATTAATTATGAGCCATACAGAAGTTATCAAAAGTTTTATACTTACCTGCTCCGTTGCTAGCGTGCTCGTCTCCATGGTGCCGACTAATTTTCGGCCTCCGATGGCCAAATTAGCCGCGCTTGCGCAGTCCGGGTCTTCTGCTGTCTTCAATGGGGCCGCTCGTGCAGAATGCCGGCTCCGTGTAGCTCCGCCCCGTCACGTGCCGATTCCAGCCAATCAGGAGGCTGGAATCGGCAATGGACCGCACAGAAGCCCTGCGGTCCACAGAGAGACAGGATCCCAGCGGCCATCTTCAGCAGGTGAGTATGAAGACGCCGGACCGCCGGGATTCGGGTAAGTACTACCCGGTGTGTTTTTTTAACCCCTGCATCGGGGTTGTCTCGCGCCGAACGGGGGGGGGGGGGTTTAAAAAAAAAAAAAACCCGTTTCAGCGCGGGACAACCCCTTTAAATGCTTAACAAACAGCTAAGCACTGATATGTTTTCCCAGACCAGCAACTGAGAAGTAACTACTAAACCATGCCTATTGCTTCATTTTTGTGTTGTGAATATGTAGCAATCTTGGTGACTGAGATTATTTGTGAAAAAAGGATCATTTGTGCTCACACATGGCCTAAAGAGATGGGAGAAAGCCTCCAAAACTACCATAGCTGGATGACTGAGAGATGATACTAGCGCTAGCTACAAAAGTGAAGGTATCCCCAACTGGGTGTCTGTGCTCCCTCTACCAAAACCACAGCAACGTCATGGGCAAAACTTGCTCAAATTCCAGCTGAGAGCATCTGTTGGGCGAAATCATGAAGAATACCAAATATCTTCATCCATCATAATAGACTTCTCTGTAGGTGAAGACTCTTCCCTTGGTCATTCAGTTTTTTCAGTTTTGATTTCTGATATTCCCCCCCCCCTCCCCCCCCCCCCAAGGGAATAAGAGAATGTGATATATTCCCATATGTACAGTATGTACTGCTGTGAAGAAAGTCAGGAAAGGTGGGATTTATTCCTCTTTCCTGTAGTCCAAACAGCAGCCCATAATTACCCTCCTAATAAAGTTTTTATGTATGTGCTGCTGTTTCATCTACAGGAAAGAGGAACTGCTTAAGTAAATGCTACCTTTTTATTGCCTACATTATATAGTTGCTGTGAAAATTTTTTGCCAACAGTGATTCTCAAAAACTGGAGCTGGAGTAGGCACTCGTGTCCTTGTGCACAGCTCTTAGGTTACGACAGCTTACATTGACTTTGAGGGCGGCACTGTTTATGGCAGACTTTATTTTATAAGTGAATCTATTACAGTATCATAATGCCTCAGTACATTACAACATTCTCAGAGTATAGTTTAACCCCTTCCATATATTAGTATGCAAACAAGCAGCCCTTGTGGCTGTTGCCTGTTAATTTATGTGATTAATTTGATGGATTCTTTGTGCAGATGGGCTTAGAGGTGCAGCGTCCGAGGAGCAGGCCCTCAGCCGAGGGGTAGAGTTGTTAACCTTGTCACTGGAGCTCTACCATCTCCTCCCTATGGGTAGCTCGGGACCTGACCTCATTACTGCTAGGAAAGATCACAGGGACATTAACCATTATTACCTATAGTCCAATTTGTCACTCATTGTCACCCCAACGTTCCGTCCTCTGCAGTGTATCCTTGGAGACATGAATCCCAAGAAATAAAGTAGTCAACGCACAAAGAATACTGTTCTGAACAGGAACAGGGAACGTTCGGTTCTGTTCGTTTACTTACCGGGTATTAACAACAGTCCAACATTTCTTACAGTGGTGATGCAGGGAGGATTCATGGGGTGTTTGTATCTCTACAGTCCCAGTTATCTGTAGGTCTTGACTCTCCCGGCACCTCTCTTTCTCTCTCCTGCCAGTCACTCACACTCCTCAAACACATGCGGATACCTCGCGTTTCTTTCAGTCCAGGGCACATTCACTTCCCTGGAGATGGCGGCTAAGGTTAGGCCCAGGCGGAAACAACGGACCACCTCTCAGACTCTTCTATGCTCCTGTTTCTCTTTACTCCGTAGATTCTATCACTCACTAGTCATCAGACTCACTTGACTTGTCTGACTCACAAACTCACAGACTGACAGACTGAACCTACTTTGCTTTCATGCAAACACATATATCAAGCATCATCACGTCACCACAAACGATAAATTTTCAAAACAGGACAGAACATACCAGACATTAACCCATTGATGCCTGCAAACAGTAATAAACATAAATTTAATGCACTCTACAAACAAGACAGTGACATGAGACAGACATTGAACATTCTGGGGGGGACCCCATAAACTCTGGGCCACTACAGAGGCATGGAGAGAAGGCATGATGTGTGTCCTTTCTGCATGTATGTGCATACAGATCACAGGTAACAGTGATCAAATGGTCTTACCATTAGATCACTGTTATCAATGATCTCTATGTGAGGACAGCAGGGAGAACATAGATAATTTTACACGGGCCGACGGTCTTTCAAACGACCTGGCAGCATAAACAGGTGCAGATAACGTAGATACGTTTATTCTCCCATAACGCACAGAAATAGCTATGTTTTGACCTCCACAGTCTTTTTCAAGTTGGATCGCGGGCTTCTTGTCTGTTTCTCAGTCACCTCCTATCTGAAGAGCTAAGCAGGGAGCATTTACACAGGACGAGAAGCCAGTGAGCCAACGAGATTTTTAAAGCTGACTGAAAAGTCAGCTTAACATACTGCGACCGAATAGTGAGCAAATTTTTTGCATTCACACTGAAAAATTATCACTTAAATTATCTAAATGAATTTTGAGCAATAATCGTTATGTGTAAACGAGCCTTTACTCCTACTGTGAAATAAAATATTATAAATAAATACCATAACATATACAATAAATACAAATAAATGGGAAAAAATAAAGAAAAAAATATAATAATAAAAATCCTCACTCCACCCCCTAAAAAATGATCATCTCTCCAAACCCATATATACAAATTTCAGAGATCCTGCATGACACATTAGTGTCTTGTGTGAGGGTCAGGTGCTCAAATGTTACACAAAACATGCAAAAATTACCGCCAGGGACTAATTTTATTTCTACCACAATCCTATATGCTTTTGCACCTTTGTGTAAAAAACTATTTTACTTGGATGATTAACATCCATGAATAGACGGGAGGGAGATACATTAAAAGTTAAAATGCGGCTTATGTTTTTGGCGCTGTAGTGACATCATACATTAAACAGCGTGCAAAGAATTGATTTTTCTGTGCAAGGAGAATTAGAGGATTCATTTTTGGTATCACTATTAATTGAACTGATTACCTTAAAGCATACTATGGGAAAATGAGAAAAAATGTATTTTTTCCTATTTCTGACCATTCTCCATAAAAAGACCTACAAAATTAATCCATATTCTGTCTAATTTTAAATAATAAGAAAGGTCCATGTGTCTCAAAATAAAGCCAAAATAGTTTGAGGTAGGGCTTATTCAGACGCCTGTATAACGGCTGGGTTTTCACGCCCGACTGATATACGCTGTCTCTCTCTGGAGGGGGAGGAGGCAGGACGTGAGCAGTGCAATGAGCTCCCGCCCCCTGTCTGCCCCCTTCTCCGGCCCTCGTCACTGTTTGCAACGGGAGGGTGGGGTGGGGCGGAGCTAAGTTCCACCCCGCCCCTTCCCATTGCAAATAGTAGTGAGGGGCGGAGAGAGGGCAGAGAGGGGGCAGGAGCTCGTTGCACTGCGCCCCGTCTCCTTCCCTGTAGAGACGGACAGCGTATATCGGCCGGGCGCGACATAACGGGATATAACAAAACTTTTAATGTTAATGGTTTCATTTCCACTATTAGGATTTTCGTGTGTTAATTGTATGTGCGAGAAAAGATAGTACTTGCCCCATCTTTCTCGCACGTAGTTAATACTGTGTCTGATAAACATAGGGCAGGATCGATCTTCCCGCTTTTCTTTTTTCAAACTCGTATGCAATAGTTTGAATCGTCCAGAAAATAAAAACACGATCCATGCGCTAATACGCTGCATGCGCCCATGTGCTTTTGCCCTAAAGGTACATCTTTTTTTCTCTATGCTCACTGTGCGGCTCTTCCTGGTGTGATTTCAGAGCTGTGCTGTGTGTGTCGATCTAATTATGAGATGTGATAGATGTAAGTTACAATATGTCGTAGTTGTCACCTCCCTGCTTCTCTCCCTCCTATTTCACAGCATGAGTATCAAACACAAATGTTCTGCACTAGATGGATTTTATTGGTGACAAAGAAGATTTGTGAACCTTTGTAGAGAGAGCAGGCTGTTAGAAGGTGAAGAAAACTACACTTTCCCCAAAAGTTCATATATTCACATGTACTACAAATTCATGTAAAAATACATCTATTAGTACTCTCTGTAGCTATTTGAGTTAGCACCATTCTTGCAATTTGTAAAATTGTAGACAACCATTTAGGAATACAAAAGAGTTTGGGTCTTTATCTCAAAATTAACTTCAATGTATAGTAGCATCCCCCGTGATAACGTGATCACCAGGAGCTGCAATGACATTTTAACTAGTGCTTAAAGGTACTTATATTAAATATTAAATGAAGGCACATGAAGTCCAGTTACTGACCAATCTGTCCTTCTCAAGGAATATATTTTAGTGTGAACTAAGCCTTGATGCAAACCACTTAAAGGCTGGGGTCATACGGGACAGAATTTCTGCAGAATCCTCGCGGAACAGCAGCGCCGAAAAAACGCAAGATTTCCGCCGGATAAGCGCACTGAAAAACCTGCGGCATTTGGCCGCAGGTTTTGGAGCGGTTTGGCCGCCAGCATTCCACTGCGGCTTTCTCTCCCTCAAAAGATGTGTTGTAGAGAAGCTGGTATATATTGCTATGTTTGGAGGAAAAAATACTACACACCAACACCAAAACCTCATCCCAACTGTGAATCATGGTGGAAAGAGTATCATGGTTTGGGCCTACATTACTGCCCCAGGACCTGGAAGTCTTGTGATCATTGAGGGAACATCTAAGATGTATCAAAACATTTTACAGGAGAATGTAAAAGCAGAAGTTGATGACCTTCAGCTAAATTGATGTTGGGTGATGAAAACAGGAAGGTTGTAAAGGATGATTTGTGCTTTGCATGGCCAAGTCAGATTCTTGAACTTAACCACATGAAGATGCTGTGCTGTGGTCTGAAAAGGGCTGTGAGCGCAAACTGAAATGCATTTCCAGGAAGGAAAGGTTCAAAATTCTTCCTCAACATTGTACAAATCTACATTACAGCTACAGGAAATGTTTGGTGGAACCGATTGCTGCTAAAGGGGGAACTACAGAGTATTCAATTCAAGGGTTCACATTCTTTCTCCTTGCACTGTAGATGTTTACTCAATGTGCGCACTAAAATACATTAATATTACTTCTGTATATTATTAGTTTAGTTTGTGTTTGTCTATAACTGTAGCATAGATAAAAATCTGACATTTTATTAGTAATCAATGCAGATATTAAGGAAGTTCGCAAGAGTTCACTTACTTTTACTTGCAACTGTACTTACCTTTTAAAACCTGGGTGGGGGGAGGTTCTTTATTTTTGCATTGATTTGATACATGATACTATACTTCTTCTGAAGCGTTCCGTAGGGAGACCCCGGACACCTGACATATGTGGGGAGCTGGGAGGGTAGAGTGCTAACTTGCCACGGTGGCACTTACCAAGCTCCATCCTGGAGGGACACACGCAGCCAAGGCCAGAGTAGCACTGCAGCCCATTAAATGGAGAGAACAGGGAAACATTTGTCACGCATGACGCCAACGTTCCTACACACCGATATGTCCCTCGACGGATAAGAAATTCAGCCATATACAGTTCTTAAGTACCATGGGTCTCTAGGAATGGTTAGAGCCCAGCATAAGCTTTACTTGAAATTGGAAGCAGATGCCCGTAGACTCAGAGCAAACCCTCCCATGAGTCCCTGTTATAGACTACGTACCAAAAGTGGCATAATTACAGCAAACCTGCTCACAATAGTCTCAGAATTTTGATGCTTTCTAGTTAAATTATATTCTTAACCTCCCCCTTCAGAATAATTATCTTCAAATTTTCAAGTTATTACGCTTTCCTTGGTTACTAAAACATTTATAGAAATTCTAGCATAAGTAATCACTTCAGACGAGGTAGCAGATGCCATTAAAACACTCAAGGTTAGTAAACGCCCAGGCCCTGATGGCTTTTTAGCTTTATATTATAAAAAGTTTTCCTCGATTTTAAATGTACACCTCGCTAATTATTTTAACACTATGCAAGAAGAACGCCAAGTATGACAATCCACTCTCTTAGCAGCTATCTCAATGATTCCCAAACCAGAAAAAGACCCATTAGATAAGCAAAATTATCGCCCCATTTCTCCTATTAATGTGGATTTAAAACTGCTCACCAAAATCTTAGCCTCACGTCTAACAGTCAGCCAAGGCCAGACTAGCACTGCAGCCCAATAAATGGAGAGAACGGGGAAACATTTGTCACACGTGACGCCACCATTCCTACACACACTGATGTGACCCTTGGCGGATAAGAAATTCAGCCACAGCCAGTTCTTAAGCACCAAGGGTCTCTAGGAACGGTTAGAGCCCAGCATAAGCTTTACTTGAAATTGGAAACAGATAACACAAGGCAGTTCAATTGTAGACTTCACAGTGCAGGCAAATGAATAGACTTCAGAACTTAGTACCTCCACACGGCTCTTACAGGCTCAAAGGCGCACATGTGAACAGAGATTATTATCTTGTAGTACCTCCACCCAACTTTTGGAGACGCGTGGCTGTTACAAATAATGGGTGTGTTTCTACGCGGTGATCCAGACTTCAGATGGCCCCATAGGAAAATTAACACTACAGATAGTACCTCTGCAATGGCCTTGATGAAACCCAGATTAGAACTTACAGATGCTCTCTCTCTCCTGGGGCTCACACTCCTTACATCCAGCTCACAAGCAGTATGGGAAATCTCTCCTCCTCTTCTATCTTCACCACATGAAGGCTGAAGGTGCCCCCATGTGACTTTGTACTTTAGCAGCCTTAGAAGATGGACGCTTGAAATTCTAGAAGATGGAACTCTCTCCCGTTCTCAAGCACTCACTTTTATAAACTCTCTCACACCACATGACAGGACATAACTGATACATTTACATGCAGTCTCCAAACTCTGCAAACACTTAACCCCTCACTTACTGCAGCTGTGCAATACACATAACACTATGACAGGACATTTTGCACAGCGCATCTACACAGGACATACATGTATGACATTTATGCAGGGGACCAGGATAATGTACTGGGTTACTACACTTCTCTTTCATATTACTGATATCCTGCTACAGTATATTCCAGGAAATAGCATAGTACATTGTATAATAATATTATCAGCACTATGTTACTGTGTTATGATTCTATGCTACTACATCTCTTCACTATCTGGAGAAAACAATAGGAGTGGACAGATGAAAATCCAATTGATCAGATTTCCCTAAGTGGGGAGATCAATGGATCCCAATAAATGACAGATTTTTCCATCAAAACCATCAGGATCTGCAAACTAATTTCAACTGACCGTAATCAGTTTCCAGAAGAAAGATAGCATCCCTGACAGCTCTTTATACGGTCTTCAGCAGTTCTCAACCTCATGTGTTTTCCAATGCATCCAGAACTTGTTAATGATAAAGAAGCTAATCATCTTTCCTTTAAATTCACATCTGCGCTAGGGATTCCGTTTTTCTGTTCTGATATGAGAACAGGAGACCAGAATCCCCTGAATAAACGGATCCTACTTCTAATGTGCCGAACATACCCCATTGACTATAATGGGGTCCGTTCAGTTCCTCCACCTGTCCAGCATGTTTGCCCTGCATGCATTACATAGCTATGAACAGAGCCTCTTACGCAGATGTGAATAGAGTCTAACAAGTCAGTAGCTGGAACCTCATCATATTGTCTTGATTTGGATGCTTTCAGCACTGCAGTTCCACTTTACCATATATCACATGTGCTTGTGGTGTTAGTAAATTCTCATGCACAGCCAACTACAGTGAAGTTTAGCAATGATCACACCCCTCCTACTTCCACCCTCAGTCCAGAATCGACAGCATGTACTCATATAGGTCTTCTCTGCTGTCCAGGAATCCTACTACATCCTGCCCTCTGTCAGAAGCTCACTGGAATACTACTGTGCCTCTTGAGCAAACAAGAATTCAGTAAGATACCAAGGAACTCCACCCTGCCACTCCAAGGAGCTGCTCCAAGCTGTCTGTTCTCAGAAGACAGAGCTCAGAATGGGGCACAAGTTTAAGAAAGAGATATCCGACTTCTTTTTTGAATATGATACCCCAAGGATGGTCCTGGTCCGGGACAAGAAAGTTGGGCTGACTTTTAGACTCATCCAGTTTGGGGTCCTGTGCTACATCGTGGGGTAAGCAATTGCATTGAGATGACAAGTACAGAAATGATAAGAACATGCTTATTTATATGACTCTACAACTGCAATACTTATATGCTGTCTGTGTTATATAAAATACCAAAAGAACTTTGAATGTTATCAATCAAATAGTCTGCAGCTCACATCATTAATATTTGATATTTGTGAATGCTATACTATTATAGACAAATACATTATATAATACTATAGTCCAATATACTACCACTGTCTACATTTTCACTGTTTCTTATTACGTTTATTTATACTATTGCATTGGAATTTTTTTTCCAGTGCCCTATGGCTATATGTGGCTTTCACAACCTCCTGTACATACCACTTGCATGTGCATGCAAGCATTAAAATAGTGGACTGTAACTTAATTGTCTATAGGGCATGTATTCTATGCATATTCTTCTTTATGTACTTACATGTGCCACATATTAGTATGTCTATAACTCTAAAACAAACTGAATTGTTATTCTATGGAATATAACTTTATACTACTGATGATTACATACTTCCTTGTTCTGCGACTGCTTTTACTTTTTGATGTCAGACGTAGTGACGCGTCTGTTTATCCTCACGCTGCCCTACCAATCCATTATTATTTGCAAAAGATGTTGAAAACACAGGTGCTTCCCATCTACATCAGTAACATTAACCTCATGAAGGTGTCATTTGAATGCGTTCTAGCATTACCGTATCTTATTTTACAGGTACATTACACCGTAGGAGTAATGCATAGTAATCACTAACTATGGTACATTCTAGTATTGATGTGATCAACATATTATTATACGTTTTATATATATATATATATATATATATATATATATATATATATATACACACACACACACAGAAATATATCTATAAACACCATTAGCACATTACAAGAATTGAGAGACCGTCTCTGTAATGTTAAAGAAATTACTTTCCAGTAAAGTGAGGAAGACTGCCTATTATCAGACAGAAACGAGTGCAGGAAGCTGTCTGCTATCTGCTTTCCTTTTAGAAATGTATCTGTTGAACCCTTGTGACTCAGCTTGATCAAAGACAGTTAGAAGATCTAGTATATATTACTCAGAAAGTAACATTTCCCGATCATTTTCAGTTAGCTTGTAAAAAGTGTATATATTTGGTGTGTTGGTGGAAATAGGGACCTGCAGCTTGCAGACAATATACTTCCTGTAAGTAACTTTAATTAAGATAACGGATAACAGCGATAACAACAGGCTTCTACGCACTGGTATAAACATACTGCAAAGTGACAAAAGTCTTTAATTCCTTCAAGTTATGGAATACTCTAGATGTATGTAAGTAAATGCTATTCAGGGTCAGTTTCAGACAAAGTGTGGTCCTGTGCAAAATTAAAAAATTGGGCCCCAAATGCTGAAATACTGTACTAACAGGTAGAGAGGTATTTAGAGTTCATGTGGCCCTAGGCATTTTTAGCTTTCACACCTCGTATTTAGTCAGGTTAAAGCTGCTAACATAACATTTTTGGTAGTTGTCAACAAACGCTTCTCAGGCGGGATCCATATGGGGCTGATTTCCAGCGGAATGTCCGCAGCAGCCACGGAAAGCCTAGCCTGGTGCGGGTTTCATTACGAATTCCTGTGTGGAATATACCCTGTTGTTCAGAGGGGGAAAATTCCACAGCGGAGATGGCGATAAAATTGCCATGTCGCGGATTTGAATGCCACACGGGTTTTGTGCGGGTTATTTCCGCAGCTTGTGGACGAGATTTTCAAAATCTCATCCATTTTGCTGCTACTGTAAATGTTGCTGAATTTCTGTGTGGAGGGTTCATACAGAAGTTCTGTGGCAATTCCGCTCCGTATGAACCCCACTTTAGGGCCAACAGCTGTCCCTCCCAATTCCTACATGCACATAAACGCTTGCACAAGATATGATACCAAAACGAAGTTTACTAACTACAGTTGCAATCCAAATGATTCACTCCCTCTTCTAAATTAGGTTTATTTGCCAGATTTATAAACTTTCAGCTGTTTGCAAAACAACAGTCAAGTAAGAATAATAATGACGACTGCATTTTCAGAATTATTCAACTCCTTCATGACAAGCTTCTTTAGTACTTGGTAGAGCAAATAAGCCTATTTTGCAATGAGAGTTGAATACTTTTGATTGCAACTGTAGATACGGTAACAGGACCAAGCTTAATGTATAGGCACGGTAACAGAACTGAGCTTATTACATAGATACAATAACAGAACCATGCTTGCTATGTAGCTACTGTAACAGAACCAAGCTTAATACAAAGATGCAATAGCAAAAACAAGTTACTGCATAGTTATGGTAACAGAACTGAGCTTACTGTATAGATATAGTAATAGAACGAAGCTTATTACATAGTTATGGGACCAAAACAGAGCTTACTACATAGATAAGGTAACAAAACTAAGCTTACTTTATGAATGTAATAACTAAATAAAGCTAACTGCATATATACAGTACCAGAACCAAACTTATCACAGACTCCTGAAAACAATAGCGCCAGAGAGATAGTGCTTCTAAAAAGAATACTGTCAAATAATGCCCCATGTTGTTCCCCATAAAGTAGCAGTACCCTTAATGGTAATAGTGCACAATATAGTAAAAGTGTTATTTTGTACCCCACATAGTAGAAGGGCCACACAAAGTAATAGGACTCTTCTGAGTGCCAACTAACAAAAACTATTCCCCCTTTAGACCTCACACAGAAATAGAAATATAAGAAATTAAAGCTGTGCAGTAATTGGTTGCCATAGGTCTTCCGTTTTGACAGTTTTCATGATTCTTCCCTGCTTTTTCTTAGTCACTATTGCTTAGTACCAGTTCTCATGCAATTTCTTAGTAAGTAAATATTGTAAGTGCACTTGTCACTATGAGGGGGATTTACATTCACGGATTGGGCTACCCCTGCAAATCATTGAGAGCATGGACGATCAAGTTTAACTAAAAACAATAGTTTTAGAACTTATTGCTGATCTTATTCTTCAGTCACACCAGACTATTATAATGACAGAAATGAGTGAATCGTAACAATAAATGATCATTGTAAAGTGGAGACTTTCAGAAGACCAGAAGTCTCAACAGATGCATTTGACTGCACAATGTGTAGAAAACATACGGGCTGTGTATCGATGATACAACTAGGATGAATATCTAATATTGTCACTAACCATATTGGGGGAAACATATTACTACCTTAAATTTAGACAGCATATAACTAGATAAAGCTGGCAGAAGATTCTCCAAAGTTATTATAGTCAAGGAAAAAGCAGAAGGGCATCAGCTCACCTGCATGGACACTGCAATGTGATCCCAGCTTGATGGAACAGGTTGGCTCTGTGGATGCGTATACCATACTGGGAGGAAGGTCAGCTTGTCCAGAATCACAAGAAAAAGCTTTATTATTATGCAAACAACAGAAGTAAAAACCATAACTAGGTCTAAAAACATTCTACGCATTTGGAGCTTATTCATAGCATGTTGCATAAGGCCATGAATAAGAGCTATTGCTCAAAACACAGAGGATATTTTAAAACCTATGTATCTTTTTTTACGCCTGTTGTTTTGCATAATTAAGCTTTTTCCTGCAAGTCTTGATGGACTTTCTCAAAGCATATAAATTTATCATAGTGGTTTACGTTGTATGATAGATTTGGTGCACCTTGCTAGACATAATAAAGACTATTGTGTTCCTTATGCCACCTCCTGATTGCTTTATTATAGAACATTTTGTGACAAACGTTGGCACACTTTGGGTGCGATTTTATGCCTTTTAAGATTCCTATAAGCCATGCCTCCTTTTCCAGACAATTTTTCAAAAGTGTTTAGTGAGGCACAAAAAGTACATACTAAATCTGGTGTAAGGTAGGTTTGCCAGTTGTTTGGCATAAAATGAGCCATCTTAGTAAATCTCCCATTCTTTAAAATGGTACGTATCACTGATAATGTAGACCTTTCTAAAACAGACACTAACTGCACACTAGATATAGCCTGCCGCATACTTATTCTCCATTTTTATAAATCCCAGCCGTGGTGCTTTCATAGAGTCTTAAAACATCAGGGGCACATCATTCAAGTCTCCCTCCCTCAAAAACATAATCGGAGACAACATAGTAGTGTTACAGTGTGTGTCCATGGCTGTTGACTTATCCCTCTTGGCGACGGCTACAGTGTACACTCAGCTCCTCTTTCTGGCAGATGCCCATCACTGGCATCTTCACTGACTGTGACAGAGGCCCAGGAGACACCTGCATCTGGGTGTGCTCTTATAGGGCCGGTGTACTCAAGCTAAATGCCCCCTTTCCAATCATATTTGACACCTGCCTATATCAGGCACTCTCCCTATTTGGAGGCTGTCTGAGCATTGTGATCATTTTGGTCCTGCTCAAATTAATATCAAATTGTTCATACTCTCTGATTTTCTGACATTGGCTATCTCTGACTATGACCCCGGATTGTTGTACTGACTACGCTACTGTCTGCCCTGGCCTGTGGTCTGATTTACCATGCTGAATCTGTTATATGTGATTTGATCTTTGGTTTGTTCCTCATGCTCATTGTGCCGCCTGCCCTAAACCGGAATGTCTGACTACATTCCCATTTCACACCCTCAGGCAACGCACGTAGGCCTATAGTAGAGTCAGCTGCACCAGAACTGGGACCCCTTCCTGACTAATGGCCTGGGGACCCTGTAGTAAAGTCCACATCCTGAGTGGTGGGGTAAAGGGTGAAGACCGGGTTACCTTAGATGGCGCCTCCTGATTTGAATCAAAGCAGTCTGTGGGTTGGTGCATCTACTTCTGTGTTGCTGACAAATACAACTTTTATAACACTACTGGTTTAGAAACAAAAGCTCAGCTCTAGTATACCTGTAAATAATGCAGTCACCATAGAATAGTCAGATACCAACTCTACACTGTAATATTGATTCTAGTGAAGTTACTTCCTGTAATTGCAGGTGATGTCCTCTCTGATTTGGTTTTATTCACTTTCCTTTTTCTTCTCTATCTGGGCCCAGACCACCATGAAGATTTCTTCCAGCCACTCCTTCAACCAGTTTCTGCACGTAAACTCACAATCTTGCTGCTACTTCTGCACCCCTCAGTACCCCCTTTGCTCCCCACACAATATAGTTCCCTTTCACAGAACATTTACTGTGCTCTGTGTGAGGGCACAGTATAATGCCTCCTTTTTGTCCTCACACAGTACAAATTCCCACTTTTTGCCCAAGCAAAATAATATGCACTCTTAGTGGTCGACAGTCATAGTGTCCTTCTTTGTGCCATCCACAAAGTAATAATGCCCATTAGTGTCTCCCACAAACTAATCATGCTCAGCAGAGTTATAGTGCTCTTCACTGTGCTCCTCACAAGTAATAGTGCCAACTTAGTGGCCCCTCACAAAGTAATAATACCCCATTAGTGCCTTAGGCTGCCTGTCCACGGGCGTTGTGGTATCCCACAGCGGATCTCCGCCGCGAGAGCTGCCGCCCGGGAGCAGGAGCCGGCAGACGGATCTCCGCTGTCAGCCTGATAGATAGGCTGACCGCAGAGAATCGCGGCAATTCACAGCACGCTGCGAATGTCCGGCTGCGAGCGGAGAATTCACAGCATGCTGCGAATTTCCGGCTGCGAACGGAGAATCACAATGATTCTCCGCTCGTGGACAGGGGGCCAGCACTTTCCATAGCAACGCTAAGGAAAGCTTCAGATAGCGTGATTCGCCAGCGATTTACCGCCGGCAGAATCACACCCGTGGACAGGGGGCCTTACACAATGCTTCACAAAGTAATAATGCTCCCCTAGTGCTCCTCAGTAATAGTGCTCTTCATTGTGCCCCCACAAATCAACAGTGTCCCACAGCTATAGCACCCTTCTTTGTGCACCTTGCAATGTATATGTCCTTCACAAAGTAAGCTAATGGTGGCATCTTAATACCCTCATAAGCCCATGGCATTTTCTTAGTGTCCTCACAAGCCTATGCTGCTCCATGTGTATCCCAACAAGCCCGCAGTGGCCCCTTGTACACTCACAGGTTGACATGTCAATGTCCACTTTGGGCCTCTCAAACCCATTTTGTCCCCTTTGGGTCTCACAAGTTCATGCTACCCAATTTGTGCCCCCACAAGTGCATGCTGCTCAGTTTGTGCACCCAGAAGACCCTCTTTGCATCTGCCTTATAGCTCTGTTTTACTTTTAATATGTGTCTCACATTCTTCGATCACTTCCCTTTACACTCCCCATGTGGCTTCAACCACTTCCTGATAGAGCATCTGAACATCTCAATGAATCCTCCCTGGCCTTGTCTCTGCTTCTCAGATGTTCTGAGGCACCAGATTGGGTGAGAGTAGGATGAGAGGATTTATTGAGGTGCTAAGAAGTCAAACATTGACTATCATAAAGCTATTGCCACCATACTGTATATAGGAGCAACAGCCTGAGGCATTGCGTCTTATCATCAGGTGCATCTTATTTTTCGCTATGAGATGCACCTGATGATAAGATGCAATGAAGAAAATAGGAAAAAAATATTTTGAACTCCCCCAGACCAGGCAGTGAGAGAGGTATTATGGGAGGAATAAAGAGCAATAGTACCGCCTCGGAATGAAGTACCGTATATACCACTTGTAAACCTGCCATTCAGGATCCAGGAAAGCTGGGTGTAAATGTAATGGTGATCTTATAACTTGTCACCCATCTTTCCAGGAGCGCTGAATGTTGTGTCTCATTATGGTTATGTATGGTATATAGATTTGTGCACAACTAGGCATGTATAGACCATACAGGCAGCTCTTTCTCTTCCTTCCTCTCCTTCTTCCTCTATGTAGCCGGCAGATGTGAGAGCCATCTATACCAAAAGCTGATTGGTGAGAGAGGGGGGTGGTGGCAGCAGTTTCCTCTCACCAGAGGCGTAACTTGAGGCTTCTGGGCCCCAGTGCAAAATGTGTAAGAGGGCCCCCGACTATAATGCTTTATTCATACCACTAGGCTTACTATATGGAGAAGAGAGACCTTATGGGCCCCTTAAGTTTCCTGGGCCCGGGTGAAATCGCATCCCCTGCACCCCCTATAGTTACGCCCCTGCCTCTCACTAATTAGCTGTTTTACGGGTGCTGAGCGCTGCTATGGAATGGACCTGCGTTCTTTATCATACTGTCAGCTACATAGCAGGAGCTGCCCTCCCCTTTTAACAGCTGATTACTGAGCTCCCTGCTGCTGCCCTGCCTCCAGCAATAAGCTATTGTATGGCTGCTCTGGTTTCCTGCTGTGCCCGCTTTATATGTGATCCTTTTGAGCTGCCAGCTGGGTCCAATTTCAGCATGTTCGCTCTACAGGACACACTGACTTTTCCCCCTCACTTTGGAGGGAAAAAAATGTGTCTTAGGGCTCACACCCTCTTGCATTTTTTTAACGTTGCGATATTGCTGCGTTTTTTTCACGAGATTGTCAATTGGAATTTCTAATGTTAAAAATGCACCGTAAGTTTGTGCTTCGCAATTTTTGTGTGATGCGTTTTTAACATTAGAAAGTCCCATTGACAAACGCAGCGATATCCGTGAAAAAAAACACTCAAGAAAAACGCAAGTGTGCAGGAGCCCTTATAGAGCGAAAAATACGGTAGTTATAATGCAAAAGGGTCAGCTATTTCGAATAAAGGAAATACCCTAGGCAAACCAATGTCAAGGCCCCTTCATTGTCTTGCTCTGATTGTGCAGCTCAACTCTTCTCTTTGCTATTATATATATTAGACGATGTGCCATGATTTCACAGGACTTAAGACTGAAATGTGTTAAATCAAGATTTAGCCACTTTGTCAAACCATTGTTATGGATCTTCAGCAGATGACTGATAAAAAGTGTACGTTTTATGATATAGGCTTGTGTGTTTGATTGAGAGAGGTAGTTTCACGCCACTTGTGTAGATGTAAATGATGCGAGGTATGGTACGGTGATGATGAGTGAGTGTGATGCATAGCGTGTAGTGGTACATAATGCATACACACAGGGACAGAGTCATTTTAATAACATCAGGCTAATATATATATATATATATATATATATACACTTAAGATTACAACATTTCTTATCTTCCGTTTTTCTATTAATGTATAGAAAGTCATTTATAATTGGAGGTATGCGTTAAGCAGCATCTGATCTGTCTTACACTATGATAAGCATTTACAAGTTTATTCTTTTGCCTTAGAGATGTTTAGATTAGCTAATCGTTTCCACATTAAATATTTGTAAACATGTACATTGCCAGCTGTGTTTTGTTATTTACAATGAATTTCATTTATTGAAGACGTCAAACAACATTTTTTCAAACACTTATTTAGTTTATTTTCAACAAATAATGATGTTATATTGAAACACATTGTTACCATCTGTGTACTATTAGAAATAATCATGTAATTCTGGTTTCACTTCCTTCATATTGAGGAAACCTGGAAGTTATGTTTCCTGCTACACAATATTTGTTAATGATGGCGACAACTGGTTGGTACTGTAATCTGGGTTTGGTACTTAGCAGAGCAGAACATTTCTCCTGCACATTTGTATTTCACAATATTTATAACATGTATCTTCAAAAGTCAGGAAACACCAAAGTATCAGATGGCTTCTCTTCCTTTGAGATAAAAATAAAAAAATTAAAAAAAATACACTGAGACTCGATGATAGCAGTATGGCAGATAAATGTGCTGTTTATCAGTCTGCAGGACTTTCAACATGTTGCAAAAAAAAGTCTTATAAAAAGAAGATAAGTTTAGAGTACATCAATACAGAGCAGATTTGCTGTGGAAATCCCATCCCTATTTTCTGCAACAAATCCACAGGGAATTCCACAGTGCAAATCTGCACTATTTTGGTACAGATTTGTTTGTGGATTTCTTGTCACTGACAGGTTTTTTAAAAAAAAGTATACTCACCTCCTCCCTGCTCCTGTACAGAGGCTTGACTATTTTCCTGCCAGTATTTCCTGGCCTACAGCAATGACTTTTCGACCTATGACCACTGTAGCCTGTGATTGCCTACAGTCATAACATGTCATTGCCAGAGGTCAAGATGCAGAGACCAGTGCGGGAGCAGGCGAACCTCTGCATGGGATTTTCGAAAAGATGAAAATCTACAGTAGAATGTTTTTTCTTTTATTGTTTCACTGCTTTTTCATATTTTATAAATGTATATACAATATATATATATATGTGTATAAAGCCCCATGCACGTTGTAGAACCGCGGCAGAGTTCATCTCTGCCAGCAGCCGTGCCCATGCATACCTGGTTAGTTTCATTGTTTGCAGTACTGTGGATGGTCGGCGCGGCTCGCCGTCTGACGTGCTCAGTACAGGTTTATCGGTTTAAAACTGCTGCTTTTCCTGCATCATCGCCTAGCGAAGACATGGAATGCGCGAAATAATGCTGCATGCTGTGACTCTTCCTCTGTTTGGGGAAACCGCAATTGCTTTCCGCAAGTGTGCAGGTAGAATGGATTTCCCATAGCATGCTATGGGCGCTATGTGCTGTGGAGCCGTGGTGCGGACACCTGCCTCGGATTCCGCAGCAGATATCTATCTGTGGGCAGGAGCCCTTTGTGTTTATATTTTAAAAACGTTTGCTGAGGACCTGGAGGTAATCTGCAACAAAGTCCACAACAGTTGGGATTTGTTTAACATTTTGACTTCAGTGGTTAAAATCTGCAACAAGCCTGCAGCATAAATTGACATGCTATTAATTTAGAACCTGCACTGCAGGTCAATTTTTTAGAATATTTTTCCATAGTATGTAGATGAGATTCCTTACAACCTCATCCACTATGCTACTACTGCAATACACTTGGCCACTACATTCTCACTGTAGTGGCCAGTCTTCATATTACACCTATTTACTGCAATGGGAACTTTGCATGTAATACCAAGATTGGTCAATGAGAATGGAGCTGTCTGCTTCCTGCTAAAATCAGCTCAGTGGACAAGCACACTTACCTGGTGAATAGCAAAATTGTGCGGGTCCCGACTAGCAGACCCCTGCTGATCTCTTATTGTTGATGAGCTATCCTAGGGATAAGTCATGAATAGTTTAAGACTGGACAATCCCTTTAAAGCGGGTTCCTTATGAAGAAAACCTGTCTCTATATGCCCTATTAGGGCTATTATCTACGCTCAGATCCATTGTTCTCCAGCAGGAAACAATGCTATCAGCACTCCCAGTCGAGAACTGCTGATAAGGCTGAACAACGATTTTTAGGTTGGACTGAATTTAACGATCAGCTAGCAGTGCACGAAACGTGCACAATGGGCGCACATTTTGACGCAACGATTATCGCTAAAATGATCGCCTTTTAGCGATTTTTTTTTAGCTATCATCGCTCTGTGTAAATAGGCCTTTACTCAAGCAAGAATTGTTCAGGGTGACACTCTTTTTAATTTTAAGTCCACTGAGCAATCACATTTACACACAGCAATTTACTTTAGAAGTGGTCTGCAAGTCTTTACACATTGGGAAGATAGTAAGGGATTATCAAAACTAGTCAGAAATTGTCAATTTATATTCATAATCAAAGCATATTCAACCATCCTTAAACCCAATGTTTGCAAACTGAGCAATTAACAAGTGGGACTGCTGCTGTGTGACTCAAAAGATAATGAACACAGCAGCACTCCCAAACAAACACCACTGGTGCGAGGCAAATCGCAGCATGCTCCATTTGTCGGTGGATTCCGCGCAAACGGCTTCACTAAAGTCAATGGAGGCCGTCCGATCCACGGCCCGTCCGCAATGACCATTCGCAGTACAGATGAAAACAAAACAGACAAGGTACGTGTGGACGCTGCTGCTTCCAGGGCTGGATTGCACTGTGGAATTCTGCATGTGGAATCCGGCTCTGCCATGTGCAGAAGCCCTGACACTAGGGATTACTTTTTACAGTTGTGAAGCAGCAGGCATTTAGGAGAACAGTAGGATAAAGTCTCTAGATTTTTTATCTTTATTATTGCTGTCTGTGAAACTTTATTTACTAGAACCTAGACAACTCTACATTCTTTGAGTTTAGTAGCTGTCATAAAACTAGCTTAGATCATGATAACCTTATCTTTTGGCATTTATATAGTCTCCACCTGTTGTGCTTATTTAAATGTTAACAAATAATTAACACAAGGTAAATAAAGGGAGGAGGTTGACGCCAGGTATATTTATATAAAGGCTATTCTGTAGTGATAATAAAAGGTAATAATTGTGTCATGCCATTCTCGTATATCAGCGCATAGTATCTGTCTATCTGCCTATCTACTGTATATTGTAAAACATAATATTATACTGTACATTGATTGTAGTTGATTGCTTGAGGTGGATGGTCGATCTTGGGATTTATTCTGATTTTTACGTTACAGATGGTAAGGAATATTCCCAGTAATGCGGCAAATGTAAAGGTCCATTTACACTGGATGATTATCGCTAAAAATTCGCTAATCGGCGATCGCTTTAGCGATAATCGGTGCGTGTAAATGGGGGCGGGGCACCCGCATTTCGGGCACTTTTTGCTGATCGTTAAAATCAAGCTATCTTGATCTTAATGATCACTTTTATCAGTAGTTCTCCATGGCGGGGTGGGGGGGCCTTAATATGGGCTCTTTTTCTGTCTGCTCAATCAGCACTGTAGGTTGAATTTAATGGACTTAATCTCTCAATTTACCATACTGTATTTATTTACATTACTGTTTACTGTACACTTTGGTGGTATAATTTTCAGTCAGCGGATTTCTAAAGTCTTAAGCCCCATTTACACTGATAGATAATCGCTCAAAAGTCGCTCAAAGGATAGTCTGAGTGTCAGTTTTGAGCGACATCTTTGCATACTTTATAGTAGCTAATTAGCTACCATAGAATATGCAAGCGGAGCGGGACACAGCTGCAGCCACTAATAGAACAATACAGCTGTTTTGCATAAACAAACAGCTGTATTCTTCTCCGCTCTGACTGCCAGTGAATTCACAGCAGGACACAGGCACAGAAAATTTTATCAGCACAGCTGGCTGATAGCTTGCTCCACCGATAAGAGATGATCGCTCAGTTCTAGCACGCTAGAATTCAGCGATCAGCGGCTCGTGCACGAAAACTGCATGATGTCCCTGCATTTAGACAGAACGAGAATCGCTCAAAAGACAGCCTTGGAGCGATTTTTGAGCGATTCTCGTTGTGTCTAAAAGGGCCTCTATAGATTAGTGGCCCAGTCTGTGGTGTTCATTATCAACCATTTTTTCTACTTCCTCCTATGCTCTACCCCAACAAACAGGACAATGAACACATTCAACTGACCTGCTGTTTCTTTCTGGACCAACGTATTTATAATACTATTAGATAAATCATTTGAATATGTTCATTGTTTGGGGCAGAAAAATAGGATAACACTGCAAGCAGAATTTTGCTTACTTTACCAAAAAATCAAACTTTATGAACAGTTCGCAGTTATCTAACCTCAAGGATGACTAAAGGATGTCCCCGAGGTGAGCTACACACAGGGGCTGGATATCATCTACGTAGTGACCAAGAATGAAGCGTTTTTTTACTTGGACTAATACTCTTTTGATTGAACCTTCTGAAAAAAGGACTCTCCTTGAAAGGGACCTCCTGCAAAGAGTAAGTGGTTTTACCTATATACCCCTATTTTTGCACTCGTTCCATGAGCACTGGATCACTTTTTTATATATCAATATTGTTCCAAGGATTAAAAGGCAAGCCTTGAAAGTTTTCACTTGCCTGGCACCTGAGCTACATGGGCACGATGATGCTATAAACAGAGACTTTAATCAGAAGGTTTAACCTCACCAAGTGGTATACCACAAAACGTTCTGGAGTCTGCAACAGAGACCAACTGATAGATATGCAGATATTGTGAGCAGTTTCAGGACCACTTTCTGGCAGGGAGTTGGATTGGCACGGTCAAGGACCAATTTCTCCAATCTGTTCCATGGATGTATGCAACAGGGTTTCTAAAATTGCTGATCAGGCTGCACAGATTGCAGTCTCCTATACCACTAACAGGATGTCTGAGACAAAGAGTGGAACATCACTGCAGAGATCACCAAGCCAGGAAAACACTACACCCTATTGTTTCCAAGTCGGGTGAGAAAATCCCTTTGGAGGAAACCCTACATCAGAGAAATTTGCGTAGATGTGTAATGAGAATAAGCCCAAGAAAACAGTATGACAACAAAGTAGCAGAAACATGGCTGCCTATGACAGAACTAGTAGTGTCCCAGTGTGAGAAAACAAAGGGTGGGAGTTGAGCAATCCCTTGGAAATCTCCTAGTCATTAGCTAATATTGTTGAGAGTACCAATCATTGCTCTACAGACCTGTGTAAAGGGTCAAGCATTGATTTGAAGGAATCCTGCCATCCAATAGGTGGCGCTGCAGAAGTATTGTTCCATCTTTCTTAAGTGCTCATAAACACACTCATGAGCACGTTGGTTGACATCCCATGGTCTAGTAATGTATTGATGTCCAAGACTCAGAAGACTGAGGTATATGATTTACTAATGTGATTCCACCTAGAACTTGTCTCAAAATCATGTCACTTCAAATTGTAAACCTATTTATGAAGCAAATGTGCCAGAAAGTATAATCTAGTATGCCTCACTTGTCAAAGAAGTGTCGCTTTACAGGATAGAGGTGTAGCTTAGTGGGAAACAGTGTAGCTTAAATATAACAACATATATAAAAATTGCATCAAAATTTGGTGCAAACTAAACCAACCAATAGATAAAAGAGTTAAAGTTGCACAAAATTTATCATTAATCAAGTCAATTTGATACAGGTGTTTATATGTTGTTTGCATGTAAAATTTTGTGAAGTCAAGGTTACTTTTGAGTAACTGAGGAGTAAAATATGTATACACATAGAGGAGTGTTAGATTCTCCTCAGGCTGCTTGTACCGATGTCCCTCTGCAGAATGCACCATCCATCACACTCTCCTCATTTAGCACCTAAAAAATACTCGCACCAAATGTCATGCTTGTACAACACCGAGAAGTTACATTACATAGGGGTGCACTTACTTTTCCAATTAGCATTAAATAATCGAATTGTGACCCCTTTACTTTTTCTATTTAGGACGTAAAGAATGCTCCTGACGAATTTCATGTTTGTATGAGACTGGGAAGTTACATTACATAGGGGTGCCAATACTTTTGCACTTAGCATTGAATAATCAAGTTGTGACCTCTTTACTTTTCCTATTTAAGACCTAAAGAATGCTCCTGCCAAATTTCATGTTTGTGCGACACCGTGAAGTTAGAGAATTAGTGGTGAGTCTGTCAGTCAGTGAGGGCTTTCAGCTTTAAATATATAGATGATACTGAATTTTGGATCTGTTATTGGTAACTGTTATTGATTTGTGGGCATTTAGGATGACATGCTGTTTTGAATTCAAATGCTCTAAAAGGGGGAGATGCAATGAAAACAAAGGTAACGTAACTGTGTGTATTGGGCATCCACACAGTTACTTTTATAAAAAGAATGAACTCTTTGAACTGGCCACGCATTTTATTGCAGGTTACACGGATGGGCACATGCTGGACCATGTGGCCAGAGCTTATCAGGCTATCTTTTGAAGCAGAGAAAAAGAGTGACATTTGACACTTAAGGGTACATTCACATGTAGCAGAAATACTGCAGATTTTCTGTAGTGGAAAATTCCACGACAAAATCCACAGCATTTCCGGAAAAAAAAACAAGTCAAAATCTGCAGCTGATTTTGGCAGATGCAGTGCTCCCCTCATCTTCCAATTCTTTTCGCTTATTGATCATTGCTTTTTTCACGGGCCCAATAATCCTACCCATGTACAAGGACCTTAGATACTTTTGTTATTTCTCTAATTTGGAACTGCTTGTATTAGTATGTCACCTTATGTTCTCTTTTTTGGTACTATTTTTACAAGCATTGTACCTTTTCTATTAAAGGGGTTGTCTCGCAAAAGCAAGAGGGGTTATACACTTCTGTATGGCCATATTAATGCACTTTGTAATGTACATCGTGCATTAAATATGAGCCATACAGAAGTTATTCACTTACCTGCTCCGTTGCTAGCGTCCCCGTCTCCATGGCTCCGTCTAATTTCGCTGTCTTCTGGCGTTTTTAGACGCGCTTGCACTGTGCGGTCTTCTGCCTGGTGAATGGGGCTGCTCGTGCCGGAGAGCTGGTCATCGTAGCTCCGCCCCGTCACGTGTGCCAATTCCAGCCAATCAGGAGGCTGGAATCGGCAATGGACCGCACAGAGCCCATGGTGCACCATGGGAGAAGACCCGCGGTGCATCGTGGGTGAAGATCCCGGCAGCCATCTTGGTGAAGGAAGAAGTAGAAAGAAAGAAGAAGTTGCAGAGCGGGGATTCGGGTAAGTAATATATATATATTTTTTTTAACACATCCCTTGGGTTTGTCCTGCGCCGAACGGGGGGGCCTATGGAAAACAAAAAAAACCACGTTTCGGCGCGAGACAACCCCTTTAAAGCTTAAAACTTTAATAAGTTTGTTCTTGGATGTTATTAACAATCCATAGCCTTACACAAAGTATTTATCTCTTTTCTTGCTGGAGAGCAGTATGTATTATTAAGACTTATTGCTCAAATTAATAATAATTGGTGACTGCAGGTTGTGTATCTGGGGTGTGCAGACTGTGTTGGAGTATGATTTATGCTCAGTCTACAACTTGAGTGGAAGTGAGTAGAATATTGACTGAGTGGATATAGTTTAACTGCCTACAGTTGTGTGCAAGTAAAGTTCTGTGACAGTGTGTATGTAACACCCAATATAGTTTTTTTTGTATATTAGAAGCACTAGGCATGTTTCAATGTCACATGTATGTCAGGTTAGACAGGCCTTACCTATAGATCTACAAACATAAATCAACCATGCAGATTCCAGTAGCAGAAATTTCCCAAAAGCCTGAGAAAGAGGTCTTCTCATGAAATGTCACCTGTAAGATTACAAACATCTATGGTAACCAGATCAGTAGAGGAAATAGAGAACATATTTCTTAGATGCTCTGTCTTCTGATTTTTCAAACTCATTACCCTTAGAAAAGTCACTGAGTGAAAAGCAGCATGTTTGGAACAATGAGCCCAAACTTAGAACTTCCTGTATCCAGATCTGCGAACACTTCTGGTATTAGCAGTGTCTATAGATATTGTATCAGGGTAGCTACTAAAGAATGAAATAAGTGTACCTCGCAAATGTATATGAGTATAAAGTAACCAGAACATATGCTTGTCAGGAAAAGGGTTTCTTTCTTGGTGATGGTTTTGGAAGAAAATCTAGAAAACGCCTATTAGATGGAGTGGAGAAAGTTATGGGTCCTTGCCCTCGGCTTTCCCTGCAGTCCCACTGAAAGTGAATGGAGTATCAGAACTCTTATGCAACCAGCACTCTATTCAGTCTTCTCCTCACTGCAGGAGGTGCAGTAAGCCTGAAGTGAGGACACAAGACCCCCTTGAATAGTGCATAACTTGTAATTCCAGTGCATAATTGTAATTTAATCTTTCAATCATAAGAATAACATATTAAAGTTAAACACCAAATTATTGGTTTAACTTTACTTCAATTACAAATAATATTTCACTTAGCATTTTGGAGCTAAACATAACACATTTCAAGTTAACTCTGAACAGGCTATGCATTTTATAGGAGTTGCCCAATGATTAAGTATTAATTTGCTCTCTCAGACTGAACGTAACATAACACGTTTTCAAAGGCTCTATGTAATTATTTACCCATATGATAAAACTCTGTTCTGATTCTGGGAAAGTTCATCATCACTAAGTCTTGTGTAAATGTAACCCATCATTCCTATCAGTGTGCACACACATACAGTACACACAATGGCTACTATTCAAGACAATTCAAATTTGACCATTAAAGGGATTGTAGCAGAATTACAAGTTGTCCATAAAGGATAGGGGATAACTTGCTGAACGGTAGGGGTCTTACCACTGAGACACTAACTGATATTCCAAGTTCAGAGAAACGTTAGAAGGATGGTGAACGGTCTGCAAATCATGTCCTGTAAGGAACTGTTAAAGGATCTGGGAATGTTTAGCTTGCAAAAAAGAAGGCTGAGAGGAGACTTAATAGCTGTCTACAAATATCTGAAGGGCTGTCACAGTGCAGAGGGATCAGCCCTATTCTCATTTGTACAAGGAAAGACTAGAAGCAATGGGATAAAGCTGAAAGGGGAGAGATACAGATCAGATATTAGAAAAAACTTTCTGACAGTGAGGGTGATCAATGAGTGGAACAGGTTACCACAGGAGGTGGTGAGTTCTCCTTCAATGGAAGTGTTCAAACAAAGGCTGGACAAATATCTTTCTGGGATAATTGAGTGAATCCTGCACTGAGCAAGGGGTTGGACAAGATGACCCTGGAGGTCCCTTCCAACTGTACCAGTCTATGATTTTATGGGGTTCCAGTGTCTCCTGTCCTCCTCATTACGGGTTTGCTTCACTCCCTGCAGTGAGGAAGAGAATGAATGAAGCAACAATCACAAAGCGACCCCCACAGTGACAGGAAACTTCTAAATAAGGTCTGGTTCAACTAATGAATTTCAAAAGCCACATAATTGCTTGAATAAGGTCCCCAAAGACCCCTGAGTCTTCAACACTAATAAGCAAGCAGCATGAAGACCAGGGACCAAGTGAATGGGGCCAGCTGCAGTTCTCGACATAGTAGTTGGCCGGGGTATTGCTGTACAGGGCAAAAACAGCTAAGGGGATTCAGTGCTAAAATTTTGCTGCTTCTCCTTCATTCCCATTAAGTGTTACTGCTGCATGTGTAACTACAGTATAAATGTTAACAACACTTTACTCTTGTTTGCATTTAGATGGGTGTTCTTGTATGAGAAAGGCTATCAGGCCGTAGATGACATCATCAGCTCAGTCTCTGTAAAAATGAAAGGCATAGCAATTACCAATGTTCCTACCATGGGCACAGAAATCTGGGATGTTGCTGACTATGTTTTTCCTCCACAGGTGAGATAAAGTTTTTAATTGGTTTTAAAGACATCTGCATACTTCTAGTATATACAGGGCTTTATGAAATATTCGAAAAATATAATGACTAAGGCTGCCGGTCTACGGGCGCTTTTGAATTGCGTTCCCTGCGGCGATAATCCAGACCCTCTGTCCATGAGCGAAGAATCATTGCCATGCTCCGCTCGCGGCCGGCAATTTGCAGCTTGCTGCGAATTGCCGCGATTCTCCGCGGTCAGCCTATCTGTCAGATAGGCTGACCACAGAGATCCGTCTCCAGGCTCTTGCTCCCGGGCGGTGGCTCTACCGCAACGCCAGTTGACAGGCAGCCTAACTAGAGTAAACTTGATTCATTCTCATTTCTTTTAGGCTCATATTTTGTGAGCACATAAAAGAGGAGCATGCTCTACTTTTGTGCATATTTGCTGACCTGTAGAAGTCTATGGAAAGTGTGCATTAAGAACTCATTAGACTAAATAGTCATTTAAATTGAGGTGTGTTAGTCTACAGTGTGCAAATAAACATGCCCTGTGAGCCCAAAAGGTACAGTAAAATATGCAGAAATACCTTGTGCTGAGTTGTATGCTATAATGCAATGCAGAGATGAAGTTGACATCTCACTGCAGTTCTTTCTACACGTGGATTCCCATTGAAATGCATAGGACACTTTTGGATTCGATTTCACCGTGGATTCTACATCAAATCTGCAATTAACCCCTTGATGACATGGCCTTTTTTGGCGTTAAGGACCAAGCGATTTTTGATATTTTTCAAAAGCCATAACTTTTAGAGATGAGCGAGCGTACTCGGATAAGCACTACTCGCTCGAGTAATTTGCTTTATCCGAGTATCGCTGTGCTCGGGTCTGCAGATTCGGGTGCCGGCACGGAGCGGGGAGCTGCAGGGGAGAGCGGGGAGGAACGGAGGTAAGATCTTTCTCTCCTTCTCTCCCGCCCGCTCTCCCCTGCTCCCCGCTGCGACTCACCTGTCAGCCGCAGCGGCACCCGAATCTTCAGGGACGAGCACAGCGATACTCGGATAAAGCACATTACTCGAGCGAGTAGTGCTTTTCCGAGTACGCTCGCTCATCTCTAATAACTTTTTTATTTTTCTGTCGATGCGGCCATATAAGGGCTTGTTTTTTGCGTGGCAAACTTTAGATTGTTTTGGTACCATTTTTGCGTACATAGACTACATTGTAAAACTTTTATTATTTTCTTTTATGATCGTAGGGAGAGAAAACGCATCAATTCTGCCATAGATTTTTAGTTTTTTTTAAAAAGCGTTAATTATGCAGCATAAATGATACAACACATTTTTTTTTGCGGGTCGGTACGGTTACAATGATACCAAAATTCTTATATTTTTTTTTAGGTTTTTCCACAATAAAAACCCTTTTTTTTTAGAAATTATTTTTTTTTCTAAACTCGCTGCATTCAAAGGGCTATAACTTTTTTATTTTTCCATCGACGGCGCTCTGAGGGCTTATTTTTTGCAAGACGAGCTGTAGTTTTTCTTGGTACTATTTTGGGGTACATACGTTTTTTTTAATCACTTTTATTGCGTTTTATGGGAGGCAAAATGCTTAAAATGAGCATTTTGCCTCAGTTTTTTAGCATTTTTTTTACGCTTTTTGCCGTGCAGGATAAAAAGTGTGTTCAATGTATTGTACGCGTCGTTACGGACGCGTCGATACCAAATATGTGGGGTTTTTAATTTAAAATTTTTTTTTTATGCTGATATGAGAAAAAGCATTTAAAAAAAGGATTTTTAACGTTTTTTTTACATTTTTACTTTTTGAACTTTATTTTTCTCTTTTTTTTACCACACATGTGTCCCTCTGAGGGACTTTTACTGAGGCACTGCAGATCGCTGCAGTAATGCATGGCAGGGCTTCTGCCATGCCTTATCACTTACTATAGGGATCATAGGCTATGGCAGTACAGTACGCCGGTATCCATAGCAACCGGCCGGGCTCTCGCGAGACAGAGAACCCTACTTAGAACGTGGCAGGGAAGGGGTTAACAGCGGGGGTTGGGGGCTGTTGCAGCGGGACGCCGGCTACTAGTGACAGCCGGCTCCCGCTGCGGGATAGCGCGAGATCTGCTTTGATCTCGCGCTATCCCTATGACGTAAAGGTACGTCATTTTGCGGGAAGTACCTGTCTCCCATGACGTACCCTTACGTCATGGGGCGGGAAGGGGTTAAACGCACCGTGTGAATAAGGTGCGTTTAATTGCAGATTTGATGTGGAATCCACGGGTATATTCACACTCTGCCAAAATTCTGCAGACTTTTCTCAGTAGAATGCTGTGGAAAATTTACTGAATTTTACCATATTAGCAATGTGGATGAAGTAAAGAAACCTTGTTCACGTGTTGTGGAGAAAAACATTTCTGTAAGTTGATGTGCGCTGTAGATTTTCACTTTTTTCACCCCTTCAAACAAGGCGGTGAAATCTGTGGCAAATCTGCAACATTTTGGCAGCAACTCTGTGGCAAAATCCATACCGATCGGTGTGGATTATGCCTGTGAAAAGTTTCCGCTATGGAAAAAGTGTAGAGGATCTGCAAAATGTGAAATTAAAGGTGAAACCTTCTCTTAGGGCTCACGCAGGAGTATTATCACTGTGTATTATGCACATAACATGCATATTTTCTGGGTGTTTTAGGTACTCATTGCCTATAAGGGGTGTATTACACACCAAAATGGAACATACTGTGTATTATGCTTGCGAGAAAAATGCAGGTGAGAGTGGCCCAATATAAGGCATTGGGCTTTTACCACTGCATATTACACATGTAAAATATACGAGTGTATTACGGCCGCGTGAGTAAGCTCTTACACTTCATTTATGAGGTTTCCCTATTTTTACTGATAATGCCTACTAGAAATGCTTACTAGCAAAATGAAATGTACATGCCTTCCATGACCGCTAAATGTCCCATAGCATTCATGGTGTATCGAGACACAGAGTGAAAAGATTTTAAATTATTCACACAACTCAAAAGAACTTTCATTTATTAAGTATGTCCTGTAACCTACTGACATTGAGTAGTTCAGAACCTAAGGACACAGCACTGTTCTGAAGACATAGAATACACAGTGTATATATATATATATATATAGTCAAAAGTTCTAGAACCCCTCAATTTTTCAAGCTTTTATTGATATTTACACAGTTTAATGTCTAAAATGACACCAAATAACAAATAAACAAGATGAATAAAAATAATGGATTAACTTTATTTCACCAAATAAGGCCGCCTGCAGACGGGTGGAAATTCCGCGGCAGGATTTCCTGCGGAATTTCCACCCTTGGAAGCTGCCATAGGATTGCGTTAGCAAACACAATCATAGGCAGACGGCCGCGGTTTGTCCGTGCGAAATTTCGTGCGGCAAATAAACCACAGCATGCTCCATTTCTCTGCGGGGCTCGCAGAGCCCCGCAAAGAAACGTCACCGCCCAGCTGCCGGCTCGGTTTGCGCATGTGCCGGCTGCCCGGAGCGGCTCCATTGAACACAGCAGAAGACCGCACAGTGCAAGCGCATCTAAATGGAAGGAGAAGACAGTGTTAGACGGCACCATGGAGACGAGGACGCCAGCAACGGAGCAGGTAAGTGAATAACTTCTGTATGGCTCATATTTAATGCACGATGTACATTACAAAGTGCATTAATATGGCCATACAGAAGTGTATAACCCCACTTGCTCCCGCGAGACAACCCCTTTAACTGCATATTTTGCTTTAGATGTGATTCCTTTAATGTTAGTTAAGCATAAATAGCAATTTGTTAAATGGTCCTATTGTTCCCTCCAAATTCTCAGAATGGCAAATGCCATATAATGTGAACCATTATTCCAACCAGTAAGAAGCCTAACACATGATGTACAGTGGGGCCCAGTTCTTGTATCACCAACTTTATACAAGCAACACATTCCCCCCAACCATTATAAAAAACTTTCTAGGTAAAGTGTATTTCACATTATGTTGACCTACATAAGTAGTAATATAAAAAACTTGAAATGTGTGTCACAAAAAAAACCTTGCCTGACGGGAATATTCCAAATAATTCAGGAGGTGAAATAGTACTAGAATCACCATTAAATATTCTTTTGAAAAAAATTCTGTTGACCATCTAGAATAGTTGAGACACCTGTACTAATAGTTTGCATCCAATTTCAAACCATAATTTGCTGTCTGTGCTACAGAGCAGCTGTCTTTGATGTGTTCCCTGAAAAAAAGCCCTATAGTTAAAATCATAAATTCAGACTATTGTTGCGTTTCATGTTACAATATTTTTACGTTTTTAACTTCTGAACCCTTTAGCAATTTCAGATTACTTGCTGGACTTGAACTGTGTTAATGTAACAAATAACTGGACAAATTGAGGTGTTCTATAACTCTTGACTGGTAGTGTATATATTATATACACACAGAGATGAGTATATACACATATACTATTAATATATACTCTTATCTTTGTCCAGAGAGAGCTAGGGTTATTGACTTTATTTTACATTATTTGAATCCCACCAGAGGGCTTTTACATCATTAGGAAATTATCAATATTCCAGTAATACTTTACAATTATTATTGCCAGTATATATACTATGTGCAGCCATTTGTTAGCAGATCTCCAGGACACTACTATATCAGAGTGCAGCTCAAACATGGTAATCCGAATGTAATAGCCTGGCCATTTGAGGAAAGAGTTAATTGAATAAATAGTCTTGGTAAACTATTATTCTTTATCATCTCCCATTGGCACTGACTTAAACCTCTAAATATGGGTCCTCTTTAACCCAACGCAGCTTTCATCAATTGGTTTCCTGTGAAATAGTCATAAATAGACCAAGCTAGAATAGTTCTCTAGCAGTACCAATAGATCATATGCTAGGGTCATGCAAGAGTTCAGTTGACATTCCATGTAAATTACCAACATCTTTCAGCTACTGAAACTTTCTGCTTTCTGCTAACTTATGTTGTTCTTTGCTTTTTCAACAGGGAGACAGCTCCTTCGTTGTGATGACAAACTTCATAATCACTCCAGAGCAACAAATGAGAAACTGTAATGAGGTATCTACAACTGATCATAGGTCAGAAGCGTTGATTTGTTAGGCTGTCTGCACATGAATGCGTCAGATTCCGCAAGCGGATTTCCGCCACGGACCAAATTGTGATTGTTTGCAGACGATTGCTGAATCAGTCGTTTTTCCATGCTGATATACGTGGATTTACAGCGTATCGTCCGTGTGGAAAAAAGATCGCAAGCAGGCGATACGCATTCCTGCTTCCTTTTGTATGTTAAAATCTGCGCCCATGCACAATGTCATTGCGGATGCACTGCAATTCAAATGCTTCCATAGAGATCAATGAAGCCCGTCTGCGCAAATATATAGCATGCTGTGAATTTTTTTCTTGCATGAAAAAAAAAAAAAATCGCAATTCACATCTGCACGTCTGCTTGAAGCTGCGGCAGTCAATGCCTTCCAATGGACGAATATTACAGCGGATCTTCTGCATGGGTGTCAATTGCGGATTCCGCAATTAAAATCCATTCATGTGCAGACGGCCTTAGTGTAGGGAATTAGTTGTATTCTTTTAGTGAAATGGGATGTTTTTTGTCAGCAACACTGATCTATCTTGTCTCCAGCAAGGGCTACATTGTACGCTCAGCAGTGCGTTCTCAGCAATACCATATGCAGCTTATGTAACTTCACTCACTAGATGTCACTTTTCCTTTCTGTCCTCCCATAGCAGAAGATGGAAATATTATGAGAGTCGATGTCCCTATTCAACTGTGTAACTATGACGAGTGTCACATGTTTGCAGTCCTATCTCTCCACATAATGTTTCCCTGTGGTTAGATATTTTAACATAAAATGATAAATTTTGTGATTGTCCAAAGTTGTCTTTCAGCTGTGGCCTAAACGTCCAACAGGCTAAAAAGTTAAAACTATTTTGAGATGGAAATAGAGATGAGCGAACGTACTCGGTAAGGGCGATTTCGCAATCGAGCACCGCGATTTTCGAGTACTATACTACTCGGGTGAAAAGTACTCGGGTGCGCCGGGGGGCAGAGGGAGGGCGCGGCGGAGCGGGGGGTAGCAGCGGGGAACAGGGGGGAGCCCTCTCTCTCTCTCCCCCCCACTCCCCACTTTTTTCCTGGTTGAAAGATACCTTGAAGGGGTTTTCTAAGTTACATTTTTTTCACTAAAATAAAAATGTTTGGCACTGTGTTAGGCCGTCACCCTGCGTTTCAGATTTCTCTGTATTGTGGATGACCACGACGGCTCGTACGTTTTTTTTTTCACTCATTATTTGTATTTTGTACGTACCCACATCCCATATGCAACGCCAGCACCGGAGGGGGTAAGTATATAACTTCTGTATGGCCAATATTTAATGCACGATGTATATTACAAAGTGCATTTATATGGCCATACAGAAGTGCTTATCCCCACTTGCTATCGCGGGACAACCCCTTTAAGTGAATGGAAAGGGGCGGAGAAGAGCGAGGAGTGAAATCTTCTGCAGCTGCCCCGCTGTGAGGCAATGATGCTCGCTCCTGGGCAACATCACAGGAGCGAGTACATGCTGGGACGAGTGTTGGGCATTGTTTGCCCGACATTCGGCCAGTGTAAATGGGGCCTAATAACACACAAACAGTTGTACTGCTCATGCAGAACACAAAGGGTAAAAGTGAATCCTTGAAAGTAATAAACTGTTGATGCCCCTCCAGGTTACGCCAGAGCACCTCAAAACAGGTAAGGTCAGGACTTGCAAAACACAAAGCTTCTTCTGTTAAACTATTTGCGTATTTCACTGTGTTTTTTTTCCTTACAGAATTGTGCATTTGTGCCAAAAAGTTCCCCCTGCTGGCCGCTCTTTCAGAGAGCCAGCGATACTCGCTCCTGTGCAGCAGCACGGGAGCAAGTATGTGCAGGGACGAGTGTCGGCCATCGTTTGGCTGACATTCGACCCCCGTATCTGGGGCTATAGTTTAGTTAGATTACGTTTGTCTATGATTGCGATAACTTAGATAGCAATCAGACCAGGTATTTTTGTAGTTAATGCAGAAACCCAGGTAATAGGTAAGTGTACTTTTTCCTGCATCTTAATAAGCCCAAGAGTGAATGTAAAAATTCTTTATAATGGAAATAAATCCTGTGGGACAAAAGCTAAAAGTGAAGGAATAGACATTTGTTTGAACAAAAGGTTGTATAACACAAGCACCCTGCTAAGCCGAATCTATCTGCATGTGCTTGAAAATCCTGGGAATATGAAACTACCCAGAGCCAAATAAGGTCAGCTTCTTTTCATTAAAGGTTATTTTTGCCAAGTAGCCTAAGAAGAATGCAATAAATCATGTTTTAAATAGCAAAAATGGTTAATGTCCTCAAGATGAAGACTTCCAGGGCACTAGTAATGGCAAGAATAGCTATTCCAGCACTGCAATTCTTACCAGTAATCTTCATGTTTTCCAGCTTCCTGAGGTAGCACCTTGCAAAACTAATGATGATTGTAAAGCTATGTCTACTCGACTAACCCAAGGTATGCAATGTTTGATTTAAAGAATGTTTACAAAAGTACTGGGGATAGTATATGTGACTAAGAAATTCTTCATGCTCTTCTAATCATATTCACAGTATTCACAACATATGTATTCTTGCTTTTTGTGCATTATTAATCATCCTGCATATCCTGATGTCCTTCATTCTCTTCTGTGCCAAAGAAGTGTTCATACTGTATAAGACACTCACAAATCATAACCTACCAGGGAAAAATGAATTTTTAGTTTTTTTATTGATGGAGTGCTTGCAGATATGCCCCCCTTTTTCTGTTAAGCAACACTTAGTAGAATATCGAGCACTGGCTTGACATTTCATAGCAAATACAGTTCTTGACTGAAGCTATGTAAATGACAGAACAACTTGGCATGAGTTCTTCATTTCCATATCATTTCTCACTGGTAGTTGTCACCATTAATCATCCTATGGCTGGTTTCAGACAAGCTTATTATGGCATCTGTAATACGGAGATATCCCAACTGCCGGTTTTACTGACCCGAAATTGGAGCATCATAAGCCCCGATGCTACCCAATTCCTACTTACTTAAGTTAAAACGTATAGAGTACAAGAATATAAATGTTGAACAAAATGTTTGAGAAATGTAATTGGAATCTGTTTTAGCCATTCAGATTTTGGCAAATTAAAACATCGGGCTGTGTGGTTTTACAGTAAAAGTAGATATGACATGATCACAACGTTGGCATATAAACAAATGAGAAATTTAGAAAAAAAAATTACTAATTAAAACCAGATATTGACACATATTCTAGTTTTCTAATCTGTTTTTATTTTGAGAGTGCAGATTTTTTAAATTCTATTTTACCTGTGCTGCATGTAACAGCATTCAGAAATGCTTTACAGCTGAAACCATGGGCCATTCACACAATGGGCAGGAGCTGACACATTGACTTCTATGGGAAGCTATTCTAGGCATGTCCTTTAATCTGTGTAGAAGTCACAGTGCAAGGGGAGAATATATGCTCTGACCATCACCTATTGTGAATGGTGGTTCCTGTTTTAGCTATAAATGGGTACCCCCTTAGACTGTAATCTTGCCTATGATACTAATGAGATGACTGCTGAAAAGTTTTCTCTACAGAACAAGAAGCATCAGAATCTTATTAGACTCAGGCCGAGCTCACATGGCCATAAGCGTAAAAGGTCGCGGGGCTGCCGCAGTATTTTACAGCATTTTTACAGCTGTGGACCTGGCCATGACCCTGCGTATGGCCACGTAAGTTGGCAAAATTGTACTGCGCATGACCGTGTACTCATGCAGGCGGTTACGGGCAGTACACTTGCTGTTTATATCACCCACGTTGTCGCTTTGTGATGATGCGTATACCCGCAGCCCATGCACAATGTAATTGTGTATGGGCTGTGGGTATATACACAACAATAGAGAACAATGGGCTCTATTTCACATATATACATGGCAAAATAGAATCATAGAATAGTAGAGTTGGAAGGGACCTCCAGGGTCATCGGGTCCAACCCAATAAAAGATGCTGCGTTCTATTTTGCGCTCGCGGATTAAGCAATTCTAACATGCTAATGTGAGTGGAACTGCATAATTGATTGCCTGTGAGCTACCACGTATCACACTGGCGTACAGAATCTGCGTAATACACAATTCCTATACAGTTGTGTTAGCCCAGCCTTAGTGTTCAGTATGAAAAATGCAGGATTTAAAAAAAAAATAATTGTGAATTCGAAAAAAATAAATAAAATTCGTAAACCGTTTAATGTAAAAACTTACATAACACAGTAGGTAATTTTGTGATTACACATTCTTTTAATATTTGAAGAAGTTCTATAGAATTGAATCCACCTATAGGAAAGTTCCTGCAAACTAGAAGCATAAATAGAACTGAAATTTAATTTGCAATCAAACTTAATTTTGCATGAAGTTGTAGCAGTCAGTACGCCCATCCAACTTCTAAACTTGTAGCCATTTCATATAGTTTTAGGTCTTGTTCTGTGCAGCTGTACACACTGGGGGGAATTTATAACTACTGTCATACAGATGAACACTCTACCTTCCTAATGTCATGCTTCGCAGACCATAACTCATAATGTACAACTTGGAGTCTTGTTCTTATTAGGTGTTTGTTACTTGTTTTCCCTCTTCCCTCCCACATTCTGAGACCAAACATTTAATTTTAGATAACTGAGTTCAAGCAGCAAACTTAACCCTTTCCAATCCACTGTCTGACCTCTGAAGACATTATGATTTAAAGCTGTACAGCTCCGATGTTGTAAAACATCCATCGGGGTTCTCTTACTGTATATTGCCAGCCTCTTTGCTGTCGGAACCTATCCAAAGTACCATCTCATGCAGTACTGACTTTAGCCAGCATATAGCGCCATTGTATAACGGCTGAAAAAGAGTAAGCCCTCTAGGAAAACCAGGATACAAATTGGATTGGAAAGGGTTAATACTGACAGAATAAGATTTTATACAACTCTACAATAGTGAATTACAATTATATTTCTGGATTGAACTCCTAGTTAATTACCTTTTGGGAAAAATTATATGGTCAACATTAAAACCCAATAATATTGTTACATGGAAGACGATAGCCACTTGATGATCACATGTCTCATAATCTACTGCATGCATTTTTGTATAAAAATCAATAAAATATATATCAAAGAAAAAAGCATAAAACTAGACAATTTTATCACATGCTGTATGATAAATAAACCCATGCTGGGCCCCAACAGGAGCTTCAGCATGTCAACTACAGTGAAAGAGGCATAGGAGGAAGAAGAGTCTGACAGCTATAAAATCGGATCGGCTTTTCTACTTTTTGCTCAGCTTTCAGAACCAGAGTTCAGTACATCCTGCAAGTTTTTATCTGCAAAAATGGGGAATTCATAAAGTGAATATCTGTCAGACTGGTATCTCGCCACTGCTGGCTATATCAGTTGGAAGTTTGCAGTGATGTTTCATTAAAAATTATAGAAGGTTTGAGTTAGCAGCTCCCAACAAAGTGAAAGAAATGTGCAGGTCTGCTAGAACTGCAATGCAAAAGTAAAGGAACTCCAAGATGCAGCAGCATCCTGCGGGCACTAAAATGTCTTCAAGCATGTAATATGTTTATTATTTTAAATTGCATTATTGCTATATTACCTATACTTATAAGGCCGGCTGCACACGACCGGGTCGGATTTCACATGTGCTCGGCTGGCGTCCACGTGTACCTGTCATTTCTTCTTGTGTTCTGTACTGTGGATGGTCTACACGGATCGCCATCAGACATGCACAGTATGGTTTTTTTTTCGAAAGCCCAACTTTCGCGATCTTTCCGCATTGTTATTTGTGGAAGCACCACAGGTCGGATGGCTTCAGAGAGGAATGCACGCAAAAATAGAGCATGTTGCGATTTTACCTCCACGAGCGGAAAATCGTAATTAGTTTCTACTTGTGTGCAGGAAAACACTTTTCCGTAGAATGCTATGGGCGTTATTAGCTGCAGAATCTGGAGGTAGATGCCCGGTTCGGATTACGCAATGCAAATCCGTCCGTTTGTAGGCGGCCTAAGGGTGCCTTCACACTTGCGATCGCAATATCTCTGCGTTTTTAACGCAAATGTTATAGGACATTTTAATGTTAAAAACGCATCGCACAAATATCACAAGTTTGTGCTTTGCATTTTTAAACACCAGAAAGTCCTATTGACAGTCGCGTTAATAAAACGCAGCAATATCACAATCGCAAGTGTGAAGCCACCTTAGATCTGAGGTTTTTAGCGTGCCTGTTCATCAAACAACAAAGTAACTTCACTCAGATTAGTGCGTACACTAAATAGCATATCTGCACAATAAGAGACCAACAGCTGTCTCTTTGGCCTTGGCCTACAGAAAGAACTCAGGATAGGTAGAAATCAGCCTTAGGCCTCCCTCACGAAGGCGTATGCAGTAATGCAGTGTTTTTCAACTATGCGTTTACGGCTGTTTCAGGATTTGTCCTATCTTTTGACAACACAATGCAGGAGACTCCTATAGACTCACATAGGAGTCTATGGGAGCCGGCCAGCAAGGGGAGGGGAGGGAGTTTAGCAGCAGTGAGCGCTACTAAACAATGACAGGTGCCTCTAGTGAGGCATTTCATGTCATTTAACATTGTTCTGGCAGCCAAGAGATTTTGGACTGCGGCATCAGTCCACTGCAAGACTCCGCAGCCAGCTGGGTAAAATTGCAAACAATAGCCGCGACTTGATCGCTGCTATTCTTTATTCACACGATTTTATGTAATAGGAGAGAACTGTCCATGCATGTGTATGACTCAGCCAATTTTATGGGAATTATGGAAACAGCAATGATGGGAATACCCCGTTAACAGCGTTAGCTCTTTTACATCATTCTTACATGTAGTAACTAGAAATACAAGAATATTAATTTTAAACAAAAATGGTCATTTCCCCTGTGTATGTTTTATTTTGAAACGCTGCCGTGTTGCAAAATAAACACACTTTGAAGTTTGCCTCAGAGCTGTGCTCTGAGTCAGAGGTGGGCCATGCCAGCTTCTCCCTGCCAGTGTAATGTTACAGCTCTCTCCTAATACACAAAAGCGGCGAAGACGGCTGCACTGCAGGTGCGGATGACTATCCGCAGCGGCGGAAGAAAGAACACATGATCGGCAATAGAAACGGTCATGTGTTCTTTCTTCGCACCTGCAGTGCGGCCGTCTTATCCGCCAGGAAGACGGGTGCATCAGTGCCCTGATGCGCCCGTGTGACTGAGCCCTAAGAAAGTAAAATGTCACTACTTGTTGAATTTCAAGTCTGCGTATGGAAAAAAAAAAGTCTGTGACGCATACACTACATTTTAAAGCAAATGGGATACTTTAGATGTGGATTTTGCTGCAGATTTGATGTGGAATTGGTACTGATTGACCCATCGGCATAGCAGTAGCATTAGCAGCCGGGATGTTGCCATGGTCTTAAGAGATCAGGGGCACAATCCCTAAGAATTCCCTCCCTGCAAAGTAATAATCTGTTTTTCTGCCCCCACAGTGATAGTGTCCTCCTATGTGCCCCTCCATTGTGAGATGTCTTACCTGCTCATGAAGACATCCTTATTTCCATACTGTAGCAAACAAATGCAAGGACCTCCCATGGCAGCACAGCCTGAAATCTGACTCTTCCTACTCATGTGACTGATCACATGATTATCACATCAAAGACTCATCAGTCTTTCTCTGCTTTCCTGCAGCAAACAGCTCATTGCCTGCTTTGACTACACTCTCACTGCGCCCAAGGCACATGCCCCGCCTGACCCCTCAGCTATGCCCCTGCTCCCTTCTTACTTGTCTCTCTTGCAGCCAGTCAGCGTTATTCCATATTGTACTTGCTTTACAACAATTAGTGTGGCCTAAAAAGTTATTCCCATTAGCTACGATAAACTGTGTCTGATGTACCTGGCAACCATCAAACAGCATAAATGCTGGTTAACTTATATTGTAAAACTCATCAGAATTCTGTGACTATGGAATTCTGGCTCTGAACCTATAGAGAGGACAGTGCTTCTTACCATAAGCTTATTCTATATTATCTGTCTGAATAAGGTGATAACTTGTTAGAGAACTAATTGTTTACTGTACATCCAGAGGGGTTAAGCTATAATGTATACTATCTAGGCAGCCATCAGCGAACTAAACATCCTGCATTAATCCTGCTTTTTGAACACATTACATACATTCATACTAATTTTACCATCTCACCCCCTGTGACTACACCATCCCTAATTTCATAGATTTTCATCATTATCTTCCGTTCCCAGCTAAAACTATGTTTTTAAATAGGCTGCTTACAATGTAAAACATGTATGTTAATATACTTAGAAATAGATTTGTTAATGCAGCACATACTACACTTGTTTTTACTTACTATACAATTAAAGGGATTGACTAAGAAAAAATGTACAAATATTGAATTACAAGGTAAAATAAGGGGAAAAAAATGACTTTTTAAATGCCTCTCTCCCTGTCAAGCGCCGCCAATCCAGTCCCCACCTATTCGCTCCTGAAAACAACTGCAGTGGTCACATGCTGTTCATCACTCACATAGCTGCTCAGCCAATCACTGGCCTCAGCAGTCATGTGCAATTTATGTACACAAGCCCACTTAGGCCACTGATTGGCTGTGCGGCCATTGGAGTAATGAAAAACTGAATTGCATGTGACCACTGCACTTGCTTCTGGGAAAGGACATGTGGGGATGAACCAGTGGTGCTGGTCTGAAGGGGCCAATTAAAAAGTGTGTATAGATTTTCCTTTTTTTCACATCTGCCCCCTGTACATTTTTTAATTTAAAAGGAAAAAAATAAAATACAAGAACGGAAATAAATTGAATTAAGGCATGTTTTATTAATATGATAAATGTTTTTGCTTTTTCTTCTTGCAAACTTCACTTATAAGAAGGAGAGAACAGTGATCCATCACTGAGTATATCAGGTAACCTCAAACCATCTATATATAATTTGGTGGTGGTATTTTTACTCTAGCGCCAAATCAAATGTACGTATATATATATATATATATATATTCTTATTAGTATAGCACCAACATAATCTACTGCAATTTACACGTACAATATAAGCAGCAGTTTTGATTTAGCTGATGTGTTCACTGGGCAGCAATGCAGAATCTGAATTCCTCCATACTGCACAGTACTGCAATTTTACATGGGGTTCTTGGGTATAAAATTATGAGACATATATGTTAATACAGATTAAAGGGGGTTTTCGCTAAAAAAACCCTTCTTTTCAGCTGTTTAAATGTACTGTCTGCTCTACTTACATGTAGAGGGAAGATCTGGTAATCATCTGTGCCATTCTGCCGTTTCCCCACCAGTCATGTGACTATTTCACTGCTACAAGGTTATGATCACCAGTTCCCTACATCACAGCGCCCCCAGTGGTCAGCGCATTACAACATTATGTGACCAAATGCTTTCCCTAATGGCGTAACTTCTTCCATTTTCTGTCTAGTGCATATTGTAGGTAGTCAAGTTGCATATAGCACATTCAAGCCTGCCTTTCTATTACCATGAGAACCCACAATAAGACTACCAAAAACCAGGAGAACATGGAGCAGAAGGAGGGATCTCGCTGCATTCTTTGAGAATCAGAAGCAGGGGTTGGGCTGTGAAAATGGAGGAAAGGGCGGGGTCTGAGCTGCCTGGATGGAGGAGAGGGAGGGGTTTTCTGCTGAGTTGAGGGGTCAGAGGGGTATAAGAAAAGGAAAAAAAAGCTCTCTGTTATGTATATAAAGCAATCAGACCCACCCACCTCTTTCATCTCACTTGTAAAGAGAAACAGAGCACCGTGATCATGTGACTGGCATTGAAAAGTGGCAGAACCTGGTACCTGATAGCCTAAAAAGCCATATCAATGTTAGTAGACTGCACAATAAATTTAAACAGCTGAAAACAAGTTTTTACCGGAAAACAATTTTTTTTAAAGAATCCTTTTAAATCTCAAAACCAAAAAGATCCATAAATTACTCAGAGCTTAGTTTGTTCTCTTTGAATAAATACTTGCTTAAATCGAAAATAGTTTTAGTACTGTATGTAATACATGCAGTGGCATTAAACTGGTCTTCTTTCCAAAATGCCCAATGCCCAGGGGAGGATTAGCCACAGTCTCTGCAGGAAGAAATCCCGATAGGCTGTCAAGTCAGAGGTTGGTCTGATTAAGTGGGCACGGCATCAGCACTCGGGCAGTTGCTGGTACCCACTGCACTACAATGGGTTCACTGCAGCTGAATTAGTGTTGATAAAGGATGATGCACTTGATACAGATCTCAATCTTCTGCTACCTCAAGGGGGAGTGGATCCAGGAAGCAGCTGTAGGCTGGTTGTGGGGGGTGACCTTTAGTACGGAACACTATAAAATTAAGAGAGAGTGCTCCATAATGTAGAGATCACCAAAAAATATATGTGGAAAAAACATAAGGATGATGCTCACCTGGAAGAGTTGTACTACAGCAGGCACAACTCTGAAAATTAGTGTATCTATGCTGATGTCTCTCCTGGGAATAGAAGGCATAAATCCACCTTACAGGACTGTGAAAGAAGGGAAAACAAATAATAGAACCAAGGCACTGCCAAAATGAGTCCTGGGTACAGAAAGGTGATATAGAGATGCTTTAGTGATTAAGTGTTTCTGCACCGGAATGGTTTCTTCATCAGATCATAGGCTGAACATGGATACTGACAAATTTTAAAAGTTTGGTGGGTTGCATCACTGGATTCAAAGTTAATCCTGTCACATCACATTATGGGCTGCTAGCGTGATAATAAGGAAAACAAACTATCAAAGCAATTAAAAGCATGAGTGATAAAAAATAGTAATAATTTAATTTAATTCCAAACTTATATGACATTTAAGCCATGATAATAATACAAATGTTCTAAATCACAATTAAAAGAACAGATTGGATGTTGATTAAATCAAGCTGAAGGCAAGGGGAAACTAATCAACATATGATAAATTGATCAGTGCATTTCCATTGGTATAAGACCAAAGAGAAACCAATGAATACATGATGAATGGATTTCATTAACTTTAATTTAAATGATGCCAACTGTCAGATTGCTTTCCTGCTTCCTGCTAATCACTCTTTAAATTTGTCATTGTGTTACTTAAGATCTGATGAGGGTTCTTTTGATTTTATTTCCCTCTTTATTATAGAAGTCAGAGTGGAGCTGGTGCTAACTCTTGTGTCGTCATCATGCGCCTGCAGAGTATATTGTCATTCTCCTTCTCATACCGTAGTAACATAGTATGTAAGGCCGAAAAAAGGCATATGTCCATCCAGTTCTGCCTATTACTCCCCTACTGTTGATCCAGAGGAATGCAAAAAAAACTATGAGGAAGAAGCCAATTTACCCCATTTAAAGGGAAAAAAATTCTTCCAGACTCCAATCTGACAATTAGAATAATCCCTGGATAAACAACCGTTCTGAAGTTATTAGTGATTATAAATAGAGATGAGCGAGCACCAAAATGCTCGGGTGCTCGTTACTCGGGACAAAATTTTCGCGATGCTCGAGGGTTCATTTCGAGTAACGAACCCTATTGAAGTCAATGGGCAACCCGAGCATTTTTGTATATCGCCGATGCTCGCTAAGGTTTCCATTTGTGTAAATCTGGGCAATTCAAGAAAGTGATGGGAACGACACAGAAACGGATAGGGCAGGCGAGGGGTTACATGTTGGGCTGCATCTCAAGTTCCCAGGTCCCACTATTAAGCCACAATAGCGGCAAGAGTGGGCCACCCCCCCCCCTCCCAACAATTTTTACTTCTGAAAAGCCCTCATTAGCAATGCATACCTTAGCTAAGCACCACACTACCTCCAACAAAGCACAATCACTGCCTGCATGACACTCCGCTGCCACTTCTCCTGGGTTACATGCTGCCCAACCCCCCCCCCTGCACGACCCAGTGTCCACAGCGCACACCAAATTGTCCCTGCGCAACCTTCATCTGCCCTCATGCCACACCACCCTCATGTCTATTTATAAGTGCGTCTGCCATAAGGAGGAACCGCAGGCACACACTGCAGAGGGTTGGCACGACTAGGCAGCGACCCTCTTTAAAAGGGGTGGGGCGATAGCCCACAATGCTGTACAGAAGCAATGAGAAATCCAATCCTGTGCCACCTCCATCTGGAGCTGCACACGTGGGCATAGCAATGGGGAACCTATGTGCCACACACTATTCATCTGTCAAGGTGTCTGCATGCCCCAGTCAGACCGCGGTTTTTTATAAATAGTCACAGGCAGGTACAACTCCGCAATGGGAATTCCGTGTGCACACACAGCATGGGTGGCTCCCTGGAACCCACCGGCGGTACATAAACATATCCCATTGCATTGCCCATCACAGCTGAGGTAATGTCATGTTAAATGCAGGTGGGCTTCGGCCCACACTGCATGCCCCAGTCAGACTGGGGTTCTTTAGAAGTGGACACATGCAGTTACAACTCCGTGTGGACCGACAGCATGGGTGGGTGCCAGGAAGCCACCGGCGGTACATAAATATATCCCATTGCATTGCCCATCACAGCTGAGGTAATGTCATGTTAAATGCAGGTGGGCTTCAGCCCACACTGCATGCCCCAGTCAGACTGGGGTTCTTTAGAAGTGGACACATGCAGTTACAACTCCGTGTGGACCGACAGCATGGGTGGCTCCCTGGAACCCACCGGCGGTACATAAATATATCCCATTGCATTGCCCATCACAGCTGAGGTAATGTCATGTTTAATGCAGGTGGGCTTCGGCCCACACTGCATGCCCCAGTAAGGCTGGGGTTCTTTAGAAGTGGACACATGCAGTTACAACTCCATGTGGACCGACAGCATGGGTGGCTCCCTGGAACCCACCGGCGGTACATAAACATATCCCATTGCATTGCCCATCACAGCTGAGGTAATGTCATGTTAAATGCAGGTGGGCTTCGGCCCACACTGCATGCCCCAGTCAGACTGGGGTTCTTTAGAAGTGGACACATGCAGTTGCAACTCCGTGTGGACCGACAGCATGGGTGGGTGCCAGGAAGCCACCGGCGGTACATAAATATATCCCATTGCATTGCCCATCACAGCTGAGGTAATGTCATGTTAAATGCAGGTGGGCTTCAGCCCACACTGCATGCCCCAGTCAGACTGGGGTTCTTTAGAAGTGGACACATGCAGTTACAACTCCGTGTGGACCGACAGCATGGGTGGGTGCCTGGAAGCCACCGGCGATACATAAATATATCCCATTGCAGTGCCCAGCACAGCTGAGGTAATGTCATGTTTAATGCAGGTGGGCTTCGGCCCACACTGCATGCCCCAGTCAGACTGGGGTTCTTTAGAAGTGGACACATGCAGTTACAACTCCGTGTGGACCGACAGCATGGGTGGCTCCCTGGAACCCACCGGCGGTACATAAATATATCCCATTGCATTGCCCATCACAGCTGAGGTAATGTCATGTTTAATGCAGGTGGGCTTCGGCCCACACTGCATGCCCCAGTCAGACTGGGGTTCTTTAGAAGTGGACACATGCAGTTACAACTCCGTGTGGACCGACAGCATGGGTGGCTCTCTGGAACCCACCGGCGGTACATAAATATATCCCATTGCATTGCCCATCACACCTGAGGCAATGTCATGTTAAATGCAGCATCCAGGATGCAAATTGATATCCAAAGTTTTATTCGCCCATCACAGAAAAACAGGCAACGTTTCGGCCATGTTGGCCTTTGTCAAGCTCACTCATAGTGGTGCACAATCACATATAAATAGTATCACAGTAAAGCAATTAACAAATCAAAACCCTCCACCTAGTTTGCAACCCCTCCTAGTCACAGATGTCCATTTGCATACAATTATCTCAGGTGCCAGCATCTCCCTCCTCCTCGAGGCTGTCATCTCCATGGTGATCACGAGTGTGTACTGTCGGCATCTGCTTTCTTCTACTACGCATGTGTGAGAAGATCGCCGGTATCGCGTTGTCCCATTGCAACGTCATCCACTACATCATGGGTGACGCCCACATGATCTCAATAAACATATACCGCTATGCTGTGGCTCAGCCGGCATAAAAAAACAGCATTTCTGAACAGACTGCACAGTTTAGTCAGTGAATAAATGCATCCGGGATCCTGCACTTTCAAGGGAGGCATTACGTTCCTTTTGCATTATGCAAATATCACAAGGTGTCTGCATGCCCCAGTCAGACCGCGGTTTTTTATAAATAGTCACAGGCAGGTACAACTCCGCAATGGGAATTCCGTGTGCACCCACAGCATGGGTGGCTCCCTGGAACCCACCGGCCGTACATAAATGTATCCCATTGCAGTGCCCCGGACAGCAGAGCTAACGTCAGATTAAATGCAGGTGGGCTTCGGCCCACACTGCATGCCCCAGTCAGACTGGGGTTCTTTAGAAGTGGACACATGCAGTTACAACTCCGTGTGGACCGACAGCATGGGTGGCTCCCTGGAACCCACCGGCGGTACATAAATATATCCCATTGCAGTGCCCAGCACAGCTGATGTAACGTCAGCTTTAATGCAGGTGGGCAAAAAATTAATTGGATTACACTGTAGGCGAGGGCCCCAAAAAATTGGTGTACCAACAGTACTAATGTACCTCAGAAAAATTGCCCATGCCCAACCAAGAGGGCAGGTGAAACCCATTAATCGCTTTGGTTAATGTGGCTTAATTTGTAACTAGGCCTGGAGGCAGCCCAGTTAAAATAAAAATTGGTTCAGGCGCAAGTTTCAACGCTTTAATGAGCATTGAAACGTATAAAAATTGTTTACAAAAATTATATGACTGAGCCTTGTGGGCCTAAGAAAAATTGCCCGTTCGGCGTGATTACGTGAGGTTTCAGGAGGAGGAGCAGGAGGAGGAGGATGAATATAATACACAGATTGATGAAGCTAAAAGGTCCCCGTTTTTGATGGTGATAGAGAACGATGCTTCAATCCGCGGGTGCAGCCTACGTATTGTTTAGGTATCGCTGCTGTCCGCTGGTGGAGAAGAAAAGTCTGGGGAAATCCAGGCTTTGTTCATCTTTATGAGTGTAAGCCTGTCGGCACTGTCGGTTGACAGGCGGGTACGCTTATCCGTGATGATTCCCCCAGCCGCACTAAACACCCTCTCTGACAAGACGCTAGCCGCAGGACAAGCAAGCACCTCCAGGGCATAGAGCGCGAGTTCAGGCCACGTGTCCAGCTTCGACACCCAATAGTTGTAGGGGGCAGAGGCGTCACGGAGGACGGTCGTGCGATCGGCTACGTACTCCCTCACCATCCTTTTACAGTGCTCCCGCCGACTCAGCCTTGACTGGGGAGCGGTGACACAGTCTTGCTGGGGAGCCAGAAAGCTGTCAAAGGCCTTAGAGAGTGTTCCCCTGCCTGTGCTGTACATGCTGCCTGATCTCCGCGCCTCCCCTGCTTCCTGGCCCTCAGAACTGCGCCTTCTGCCACTAGCGCTGTCGGATGGGAATTTTACCATCAGCTTGTCCGCCAGGGTCCTGTGGTATAGCATCACTCTCGAACCCCTTTCCTCTTCGGGAATGAGAGTGGAAAGGTTCTCCTTATACCGTGGGTCGAGCAGTGTGTACACCCAGTAATCCGTAGTGGCCAGAATGCGTGTAACGCGAGGGTCACGAGAAAGGCATCCTAACATGAAGTCAGCCATGTGTGTCAGGGTACCTGTACGCAACACATGGCTGTCCTCACTAGGAAGATCACTTTCAGGATCCTCCTCCTCCTCCGGCCATACACGCTGAAAGGATGACAGGCAAGCAGCATGGGTACCCTCAGCAGTGGGCCAAGCTGTCTCTTCCCCCTCCTCCTCATGCTCCTCCACCTCCTCCTCCTCCTCAACGCGCTGAGATATAGACAGGAGGGTGCTCTGACTATCCAGCGACATACTGTCTTCCCCCGCCTCCGTTTCCGAGCGCAAAGCATCTGCCTTTATGCTTTGCAGGGAACTTCTCAAGAGGCATAGCAGAGGAATGGTGACGCTAATGATTGCAGCATCGCCGCTCACCATCTGGGTAGACTCCTCAAAGTTTCCAAGGACCAGGCAGATGTCTGCCAACCAGGCCCACTCTTCTGTAAAGAATTGAGGAGGCTGACTCCCACTGTGCCGCCCATGTTGGAGTTGGTATTCCACTATAGCTCTACGCTGCTCATAGAGCCTGGCCAACATGTGGAGCGTAGAGTTCCACCGTGTGGGCACGTCGCACAGCAGTCGGTGCACTGGCAGATTAACCCGATGTTGCAGGGTGCGCAGGGTGGCAGCGTCCGTGTGGGACTTGCGGAAATGTGCGCAGAACCGGCGCACCTTTCTGAGCAGGTCTGACAAGCGTGGGTAGCTTTTCAGAAAGCGCTGAACCACCAAATTAAAGACGTGGGCCAGGCATGGCACGTGCGTGAGGCTGCCGAGCTGCAGAGCCGCCACCAGGTTACGGCCGTTGTCACACACGACCATGCCCGGTTGGAGGCTCAGTGGCGCAAGCCAGCGGTCGGTCTGCTCTGTCAGACCCTGCAGCAGTTTGTGGGCCGTGTGCCTCTTCTCTCCTAAGCTGAGTAGTTTCAGCACGGCCTGCTGACGCTTGCCCACCGCTGTGCTGCCACGCCGCGTGACACCGACTGCTGGCGACGTGCTGCTGCTGACACATCTTGATTGCGAGACAGAGGTTGCGTAGGAGGAGGAGGAGGAGGGTGGTTTAGTGGAGGAAGCATACACCGCCGCAGATACCACCACCGAGCTGGGGCCCGCAATTCTGGGGGTGGGTAGGACGTGAGCGGTCCCAGGCTCTGACTCTGTCCCAGCCTCCACTAAATTCACCCAATGTGCCGTCAGGGAGATATAGTGGCCCTGCCCGCCTGTGCTTGTCCACGTGTCCGTTGTTAAGTGGACCTTGGCAGTAACCGCGTTGGTGAGGGCGCGTACAATGTTGCGGGAGACGTGGTCGTGCAGGGCTGGGACGGCACATCGGGAAAAGTAGTGGCGACTGGGAACCGAGTAGCGCAGGGCCGCCGCCGCCATCATGCTTTTGAAAGCCTCCGTTTCCACAAGCCTATACGGCAGTATCTCCAGGCTGATCAATTTGGCTATGTGCACGTTTAACGCTTGAGCGTGAGGGTGCGTGGCGGCGTACTTGCGCTTGCGCTCAAACACTTGCGCTAGCGACGGCTGGACGCTGCGCTGAGAGACATTGGTGGATGGCGCCGAGGACAGCGGAGGTGAGGGTGTGGGTGCAGGCCAGGAGACGGTAGTGCCTGTGTCCTGAGAGGGGGGTTGGATCTCAGTGGCAGGTTGGGGCACAGGGGGAAAGGCAGTGGTGCAAACCGGAGGCGGTGAACGGCCTTCGTCCCACCTTGTGGGGTGCTTGGCCATTATATGTCTGCGCATGCTGGTGGTGGTGAGGCTGGTGGTGGTGGCTCCCCGGCTGATCTTGGCGCGACAAAGGTTGCACACCACTGTTCGTCGGTCGTCTGCACTCTCAGTGAAAAACTGCCAGACCTTTGAGCACCTCGGCCTCTGCAGGGTGGCATGGCGCGAGGGGGCGCTTTGGGAAACAGTTGGTGGATTATTCGGTCTTGCCCTGCCTCTACCCCTGGCCACCGCACTGGCTCTTCCAACCTGCCCTGCTGCTGCACTTGCCTCCCCCTCTGAAGACCTGTCCTCAGTAGGCTTAGCAAACCAGGTGGAGTCAGTCACCTCATCGTCCTGCTGCTCTTCCTCCGAATCCTCTGTGCGCTCCTCCCTCGGACTTACTCCAATTACTACTACCTGAGTGATAGACAACTATGTCTCATCGTCATCGTCCTCCTCACCCACTGAAAGCTCTTGAGACAGAAGTCCCCAGCCTCATCCCCTGGACCCCGGGAACTTTCCAAAGGTTGGGCATCGGTCACGACAAACTCCTCCATTGGGAGAGGATTCGGAACCATTGCTGCCCATTCTGGGCAGGGGCCCGAGAACAGTTCCTGGGAGTCTGCCTGCTCCTCAGAATGTGTCATTGTAATGGAGTGAGGAGGCTGGGAGGAAGGAGGAGCAGCAGCCAGAGGATTCAGAGTTGCAGCAGTGGACGGCGGAGAACTCTGGGTGGTCGATAGATTGCTGGATGCACTTTCTGCCATCCACGACAGGACCTGCTCACACTGCTCATTTTCTAATAAAGGTCTACCGCGTGGACCCATTAATTGTGAGATTAATCTGGGGACGCCAGAAACGTGCCTCTCTCCTAATCCCGCAGCAGTCGGCTGCGATACACCTGGATCAGGAGCTCGGCCTGTGCCCACACCCTGACTTGGGCCTCCGCGTCCTCGCCCGCATCCATGTCCACGTCCTCTAGGCCTACCCCTACCCCTCAGCATGGTGTATTACCAGTAGTGCAGAAACAGAACGCTGTAATTAAATGTGCCGCTTATTGGCCTGTGGTTGGAGGCTGACTTCGCTTACGGAACGCACAGCAGAGCCAGGAAAGCATTTTGCGCAAGCCTGCTGTAACACTTAGCTGGCTGCGTATTAATTAGGACTACTACCCCCAGCAGAGACGCAGTACAGTCAGGACTGTCACAGGCAGCCCAAATATATTTTTTTGTCCCAAATTTTTTTGGAAAAGCCCACTGCCTATATAGACAGTATATGTCTTTCACCTTTTTCACTGTCCCTGCCTCAGCACTACTGGCCCTATACTATGTAAAATTACTGCAGACTGTTTCCCTCTGGACAGGATGACAGCGGTGATGTAACGGCCAACGCAGAGCCAGGAAAGAATTTTGCGCAAGCCTGCTGTAACACTTAGCTGGCTGCGTATTAATTAGGACTACTACCCCCAGCAGAGACGCAGTACACTCAGGACGGTCACAGGCAGCCCAAATAGAATGTTTTTTCCCAAATTCTTTTGGAAAGGCCCACTGCCTATATAGACAGTATACGTCTTTCACCTTTTTCACTGTCCCTGCCTCAGCACTACTGGCCCTATACTATGTAAAATTACTGCAGACTGAGGACGCAATGCTCTGCACGGCCGATATACAAAAAAAAAAAAAAAAGTGCAACACTGCAAAAAGCAGCCTCAACAGTACTGCACACGGTCAGATGTGGCCCTAAGAAGGACCGTTGGGGTTCTTGAAGCCTAAAATAACTCCTAACACTCTCCCTATAGCAACTCCAGCAAGACAGCACTTTCCCTGAACTATGTCAGAATGCATCTGTGGCGAGCCGCGGGAGGGGCCGATTTATATACTCGGGTGACACCTGATCTCGCCAGCCACTCACTGCCGGGGGGTGGTATATGGCTTGAACGTCGCAGGGGGAAGTTGTAATGCCTTCCCTGTCTTTCTATTGGCCAGAAAAGCGCGCTAACGTCTCAGAGATGAAAGTGAAAGTAACTCGAACATCGCGTGGTACTCGTCACGAGTAACGAGCATCTCGAACACGCTAATACTCGAACGAGTATCAAGCTCGGACGAGTACGTTCGCTCATCTCTAATTATAAAATATAATACTGTGTCACTCAAGAAAGGGGTCCAGGTCCCTCTTGTACTCTTTTATCGAATTTATCATCACCACGTCCTCAGGCAGAAAGTTCCATAGTCTCACTGCTCTTACAGTAAAGAACCCCCTTCTCTGCAGTGTCCCCTGATATATCCATACATCGATCGTCCTTTTTCTAATCTGAATAATCACAATTTTGATAACGTCTCCGGGTATTGTAGTCCGCCCGTTCTGTCTATTACTTTAGTCGCCCTACTTTGTAGTCGCTCAAGCCCTGATATGTCCTTCTTGAGTACCGATGCCCAAAACCGTACACAATATTGAATGTGTGATCTGACCAGTGACTTATAAAGAGGAAGAACAATGTTCTCATCATGTGCCCTTATACCCCTTTTGATGCACCTCATAATCCTATTTACCTTGGAAGCAGCTACCTGACACTGGCTGCTCCTGGTAAGCTTACAGTTAACTAAAATCCCCAAGTCCTGTTCCATTACAGTGTTATGCAGTGGTTTCCCATTTAGTGTGTAATGGGGACATGTATTTCCTCTGCCTATGTGCATAATCTTACATTTATCAGTGTTAAATCTCATTTGCCACTTTTCTGCCCAAGCCCCCAACTTATCCAGATTCTTTTGCAATCTCCTTGTGCATCTCTTGTGTTAATTTCTTTACATAGCTTTGTATCATCTGCAAATATTGCTATTTTACTGTACAATCCTTCTACTAGATCAATAATAAATATATTGAAAAGAATAAGGCCCAAAAATGACCTCTGTGATACCCCGCTAGCAACAATGACCCAATCAGAGAATGTACCATTAATAATCACCTCTCTGCTCTCTATCATTAAGCCAGTTACTTATATACATTCTCACCCAGACCAAGCATTATCATTTTATATACCAACCTTTTATGCAGCACAGTATCAAACGCTTTGAAAAAGTCCAGATACACAAGATCCAGTGACTCTCTCTGGTCCAGTCTAGAACTTACCTCCTCATAGAAGCTGATCAGATTGGTTTGACAGGAGCGATCTCTCATAAACCCATGCTGATATGGAATTATGCAACTATTTTCCTTGAGGTACTCCAGGATAGCATCTCTTAGAAACACTTTCAAATATTTTACCCACAATAGAAGCAAGACTTACCAGCCTGTAGTTTCCAGTTTCACATTTTGACCCCATTTGGAATATTGGCACCATATTGGCTATGCGCTAATCCAGTGGAACAGACCCCGTCACTGTTGAGTCCTTAAATATAGAAACAAGGGTCTGTCTATCACATTACTTAATTTCTTTCAAAACCCAGAGATTGTATGCCATCGGGACCCCACAGTTTGTCTATTTTAATCTTTTTAAGGCAGGTTGCAAACGAACGGGTCAGATTCTGGATTCAGGATCCCGCAGCGGAATCTGACCCTGTGCCCAGCGGGTGTCCGCGTTTACCTGATTCTTTCTTTCTTTTTCTGTACTGCGGATGGTCTGCATGGCTTGCTTTTTTTAATCCCCACTTTTCCTGCGCCATCGCTAGGTGATGACGCGGGGACCCACGGCCTTTCCACAATGTCATTGCGGAAGGGCTGCGGGTCAGACGGCTTCCATTGAATTCAATAGAACACGTCCATGCAGAGGCCGCACAAAAATGGAGGATGCTGTGATTTTTCCTCCGTGAATAGAAAATCACAATTGATTTCCGCTCTTGTGCAGGAAAAAGCGCTTTTCCATAGCATGCTATGGGTGGTATTTGCTGCGGAATCCAGAGGCATACGCCCTCTCCGGATTCCGCAATGCAAATCCAACTGTGTGCAGCCGGCCTAAAATGACTCTGCACTTCATTTGACATTTCAATTACCTCTGTGAATACACTGGAGGGAAAACTATTTAATAGATTTGCTTTCACCTCATCAGCCTCTACAATTTTTTCTACATTATTTAGGGCCAACACTTTCAGTATTAATCTTTTCACTATTTATATAGTTAAAGAACAGTTTAGGGTTTTGCTTTCCTTGGCAATAAGTCACTCTGTCTCTATCTTTGCTGCTTTTATCTGATTTTTACATACGGTAATTTTTTTTTTATTATATGTTTTTTGTGCTACTTCGCTGCCTTTTTGTTTTAGTGGTTTAAATACTTTGTTTTTGCGGTTGATTGCCCCCTTTTCATTGAGCCACATTGGTTTTCTCTTATTCCTAGCCCTTTTATTACAGTAAGGTATGAAATGAACCTCCCACAGTAAGTAATTGGGATTTTTTAAACATTCCATTTCTTCTCTGTGCTCTTATTTTTGAGGGCATTATCCCAGTCAATATGGTTTAAGGCATCTGAGTTGGTCAAACTTTACCTTCCCTATAAAACTCTCTCTTGAAAGACAAGTTGAAATTATGGTCACTATTTCCCAGGTGCCCCCTAAACTGTACCTCTGTTATTCTGTCAGGTCTGTTGGTTACTATTAAGTCCAAAATGGCTCTCCTTCTAGTTAGGTCCTGTACAAGTTGGGTAAGGTAATTATCTTTGGTAATTGATAGAAAGTTGTTACCTTTATGAGAGGTTTTGGCTTCCTAGTTTATATCTGGATAGTTAAATTTCCCCATAATGATTACCTCATTGTGATTTGCTGCCTGATTTATTTGCTTCAGTAATAGATTTTCAGTAGCTTCTGTTATATTTGGTGGTCTATAAAAAACTTTTATGAGGATTTTATTTGTTTTTCCCTCCATGTATTTCTACCTATAGAGACTCCACATATTCATTTCCCTCCCATATATCTTCCTGTAATGTGGGCTTTGAACAGTATTTTACAGTTACAGCTTTCATCCAACCAGGTCTCAGTTACTCCAGCTATTTTGTAGTTTTCCTCAGACATTATAACTTCCTGCTTGTCTACTTTATTGGTCAGACTTATAGCATTAGTCACCATACTACAGTTTAGAAGGTTTTGGTTATTTTTTATTTTGAATTTATCCCTATTAACTGTTCTGCCAGTTCTGACTGTACTAGCTCCTCCAACTACTCCACCCCCATTTCCCTTACTTTCCCCTCTATCTCTGTGATTGCCGTCCTCACCAGTCCCTAATTTAAAGACTCCTCCAACCAGCACAGCTGCACCCTGCCTATTGAGATGCAGCCCATCCCTATGGTAGAACCTGTAGCCGACAACAAAATCGGCCCAGTTATTTGTGAACCCAAACCCCTCCTTCCTACACCGACTCTGGAGCCACTTGTTTATCTCCCTAATCTCCTGCTGCCTTTCTGGTGGGGTACGTTATATAGCTAGTATTTCAGAAAATACTACTTTTGAGGTCCTTGTCCTAAGCTTACATTCTAGTTCCCTGAAAGCATTTATAAGGACCTTCTACGTACCTTAAACTTTATTTTTGGTGCCTCAGCCTCCTTGTTTTGCTCTCTTATCCTCCTCTTCAGCTCTCATGTCCTTCTCTTACATCCTCTTCATTCTTTATGTCTTTGTTACTCATCCTCATCCTCCATATAATTCTCTCTCATGCTCTACATCCTTCATGTCATTTTCTCTCATTTATCATGACCTCTCTCATCCTCTTAATGAACTTCAACCACTGCTTCCTCTCTCTTCGACTGCATCGGCAACAGCCAGATACACAACACAGAAGCACAGAGGGATGAGGAACAGAATGGGGAGAGCAAAAGAGAAACAAGTAAATGAACAGGGACAGCACAAGATGATAGGTACATAATAAAAACACACACTAAGAGGGGACAAACACAGACAACAACGAGGAGGAACAGCATCATTGGAAGGGCCAATACCATGACTTTATACACTTTCTATATTACCTTCCTAGGCCCCAACTACCACCATTGTGGCTACACCTAATGTTTTGCTGACCCCACCTACTTGTGTTGGCCACATGAGGCAACTTTTAGATATTTTTCCAGTTCTCATGCTGCACCTGCCAATACCTATTTCAGATGTCCAAAGAGAATCACCAGACATTTGACAGTGCTTCAGAATCCATGTGCACGGTATCTGTGTACAGGCTTTCTTTTGTAGGCTCAGCTGTTTGTGCTTCAGACTTTTTACTTTCTGACACAAAAAGAAGCTGCTTTCTTTTAATCATATTGCCTTTCATAGTGTTATTGCCCATCACATAGACTGTACCATTTATTCCCTGCTTCTTAATGACATCAAATGTACTTTATCAAGTAATAGTGGTGGAGTGTAAATGATTTTTGAAGGTTAAAATCTAGGGCTGAGCGATTTCTTCTAAAATTTAAATCTAGATTTTTCCAATTTTGTCCTTGATTTTTTAATCTCAGCTTGTTTTTTTTGCCTGAACCAAGAATTCAAGTCATTTGGTATCAAACTTCACCTTCCTGAAGTTCAGTGTTTTTGTAGCTCCCTGACAAAAAACCCTATTGAAAGAAAAGTGGAAATTTATTATATTATGGTCACTGTTTCCTAGGTGCCCCCCAACGTGCACCCTTTCCAATACAGAGTCAGACTTCGTCCGGCTTTGAGATTTCCCTGCATACTTCGGGCGAGGTCCAGCACATGTCTCTAACATTATTCAGAAGAGAGGTCCATCATCTCAGAGTTCTCTTCTGCATATGTATATTCCAGTATGCAGGAGAGAAGTATGATGTCAGAGCGCTCTCCTGCATAGTGTAATATATTTATACAATATACATATAAAAAAAAAATGATATACATATTAACTCATGTTTAATTTTCAAAAGATTGCTAATAAAATCATCATGACAGGTCATATTTATGTGTTCAAAGGAATCCACAAAGCACTTTCCCACTCAAAATACATAAGAGCTGGGGAGTGTGTGGATAGCAGGGAAATGGCATTGGAAAGGGTTAATATTAAAGGGGTTGTCCCGCGCCGAAACGGGGTTTTTTTTATTCAATAGGCCCCCCGTTCGGCGCGAGACAAACCCAAGGGATGGGTTAAAAAAAAAAAGGTTAAGTACTTACCCGAATCCCCGCGCTGCGGCGACTTCTTACTTACCTTACCAAGATGGCCGCCGGGATCTTCACCCACGATGCGCCGCGGGTCTTCTTCCATGGTGCACCGTGGGCTCTGTGCGGTCCATTGCCGATTCCAGCCTCCTGATTGGCTGGAATCGGCACACGTGACGGGGCGGAGCTACGAGGACCAGCTCTCCGGCACGAGCAGCCCCATTCACCAGGGAGAAGACCGGACTGCGCAAGCGCGTCTAATCGGGCAATTAGACGCTGAAATTAGACGGCACTATGGCGACGGGGACGCTAGCAACGGAACAGGTAAGTGAATAACTTCTGTATGGCTCATAATTAATGCACGATGTACATTACAAAGTGCATTAATATGGCCATACAGAAGTGCTGAACCCCACTTGCTTTCGCGGGACAACCCCTTTAAAGGGGTGGTCTCGCGAAACCAAGTGGGGTTATACACTTCCGTATGGCCATATTAATGCACTTTGTAATGTACATTGTGCATTAAATATGAGCCATACAGAAGTTATTCCACTTACCTGCTCCGTTGCTAGCGTCCTCGTCTCCATGGTTCCGTCTAAATTCGCTGGCAGCTTGCTTTTTTAGACGCGCTTGCGCAGTCCGGTCTTCTCCATTCAGCACGAGCCGCTTCAGTGTGCTCCCCGCTACAGCTCTTCTGCGCATGCGCAGACGAGCTGTCACTGCTCGGGAGCGCGCTGAAGCGGCCATTCTGCACCATCCTCTGTTAGAGGAAGGTGCAGAAACTGGAGCTGCCCAGCGGAGAAGACCAGCCCAGCCCAGCAGCCCCGAGAAGCCTCCCAGGTAAGTGATGGGTCGGGGGGGGCTGCCGCTGCGCCGGGCTGCGCCGGGCTGCGCCGGGCTGCGCCGGGGGGGGCTGCCGCTGCGCCGGGGGGGCTGTCGCTAGGCCGGGGGGGCTGCCGCTGCGCCGGGCTGCGCCGGGGGGGCTGTCGCTGCGCCGGGGGAACTAGCGCTAGGCCGGGGGGGCTGTCGCTGCGCCGGGGGAGCTAGCGCTAGGCCGGGGGGGCTGTCGCTGCGATGGGGGGGGCTGTCGCTAGGCCGGGGGGGCTGTCGCTAGGCCGGGGGAGCTAGCGCTAGGCCGGGGGGGCTGTCGCTGCGATGGGGGGGGCTGTCGCTAGGCCGGGGGGGCTGTCGCTAGGCCGGGGGAGCTAGCGCTAGGCCGGGGGGGCTGTCGCTGCGATGGGGGGGGCTGTCGCTAGGCCGGGGGGGCTGTCGCTAGGCCGGGGGAGCTAGCGCTAGGCCGGGGGGGCTGTCGCTGCGCCGGGGGAGCTAGCGCTAGGCCGGGGGGGCTGTCGCTGCGATGGGGGGGGCTGTCGCTGCGATGGGGGGGGCTGTCGCTAGGCCGGGGGGGCTGTCGCTAGGCCGGGGGAGCTAGCGCTAGGCCGGGGGGGCTGTCGCTGCGCCGGGGGAGCTAGCGCTAGGCCGGGGGGGCTGTCGCTAGGCCGGGGGGGCTGTCGCTGCGCCGGGGGAACTAGCGCTGGGGAGCAGGGGGCTAGCGCCGGTTACCTGCTGTCTGGTCGGCGGCTGCGGGGCGTCTGGTCGGCGGCTGCGATGCGTCCGGTTGCCATGGAGACACAGCTGGCGGCGTCTCGGGAGCGCGCACGTCGGGCTGCAGCGAGCGACTGGGAAAGAGCCGGCGGCCATCTTGAGGAAACTTTTATAACTTGCTGAAACGCTGGAACGGTAAGTACGAACCAGCTAGAAATGTCATTTACAGGGGGGCTTAGTAATGTGTGTTTAATGGGGGGGACTGGGCAAAAAAAATAAATTAACTGCTTCCTCGAGACATCTCCTTTAAGTCCAAAATGGTCATCCCTCTAATTGGGATCTGTATCAGTTGGGAAAGGTTTCAGTTTTTGGCAGAAATTTGTTTCCTTTATATGATCCACAGGTTTCAATTTTCAAGTTGATGTCTCCCATAATAACCACATCATACTTGTAGTTCAACTTAAATGGTCAGACTTCTAGCATTAGTAATCATGCAGTAAAAAGATTATTGGTTATTTTTTATTTTAAATGTGTCCTTAATAACCATTCTGACAATGCTAACTGTACTTACCCCTCTAACCTTGTTTTCCTTACATAGTCCCCGGTCACTGTCAACACCATCTTCCCCTTTGCACTTCACCCAGGGTGAAGTTGTTATATTAAGGCTACACATCTCATGGCCCACTTAGACACACAGACGATCGCTCAAAAGATGGCTTTTGAGCGATCATTTTGCATAATCTGGTAATTGGTACTAATGCCTATTAGTACCAGTTAGCAGTGTGTGAGCCACCGGGAGCTAAATTTATTCAGAGGACCGCCCGCTGTTCTCTGAATAAATTCCTTTTGTTCTGCCGGTGGGGCTGACAACTGAAAACAGCTGAGACAATACAATCAGGTTTTCTGAGCAGTATTCGGGCATAGCACAGCATGCGGTCCGTCTTATCAACTGTTCTGCTGAACGACGGTTTTCAAGATGAACTGAAAACCATTGTTCGGCAAAAAATTGAAAAATGGGCCCATTTAGACACAACGATTATCATTCAAAATATGGTTTTTGAGCAATAATCGTTGTGTCTAAATGGGCCTTAAGTCTGTGCCTTTTAATAGATAGCCAAAAAGATGGGAGTACCCTTGTAGAATAACAGGACATGCGTGACTTATAGAGGAAGCTGATCCAGGAAAAGGAGATGGTAGAATGTGTATATAGGATCAGAATTAGAGGCAATATCAAACAATTTAGGTTCTGTTCACATCTGTGTTCAGGGTTTCTGTTTTGTTTTTTCACCATGGGAGTAGAAAAACATAATACTTGCCCGAAATGTATCCATCCTGTGATGGAACCAAATGGCACCGGATGGACTATAATGGCTCTGTCTGGCTTTTGTCATGAACTCTTAATGTAGCACTCTTGCGTCCAGAATTTTGGGACGGATCTTATGCTGCCCCCAGCACGGATGTGAACAGAGGCTTACATATTTCTGTGAACAAAATTAGATAGACATATCCAGAAGAGTGTGCTGATGGGTCCTATAATTTGCTTATTTAGTATATGAGCTGTTAAATAGAATACACAGTATTGTGCAACACTCAGTTTTGTATATTCAAATTGTAGTCAAAATGGTCAGTAATCCCTTAACCATCAGTGATGTACATGTACGTCATTGGTCTGTTGGGTGGGTATGGAGTGTGCTCCAGAGCCAAGCCCATTCTATTTCAGCAATGACCGAGATCCGTGCTGTTTAACTGTTTAGATACCACAGTCAATGTTGACTGCAGCATCTACACAGCTAGCTAGAGGGGGGCCCTGTGGCACTCCATTGGAGCCCCCATAATTCTGATAGGTTGCATTGGAAACCTGGGACCTTGTGAAGGCTCTCAGGCCTTCTATTGGATATTAGCTTATTAACCTCTGTGTGTCCTGTGGTAGGGCTTAATAGGATGATGTTAAATATATAATACTGCACTATTGAAGTATTGGAGTTAATTGTACAAGCCATCAGATAATCTCAAATTCAAGTCCCCTTTGGGGACTAAGAAAGAGGTTAAAAAATGTTCTTTTTTTTTTTAATTACAAAAAATAAAAATAAAAAAATAAATGTTCAGAAACATAATTGATATTGCCACGTTTGTTAAAGTCTGAACTATTAAAGTATTGAATTATGGTCAATTCTGTAAGAAAATAAAGAGTAAGGCTGCCTGTCCATGGGCGGGTTTGAATTGTGTTCCTATGGAGAGTGTTTCCCCCCTGTCCATAAGCAGAGAATCATTGCGATTGCAGCATGCTGTGATTTGCCGCAATCCTCCATGGTCAGCCTCTGCTGTCAGATAGGCTGACAGCGGAGTTCCATCTGTCCACCCCTGCTCCCGGGCGGCGGTATCCCATGGCAGATCTCCGCCGCGGGATACCGTAACGCCCGTGGACAGGCAGCCTAATTGAAGAATTGCAGTTATTTTGTCGCCACCGGCACTCCAAAAAAATTGAATAAAAAAGTTATGGGTATCAGAATGTGGTGAAAAAAAAGCTAATTTTTAAAAAGAAAAAAATATTTTTGTAAGTGCTAAAACCTTAAAACTGATATAAATTGGGGTTTGTATTAATCATACTAACCTACAGAATAAAGTTAACATCTCATTTTTACAAGACTGTGAATGCCGTAAAAAAAGTCTTAAAATGCCATAATTGCATCTTCTTTTTCAATTTCACCCTAAAGTTTTCAACGTTTTTCAATACATTATATGGTACAGCAAATAGTCCACATAAAAAATACAACTTGTCTTATCTCTCCTCATATGGCTCTGTCAATGGAAAAAAAACAAAAAAAAAAACGTTACAACTCTTGGAATGCAAGGACAATAAATGAGAACAAAAAACTGAAAAATGATTGCTCTTTATGGGGTAAAGTACAAGCCCAATTCCAAAATAGTTGGGACACTGTCTAAAATGTAAAGAAAAAAATGCAATGATTTGTAAATCTCATATAACCATATTTTATTCATAATAGAACATAGAACACATATACGAAGTTAAAAATACAACATTTTTCTATTTGATGAAAAAAAAAAAAACTAATTTAGAAATTGCACCTCACGACAGTTGGGACAGGGGTAATGAATGGCTGGAAAGATAAGCGGTACTAATGGAAAATGACTGGAAGGTCAATTTTCTACTACGTCAAATTATTGTGTATAAAAAGAGCATGTTAGAGAGGCAGAGTGTCTCAGAAGCAAAGATGGTGAGAGGTTCAATAATCTATGAAAACCTGCGGCAAAAAATTGTGGAACAATTTCAGAAAAATGTTTCTCAACTTAAAATTCTGAAGACTTTGAATATCCCGCCAACCACAATATATAATATCATCAAAGGATTCTGAGAACCCCGGAGAACTTCATATGCACAAGGTACAAAGCTGATGGTCAATATTGGATGCTATGGGCCCAAATAACTGCATGGGCTCAGGAAATACTTCCAGAAATCATTGTCTGTGAACACAGTTTCCGTGCGATCCACAAATATAAGTTCAAGCTGTATAATGCAAAGAAGAAGCTGAATATCAACGCAATCCAGAAACAACATTGTCTTCTCTGGGCCAAAGCTCATTTAAAATAGAAAACTGTTCTGTGGTCAGAGGTATCAAAATTTGAATTTTTTTTGGAAACCACGGACACTGTATCCTGCGGACTCAAGAGGAGAGGGACCATCCAGCTTGTTATTAGCACAGCAGTTCTAAAGCTTGAATCTCTGATGGTATGGATTTGCATTAGTGCCTATGGCATCGGCAGCTCACACATCTTGAAAGACACTATCAATGCTGAGCAGTATAAAGAGGTTTTAGAACAGCATTTGCTCCTATCCACACGTCTCTTTCCTGGAAAGCTTTGCATATTTTAGTAAGACAGTGCTACACCACATACTGCATCTATCACAACAGCATGGCTTCACAGAAGAAGAGCCCGGGTACTGAACTGGCCGCCTGCAGTCTAAATCTTTCACTAATAGAAAACCATTGGCTTATTATAAAAAATAAATCTGGCATAAAAGACTCAGGACTGTTGAGCAGCTAGAATCCTACATCAGACACAAATGGGACAACATTCTTCTTCCAAAACTCTAGAAATTGGTCTCCTCACTTCCTAGATGTTTACAGACTGCTGTAAAAGATAGAGGGGATGTTACAGAATGGTAGACATGACTGTGGCCCAACTTTTTTGAGGTGTGTTGTTGCCATCAGCTTCTAAATGAGTTAATTTTTAAAAATAAAATTGAAGAATGTCTCGCTTTAACTTTCCGACATGTATTATGTGTTCTATTGTAAATAAAATATGGTTATATTACATTTCAAAATCATTGCATTCTTTTTTTCCTTTACTTTTATTTACATTTTACACAGCGTCCCAACTTTTTGGAATTGGAGTTGTAAGTACGAGTTTTTTAAGCATTTGGGACATTATAGAGAAACAATGAATAGTGTGGATATGATTCCAGTAATTGTGAGACTGCAAAACATCTACTAGTAGCTGCAGCAGTACGTCTATATGTCTCTCTGCTTCACTTTCACTTGGCTCTTCCTCCATTGACTTTTATGGGCAGCATGTTACTCAGCCTGTCAGTGAGCTGTTAGTCTACCAAGATGGATTTTAGCAGTTTTTTGTGAGTGTACAGTTTAGGATGGAAGCGCAGGAAGAATGAATCCTGCAAAGTACAGTGTATTATTGTTATATGCAGACTTTGTTGAAGGATTAGTGACTGTTTAACTACAACTTCTGTTTATTCTGGGAGATTTTTTTTCTAAAGAATATGCAAGGGTATTTGTCTGCAGCTGAAGGTCAACTTTACCATTTGGGTGCATTTTCTTCCTCTCATGCTACCTGTAATTCTAAACAAATGCATATTGGACTGTAGGGTAGCTAGTCTACTTTTTTTTAGGTCTCCAGCATATTGCATTTTGCGTTCAAAGACTGTATAACGACGCCGGCTGGAAATAAGATGGTAGAACTGGATTTCATCTATAGCAGTCACCTTTTCCTGGTACTAATTGTGTCTTCCAGTATTCAGGTATCCTGAGGACTTTCATTAGGGAGGAATTATATGTCTTGTTTCCTCCCAATTTACTGTCCAATGCCTGTTATCAAGTGATGTTATATCTATAACTTCAGCTGGCAAAAGGGAGAACAAGCAATTAAGGAGGGGGATAAGTCATCCCGCTCATTGCGTCTGAGAGCAAAAGGGGAGAGGCAGAGAGGATAGAAGCAGAGACTCATACAAACCTGCTGTTGAAGCTAATGGTGGGTGACTTGCTGCTATTCATTCACATGTCCACTGCTTAGTACTGCTGTACACTGTGTTATATGATGGTGTTATGTATCTGTGTGGACATTTAAAGAGCAGAGTTTATAATTCTCTTTACATAGTGTGTGTGTATATATATATATATATATATATATATATATATACACACACATATATAATATTGAATTTAAGTGCAAGCAATACTGAAGAAACATTTTCACAGACATATTTAGCATTACTGGAATTGTTGTCTTTTTTCGTCGCAGTAAATGTTTCACTTTCCTGTATAAACTATTGCTGTTAGTTTTTTGCAGTACTGGTTCCACTCCTACTTATAGAAATGTTCTCTTAAAAATCAAATTAATTGTGACACAAAATAAGATACTTGCATACCAATAGAGAGCATGAGATATATGGTTATTTATGTTTAGTTTTTTCATGATTAAAGGGGTTGTCCCGCGGCAGCAAGTGGGTCTATACACTTCTGTATGGCCATATTAATGCACTTTGTAATGTACATTGTGCATTAATTATGAGCCATACAGAAGTTATCAAAAGTTTTATACTTACCTGCTCCGTTGCTGGCGTCCTCGTCTCCATGGTGCCGACTAATTTTCGGCCTCCGATGGCCAAATTAGCCGCGCTTGCGCAGTCCGGGTCTTCTGCTGTCTTCAATGGGGCCGCTCGTGCAGAATGCCGGCTCCGTGTAGCTCCGCCCCGTCACGTGCCGATTCCAGCCAATCAGGAGGCTGGAATCGGCAATGGACCGCACAGAAGAGCTGCGGTCCACGGAGGGAGCAGACCCCCGGCGGCCATCTTCAGCAGGTGAGTATGAAGACGCTGGACCGCCGGGATTCAGGTAAGCACTCTCCGGTTTGTTTTTTTAACCCCTGCATCGGGGTTGTCTCTCGCCGAACGGGGGGGGGGGGGGTTAAAAAAAAAAAAAAAACGTTTCGGCGCGGGACAACCCCTTTAATATTCAATTTTTCATCATATTTATTTCAATACTATTCTGTGCTCCATCCAATGAACACCTGCCCGGCTAGTTCCCAAGCTACCAGGCTGTGAGGACTCTCTGGAGAGTGCCCCTCATACATGACATTATTTCCTCTTAATTGCTCATTCTATCCATGAACATAACGAAACTTATAGAATTAGAGAAAAAGCCAAAGAAAATGAGAGAAGAGAATAAGAAGAGGGATCGGGGGGGGGGGGACAAGAGAAGAATTTAGATAGGGAAGGGTACTCTGGAATCATAGACCGTATTCAGTTATGGGGGTTTCTCCAACCTTCCGCACAGATCCACTCGGATTATCTCTCACAAGGCCAATCCACTGCTCAGCCAAGATGGGAGAGAGGGGGAGTGTTGGAACTCCACTCAGATGGCCCAGGTACAATAGGATTTTGAGTAATCTGTTTCAAAGTCACTACATTTGAGCTCCTCCATGTATTTCAAGGAGTCCATGTCCTCCAACCACACTATTCTCCGGATTGTGACACTCTGTTTCCAAAGATTTGGGAATGATTTGTCTCATTTCCATAAAAAATTACCCGAGCAGACCGTGTTTGAGCTGAAAGACTGGATCAGGTGGAATAGACAGGAGCGCCAGTTCTGGCATGAAATTAAGTGAGGATACGCATATAGCTTGATATAGTTGGGATACGTCCTGCCACAGGGGAACTATAAGAGGACAGTCTCACCATATGTGCAACATAGAACCTGTGTCAGACATACTACTCCAACACTGTTCAGAAACTGAGGGGTATATTTTGTGCAGTCTGTCCGAGGTTCTGTACCACTGTGGGATTATTTTGAAGTTGACTTCCTGTAGTCTAAGTGATGCATTAATGCACATAGTGTATAGAAGGCAGCATAACAGCGGGCTCTTCCCATCGGTTCTGAGAGAACAGAAAATCAGATATACATGCTGCAGAGAGAAAATGGCAAAAACTGCAGGATACAGGTCACATGGCCAGATAAAGTGTTATTCCTAATGTACAAACATTGCAGCCTTTTCTGAAAACTTAACTACTTTAATTTATAATTTATATCTAAACTCCTTATAATTATCATCTTTAGCTATATTAGATAAAATAATGATAACTTTACACCAGTACTAGTGTGCAAGTGTCTCTTTAAAAAGTAAAATAATGTCAGTAAAACCTGTGGGACAAATTGTATTGGAAGAATACACCCAAGTGTTTTTGTTTTTAAGCTTAGAAAGATAAAATAGATGAAGTTGCAGTAGGGTTCACAAAAGTAAAAAGCTGAGAAACTAAAACATGATTAATTTGATATATTTAATGTTGGAGGCTTTCAGGTAATTTGCTGGTATGTATGTGTCTTTCTGACACTGAAGAAGAAAGATGATAAAAAAATAGTTTTTCAGAATTTGAACTGAAAACTATTGCTGTCGGGTTTTTGTACAGTACTGTTTCTGCTCTTAATTATAGAAATGTTCTCCTTAAAAATGAAATTAATTGTAACACAAAATAAGATAATTGCTTACCAGTAGAGAGCACGAGATATATGGTTATTTATTTATGCTTGGTTTTCCATATTTCTTATTCAATTTTTTATCGTATTTATTTCAGGTGTCCTTACTGGAAAATGTTTACCCATCAACAATGAAATGGGCTCTTGTGAAGTCTATGCTTGGTGTCCTGTGGAAAATGACAATATTGTTCCTAGGTATATTTTTTCCTATTAAAATTATTTCCAAATACTTCTCTTATCAGAATTACTCGATTTATAGTATAGAACATTGACAGAAAAAACTATTACAAATGTCCTTAGTGTACACACTAAGGCAAATTACTCGAGCGAGTATTGCCATTTTCGAGTACATGCCCGCTCATGCCAAAAGATTCGGGGGCCGGCGGGGAAGAGCGGGGAGGAACGGGGGGAGATCTCTCTCCCCCCCCCCCCCTTCCTGCTCACTCCCGCCATTCACCACTCACCCCTGCCGGTCCCCGTATCTTTTGGCATGAGCGGGCATGTACTCGAAAATGGCAAAACTCGCTCGAGTAATTTGCCTTAGCGAGTACGCTCGCTCATGTCTAGTTAAATACAGTTATTCAGAAGTTCACTGCTAATTTATCTTCTAACAAAATTTATGTTTTCTAAAGCTACTTTGTTCCTGTTTGTTACCTGGATAACATATTATATCAACAATATTAACTAATACTACTACATTTTGGTTTTACAAGCTTAATTGATATTACAGTCTAATCAGTATTTTTTTATTTACAGCCCTCCATTGTTGTTGCAGGCAGAAAACTTTACTTTATTTATAAAAAACAGTATTACTTTTCCTAGGCATAAAGTAAATAGGTAGGTATAACTGAGCATACTAACATTCATTTCAGTAGTTGTAATTAAAATGTTATTATTTGCGTCATCAATAAAGTGACTGATTCATTACCTGTCATTTGCTTAAAAAAATATTTTCTGAGGTTTTTTTTTACACAAGCATAGCATTTTTAAGCCGGCCGGGTCACGGCCTGGCCGAAAAATGCTTGAATGGGCACACAAATCTGCCATTTGTGTGCTCGTTGAGATGGCCCTGGGACTGCTGCATATTACTGTGCCCGAATTGCCGCCGGGTGGCTCTTGGCAAGGGGAGGAGCAGACGGTAGGGAGCTAGTCTGCTAAGCCCCCACCACCTCTCCGCTCCTTGTCGGCAGCCAGCAATGGGAGGGGGTGGGACAGGGTGGGAACTTAGCAACCAGCTCCCACCCCATCCCGCCCTCTCCCATTGCAAACAGCTGGTAAGGGTCAGAGAGGAGAAGGGGGAGGGAGTTTAGCAGTCACACTGCTAAACTCCCTCCCACCTCCCTTCTCCAGCAGCTGTCATAGCCTCCCATACGAGTCCATGCAGCAGTCAAGTATTTTGGCCAGGAAGATAGTTCCAGGACTATCTTTTTTGCCGGCATGAAAGCGCCTGGATGAAATGCGCTATCATGGCCGGCCAGGTGCTTTTACGCGGTGGAAAAACACCCATCTGATCTGATGCATTGGAATCCAATGCTTCAGCTGGTAGCGTATATCGGCCGGCCATGAAAATGATGGCCGATAGACGTTTGTGTGAATAAAGCCTTAATCATATGAAATTTCTGTCTTTCTTTATTCTAATAAGTGGTAAACAACCTTTTTTTTATATTCCGTATAAAGGCCCATTTACACATAACGATAATCGCTCAAAATTCATTTAAACAAACGAATTTGAGTGATAATTGTTCAGTGTGAATGCGAAAAAAATCACTGACTTATCACTAACGGTTAGTTAAGCTGACTTTTCATACAGCTTAAAAAACCTCATTAGCTCGATGGCTTATTGTTCCATGTAAATACTCCCTGCTCAGCGCTTCACATAGGAGGTGAAGCGCTGAGCGGGAAGCGGACGAGAAGCCAGCGAGCCGGCGATAAGTCTTTCTGTTTGAGTGCTCTGCACGACTGCTGATGACCTAAGCAGTGATGTCAGCGCTTGTGCAGTCGTCCAAAAGACTGTTGGCCCGTGTAAAAGGGCCTTTAGAGTATGTTAGGTTGATACTGGAGGCTTCCTTCCTAAGATTCCCCATTATTAGGTATTCACCGAGTTGCATACACAAAAAAAAACGATAAATACATGAGGAATGTAGCAAAAGGAATCAGTATGCCATGAATAAAAAATTATATGTTGCAGTGGACAGGACTTTGGTAAATAAATTGTACCTCATTATCTACACTATTTATGCAATTTTATTCCATTTAGCTTTGTAATAGAAACTATAGTCAAGGATACACACACTATTGTCAGACAGTTCCCTAGCATCTGCTATCCAGGGAGTACCAGCAAATTAGAATGAATCTGTTTCTATCTCCCCTGACTATAGATATTGCCATAGGTATCTGACAGCCAAATGCCTCCCTTGGAATACCTTCATTGAAGTATCACGCTCATTTAATTGAATTTGTTTTTTTGGGGGGAAATAGTGACTAATTTTTATGGCCACTTTCCTTACCTCAGTATATTTCAAATTGAATAAAAATGGTGTAATTATCATAAAATATAGATGTGTTGTAGGCAGAACTGGACCAAAGTCAGTTGGGGCCCCTAGTCATAATATGGGTTTGGGAGGAAAGAAATAATAATAATTTATATTTATTTAGCGCCAACATATTCCACAAGGCTTACAAAACAGGGAGCAGATACAAAAAACAAAGATACAAAAACCACCATTATATTCAGTTACAAACAATCAAGAAATGGAGAGTAATACATAATAAAATAGTACCATACTGTGAATAACAACAAAGGGGCAAAATAACTGTACCATACATAACAATGCTATGCAGTGCCTAAATAATACCATACATAACAATTCTATGCAGTGCCTAAATAATACCATAGCTAATAGCAATGCTATGCAGTGCCTCAAGGCCCATTTACACGCAACGATTATAGTTTAAAATTTGTTCAAACGAGCGATAATCGTTACATGTAAACATGGCCATTGTGCACTTTTTGTCTGAACGATGATTTTAAATTGAACTTAAAATCCATCATTCAGCTGCAGAGAGATAAAGTCTCTTTCAACAGACCACATGCTGTATTGTCCACAGGAGGCAGCAGATAACATTGTTAATTGCTGGCAGCCCAGACATGAACAATACAAGGCATGTGATTAATCACACGCTGGGCTCTGCAAACAGCTCCTGGAGATTCACTTACATGCAAATGAAGATGATAAAGTGTTAATGGAAATTAGTGTCCATTAACACTTTATGTAAAAAGACTACAAACATTTTCAATCTTTCATTCGTTTGAAAGATTACCTTTGCGTGTAAATGGGCCTTAAATAAAAGCATAGCTGGTGCCACTATCTTAGCTTTAGACCATCGGGAAGGGACAAAGTTCAGAGCAGACCACGTGCTAGAAGCCACCAAATGGTATAGGTTTTGGAGCACATGCTGCTTTTAAAAATAGTGTAATCCAGCCCTTAATTCATTCATTCATCCCATGAAAGTAAAGTAAACAATTGCAAAGTTGAAATGTTCACCTTCTGCATTCTGCGTATTAGATGTTTGTCATAAGAATATATATTGCTATAACGTATTTCTATTTTTTAGACAGAATCTAGTGGAATCGGTAACCAGCAGTTACCTCAGAAATTGTTCTTATCATAAAGAGAAGGACCCATTGTGTCCTGTCTTTCGTTTGGGATATATTGCGGAGCAGACGGGACAGATATTTAGTAACATAGCCCAAAAGGTAATGTTCACTCCTGTTCATCAGTAATTTCTTGTTGTGTGCTTCAATGTGCATAAACCTGCATAACGTACTATATTTTAATCAGTTTTACTAAATCTAAATAGAGACAGAAGGCATGAAGGTGCAACTATGGGAGCAGTTTCTGTAAGGCCCCTTTCACATGGCAGTAGGCGTTTTCACTTGCACGCACCGCGCCACAAAAAAGCATGAATGGGCGCAAAAATCTAACGTTTGTGCACCCGTTCAGACGACATGGGCCCGGTGCATATATGCCGAGGCCGTAATGCCATTGCCTCCCTTTCCCTACCCCTCGCTAGCTCACCTCCTCTCTCCTTCCCTCCGGCTGTTTGCAATGGGAGTGGGTGGGACGGTGGTAGAGCTAAGCACCAACCCCCTTGTCCGCAGCCAGCATTGGGAGGGGGGAGCTTAGCTCCACCCTCACCCCTCCCCATCCCATTGCAAAGAGATGGAGGGGAGGGGAGAGGAGGAGAGAAGAGGGAGGGAGTTTAGCTGTCACGCTGTTAAACTCCCTCCCACCTCACTTCTCTGGCCGCTGTCATTAGCCCCCAAAGGAGCCAATGCAGCAGCCAACGTATACTGGGATATACATTGGATAGTTCCAGGACTATCTTTTCGTCCCAGTGTGAAAATGCCTGGCGCTATATTGACTCGGCTGGGCGCTTTAACGCCGCAGCAATACGGCCATGTGATCTGATGCTTTGGAATCCAATGCATCAGATCGGAGTGTATATCCGCCGGCCATGAAAACGGCGGCCGATATACGCTCGTGTGAAAGAGCTCTAACTCTATGACAAAAGGCTGTTCTTATTCCCTTTAAAATGGCTACAACATTTTATCTCCAGATACATTAAGGGTGGACACCCACTGGAGATATTTTCTTTCTTGTGCTGCGAGAGCACGGGAAAACACTCGCCTCGCAGCGCAAAAAAGACACCGAAATAGAACCGGCATATCGTTAGTGCTTTTACTGGTGCCAGCGGCAGCAGCGCTAGCCCCATTGAAAACATAGGGAGAATGCCGCAAACTTCTGCCACAGCTGTCACAGCTGTGGCAGAAGTCCGCGGCATGCTATCCCATTGCTTTCAATGGGATCGGCACTGCTGCCGATCCCATTGAAAGCACTGCTTTCTGGCAAGCCCCGCAGTATGATTATCGGGGAAGGGCATGAAATATAAGCCATTCCCCGATAATCATCAATATGTGGTAAAAAATATATTTTTTAAATTACTCACCTCTTCGCCGCTCAGACGCGTCCTCCGGCTGGCTTCCCTGCACAGCTGTTAAGCTCTCTCAGCAGGCAGGGATTTAAAAATCCCTGCCTCCTGAAAGGGCTGTGCTGATTGGCTAAGGGCTCAGCCAATAGCAGCTAGTGCTTAGCTATTGGCTGAGCGCTCAGCCAATGACAGATAGCCCTTAGCTATTCATTCATGAATAGCACTATCTTAGTGGTAAAAAAAATATTTTTTACCATTTATTGATGATTATCGGGGAAGGGCTTTTATTTTGAGCCCTTTCCCAATAATCATACTGCGGGGCTTGCCAGAAAGAAGTGCTTTCAATGGGATCAGCAGCAGTGAAGGAAACTCCTGCCACAGCTATCACAGCTGTCACAGCAGTGGCAGAAGTCCACGGCATTCTCCAGTTCTTTTCAATGGGGCTAGCACTGCTGCCGCTGGCCCCATTGAAAAGACTTGCGATATCCCGGCGTGATGCTGTTTTTTTTCTCGCACTGCGCTGCGAGACTTTTCCTTTACTCTCGCAGCGCAGGGAGAAAAAAAACGCCAGTGGGTGTGAGCCCTAAGGGCGCTTTCGCGAGAGTTTTTATGTTCAGTTTTTTGTGAGCCAAAACCAGGAGTGGGCCCAACATACGAAAGACATGCAAATCTTTCTATTGTACTTTCTCTCCACTACTAGTTGTGGCTCACAAAAAACTGAACATAAAAACTGTCCTGTGAAAGTGCCCTAAGGCCTCCAGCACACTAGCATTTTTTTTGTCCACGTTGAGTTCCATTTAAAAATGGGCTCCACATGAACAGCGTAGGGACATATATTATTTAATATGGAAACACACATCAGTTTTTTCATCCTCACAAAGACTGCGTGAAAAAACTCATGACATGCACTATTGTAATTGGATTTACGGACAAGACTCGTCCATTAAAGTCAATGGGGATAAAAAAACATCAGATAACACTCAGATGCAATGCCTTTTTAAAAAAAGAAATACACGAAAAAAGAAGTGAGCTGGTTTTAGTCTTTTTTTTTTTGCGAATGTGAAAAACAGATAGCATGCAGAAGTAAAAAGAAAAACAGATACACGGACATTGATGGCATACGAAGCTCCACGCGGTTGGAAAAATATCAGCTTTTTTACAAACACAAAACGGGCTTTTTATAGAAAGTGTGCTCCTAGCCTAAAAGAAAAACATTCTTGTAGATATGTTTGCCTGCACATGTATATTGGTAGTATGATAAAGCAGGTTGCTAATTAGGTCATCCATTTCATGAGTGCATTAATGTAAATGTTTATCTGCATCCATATTCTTGCTGTACTAAAACATGGAAGATTTAAAGTGATTCATCATTAATGAAACCTTAAAAAGGTTATCTCACCAAAACAACCCCGTTAGGGCTCAGTCACATGGGCGCCGGTCTGCCCGTGTTTCTGGACGATAAAGACAGCGGCACTGCATGCGGACGAATCTCCCCATGACCGGCTCCATTGCCAATCATATGTTCTTTTTTCCGACCAGTGCGGGGAGTCGTCCGCACCTGCAGTGCGTCCGTCTTATCTTCCAGAAACACGGGCGAATCGGCGCCCGTGTGACTGAGCCCTTATAAAGCAAAGCTGTCTGATTCCTACCAATTAATTTTTATTAAAATGGTCAGCTGCGGCTGTTCACTCATTTCCCTGCAGGGGACGCAGTGGCTGTATATTTAACCCCTTCCCATTGCAGCCTTTTTTTGCTTTTCCATTTTCAGACACGACACGTCCCAACGTTTGTTATGACAGATGATATCACCAGAAGTCAAGTGATCACTGTAGCCAATCAGAGGCTGCAGCATCACTTCTCGAACTCCTGACATCAGTGCTCACATCCTGAGTGCCATGATGCCAAGAGTTTGGGAACGTGACGCTACAGCCTCTAATTGGCTGCAGTGGTCACCTGACTTCTGATGATATTATCTGTCACAACAAACGCTGGGACCAAAGCAGTGTTTTTATTTTAGCACAGGGAACACTTAAGGGGCCATGTTATCCAGTAAAGGAGAACCCTATTAAAGTGATGATGACTGGAGAAAATAACAGGATTTGACAGGAGGAAAAATTATGGTTCACTGATGTCACGTTTTTTTTTACAGTTTTCTTTGGCATTTATCTTTAAAGGGAATGGATTACGTTTTTTTTTTAAATTCATTTAGGGCTCAGTCAGACAGTTGTTTTTTCAATTGCAGCGGTCATATGCCCGATATTTACCTGTGCACAAAAATGTGCAGCGGTAAATATAGGGCAGCGGATTTTAAAATGCAGGTAACTGCGGCATCCGTCTTTTTTGGATGTGAAAACCCGTGGATGCTGTCAAATCCAGGGGTTTCACCTTTTGCTCAATGGAGCCGGCAGCAGCAGCGCCGACCCCATTGAGAGCATACAGTGAAGATCGCAATCCTCCGGCACAGCTGTGGCAGAGGAGCGCGATGTTCTCCCATTGAATTCAATGGAGCCGGCACTACAGACGGATCCATTGAAAGCAATGGGCTGTCGGCAAACCCTGCAGTGATTTTTCGGGGAAGGGCTTTAATTATAAGCCCTTCCCTGAAAATCATTCCTAAAATGTGTAAAAAATAAAAAAATATATAAACTCACCTCTCTGCAGCTGCCAGGGCTCAGGCGCACCTAGGCGGGTCTTCTCCCTGCTGTGACAGCTGTGCCAGAGGATTTCTTCATCTCTGCGGGGAGTCCCCTTGTCACTGGACACTGTGACAATATGTGATGGTCTCTTTGTGTCAATGGGGCCGCCGTTGCTGCCGCTGGCCCCGTTGACAACAAGGTGAAGCCCCTGGATGTGACAGCATCCAGGAGTTTTACATCCAATGAATCCCTTGCTGCAGCTGTCACAGCCGCAGCAGGGGATAGCGGGCAGCGCACTATATGTGTGCAAAAACGTGGCCAAGTGCGTTTTTTCCCAGCATGACGCCCGCTTCGGTCACGCAAATTTTTTTAGGCATCCGTTTTTGCGCACATAAATTCGCACATAAAAACGCCCGTCTGACTGAGCCCTTAAGCATGTAAAAGATGTATTTACCTTTTAAAAGTTGTAGCTATTTGTTTTCTATGTATTGGAGGCGCAAACATTCTTCCAGCAGTCTACTTAAAAAGCAAGGAGTGTATGTGTGTGTCGATAGACTACTTCAGTCTCCTAGAACAGATGGTGTACATCAGAAACTAAGTGGCATAGAACCTTCATACAGACCCTTATCTAATTGTATGGTGTTGAGGGCGCAAACATATTAAACAGAACTCACATAAACCTACTAATTTCAGGGAGATCGGCCGTAGATCTAATTTGTATGATGACCACCCAACTCTCCCTTTCTGACAAATGTTGGAAGAAAGGATGATTGGATTTGTTGGATTTCAACATGCCCAATCCTTTGTTGCCACAGAGCAGAAGTTACTGCCGGAGGTCTGACAATGCACATAAATATAAAAATCTTGAAGTATTGCGGTTTCCACACTGATTACTACAGCAGTCCCAGTTAGCTGATTTTTATTGTTTTTCACCATTCCAAACTTCTGGCATCATGATGTCCAGGATGTGAGCACTTAAGTCAGGAGAATGGGCAGTGACGCTGTAGCCTCTGGTTGGCAGGCAGTGGTCATCTGAATTTTGCTTTCAACACAGACTGGGAGAATTTTCAGGGCTGAGGACAGGTGAGTACCATTTGTTTTATTCTTGGAACTCATTAGGATCTAATTTAAAATGTCAATTTCTAACTTGACAAAACCTTTAAATACTTGATACATTCCCTTTAATGTGTATAGCCACCTTTAGTATTTTGCCATATTTAGGCCCTAAGAACTGCAATAAAATGCTCATATGTCATTAAATTTGCCACCTACTAATGATAATAAGATGACTCTGCTGAACCTGGCTCAGTCTACACAGTAATGATCTGAAGAAAGCAGAAAATACGAGCTTGTTGTGTGTGCTCTATTGGCTGGTGTGAAAATTGAACTATTTCAGGATTTTTGTATATAGATTTGCCAAACAAGCTGCTCCAGTCTATGACCCTAATTTTAGGTGGACAGGTCCTGTGCAGTGAGCCAGAACATTTCTCTGGTCTCAGAAGTTACAGATAGATTTTCTATTTTACCCTGTCTGGGCCCAGGGTAGTGCATCTGAGGGAACTAGATAGGCTGGCAATCTCCTAGGTCTCATGTTCTCAGGTTATTGGTCCCGCATACTTGCTGCAATATATTTTTTGCAGTTAAGCTCTCAGACTTGATCTGACTATATAGTTGAAGACTAGAGATGAGCGAGCATACTCGCTAAAGGCAATTGCTCGATCGAGCATTGCCCTTAGCGAGTACCTGCCCGCTCTGGAGCAAAGATTCGTCTGCTGGCAACAGGCGGGGAGCGGCGGGGGAGAGCGGGGAGGAACGGAGGGGAGATCTCTCTCTTCCTCTCTCCCCCCGCTCCCCACTGCTCATGGCCGCAACTCATCTGTCACCTGCGGCGGCAGCCGAGCCTTCTCTTCCGAGCAGGGAGATACTCGCTAAGGACAATGCTCGATCGAGCAATTGTCCTTAGCGAGTATACTCGCTCATCTCTATTGAAGACCTCTTGGGTCTCTCTTACAGTAATAGGTTCTCAGTATTGGCTCTAGAATTTCCTGCATAATTTGCAGAGAAACGCGTTGAATATAAATCCGAGCTCAAGTCACCTATCTGAGTTCTGAGAATTATGAATCAAAACTCAATGAATGTAAACCTGAGTTCTAACAACCTACCTGAGTTCTGAGAATTTTTGAATTTAAGCTCAAAATTACTTGTCTGAGTTCTGCTACATTTTATCTGGGGCTCTGTGTTACTACTAGGGTCGCGGCAGGGCCAATGACATTCCAATGTGGCCCTGGATAGACTATTGCACCCTTGTGGAACCAAGGCACTATAGATGCTTAGTTCTTCTACTCTTCTGTAAGGTCTAGTTGTATTTCTATCATCTAAGACCCACGAAAGAGGAGATGATTGCCTTTGATGTTAGTTTGTCTGAGTGTTTGTATTGTTCGTTGACGTCCTGTCTTTAGTGTATCTAGTCACCAGTTGTGACAGTGCGCCTACCATGTGCCACCTGTGCCCTGAATGTGTGTGTTTTTAAGTATTTGTCTTAAAAAAAGTTAGTTTTTATATTTAGGTCTACTCGGTGAAGAGCTCTTCGGATACTTAGACTTAATCTGGTTCTGTGACAAGATTGCCAAACAACAGTCAAAAATGGTTATAATAAAAACCTGATTTATATAATATGGCTCTTACTGATGACACATTCCCTTTTATTTATTCTGGAAATAATATCAGTGTAATGCTATAAACCTTATGACTATTGCAATTCATGCTGCTAAAAATGTATCATGCTACAGGGAGGAACGATTGGTATTGTAATAGACTGGCACTGTGATCTTGATTGGCCATTAAAGCACTGCAAACCGACATATCATTTCCATGGCCTACATGATGACAACTCAGTGTCAAAAGGTTTCAACTTCAGGTAGGCCTGTTTTAATAAAATGTCATAATGCAATGTTACACAAAATACATGAAATGCATGGAATGTTTGAAAACAATATCCTATTAGAGGATTTCATTCCTTATTAGATGTTTGAAGTTATTATATCTAACATACACTAAAAATATTACTCTACTAATAGACATCTGAAATTCTGCCATTACTGTGAAAATCTCATGTATTCAGTACATACTCTAAAATACATTTGTTAATCATTGCGGTCACTATTATACAATATTCACATTAACAACTTGACAATTCTATCATTTGAAAAAGAGGAACTGCTAAAATATTTCCATTTAAAGGCATGCAAGATACTACAAAGAAGATGGAATTAAAAAAAGAACATTATTCAAGGTTTTTGGCATTCGCTTTGACATCCTTGTAAATGGAAAGGTAACGTACATGTTGTTCAATTGATTTGCCTTTGATATTTTATATTGGAAGGTCATCACAGAGATTACCCATTTCACAATATGAAAATATTAAATTTCTACCAAAATAGTTCTCTATATACGTCAGAGCAACATTTGTGCATGAAAGCAATTAGCATTTGTGTGAATGTAACAGAATATGGGATGCCAGAAAATTATGTTTTGGCATTTTCAAAATTTCATAACCTTGTTGGCCTACCATCCAGCGATCGCACCCTCGTTAATTTGCACGGGACATTTTGCTATTGGGAGATCCAGGATACCTATGAAATGATTATTGATTTTGCAGGGACTTCTTCTGCATTTGGGGACAGCAGGGAACACACCGATCATGTACTAATCTCTGCTATAGCAGTGAAATATAAATATGTTAAAAATAAGGGAAAGCCTGCAACAAAATTGAAGTACGCACCGAACTAAAAAAAAAAATAATTTTAGGCCACTTTTACCTGGCCAAGAAACGCACGTGAGATTTGTGTGTTGCAAGACGCACAAATCTCGTCTGAATATGAACCCCATTCTTTTGACACGGCTGGCCTATGTCTTCGTGTTCCTTGGAACACATCGCCCACTGATTTCAATAGGAGCTGTAATGCATCGCATGGCTCTCGCATGCCGTGTGATGTGCATGCAAGAGTTACACTTGAAATATATGGGAAACACTTTTGATCATCTATCACGCATGAAATCCGTGCAGGAGGATCGGAATTTCACAGATGTGATGCGTTTTCGCCTGAAAATCACCTCTCATCTGCAGGTAAATCTCACATTTACGAGCGAGATATTGGGACGAGTTTTTGTCCAGATATCACACTTGCCTGTGTCTAGGTAGCCTTACAATGTGGCAGTTTTGCTCTGAGCATCATGACCCAAAACACCGCCAGTTTTGAAAAGGTTAAAAAGAAAAAGAAAACTATTTGGTAAAAAGAAATTATGTTAACAGTGCAAGCTTTAGAGACTACTTGGGTGCCTTCATCAGGGATGGAGTAACAAATGTTACCATTTTATAACAAACAAGTGTAATTTATTTAGAAGCTTAGCAATATATCACAGGTGGCTACAGAAAGTGCAGGTATTTCTAGACAATATTATATAGTAAGCCTTAGTAGTTCACAAAAATACACCTGGCCAGTATTTAAAAGAAATGTATTTGTAGTCATCTACAGCAAGTGAAGCAACTTTACAGAGAGGTGTACTGTACATAATGAAACAAAATCTTCAATGTTTATCTTACAGGGAGGAAAATTTGATATAATTCCAACAATGACGACAATAGGATCAGGAATTGGTATTTTTGGTGTGGTAAGTTTATAAATATGTTTTATAGTGTGTCATGTTAGCACTCTTTATCCATATGTCTACATCATGCTTACACCTGCCATAGGGTGGTTTCACACACAGGTCTTTGTAGCAGTTTTCATGCAGTTTACTGACCCAAAGTCAGAAATGAAATCAGCAAGAAGAAGTATAAGTCCTTCAGGATCCGACGCAGAGTGCCCAAGGCATCTACACAAAGCATGAATTGATTTTCATTGCCTCCATTTACCACGTGTTACACACGGGATATACACATGCATATTACATGGTGAATGAGCCCTTACTTTTCAATATTTTCTGCGAGGGAGTATTGCAAAAATGGGAACACAGCCTTACCCACTCAGTAAATCAAAGTACAAATAATAGAATAATATGTAGTCAACATGGCCATATGAAATACAAATACTAGAGTCTTACAGGGTGCAGATAATTACATACATAAAGGGCAGGGGCGTCAAATTCATGCAGGATGCAGAAAACTAAACTATACAATAAGTAAATAAAGCAGCAAAACCGTGTGTAAAATAACAGCCATACAGTGACTAAAAAATAGCCAAACAAAGCCATACAAGTCAGAAATTCATTAACTTAAAATGAAAGTAAATTAAATAAAATAAATGGAAAATTAATTCATTGGTCATATTTAGTGTTGCTTGTTGTGATCAGCTGGGCAATAAAATCAGTGCTGGGGTCCTAGGTTCAAATTCAGTCAAGGATAACATTTGTGTGGACTTTAAAAAACTCATCCAAATGTTGCCCTTGGTCAGATTTGAAACTATACCTCCAGCACTGCAAACAACTGAGCCATCACACTTCTTCTTTCTTCTAAGGAGAAGGAAAAGATGGAGAAAAATAAAAACAATAAACAGAAAGAAAACATATATACTCCATGCAGATGGTGTCCATAGTCAGATGTGAACATAGAACAGCTGTGCTACAAGGCAATACTGCTAACCACCAAGCTTCTTCTTCTTCCTCAGAACAAAATAAAGAGAAACATAAGAAATAGACGATCTTGTTTTCCTTCATCTTCTTCCTTTTATCTGATTCCTTCTCCTCCTCCTTCTTCTTGTACTACTTCTCCTACTACTCCTTCTCTGTAGTATTATTATTATTCTCCTTCCATTCTCCTCATTCTCCTTCACCACAGAGGAGGAGTAGGAAGAAGGAAGAACAAGCATGAACAATCTAGCCCTGTTGCCTTGCTAGAGTTCTAGGTTCAAATCTGTCCAATGGCAACATTTGGATGGTGTTTTTATGTTCTCTTTGTGTTTATTTGTCCTGTTCTTCTCCTCTGCAGTTCTTCTCTGGAGCAGAATGGACAAGTGTGGTTGCTTAGTTCTTAACACTGCTGTTTGCAGAGCTGAAACTGTTTCAAATCTGACCAAGGGAAATATCCAGAGGGGTGTTTTTATTTTCTCATTGATTTTATTACTACTGTTCTCCCCCTTCCCTGGAACAGAGCAGACAAGAGCAGTGGCTCAGACAAGAGTGGTGGTGCACTGTTGCTTTGCAGTGCTGGAATTGAAGGTTCTACACTGACCAAGGGCAACACCTAGCTGAGTTTTTTATGTTCTTTTTGTTTATTCTTGCTGTTCTCATCCAGAGCAGAATTGACAAGTGTGGTGGCGCAGTTGTTAGCACTACTATTTGCAGTACTGGAGGTGTAGGTTCAAATCTAACCAAGGACAACATCTGGATGAGTACTCATGACCCAAATATTTCACTCAACACTAGTCATAATCTTTTAATGCCTGCTATGTTACCGACAAACAGCAGTGTCTTTCCTCATTTGAACCAAATGCTATATTTAGCAAAACCTACTTCGCATCTTTACCCCAATCATTTCCCTCCCTTCAGAGGCATCATCTCCACTACTGTAGCATTTTGGACATCATCTCCCACCACAGAACTACGTTTCCTATCATCATCTCCTCCACCTTACAAAACTCCCGTCTCGCATCAATATCTCTCCTCCACAGAACAACAACTTTCCCACATAACAATCTCCCCTTCCTCGGAACTACAACTCCCTGGCTCACAATCTCTTCCCTCACAGAACCGTTCTCCTTCCAACAAAAATGCCTTCCCATCACATTACGCCACATAGAACCTTTACTCCCCTATCACAATCTCCTCCCCTAACAGAACCACATCTTCACACTCATATAGCCTATAAGCATGACCAGAGCCTGCACTAGCCAGTGAGTGCTCTCCTTCATAGCCGTAGAAAGTGCTCATTGCAGCTCTGCTGCCACCAGCATGGGAGATCTTCATGTAAAAATACAGCTGATCGCACAGACTGGCAACCAACTGTGTTTCTCTCTAGCAACTCAAGTTCCACAATCTGCAGGTTGCGCACCTCTAGTAAAATGTATAAAGAACTGAAATAATCAATAATGAACAGAAATTGTAAGATACTTGGTACTTTAGCACCATGTGAACATATATGGATAATAAAAAAATATATATAATTCATTTTTCTTGAGAAATTTTTAGTACACTTGCTAAGGAGCCATGCATCTTTTACCCAGCCGGTTGCTGCTTGCTGCATGGAGTAATGTTCAAGGCCAAACTGAGAACAGAAAAACCATGACCAGGACACTGTGTCACTTACTGTTCATACATATCGCCACAATGTGTTACTAAGAGATAGGCGGCTTCATTCCCATAGATAATGTTGGTAAAAAATGCTGTAGATCTCTATGGTGCTATTTTATTCTGTAAACTTCAGACCTTTCTTTTAATCTTTGTGGCTTTGTTTTTCAGGCCACAATTGTATGTGACTTAATGTTACTACACGTGCTTCCAAAAAGAAATTACTACAAGGAGAAGAAATTCAAGTATGCTAAAAGTGAAAAGGTATCTTTCGCACTAAATTACTTGTCAGTATTCATTGCATCAATTATTCTTTTAGTAGCCGTCTTCACCTACAAACTTTGAGCAGAGACCTCATGCAGCCTGCAAGATGTTTCTGTCATATATCTTGTTCTTTCCCTGGAAAAAAGCAACCTTTTATAATGTTCGTTTTATTACAGAAAATACAGATTACAACTAGAATAAGTGTTCCATATTACAAATGTTTACAAGGCTGTGTTCACACATGGAATGTGGCAACAATGTGTGATCACAGCCCACTTATAAAGTACCTAACCCCCTCAAAACATCAAAGTATTAACCTGCAGCACTCACAAATAAACCAGTACTCTGGTGGAGTGGTGATAAGTTTTGGCGCCAGCCAAAAATAGGAGCGGACCCAAATTCTCAATACAGTCCAAGAATTAAATGAATAAAGGCAGCATCCACAATGCTTAATAAAGTAAAACCAACTTTATTCCCCCAGGTCCATGGTCGCCCTAGTACAGGCTTGAGAAGAACGAAAAAGAATTATTCCAAATTATTCCCATGTTTCGTTCTAATAAAAATTCTCCCCGGGATTCCAATAAGATTGATAAACTTGTAGGTTATTATGTTTAACCTATCAAAATTTTTTGAGTTTTCTAAATCCATTGAATTTATTAATTTCTGGGGGCAGCAGAATCATCTAGCTTCCAACAATTAATCTTGCATAGAAAAGTTATTTAGAAATTAGAGGTATATAAGTGATGTTATGCTGCAGTGCTTGCAGAAGGAACGGTGCATAGCCCACATCAAAACATCAGGTCATTACAGGGTGGCCACCTTCCTTGATCCTTGCTACAAGGATGACAAATCTCATTCCGGCAGTGGAGAGGAACCTCAAAATACAGCACTATCAGGACAGACTGTTAAACAGCTTGAGCAGAGCATTCCCCATGGCTGCAGTGATTCACCCGCAATGGATCGCAGTTCTGCAACTCATAGATCAGGAAGCTGCAGCATTTTGCTGCAATCTGGCAACACTCATGAAATATGTGACTTGAGGCCATCAATTTCTGCTATCGAAACTGATGAGATGAGAGTGTTGCAGACGTACTTTCATTGTTAAAGACATTTAGACCTATTCATTACTTCTGTAACATTTCATAATACAGTCTGTTGTTTTGCATCTACTCATTACAGAAAACATTAAGTGAAGAAGACAACTCACCTTATGCTAATAATTTTCATCAAGAGAATTCACAGAGCTCTGGGGCTCCAGAAACAGCAGTTCCCAGTTAATACATACAAGCTTGATATTTCTCAAAAGAACAAGGTATGTATCAGCAAAATACTCTGTGAATATAAAATTACTTATAAGCAAAATAATCAAATTTTTTTTTTAATTCTATTTTTTACTTCAATTTTTAACCCACACTTTGCACATTAAAAAGACTAATAAAGAAGGAATTGTATAACTGGATTTAGGTGGTCCATCAACAAAATTTCAAAATTGTATATTGCAATGCAGTGACTGTTATTTTCAAAATATAATTATATTTCATATCTTTAACTTGGCTTCAGTTTTCATCAGCAACTGTATACAACAAATTTGTATCTGCGTTAATCAATAGTTGATATTACATACAGTAAGCATAATCAATGAACTATCACTTGCTTAAAGGGTCCCCACACTTTGAAGCAACTTGTATCAATATGATGGCCAATGTGATAGCTTGCAATAGTGCAAATCACTTTATCTACTGACAGTACTGTGTGAAAGTTTTAGGCAAGTTTGGAAAAAATGCTGTAAAGTAAGAGTGTTTCAAAAATTGAAGTGCTAAAGGTTTTTTGGTCAATCAACAAAATGCTAAGTGAATGAACAAAAGAAAAATGTATTCAAATCAATATTTTGTGTGGCCACATTTTGTCTTCAAAACAGTGTCTTCACCCTGGAAATAGTTGTAAATTTTTTTCAATTAATGACCTATCCTCTAGATAGGTCATCAGTGGCTGATGGACAGGGGAACAACTGCTTGGGACCCCCGGCCATCAGCTTATTGTCCAGCCTGCTGTCCAGTGCAATAGGTTAGACATTGCCGTTAGCAGTTAGATGAGGAAGTCGAATTGTCCCATCCATTCCTGACCAGGAGAGAAGCAGGAAGTGGAGCAGCAGCGCTGTGCTCCCATTCATCTCAATAGAAGGGAAGCTGGCGCTACCACGTCCTGTGCTGACCACTGATAACAACATCTAGCCCGCTGCTATAGGCAGCGGGCCGGACAATCAGCTGGTGGACAGGGGCCCCAAGCAGCAGACCTACATCCATCAACTACTAATCACCTATCCAAAGGATAGGTCACCAGTTGCACAGAGAGCATTCAACCCCTTTAATTACATTGGCTGTATGTTTGGGATTGTTGTCCTGCTGCAGACTAAATTTGGAATCAATCAGAAGCCTTCTTTTTTGAAAAAAATGATTGCTTAAAAGTATTTTTTCCACCCCTGCCTAAAACTTTTACACAGTATTGTAAATGACTTTTTTGCTGAGAAAACCATCTAAAATGCTGACATGAGGGTTCTCATGGCCCTTCAATGCCAGTTCCCAATTAAACTGTGTCTCTAGTAACAGACAGCAACCTGAATTACAGGAAAGTATAGGTGGGTGTTGTCTTATGTTACTCATATAAATATATGAAGAGAAAAGGGGGATTAGGAAGCTGCTGCAGAGGGGGAAGAAGCAGGGATACTCACAAAGACATGCTGCTACAGCTAATAAGAGATTGACTGTGCAGCAGCTACTGAAATCATACCTACACTGTTGAGTACTGCTGTACACTGTCCTTTAGTATGCTCTTATTTTTCTGTCAGCACTACAGAGAGTTAGGGAACTGCGTGTGTATAGAAAACATTGTAGCAGCTACTGTAGTCTCCACCCACCATGTCAGTTAAAACTAAATTAGAGATACAACCTGCAGAGGGGTAATTGGTAGAGATGAGCGAGTATCTTCCCCGCTCGAGACTGCGGCTGTCAGCAGGAGGGAGCGGGGGGGGGGGGAGAGGGAGAGAGAGATCTCCCCTCCGTTCCGCCCCGCTCTCCCCAGCCCGCTGCCGGCACCTGAACCTGCAGTCTCGAGCGGGGGAGATACTCGCTAAAGGCAATGCTCGAGCAATTGCCTTTAGCGAGTATACTAGCTCATCTATAGTAATTGGTGAAAAATGCAGGACAGATGTCAAATAATGACCAGAAATAGTGCTATTCCTCATCTACAAATGGCAGCTTATTCTGAAAAGTCTTCTAAAAGTGCAGGCACATGGTAACCCTTTTCACACCAAAGATGTATCTCCTTACAGAGAGGCACTTATAAGAAGCATCTGATTTCAGTCAAGATTCATTTCTAGCTCCAGTATAGCCTGAGATACAGGAGGTTAAAGTGGAAGTTACATATTCCTGCAGCTCTCACTGCAGCCTTCACTCTCAACTGTATTCCTGCAGCGTGTATGCATGTAGAGCTTTGATTTTGGCATTGTATTACAGCTAATCTTACCATTAAAACTAGAGCAAAACCAATGCTGTACCTGCAATACTGTCTGAAATACAGCAAGTTGTGGGGAGTTTTAGGCATAAATGTATGTTAATGCAATAAAAAAAATTCTATTTGTCAGAAAGTTACTTGAAGGTGGACATGGCTGTAAAGAGCCCATCAAGACAGCTGTAATCAGCACCTTCTCTGCTTTCAGAAAATATATAGGGTTTATGGGTGCACTTACTTTTTCGAGGTATATAATTCCTGCATTTTATAGGTTGTTGTTGTTTTATTTTAAATTTCCTGCTTATAACAGGATTTTTGCCCTTTCTGGTTCTAGTGATTTTATGATGTGTGCATGTATGTATATAGGCCTAAGTATTAGTGATGAGCGAGCATACTCGCTAAGGGCAGTTACTCGATCGAGCATTGCCCTTAGCGAGTACCTGCCCGCTCGGAAGAAAAGATTCGGCTGCCGGCGGCGAGGGAGAGCGGGAAGGAATGGAGGGGAGATCTCTCTCTCCCCCCTGATCCCCCCTGCTCACTGCCGCAACTCACCTCTCACCCGCGCCGGCAGCCGAACCTTTTCTTCCGAGCGGGCAGGTACTCACTAAGGACAATGCTCGATCGAGTAATTGTCCTTAGCGAGTATGCTCGCTCATCTCTACTATACATGTACTTTTATTTTTAGAAGATATTGTCCATCTAATTTTCTGTTTGGGACACACATTTAGCCACTGATAGGAAATTAATGGGAATCTCAACTTTATGTATAATATCAAGCTGGGCCACTACAGTAGGATCAGCTTCCATCAGGAATCAGTTCTAGTCAGAAGCACACTGACCTGGCGCATAGCTAAAGGCCAGGGGTCCCAGGCAGTGGCTCCGAGCTGATCTACTACTGATGGTCTATAGTAAAAATAGGCTATCAATAGTTTACAGCTAGACAACCCTTATATCTAAATGTGAAATACATCTATCTGAATGAGCCCTTATACAAATGATAGTTCATTAGTTCTGCTTATGTAATTTCAAATATAAATTGATGTTAGACTCTATAAATTAAAATTAGATTCATTATACACTCCAAAGTACATAAAATAGAATATGTAAAATTATGACAAGTTAAAATAAAGTAATAGTTTGCATTGTATTTTTACAGAAATGTAACAGTTGGAGTCACTATTCAAATTCTTCATGGATTTGTTATTTGGACCTACAACCAACGCCTGCTGCATCCTATACCATGATGAACAATTGACATAGGATGTCCTAAAGGATTCATTATTAAAAAAAATGACTACCAAACGTTATACAGTATAATACTCTGTGATTGTATATAATAACCACAACCAAATTAGTTGTGAAAATGATAGCAATTCAATCCAGGATCTAAAAATAATCAAGGTTCAAAACTGTAAAACCATTAAAATCAAATACATAGTACTTGTAATTTATGCTGTTCAAATCAAATATTGAATGATGAGTTGATGTTCAGGCCTACAGTAATTGAAGCAAAATGAATGAACTCTTAAATTAAGAACTCCAAAACTTTTCAGGTGGTGCCTTTTTTTCATTATTATAAAAACAGTCACTGAACATCTTCCAGAAAAGAGGGGAATGATATAGAGCTTCAGCTCCACAGCACCTTCCCTCAGCGCCATTTCAGCTTATTTTCCTCTTAGCTCGGCTATACTACACTGCTTATCACACTCAGCCCATCAGACACTTTTGCTCTCTAGAGATATAGCAATTGTTTAGAACTGATTAAGTCTGATGCCATATGAACAGCTATTAAGGTTATGAGCCATTTACATGGGACGATCATCACTCCAAATCCACTCAAACGAACGTAATTGAGCAATAATCCTGCAGACTAAATGCAAAAACATCATTCACTATTTGTTATCACTGATTTTCAGTCAAGCACAAAAACCATTGGTGGATCGCGAACTTGTCATTCAGTGTAAACGTTCCCGCTTCACATGGAATGTGAAGCCCGCGATCCAGCGGTTAAGTCTGCCAGTCTAAATGCTCTGCACAAGTGCCAACGACCTTAGCGGGGACGTCAGCACTCGTTCAGCCGTTTACCCAACTGTCATCCAGCGTAAAAGGGACGTTACAAAGTTTTATAGTAAATTGTATTTGTTTACATATTAGTGGTAGGGGATGCACTTTATCACCTCTTTTCTTTTGTGATCCAGTGGTAAAATAAGTTTCAATTTACATGTAGTCAAGGAAAGGCTTAAGGTGGCCATATACATTAGATTATTGTTGGGAAATCTGCCAGTTTTGGCCAACCAGTCAATGTGCATGGGGGCCTCCTAATTCTCCCCCAACGACAGATGATCTCAGGTAAAATAAGCAGCTGCCAGAGATGTTGGGTAGTAGTTAAATCTCCTCTCCCTACTAAGAATACATACACTGTTGGTCAAAATTAGGTTGTTACTTGATTTTATTTTTACTAATAATTTAAGTCCTTATAATAGGGGGACTTGAACTAGCAATCATTTCAGTGCTTACACAGTATACTGCAATACATCAGTATTGCAGTATATGGAATTTCTGCAGGCATTGTATTAAAACATGCCACAGGTATGGCCGAATAGGCAGAAATACAAGGCATCCCTGGGGGCCTTCACAAAGCCTCAGGCTGCCATGACAATCAAATGGCCACCTGTGATCTTGTTACAGTGGAGCAATTCAAGTAACAGAGGAAACCCCTTCCTGCTTTTAGGCCTTTTAAATGTCACTGTTAGTACGGACAGTGACATCTAAAGAGTTAACATCCATCAATTGGCATTTTCCCTGATGCTGGCAGTTGTAGCTGGGTGTCAACTGCCAAAGACAGACAACACGCACCATGTATAGAGCAGACTAAGGGTGTTTTTACTTGGGACGATCTGTCTGGCAACAGATGCCCGACAGGTCGTCCCAGTGATAATCATTCCTGTGCTTTTACAGGAACAAGCATCACTAATAAATGGAGCCAGAGCACGCTGGGAATCATTCCATCCTGCCTCCATTCACAGAAAGTGAGCATGAGTGAATGACTGCCCGTTTACAAGGAACGATGCGCCATTCAGTTTTCTGCATGCAGAAATTGAACAACGAATAGAGAAGTGAAAGACTACTCATTGGTCGTTCAGTCGGTGCATGCACTTACACTTAATGATAACCGTTCAAAATCTAAATGGTAATCATTCCGTATAAAAGCACCTTTAGCTCTTGAGCCCACTGTATACAATAACATCTGACATTCACTGTGCATGTACTGATTGGACAGACTGTATAAGGACACATTCCATTGCACTGGCGTAACTATAGAGGATGCGGTTGCACCCAGGCCCAGGAGCCTTAGGGGGCCCATAAGGCCTCTCTTCTCCATATAGGGAGCTCAGTACTATGAATAAAGTATTATAGTTGGGGGCCCTGTTACAGGTTTTGCATTGGGGCCCAGGAGCTTCAAGTAATGCCTGTTTGTTAAGGAATTAAGAGAAGTTGGGGGGCCCCCAAGATAAACTTTTGCACCTGGGCCCATGAGCCTTTCTCTATATCCCTGCTTCATTGACAACTGTAACATCCATTTATCAATCTCATACAATTTCAGAATACTATAGAAAAAGCATAATGCAACTTCTAAGAAAATATGCTTCAAATGTGTTATTTTATGAGTAACGCAAGAATTTACTATGGGCTCATGCCCACGAGCATCGCGTGAGATGCCCGTGGATTTACGCTGCAGGAGTACCGCATTTCTAAACAAAGAAGTGCCTGCGAGTGGTTGTGGAATTCCGCGGTCTCCATTAATGCTATATTAATGGAGACCTCTCACAGCGTAAATCCACGGCAAATAGAACATGCTGTGATTTATTTTCCGCTGCGGAAATCCACAAGTGAGCATTGGCAGGCAGAAATCTATTAGGTTTAACAGAATCTAATAGCTGCGGAATTCACGCAGATTTCCGCTGCGGTAAACATGGTAGATATTCGTCTGCAGGCAATCACCCTTAAACCGACAAGTTAGGAGAGCAGAAAGATATCCTGTAACTATTTTCCGAGGCGTTATGAGAGCCTTTTACAGACCTTATAATTTAACATCCTAACAGTCACATTAATATTGGAAAAATCCTCACAAAAATGTAATTTTTAAAAATAAATAGAGATGAGCGAGTATACTCGCTAAATTGCCCTTAGCGAGTACCTGCCTGCTCGAGACAGGAGGTTCGGGTGCCGGCGCGGGGGAGCGGTGAGTAGCGGCAGTCAGCAGGAGGGAGCGGGGGGGAGAGAGTGAGAGAGAGATCTCCCCTCCGTTCCACCCCGCTCTCCCCTGCAGCTCCCTGCCCGTCGCCGGCACCCGAACCCTTTGCCCCGACCGGGCAGGTACTCGTTAAAGGCAATGCTCGCTCGAGAAATTGCCTTTAGCGAGTATACTCACTCATCTCTAATAATAAACATTTTTTTAAACATTAGATTTTAATAGGAATTTTATTTTTACAAAAACAATATAACATTTTCAGTTACACAGTCTCGAGTGAAAGTTACCTAGAAAATTACGTTATGGCTTAGTATGACTTTATGTCTCAAGTAAATGTACTGATATAGCAAAGTTTTTAGTCCTAAGGGCAGCCTCACACTGGGGTAAGCACATATACGCTCACTATTGCAAGACATGTATGCGCTATGTGGGGTGCACAATTGTAGGCTATTGAGCCCGTAATAGTGCTTTTCACTGTTCTTTACTGCACTGCAAGGACTGCTGGTCATGGCAGTGCCATGTTAGAGTAGACAGGGCTGCCTACTTAGTAAGTGGGTCAGCTGACTTGGTATTCCCAGGTGTTCTCATTTAACCCTTTCCAATCTACTGTCTGACCTCTGAAGACATTATGATTTAAGGCTGTACAGCTCCAATGTTGGAAGATATCCGTCGAGATTCTCTTACTGTATATTGCCAGTCTCTCTGCTGTCGGAGCCTATCCAATGTGTCGCCTTATGCAGTACTGGCTTTAGCCAGCAGATAACGCCGTTGTATAACGTCAGAAAAAGAGTAAGCCCCCTAGGAAAACCAGGATACAAATTGCATTGGAAAGGGTTAAGTCTGTGAAATCGCGCAATGAACTTGTGAATTTCAGGCAGACGGAGGCCTTCCGTGTGCATTTGTGCATGAAAATTGAGAATGTCGTGGTTTTTTACCTGCATGTGAAGGAACCCATTTAATTCAAAGGGTTCTGTTTGCTGCGCATTCAGTGTGTAGATTTTGCGGCTGCAAATGTGCACGTGTGAGGCCGCCCTAAAGTGGTTTGTCCAGGATTAGCAAAGAGAATCTGCAGTGTTTACAGTGCATATCTGTCCTCGTGCGGTGTATGGTATGAGCAGTTTCATTACATTCACTTAAATGAGGATGAGATACAGCCCATAGACAGATGTTGTGCTGTTTCTGGGGAAAAAAAGCAAACCGTTTTTTCTAGTTCTGGACAAACCCATTTAAAGGGGTTCTGTCAGAAAAAAACAAAAAAATATATACTCACCTGTGTCGAATGGGACCGGTCACTGGGAGGCTGCTGCTCCTCTTCTTTCTCTCCGGCAGCTGTCCGATCGCAGGGCAGAAGCTGGCAAAGTGCCAGCTTCCGCCCCTGCTCCAACCATGCCGGGCAGCAAGTACTGCCACCCGGGTCAGTGGTCAGCACGTTGCCCACTGATTGGCTTAGCCACATCTAACCAATGCCATCCTCGGAGAGTCAATAGCGAGTGTGCATGCGCCCCCCTTCTGGTGCACATGCGCACTCGCCATCAACTCTTCATGGATGGCAGAGATTAGACGCGCCCAGGACGGCAGGAGCGCGCAGGAGCCGACCCTGCACGCGGCAGGTAAACAGAGAAGGGAGAACAACAACAGGATTAGGTGAGTTTTTTATTTTCACTCTTTTATTTTTAGAGGCTTAACTCTACAGGGATGCAGGGCAGGATGCAGGTGAGTATACATTTTTTTATTTTAATGACAGAACCCCTTTAAGGGCTCTTTCAGACAAACATAGTTGTTGCACCATGTGAATGCTTCTATAGGAGCCTATTGGTTCCTTATAGAAGTGCATTCTGTGCACTGCAAACGGCGCAAAAACTCGTCTGAACGAGGCCTAAGGATCTGTTAAATCTTTTCCCCTTTGTATTCCAGTATTCATATCTGTTTTTTATTTTTATTTCATGTATCTGTATAAGATTTTTTGCAAGATGAGTTGTAATTTTATAGGAAGCATTTTAGGGTACATAAAATGTATTAAATAATTTTTATAAATGTTTTGGGGGGTGGGAATGAAAAACAGCAATTTAGCAATTTTTGGGAATTTATACATATTTATAGAACTCTGCATGAGGTATAAATATATTATCCTTATACTACGGGTCATTATGATTATTATATTATTATCAAATTTATACAGTCTTGTTAAGTTTTTTCTACTTTTGCACAAAAACACAAAATATTCATTTTTGTGTCACCGCATTACAAGACCCAAGCAATTTTATTTTTTCGTCAACGTGTTGTTTTTTGTGGGACAACTTAGTTTTCATTGGTACCATTTTAGGGTATGTACAACTTTTTGATTGCTTTTTATCCCTGTTTTGGGGATGCAAGATGATTAGAAAACGGGTAATCTGACATTGTTTTTTTCTTTTTATGGAGTTTGCCATGCATAATAAATGAATATGTTTCATTTCATAGCATGGGGCTTCATGGATGTAGAAGTAACAATTGTGTAGATTTGCTATTCTTTTTCTTTTCTTTTAATAAAGGAAAAAAGTTTATTCTGTAGATTCAATTAGATGCTGCAATCAACATTGACTGTGGTATCTGAAGAATTAGGCCCATTTACATGCAACAATTATTGCTAAAAATTCGTTCAAACAAGCATAAGTGAGTGATAATTGTTCTCTGTAAACGCGAAGCCATCATGCATTATTCGTTCACTTGTCGTTGATCGCTGAGTTTCAGCCTGCTTAAAAATAGTCATTAGTTTGTTCGCTTTTCCTTAGGTTTAAACAGCAGTTGTTTAGTCGTTCAGTCTTTCAAACAACTAGAGGTGAGGGGTGATTGTTTGCCTAGCTAAACACAATGATTCATGCAGCACTAGACAATGGCTTTTTCTTCACACTAATTAAAAACCTCCTGCTAGAGATTCTTCACATAGACACACACAAACACATGGCCACCTGAGCAAATAATCCTCCACTTATCCTGTCTATGTCCACTTTACATATAAACATTACCAAACAACCTAGCTAAAGGCCCATTTAGACACAACGAGAATCGCTCAAAAATCACTCAAAGCCGTCTTTTGAGTGATTATCATTCTGTCTAAATGCAGGGACATTGTGCAGTTTCCGTGCACGAGTCGTTCATCGCTGAATTCTAGTTTGCTAGAATTGAGCGATCAGCTGTTATCAGCGGAGGAGGCTGTTATCACAGCCGGCTGCACTGATAAGATTCTCTCTGCTAGTTTCTCACTGTGAATTCACATTGGGGACACTAGTAGCCAGAGCGGAAAGGAATACAGCTGTTTGCTTATGCAGAACAGTTGTATTATTCTATTAGCGACTGTGTCCCACTCCGGCTGTATATTCTATAGTAGCTACTTAGCTACTATAAAGTATGCAAAGATGATTGCTCAAAATTGTCACTCAAACTATTGTTTGAGCAAGTTTTGAGCGATTATCTTTAAGTGTAAATGGGGGTCTTATGAGGGAAATGGCAGTGATGTCAAACAATTATCTTTACGTGTAAACATGAGTCCTTTGTTCTTTCAATCGGGATAAACGCTGTGGCTGTTTTTTCCCGAAGTGATGTGAGACGGTTTTTATTCATGGTTCGATATCGCACTCGCCCGTGTGAAGTTAGCCTAAGGGTATAATCAGGCGGCGAGTTTATTGATAGATTTCCTTTTTCAAGATGCACTAAACCTAATGGGCAATTTAGACTGGATAATTATTGCTCAAAATTCATTCAAACGAAAAAAATTGAGAGATAATCATTCAGTATAAATGCAAAAAAGTCATTTACTATTCATTCACTTCTTCGTTATCACTGACTTTCAGTCAGCATAAAAACCATTGCTGGATCGCGGGCTTGTCGTTCACTGTAAATACTCTCCGCTTCACATAGAAGATGAAGCACTGAGTGAGAAGCCCACGATGAAGAGGTGACATCTGTCAGTCTAAATGCTCAGCGCGAGCGCTAGTGACCTTAGCGGTGCCTTTAGCACTCGTGCAGTTGTTTAGATGACTGTCGTCCCATGTGAAAGGGACATAAGCTATAGGTTAGGACATTGTTCTCCCAATGGATGCTATCTATTGAGGAATCCCTGGTGTGGCGAGCGGCTGATTCTGAAGTTGCTGCATCTTCTCTGATGTCAGAAGAGATGTTGGGTAAGTGATAATAGAATATGAAATTATTGCTACAGAGACGTAAGACTGAGCATGTGTGACCACCTCATAACATTTACTGAGGTGGACACAGAATAAAAACAGCAGGTTGCACTATTCTAACGTTAGTCCTGGAATATCTTTTGTGAGAGAACACCTTTAATCATGCAAAAAAAAGTAAGATTAGTTACTCTTTAACATGTAAGTGGCCGTGGATTAGTAATTAGTTAGAAGATCAATAGCTGATAATGCAGATGCCACTTCGAAAAATCTTTTATTGCGCTATGCAGATAAGTAATGATCATTGGTCATTATGAAAGTTGATACCTGTTCATTTGTTCTGTGGATTGAGTCAAGTAACTGCACTGAATATCTTTAACCCTTTCTAATCCACTGTCTGACCTCTGAAGACATTTTGATTTTAGGCTGTACAGCTCCGATGTTGGAAGATGCCCGTCGGGGTTCTCCTACTGTATATTGCCAGCCTCTCTGCTGTTGGAGCCTATCCAACGTGTCACCTCATGCAGTACTGGCTTTAGCCAGCATATAGCGCCGTTGTATAACGGCAAAAAAAGAGTAAGCCCCCTAGAAAAACCAGGTTACAAATTGGATTGGAAAGGGTTAATCTATCCATGAACATTAGAACACATTAGAATACAGTCAGCCAAACCAAAAACTTTTGGAGGGAAAGGCAAATAATCTATGTTGTAGCCTGACAATTTGGGGGGATGGGGGTGTAAATAAACTTGTTCCCTAGAAAGAAATCAACATGTGAACCCATGCATTCATGTTTATAGGGATTTTTGGAGAAAGAGAGCTGTCAGCCAAATGAGCAATGTTTGCTAGATTTAGTGTTGCACCCTTAATGTCAGTTTCACACCACAATTCTCCAGACCTGCTGCGCTTTACACTGGATCCACATGCAATCTAATTTATGAGACTTTTGCAGATCACTCTTGTTTTATATTTGTATATTTTTGCAGTAATTTTGAATATGTTTCAGTGTTAAAGGGGTTATCCAGGATTAGAAAAACATGACTGCATTCTTCCAAAAACTATGCTACATTTTCCCACAGGTTGTGTATGGTATTGCAGCAATGCCAAGCACAACCAATGGACAGGTGAAGAGCTCTTTTGGACAACCCCTCGAATGATTGAACCAATCACTGTCTTTTATTGTAAACAGTTTGATGATTTTGTGCAGTTTTACAAATGTGACACGCTGTTGATAGAAGCCTAATAAATATTTTTTCTTACAAATGTGGTAGACTTATGTAAATGAAGTGACTGTACATTATCAGAGTGCTATATTTTGTTTAATTATGTGCCAACAAATAAAATGCCTTTCAAACAAATATTCTTTTCTCTTGATGAAGTCATTACAAAAGTAGCATTTTGCCACATCATTCATCATCTGTAACATTCTATCTAAAATCTGCCATTTTATATCAAATGTGTTAGTATTTAGTAGTACAGATGCAAAATAGGTTAGCACTAGCTACATCTAGGGAATACATCACATAAACAGTATTTTGCGTGTTATGTGATGTTTTGTTTCTTTTGGACACATATCCATCGTATGTGTTGTGAAGGGATATGCTGTAATGAATGCGCTATGTAGTTTATCCTATGTCTATGGATAAGTATATATTAATAATCCAATGTTGGAAGAGAGGCAGAGCAAGATAGGCTGTGGAAGGGGATGAGGCTCACTTCGGGTCATAGGCTGTGTCAAACTCAACAGTTATTGCGCAACAGCCAGTGATCTTACTACTATGTATACACAAATTAATCAGTCTGAACCCATACTTAAAAATATTTTTTTGACAGTTACTAAATGTAATAAGTTTATATTTCCTCTCTGGCTGTACAAATAGGGAATATGAAAGAGGATATCACCTTTCTCAGACATAATATCCAAAAGATATCAGAATGCACTACAGCAGCAGAGAAACATATTAGTGATTTGGAGGATAGGATCACCAGAGCTTTGAAAGATCTTAGTATATACAACCACTCAATTATGGCATTAAATGCTAAAACTGATGATCTGGAAAATGGGTTACGCTGAAACAACATACATCGAGTAGGAGTGCCTATATTGAATAATGTCTCCAATCTGCGTTTGGCAAAGAAACACTAACCCAGGTATATGCTGTGCCACTATCGACCGATACACCGCCATAGCCTATATTTGTAAAATTGATACACTACAAGAATCCTGATATTATTCTCGGTAAGAAACGTGAACATCCAGATATCACTATTGATGGCAACAAAATTTCCTTCTTTCCGGATTATTCAGCAGAGATCCAAAAATGTAGAGCAAGGTTCATTGCTGTCAAGACGTCTCAGGAACCTACAAGTCACATGTTCTATACTTTATTTATACAGTGAGGCTTTGGGTGGTAGCCTTTGGTACAACATGTTTTTTAATGACCCCAAGCAAGTCCTACTAGATCAACATGAACAAAAAATAAAAAGCTCCACTGTGCCAAGCTTACAATAGGATGGATTCAATTTGATAAGCCTTTAATAAAGAAAAAAGCACTTCGCTATATGGATGACAGCTTTAATAACTTTAATAGCAACTGTAGATAACATAATTTGTTTAGTGTTTATTAATTCCTTGCTACTCAAGTCTTTGCTTATATGCCCCCTTCCCTTTTCTTCCTTCACCCCCTCTTTTTCCTCTTCATCCCTTTCTTCTCCTCCCTCTCTTTCACTTCATTTTTCATCTTTGCTAAGCCCTTTCCCCACTCTTTATCTATGTAAGATGCTGTGGATTACTTTACAAAATAGGCAGCTTTACAGGTACGAGTAGAAAACGTTACATTTACTGCAAAATCGCATTGTTCAGGTGGACTTTTGATTCTTTTTGAAGTTGGGTTAAGAGTTTGGGGTAATAAAAAGGAAAAAGATAGGGATTAGTATAGTTGCTCTAGGATACATATGGTTAGTTCTAAGGTGCATAACTGAAAACTTTGTTATAACTGCTCTTCACAGTATATATATCCTGTTCTTATAATGCTTGTGGGAATGGCACAAGTTATTATTTTTCTTCAATGTGGTGAAGGCTGCAGGTGATTGGCTACTATTCCTTACTTGGAATATTCGAGGCATGGGAGAACTGGTTAGGTGCCAGATCATGTTTTATTATATTATGCCTTCTCTACCTGCAGTTCTTTGTTTCCAAGAGACCCATTTGACTGCAGACACTGTATGCCGCCTAAATAAATCGTACATTGGCCATTCTTATCATACTACTCATGCATGCTATTCTAGGGAGCGAGCATCCTAATTTGCAAATCAATCCTTTACTTATGTACAAAAAAAATTGATGAGATATATTTGTTTATACTGTACTTTCATCACACTCTAATTTAGTGTCTGAGCTATAAACCTCCTCTGTTTTCTTATGATGTTCTCAATAAAATTCTTCTATTTGTGGAAAGGATGTCCAACTATTACTTTTGGGAGATTGTAATTATGTTATACATCCATACTGGTATAGACTACGGGCGGACCAAGATCGGGCAAGTGATCCTCTTACAACCTCTGGTATCTTGCTTGCAGAACTATCTTTAATAGATATATGGAGGGTCAGACACCGTAGTATGAGCCATTTTATGTTACTCTAGCACACATAATATATATCTTTGAAATGACTAAGAAGAAGAGCTATTTCTCCCAGCAGTACTACTATATCAGACTTTCTTGGATGCAGTGATACTAAATATGTCTTTTTTATTTTAATTTACTTATTATACATTTGGCAAAAGGTTTTTTTGTTTTATTACCTTTTACTTTTTTAAAATAATTAATAAAAAAAACTTTTTGAAACTGATTTCTACATTTCTTTAGCCCAATAGGGAACAAGAACTTGCAATGGTTTGATTGCTTCTGCAGTTTGATTTAATACCATAGTATTACATTATACCACGATCTTTCAGCCAAATTGTCAAGCCAACACAGGCATGGCATGATGGGCAATCTGCAATGGCAGCCCTGAGGGCTTTCTGCTAAGATCCTGCAGCTCTGCCATGGATCACGTGTTCACTGAGTCGAGTAGCAGAAGCAAAACTTTGGCTTTTTCTATTCAATACATAGCACCTGCTCCTGCTACATTCCAGGAGCACAAGCTTTAATCCCGTGCTACAATTTTACTATGGGCCAGGATTAAAGCCCAGGACCACCGGATTACATAAGGTTTACCCATTGACATTTCTTGCCAGCACTTTACATTCTTGTTTACTCTAGCCTATACCAAATACAACTCATTGGTAAATGGTTTTGTAATGTTCCCAACAGTTATATTGGAGGGATTGAAAAAAAATTGAATTTCTTTTAAGTAACATCTATGTGTGACAGAAAGTTGGAAGAAGTAGAATGTTTCCAGAATGTAGCTATTTCAGTACACACAGTAACCAAGACAAGGCACGGTCATGTCTGTAGAGTTCTATTGAGAGAAGGTTTAGTTGGTGGGGGTGGGGGCTGTGCAGTCAATAATGACAATAATATAACCATCTAGTACCTTCTCTGATCATAATCACCTGCCTTCTATCCTTTTGTCTCACAGATCATCCATTGGAGTGGATCAGCTGATCTCATTGCTCATCCAACTTACTGCAGTTTCAAGTTCACATGACTTTTTAGCTCAGCTATATCTCCTAGGTGCATAGGGTAGTTGCTGATCACCAGCCAGAATCACAACATGAAGCAGAGTCATCTGGCAGCACTGTGTAAGGCTGCCTGCACACAAATAGATGTTCGCTGGGGAATCTGCAGTGGGTGTCCGCACCGCGGATCTGTAGCAAATAACGTCCATAGCATTCTATGGAAAAATGCTTTTTTCCTGCTTCATTTTTGAAAAGTCTGTACTGCGCATGTCCAACGGCAAGCTGCCAGGTCCATCCTCAGTACAGACACGAAATGACAGGTACGCGCGGACACTGCTGCTGTAGGGGTCGGATTCCGCTGCGGGCTCCCGCATGCAGAATCCGACTCTGCCGTGTGCAGGTGTACTAAAGGTTTTACTTTTATTGAAGTTTAACCCCTTAGTGACCAAGCCTGTTTGCGCCTTAATGACCAGGCCAAATTTTGCAAATCTGACATGTGTCACTTTAACCTGGAAAAACACCAGAAAGGTTTTGCATATCCAAGCGATTCTGACATTGTTTTTTCGCCACATGTTGTACTTCATTTAGGCGGAAAAAAAAGACCGATAGAATTTGTGTTTATTTATTAAAAGCGCCAAAATTGGGAAAATTTTGAAAAAAATCATCATTTTTTCACATTTCCAACTGCAATATCTCAAATATGTGCAAACATAATATATACATTTTTGCTAAGATAAATATTTCCATACGTTTACTTTATTTTGGGTGCACATTGGAAAAACTTTCGTTTTTTTTTAACCATTTAGGAGACGTACAAATTTAACATAACTTTTCAGCATTTTGAGGAACACTTTGTTTTCCTACATCAAGCCAAGATTCCAAAGGCTCATAGGAGTCAAAATGATAGATACCCCTACAAATGACCCCATTTTAAAAACTACACCCCTTAACGTATTCACTGAAGGGTGTCATGAGTATTTTAACCCCACAGTTTTTTTTCAGGAGTCAATGCAATTTAGAAGAGAAAAACTAAAATTTCCTATTTTTGCAAATATGTCATTTTAAAGACAGGACTTTTTTCTATAGTACACAAGAAAATGAGGATTTGCACCCCAGAATGGATACCCCTGTTTGTCCCGTGCTCAGAAACATACCCATTGTGGCCCTAGTATTACGTCTGTATGCACAATGGGGCCCAAAATGAAAGGAGCAATCGGTGGCTTTCGGTACAGAAATTTTGCTTGAAGGAGATTTAGGCCCTATTGCACACTTGTAGAGCCATTGAGTGACCAAAACGATGGAGAACCCCCACAAGTGACCCCATTTTGAAAAGTAGACCCCTTAACGAATTTATCTAGGGGTATGATGACTTTTTTTACTTCACAGTTTTTGAATGAATCTAAGCCAAGCAGAAGGAAAAAATTACGATTTTTATTTTTTTGGCAATTTTGTCAATTTAAAAACTGTTTTTTTTGTACACTGTACATAGGAATGAAGACGTTCACCCCAAAATGGGTACCCCTGTTTGTCCCGTGTTCAGAAATATACCCATTGTGGCCCTAATCTACTTAAAGGAAACATGGCTAGGCCTATAATGGAAGGAGCACCCGTTGGATTTCAGGGTACAACTGAATAAATTCCAGGCCCCCTTGCCCACTTGTAGAGACATTGAGCGGTCAAAACGAAAAAGAACCCCCACAAATGACCCCATTTTGAAAACTAGACCCCTTAACAAATTCATCTAGGGGTGCACTGGATATTTTGACCCCACAGTATTTGACTGAATCTAAGCAAAGCAGAAGGAACAAATTACGATTTTCATTTTTTTGGCAATTTTGTCAATTTAAAAACTGTTTTTTTGTACAGCACACATAGGAATGAAGACGTTCACCCCAAAATGGATACCCCCGTTTGTCCCGTGTTCAGAAACATACCCATTGTGGCCCTAAACTACTTACAGGACACATGGCTAGGCCCATAATGGAGGGAATACCCGCTGGATTTCAGGCTACAACTGAATAAATTCAAGGCCCCATTGCCCACTTATACGGAAAGAAAATTGACTTCCTAAAAATAACCCCCCCACCCCAGCCATCCCCATTTTTTGGCATTCCCTAAATATTAGATAAAAGTGATAATATAAACCGCGTTTTATGTCCGAAGACAGGGGTAATTACGGAGGCTGGTTGGGTTGGGCACATGGGGCAAAAAAAACGGGTATCCCCCCTCCTCTCTTGCTTGGGGGTATTTCGTGACCTCAGCGGCGGCGATGGGGTGTAAAAACTGGCCCTCTGTGAGGCTTTGTAATCTTGCTGCAGTGCGGCTGTCTCACACAGAAGGCGCTCAACAAGCTGCTCCTGGAACTGCATGAAGGCGAGCGTTCCGGGGGCTTCTTGTAAATTATGGATTAGAGGTAGCGGTCTGAATAACGCCGGGCTCACGCAGTCGTAGGTGGAATCCGCTTGCGGAGGCCTGCAGCGGATCCCAGCTGTGAGCCCGGCTGTGACCCTGCGTACGGCTGCGTAATGTACTGCACATAACTGCCTACTCACACAGGCGGTCATGCGCAGTACTTTTTTTTTGTTTGTATTTTCCGCACCGTCGTTTAGCGATGACGTGGGTACCCGCAGCCCATATACAACGTAGTTGCGTATGGGCTACGGGTATATCCACGACCATGGAGCACAATGGGCTCTATGTTGCGGATATCCGCAGTAAAATAGAACCTGCTGCGTTCTCTTTTCTGCGAGTGGATTACGAAATTCCAACCCACTAATGCGAGCGGAATTGTGTAATCCAATGCGATTGATCTGCGTATTACCGCTAATCAAACGCATGCGGAATCCGTAATTCGTATTCGTATGTTAGACCGACCTAAGGTAGATCGCTACCTTTTTATCACGTGACCTGGGACCACTTAACGAGGCCACCCGTCACTGCCCCAGGCTCTCGGCGACCGTTGGGCTCCCCGACTCCTGCGCATGTGTGTTGCCGGCGGTCGCATGTGCAGAATCCGGGAAAGTTCACGGAGGAAGATCGCGCCGGGGTGCAAATACGCAGGCCTCCGGTAAAAAAGTTTCGTCTCCTCTCACCGATCACATCGGCGAGGGGAGATGAAACTAACTTTTTTTTTTTAACTTTTACGTGACCGCCGTTATACAATGGATAACGGCGAACACGTGATCAGGAACCGCTCACCGCGGCCCCCCGTGAAATCTCCAGGCTCTCGGCTAAGTTTTGTACCCAAGAGCAGGGAGATTTTAAGTTATCCTGGCAATCCACGGCTTTTGCGCATGCGTCTGCCGCTTTGACGACGGCCGCGTGCGCAGAAGCTGTGGTACGTAATTTCATCTTCCCTCACGGATATGATCCATGAGGGGAGATGAAATGTAAGCGTTTAAAACTTTTTTTTAAACTTTTTTAACTTTTTTTTTAACTTTTTTACACTTTTTTTACTTTAAATGATCACTGCTATCCATTGGATAACAGTGATCATCTCTGCAGTGACATTCCTCTGCTCCTGGCTACACATGGCAGCCAGGAGCAGAGGGATTTTAAATTTCCTGGGTCCTGAGCCCCTCTGTGCACACGCCCGATGTCAATCATCGGGCGTGCATGCGCAGAAGGGGACTCAGGTCCCGGAAGACCTGGACGCCGCTGAGGACCGGGGGTGAGTATTTTCACCTCCCCTCATGGATCTGATCCATGAGGGGAGGTGAAATTAAGCTGATTTTTACTTTCTTGAAAACTTTTTCGCGATCGCCGCTATCCAGTGGATAGCGGCAATCGCGGTCCCCGGGGACATCTCCTGGTTCTCGGCTACCTTCAAGAGCCGGGAACCAGGAGATTTTAAACTCCCCGGGGTTCCCATTCTTCTGCGCATGCGCGTGACGTCATTCGTCTGGTGCACATGCGCAGAAGAGCCGCGCCGGGTCCCGGAGGACCCTTTCTCCGCGGCAGACATCGGGGAACCTGGGTGAGTATTTTCAGCTACCTTGATGGATCCGATCCATCAGGGCAGCTGAATCTTTAACTTTTTAAACTTTTTTTACACTTTATTGCGATCGGCGCTATCCATTGGATAGCGCTGATCGCAATGCCGGGGGGGGGACTGCCCGCAGCCCAGGATGACTGCTCCATGCTGTCGGCTACCTGTGGGCACCGACAGCATGGAGCTGTCACGTCCATAGCCCACGGGGCTTTATTCTCTACAGGACGCATGTTTTTACGTCCTCAGAGAATAAAGACCACTTGGGCAGGACGTAAAAACACTATGGGCTGGTCGTTAAGGGGTTAAAGGATAAAATTAACACTGGAGAACTGTGGAGGTTTGAAACATATATGCGTCCACTATTTTAAAGGACTACGTCTTAGGCCTCATTCTTACGAGCGCGGTTTTAGCACTCAAATAGCCATGCTTAAAGAAAATCATTTCTTGCCCGTGCAAAAATCATGTGCCAGGCGGCCTGTGCCAGCAGATCTGAAAGCTACCTTGAGGTGGCAGCACGGTGAGTTAGTGTAGGAGGGAGCTTGTCATCACTCAACCACTCTAGTGCCAATGTGTCTGCAGTAATAGGGAGGACCTAGGGCCCTGACTTTTGGGCTGTGTGGGGTCCAGGAATTTCTGTCATATTGAGAAGACATTCCTATTTAAAGTAAAATAAAAGACGATGTTCTGGAAAAGCAAACATTTCATACCTTGCTCTCAGTATGACTTGTATATGTGATGCAAAATCCTCTTTCCTACAAGTAGCCAAGTACGTTTCTGGCCAGTATGAAAGACTAAGCTCATTGCAGCCCATTGCAGTGCATTGGGGGGGATTCATCATCCTGAAAGAGCAGAGTTGGCTGTAAGATGGGTAGGTTTCTATGGCTCCAACTGCGTGGGGGTAATTAAATATATTGAAGCAAAGCTGCTTACCGATAAATTAAACAACTAGGCAACATGTTTAATCAGCACATCTCCGGCTTATTTGAGTGTCACTGAAAAGTAATACGCTGATGCTTCCCTTGATTACCAATGATGACTACATACAGATGGATGTCTAATTAAAGGCAGAGCGAAGGGTATTTCCTACTTCAAACTCATGTATTTATCATTAGATGAAGGCATTGCAGGATATCAAAAGTTAAAATGTCTCCCAATAACATTATTAACTTCTTAATGGCTGCCCATACCTCTTTTGATAACGGCCGTTAATAGGCTTCCACACGAGCGTATACATTTTTTCATTCACGGTACTGTTAATTCTTATGAATGAATGATTTTCCGTGATCAAGTCCTGAGCTTAATTAGCGTTTTCTCGTCCATTCACACGACTGAGTGCGACGTATTAGTGAAAAAATATGCCGCAGCCTGGAAAACCCTCATTCAGCATAAATCCTCGGAATAACTTCAAAAGCCTAAATAGAGGCACCTGTAAGCTTTTCCCTGCATTGGACGCTGCTAAACTCCCTCCCCCTCTCTTCTTTTCCAGCTCTCACAGGAGTCTATGGGAGCCACAAGCGTATATCAGTTGAAAGATAGATTCAGACCTATCTTTTCACACAGCATATAATAGCAGTCGTCGATTTCGGTCGCAATGTTCTATTTTTTCCGGCGCAACGTTTTTGCGTGCCACAAAATCGCTCATGTGAACGAATGCATTGGAATCTAATGGCTCAGATGGTCACGTGTTTTTGCCCGGGGCGTGAAAATGCGCCTACATAGCCGCGTTAAAACGCTCATCTGAATAAAGCCTTATTCTAATGGAATCGCCTTTTTATGGGAGCTGCATTAGCAGCCTGGCACAGATCTCCTGAGCCAGGGGGAGCAGGTGCTCAGCTGTCAGATATCAGTCTGGCACTTGCTCAAACAGTGGAGACAGGAGTAACCTCCGATCCCGGCTGTTTAACCCTTTGCATGCTTCAGTCAATGCAACTGTGGCATGTAAAAGGCTGACACAGTAAGAGGGCTCCCTCTGTCACCCATCGGACCTCCTCCCAATGAGTATCTATGGCATCCGGAGGCTTGACTATGGCCACTGGGTTTGCCAGCTATGGTGGCCTATGAAGCTCAGCCTCTGGCTGAGCTTGATAAGAGTCATAATATGCCTCTATACTGAAGTATAGTAGTGTATTATAAGTATGCAAAATGTGGTGGAACAAAAATAAAAAGTAAAAACAATGATTTTAAAAAAAAATGTAAAAAGACAGAATAGAAAGTGATTAAGGGCTTATTCACACGGGCGAATATCGACCGTTTTTCATGCCCAGGCCATATACGCTGCCCCTCTGATGCAATGGTTTACAATGCATCAGTGCACAGGGGCGTATCTCCGCAGCGTAAAAGCGCCCTCTCGGGCGCTTGTATGTTCGGCGGGGGCAGCTGCAGTGACTCCTATGGGAGCCAATGACAGCTGCAGGAGAAGGGAGGTAGGAGGGAGTTTAGCAGCATGACTGCTAAATTTCGCCCCCCTTCTCCTCTCCGCCCCTTGTCACTGTCGCTCGATCCAATCACAGCGCTTACTTACACAGCGCTGACCGTGGGGGAATTCAAAGCCGAACAGGGAGAATTCTCAAGCAGCTTGCCACACCACCAGGGAGACCATCACGCCGGGGACACAGGCGCTGGCTGGGAGGTGAGTATTGCGGGGTTTTTTTTTTAACCTAGTATATACTCGAGTCTAGCCAGGCTGATACTCAAGTTTGTGGTAAAACTTATTGACTCGGCTTATACTCGGGTCGGCTAATACTTGAGCATATACGGTAAGCGACAAAGCCTGTTTGTTCCTTAATGACCAACCAATTTTTCGGTTTTGTTCACTGTTGTATGTTCCAAAAAATTGGATAAATGAAGACTAGAGTTCATCTGCCAAAATACAAGTGCCCATAGAGCTTCGATGATAGAAAAATGAAAATGCCGTGGGTCTTGGAATGCAGTGACGCAAAATCTTTAAAAAAAAAAAAATGGCTTTAGCATACAAAAATAAGAGAACATAAAAAACGGAATAAACTTGGTATCGCCATAATCGTGCTGACCCAGTGAATAACATTATCACATTACTTATTTTGCATGCTGGATCCCGTAAAAATGAAATCCAAAAAACAAATGGCAGAATCTTTTTTTTTCCAATTCCCCTAAAGAAAAAAATTAATAAAAGTTATACAATACTTTATATGTACACCAAGATGTTGTAATAAAAAAATACAATTTATCCCTCAAAAAACAAGCCCTCATATGGCTATGTCGATGGAAAAAATTAAAAAGTTATGGCACAAACAGGCTTTGTCACAAAGGGGTTAATATCATGCAACTAATCATCAGCCAACAGATTAGTTGAAACCACTGATGTCTGATTCTTTGTTTTTGCAAGAGATAAGTGCTGTCAGAGGTTTATTGCGGCAGCTTATCCATAGGGCATGCGAGAAGATGGCATTATGCACCATCAGTTTAAATTCAAATCTTCATACTTAAATATCCTTAATTTTTCATTTTTAGCAGACAGAATAAATATTGCAATTTATGCATCGCCAAATGATCCAGAAAATCTTTATTATGCAGACTGTATTTACTGCTAATTGTCATTATGCATATAATACAAGACAATCATAGTGGCTAGAAATGTTTATTGGAAAATGTCACACTTTAAGCTATCTACCACCAGAGGAGGCTAAAGCACTTCCAAATAGAAGCAAATGCACTTTATAGAACACTCATTGTCAAAAAAATCAAACACCTAGAATTCTCAGAATCAGAGCAAAAGGGTAATTTATTGCAGAAAACTGAAGACTTGAAGAGAGGCTCTAGTACCCTGTTGGTCCGCCTCTAGCTTGGACGCAAGATGTGATACAGGTGGGCATGGAGGCATACAGGTTCTGTATGATATCTTGCGGAATTTCAGTCCACATCTGCTATAACTGAGCTTCTAGATCGCGCAAACTCGTAGGCTGTCAAAGTTGGCTTCCAAAATGTTCCCATACATGTTCTATTGGTGATAAATCTGCTGACCGGGCAGCCACAGAAGTGTGGCAATGTTGTGGAGGCATTCCTGTGACATCCTTGTGTGTGTGGCCAAGCATTATCCAGCTGAAAAATGCCTCTTGGAAGCCGCCATGAAAGGAACACATATGGCTGCAGGATGTCCTGGGCTGTCGTTGTTCCTCGTACCACTACTAGGGGGGACCGACTATTATATGTGATGGTCCACCAGACCATCACCAGCAGTGGGGGCAGTGTGGTACTCGCCAGCAGAGGCAGGATTGAGGCTCTCACCCCTAGCTCTCAAGACATGAACATGGCCATCGTCAGTGCCCAAACTAAACCTAGATTAGTCGCTGAAGACAACCCAGTTCTACTCCATAACAGGGGGAAATCTCTTCAAATGCGTCGTAGAGGCATCTAGTGGTTAACAATCTCTACACAAGTGGAAAAAAAGGTCACTACATACAAGTAGCCTCTGAGAGCCTTTTTATAGACTAAGTGTGGAACCACTGTTAGGGCCTTCATCTAATCAAGGCACAACTCGAATCATTTGAATATCTGCCTGCACTCTTGGTAGGAAAACATACTGCAAAGTAAGAATTTTTTTCAAGAGCCCGATATTACGCTCGCCAACATGCAATTTGCCCATGGATGTGAGGCGCGTTTATATCAAAACCGCCTTGCATCACTTCGGGGAAATAGTGATCACAGAGTATTTTCAATGGGAAGACTTCACATCACATTCACGTGCACCTATCACATGGTGCAATGCTACCGTCGGCCCCATTGAAAGCAGTGGGTGGTGCGATACAAGGGCATGCCCAAAAATAGGACGTACCACGATTTGTTTCCTACACCGTGATGCGATGCGGAAAGAAAAATCACTCGTGTGTATAACCCTATTCAAAAGAATGGGTTTCATATTTGCAACGCACAAAACTTTTGCCTGATACTGTGTGTGTTTCTATATATGCATTAAAAGGGTATGCCAGTTCCAACAAGTTATCCCCTCTACAAAAGATATGGGATAACTAGCTGATCGGTTGGGGTCTTTACTCTATATTTGCTATTATAATAGTTAAATAGTTTCTATATTGTAGGAGTATATGCTTTTAATCCCATGCAAAGGCGTAACTTGAAGCTCCCGGGCCCCGATGCAAAACTTGTAACAGGGCCCCCAACTATAATGCTTTATTCATAGTACTGGGTTCCCTATTTGGATAAGAGAGGCCTTATGGGCCCCCTAAGGCTCCTGGGCCCGGGTGCAACCACATCCCCTGCACCCTCTATAGTTACGCCCCTAATCCCATGACATATTTTTGCATTCCAGGTAAAGTGGCCAACACACACGTATAGCTCACTGGTCTCCAGTATAGACTTCATACATAAAATCTTGAAAATGGAAATTAGTGTTGTCCATCCAATTGGTTGCAATGGGCAACGCTAATACCTTTTCACTGCTTTTGATCCTGCTTCCTGTGACTTGTTACCTGGTTTCCATAAGTGTAAAGGCTATGGACACCTCTGCTGACTTTTAAAAAATCTAGACATTTCTACAGAAATACTATTTGTTAAATTGGACATTCGTAAAAATGTTAACCATTTATTTCTTACACTTCTAGTTTGCTCCAATACACTGCAGTGATGGAGAACTCATGAGTCATACAGGTTCAATCAGTCAGGTACATTGACAAGTCTCTGAAACTAATGGTTGGAGGGGGGCGAGATGTGTGACCTATAGTTTATGGTAGGTTAGGGCGAGGGAAATATGTGTGAAACCCTAGTTACAGCAAGGATGATGAGATGTAGTGGGACATAATAAGCTAATTAATCATGATTTTAGTAAATTTCCTAACTAGAAAATGCTAGGGTGAGGGGGCTGCTAACAAGATGCCATTTACAAGCGGTGACACTGGGATCCGGCTTGCTGTGCTGGACAAGTACCAGCTCCATTCTCACATATAATTCATTTCCTTTCATTGCTCTCCAAATCATGACACATCTTATTGGGTCTTAAAGATTAATATCAGCAAATATGTTACAGTGATCCTTTTACTCATATGATCTTAAGAAAACCCGCTTGTTTGATTCCATTTATAAATTATCTATAAGCAAAGGAAAGCTTTAGGATGTACCCATGGTGTCTTTCTATAACAATCTAGCCTTTTGTAGTTATATCTTCTACCTTTAGACATTATGAAATTGAAGGGGAAGCTCTTGCAGACATGGCAGGAGACTGTGTTTGCTGTGAGCAGGATGTGAAAACTGCAGGTCAGAGCTTTCATTCATCATAGGCTTAGTAATCTATTGTTCAGAAGGAACTGCTAAAATACTGCTGTGGAACGTCAAACACTCATTGAACTTTAATATAAATGAACTGTGCTGCATTGGTGAAATGGGTTGCAAATCAATACATCTTGTTACTGGGGACAAACGCTATTCTGGACAAGGAATTTCATAGACATTTTTAATATTACGGTATATGTGCGCTTTAATTGTTTAGAATTTATCATATTACTTTTTAAATGTATTTGTGTATCTCAGTTTGGGAAGATTCCCTTCATGTCTGATCGGGATGTACTGAAACTGGTCCCCCAAACAGTTTCTGAGCAAAGGATATATACCACCACAGGAAACATGTGGAATAACAGATGGAGAGAGGAACTTTCCCTACATGACTCAGAATGAGAGACTGTACCATCCTATAGCGGATGTCCTGCCCTGATAGGAACGCACCCGACCCACATTTCTTGGTCACTAAGTCCCTACCTAGGACAGAAGTAAATAACTAAGAAGAATACAACTTTCACCAGTAACCATGGTACTTAGCATGAAATGAGCAGGGAAAGGCAGAAGACCAAGATCCAGCTCTGAATCCAACAACCATCAGATGAAGACTGAGAATAATCAGCACAGATCCACAGCCAAGACAGGAATAAAAGCCCTCCCTAATTGCTAAGCAGGTGCAACAAGTAGCAGAACTCTCCCATAAACACTCCCACAAGTGCTAGGGAAAGCTGGGAGGAAAATCCAAAATAGTGCTAGCATAAACCAGACCCCCCTGAATGAAAACCAAAACCTGCAGCAACAATTTCTTTCTCCATATTACAGTGTACTGTATGCATACAAGTGGTGCATTCTAAACCCAGTTGATCATAAAGTAGTGGTATAATCTATTTCAAAAAGCAAAGTGACTCAGTAACACACTGTAGTCAGTACTTTGTGACTATGTAGCTTTCTGCCTATTCTAGGTAAACTAGCGACATAGTGTTGATTGTTCGAGATAATACAGATAGTCCCCTACTTACAAACATGTTCCGTTCCAGGAGCCTGTTTACAAGTACATTTGTTCATATGTCCAAACAAATGTTTGTATGGAGCAGGATCGCGGGTGGATCCTGCTCCATACAACATCGGGTGCCGGCTGTTCTTAGAGCGGACACCCGGCGGCAGCAGTTCTGACGAGCCACGCCGCTCGTTGGAACTGTTAACACTTTAAATACCATTGTCACAGTGGTATTTAAAGTGTTAACAGTTCCGACGAGCGGCTCGTCGGAACTGCTACCGCCGGGTGTCTGCTGTAAGAAACAGCCGGCACCCGATGTCCAGGGGGCCCGTACAGTGTCCCGCAATAAGATCGCGGGACACTGTGCGGTGCTAGGCACCCAGGGGCCTTCTGAAAAGCCCCAGGGCTGCCTATGCAGAGTGCCTATCAAGCACAAGGCTTGAAAGTTGCTCTGCATAGACAGCCCTAGGGCCTTTCAGAAGGCCCCCGGCTGCCTAGCACCGCACAGTGTCCAGACAGGCTTGATAGAAGCTTGTCCAGTCCCTACACCGTATGATGTAATGCCATTGCATTACATCATACTGTGCAGGACAGATAGTACGTATCTTGCGAAGTTCGTAACTCGTAGAGGACTATCTGTATTCACTAACAATGATAATGTCTGACTGCTGCTAGCCAACTCAGTGCCATGGCACCCAGTACATCCTCAAGCAACTAGTGGCTTTGTCAGTGGAACAGCATCTAGCTCATGCAGTGGACTGACAAGGCATCTAGGTAGTGATGTGTAAAAGGATAAAGTCCTGTGTGTGACCCTTGGCCTTTATTGAGGGGTTGCACTTGAGGATGGCACGGAGAAGAGGCAGGCATGCAGTTATAACTTTGAATTTGTCCTGAAGGAAGCACAAGGTTTAATCATTATAGCAATAAACACAGAGCTTGGCAGTTACAGACACAATTTGGTACAAAGAATGGTGGCTACAGAGTTTCTCAAAAGGTACAGACCTTGACAGTTAGTAATGGCAACAGAACAGTCTCTCACTGAAAGCCTAAGCATATTGGTTGCAGTTTCACTTATGGGACACACAGAGTATCACTTGTAGTATCAACAGATTTCAAGAGCAGTTCACATTAGCTGTACTTGGTGGTGTACCCTGGGCTGGCACTCTTACAATCTGGTCATAGCAGCAGTATCATCAGAGTTTTGCAGAGCCTACAGTACAGTCTCTTTCCAGGCAGTGGCCCAGAACTGCTCAGATACTCTACGGACATCTCAGGTTAAAGGGCTTCTCAAGCCCAGCAGTCTTAAGCAAGGCAGCACCTTGTGAAGATCAAGATGACAGGGTGTTGGGGTATCACCAAACAAGATCTCAAACCCAACATCATTAGTATGGTTCACTGGCCAGACCCAACTTTCCTGTCATGGATCTACGCTGTTGATTCTACTCTCAATCAATCCTGCTTAACAGGAATTCTCCTGCTGGATCATCATCTCCTGCCTTTTATCCTGTTGTTGATACAGTAGCTATGCCAGTTTTCCCATAGCTGAGTCTTTAGAGAGGATCAGCTTACCTCAATACTCAGCCAACCCTTATTTAGGGAGGAGTTTTTTATTAGCTAGTCTCCTGTTAAGAGTCCTTGGCTTCTGCAATATGGTTGGTAGTTATAGCAGTAACAATGTGCATTGAAGTACAGTATTACTTAATTAAGTTCTAGTACCTTGTCCTCGTCTAGTTTGTTCTTGTCAGTGTGGTCTTCTTCTCATAGTGCTGTCTTGTTTCCTAGACTCTGGTCTCTACTCATTTCTTGTTTGTTTCTGCCTAGCCTTGGTTTATTATTTAGCTTGCTTATTTGGTTTCTTGTCTGGATTCTAGTGCCCTCTTGTTCTCAGGAACAGAATTTCAGAGAGGGTCACCAATAGGAATACCTGAGGGCTACTTAGTGACAGTGGTGTCTGGTGTTTGGGCCAGTGTCAGGTAGCTAGTGATAGTTATAGGATTTCTTTGGTCATTACTTCTGCTCCAGTTTCCACTGTCAGTTTCATCATCATCATCCAGTCACCTTCAGCCCCTGTTTTCTAACAGTGAGTCCTGAATTATTCTTGTGGCAGTTGGTCATTACACCATTTGTCTCTACTGTAACTTGATGGGGGTATTTTAGAACTGGGAGACCCAGTTGGTACATAGGACAGGTAACTGCTAAAGTTTCAGTTCAGTTTTGTCATTCATTATCTAGCCAGCATTGTTACACCATGCAATCAATCTCTGCCACACCTGACATTTGCTATATATGTATACATATATAGTCTCTGACCCACTCTCAAGAGAGCCTGTATAGCACAACACTCCAGAGTCCACACCTATCACCAGAAGACAGTGCAACCCAGGGCATATATCTATATTACTCCCCAAATGCACACCATTCACAACCTGATTGGTTGTTTGGATTTACTCATTCCCAGTGATTGGTTATTTGGGTTGACTGATTCACGGTGATTCCCTTTTTGGTTTGGCTGGTTCACGGTGATTGGTTGTTTAGGTTGGCTCATGTAGAAGTAAGTAAGAGGCTAATATGCAAACCCAGGAGCCTGCTTATAAACATACACAAGTAGCAATGGAAGAATATCAGTCTAGTACACAGCAATAACTTCCAGTTCAATTTATGCTTGCCAGCTGTTCATCTCAACGAGCTCATTAAAGTGTAACTAAACTTTTTATAAACTTCTTACAAGTCATAGTGACAAGTCAGAAGTTTTGATTGGCGGGAATCTGCCTGCTGAGACCCCCACTGATCGCTAAAACGAACAGTCAGAATCTAAGCGATGTACACTTTTGGTTGGCATCAGCAAGTAGTGTATAGAGTTATACAAACAGCCAAGAAGGTACAGTGCTACAAGGAGTGCTTCTGCCCGTTTGTTTTAGCAATCAATGAGTTTCTCAGCACCAGAAACTCCACTGACCAAAACTTTTGATATGAAAAGTTTTTAAAAAGTTTAGTTACACTTTAGAGGCAGTTTAGTGGAAGAGTGTTTATATGATTATAGCCCAGTGGAAGAATGATTTGCTCCTGGTGGCCAAGTCTGTGGAGATGAGTGACAGACCATATTTCTTCTGATGAATTAGGTGCAGAGCAGATGAAGGACACATACTAGTATAGGTGATGCAAACTATAGAAATGGTTTATCACTGAGCAGTGTATGCAGATCCTTTTTGCTGCAACACCATTATCCACATGTTTCTGTTAGTGTATCAGAGCCCTATGTGGCACAGAGTGCTAAAGTAGCAGAAATGCAGTCTTAAACTCTTGCTCACAACCTGAAGGTTGCAAATTCATTCCCTGCCTGGTTCAGGTAGCCAGCTCAAGGTTGACTCAGCCTTCCATCCTTCCAAGCTTGGTGGGAGTAATAAATAAATTACCTGAAAACACTGCAGAATAAGTTGGTGATATACAAATAACAATAATTATTTTATGGTTCAATATATATTTTATTGAATGTGACATCAGCAATACAAAGAATATACTTCAAACCGTGTTAAAGAGATCCTTTTGATCAGGAGAAATCGTGTGTAATCTCAACAGGGCACCTTGGGGTGCCTGATAGTTCTCGCAAACTAGATAGAGTTGGAAAATCTCTTCTCTGGGCAAAAAGAGATCCTTTTGTTCAGGAGAAATCGTGTGTAATCTCAACAGGGCACCTTGGGGTGCCTGATAGTTCTCGCAAACTAGATAGAGTTGGAAAATCTCTTCTCTGGGCAATCCCAGATCAGATACAAACAGTAAATGGCAAAGGGCTTATTAACAAAGTATAACTAGTCAATAAGCACTTATAGACCTATAAACATATATGTATACAAACATACACACGCATGTACACATGAATGTGTCTCAGGAACATAGGAGAAGGAAAGGGAATCCATCTACTTCCTGAGACCTATGTCGTGCCAATACTGCTAAATCACATAACGCTAGGAAAGAAAAGAAAGAAAAGGGACAAGAAGAGAAAGTAATAGGAAGGAAAGGAGGTAGAGGTGATAAGAATTTAGAGAGAAAGAGAAATAGAAATTTAGAGAGAAAGAGAAGAGCCGGAAAATAGGTTGGGGTGGGAGAATGAAAAGAGGGGAGGGGGGCACTGGTGGTCCCTAAGGAGAAAGGATAGGGCCTCTCAACCTGGCGTCCCAAAAAACAGTGTCCCAATTTGAATGTATTTAGGGAGATATTGCACCAGTAGCTAACCATGCATCAAATTTAGCAGAGGAACGAAAGTTTATCCAAGTCCCGGACATACCGTAATAACAAGAGAATCTAGCGTTGTCCCTAGCTCTCAGCTCTTCCATGTACCTAATGTCGTCCATGGCTTTTACCCACATTAGGCATGTCAAGGTCGTTTAGGTGTTCCACAGCTTTGGTATCACCTGTCTCACTGCCAGGAGAACGAACCTAAGGAGTCCCCTCTTGATAGAAGCTATAGGGCCTGGTATGATAGAGAGGCGGGCAATCTCCAGGGAGAAAAGGACCTCCGCAGCGGTAAGGGCATTGTATAGTGTGTTTACCTCGCTCCATAGAGGGGACACCAGAGGGCAGGACCACCATATGTGTATCATCGACCCCAGGCCATTTAGGCATCTCCAGTAATTACTACTTACAATGGGGTACATCTCGGCTAAGCGCGCCGGGGTGCGGTACCACCTAGAGAGAATTTTGTAGTTCAGTTCATTGTGTCTGCCTGATACAGATATTTTATGGGTCATGATTAGGGATCTGGTCTAGTCACGTTCTTCGAGATGTTGACTCAATTCTCTCTCCCAGCTTCTCCTAAAACTCACCACACCGTCTAGCGTCTCCCCGACTACTAAAATGCCATAGACCACTGAGATCTCCCCCCTCCGTTCAGGGGACGCAGCGCACATCTCCTCGAAAAGGGTGGGCCATCGCGTAACCTCCGATATCTGGTCTTGTCAACAGATAAAGTGGCTTAACTGTAAGTGTTGGAACCACGCACTGGCCCATGGCCCCCCCTCTCCTAACAGCGCTTCCATTGGCTTGATTCCGCCCGCTGTTGTGACGTCTCTGATCCTAGGGACAGGGATCCCCATCCTACCTAGGAGGGGTAGGCCTCGTATACCCAAGGGGAAGTCCGGATTACCCACCAGGGGTGTCCAGGGGCCAGGCACTGAAATCAAGCCTACTTTTACTGCAAAGCCATCCCACTGCTTCAAGATAGACCCTAGAAACGGAGAGACCACAATCCCTCGGCATTCGAGGCCCCCCTTTAGCCAAAACACACCCTGTGCTTTAAAAGGGGCTGAATCCTGTTCAAGCTCAACCCATCGTTTTGAAGATCTCCTGAGCATTAAGTCAAGTATGCACTTGCTCAGTGCTGCTCTATGGTACTTGGCAAGGTCTGGGAGCCCCACTCCTCCCATCTCCTTTCTTTGCGTTAAAATTTTATAGCTCAACCTGGGTCCTGTTCTGTTCCATACAAATTTCACCACGGCTCTTCTAAGCCGCATAAAAAACTTTTTGGTACCTGAATCGGTAAGGTCTGGAACAGATAAAGGAACCTGGGAAGGGCGTTCATTTTTATCACATTATCCTGCCGAACCACGACAAGGTCAGAGATCGCTACCTCTCCAGGTCTCTCTCCAGTGAGGAGCAGAGGGGTTCATAGTTAAGATTAAACAAGTGATCCAACTTGGCAAAAATGTGAATACCCAGATATTTGATATGGTCCTCTTTTAAAGGGAATCGAGATTTTAGGTGGGTGACTTCCGAGGGAGGAAGAGTTATATTTAGGATTCCGGATTTGTTAATGTTTGTAATATTGTAAAATTGCTAAATTGGCTATATCTTTTAAATTCCTGCAATATAGCTGGGAGACTTGTTTGGGGGCTGGACAGGTAAACGAGAAGGTCATCGACGAATGACGCCAGCTTGTGCTGAGTGTGGAGTCTGGAAACCTTTTATATCTGGGTTCCGCTGTATAGTGTTTGCCAGCGATTCCATGACTAATACATAAAGGGTGGGTCATAGGGGGCAACCCTGTCTTGTGCCATTGCCAATATCTAACGGGGGTGAAAGTCTACCATTGACTCGTACCCGTGCGGTGGGACCATTCTATAGCGCCATGGTCCAACTCCGCACCCTAGGCCCCAATCCCACTTTTTGGTGGGTGGCTTCTAAGAAGCCCCAATCCAGCCGGTCAAACGCCTTTTCGGCATCCACTGAAAGAAGGCATAGGGGGGTTCCTTCCTGTTTGGCCAATTCAATCAGAGAAAGGGTCCGTAAGGTGTTGTCTCCCGCCTCGTGGCCCGAGACAAATCCCACCTGATCTCTGTGAATCAGCCCTGCACGAGGGGTTGCACTCGGGAGCCAATAATTTTAGCAAAAATTTTAGTGTCCACATTTAAGAGGGAAATTGGCCGATAACTGCCACACTGCAGCGGGTCTTTACCGGGCTTTGGGATCACCGTGATAATTGCCTGCAACACCTTGGGCGGAAATGGGCAAGTCTCGGAAATAGTATTGAAAGAACGGCAAAGTAAGGGAGTCAGTAGGTCCCCGCAGGTCTTAAAAAATCTAGGTGTAAAACCATCCGGGCCTGGGCTTTTACCAATTTTGAGCTTCTGGATTCCCTCTAGTATTTCCTGCTCTGAAATGTCTACCTCAAGTGCCTCCGACTCCACGCTGGGGACAGGCCCCGGGCCATGGCCCTCCAATTAGCATGTCAATTCTGAGTCCCCAGACCCATCCTGACCTATGTTGTGACCCCGTAATATTTATGGAAACATTCTACTATCTTTGCGTTAGCATGTACCTTCTCCCCCTTTGAGGAGTTTGATGCAAATATATACGAGTGTAATTCTCGTGGGTTAAGTGACCTAGCTAGCCAGGCGCTACATTTGTTTCCGTACTCGTAAAAACCTCCTCTCATTTTGTCTCTTGCAGATAGGGTGGCCTGGTCCATGATCGCTAAGATCTGCTGACGCAATAGGGAGATTTCTGCACTCAGGACCAGGGTGGCTTTTGACTTGTTGGATTGCTCCGCTAGGTCTAGTTTTGTTAATAGGTCCCTTAGTTTACCTGCTCTCTCTTTCTTAAACCTAGCCCCATGTGATATGAAAACTCCTCGCAGGACACATTTCAGGGCCTCCCATTTCAAGGGTGGGGCCTTTTTGTCTGTCCTATGTATTTCTACGAAGTTTTCGATAGTCTGGGGTATCTCGCTTAAGCAGTAGGGGTCTTCCAAGAGGTTATCGTTCAATCGTCAATTGCATTGTCCAAACCCCGTTTCTCCCTCCGTGAGTGCCCCATAGACCAGTGCGTGGTCCGACCACACAAATCTACCAATCGAGCTTTTGGGCGCTAAATCTAGGAGGCCATACGATATGAATAGGTAATCCAATCTGCTATAACTATTGTGGGCTGAGGAGTGATGGCTAAAGTCCTTGACCTCAGGATGCAAGGTCCTCCAGAGGTCAATGAGTTGGTTTCGCGGTAAGACCCCCGCTCTGGCGATTTCCGGTGGAGTAACCCAGCGCTGTGGTCCGGGCTTGTGCCATGATTAGGCTACTTGTGTTGGGGTGCTTTAGCGGTCTTCCCTCTAAGGCACATATGTCAAACACAAGGCCCGCGGGCCGAATCCGGCCCGCTGCCTCGTTTCATGTGGCCCGCGGCGTGCCGACGCTGCTCACCACTAAGCGATTACCAGCTGGGGTGCTGCAGCTCCCCGCTGGCATATTAACATTTTCCACATCATTTCTGCCCTATTCAGCTATTCCAGCAACCTGATTGGTTGTTTGGGTTGGCTGATTCACCAATCAGGTTGCTGGAACTACTGAATAGGGCAGAAGTGCTGTGGAAAATGTTAATATGCGAGCGGAGGGGAAGCGGCACAGACAGCAAGGAGGAGGTAAGTATGTGGTTTAGGGGGGCTAATGGTGGCTGCTGGGAGGGAGTTAATGTGGTGGCTGCTGCTGCTGGGGGGGTTAATGGTTGCTGCTGGGGTGGGGGGGTTAATGGTTGCTGCTGGGGGGGGGTTAATGATTGCTGCTGGGGGGGTTAATGGTTGCTGCTGGGGGGGTTAATGGTTGCTGCTGGGGGGGGGGTTAATGGTTGCTGCTGGGGGGGGGGGTTAATGGTTGCTGCTGGGGGGGGTTAATGGTTGCTGCTGGGGGGGGTTAATGGTTGCTGCTGGGGGGGGGGGTTAATGGTTGCTGCTGAGAGGAGGGGTGTAATGGTGGCTGCTGAGGGGAGGGGTGTAATGGTGGCTGCTTAGGGGAGGGAGGTTAATGGTTGCTGCTGGAGGGAGGGTGGTTAATGGTGGCTGCTGGAGGGAGGGGGGTTAATGGTGGCTTCTGGAGGGAGGGGGGTTAATGGTGGCTGCTGAGAGGAGGGGGGGTTAATGGTGGCTGCTGAGAGGGGGGGTTAATGGTGGCTGCTGAGAGGGGGGGGGTTAATGGTGGCTGCTGAGAGGGGGGGGTTAATGGTCGCTACTGGGGGGGTCAATGGTGGCTGCTGGGGGGTAATGTTACTACTGGGGCCACTGTGGGGGTCAGTATTAGGGCTCGTTCACATGGGTATTTCAGTAGCACGAATACGCTGTGTATTTGCGCAATCAAAAATCGCTTATGCCTGCCTATTTGGGCACGCCAAAAAGAACGCAGATGGGCCCCCTGAGATAGTGCGCAAATATGCAGTGAATACATCGGTTTCCTGTGCATTCACCATGTATTTGCGCGGCCCATTTACTTCAATGGCCTATTGGGGTGCGTAGTACCCAACAAAATAGGTCATGCAGTATGAAAATATACATCATGTGAATTAACTCACTGAAATCAGGGGCTTCTATGCACTGCATATTATGTACGCAAATACGCTTGTATGAACAGGCCCTAACTGTACTGTCTTACAATCGGCCCTTTGAAGGTCACCATAAGGCTGATGTGGCCCTTGGTGAAAATGAGTTTGACAGCTCTGCTCTAAGGCTTGCCTCTGGAGGCAATTATTAGCCTCACTATCCTCCAGTGAGGAGGTTGGGGATGAGGGGTCAGGGCTCTTATCATATAGAGGGGTCTGTCCTACCTCTATCCGACTGTCTGGACTAGGTGGCTGCACGCTCCCCTCCTGACTATCATTCCCATCAGGGGACCCTGGTGGCCGGAGGGAGTTCACCCCCACCGCTGTCGCTGGTCTTCTGCCCTGCAGTGCCTCCTCTTCGAGCCGGAGCGATAGCGATCTCCGACGCGGCTGACTGCTCTGGAGTTCCCCTTGCTGTTGTCCGGCGGTGAGGAGAGGCTGCGCACGTGAGCCGGCGCCATCTTTGGTCCGGACCCCACGGCGCTGGGAGCCTAGAGGAAGCTCTGGATACTAGCTGGATCTGCCTCTGATGGTGCCGCCGAGTGGCTGGAGATTCTCCTGCGGCCCATGTAAGTTCCGGAGACTCTGTTGAGCTGCTGTGGGTGTTGTAGTGCGGGTTTCTGTTGGTGGAACCAGCGGGAGCTCAAAGTGTGAGGTGCTCACGCCGCCATCGCCAAGCCACACCCCAAGAAGATTTATTTTATTCATGCTAAACAATAAAGACAATGGATTCTTATAAAACAGTATGCATTAGGCCTCCTGTCCACGGGCGATATTTCATTGCGTTAATCGCAACGATAATCCGCACGCAGGTAATGCATAAAACACTTTCCATAGGATAAGTATGGAAAACTCAGCCCGATGTACATGAGTGGAAATCTGCTGCGATTTTCAGCTCGTGTATAAAAAAATTGCGACATGCCGTGACTTTCCCGATGAACCTATAATAATGATAGATTCATCGCGGAAAACGGCAGTGACTTTAGTGTTCTCCTGCAGCGGAAATCCACTGCGTTAAAACGTGAATTGAAAAGCAATTCACATTTAGGTCCTGATTTATGATTGAAGGTTATATCATATTACTTCATAGTAGAACAAAAGCATTAATTAATTCTCAAAATAAGGAACATTGTGATACAGAAATCTAAGATTACAAAATGGCCATGTAGGAGAAAAAGCTTTACTTCTAAGGTCATGTTTCAAGTGTTCCCCTTGACAAGCAGTTACAAAGAACAGTACATTTTTACTTATTCTTTCAAGAGATCCTGCACAGTACGTATAGTGTAGTACACACAGTGGCAGTTACCGCAATATAGCTTGAACTTTACAGAACTTTCTAGAACAATAGTTAACAAATGCAAGCGGCACTTTAGGATAATTGTCACTTCACAAAGTCCCTAAGACTATGTTTACAGAGCAATGTTGGCTCCACATTATCTTAAAATACCCGAAATGCAACCTGGCCCAAATGACTCTGAATTGAAACCAACACACCACATTGGTCAGTACTCAACGTGTGTTCACCCTCTCAACACCCCTATATACTTTCCCTACACGTCAACTCCACCTGACAAACACCGTTCAACCTACCAGAAACACTCAAGCCTTAAATCAGGTCATCAATCACTATCTAGGCTACGACGGCAGTCTATCATAGGTTTGGGCTAAGTACCCCCAAAAAATGTCAAATCTTAGTGAGCAGTGTGCAAAATTGTTATGTAAGTTGTTATTGTTGCCTCAACCACATCTAAACCTGAATTCTAGGAGTATGTTGACACGGTGGAATATGACATAACATTTTGCACATGGATACGGCCTCTAAAATAGTGGCAGAAATCCGCAAAGCTCCGCCCCGCTTCTCCCCCTCTCATTGCTGGCTGCGGAGAAGGGGTGGGTGCTTAGCTCCGCCCCATCCCACACACTCGCATTGCAAACAGCCGGAGGGAAGGAGAGAGGAGGTGAGCCAGCGAGGGGGAGGGAAGGGGAGGCAACGGCATTGCGGCCTTGGCATATAAAATTCCACTATATAAACACAACCTAAGGGCTCTTTCACACGGGCACTGCAAGTTTTCGGCCCCCGCATCGAGGGGCAGCTGCGACCAAGTCGTGACTGCATCTTCCATTTTCTCACCCGTTCAGATGGCTGGGCTGTAGCGTATATACATCGCAGCCTGGAATACCATCAGCCGGGTGGAGAAAGTTCAGCTCTGCTAAACTCCCTTCCCCTTCCCTCCTTCTCTCCGCCCCTTGCTGGCTACTGGCAAAGGGAGGGAGGCGGGAGCTCAGCAGAACTAGTGAGCTTATTCCTCTCCCCCTTGCCGGCTGCTGGTAAAGGGAGGGGGTGGGACAGGTTGGGAGCTTAGCAGAGCTAGTCCCTCCCTTTCCCTCCCCAAGATGCTGCTAAACTCCCTCCCATCTCCCTTTTCCAGCAGCTCTCATATGCTCTCATAGGCATCTATGGGACTGGCTGGTGTATTCCCGCAAAAGATAGGACAGGTCCTATCTCTACTGGGCGTATGTAAAATCAGCCAGCCGGAATGCGCACCATATGCGTCCATGTGAACAAAAGCATTGGAATCCAATGTGCCCGTCGTTTTATCGTGGCAAAATAGCCACAATGAAACGCCCGTGTGAAAGTAGTCTGAAGCTGGCCATGTTCTTTTATTATTTGCCAGTCATAGCAGCATTCATTCCAATTTATATTGCAAAATACTTTATTGGACAGAAATGGTTTTGATCACTGAAGTATTGTTTATGTGCAATACTGAACATGCTAAACTAATCTGCATTGGTTGGAACCAATATTTATTCCTTATTGACGGCCAACACGCCTATTGACTGACCTTCACATAGTGTACATCTTTTTAGTTTCAAATAATTTTATTAATTTTCATCAAAATATAGCAGTATGTTTGCCAAAAATATACCCCACGCAGGGCGATTCCAGAATAGAAAATTTGTGAAACATAACATAACAAAAGGTAATGAAAGATCAAGATGATGACATCCACATATAATATATCACATGTCTTTAGATTAGCACTACCACTCTCTATTTCTTCCATAGGATGTCCGTGGTGCCATTAAAAAGTATAACAGGTTACGGAGAATTGTGGTAAATCGCAGCATGCCGCGACTTGAGTCCCGCATGCGAAGAATCGCTATGATTCTCCGCTCGTGGAAACGGGGCTGAGCTTTCCATAGCAACGTTATGGAAAGTGTGCACTGCGTTACTCGCAACCGGATTATCGCCGCAAGCAACCCTCTGAGCATGGAGAAGCTAGAATGGCTACATTCTGTCTTTGAGTACTGATACACACTGTGCATAGTATGCATTGCTAGTCTAAGACACTACATGCTGATCTGGCTGTTCACATGGGCAACACTGGTCAATCGAAGCAGCTGTCGTGTCTTAGACTAATGATACAAACTAATGCACAGTGTGTATGAGGTCGTCAGAGAAGCGGTTTGGCCATCTATAATTCTCCAATCGTTTAGCAATATGAGAGATATAGGGTACTTGGCTACAATTATGGTCACTGAAATCTGCGTTGGTCCAAGTGAGAGCACATTACCCACCTGAAGAAAAGGACTCCAGGAATTTTCAGGTAGAAAAGAATTACTAAACAAGGTAGTACTTGCATGACTTACATATTCTGGGGGACAACTTACATAATGAATGAAGACTAATTTTTACTGAAGTGGCCCTTTATAATTTTTTTATATTTGTTTTCCGTTGCCGCTTTCAAAATTATAGTTTTTTTTTATTTTACCATCTACATAACCATATGATGGCTTGTTTTTTAAGGGACGAGTTAAATTTTTCAATGTACTATTTAATGTAAGATATAATGCACTAAAAATGTTTAAAAAAAACTACTACGAATTGTGAGAAGTAATTGTACCATTTTTTGGGGGGTGGGGGGGTCTTGATTCTAGGGCATACACAGTATGGCGAAATTAAAATGCTAACTTTATTCTGTGACAACACCAAATTGATATAGTTTTTCTTGTTCTAGTGCTTTTAAAAAATAAAATATATTTTAAAAATTGACTTTCTCTCACCATCTTTTGAACACCATAACTTTTTCAGTTGAATGGATTATGTGAAGGCTTGTTTTTTTGCAGGAAGTGCTGCAGTTTTAATTGCTACCATTCTGGGGTACATACATCTTTTTGATTGCTTTTTGTACATTTTTTGGAGATGATTCTCAGAGCGGGGAAAGAAGAGAGTTAGTTTATTATCTCAGACACCCCATTAATTTTAGTATTTCCACATCACCTAACCAGCAGCGCTGCGCTCACTAGAGGCTGCCGGGTATCTGGTGAAAAGCTGTGCTGATAGCGCACAGAATTGGGGGTCAGGGGGAGCACTGTATCTGCCGAAATCAGCTGCAAACATATAGCTGATTTCGATTTAAAATCTGCATCGATTTGCCGCAGAATTTTCCACTGCGGAGATTCCTTAGAATTTATGCCCCATGTGAGCCCACCCTTAAACTCTTTTATCAACTCTCCCTCCGAGTGGTGGTTGTCTACCACTGCCTTGGCCCTCCTTGCCAGCTTCTGGATTATTTGGCCCACTTCTTATCTTGTGAAATACTGACTCTTATTTTGGGTGATATGTCCCCATTAACAGCCCGATCTCCACATCTACTTCTCAGCTCTTATTATCAATTTGTTCCTTAGGCCTTGCAAAATGTACTGCTTCACCCACTCACAAAATTGGCAGTACAGTACACTTGATTAGGTCTTTTTCCGGCTCTGCTCTATTTCTGACCTTTTAAACTCCTCTCACCTGCCTTCTGACCACAACTTCCTATGTTTTAGTATCAAGTATTCTTGTTCTTCTCAGGGCATTCCTACCAATTGCACACACAGAAATCTACAGGCCATTAACACTCAGCAAATTAGAGGCCCCATGCAGTCTTCACTGTCCCCAATCTCTTCCCTCTCCTGTCCCAAATTTGCTACTAAACATTAGAATAAAACTCTCAAAAAGTGCCTTGGACAAAACAGCTTCCTTCGCATTCTGACCCTTCCAATGCAGACTGCAGCAACCTTGGCACACGCCTCAAAAAGATGTTCTTTCGAGATGTTCTAGGTGCACTATATATCTGAGGAGAAAATCACAGATATCTGCAACGGGGAACACATGGAAATAAGATAATGTAAAGGGCATTTTGATTGTGACTGCTATGGGAGTGCGTGCACACAGCATGTAGCCAGCAGTCCGGCTGCACAGTCCACGCTAATTTTCTAGTGTGACAGAACTGGATTGGGGAGTCAGATAAGTATAAGAATTACCTCCCTGGACTCCAGGAAACTGGCAGCATAAGCACCATAACTTAGTTTATGGTGCTCATACCTGGTAATAGGTTCCGTTTAAAAACAGCTAATAATTCAGGAAGTTTAGTATGAAAAGTTTTCATGGGATAACCCCTTTAACTAATCACAAATAGCAATGAGAGTTATAAGTTATTCAAGAGGTTGTCCTGCTTCTAGCTGTTTTGCACCCTCTGTAAAATCAGTTCAGTGTATATTGTACAACTATTGAATCATAAGATGTCACAACCGCTGTGTTCCATACTTTTCATACAGCATGGTGAACTATGCTTGTGTGGCCTTGCGTAGTGCATTGTGTTAAGGCAGCAGAAATGCAGTCCTAAGCTCTCACTCACAACCTTAATATTGCAGGTTCAATCCCCGCATGGTTCAGGTAGCCGACTCAAGGTTAACTCAGCCCTCCATCCTTCCGAGGTCGGTAAATGAGTACCCAGCTAATAAACAAAGAATAAGTTGGCGCTATACAAATAACAAGTCCCTTCCCCCACTATGATGCAAAACTTCAAATTTCAAGGCATTGCTGCAGATTCTGATCACATTCATTAGCATTGTACTACACTCTCCTACAGTTGCAGAATCAGGAAAAATGCACAATTAGGGCTTATTCAGACGAGCGTGTTCCTATAGAAGTATTCACATGGACGACTGTTAGACATTCAACTGCGTATTTCTGATACGTGTGAACTTATCCAAAAATTGGGGTTACATGGAGACTTTCTGTAGCATGGTTTTCCAATTGCTGCTATTGAGTGACAGCTGTAGTGCAACTCACAGCATTCCCCTGGCCTTCCCTGTACCTTGAAATCAAGGCTAGGTCTACTCTGTCGCACGGCAATGTTTGGAGCATACTGTTGTGATTTTACTGTTAACAAATCCACAAAACCGCAGAAATGTCACAAGCGAGTCACATACGGCTCACACTGTTGTTAGGTTAGAAGAGTCGCATGTGACTTGCAACCTGCAATCCAAAATTTGGATTTCTGGCAATAGTCGTGTTGCACTGGTGGGAGGTTGTAACATGACCGCATAGACAGTCATTAGTGTGAAACTGTGATCTTCATATCACATGACACATCTCACGGTGTAGACTTAGCATTAAAAATTAGACCATTGTGTTACAAAAGTCGTCATGAAGCCCAGGTCTAAATCTACCATGAGCGAACCTGGAATTAGGCTTTTATGATGATAGGTGTAACATAGTAACATAGTATCTAAGGCCGAAAAAAGACATATGTCCATCCAGTTCAGCCTATTACACCCCCCCCCCACCACCACCACCACCACCACCACCACCAATGTCGATCCAGACTAGATAGCATTTACTTATCTAGTAAATCACATCTACTTATTAACGGGGAACTTATCATGTCATACAATTGCAGCCTCTTGTTGCTTGTAATGCCCATAGGCAAGGCTAAATAGTCAGGTACTTTCTCTGCAGTGCTCTTTCCTCATAAATGCTGGGCCTCATGTATTCTCTCCAGGTGTATCATCTGGCAGGTCAATCAAATGATATAATACATATATAACGTTTACCAATTTCATTGATTTAGGCAATCATCTCTAAGCATTAGGCATTGGTATGTCATATAGCATGGAACATTGGAAGAAGTTAGTTAAATTCTGTTCTTAGTCTGTCAAGGCGGTTTTTCCATGATTAAATATTAATTTACACTGCAAGACCACTCGAAATATAAGTTTTCAATTGATTTGTTTTTTTTTTAATTAAAAATGCTACTGTCTAGATATTTCTGTTGCGTTCTTGTTATGGTGCCCCTTGGATTTCCCTTAATTTTCACCTATTATATTCAATGCTGGTGCGAAACAGACGCTTCTAGTTTGTAGATGCTTATTGGCACATGTGTACAATAGCAGGAATTACTCCTCTACATATGTACAAGAGGACCAGACAGTAGGACTGCATTGCATATGTGACAAGACAATCTATAACACATAAGGAGAACGGTCTGAAAGGGAATGAGAAGAGACAGCAGGAGACGTTATAACACGTATTTAATGCCAACATCTAGACACAGGAATAATTCCAAAGAGGTGATTCCAAATGAGACTTTGCTTGGCTTTGTGTGATCTAAGAGAGTAAATTAATATTTATTAAATGGACAACCTATTCAAGAAGGGACATGTAAAGTATCTGCTACATCGTTTTTGTGTATAATTAGAGAGCCAAGTGCTTTTAAACTTCAGAGCCCTGGAAGGTTTGTCATATTAGTGCACATAAAGTGGAACTTCTGATCATAAGGACTGATCAGACCCTGCAACCCATTTTATGTTGTAACCTTTTGATAAAAGTAATGTGTTGTCACGCATGCTATGCTGTTTGTTGTAACCAATCTGACAATTAATAGTATTGATTTCTTCTTTTAACTGAGATATAAGAGTTGGTAATGATTTCTAATAATTCTAAGTAGACAACAAAGATAACTTTAACACAGCCGTTAATAACAACCCTGAAGCCTTCATGGGAAGTTCCTTGGAAACTTTGGCATACAAAATGCAAAATAAAATTTCTGAAAAGAGAATGAATTTAGATGATCCAGTGCTGCAAATAAAATGTATAAACATGTCAAATCTCAGAGCGCAGGTAGACAGATTGCCTACTGCTTCTGAGATATTAAAAGAGGTTGTCCCCATGAATACCATTTATCACCTATCTATAAGAGCCCACTCTATACAATTCTGCAAGATGAACAGCTGATGAGAGCAGCTGCCAAGGGACCACATCTCCTCTTAGGAGGAGACTGACATTGAAGCTAGTTCAATGTAAATGGGTAATGAGTGATGTTGTAGCAGGGTCCAAGGTGTAGGGGGAGCAGCTGAGTCAGTAAGGCCTTGTGTTACCTATGCAACCTCTTTTAAGATGGTTTCACAAAAAAGGCATAATTTTTGTAAAAGTTTTTAATGTCGTTCTTTGAGTCAACGCCAGAAATTGACTCCAAAAGAGCTGAAAATATAAGGAGGAAGTTCCCTCTCAGCAGAATCCACATCTGGTTTTGGTTGAAAAAACTGCATAAAAAAGTGTGATAGACATGATAATTAGTTAGTGTAAAATGTCGATCGATTTGTAATAAACTAGATGTATTATGCAGCTGTAGTGACTTTAACTCTTAGAGGCTAATGACTGCATAATTTCATTATAGTAATTGCTGGACAATGGCATGGTGAAAGATGTGTGTGGTATAATGTTAGCCTAATACAAAGTTCCACAAGCAGCCTCTTAAAGAGTTAAGTCACATTCCAATACTGAAGAAGTGTATCCAGCCCCTCCCCCACTCTCCAACTTCTCAGACCAACAGCTGTTTTAACTGACCACATGCTGATAGAACAAGGACTGGCTTACACACTGGACTTGAGAGAGGTGTGGGAAGGGGAGGCGGGGGAATTCTATATGACCCAGCGAATAAGAAGATGTATACGTTACTGATGTAATCTGTTGCATGCCCATAAAGGGCAGGTATTATTTGTTTCAATAAAGACCTAAAGCTCTAGTAACTCGAGAGAGAGCTGGTTGAGATTCACTGATGCTGATGACTTGTGTCCGATTGGTTTCTTTCATTATGTGTGCCCACTATACAATTAGGAAGCTACAGAATACCCTGAAACCTGCTGGAGGAAAATATTATCCAGAACAAAAGTACCACAAAAGAGCAAATTTGTTTTTACAAAAGAAAAGTGTGAAAACCATTTTTAAAGATTACGTTGGTGAAATCATTAGACTTAGCAAATGCATTCTTTTTTTGACAAAAGCACCATTACAAATTTCTAGCCCCACCCCCACCCGCACCCCCCAAAAAAGGCACGCAAACCGCGCATGCGTAGTTTCTCCATCTTCAGCCCGGGCAAGTGTGAGCAAAGAGACTTCTCCTTCCCTCTTCACTGCCTCCACTAAGCACCAGTTGGCAGTACTGCCTGAAGAAGGTATAGAGCCACTACAATTGGTATCAGCCTCTGTGTATCTCCTAACCTCCAGAAGGACAGGACTGAACCATCCCATTTGGGAATTATTGCCTATCAAGCCACAGGCATGACTTGATAGGCAACCTGCAATGGCAGCCCTAGGGCCTTTTAGAAGGCTTCCTGCTACCATGGCAATTTCACAGCAACCTGTGATCTTATTATGGGGGGCAGTGTGGGACCTTGAACATCGATTGGGGCATTTAAATGTCTGTCAGAATAGACAGCGGCATTCAAAGAGTTAACAGCTCTGATGGGCGGCGATCTCTCTCCAGACATACCCTGAACCTGCATGATGTAAATGTAAGTCTTGTGACGTTAAGGGGTTAAAACTAGCCATGGGTGGGGGAACAAATGGCACATTATGCATTGCATTATGCATTGAAGGGGTGGGAGCCCAAAGCAGCTGTACCATTCACTTTATCATTAAAGGGGTTTCCTAGGCAAATACTATTGATGACCTATCACCAGGATAGGCAATCAACAGTTCATCACCATGGATTCACTTCTTGGAATTTAAGGCAATCAGTTGATCACCCGCCCGGCTGTCAGTGCAGCAGGGTTGGACGTTGTCATAGGGGTCAGAGTAGGGAAATGTCAGAGCCCGCGAGCAGAGGAAAAACCGTAGCATGCTCTATTTTACTGTGGACTCCATGCGCACGGCCTCCATTGAAGTCAATGAAGGCTGTCCGACCCGCAGCCTGTATGCAATTAACATTGCGTATGGGGTGTAGGTACCATCATCCTCACTTAGTGATGGAATGTGAAATACAAATATTGAAAAAGAAAAATATGTACTACGCATGACTGACGGCGGGCCACCACAGTCATACCCAACTCAGAAACCACAGGTACGCGGGGTCCCCAACCGGCTTCACAGATGGAATTCGCTGTGGGATTATGCATGCAGAATCCAACCCAGTCATCTGAACCCTGACAGCCTTTGATAGTTATTGTGTTTGTATTTGAATGTACAGATTTTCCAAGATATTATAGTTAAGATACAATGTCAGAAGTAAAAAAATGTAAATAGAGAATAACATTAAACAAGAAACCAAACCATTTTTTTACAGAAAATATTTTTATTGAATAATTTGCTATGAAAAGCGCAGCCCCCTGTCCACAAGTGGAGAATCATAGCGATTCTCCGCACGCGGGATTTAAATAGCGGCATCCCTATAGGCTCACCACAGAGAACTGACAGCTCTCCCCCCTCATCACCTGCGGCGGAATATCGCTAGCAATATTCCGCCTCGGTCGTGGACAGGGGGCCTAATAACTGTCCATTTCTCACCTTATTTCCCTGTCACCGATGTCACCAACATGAAATGTCATAGAAAAAGGCAAAATATAAAATGACACTCGCCAGCAGTCACCAGTAAATGTAATTGTAGCATTTTAAATCTTTTATGAAGTACATATATAGCATAACACTATACATATAGTATCATAATATTGCTGTCATGTGGGCCCCTGGTAGGGTCAGGCACATCCTAATGCCAAACATTTACATACTCTTAAAACATTTTACAGTAAATTTAAAAACAAAATGTACGGCCTCCTCCACCCCTTAATTTTCCAGTCGTCAATGGCAATACTAGGGGATGTCATAGAGGAGGGGGAAATATAAAATTAGATTCAACAGTAGTCACTGGTAAATGTAATAGTATTTTTAATATCTTATGAAGTATATATATATATATATATATAGTTTGACACTATACATATAATATCATATGTATCAATATTAGAGATGAGCGAGCCTACTCGGCCACGCCCCTTTTTCGCCCGAGTACCGCGATTTTCAAGTACTTCCGTACTCGGGCGAAAAGATTCGGGGGGCACCGTGGGTGAGTGGGGGGTTGCAGCGGGGAGTGGGGGGGAGAGGGAGAGAGAGAGGGCTCCCCCCGTTCCCCGCTGCTACCCAGCCTCCCCCCGCCCCCCGGCGCCCCCCGAATCTTTTCACCCGAGTACTGAAGTACTCGAAAATCGCAGTGCTCGATCAAGTAATTACTCAAAACGAGTACGTTAGCTCATCTCTAATCAATATTCTCTGCACATAGTGTGCCTGACATGGTCAGTCACATCCTAGCGCCATACACAAATATTTAAAAAAAAAAAAGGTCCGGCCTCCTCCACCCCTTAATAGCCGGCCATCTCTCACCTTATTTTCCAGTCGTCAATGACAATACTAGGGGATGTCATAGAGGAGGGGGAAATGTAAAATTAGATTCACCAGTAGTCACTGGTAAATGTAATAGTATTTTTAATATCTTATGAAGTATATATATAGTTTGACACTATACATATAATATCATAATGTCATCCAATTCTTAGCATGCCGAGCGCCTGACATGGTCAGGCACATCCTAGTGCCATGAAAAAAATGGAAATAAAAGTATACTACCTGTATACTACCTCCGTCATCCAGCTTGTTCCAGTGAATATGCTGAGCCCTCTCTTGATGATTTTCTATTGCTTCTTCTGCCTTGATGGTCTTCCACTCTTGCTGGTCTTCTGCTCCTGATGGTCATCCGCTACTGATGGTCTTCTGCTCCTGATGGTCATCTGTTACTGATGGTCTTCTTGGGGCTTAGGAGGATATTTGGCTCTGATGATGTCACAGAGCTGACGCGCTGTCCAAGGTTTTCCATGTAGCGCTGACATAGGAAAACCCCTTGAATAATGCCTGGTGGTCTGCTGGTATGGCTGCGCGGTGATTCTCTGCTGCCTCCAATCTCTCAAGATCGAACGGTCTAGAGCTAAGTCCGATGTTGTTTGACTAAGATAAAAGGAAGCAGAAAGATTTGATTTTATGACTATAATACCTTCTCATCACAGCATTAGAATAATCCATGTCTAGTACAGTAGGGGGTCTCAGATGTCTCACACTCAGTCTGCAGTCACTCTTGCATCGCATGATAATCACGCAATTTTATCACAAGTGTGAAGACACCCTTAGAACCAATGCAATTTCTAATACTTACTGATACGGGGATGTGTGGTAGCTGCATTCTTAGGGCTCCTACCAAGTCCCAGTCAATATGCCGGAAAAACGTCTGCGCTCTGATGTCACCATTGACTCCTAAGCGCTTCGTAGGATCTTCCTGGAGGAGCTGAAAATGAAACAAATTGAATTTAGTGATTTGAACTACTATTACTGTCCTGGTTTATTATAAAATGTATTAGATAGAGAATATATTCACCTTTTTGATGATGTTCTTCGCTTTGATGTTGGAAGCATTAAATCGTCCTCGATGGTACTTGGACCTGCTGGTAACCATCATGTTTAAAATTTTACCTAAGGCATACCAGTCGATAGCGGCATTGTACTCCTCCTCGTTCAGCATCTCAGGAGCCATGAAGTCCGGTGTTCCAGCATATCCAGTGGCTGTGCGGTCTCCGTAGATGTTCTCGAGGGCCAGCCCGAAGTCACAGATCTTTAGATGGCCCCCTTCAGTCACCAGGATGTTATGAGGCTTGAGATCTCTGAAAAATAAAGAAAAACAATGGTTTCTTCCATTTGATATTTTGATATTGCAAAAGAATAAAAATCTTAGCAAATAAGAATGTAGAAGATGATTTGGATAATTCTAAATAATAAGTGTATATCCAGAAATAATAGAGCAAAGTAAATCACAGAACTCTTGAGACAGTTATATTTTTGCTCCTTAAATATCGAGTCCTCTGAGTCACTATAGTCAGTGTTTATATTGGACTCCAATAATGTGTACATGGGGCCTATGTATTAAAGGGGTTGTCCCGCGAAAGCAAGTGGGGTTAAGCACTTCTGTATGCCCATATTAATGCACTTTGTAATATACATCATGCATTAAATATTGGCCATACAGAAGTTATACACTTACCCCCTCCGGTGTTGGCGTCCCCGTCTCCATGGCGCCGACCGAAGCTGCCTTCTGCCTGGATTAGACGTGCTTGCGCAGTCTGCCCTCTTCTGTCCCGCTCCGGCGTGCTCGCGCCACAGAAGACGGCATGCGCAGAAGACCTGTGCGGCGCGAGCACGCCGGAGCGGCCCCGTCAGCGGGACAGAAGAAGCAGACAGCGCAAGCGCGTCTAATCCAGGCAGAAGAAGGCTTCGGTCGGCGCCATGGAGACGGGGACGCCAACACCAGAGGAGGTAAGTATATAACTTCTGTATGGCCAATATTTAATGCACGATGTATATTACAAAGTGCATTAATATGGCCATACAGAAGTGTATAACCCCACTTGCTTTCGCGGGACAACCCCTTTAATGGCTTGACACCAGAAGGGTGACACATGCGCCAAAACTACAACTATTCTGCCATGTACATTGCGCCCTGCCACTTTGACAAAAATTGGGTATGGCCTGGCTTGGGGGGGGGGGGGGGCATGGCCACATGCAGCCAATCACTTTTATAATCTATACCGGGAACTAGTGTAGATCATACCAAAAAAAATGTACGCCAGCTCCTAGCTAGTCTACATTTTTCATCGGGTGCACTAAGGTGCCGCTAGTTGAATAAATTGTATTAAGACACTTGCGCCTCCTGATACATTTGTCACCCGTAGATTGGGGCAGATTTTACTTGGACCGGCATGTGAAAGTAGGTATGCCCCATTGTGTGCTTATACCCTCAAAGTTAATATTCAATACATATATATTATATCAGAATATAAAACATCTCTATAAACGTAATCTGGGATTACAGACCAGGCCTGACACTATTACACCTAAAAAAAGCAACAAGAATATATTTACCGGTGGACGATACCCATAGAATGCAGGTCTTGAATACCACACACAAGTTCTGCTGTGTAGAAACTGGCATGAAGGAAAGAGATAAGAATTAGGCCTCATGCACACGGCACGTGCGGATTCTGCATGTTGATTATTGGCGCAGAAGACCTTTTTTAGGTCGCATATTTAAATTAAAATTACTTGCGGATGTATGCGATACATACGCTTCCATAGAGATCAATAAAGCCAGTATTCGCAGAATCCGCGCTAAAATATAGCGTGCTGCGATTTTAGAACCGCTCCTAGAAAACCCAATGCAAATCCACTTGTGTGCGTGGAGTACAGCACACTCCATTACTTTTTATGGGCGACTTGAACGGCGGGAGCCAGTTGCGGATTCTACGATAAAAATCTACACGTATGCATGAGATCTTAGTATCTAGAGGCTGACAGAAAGCTGTTAGAAATACATAGTACTAAATGGAAGGGAATTACTTTGGACTGATGGAACAATCACACATACCTTATTCTTCATGCTACATGTTCTACTTATCCTATTATATTATCCCACAGTAATAATATTCATATGAATGAAGACTGTAATTGTACTGTATATATGAGTAGTGCGGATAACACTCTACACTACATGTATATACTGTCCCTAATGGAGGCTATTATATGTGGGCAGTGAGGTTAGCACTCTAATTCATGTACGGTCCCCTGAAGACGCAAACTGTAGAGACTTTTTATTAGTCTGTGACCACATTGCCGTGCACTTGGGATGTCAAGACGCCCATTCCGCTGTAGAAGTTGAAGAAAATCTCCGCAGTTGACGTATTCCATTCCAAGCAGTACGAGGTTCTGTCACACAGGTATAAGAATCTTAATGTATATTATAAGAGTACCAAATGATTGCAGCATCTATACTGTTACTACACAGAATCCATCCCAGGTATCCCCTCATCACCATGGATGTAGACTTCTTTACTTTGGTCTGGAAAGCAAATTCTCCATGAAGAAGTTAAAACAAACAGATTTGTATTGCGGAATCTGCGGTTGGGGTCCGCACTGCGGATCTGCAGCAGATACCGTTTAGAACATGCTATGCAAAAACACTTTTTCCTACACACTCACAGAAACAAATTGTGAATTCCGTGAGCAGAGCAAAAATCACAGCATGGACACTTCCATTGAAGTCAATGGAAGCTGTCCAACCCATGGCCCATCCACAATTAATAGTGCAGATAGGTCGCGTGTACCCGCATCACTGTCTAGCAACGGTGCAAGAAAAACACAGATTAAAAACAAAATCTGTACTGCACATGTCCGATGGCGACTTGCCGCGTCCATCCACAATACAGATTTCAACAGGTCCACGCAGAAGCCGGCTGAGGAAAGGGACAGATTCCGTTATGGGCTCCCACCTGCAGAATCCGACTCCTCCATGTGCAGCCAGTCTAATAGAGCACACTGGTCAGGTATATAATAAATTACACAAATCCATCAAAATTACAAAACTTTATTAAAAATACAAAAATGGACATGAAAACATGAAAGTTTATTCATATTACAGGTAAAACGTACACCAACATCTGCTGACAATTATAATGTTACCACAAGATGATGCAATTATATCATACAAAATAACATACAGTTTAATTTAGTTTTACCAAATACAGATCAGGCAAAGAGGAAGATACAGAAAGATATTTACACATATGGCCATATATACAATATGAGAAATACATATATTGTAACCCAGCAAAATTGATTACTTTAAAAATCACTATGTTATTAATCATGGACAATCTGATGGTGTGAGTAATTTCAAGCAGTTCCCAACCAGGATCAGTAGGGGTTCCAGTCATAGTGAAGAAACTGCATCCACGGATTGCTATTGCCATATGCAGCAGATTCAACCGTCGCAAGTGATCTCCATTAATGAGATGAATTACACTAGTAGATAGTGGAGGTGACACAGTAGTACAAGGCTATAACTGCCACATGATAAAGTCCCATCAGTCTCAGATGTTTCCTCCATATGTAGCATACTGTATAGCATCGGCATGGCAGCAACCAAAGATCACCGACCACACCACTCACAACAGTTGGTGACCTCCCACGTGCTGAGCAGTGCCATGTCATCAACAAGGACTTCCTCGTGGCACACTGACCAGCCCAGAAATTGGTGGTCGGAAGTCGTCATAAATGTACCTTGGTCTGAAAAGCAAATTCCCCATGTAGAAGGAAGGGGCTCCCAGATGCAAGTTGTAAGACGCGTCGCTCCACCATCACTTGGTCCTCTCCTTCGGCAAGCAGGTCTCTCTTGGCGATGACTTTCACTGCATATTTCTGTCCAGTAGAGGTGTGTTCTGCCAGTCGCACCTGGACAAACAGTCATTAAATAGGATATAGCTGAAGTAATCAAGCAGTAATGATTATTCTGACTTGATGGATTTTCCTCCATCCTAACAGTTTTTTTTTCCTTCAATAAAATAAGAGCATTCAGTATTGTATACAGGGACAGTCTTAGGAAATGTGTGGCCATGGGCAGAAGCAAAACTTGGGCACCAAATACTGCAATATTGTACCAATAACACAGTGACATTCAGTCAGCAATGTAAAGAGAGCTGCTACATTGAACTTCCAGGGGCATTTCTAGGGTCTTATAGAGGATCGCTCCCCAGATAGAATCAGCAGGGAAGGCTACATAGCTCTGAAGCTGCGGCCGCACTGATACTATCACTGTCCTTTTTTTCCATACGCACCCCTCTTCGGACAGATGTCCCTGTGCCCCTGTGATCTGTTCCCTGCACTGTGTTTATTAACCTACTGCCTGTGGGTATTATTGTATCTTGATGCCACCAGAAGCGAGGAGTTTGACAGGGCTTGGATGCAGGAATGCTGCAGTCACAACCCTAGCTCCTGATTGGGTAAATTCAGTAGGTTCTTAGCAGCAGTATGTTAATAGATTCGTGGGTGCCCTGGAGGGTTAAAATACAAACCCAACATGGCAGCCAAAAATCAGTACACACAATGCAGCTGTCCCTGTGATATGTCATGGCTCTGTGTAGCCACTTTTTAGCAGCCGCTCTGGCGGCTGTGAGCTGTGCCCCGCCTAGCAATTGGCCCAGTAAGTGACTGTTTGCCTCCGGTGTCCCTGTGCCTCGCCGCCGCCTCACTGTGAGCTGCTGCTAGCACCCTTGCCGCGGTCCTCCTCCCATGTCAGGATGGCACTTGGAGGATGAAAGTGGCAGGCCCTCCCTGCTTCGTCGTTGTCCTTGGATCTGGGTTCAGTGGGCCGTCTCCTCCGGTGCCTCTGCCTGGGGCTCTGCCTGCGCCGCCGCTCCCTGTCCTCGGCATTGCATTGGGTGACCGTGTTCTCGGGCTCCTCTGGTGCCTCTGTGTGGGGCTGGGGCTCTGTATGCGCCACCACTCCCTGTCCTCCTGCACTTTTTGGTGTCCTCCAGCTCCTGCGGCTGGGGCTCTGCCTGCGCCGACACTCCCTGCGGTCGCCGCTGTCCTCCGGTACCTCTGCCTGGGTCTTACCTCCCTGCGCTTGTTGCTGTCCTCCTGCAGTGTGTGCATTTAGTAACGCCCCCCCAGCCAATCATAAGCTGGGGGCATTCAAAAATTATTTGACAGCAGGTACCTTGTCACCCTCCATTACTTCCAGTGGCGACAAGGTACAAGAATACCCTGCCTCTGCTGCTTGTTTCCCGATGCTGTGTATAAAGAAGCTGTTCTGTGTTGCCTGGTTTCTCCTCTTCACAGCTCTCGTTCCCCACCAGACCTAATGCGCTGTCAGGGTCTCGTTGCATCAGTTTAGGACATATAGTACTGTACACATGATGCACAGACATCCTAGCAGTGCATCAGGTTCAGTTGGGAATGGATGCTATGTAGAGAAGAAGCAATCTGCAGCATAGAATGACTTCTCCATACACACCACCAGAGGACAAGCAGCACAGGCAGTAGTTTAATAAACAGCACAGAGGACGGATAACAGGGGCAAAGGAGCAATTATTGTGTAAAAATCAATAAAATATATAAAGTAGGCTTTATTGCTAAACTATTATGCAGAGAGAACAGAGCAGGCATAGAGGAAATATTCTCTTCTCTTATGCAGTGAGGTGAAGAAGGAATTCCCACCTGCAGTAGGATATGCACCTAGTTGCATAGATGGGGTTTTGTACGAAAAATGTGATAATAGGCTGATAAAACCTGTTGCAAAAATCCTTAGAATTGCATAATCTGTACATTTCAAAAAGTGTAGTTACTCTTTAAGGGCTCAGCCACACGAACGACGATACGCGCATATCAGCGGCGATATGCGCGTATTTCCGCGCGGAAAAACGTCCGCACTGCAGACGTCCATACCTAACAAAAGAAGAACAAATGGGTGGCAATGGAGCTGGTCATGTGGATTTTTGTCCGCATGCGGTGCGGACGTTTTTCCACACGGAAAATAGCGTGGATCGTCGCCCGTGTGACTGAGCCCTTGCTGTTTCTGGGTTTTTGCCCCTCATCAGTGTGCAGTAGACCAAGCCTGAAACCCACTGCACACTGATGAGGGGTAAAACCCCTGAAACAGCAGTCTTGTATGAATTCTGGCTTTGTTTAACATTCTCAGTGATTATTATAAGGCTTGCCTAAAAAGTCTAACATTGGCTTGTAGGAAAGCTGCCTTCCAATAGATGGCGCTGCAGAGGTATTGTTCTACCTTCCCATTTACTAATTGAGTAGGTGCTCTACACTATTTGCATAAAAGCAAACTATAAATATTTGCTATTGTCATAATGGTATTGACAGGTAGAACAACATGTCATTTAGACGTCACACAGCAAGCACACAATAAAAAAGGTTATTCCACCCAAATAATGTATGACCTAGCCACAGGATGGGTGATAAATCTATGATCTCTGGGGTGGTCTGACTCCTGGGATTCCCAGGGATCATAGAAACGGAGCTCTCAGAGTATCCCTGGAGAATGGAGCAGCGGTGCACAAGTTTGACTACTGCTCCATTCAGTGTTTATGCAGATAGCCCGCAGCAATGCTTGGTTATCTCCCTTGAAAGAGGGTTGACTGGTAGGCTAGATGGGTAGGGGTAGGAATGGGGGCAACCGGTGGCTAGACAGGGATATAGCTGTGGCTGCTCTGGAAGAAATATCCACTCCCCCACAGTAGGGATCATAAAGGACTGGGGTGAGAGGTCGCACCGCGACAGACCACGTGACACAGTCTTTCAACACTCCAAGCAAAATGAACTCTTGTTTATTGAGCAAACTGGCCTTGCATCTTAGCCATCTTAAGCATCTCTCAAGGGGTCGGAGGTGGGCACCTTTGGTACGCGTTAAATAGTAACAGCAATTCCTTTATTTCAGTGGAGCCGAGACAAAATGTGAGCAGCCACTCTCCTGCTTTCTGCTGGCTCGTTATTATCCTCAGCGTAGCTGATTTGTCTCCTTTGCTGCATCTTATCGGTCCTGCATCTAGTAATTTAGGTGTAACCATGGGGTGCAGAACCTCCGATGTACCAAGTCACTCTCTAAACGCTTACTGTCTACTGAAACCCACAAGAGCCAATCTTTAGTAGGATTCTTAAAAATAACAGATACCCGCTTACAGCCTCAGTCCCATAGCAGTGAGCAGAGAGGTTTGTCACACATATCTACCGCTGCTTAATAAGGTTGGGACATCAACACAAAAATATCGATAGTCGATAGTGTCTACTATTGCTGAACAAACTATTGATTGTTGTAAAATATCGGTGGAAAACTATCGATATTTCGATATATCGACTTTTTTAAATGCTGTGTAAAGATAAAACAGGTCTAGGGTTAATAAAGCAACAAACAGCAAAAAAAATTATAGTTTTCTTTTAAAACTTTAAACTGTTGAATTTATTATGAACTTATAACTATTAATAACATGAAAATATATTAAATATATTAAAATATATAAAAGACGTTTTTTTATCATTGGCCCCAATAATCGTTATCTTATATTAATTTGCTCGCATGCTCTCCCTTCACAATGCTCCTTCCAGCAGACAGAATTTCATCAGCTTTTGAAAACATTTTTTCTGCAGGAACTGAAGTAGCAACTACAGAAAGATTCTTTCTACCAAGCTGGTACATATTGGAGAAGGGCTGACATATTCCCCTCCATATTTTAAAAGGATTGTCTCCTAAATGACCTGGGGCGGGTATTTTTAGGTACAAAGAAGGTTCTGGTGCTGTTTCATCTAACGTTCTTCGTTTTGTTTTTAGGTTCCAGGTCTCCCCTACAACCTTCTGATGAGAGCTCCACCAGGGAGGGACCAATAGTCTCCATGGCAACTTGTAAACAATGCAGGGCCTGGTAACGCGAACACAGTGCCCTGAACACAAATGTAATTGCGTTAGATGGGTCTCCTATCTTTTCTATGGGCACTGCGTTCACGTTAGACGCTGAACGCACGACATGTTGCGTCTCCTTTTCTGGACGCGACCTTCGTGCGTTCTGCGCAGCCCTCCATCTGTATGGGGAAATGCTTTCATTTAGAAAGCATTGCCCACAGCCATCACCTTATTGGTGACAGAGTCACCTCACACTTTCCAAAAGTTTCTAGAACTTGTTTATAAGTTCATTAGTGCCTCGAGCAAAACTACATCCTGTACCAACACAAAGGAAAGGACAGAATGTAAAGAAAGAAGATATGGTCACCGGACTACAAGACACGTTTCTTCTTTACAAAAATCTATATTATATCGCCTTAAACGATCGATGTTACCGATATATCGGACATAACAATATCGATGAAAAGTATCGCCAAAGCATTAGCGTTATATCGATATTTCGATATATCGGATGTCGATGTCCCAACCCTACTGCTGAATGAACTATGGTGGAGTTTAACACAGTGTGCTAATGACCAACTTATTATTCCATTTTTTACATTGCCGCATTCCAGGAGTCATAACTCTTTATTTTTTCCGTCGACATAGCCATATGAGGGCTTGTGTTTGTGGGATGAGCAGAATTTTTTAATGGCATCATTTTTAGGTACATATAATGTATTGTATAACTTTTAGTAATTTTTTTAGTGGGATTGAGGAAAAAAAAGAAATTCTCCTATTTGTTTTTCGCATTTCATCTTTATGGTGAAATAAATAATGTGATAACATTATTCTCTGGGTCAGCGCGATTCCAGCAACACAAATTTGCTTTTTTGTCACCACATTCCAGGAGCCATAGCATTTTTATTTTTCCATGAGGACTTGTTTTTTGCAGGATGAACTATAGCCTTCATTTATTTAATTTTTGGGAATATATATTTTGATTGCTTTTGATTCCATTTTATTTTTAGCGACAAGACTAACAAAATCTGCAATTCTGGCATGTTTTTTATTTTTATTTTTAGCGGCATTCACCATGCAGTATAAATCATTGAGTATCTTAAATTAATTCTGCAGGAGCGTATCATTACACCAATACCTAATTGAGGGCTTATTCAGATGTGCGTATATCGGTCAGGTTTTCACGCCCGACTTATATACGATGCCCTTCTCTGCAAGGCGAGGAGGCGGGCCGGGCCAGGAGCTAGTGCATTGAACTCCCGCCCCCTCTCCATCCCCGGCCACTGTTTGAAATGGAAGAGCAGGAACAGGGACAGGGCTAGGTTCCACCCTGCCCCTCTCATTGCAAACAGTGGCCGGGGTCGGAGAGGGGTCGGGAGCTCAAAGCACTAGCTCCTGGCCCAGCCCGCCTCCTCCCTTTGCAGGGAAGGGCAGAGTATATTGGTCAGGCGTGAAAACCCGACCGATATACGCATATCTGAATAAGCCCTTATATAGTTCTTTTTTTTGCAACTTTTTAACATTTTTATGAAAAAGCGTATTTTTTGTTTATTGCTGCATTTAAGGACCTCTAACATTTTTATTTTTTCTCAACTGTGTTTTTTTCTTTCCTAGGATGAGTTATACATTATTATGGTGCTATATCTTGATCCATGCAACGTTTTGATCACTTTCTATTCCATTTTTTGTAAGGCGAGATAGGCAAAATTAGCTATGTTCGCTATGTTTTTTGTATTTGTTTGCATGTCGTGCATTGTGTGGGTTAAATAACAAGCTAACTTTTTTCCCTTAGTCATTACGAATGCAGCGATACCATATGTGATTTTTTTGTATTTATTTATTCATTTACATAGTAAAGAGGGAAAGGTGGGGTTTTATTGTATTTATTTTGACTTTTATTTTTTAACTATTTTCTTATACTTCTCTAACTTTTTATTTATGTTCACTTAGAAACTTGAATATCAGTATATTTGTTCTTTATTTTTATAGAAATTAGAAATCCCATGAGGTTAGCCAGAGACTGAGCCACATAGGCCAGCATGGACAGCACACCTGGAGGCCATATCTAGGCCTCCAGGTGCTATAGCATCCCATTAGGATCCCACGAATACATTGCGAGGGTCCAATGGGTGAAAGAGGGAGGCCTGTCCTTCTGCCAGCCTTTTACACTTCACAGTCGCACTAACAGCTGCGGAGGTAATTGCTGAACCACTCGCCATAATCTTTGAAAACTCCTGGAGAACAGGACAAGTCCCAGAAATTTGGAAAAGGGCAAATGTTGTCCCTATCTTCAAAAAAAGGGAAGAAGGTGGATCCAGGAAACTACAGGCCTGTGAGCCTGACTTTTACACCGGGAAAGATCTTTGAACAAATTAGTAAACAGCATGTATGCAAGTACTTGGATAAAAATGGAGTAATTAACCAGAGCCAGCATGGGTTTGTAGCAAACATGTCATGCTAGACAAATCTAATTTCATTCTATGACGGAATCACTGACTGGGTTGATCAGGGAAATGCGGTGAATATAGTTTATCTTGACCTTAGTAAAGCATTTGACAAAGTATCTCATACTATACTTATTGAAAAAATGACCAAATATGGGATTGACAAGGCAACTGTTAGGTGGATTGACAACTGGCTGAGTGATCGTACTCAAAGAGTGTTCATAAATGGTTGCACATCCAAGTGGAAGAATGTATCAAGTGAGGCACCGCAACGCTCTCTCCTAGGCCCAGTGTTGTTCAACATTTTTATAAATGATCTGGAGGAGGGAATTTATTAGAAACTGATCAAATTTGCTGACGACACAAAGCTAGGAGGGATAGCTAACACTAGGGAAGACAGAGAGTATTCAAAAAGATCTAGAAAAGCTTGCACAGTGGGCAGTGACTAACAGAATGGTATATAACAAGGAGAAATGCAAAGTCCTATATCTCGGCAAGAAAAATGAAGAAAGCACATAAAGAATGGGAGGAATTGAGCTAAGCAGCAGCACATGTGACAAAGACTTGGGTATACTAATACATCATAGACTGAACATGAGTAAAACATGTGATGCAGCAGCCAAAAAGGCAAACACAATTCTGGGATGTATTAAGAGAAGCATAGTGTCTAGATCACATGAGGTAATTATCTACCTCTACTCTTCCTTAGTTAAACCTCATCTGGAATACTGTGTCCAGTTCTGGGCACTCTACTTTAAAAAAAGGCATAGACAAACTAAAGCAAGTTCAGAGAAGAGTTACCAAGATGGTGAGCGGTCTGCAAATCATGTCCTATGAGGAGCGGTTAAAGGACCTGGGAATGTTTAGCTTGCAAAAAAGAAGGCTGAGAGGAGACTTAATAGCTATCTACAAATATCTGAAGGGTTGTCACAGTGCAGAGGGATCAGTCCTATTCCAATTTGCAAAAGGAAAGACTAGAAGCAATGGGATGAAACTGTAAGGGAGGAGACACAAATTAGATATTAGAAAAAACTTTCTGACAGTGAGGGTGATCGATGAGTGGAACAGGTTACCACGGGAGGTGGTGAGTTCTCCTTCAACTGAAGTGTTCAAAGGCTGGACACATATCTATCTGGGATGATTTAGCAAATCCTGCACTGAGCAGGGGGTTAGACCCGATGACCCTGGAGGTCCCTTCAACTCTACCATTCTATGATCTCTTCTGGTCAGAGATTTGAAAATTGCCGCCTCCAGGGACTGCTGCCTCTGATTGGCTGAGTGCTGGGTGCTCAGCCAATCAGAGCCAGTGCTTGATGAACCAATCACAGCCATTCACTGAACCAGGACCAGGTAGAAGACGTGGCTGAGCTGACAGCGCTTCTTAGGTGATGTATGTGTTTTTTTTGTTTTTTTTATGCAGCTAGGGCTTATTTTAGGGCTTTTACAGTAGGACTTCCTATTGTAAAAGTTGCATCATCACACCGCATAAAATAAAAGTTTTTGTGCAATGCGATGCAACAGAGGGGAAGGCTCCATAGGGAAACATGGGCTGCAAAACATCGCAAGTCATGTGCATTTTGCAAAACCCGCACGTTTTTTTGTCTCGTAGTCTTGCATGCTACAAAACAAATGTGAAGGAACTCATAGGAAAGCATAGGAAATACCCACATACATGTGATTTGTCGCAATGCGAAATAATCACCTGACTTTGTTGTCCATGTGAAAGAGGCCTTAATCCCACACTGTACATCTGCTATCGGCAGGAATTAAAGCCCAGGACCAAGTACCGTATATTCACCGTGCTTGGTCCTTAAAGGGTTAAGAGGTCATTCATAATATTCATGTCTGGAAAACCACTTTAAGGTTGGGCGGTTTAGCCTAAAATTTTAATGCGTTTTTATTTCATTTTTTCTTCAGTTTGATTTTCTTCTTCTTTTTTTGGTAAACAAGCTAAAGACCCCAGGATACTTTTTGTACAGCAATTCCTTTAAGAGTAACTACAGTTTTTTTTTTAATGTGCAGAATAGGCGATTCTAAGCATTATTGCAATAGGTTTTATCAGGCTGTTCTGTATAGTTTTTGTACAAAGCTCCCCTTCTGCTATGCAGCTAGATGAAGGTGGGGCTGAGAAATACGTTTTCCCTTAACTACACAGCAGGAAAAGGGCTCCACTTTGCTCTGTCTAAGGCTAAATTCACATGGGTGTGCGCTTTATCGGGCCGTGAAACACGGACCCATATCGCGCTAGAGAACATGCTCTTTCCCCGTGCCTGCGAGGCATTTTGGTGTCAGAAACGACTCCCATTATTTCAGTAAAGTAGCGATCGGCAAGTGTTTCCCATTGTTTTCAGTGGGAAACCTCTCATAGTATCACACTTGTGTGCACCTTGCACACAAGTGTGATACGATGTACAGGGGTGAGGAAAGAATCGCTCATGTACATTATCATCCATGGTTTCATTTCATCCTGTTATGCGCCCATGATTTTCACGGCTGCATAACGGGACTTAAACACGCCCACCTGTTTATGCCCTTAGCTGCACATTTAGATAGTGATACACTGGTTCTAGCTTTATACAACTGTCTTTATAGATATTTATAACTTTCTGAGAGCATAAATGGACAGATAACATCCAGAATTGGAACCATTTGGGTGCAAATGCAGTCACATGGTGTCGTCCAATCTGTTCTTTAAAAGAGGATGCACATACAATCGAAGGGGGTCAGAAATCCATGAAAAGTCAGTGAAGTTAGTAAGTTGATTTCGGCAGCATGCAGCCTATTTTTTATACATTGTGAGGTTATGCGCCTTTTGAAAAAACTATTAAGTCTGTTCTCCTAGGCATTATCAGCCATCCTCCTTGTCAGCTGCAGGGGGGACTGGTACAACTGCAACATTTGCTGCAGGTAAAATGTGAGCCCAGAAGGGTTCTTCTTTACAAAAAGGTGCTGACATCCCAGATATTGATATGAAGGTCTTCATGTAATTTTCTATTATTTTATAAAAAGTGGCTCCAGCGGTGCAGCTTCACTTACAGTTGGTGTCCAAACCCTTTTCCCTATGCTCTTTGGCGGATTCAATGTTATCATGCCACAAAGGGTTTTTTCGGCAGTAAACTATTATTCACCTATTCTGAGGATAAGTCATCAATTAGTGGCTATGAAGCACCAGAATGCCATACAGTGCCCAAATATCATCACACACTGCCTGCATATCTACAGCACTCAGTGCTTTCACTGCTCACATAATAGTTTTATATTGCAATAAAAATAATCCCATATTATAAATACTTAAAGCAAAACATATTGTGGCCAGAAATATCAATTCAGTGCATAAATATTAGCATCCTGCGGGGCCAAATATTATTACCAAATTGTCTAAATAAAGGCAAACAGTATACACTGTATGATACATCTGTAGATTGCAGCAGTCCACTGGAATTCGTAAAATATAAAACTCATATTGCATTGGCGGTTGGTGATATTCATAACATCAGAAGTCGGCTTATATCTGTTAGCTTATACTGTTTAATTATTTCACAATGAACAAAGGCTAGTGTAACCTGAAACAGGTCAGCCATCCTGTCCTGTTGTGGATTTTGCCAACCCCTAAAAAAGTACAGGTTCTTATAAACTTCTAAGGACGGCTGGAATCTGTATATATTTAATTAACAACTGGGGGTCTACAGTATAAATGAACCAGTGATTGCTATTGGTTGGTGAGTTGGCCCGCTATATTTATTTGCTGGTATTCACATAAGGGTCCAATGTTAGGGCCAGATAATACCAATATACACAGCCTAAATATTAGTGCCATATACAGCAGTAGGAGACACGGATACTATGGAAGGTGGTGGCTGTTACCCAATCCAGGCATCCATAGTATGCTGCTCCTAGGCTGATGCCCCCCTTACCCCTTCAGAATTTTTTCCTCATTTCATCTAAAATGAAAACCACCAAAAATGCTCCAAAAGTGACTCCTATATTATCAGGGAATCGGCTTCTTGTGGAGGATATTTTGCAACAGATTTCTATTCGTTAAATACAGAATTCAATTTAAACTCACTACCTTCATCCATAAAGCCCTCCACAGCGCAGCACCACCCTACATTGCCTCCCTCATCTCAATCCATCACTCAGCCCGGGCTCTCCGCTCTGCTAACAAAACTAGACTGAGCGCCCCTTTAATTCGAACCTCTCATTCCCACCTCCAAGACTTCTCCAGAGCAGCACCAGTCCTCTGGAACACACTACCAAAGGCTATCTGGGCAATCCAGGACTCACAGAACTTCAGGCATGCTCTAAAAACGCACCTCTTCAGGGAGGCGTACCATATCTCCTTAACCAAGCCCCTTGATACTCCACCTGATAACATGCTCATTGTCCTAGTGACTGCAACCCCTGCTAGCCACCATCAACTGCCCCTGCAGTCATACTGATTCTACTGTCACACGGCTGAACGTCTGACCTTTGTTTATGTGTATAGAATCCCTCACTCTCCACCTCGCCATACCATGCACATCTCCAGCCCTTTACCTTCTGTATCACCCCATTACTTGTAGTATGTAAGCTCGTTGGAGCAGGACCCTCACCCCTATTGTTTCCATCAACTGATTACTATGTAACCGTGGTTCTGTAATTTTTGTACTTTTGTCTTTCTGTATTCCCCCTGTATATGTAAGCGCTGCGGAATATGTTGGCGCTATACAAATAAAGATTATTATTATATGTTCCTTATTGTTCCTGACTTGTTAGCTGATGGGTTTATAAGCTACAGTATATCTCTTCAGGGTCTATCTACTGTGTTTTATGCTGATGGTACTGGAAGAGACGGCAGATTTATTTATTCTCTTTATTTATGAGAGAATGAAGAAGAAAAGGACTTTTTATGGCATCTCCGCAGCTTGATGTTGATCTTGAGGGCCTCAACAGGTTCATTATGAGGAGATAAGCTGATGTTTTCTGCCTAGAAAGAAAAATAATTAGCATAATATTGGACATAGAAAATACCTAACAGCAAAAAAAGATGAAAGATGGAAAATACAACACAAGTGTGAATGCCACAACCCTTCAGTATAAAATGTACCAGCCTGCAGTGTACTTGCCCCTCCGTAGTTCATGCTGGCCATGTTGTGGGCCGTTTGAACCTATTAACAGGTTCTATTGAAGTTCTACATTGTACATGTATAGTGCGGGTATATTATATAGATATTAAGAAATTATTATATCATAGCTTTATCTCTTTGACAAAGAGCCATTTAGGCTCATATTATGCTGTTTTCTGGCTGTATTTACATTTTAAATACATTACAAATTTAGCAAACCGGACTTTTCACATTTTTACTTCTGTGAGAGAAACCATAATGTTTTCTATACTCCATTTTGTCCTCTATCCTTTTCTGTGTTTTTCCATTGCTCTCTATCTTGCTTAACACGTATCCAGATTATATCTCCATATAATCCTTAAAATGAATGTACTTTTATATATACACATATGAATACAACCATGTAAGCCTTAACTGATAAATGGTTGCCAGCATGTAAGCTCATGAATGCTTATAGATTAATTAATGACCCCAGAGACAGTTATCATGCAAGCCCTGTGTGACCTGAGAGGAGTTCTGCCCGGAGACCAACATCACATGTTAAGCTTTAGTAACCAATAATAATAATAATGAATCGTAACACGTTATGCATACGTATAAGTAAGGTGCTCTCTAGTCTTGTTTTCAATGTCTGTCTAAAAGGACTATAAATACTTCTGCTTGTTAGCAAATAAATGAAATCATTTGTGAATACACAAGTGCTATGTGATGTGTCAGTGATTCTCCAAGCGGCTCGTACTTAACCCTTGATTTGGAACACAAGAATATACTTGTAGCATCACAGAATACTAGCATACTGACAAACTGAATTAAACCTCTTTGCAGTGATCTCACCGCTAATTACTTTAAGGGCTTTTTCACACGGGCGTATTTTTCCTCAGTATTTTGTGAGCCAAAACCAGGAGTGGAACGTACAAAGAGAAAGTATATTGGAAAGTTTTGCATTTCTTCCGCATTTTGGACCCGCTCCTGGTTTTGGCTCACAAAATACTGAGGAAAAATACACCCGTGTGAATAAGTCATAAGGCTCAATTTCCACTTACACGCACGGATTCCATCTGCTGAATCCCGCAGCAAAATCGAGCCGTGCCTGCAGACATGGACAGAAAATACATTTTCTTACCTTCCAGATCCAGCACAGGTCTCCCCCGTGCCGGACGGTTCTTCTTTCTATAGCACGGCGGACGCGTCAAGACGCGCAGCCAGCGTTTCCTGGACGCAAGCGCAGTGCAATCTTATTTTATTTTTTAAACTTCTGCTTTCCCGTAGATTCACGGCACGTCCACAGTGACAGCTGTGGCTGTGCCGCAAATCGGACAGCTTCCATTGACTTAAATGGAAGCTTTTCCTATGGGATCTGCAGAAAAATGGAGTACGCTGCGATTTCTTCCTGTGCATGTGGTATACACGCCGGGGGGGGGGGGGGGGGGGGGAAATTACATCCGCATGTGGCAGCTTGATTTGCAGATCTCCTGCGCGGGTTCCACAAATCAAATTTGCCCATGGACATTCAGTCCAACATGTATTTCTTTTTTTCACCTTTGCTGATCTAGGCCACAGTATAGGACACGCTGGTGGCTATTCTCCTGCTGTAGACATGTTCTACCAAATCTGATTGCATCACTCCTAACATTTAACAAATAACAAAAGATGATACTGTAGACTCACTGGAGAGATCTCCACCGCTCCAGGACCGCAGGGGTGACGTACCAATATACACACATGAGCACTGCAGCCAATCACTAAACACAGTGCTGTACGGCATGTACCCCACTTAGTCTAGTGACTGCTTGCAGCGGGCACGTGGGTATACGGGAACATCAGTGCTGCAGCCTGTAAACAAGGTTCAGCAGGGAAGACGGAATTGAACCAGTTTGCATAGTTTCTTTATTTTAAGACATTTCTTACATTTAGATTTTTTTTATGTTATATCCATTCCTGTAATGATACCAGGGTGGCACTAATCTCTATAGTGGTGGGCAGACACATATTTTAACTCAACCCCTTTAAAAACACATATCTTTAGGGAGGCCTATCACATTCACCAATGTATCTTTTCTTTTACCCCACTCCCAGTCCCCTTCAGAGCCTGACCCCCTTCAGCCTACTGTATCTCTCACACCCTAATGCACTTTACATTTGTACATACACAGAAATCGCCTGGTGACCAGCTTATACAGCGTTATGGCTAGACCATTGTACACACCAAGCACTCTTGTGTCACCCCTGTTTCCTCATAGCTTGTAACTGGTGAGCAAGGCCCTCACTGCATATCGTTACAATTGTTTAATAGTTCAATATTATACACTAGCTGATATACCCGACTTCGCCTGAGTTGACTTGGTACAGGTGGTCAGATGTTGTTGGCATGAAAAATTTTACAAAGTCGAGGTAACTTCAGAGGAACCGAGGAATAAAATATGTATACACATACAGGAGCATTAGATTCTCCTCAGACTGCATGTACCCATGTCCCTCTGCAGAATGTGCCACCCCTCCCAATCTCCTCACTTTTTACCCTAAAAGGTAACACCCCTTTTTATTCAAATTTACCCCCAGACTGGAGGTTGCAGCCCCTTCTTAGCCTTAAAGGCATGCTCCATCTCTGCAGTCCATGGCCGCTTTCTTATGTACTTTGCAGCCTTTCAGTATATACATAGAGGTCAGTTATATTCACCTCAGTATATACACATAGAGGTCAGTAATATTCTTCTCAGTATATACACATAGAGGTGAGGTAGAGTCTCCTCAGTATATATACAGAGGTCAGTTAGATTCTCCTCAGTATATACACATAGAGGAGCGTCAGATTCTCCTCAGTATATACACAGAGGGGTGAGGTAGATTCTCCTCAGTATATACACATAGAGGTCAGTAATATTCTCCTCAGTATATACACATAGAGGTCAGTAATATTCTCCTCAGTATATACACATAGAGGTGAGGTAGATTCTCCTCAGTATATACACATAGAGGTGAGGTAGATTCTCCTCAGTATATACACAGAGGTGAGGTAGATTCTCCTCAGTATATACACATAGAGGTGAGGTAGAGTCTCCTCAGTATATACACATAGAGGTCAGTTATATTCTCCTCAGTATATACACATAGAGGTGAGGTAGATTCTCTTCAGTATATACAAATAATATGTGAGGTAGATTCTCCTCAGTATATACACATAGAGGAGCCTAAGATTCTTCTCCGTATGTGCACATAGAGGTGAGGTAGATTGTCCTCAGTATACAAATCATTTCCCTAGACTTTATGGTTTCAGAGAAAAGAACTATCTCGTGTATCGCGGATTTTCGCACAGTTTTTCACTCTTAGAATTGAATATTGAAGTTGCGATTCCTTTACTTTTCCTATTTAGGACGTAAACAATGGTTGTGCCAAATTTCATGTTTGTGAAACACCGGAAAGTTACAGAATTAGTGGAGAGTCAGTGAGTGAGTCAGTGAGTCATTCAATGAGTCAGTCAGTGAATCAGTCAGTCAATGAGTCAGCCAGTCAGTGAATCAGTCAGTCAATGAGTCAGTCAGTGAATCAGTCAGTCAATGAGTCAGCCAGTCAGTGAATCAGTCAGTCAATGAGTCAGCCAGTGAATCAGTCAGTCAATGAGTCAGCCAGTCAGTGAATCAGTCAGGCAATGAGTCAGTCAGTGAATCAGTCAGTCAATGAGTCAGCCAGTCAGTGAATCAGTCAGTCAATGAGTCAGTCAGTAAATCAGTCAGTCAGTAAGTCAGTGAATCAGTCAGTCAATGAGTCAGTCAGTCAGTGAATCTGTCAGTCAATGAGTCAGTCAGTTAGTGAATCAGTCAGTCAATGAGTCAGTCAGTCAATGCGCCAATTAGTCAGTAAGTCAGTTAGTGAGTGAGTCAGTCAATGAGTCAGTCAGTGAATCAGTCAGTCAATGAGTCAGCCAGTCAGTGAATCAGTCAGTCAATGAGTCAGTCAGTGAATCAGTCAGTCAATGAGTCAGCCAGTCAGTGAATCAGTCAGTCAATGAGTCAGCCAGTGAATCAGTCAGTCAATGAGTCAGCCAGTCAGTGAATCAGTCAGTCAATGAGTCAGTCAGTGAATCAGTCAGTCAATGAGTCAGCCAGTCAGTGAATCAGTCAGTCAATGAGTCAGTCAGTAAATCAGTCAGTCAGTAAGTCAGTGAATCAGTCAGTCAATGAGTCAGTCAGTCAGTGAATCTGTCAGTCAATGAGTCAGTCAGTTAGTGAATCAGTCAGTCAATGAGTCAGTCAGTCAATGCGCCAATTAGTCAGTAAGTCAGTTAGTGAGTGAGTGAGTCAGTTAGTGAGTCAGTCAGTCGGTGAATGAGTCAGGGTGCCTGTCCACGGGCGGGTTTGAATTGCATTCCCCACGGCGATAACGCGGCCGTGGGGAACACAGTGAAAGCTCTCCATAGTGCCCCTGTCCACAAGCGGAGAATCATTGTGATTCTCCGCTCGCGGGCGGCAATATGCGGCATGCTGACAGCGGAGATCCATCTGCCGGTTGATCTCCACCATGGGATACCGCAACGACCATGGACAGGCAGCTTTAGTCAGTCAGTGAATGAATGAGTTAGTCAGTCAATAAATCAGCCAGTCGATGAGGCAGCCAGTCAGTCAAGGCTTTTGCCTCGTGTAATGTATCTGATTCTGTCTGTAGATGGACCCTCTGATTGGTAAGGCGCAGCAGAATACATTGGCGCTATATACATTGTTGCCGCCATGTTTTCCGCGCCCACACGTAACTAGCACTAACGGACCGTGTTTACTGCTGTTTGGGGTAAAGTCTTTTCTGAGAAATAAGAATAACAGGAAAAAAAATGAAAGTTGAACCAGAACCACAGAAGCCAAAAGCAGAACTGCCTGGACTTCCTCATATGAGCTGCGAGAGCAAAGTTCCCTAGAAATGTCTCTCCGTGGAGCCTTCCGTGCAGTTGTATTATTAAATGACTGTTTGCTTTGGAGTGATGCCAGGGCTGTATTGACCCGCGAGTGCTGCCAGCTTTGTACTGCCCCGGCAGGCAGCAGGTTCATGCATCGGATCAGCACACAGCTTCACGTATTGACCGCTCTGTATTATTACCAGCACAAACCCCTGCTGCCGCACACAGCACAGCCAATAGAGCGCCTTTCCCACAGCAGCCAATCACAGACGAGGTCACATCGGAACTCCACGGCGCTGGGGCGAAAGTTTTTGTTAAGAGGCTCCTGATTGGCGGCTCGGCTGGAGTTGTGAAGCCAGTGCAGACACACACACATACAGGCACATTGACATGTATAGCCGGGGAGCGGGGAGGCTGCAGAGCCCGGTGCGGGGACGCGGCGGCTGCACAGGTGAGACTTTCTTCTGTCACTACTCACGTATGTGCCGGGACTCGGGACTGCTCTGCAGCTTCATTCACAAACAATGGCTATATGTGAGATGGGTAGAGCGCGGCTGCTGATGCACTCTGCGGCATATGTGCATCGGACTAATATATATATATATATATATATATATATATATATATATATACAGTTTGCATTATTTTATGTGGCTCTTATATGGTAACACTACCTCTATAGTGAATGCCGATGGCCGTCTACTCATCATGTAATGCTGTGATGATGGGGTGTAATATTTGCACTGTATAACATATCTGATCTTCCAATCTGCTGTACAGTTACGGGATGGTGATGCAGCAGAGCCCAGCATCCTACACACAGGAGCAGCAGAGCGCAGGGAAGCCCAGTAATCCCTGCAGGAGGGCAGTGTCCTCACTGTGATGCCAGATCATCCTCCTCCAGATGCTTTAATAAACTTAGTTAGTCCGGTTACAATTAACCCCTGGCCTCCCAGCGGCGTTGTTATTCTAGGGACAGTTCATTGCGGTAGAGGATGTAGAGGATGGCGGTGTCATCATCCTTCCAGTGCATTGCTGATCCCGCATCACATACTTGTATGGGATTCCTTCTGGCAGTGGATGGTAGGAGTTGTTGTAGTAGATGGGTCGTATTGATCCGCTTTGTTGATGATCCCTGATGTTTTGCTGCAGAGCTCTGCAATGTAGGTGAAGCAGCCCATGCATACAAGTTTTTAGGAGCAATGTCTCAGAAAATTCTTCCAGGGTAGCAATCTGGATATTTTCATTTGTTTTGCTTGGAGAAGCACAATAGGAAATTGGTTTTGTCGCCATAGATGAGAAGAAAGCGGCGTATGTATATAGTTCTAGGATGTTGTCCCGATGACACGAACAGCCGCTCTGACGTCACAGGCTATGATTGCCACATCGATGGACCTCATGATAAAACAATAGACCTGCGATCAATTACTCAAATTTGTCTTTTTTTTATTTATCAAGAGGCTTTAGAAAAATGTGGGATTTGGTTTTTTTTTGTTTTTTTTTTGTTTGCTCCAGCCAATCCTCTATGTTTTTGTCATTGTCCTAGTTCTGGCTAAGTGAATAGGTAGCGGTATTCTATGGGGTGCTGATGGGCTGTCAGAGATTTCCATAATTCCCGCACTATCTAGCCTCTGAAATGACTGATACGACAGTGCAGCAATTCCATACAGAATGCTGATCCTCTCTTAGGTCTTGGCTTGCTGAAGTCTACATACTCTTCTACTTTTAGGAAATATCATTCTATAGGAATCACAGCAGGCGCATCTTCCAGGCAGAAGCCCAGCCCTGAATCCATCCTTGGGACATTCCTAATCACATCATCTAGTCAGTCAATCACATTTAGTTGCCCATACATGAGATAAGTTGACTGAAATGGTTGATTTTCATTCCACTCTGTCTGAACATGTTTTGAAAATTAGCATGAACGATGGCTGACAGCGGGCTTGATATGATCAGCTAGGTTGGAAGATCTTGTATGTAACTTTGGTCAGCCAAAATTACATGGGGCTGGCACAATCGGCTGGATTTGGCTGATCATTTGCAATTTTATTACAAGCCTCAGGGAGTCAGTTTCTTTTTAAACTTACTCCCTGATTAAACTTGCTTACTCCCTGATTGACCAGTTTAGTCTCTACTGTGGCTCTTGGGATTGGTACGAGCGATCCCACAGATGATGTGGCTGACCATTATCTTATGTGTATGGTTGACTCAAGAACTAGGCAGGCTTTGGTTTATATGCGCGAATTAGCCCATTTGTATCAGAAGTTGCCTTGTAATGGAAGTTTTCTACATCAAGTCTGGATCACAAGTCAGAGGTACTCTCACTGCTGCCAGTTGGAATTGTACATGTCTGCCCTCCTTGCCCATTATAGGAGTGTCTGTGATGTGATTTCTTATAAAGGATAACAATCAGTTGTGGAAATGAGATTGCATGAAAGTCCTGCTGTCAGGCACAATTTACATGTAACGTTTGATGCTCAGTTTGGCAGATTAAAGGGGGTCCGATAACTATGTCTGATAAAGCAGTTATAGCTCTAGGTATGGGACTTAAACACATGTAGAAGCATACCTTTGTGGACTTGGATGGAGTTTGACTTGGAGAGAGAACTAACTTTATTCCCATACGGAGATAAGCTTATGGGCGCCTGGCAGGCAGACCCAAGCTTTGAAAATGTTCTGGTCTTGATTGGCAGCTCAAGCGAGACTTTAGTGCCTCGTACAGTGAGTAGCTCTTCTGTAGGACTGAACCAGATGAACTATCCTTCAAACCCAACACACAACAGTGAGCCTTATGCACCCACCATCCTGGCATTGGTTCATCGAATCACTTTAGTAGGTACTAACTACTGCCTACCGGGAACACCCTGTAAGACCTGTGGTTTTGGAGATGCTCAGACCCGGCTGTCTAGCCATCAGAGTTTGGTTCCTGTCAGTCACTTGGATCCTCAGGTCTTGTTCCCATGCTGCTGTAACTGCATGAGATTAAAACCTTGCCACTCATGACAGCCAGTGGCCGCACGATCTTGTTGATAATGCTGACAAGATTGTGCAGCTGTTTGCTGCTGTGGGTTGGTGCGGTTTTGATCACAAGCATATTTGTGCACACGTGTCTTATTTACCCGTCTGTAGTCTGTTAAATGTGATTGTTCCCAGCAAGAAAAAACAAGTACTCTTGTAGATATGATGCCTTTTAATGGCTAACAAAAATACATGATGTTATAGCGAGCTTTCAAACCTATCAGGGTCCTTCCTCGAGCCTAATGAAATAGATGACAGAGATAACACACAGGCCTGGTGACCCTCTAACACTAAGGCTGCATGTCCACGGACGAGTTTGAATTGTGTTCCCCGCGGCGATAATCCGGCCGCGGTGAACTCTCTCCATAGCATTGCTATGGAGAGCGCAGCTGTCCTGTCCCAAGAGTGGAGAATCAATGCAATTCTCTGCTCACGGCCTGCAAACTGCAGCATGCTGCGATTTGCCGCAATTCTCCGTGGTCAGCCTATCTGTCAGATAGCCTGATAGCGGAGATCCATCTGCCGGCTCCTGCTCCCGGGCGGTATCTCCTGCGGCGGATCACCGCAACGCCCGTGGACAGGCAGCCTTATTCAGAGACCATAAAACCTTCACATCTTTATCAGTGGACTATTCAAGTATGTATCTATTTCTCTACTCATCCTATTGTGGTATTACTTTTAAGTGTAAATAATCACATCCATGTCTGTGCCTTGTCATAAGTATGTGTGTATAAGTGTGTGTGTATGTATAATATACATATGTGTGTATATATTATGAATGCCTCTTCGGCTCTATTTCATTATGCCTGAGGAAAAACCCTGAGAGGCTCGAAAGCTCACTATACCATCATGTATTTTTGTTAGCCATTAAAAGGTATCATATCTACAAGATTACTTGGTTTCTCTAAGGCCTCCCTCACACAGGGCGTTTTATACAGCGTTTAGCGCTGCCTTTTCAGCCCAGCGCTAAACGCTGTACAACACTCCCATTCATTTCAATGGGGCTGCTCACACAGGGCTGAAAACGCAGCGCCTTCCAACGCTGCGCTTTGATAGCGATGCATGTTCTATTTTGGGGCGTTTTCAGCCCTGCGTCGCCCATTAAAATGAACGAGCAGCGGTTTCAGCACTGCTGAAAACGCGGCAACACTTGGTGCCGCTTTTTTGGCAGCGTTAACCGCTCGCCGATTTTCGGGGTGAGGGCTTGCAATAGCAGCCCTACCCCGAAAATCAGTCCCAGCTAGATAGAGAAAAAAAGAAAGTAATACTCACCTAGCCGCTGCGGTCCGGGTCGCGGCCGCTGGTCTCTGCCGCTCCTCCGGGCTTCTTCAACACTCCCAAGTCTATTGCCAGAGGCCAGGTTTGAGAACCCCGCCTCCAGCAATAGAGTGCTGTGATTGGTTGTCGCCGCTGGCTTGATGCCCAATCACAGCCCTTCATTGACTGTCTCAGCCAATCAGCGCCAGCAAGCTCTGATTGGCTGAGACAGTCAATGAAGGGCTGTGATTGGGCATCAAGCCAGCGCCGACAACCAATCACAGCACTCTATTGCTGGAGGCGGGGTTCTCAAAGCTGGCCTACGGCAATAGAGTCGGGAGTGCAGAGGAAGCCTGAATCAGCGGCAGAGACCAGCGGCCGCGACCCGGACTGCAGCGGCTAGGTGAGTATTCCTTTTTTTTTTCTTTTCAGCATACTTGGCTGCGTTTTGAGCCGAGCTGAAAACGCAGCCAAAACGCTGGCATAAAGTATGCCAGCACTGCTGAAACGGGGCAGAATCTGCAGTAAACGCAGCGCTGAAAAATGCTGCGTTTCTGCAAACGCCCTGTGTGAGGGAGGCCTTACTGAGAACAATCACATTTTGCTCTACTGGCTAACACGGTACCAACACTTTTTTTCATTAGTCTGATAAAAAAAACCCGACAAATATTATTATATGGTGCAAGACACGCTACCTAGTTTTACACATCACATGTACTGCTCTGATCAGTTTTACGTACAAGACTCGCCAATTCAGGACAATGCGGATAGTAAAAAAAACAGACCGCACATGGATGTCATCCATTCACAGAAACAGATACTCAGATCGAAAACTAAGGTCACATGGAGCTGCACATGAATGAAAAAACTTCAGTTTTTTGAGGATGTAACACAACTGCAAGTGTGCACCCAGCCTTACAGTTGTTCTTTTTTTCTTCTTCCAACACCCAGACCTCAAGACCTAACTGTTCCCTTGCTGACTAATATGTCCTGCTCTATGACAAGTGCCATTATCACGAAATAACAGTGTTATTCACTTCACCCTTCAGTGGTTGTAAAGGGGTTGTCTGAGATAATTTTTTGTTTAAAGAAGGTCCCCCATGACAAAACATAACAATCTTCTACCTCCCCGCGACTCCTCACAAGCCCCCATCCGCAGCTCCCTTTCTCCCCTGTGCTGCATTGAATTACAGGCTACAACAGCCTATGAACAGGACATCAACGGGTCACACTGAAGGTGGAAATAAATCTGAAATGTTTCATCTTAGGCTGCGGATGAAAAATCGAAGCATGTTCCATTTTCCTGCGATGTCCACACGGACGGCTTCCAATAAAGGCAATGGAAGCTGTCTGACCTGCGGCCTGTCCCCAGGAAAAGCAGGAGTTTGAAAAGAAATAATAAAATAAATCTGTACTGCACATATCCGATGGCGAGTCATGCAGACCATCCGCAGTCCAGATGAAGATTCAAGCTAGCAGGTGTGCGCAGATGTTTTTGCCGCCAGGGCCAGATTCTGCATGCAGGATCCGGCTCCGCTATGTGCATGCGGCCTTTGTTGAGTTTTTTTTTAACATGACAAAAACAAGGCATTTTAACAGGAACATGTTGACTTTTTATATCCACTGTATTTGTAAGTCACCACTGGATATTTGTTAGGCCCCATTTACACACAACGATTATCATTTGAATGAACGACTGAACAACTATTAACAACTATTTTTGCATAGAAAAGCATTTAAATTTCCAAATAATCGTTTGAAATCCTCTCCATTTCCCTCATTGGCTAAAGTTAACACTGTATGTTTGCTCAGTGGGTGTGTGTTTATGCGAGGAATCTTTGGGCAGCAGGGTTTTAATTAGCGTGAAGATAAGCCTTTACATTCTGCCACTTGAGTAAAAGCCCTTTTACAAATAACGATTATCACTCAAAATTCATTCAAACCTCCGAAAGTGAGCAAAAATCGTTACGTATAAATATGGGCAGTCGCGCACTATTCATTCACTTGTCATTAGCTGCGCGTTTTTAGCATCAAAATCATCATTTGGACGCACAAAACATTTTTCATTAGAATTGAATTCCTCCTGCTGCATGATGGTTTTTGTTTGTCTTGCATACACAGTGAGTTCATTGTTTACTGATGCCAGGAGAAGACAATGGAATCCTCTGGCCAGATAATGCCTTGCATAAACACACACCCACGTGAGCAAACAGCAGTTACAGAGTTTACTTTAGCTAATGAGGGAAAATAGAGCTGATTAGGTGTGAGTAATTTTATCCAAGAATGTCGTCAATTTGTACAATCATTCGGCTGTTTAAGCGGTAATTGTTGAATGTAAAAGGGCCTCGCAACATCGCATGCGTGAAAACATTGCCATGTGAAGGAAACCATTGAGAAGCATGGGTTTTAAAATTTTGCGTTTTCACGTTCTCTCGCATCGCTGGAAAGTTGTGCTATTTTTTTCACCCGTGTGAAACCAGCTTCAACAAGAAGTGATTATGTTTTGGAAAGGCAAACAATCACCACTCGCCTCAAGTTGTTCAGTCTTTCAAATGACTGAACGGATGCCATTTAAACAAAGTGAAAAGCAAAAGAACTAACAACTATTTTTATGCAGGCTGAAACGCAGCAATAAACGAAAATTGAATGAATAGTGCACAATAAATAGTCTCCCTTTCGCCCTTTTGAACAAATTTTGAGCGATAATCATTGCGTGTAAATGGGCCTTAATAGAGCAAACCATTTCAGATAAATATGTAGCGGTAGTAGTTTGTGAAGTACGCGCTGATAAAGGGGTTGTCCCTCCTAAGATCGCAGCTTCCCAGCAATGAAGTAATTCATGCAGGTTTGCTTCTCTAAGGGCGGCCGCACACAAGTGCAAGCACAACAAGCTCAATTCTGCGTAACGTGAGTGTTTTTAACACCTGTGCCAAAGCAAATACTGTGCATATTTGCGCAGGCACCGCATGTTCACCACAGTCCTGATTTAAAAGGCTTATTTGCCTAACGAGGTGCCGATGTTCGCTGCTATGCGCATCCCCTATGGGGACCTTTGGTGCGTAAATTGGAGCGTGGCGCACAAAATACAGTATGTCCCTTTATTTTCATGTGAGCAAAAAAGAACCGTGAGAATAAACCCATTGAAATCAATGGGTTCTACTCGCTGAGTATTGCGCCAGCAAAAATTGCCCTGCCGGAAAAGATAGATTTTGCTCTGTGAGCCAATATATGCTGGTGGCTCCCATAGACTCCTACACTATGGGAGCTGCAAAACTAGGGAGGGGAGGCAGTTTAGCAGCGTCTAACGCAGGGAAAACCCGACAGATGCCTCTATTTAGGCATTGGAAGTCATTCCAAGGATTTATGCCAAGCAAGAGATTTCCGGGCTTCTGCATATTTTTCCACTAATACGCCAAACCCGGCCGTGTAAATGGATGAGAAAAGCTAATTCTCAAGTGTATTTCGGCCACAACGTGAAAACGCAATGCCCATGCACAAGATCCCTAAAACTGCTATGTACTTAAAATAACTTTTACTGTTTTGAAAAGTCACTTTTAGGGCTTCCACAGACGGACATATTTGCATGGAGTGCAAGGATTGTCACACCCACCACCCTTAAATCTGCCACAGACTTCTGGGTGGGCAAGGCCCACCTTTTCTCGCGCGCAGGATTTGCATGCGAGGAACACACTTGTAAGAATGAACCCATTAAAATCAATGGGTTAGTTTCATCACATTTTACGGACATGAGTTTCATGCACGCAAAAGCCTGCGCAAACACGTCTGGCTGTTAAACCCCTTATGGACTCTTTTATACGGAACGACTATCGGAACACAATTATTGCCCTGTTTAAACACGGCGAACCTTGAACGTCGAATGATAATTCATTTGCTTATCGTTCATCATTCATTTTCTGCAGGCATAAAAACCTGATGACAATCAGTCCATGTAAAGAGGCAGTCGTTTATCTATGAATGACTGTCTGTTTACTCTTAGTGGAAGGTGGCTGAAAGAGATCTCTGGCACGCTCTGTCTCCTTTAATCCCTTTAGTGGCACGCCCGGAAAATCTCTGGGGCTTGCTGCACTGACCATGCAGTTAAACGCCGGAAGATTTCCGTGGACAGCTCTAGTGCTGAAATGTGCAGAGCACGGAGCTGTCATCTGAAGTCTTCCGGGGTTTTTAATTGCCTTGTTGACTCATTTAAAAAACCTGCCCTGTGAGCTATGACATGGTAATAATAAACCTGCCACTGAAAGGGTTAAGTGAGTGATTATCACTGCCGTGTGAAAGCACAGGAGCAATATTCTTTGGGACTTATGTCAGGCGCATAAGTGCCCAACACTCATCTCATGTAAAACCACCCTAAAGTGTGGTCTCTCTTTGTCATAACTTGCTGTCCACTGTCTGCTGTCTAATATTAGACAGGAGTCCTGGGGATTTTAGAACAGAGAAGAGGGAGGGGAGTGAATTATCTTTATGCCCACTGGAATATATAGAGAGCAGAGTAAACAGAAGAAGAGGGAAATAAAGTCTCACATATGCACTGAATGCAAGCTGAATAGTGAGGCCGACTGCACACGGCCGGATTTGATTTCAATGGAAGCCGTCCGCACAGGATCCGCAGGAAAATGGGGCATGCTGCGATTTCTTCGCGCATTTTTCCACAGTCTCCATTAGTACTATACTAATGGAGACCTTCGCTGCGGAAAAACGCGGTGAAATAGAATATGCTGCGTTTTCTTTTTCCTGCAGCAGAAATCCGCGGCAGAATCACGCATGTGAGCACGACAAGCTGAAAAGCAAATCGGTTCAATAGAACCTAATAGCTGCGTTATTCCGCCACGGGGAACGAGGCAGAAATCCATCTGTGGGCATTAGCCCTAACAGTGGCTCCTGCTCTGGTGGACCCAATGGGTACTTGCGTTGGATATAATGCTACATTTGCCTACATGGGAAATGTGTTGCTGCCTGTGGCCTTCCCCAATAACAGCTAATGTTTAGAGAGTACTGAAGGCAGGTTATCTATAGGAGCAAACTCATTAAATGCCAACATTCCAAAGTTGGAAATCAGTCCTGATCGTGTGGTGGGCATATAGGTGTATGGCATGTACCTGTATGATCATGCCAGTGTATTGAAGATAATGTTCTCGGGTTTATGCTACTTGTATCTATGTAATTGACTATTAGTACACCTTGGAACATCCTCCTTGCACAACTGTAAGTTTGCATTTCTCACCATGTAGACAAAGCCACCATGCCTTGTATGCCAGCAGGGCACGGTCTACAGCATCAACACCCTTTGTAAAGTGAAGCCAGACTGGTATCACTTGTCATAGCCGATTGAAAGTTAAACCCTTATCATATTACTTAAAGTCTACTATGACATTAACAAGGTGTTAATTGATACTTATGTTATACTAGAATGGCTGAAGATAAATCCCTGCACTAGAAATAATACCTCCTATTCCATTTAACTCCAATATTAAACACCCAGAGCAAACTAGAAGAGGAAAATACTCCTATCATAGATTTTACTGTGTCAATCATTTCTAAATACATTCAAGTTTAGTACATATGATGGGTACAGGATAATATTGGTTTAGGCCGGTCTCTCCCAACTGGATTTGAATTGCGAACTCCACAAGCGTATGATCCACGGTCTTATGCGGATCACTCAAATTAATTGAATTACACAGTCCCGATCACATTAGCGTACCGGAATTGCGAAATAAAATGCAGTATGTTCTATTTTACCATGGATATCCGCCTCATAGAGCCCATTGTTTGCTATGGTCGTGGATATAGCCGCAGCCCATATGCAATTACATTAGCATCATCGCTAAGCATCGGGGCAGGAAATATAAAGTGTATATTTAAAAAAGTGTGCTGCGTATGACCATCTGCTTGAGTACGCGGTCTTGTGCAATGCAGTTTTGCAGCCATATGCAGGGCCATGGTCGGGCGCACAGCTAAGGAGGAGCATATTTGAGTGTGGACCAGTCCAAATTCTTTTTGTTTTCCCGTTTAAACTTTGCAGCATTGCATGCTGTAAAGAAAAAAACAGAAATAGAGGGCCCGACCTGTGAAAACTACGTGCGAGAAACATCGGGCAAGGTACGCCAACTTGCGTTTGAGTCTATGCAGTTCCTTTTGGATAGCATCTCTACTTCAGTTGGAAAATGGACACTAGGTCTGGTTGGCCACATGAAGCCAAACTATGCACACCTATGGTAGCCAAAAGCAGCATGATACTGGCAGCATCGCATGGGCATTGGCAGCCACAGGTGGGTGAAGTTTAGGTACGTGCAGTCAATCAGACCGTGTCCTCACCCAAAGTCTTGATTAACACGGGCGTTTTATCGTGTGTAAAAGCGTGTAGACAGCATATTAGCTATCTTTTTCCGCTGGCCGATTTTTACGTGCTGGAAATTTGCCATCTGAACGAATGCATTGAAATCCAATGCTTCAGATGGTCGCGATATAAGGTCGGCTGGATCTCACGACTATCTGAAGCATTGGGTTTTAATGCATTCGTTCAGATGGGTGAATTTCCGGCGCATGAAATCGGCTGGCCGGAAAGATAGCACATACTCTGCTGATTCTGGAAGTCGCTTTTAAATGCGTCAGGGTAAGACCTATCGTTTTCAATCTTTTGGCCGCGATCAGCTGGAGCTCCTATACAAGCCTTTGGGAGGTGCCAGCAAGGGAAGAGGAAGGGAGTTTAGCATGATGAGCACTGCTAAACTCCCTCACTTTTCTGGCAACTCCCATAAGCTTCAATGGGAGCTTGTATGGTGGCGATCAGCCAGCAAAGGGAGGGGCAGAGAGTTTAGCTTTGCTAAAGCATCAGTCCCTGGCCAATGGAATTCTACAGTTGTGTGAATGGGCTAGAAAACTCAAGATTTAGCCGTGACTTGGTCGCGGCTTTCTCTCACTCATTTAGTTTTTGGCTGCAATGCAAGCGGCTGAAAATCGCAACGCGCGCCCGTGTGAATAAAGCCAAAGTCTGTGGGTAGTCTGAGCCCAACTGTACAGAATAGGAAATTATATTCTCATTCTGCAAAGAAAATGGCTATTTTCTGCTGACTCTACAGAACGTTGTCAGTTCTCCACAGTAACCAGCGCTCATCAATACATGTCATTCCAAGTGGAACATTTCAGAAGATTCTTAGCATGGTATACAGAAAGCAGCAGGATCAATACTGTTCATCTATATCCCTCTGATGCCAGGGCCGAGAACTGAATCTCCTTTTCCTTTCAACTGTGGCCTATTTCTATCAAGACTACACCCAAATACAAAATGCCAAATAATAGAAGAATGATGTCCATTAACTTTGTATCATTTTTAACCAGAATTTGTAACATTTTTATAGCTTTTGTAAATCCTTACCATTGTCTTTATTTAGAATTAGAGATGAGCGAGTATACTCACTAAGGCACATTACTCGAGCGAGTAGTGCCTTAGCCGAGTATCTCCCCGATCGTCTCTAAAGATTCGGGGGCCGTTGCGGGTGACAGGTGAGTTGCGGCGGGGAGAGAGAATGAGAGAGATCTCCCCGCCGGCCCCCGAATCTTTAGAGACGAGCGGGAAGATACTCGGCTAAGGCACTACTCGCTCGAGTAATGTGCCTTAGCGAGTATACTCGCTCATCTCTATTTAGAATGCATTCTGCTACTGTAACAGCAAAAGGTACAGCAGCACTGTGCAGGTATTGTCATTCATAATAACAGTCCCGGCCCAAATTTCAGGCCAATTTCCTAGAAAATTAACCAACCAGGATGTGAATTGTAGGAAGAAACATGGAGAGGATACAAGCTGGGGAGAGATTGTTCCTGGTAGGATTTGAACCCAGAGCCCCATCACTACAAGGCAACATGCTGACCAATGGATCAGTGCGTCTTCCCGCTTGTTCATGGCTTTGATTTGGTATTTACATTAGTACTCATTCAACTATTGCCTCTGACAATTCCCCATCTGTGTGTTTGTAAGTACTTGCGCAAAACATAATGCCAGTCAAAAAACCTTTACAATATTTATGTATTTAAAGCACTATTCACCTCCAAGGAGTGGATGTAAATGAGCTACAGACTTGCTTTTCTGCTTAAAAAGCCCTATTTACAGGCTATATTACGTACTTTTAGCCGCTTGCATGTGGGAAATCCTCACAGAATCCTCCCATGCCCGCTGCCGGCGACCCTGCTGACCTGTCAGAATTTTTTTTCTCCTGTCAAGTGGATGTGCTGCCGGCGCGCCAAGCACACATGCCCAGTACAGATTTCTCTGCGCTGTCATCTAGGCGATGACACAGATCCGCGACACTTCTGCAATGCTCATTGCAAAAGTGCTGTGGCATGGACGGCTTCCATTGTGTATCCCGTTCCTGCGTATCCGCTCTAAAATAGGTCTATGATCTTATTTTCAGCACGTAGTGGCCGCAATAAAATCCGCTTGTGTGCATGGAGAGAGGAAGTTTTTGTTGCAACCGAACTGCCCCGTGTGGATGGATCCTTAGTGTTATACTTGCTTTCCTCCATCATTTCCTGGGTGTGAGCACTGAAGGCCACCTCTTAATGCATTGAGCGGTGCTGCGAAGCACTCCTACCATTATAAAATTAGAATGGAAGGACTACTTTCAGCGCTCACACTGGAGAAAGAAATCGTAGTGTCGTATAATTTTTGGCACATCCGCATAAAAAACGGACATGTGACCGATCCCATTGCAAAGCATTGGGTGTATATATATATATATATATATATATATATATATATATATATATATATATATATATATATATATTAATATTATGCAGATCGCAAGCGCATCTGCAAGTCGGGCAAAAAAACGCCCGTGTGACTAAGCCCTAAAAAAGTCAATGCCACTAAGTGTAGGTATTCTTTCTGCATTGCTAGATTTTTGCATAGGTTTGTGTGGCTGGTCACACAAGTCTACAGCTAATTCCACAACATTGAGGAAACCTCCCTGAAGTGTAAGATAAGGCTGACTGGCATTCCTGATGGAACCTGTCTCTCCACAACAGGTTGATGGCCACAGGCTGTAGCTGACCACTCCTTAATTCTCACTAATCGAAACAAGTAGAGATATAGTAGAAGCAGTTAGAAACAAGTGAGGAGGTAGGCAAGAAACCACAAGTTTCCTTACTTCTGCTAACTTATCAAGATTACTTGTGATACAGAACATAAAGAAATGTTGCCATCTACCAGCCGAATAGACAAGACTTGTCAATTACCATGGTAGTAAAGAATAACACCAGTAATGAGGAAGACTACAATATTACTACACATAAAACTAAAGGCCCTTTTACACGCAATCATTATCGCTAAAATGGCCACACGACTGAACAAATTGACATTTTTGCATAAAATTACACGTACAGATAATGGCTTTTAATTCTCTCCATTTCTCCCATCAGCTTAAGTAAACTCAGTACGAGTTGTTTGCTCAGGTAGGCGTGTGTTTATGCGAGGGATTATCTGGCCAGCAGATTCCATGATCTTCTCCTGGCATGAGTAAACAATGTACTCATTATGTATGCAAGGCAAACACAATGACTACATCCAAGTCTGCAAGCCGCTCAAAAGACTGAATGAATTCCATTCAAATAGAATGTCTTTTGAATGGTCAAACGATGGTTTTTATGCCGGCTAAAACCCAGCGCTGAATGATAATTGAACGAATAGCGCACGATTGCCCGCGTTTACGAGTAACGATTATCGCTCACTTTTGGCCGTTTGAACGAATTTTGAGTGATAATCGTTGCGTGTAAATGGGCCTTAGCAATGTATGTAGATAGAAGAATCTAAAACCATGATATCCATATTCTATTTAGCTTCATTAGGAATTGGTGTAAGTAAGCCATAGTTGGACCAGAAACCCTGTCACTAGAGATGAGCGAGCATACTCGGTAAGGCAAACTACTCGAGCGAGTAGTGCCTTATTCGAGTACCTGCCCGCTCGTCTCTAAAGATTCGGGTGCGGGTGCGGGAGAGCGGTGAGTTGCGGGAGTGAGCAGGGGGGGGGAGAGAGTGAGAGAGAGATCTCCCCTCCGTTCCTCCCCGCTGCTCCCTGCCCCCCGCCGGCAGCCGAATCTTTAGAGACGAGCGGGCAGGTACTCGAATAAGGCACTACTCGCTCGAGTAGTTTGCCTTATCGAGTATGCTCGCTCATCTCTACCTGTCACCTTTCCTAACAGCAGTTTGGCTTATTTCATGGTGCTGTAGGGAGATGACAGGCAATTTTGATAGGGTTTTACAGGCAATTTTTTGAATGATATTTTCACGGCACACGCGTTTTTTTTCTATACATCAGCCTATAGGACAACTCTTGAAGAAAACAACCAGACTCAAAAGTGAGAAAAAGACATAAACGGTATCATTTGAATGATGTATCACATTTTACTACTGACCTACATCTGATGTCTGGATATGGAATGAAAAATGCAGGATTTTTGAAATAAATACATGAGAAACGTTATCTGGATGAACATTTTCCAGGCCCGTGCAAAAATACATTTTGTAAATGACACCCCTGGGCTCGTGTCCAACAAGCAGTAGAGAAATCTGGAATCCACATTGTTCCACGCTGAAATCCCTCGGCTTCTCCGAGTTGAGCGTCTTCACTTTCAGCAGGATAATTATTTCACTGGGAATTTTCCTCGATACTTCACATTTTTCATGTCCAATAAAGCCCTCGCCCAGCTGAGCGCCCGCTCTCCTCTCAGCCCTGGAACGGAGACATATCAGATTGCACAAGGTCACACACAACTACCATGACATTTTCAGAAGAATGTATTGCTACTAATTCATCAGAATTTTCCAATCTTTAATGTCAAAACCTTCTGCCCAAACAAAATGTTACAAATGATGAAAGAACGTGCCAGGCTATTAGGGGTAATCTCTGTATAACATTGGACAAGCAGACGTTGCTGAGGGCTTGGCTGGGCTCCAGGGACAGATGATGTGATACCGGTAGGTGGGCACCTGATCTGCCATTACAACATACTATGGATGATGAGCAGCAGATCACCACTTAACTGATTCCTCCTGACTTCTCGAGACGGAATGATCATGGATGGTAATGAGGATCATGCTGTAACATGTCAGATAATACACTTGACAGAATGCATTACTCTTGATGCGTATAAACAGGATTAGAGCCTTGCAACTGCATATCACACTCATTATGTCATTGCATGCACTTTGTTAGAATACCCAATGTGGTCCGTAGAGTTTAATTCATACTAAAAAACATGAAAGGGGTAATTCAAAGTAAAATGAATGACATGGACTGTATATAGAGAGGAAATCTGTACTTGTATCGTTAGCAGTGACGTTTCGTAGTGCTAATGACCATTGCAACCATCGGCCCTAGCAGTTACATGCCATGCTCCTGGCATCATGACTCCCAGTACTGAGCAGTGATGCCAGTAGTATGGCACAGCATTGCTCTGACCCCTGGTCGCATTCTGGCAGCTCTGGATCGCTGGGGTAAACAAGGTTAGTACTGATCAGGTTTTAGGTTTTAACCTACAACTGCTGTCTTTAAAGGGTCTGTGTCAACATTAGAAGTTATCAGCTGGGACCTCCGCTTATTATGAGAATAGAGGTCCCTGAATGAATGGAGTATGCACACTACTGCTCCATTCACTTCAACGGGACTGCCGGAGGTAGTTAAGTTTATCCCCTTAGGGATAACTTCAATCTTGGCATAACCCCTTTACATTTTTAAGGGGGTCTTCTGACCTAGGTAGGGAATGGCATACAAAAAAAACCTATCCCCTCAAATTACCTCTGGCCTACTGCTGCCATCCTGGTCCTCTCCACTGCAAATCTGCTGAACAAGCTAATGATCACAGGATTGCTGAGGCCAGCAATTGTTAATGTTGTTGTTGTTAGCTGTTTAGTCGCTCACGACCCTCCTCGGCGACCCTAAAGGTGAGCTCCCTCCATGTTTTTCGGTTTTGCACTGCTTCTTTCAGTTGTGTGATATCCATTCCAGTATCCGCTCTGACAGTATCAGCCATCATGTCCTTCGGCGGACAGGTCTTCTTTTGTTAACCCTTTCCAATCCACTGTCTGACCTCTGAAGACATTATGATTTAAGGCTGTACAGCTCTGATGTTGGAAGACATCCTTTGGGGGTTCTCTTACTTTATATTGCCAGCCTCTCTGCTGTCGGAGCCTATCCAACGTGTCACCTCATGCAGTACTGGCTTTAGCCAGCAGATAGCGCCAATGTATAATGGCAGAAAAAGAGTAAACCCCCTAGGAAAACCAGGATACAAATTGGATTGGAAAGGGTTAATATTATCACTTAGTGTTTCAGCTGGGACTTGAGTGGAGGGGACCAGAGGCCACGTAAGAAGGTGAGGATTGGCTTTTTTATTTTTTATGCCACTCCCTACCCTGTGACAAACATTTTAAAGGGTCAAAAAAAACCTTATGTCTGTGTTATCAGTTTTATTTTATTATGGGTTCCCTTTTTAGGCTGGGTTCACACAGGGTGGATTTGCTGCGGAAATTCCGTCCAGAATTTTGCTGCAGCTGCTAATCTGTCAAAAATCTTGTCCACCCGGGACGGCCAATCTGTCACGGCAAATCCGGCAGAAGCTGGCGCTGTGGGGCGGATTCACCAGCCGCAGCCTGTCAGTTTTTTTTCCCATTGCGGCCGTGCTCTCCTCCATATGAGCACCAGCCGCAATGGAAAAGTATGCGGCCAAAGCACTCCAAAACCAACGGCTGCCCAGCGCTTTCCCGGAAGAAATCTCGTGGTTTTTCGCTGCGGCCAAACCGCAAGATTTCCGTCGGGATTCCGCCCTGTGGGAACCCAGCCTTAGAATGTATTGTTGCAGTATGGTTAAAATTGCATTAAAAACACACGAGCAATTGTCACAGCTTTCAAAACGATTGCAGTAACTATACCTCAACAGCCCCGTATGAATAAACTATATGGCCTGGGCTACACTGAGGCTTTTCCATAGTGCATCTGATTTTAACTATTGAGCTACTAAATTGTATGCAATCTTGTCAATTCAAGCTGTTCCTCAATAATCAGCAACTTGCATTCCAAAAAGTCGCCATGTAGCGCAGTACGAAAGTCAGTCTGGGGGGAAAAAGCCTCTGAATTGTGCAAACTCTTAGGCTGTTGAAGTTGGCATGCCAGATGGTCCCATACATGTTCGATTGGCGATACGTCTGATGAACGGGCAGCCACAGAAGTCTAACAATGTTGTGGGGACATTCTTGTGACATCCTTGCTGTGTGCAACCCATCATCATCCTGCTGGGAAATGCATCTTGGAAGCCGCCATGAGAGGAACACATGTGGCTGCAGGATGTCCTGAACATATCGCTGAGCTGTCATTGTCCCTCCTACCACTACTAGGTAGTACAGATTGTCCCATGCGATGTCCCCCACGACCATTATACCAGCAGTGGGGGCAGTGTGCCGCTCCACAGCAAAGGCAGGATTGTCACCGTCCGAATTGAGCAAGCAGCTTCATGCACACCATAAGGAATGTGAGGAAATCGAGAGGAAGAGGCTACAATGGAAAGGGATATGATTCTATCTAAGCAACCCTCCAGTCCTGGACAAACAAAGATGGCCATATCACTTCTCTGACTATCTGTTGTATTACTATGCCACTCTCACACAGCATCTGCAAAACGCGTTTTGCCGTGATTTTACAGCAGTTTTTAGATGCAGGTTACTGCGTTCGACAGCGGTCTTTAACGCACCACATCATTGTAATGGGCGAGGAGACATATAAAACAAAGCGCAAAAGCGAGGCAAATTGAGCAGACCGTGCTCGAAAATAGCTGTGTTAGAAAACGGGGCTCCATTGAAATCAATGGGAGCGTTCTATTGCAGCGTTCAAAACGCCCCCAGTAATTGCTGTAAAGAGTGCTCTAAGACACTACGTGCTGCTCTGACCGGCCAGTGTAGTATTTAAGACTAATGATACATTCCAATGTTGATGCGGACATCTTTATTTGTCCAGCCCGGAAGGTCGCTGTATATAGGAATCCATCCTTCATTGTGGTTGTAACTTTTGGTCTCTTTTCTAGGGCATAAAGTTTTCCAGTTTCGATAAGATCAATACATTTGAACCATTTAAGGGTATCATGGGGTTCTTTGAGAAGTTAGAATAGTTGTTTAGGGTTTTTTTTTTTTCTTTTTTTCATTGTTGACTAGTTGAATACAATATTGATTTTTTTTTTTTATTCATTATATGAACAGGTTTTTGTCATACTGTATTTTATCAGGTCCTTCTGACTTCTGTGTTTGAAAACTTGGCATCCAGTATATTTGCTTTATTTGTTCTTAAACGCCATGCAGTATACACAATATTCACAACATAAAGATATAAATCTACTACCCACAATCCAGTGTAGACAACTGCAGCCATGTGTGGGTGTTTATTATAATTGGGGGCTGTCTTGTTTTGTAGTGCGGACAAATGGGGCAACCCCATGCTGCCCCATGTAACAGGATTTCCCAGATGATGATAGTAGTTATGTAGCTACAATGGACTTTCAGTTTAACCCCTTTAGCACCAAGCCTGTTAATCCCTTAATGAACAGGCCACTTTAGCAGAGAAAATGCTGGGGTAAATTGATGTATGTACAAGGTTGCCACAAAGGAGGTGTCTGGGAATATTTTCTATTGATGGCTTATCTTCAGGTCAGTAGATGATTTTTTGGGGTCTGCCGCTCAGATGCCCGCCAATCAGCTGATTCTTGACACTGGGACAATGGAGCAAACAGATCATGCCAACCCTACTGCAGCTGATCGACGGGAACCATCGCTGTTCATTTCCTAATGACCTATTATTATCATTACTATAAATTAATATAAAAAATACCCGAATTCTAAAACAAAACACCTTAATTATCAATTTTGGAAATGTTTCTTGGATTTCCATGCATGGTCAGTGTTGTGTAATTCTAGTTTGTGACTTGGTAAAGTGTATCTTTATCATATTGGAATATGGAGGTAACCTTTTAGCAGTTTAAGAAATGCTGTTTGCTTCTGAAATCAATGTATTAACGATATAGATAACAGAGGTTTTCCCCAGAGAACACTGATCTAGTAACACCAACAGTATAATATTTACTATCCTGGTTATAATATACTGAGTGAATAGCCTTGTAAATTATTAATCTGCCCCATTGATGACTTGGCTCCAGGGATTTCCCCAGCCCTGATACAGCATTTAAAGGTGGAGTTCTTCATCTCTCATTTTTCTTGTATAGTATATGAAATGTTTTTTAATGCTTTGAAGTTGGACAGTTTTATGTTTATTGGCTTACTATTTCAGGCTATTCAATTTTATTTTTCCATTGTGATTTCCTCTTTACGTTCTGTAAAGGGAACATATATTTATTCTGGAACACTTTGAGGGCACTTTGAAATGTAATATAAAACACACTTTTTCCTGCTTAGAAGTAGCCCCTTTGATAAGTGCAGAATGTTGTTTGTTTTTCTTTTAGCTTTGAGCACATGTATTTTCACCTGTTCTGGTGGCTTAATTACAACGTTGATAAGCATGGATAGATCTCAGTATGGAAGCAAATTATAATTTTGTATATACAAAGCAGTCTTTTCAGAATGCTGTCATGTTAGAAAATATTACAAAAAGTGGTTTGTGATGAATTATATTGACTACACATAGTTATTTCGTACTTTGGAGAGTCCGTGTTGACCGAAATGAACAAGTGTTCCTCTGTCATAGTCCTTCTACAGTGAAAGAAATGATCCAATTGTGGCCCTTGACATGCTGATTCATATAGATATAATGTATGGAGCCGGGTCACACAGGGTAGGGGAGAAGAAATATAAAGGAAAGGCTTGTACTTTCATCATGTCTTGTTTTAGCTACAAAAATGCATCCTAGATACTGCCCTACATGTATAGTAGACATAAGGTGGTTGAAGGTAGGGCAGTATGTTAGTATGCCCTTACTAACTGCAAATATATTAGTATGTGCTATTTTGATAATCAGGCGCAAAACGACTCAGTCTCACTAAAGCAACATTCTTATAACACTGTTAATTTAGGTTTTCCAATATAGGGCAATACAGGTGGTATTGATATCTGCCAAGGCAAAAAAGGAGCCCATACTCTCCTGTGGGCTGGCACCTAAACCTTCTGCTTCCCAGTTGAAGCAGGAGAGCTATGAAGTTTCACCTGTAAATTGAAAGGGTCCCATTTAGGAGGAATTGGTGGGTAAACTTGGATGCCAACATGGTTCTGTTCATTTTACAGATGATAAAATATATAGGTCTAGTTTTCACTTCCCTCTGTCACATGGACTCAAACAGTACACTATATGGGCTTTAGAAGCTGAAGAAAGTTCATAGTATCCCATTAAATGTATGCAAAGGGTATGAAAATGGACATAAGAGTTCAGGGGCCCTAACCAGTTGTCTGTATGAGACTTATATATAGGTAAGCCCAGCAGCACATTCTTATGAAAGCGGTCTCAGCAGTATAAGAAATGAAAGCTGGACTGTGATTGGTTGCTATGGGCAACAAAAACAGATTTTCCTTTCATCATTACAATTTTGGATTACTCCTAGATGTTCTAGAGTAAATCATGTGACCTGCTGGAGTGCAGATTGCTCATGCTCCAGCTGATGTAATGATGAACAAATGGAGTACTATCGTAGTTCCCTGAAAATAAAGACATCCCAAAAACAAGCCCTAGCCCGGTTTTCCGGGAGACTTGAAATATAAACCATACCCCGAAAAAAACCCAAACCCTAATTACACTACATTAAGAAAAACAGGAATACGTTATCTAGAAGACGCGGTCCTGGTTCCTCCCCGCAGTCCTCTGCCGCTCATGCAACATCACTTCCTGGTTATGGGATTGATAAATCCCGCCTCAAGGCAGCGATGGCTGTGATTGGTTATTGGACCGTTGCTTAGCCAATCAATGCAGCGCGCGTTAAAGCAATCACAGCTATCGCATTGGTTTACTGAGTTTTGCATTGATTGCCTGAGCAGTGGTCGAAGAACCAATCAACTGCCGTCGCATTGTGGAAGCAGGATTTATGAATTGGCTTGCTGCAGCTAGCCAATTCATGTGAGCAGAAGTTTAAAGCAGATGTAACTCAGTTATTGTGATTTGTTTGTCCTTTAATAGCAACAAGCTGAACATTAATGTTCACTTGGCAAGTTAAAAAATCTGCAGTGAATCAACAAAATACTTTTACCACTACAAGCTTCTATCGTCAGTCTATACATGCTTCTAAATAATCATCAGATTGAGAAATGGCTTCTGTCAGGTACATCTGTGCCGCTTCGGCATCCATTACATTGCTGTACAACTGTCTGTGCAGGATAAATTAAATCGGAGTTATTGCACTGGGCGCTGCCATTTTTATGCTCTGCTTTCAACCCAGGGCATATTCATCATTGCATTCTGAGCATTCTTGGAGTGTGAAAAATCTGGAAACCAGGACTGGAGAGAGATGCAATACAGTCAGACCGGAGTGGGAGGGATCGAGCTGACAGCAGTCACTAGCCAATACTACACTCCTGGTTTCTATGCTTTCCACGCTCTGAACATTCTCAGAATGCAATCATGAATATGCCCCCAGCTTTTGAATGGAGCGCAGCTAGCACACTCCAAGTATGCTCTTTGTAGTGTACTCCAGTAATGATGAACATCCAGAGCATGTGCTCCAGAGATGCTCCTGGCAATGATGAACAGGCAGAGCATGTTTCTGCATTTTGAACATGCTCTGCCTACAATGATGAATATGCCTATAGACCGCTTTCATAGGAGTGTGGTACCGGGCTACTTTTCCGTTGCCCACCCGGTATTATTAAGTCTAATACAAGGCAAGTAAATAAAAGTATTTGTATAGATACTTTCTGCTGTAAGTAGATTTAGCTGAAGCTATTAAAAGTCCAGCTTCTTGTAGTTAGTAAATGGTTTCCAGATTGTGTGCAAAACATATGATAGCGTTTTAATTCATAAAATACAAGGGCATATCAATGCAAATATAAAAGTGATATATTTCAAAGTAACGGTTTCATTATACATGGCTTTATGTGCCATGATTTGCCCTGTTGTGGATAGAGACTGCATTTATGAAGCTGCCAAGAACAAAGTAAACTATGTGGTAAACGAAAGGGATCGATTATGCTGTATAGTGGAGAATCTCATTCACATCTGCCATTCAGTTTCATCATATAGTGCTGCAATCAGAGAGGAGTGCTGTGCTGGCAAACTGGCTCCTGGGATAGAACGGCCTGCGGAAACAGGACAACCATAGAATAGTGGCATGGCTTGTCTGTTATTGTTTATTACTCGAGGTGCTGCTAAAGGGAATAGAGGAAAAACTCTCTGAGTTTTTTAGCTGAAAATATGTGAACCCATCATACATCGATTACATATCCAATTGATACTCCATAAATATAAGTGGTGGGAAAACCCATTGAAGTGTTTGTCTGAGATCAGAAAAATTGGGGCAAATGCAGTGAGTGGATGGTATAAAATGACAAAATAAGCATTAGTTACTGGTTGAATCTCCCACCATTTCATCGCTGCCCCCTACTGTCCAGTTATTGCCTGCAGTGGAAATGTGTTGTCAACATAACGCTACAGCCCTGCTAACAGCTGAAGATATGGCCAAGTGTATCACAGTGGCACACGCTGTATAATAGATTTGGCACATCTTGCCATACATCTTCAAAACCGTCTAAAGGGGCACACACAAAAAAAAACATCATTAGGGCTCTTTCACATCAGTGTTCGCTGCAGTTAACCATTTCCGTTTCTTTGTTCGAAAAGTGAAGAAACGGAAATAAAAACAGGATTAAAGGGGTTGTCCCGAGCCAAAACCTCAAAATTTTCAATTAGCCCATTCCCCCTGTCACCCCCCGGCATAAAGCAGCCCTTTAAAGCGGTTATAAACCGCTTCCTACTTACCGTTTTGAAGAAATAATAACTTATAAAGTTCTTCTTCCAAGATGGCGCCTGTGATGTCCCAGGGTGCTTTCCACGGTGCACCGCGCTTCCAGGAGGCTTTCATGCGCGCTCCCGAGACGCCGGTCACGTGAGCAGGTGACTGACGTCATCGGTGGAGGCGTGCACTTGTAATGAATGAAACGCCGCTCCCGTGCAGTGATAGCTCGTCTGCGCATGCGCGCTGGAGCGGCTCGTTCACAGCGGGGAGAGTACAGACTGCGCAAGCGCGTCTAAAAAAGACTGCTGAGGAAGAAATTAGATGGCTCCATGGCGACGGGGACGCAGAGACAGCGCGAGGACGGAGACAAGTGAGTGAATAACTTCTGTATGGCTCATATTTAATGCACGATGTATATTACAAAGTGCATTAATATGGCCATACAGAAGTGTATAACCCCACTTGCTTTCTCGGGACAACCCCTTTAAACTGTGACGTTTTCCCCATTGATTTCAATTTAAAGTTAGAAAAATGGAAATGTTTCCGTTTATTTCCATTTAATTCCGGTTCATTTGAACAAATGGCGCCGTCAGCTGTTCTATTCGTTCCATTTGAAAAATGGAAATGAAACAGAAAATTTAAGTAAGTTTTTGATATAATCTACAGTCTTCTCTCTTTAATGTCCAGGCAGTGTTATATGTCCCTGGTAGCGCAATGGTGCAGCTTTTGATGCAAAATTCTGACGATGGAATCCCTTTAATGGAATCCCTTTAATGACCCCCTAATATGAGCCTCCCCAGCACAGTCTAGCAGGCGGTTTGTCTGTCTCCTCGGTGATGAATGATGGTTTGTTAGATTCTTCCTTCACTCCGACTTGGGTCATATTTTCGGTTTGCTGACAAGTGGCTGCTATAAATCCTGGAAGCTCCTGTGTATCTGCTGTTCTCAGATGCTCTTCTTTCTGTTACACATTCACAGTTTGGCTCCTGAACATTTGCCATAACAAAGGCTGATGCATCATCTAATCTTGTGAAAACACTACCCTCGTAGGACATTCTGTACATTTGGGAAGAGACCAGTGATTCGGCTTTCCTACCTTTGATGTGCGCAGGCAGGAAATCTAGGTGCTCTTCTGGCTTATGTAGCCTTTTTTCCAAAGGGTTGACAGAAGTAAAACACATGCAAGACTGAACTAATTGTTCATTGTCCTATCAGACAGGAAATCAGTTCTGTCCACCCCAAAAAACCTACTGGAAAGATACATGGGACCCATATGTTGTGCCCACCGTTCCCAGCCAGACAATAACTGGTAGCCCATCTAACAGGAACCAGATGAGCCGCAGCAAGCAAGGCATTTGACTTTAATACTGGGTGCCATTCTGGTGGTGAAGGGAACAAAGAAGGCAAGATGGTCAATTATGCTGTTAGCTTCCCTCTCAGGAGACCTTCACACCTTGTTTCTGTCCATGCCCATACTTTCTGTTAGGGGTTGTGGTAACCTGGGTTAATTGCTCACCGGGATCACCATCTTCTCCATCCAAGATGGTTGGCAATGCGCTTAGGGCTCTTTCACACGAGTGTAGCGATTTTCGGTCGGCCGTGTCACGGCCACAGCGCAACGAGAAATCACGTGAACGGGCGCACAAATATGCCGTTTGTGCGCCCGTTCAGACAGCCCGGCCCGGACCCATTCACCTCCCTTTTCCAGCAGCTACCATAGGCTCCCATAGAAGTCCAGGAATATAGTTCCTGAACTACCTTTCCTGTCCAGCGTAAAAGCGCCTGGCCAAAATGCTCACCGTATGTTTTAATTCCTCCAGACACACCCATACAGCTTTCCCTGCTGATTAGTACACCTTCCAGTATACAGCCCCCTGCGGGCCATTCCGTGCCCTGCTTTGCCACAGGGTTTACATCTTAATCTCCTAAAAAGGGCTTCAGATGGAACTCCTGGATTCACTTCTGTTGCCGAAACTGAAACCTGTTGGTCTCTGTTTTGGCAATAATTGCCGGATTTGTTGCTTCATTTGGCTCGGTGATGCAAATGTTTCTGGCAAATGAGTTGCAAAGGTTTTGGTTCTACTTATTTCTGCTATACATAGATGTGTGCATGTGAAGGAAGGCATAAGTGACATGTATGAGCGCTACACAACCTGACCTTTTATTTTTAAGCAGCGTTGTGCACATGATGCTGTGTTTGTGTCTGCCACAAACATGAACTTTTATGCATTTTTTATTTTTACAAAAGCTACGCTTTGATGCAAAATTGCATGAAGGAGCTGTGAATGTGGCATTCCCCACATGGAATCCGTGCATGCTGTGTGCATGAGGCCTTAGGCAGTAGTTACATGGCCGAGTTTCCTCCGATAGCGATATGAATGGAGCTGACAAGTAACAATAACATATTGATTTCAATAATAGACACCTATCAGAGGATAGAATTGGGAGGTACCGTAAGGTATCCCCACTGCTTCAACATTAGTTTAAGGCCGCCTGCAGACAATCGGGTCGGATCCCGCTGTGAGAATTCTCGCAGCAGGATGCGGACCTGTGCCCCTGAACAGCCCTGCGGCTCACAGGCTCCTGGCTTCTCCTCTGCACTATGTGCTGGCTGCCGCCCAGCCGGCGCATGTGCAGAGCGGAGACGGCCCGTCACCAGTGACGTTTCTGTGCAGGCCTCTGAGAGACCCGCACAGAAATAGAACATGCCGCGATTTGTTTTCCGCGTGTGTTTTCACATGGACAAATCGCGGCCATCTGCCTAGGATTGCTTTATCTAATGCAATCCTATGGCAGCAGGCATGGGCCGAAATTATGCAGGAAATCCCGCTGCTGAACTTCAGTCCGCGTGCAGGGGGCCTAACAAGACCTCAAAATCAGCAGTCCTAGAATCCTAGAATGGTATAGTTGGAAGGGACCTCCAGGTCCCTTTGAACACTTCCATTGAAGGAGAACTCACCACCTCCCGTGGTAACCTGTTCCACTCATTGATCACCCTCACTGTCAAAGTTTTTTTCTAATATCTAATCTGTGTCTCCCCCCTTTTAGTTTCATCCCATTGCTTCTAGTCTTTCCTTGTGCAAATGAGAATAGAACTGATCCCTCTGCACTGTGACAGCCTTTCAGATATTTGTAGACCTCTATTAAGTCTCCTCTCAGCCTTCTTTTTGCAAGCTAAACATTCCCAGATCCTTTAACCGTTCCTCATAGTACATGATTTGCAGACCGCTCACCATTTTGGTAACTCTTCTCTGAACTTGCTCCAGTTTGTCTATGTCTTTTTTGAAGTTGGGTGCCCAGAACTGGAAACAGTATTCCAGATGAGGTCTGACTAAGGAAAAGTAGAGGGGGATAATTACCTCACTTGATGTAGGCTCTATGCTTCTCTTAATACATCCCAGAATTGTGTTTGCATTTTTGGCTGCTGCATCAAATTGTTGACTCATGTTCAGTCTATGATCTATTAGTATACCCAAGTATTTTTCACATGTGCTGCTTAGCTCAATTCCTTCCATTCTGTATGTGCTTTTTTTCATTTTTCTTGCCCAGATGTAGGACTTTGCATTTCTCCTTGTTAAATAGCATTTTGTTAGTCGCCGCCCGCTATTCAAGCTTTTCTAGATTTTTTTCAATACTCTCTTCCATAGTGTTAGCTATCCCTCTTAGCTTTGTGTCGTTGGCAAATTTGATCAGTTTCCCATCAGTTCCCTCCTCCAGATCATTTATAAAAATGTTGAACAACACTGGGCCTAGAACAGAGCCTTGTGGTATCCCACTTGATACATTCTTCCATTTGGATGTGCAGCCATTTATGACCACTCTTTGAATACGATCACTCAGCCAGTTGTGAATCCACCTAGCAGTTGCCTTGTCAAACAAATATTTGGTCATTTTTTTTCAATATGTATAGTATGAGATACTTTGTCAAAAGCTTTACTAAAATCAAGATATACTATTTCCACCGCATTTCCCTGATCAACCCAGTCGGTGATTCTGTCACAGAAGGAAATTCGATTCGTCTGGCATGACTTGTTTGTTACGAACCCATGCTGGTTATGGTTAATTATTCCATATTTATCCAAGTATTTACATACATGTTGTTTAATAATTTGTTCAAAGATCTTTCCCGATGTAGAAGTCTGGCTCACAGGCCTATAGTTTCCTGGATCTACCTTCTTCCCTTTTTTGATGATACGGACAACATTTGCCCTTTTCCAGTCTTCTGGGACTTCTCCTGTTCTCCAAGAATTTTCAAAGATTATGGCGAGTGCTTCAGCAATTACCCACACTGCTTCCTTTAGTATCCTAGGATGTAATTCATCTGGACCTTGAGACTTGAATTCGTTTAAATTGGCTAAGTGTTCCTTCACAATCTCTCTGCTTATAGATAGCCTGCATTCTTTTATTCACCCAGTAGCACAGTAAAGATCAGTTGATGTTTCATCTACTTTCTGAGAGAAAACAGATACAAAATAGGAATTTTTAAAACCAATTCACCATTTTCATCCTGTAAGCATCCAGTAGCATTTTTGACTTTTGTTTTACTTTTGACATACCCCAAAATCCTTTTTATTGCTTTTGGCCTCTGTTGCAAGCCTCAATTCATTATTAGCTTTAGCTTTTCTGCCACTTGCCCTACAGTTTCTGCAGACCACATTATATTCTTCTTTAGATATTCTCCCCTCTTTCCATTTGATAAATATATTTTTTTAACATGTGTGCAAGTTCTGTGTTCTCATCCATCCTTGTCTATTTAAAGGGGTTGTCCCGAGGCAGCAAGTGGGTCTATACACTTCTGTATGGCCATAATAATGCACTTTGTAATATACATTGTGCATTAATTATGAGCCATACAGAAGTTATAAAAAGTTTTTTACTTACCTGCTCCGTTGCTAGCGTCCTCGTCTCCATGGTGCCGACTAATTTTTGGCCTCCGATGGCCAAATTAGCCGCGCTTGCGCAGTCCGGGTCTTCAGCAGTCTTCTATGGAGACGCTCGTGCCAGAGAGCGGCTCCGTGTAGCTCCGCCCCGTCACGTGCCGATTCCAGCCAATCAGGAGGCTGGAATCGGCAGTGGACCGCACAGAAGAGCTGCGGTCTACGAAGACAGAGGATCCCGGCGGCCATCTTCAGCGGTAAGTATTGAAGTCACCGGAGCGCGGGGATTAAGGTAAGCGCTCCGGTAAACTTTCTTTACTTCCCTGCATCGGGGTTGTCTCGCGCCGAAAGGGGGGGGGGGTTGAAAAAAAAAAAAAAACCGTTTCGGCGCGGGACAACCCCTTTAAATGCTTCCCATTCTTCCTTCTTTTAGTGTTTTGAAACTCTAGCCAAGGGCTCCACATTGCTATAAATTTTTCAGGGAAATCTAAATCCTCAGACAGCATCTCCTCCATTGACATGATCTCATTCAATTCCTGTATCCACTCACGGGTAGTGGGTATTTGTGGAGTCTTCCAATGTTTGTGGATAACAGCACGTGCCGCAGTTAAGAAATGGTGTAAGATATCCTTCTTTATTGATGAGGTGGATCCTGGGAGGATGGAGAGCAGGGCGATTTGAGGGTACATTCTTTTGAAGACAAGAATAAGTATTATAGAGGCTTTCCTCAGAAATATGAAATGCTATCCATAATATTTTGAGTTATTAACTGCATGACCTTGGTTTTGCCCTTAATATTCCGCTTTCCATAATGGAGAGTAAGCTTGTGTTCCTGATTTCATCCTGTGAGTACTTTACCATGACAGCCACTTGATATAATCTGTCTCTTCCAGTGCAGCAATATGAAATTGCATATGTTGCAGTTACTGGATGGTGAGTGAGAAAGTGTCTGATAATGAGCACGTGGGTTGTACTTAGCATATGATACTATTTATCCTGTTTTCTCCACTAGAAGGATTTGCTGTACTCTGTCTCTTAACCCCTTAAACCCTTAGGGACGGAGTTTTTTTGCTTTTTTCCATTTTTGTTTTTTCCTCCTCCCTTTTAAAAAATCGAAACTCCTTTATTTATCCATTGACGTCGCTGTATGAGGCTTGTTTTTTGCGGGACGAGTTGTATTTTTTAATGGCACTATTTATTGTACCATATAATGTACTGAAAAACTTTTAAAAAATTCTAAGTTGAGAGAAATGGGGAAAAAAAACCCCCCGACATTCTGCCATCTTTCGGTGCGTCCTGTTTTTACTGTACTGCTTGTATTTATTAATTTTTTTAAAGGTACTTAATTTTTTAAAATATTTTCTGCCTCCATTTTCTGCGCACAATAACTTTTTTTAATTTTCCTGTCGACAGTTATGTGAGGGCTCATTTTGTGCGGTACGTCCTGTCGTTTCCGATGGAACCATTTTAGAGTACAAACAACTTTTTGATTGCTTCTTATTACATTTTTTCTTGGAGATAGGGTGACCAAAAAAGCGCATTTCTCGTGTTCTTTTTTTTTTTTTTTTGGGATGTCGTTCATTATATGGAGTAAATAATGCATTATTTTGATAGATCGGACTTTTACGGATGCAGTGATACCAAACATATTTTTGCTTTATTATTTAGATTTTTTTATTGCAAATATGGCAAAAGGTTTTCTTTTAACATATTACTTTTTAAATAAATAATTAATAAAACTTTATTGTTTTTATTTTTACACTTTTATAGTCCCCAGGGGGGACCACAACAAGCAATGCTTTGATCGCTCCTGCAGTATGATGTAATGCCATAGCATTACATCATGCTGCATTCTGACAGGCAGCCTACCAAGCCACCCCACGGGGACGACTTGATGGGCAGCCTGCCAAGACAGCCATGGGGCCTTTCAGAAGGCCCCAGGCAGCCATGACACCTGCACAGCTCCCCCAGTCTCACCGCGAGGGAGCCACACAGGACCACCGAACATCGGTCGGGGGATTTAAATGCCACTGTCAGAATTGACAGCGGCATTTAAAGGGTTAATAGCCGCGATCGGCCGTGCGGTCAATTGCAGCTATTGCCTGCGGATGTCAGCTGTAATAAACAGCTGATGTCCGCACTGTATGGAAGGAGATAGCGGCGCTACCTCCCTCCATACACAAAGACTATTGGGCCATCACTAAGGGGTTGAGGACGCAGCCCTTTTAAAAAAATCTTTTCATTTATGGTTTTTCATCCCCACTTTAAAAAAAAAAAATCCTAGTTCTTTTATTTATCCATCTACGTAGCTGTCTAATGGCTTGTTTTTTGCGGGACGAGTTGTATTTTTCAATGCTACTATGTAATGTGTCATATAATGTACTGAAAACATTTTTAAAAATTCCAAGTGGAGTGAAATGGAGAAAAAAAAAGCACAATCCTGTCATTCTTGGGGGACTCTTGTGTCTGTGGTCTACATACTGCAGCAAAACAACATGATAACTTTATTCTGTGGGTCAGTACGATTACAACAATACCAAGTTTATATATTTATATATATATATATATATATATATATATACATTTTTTTTTGCTGTACTACTTTTAAAAATAAAATATATCTCGGGGAAAAAAATAAAATTCTTCTCTGCCACCATCTTTTGCTAGCCATAACTTTTTAAAATTTTTTTCATTGACATACAGTAGTTGTGTGAGGGATCCTTTTTGTGGGACGTCCTGTAGTTTCTATTGGTACCATTTTAGAGCATATATGACTTTTTGATCGCTTTTTATTACTTATTTTTATGAAAATGAGGGTGACCAAAATAGCACTATTCTAACGTTGTGTATTTTCCGTGCGGGGGGGAAATAATGCATTGCTTTTAATAGATCGTACTTTTATGCACACAGTGATATCAAATACTGTATGTTTTAGAGAGTTTTTTTTTTTTTAATTATAAATATGGTAAAACTTTTTTTAAAAATCTTTGGAAAAACACATGAAACTTGCATGAGGGGATCAGAATTTCACAGAAGTTATGCAAGGTATTTTTAGCTGAAAATGACCGTGCATCCATGGGTAAAACGCACGTTGCCGAGCTCGATATTGCTCCAATATCATGCTTGCCCGTGGGCAGTTTGCCTGTCAGATTGCAGTATAATGTAAGGCTAACTATCAAGCCATGCCATCGGCAATGGCAACCTTGGGGGCTTTCAGAAAGCCCGAACGGCACCCTGCGATACCATCGCAGGTGGCCATTCGGGACCCTTGAACTCTTAATGGGAACATTTAAATGTTGCTTTCACAATTGACAGTAACATTTAAAAGGTTAATAGCCACGATCAGCCGCAGTGCTGATCGCAGCCGTTGCAAGCCGGCTCCAGATCCTCCTCCATACAAACCCTGAACCTCCATGATGTAACTGTATGTCATGGAGCATAAAGGGGTTAAAGCATAACTGAAATCAGATCCTTATTTTATGTGAAATTTACTGCTAGGACCTTCCAAACTAATAAAATTAAAAAATACCTTTTATTAAATTCCTTTAAAAGAAGAACAAAACAAATACAAACAAATAAGGGGAAGATTAGGATTAAGAAGGCCACTAGTGACTAGTGACCAAACAGGTTGGAGTCGTATAATAGGACTCAACCTTAAAAAACGACAGCAACCGCCACTTCTGAAATATGAACAATGGGAAATCGAGTCATGTGATGAAGCTCAATTGATGTACAACATTGATCATAGATCCAGAAAAGTGATCAAATAAAGTAGAATCACTCTAAATCTGGTATCCTAATGTGCGTCGTATAGTGGGAAGGACTTGCACATAAGGAGTTTGCTCTTAAAGCAAAAATGCGTGTTACCCAACGCGTTTCTCCCAACTGGTGGGTTCCTCAGGGGTTACAATGCGCTAGTTCCAACCAAAAGGTTGGGTTGTGGCTAAATTTTTATAAAGTGTGGAAGCCACACATAGTCCAGGACTGATAATCATGGACCAGTGGTCGCCAAAATGATCTGTCTCTAAATGTAAATGCAATGCAGCGAAGAATTCCAGTGCACCGCAATTTACAAAAATCAGAAAAGAATGACCTATGACGTGGCAATGATGGTCACGGTAATGGTCATTAAGAGGACAAAATTATCCTCAAAGTACAAGATGAGATCAAAAAGAGATATATAAGCCGTCAGATGCTATCAATAACTTAAGCCCTTAAAGTCCTCAAGATAGATTTGCAGCTACCTAACTGATAAGAAACTATCTGAAGTTGCTAAATAGACTGATAATGCAACTCGAGTGTCATTATCAGTCTATTTAGCAACTTCAGATAGTTTCTTATCAGTTAGGTAGCTGCAAATCTATCTTGAGGACTTTAAGGGCTTAAGTTATTGATAGCATCTGACGGCTTATATATCTCTTTTTGATCTCATCTTGTACTTTGAGGATAATTTTGTCCTCTTAATGACCATTACCGTGACCATCATTGCCACGTCATAGGTCATTCTTTTCTGATTTTTGTAAATTGCGGTGCACTGGAATTCTTCGCTGCATTGCATTTACATTTAGAGACAGATCATTTTGGCGACCACTGGTCCATGATTATCAGTCCTGGACTATGTGTGGCTTCCACACTTTATAAAAATTTAGCCACAACCCAACCTTTTGGTTGGAACTAGCGCATTGTAACCCCTGAGGAACCCACCAGTTGGGAGAAACGCGTTGGGTAACGCGCATTTTTGCTTTAAGAGCAAACTCCTTATGTGCAAGTCCTTCCCACTATACGACGCACATTAGGATACCAGATTTAGAGTGATTCTACTTTATTTGATCACTTTTCTGGATCTATGATCAATGTTGTACATCAATTGAGCTTCATCACATGACTCGATTTCCCATTGTTCATATTTCAGAAGTGGCGGTTGCTGTCGTTTTTTAAGGTTGAGTCCTATTATACGACTCCAACCTGTTTGGTCACTAGTCACTAGTGGCCTTCTTAATCCTAATCTTCCCCTTATTTGTTTGTATTTGTTTTGTTCTTCTTTTAAAGGAATTTAATAAAAGGTATTTTTTAATTTTATTAGTTTGGAAGGTCCTAGCAGTAAATTTCCCAAAGTTCTGACTGGGATTAGCTGCCCTTGTAAATTTGCAGTACTTATTTTATGTGAAAAATTATTAGGCCTTTTAACCCTTTGCAATCCAATTTTGGATTCAGGGTTTCCTAGGGGGCTCTCTCTTTTTGACATTATACAATGGCGCCATCTGCTGGCTAGAGCCAGTACTGTGGTATGGGACATGCTGGAGAGGTCCGCCGACAACAGAGCGGCCAATAATGTACAGTAAGAATACCCTGCCGGACGTCTTCTAACATTGAAACTGTACAGCCTTCAATCAGAATGTCTTCAGACGTCAGACAGTGGATTGGAAAGGGTTAAAATATGGCCCATGGAAAGGTAGTCTGCCACCGCACTCCTGTGAGAGCTGACCAAAAGAATATCTGCCTTTGTTGTCCACAGCATTTTCATCTTACCGCAGCATTTGAAGAAATGAAAGCTGTGCTGTTATGGCTTGCTGCGGGCTGGAAAGATCCATGGCCCATCCTGTAGAAGAGGTGTGCCTTATGTACAAAATACCCAACTCCTTGCAGGGGTTGTATATGAACTTCCAGCATACAATGCCCTATTTGGCAGCATCCAGTTCTGTATGTAAGGTTATTGTGAGAGCTCGGTTACGTCCAAAACAGCAATATAAGTGCTTCATCCTGCACATGACGGTCGGATCCTGCAGCGGGATCCAACCCTGTGCCCAGCCGGTGACCCTGCTTACCTGTCCGGATTTTTTCTATCTGTTCTGCGGAAGCAGCAGTACAGATTATGCTGCGCTGTCACATATTACATCCGTTTCAGGAAATGCATTTCATAAAAGATAAACACCCTAAATATTCTTATCCTAAATTCCTGCACCTTTTTTTTTCACCTCCATTCTCTATTATTTCCCGAGCAGGACATGGACGTAGATCCTTTAGGTAATTTCATAATTTTTGTCTGTGAAACTAATAATGCCCCTTTCACTTTAGTGAATGTATATTTCCTGTATAAGCAGCACGCCAGGCTTTTCGCATATATTTTGAAAGAAACAGCTAACATAAGGATCCGACTTTTGACTTCACTTCTGGATCTAGATTGCCTTCCCCTATAGTCCTGCTTTTGCAGAGAGAAGATCTGTATGATGTTTGGCGTGGTCTTCATGGCTCAGAGAGAGACTATACCTTTTTAGCTTTGCCTCATTCTTCCTACTGAAGAATTGATTTGTTTCTCTTGGATGCCAGATGATGAGGGGAGGTTATACAGGCTAAGATCAGAACCATCAACTGGATCGAATCTTGCCCTAGTGTCTTTATTACAACACAAGAAGTTTCCCTGTTTCCCTTTGTTCCCTTGGAGACTTAATGAATATATTCTTTCCCACCCAGAACCCGATTCTTAACTTGAAAGCCAAATTAGAAATGTTTTTTACCATTAACTCGGCCTCCTTCCCACGGACAGATTTCCACCGCGTATCCGCTGCGTTGCCCCGCAGCTATTAGGTTCTATTGAACCTGATAGCTCAATGCTTACGGTGCGGAATTCCACCACGGGATTCCGCACCGTAAAATCATCCAGACTCACCCGCGGCATGCTCTATTTGCCGCTGGTGTACGCGTGGACGGCTTCCATTGCAGTCAATGGAAGCCTTCCGTTCACGCTATCTTCCGCTGTAGCACAGCGGAAGATAGCGTGAAATCGCCTCTCCGCCTACCGCCGCTGTGTCATATGACACGGCCGGCTGTGTCATATGACACGGCCGGCTGCGTCATGCGACGCGGTGGGCGTGTCATGTGACGTGGCCGGCATGTCACATGACGCTGCGGCGCGTCACGCTGAAGCGTCATGCGGGACCTAGGACGCCGGATCCGCAGGTAAGTATGGGGTCTCTGGGGGGCGCCGTGTGCAGCCGGCATAAGTCAGTTTTTAGCATCTCCGTGTGGAATGCCCACGAGAGGCTTATATAAAATACTGTTCTAGAGCCTAAAGACAAAGAATTAACTTTCCTGACCTAACATTAAACGTAATGGCTGTAAATTAAATGCAAATGACTACTAGGTATTTTTTTTTGTCTGGAGCCCTAAAATTGTACCATTAAAAATACAGCTCCTCCTGCAAAAAAACATGTCCTCATATGACTGTATCGCAGGAAAAATGTTATCGCTGGTGCCGCTTGGATATCTTGGCAATCCCATTGAAAGTGGATGAAATGCTGGTGTGCTTGTGCGAGTCTCCTCTTCATTGTAGAGGTGCAGTAACCCTGCAGTGAGCAGAACGGTGGACATGGGACCCCTGTTCTTGAGATCAGTGGAGGTCTCAGCAAGGGCTAACTTTGAAATTCTGATACAACCCCTTTAAGCAAGCGGTGTACAGACTGCACTGCTTGCATCTTCTGCGTTCAGCGATCTGCTGCTGGTGGCTGCGTTGGTGCCTGCATCTGTGCTTGCTCCTCTGTCTGCGGAGAGACCAGCTGCCCTGTACATAGGCAGTACAGCCTATACACCGCTTGCTTAGAAGGCGTGCATGAATTTCACATTAAAATTGTCCTATGTGGTCCAGTAAAGAAGTTTGCAGCAGCTTAGTACAATAAATTATATTTTTTAAATTAATTGACATATCCAAATGAAAAAAAGTATAGTTTACTCATTACCTCCACATGATAATTAGTGTAAAATCAAGGATAAAATTGAAGCTTAAGAATTGGAATCCTTTCTCATCTTTCACTCATCAAATCTTCATAAAGCCTGACATGCGTATTAACCCTTTCCAATCCAATTTGTATCCTGGTTTTCCTAGGGGCTTACTCTTTTTCTGTCGTTATACAACGGCGCTATATGCTGGCTAAAGCCAGTACTGCATGAGGTGACACATTGGATAGGCTCCGACAGCAGAGAGGCTGGCAATATACAGTAAGAGAACCCCCACGGACTTCTTCCAACATCGGAGCTGTACATCCTTAAATCATAATGTCTTCAGACGTCAGACAGTGGATTGGAAAGGGTTAATGAGTTCATAAGCATGTGTGTTCCCTCCTGTTGCTAATGCTTTTGTATCAGGGGCGTACCTAAAGGCTCAGGGGCCTGGGTTTAAAAGTTCAGCTAGCCCCCCCCCCTCCATCTGTACCCGTACCTATACCTAAGCTTTGCTAATTTATGTATCTATACCTCAACCATGCTAATTGGTGTAAGCTTTCTCAATATGACTCCTTTAATGGACTACGTGAGAATCTGTTGGTAGCCATCTTAGGCTGCTTTCACACCACCACAAGAATATGAACCCCATTCTTTTGAATGCGATCATACACATGAGCGATTTTATTTTTTTTTAATTTTTTCTTCCCCTGCATTGCATGAAAATATGATGATGTGATGTGAGCTGGTTTTAACACAAAAACCCCTCACATCCGTGGGGACAGCACACGTTGGGGAGTGTGATATTGGGCATAGTTTCACGACCCAATATCAGACTCGCCCGTGTAAAATTAGCCTAAGGCCAGCTGCACGCGGCCGGATTTGTATTGCGGAATATGGAGCGGGCATCTGCCTACGGATTCCGCAGCATGTACTGCCCATAGCATGCTATAGAAAAGCGTTTTTTCCTCTACATGAGCGGAAAGCAATTGCGGGACAGGTATGCCTATTGCCCATGTGTATGTGTTATTCTGAAACACTGCGGCGTTTCAAAATAAAAACACTTTGAAGTTTGCCTGTTTGACTCTTGAGTCAGAGGCAAGCAGCGCCCGGACTCTCCCCACCCACCATGAAGACTGACCGTTTTCTCCCTATACACAAGCAGAAAGAGAAGTTTCCCAACTCAAACGGGCAAACTTAAAAGTGTGTTTATTCTGAAATACCGCAGTGTTTCAAAATCAACAAGGCTTACCTATTAAATACGTGATGTTTTCAGTCACCGTCAATTTAATTTTTTTTTTTTTTTTTTAAACATGGTTGATTGACTACAGAAAAAGACTTCACAGTCCATCTAGTCTGCCCTTTCCCTTCTTTCCTCATGCCTATACAAATTTAAGTTAGTTTTTTTAAAGTCTTTTCAGATAAGTTTTATTCTTGAGACCTTTCACCATTTTTGTAGCCCGTCTTTGGACTTGTTCTATTTTATCAGTATCTGGTTTTACCAGAGCTCCCTGCACAGTTCATCCAACTCTGCGAGTTTTTGCCTTCTCCCCTTCCCCAGTTCTTACTCCTTCAGTGCTCCCTGCTGCCCAATGCCTCCTTTCCCCAACCTGTTTCACTTTTCTTTCATCTTCTGCATCTGTACTTTTCAATTCGCATGCTGTGGAGATGCAGAGGGCTCTACATTCTGGACTGTTAGCTCTAATTTACATAGAGATAACAGACACTTGGCCTACACTGACAGTCCTAACAAGTGCTCAGCAGCAACCTAAGCAGCTTGGGTTTAGGTGACCTCAGTCCCAAAACTTGTGATTTAACGTTTTGTTGAACATCTCATTACCCCTCATTTTAATGGGTTTCCATACTCCTTTCTGTCCTGAAGTCTTTTTATCTGCACTGCGGATGGTCTGCACGGCCACTGTGTCACAAGAAGGGACAAAAACCCTTGCAAGCATACTGTCCCCTAGTATTTTCTACAACACTTGCAGTTGGCAAACTTTGGTTTTTCCAGATGGGATTTTTTCAAATGTGAAGGCAGTGCCATGTTTGTAGATGTGTTCACCGCACAAGTGTCTTCCAATCCACATGCAGTATCCCAACTTTCAATATCCATTTATTTATCAACTTATTGTTGACTTGCTGTGATTGGATGCCTCTGACAGAGCAGCTCCATCGCTCATAGGCTCCTATGTTTTAAGAAAATGTATATGTTAACATGTATCCTTTTTCCCACCTTTACTGGATAGTCGGAGATTGTATTGAATTGGTATTATGACAAATGGTACAATGTAATGAAATTCAAGTTCAGTGAAGGGTGGGCACATTTGTATCTCTGTCTCACACATGGAAGCAACAACATGGAGGACAGTTGCTCAGCAGTTCTTCTGTGAATCTGGCTCTTGGGTATCTTTCTGCAGCTCCTTCCCCTCTTCTTTCCATAGATGTCTATGGGCAGCTTGTGTAATCTGATCCTTCAATATGCAAACTCCTATGTATGGATTTTACCAATGAAATGAGGGTGGTTGATCAGTGCAAGAGGCAAGGAGGAGTCTGCTAAGTGGTAAAAAACTTATTGCAATAAGTATTAAGACTCTTTTACACGCAACTATTTTCGCTTAAACAACCACACGGCTGAACAAACTGCCAACATTATTGAATAAAATTACATGCACAGATAATGGCTTTTAATCATCTGCATTTCCTCCACGAGTTGTTTGCTCAGCGTGTGTTTATGTTATGGTTATCTGGCCAGTGGATTCTATTGTCTTCTCCTAGCAGAGTGCATAATAAGTAAACAGTGTACTGATTATGTATGCAAGGCAAACAAAATCCATCATGCAGCCACTCATAAGCCGATCAAACTTCCATTCAAATGGAATGAATTTTGAGTGATCAAACAATGGTTTTTATGCCGGCTAAAAACCAGCACTAAACGACATTTGAACGAACAGTGCATGACTGCCTGCATTTACACGTAACGATGATCGCTCACTTTTGCCCTTTGACCGAATTTTGAGCAATAATCGTTGCATGTAAAAGAGCCTTGAGATCATGTTATTTATAGCACTTTTTGGATACAATGTAATCTATATGTTGGCTGTATATTGAAAAAGCTCAAAACTCAGATCACTGAACATCCTTCATACATAGAAGAAAAAATAGTTTCTCATTCATTAGCTGTTGCCCGACCCTGTATAGAACAACATTCAGGTAATAGAGAGACTATCTTTCTTTATTTGCATTAGAGAAAGTGAAAAAACCCAAAGGGTTTAGACTGGCAACGAGAGTGTTATTTAATAGGGAAGCCTTTTGAATACTTGGTTTGAGCACAAGGTTTCCTGCAGGCTTAAATTGAAAAAGCAACTGCTTGAACACTTAATACTATGTATCCTATGTTTTGTCTATTAATTGGCAGTAGGCGTATGTATTACTAGTCCTTGGTGTCATTGCTCCATAATGATTTTAAGTTAGTCAGTGATACTGCATGAATCCGTGCTGCGACTAAAAACACACTTGTTTTAAATGTGTAAATGTTACAAGGACCTGTATCTGTTTGCCTTTTTGTGGTTCGTAATATGAAAAATAGAATTTTCTTCCCTCGGTGCTGGATTTTCCTACCCTGTATACAGGGATAGTCATCCCAAGAACTGCAGGAATAAGGTAATCTGTGGTATATGCCTAGATGTTTGCTCCTAATAGCCACATTTTTGTAGAATGGTTTTAGATTACTGTCTCTTAGTTGCCATTACAACGTTACCAAGTCTAAGTAGCTCCTAAAATCAACAAGTTTTTTTTGCCAATCCAGGTATTGCGTTGTATGTTAGTATCAGGTATTGCGTTGTATGTTAGTATTTATCAGGTATTGCGTTGTATGTTAGTATTTATCACTGTTAATCATTGAGAGTACAGATAGAATGTAAAACCCCAAGCAGATTTACATGATTAATAAAATGGATTTATTTGGGTCATGTAATATATATGAACTGTTAATCCTGTCTGCATAGGAAAAGGGAAAGCTTTTTACTTTTTGGCAGCATGTATTATTTAGAGTAGCTATTTCGAGTAGCTATAGACTTGACATCCTCCCAGTCTTGTAATAAAGTTTAGTCATTTTATAATAGGAGCTCCCTTTGCACCAAAGCCTTTTGTCACTTTCTCATCTACGTAACTCCAGTTACAGTTGTTAGTACAATTGTGATGAGTAATTGATGCTGAGTACTAATTTTGGCATCGATTTTAATAAGGAAGTATGAGATAAAATAGATGGTAATGATGGCCGTACATAAAGGCATGTAAGATTATCACCTTGGAACATACTGTATGCTCTTGACCGCAATGACCAGATAATCACTGATGATTGCTATTGAGAAGAGGCAAGCTTGCTGTGTGCACTGACTTTGCTAGGGGACACCGCTGGAATGGGGGGACCGAGTGAATATGAAACTGGCACTCTGGATTCTGCATCACGCCAACTGTAAGCACCACAATTTAGTTTATGGTGCTTATGGTTGATGACAGTTTTCTTTAAATTTAAGGTGCCACACACATTACTTGTATATCATGCAATTATTCCAATTGGGGCTGTTCCAACTGATATTTTAATGTGTATGGAGACCTGAATCTCCCCTGATGGTGGATCCTGGGGGGGAATGATAAGTAATGATCCGGCAATTGGACTTTAACTACCTGACCTTTTGTTATAAGTTACTGTCAAGGGTGTTTGGCAACTGCATTCTCCCCTTTGTACATTCAGAACACATGCATGCGCAGATATAAATGAAGTGGGATCTGCATCTATCAGACCTTCGAGTCTCAGATGGGAATACTTCTCTAAGGCATTGTGAGCTGTTTAGGACCGCTATTATTGTATCTTGTCACCACCGGAAGTGTGGGTGGTGACAAGATACAGGCCGCTTGACAGCCTGGGAACTGTTTTTAATTAACTGCAGGGCTGCCTCCCCCTGCTTGGGCTCTCAGGTTCTTGCACTCACAGCGGCTTCTATTCCGGCGGTGACAGCGGCTTCCCTAGTGGCCTCCCTGCACTGGCAGCACGTGGGACCAGAGAGTGGCAGACACTGAGGGAATTGCGGCGGCGCGGCATCAGTCACTGGACAGCACATCGCTGGGTAAGAGTGAGGAATGGGGATGGGGAGGCTGTAGGGAAGGCTGGAGGGGAGCGGGGACACTGCAGTAAGACTGCACACAGCACAGCACTGGGTGACAGTGAGGGAGGGGGACGCTGGGGGAAAGGCTGCAGAGGGAGGGTCAGGGGACAGTGGTGGGTGACAGTCAGGGAGGGGCTGGAGGGGAGCAGGGAGAGTGCAAGAACACTTCGGGGGTACTGATGTACCTTGTCGCCACAGGAAGCTAGGGGTTTGACAAGAGGAACGCCCCTGTAACACCCCTAGCTCCCGATTCGCTGCTGACCTAGAAGAGCTCAGAGGAGGCCAACATCAGCCTGCAGTGATTTTTCACTGGGATTGAGGGTTAGGCTGAGGGTAAGTGTAACAGTTAGGCTTAAAGGGGTTGTCTCGCGAAAGCAAGTGGGGTTATACACTTCTGTATGGCCATATTAATGCACTTTGTAATATACATCGTGCATTAAATATGAGCCATACAGAAGTTATTCACTTACCTTCCCTGCGCTGGCATCCCCGTCTCCATGGCTCCGTCTAACTTTAGTGTCTAATCGCCCGATTAGACGCGCTTGCGCAGAAGGGTCTTCTGCCTTCGGCTCGGTTCGGCAGCAGCGGCGTTCTGGCCCCGCCCCCTTCTACGCGTCATCGCGTAGCTCCGCCCCGCCACATGGGCCGATTCCAGCCAATCAGGAGGCTGGAGCGGCACAAGTGATGGGGCGGAGCTACGCGATGATGCTTAGAAGGGGGCGGAGCCAGAACGCCACTGCTGCAGAACCGAGCCGAAGGCAGAAGACCCTTCTGCGCAAGCGAGTCTAATCGGGCGATTAGACGCTGAAGTTAGACGGAGCCATGGAGACGGGGACGCCGGCGCAGGGAAGGTAAGTGAATAATTTCTGTATGGCTCATATTTAATGCACGATGTATATTACAAAGTGCATTAATATGGCCATACAGAAGTGTATAACCCCACTTGCTTTCGCGAGACAACCCCTTTAAATTACTAATATAAGCCTAACTGTTACACTTACCCCTCACCCTAACCTTCCATCCCACCCACAAATTACAACACACTGCATTTACCCCTCCACTTACGGTGTAATAATTGTGCAGCAATGGCAATCCCCGTGCGCCCATGTCCCCAGCCTAACAGCTCCTCAACAGCTCCCTCCACTCTGCCCAAGCGCGACATACCACTTCAGCTAATTCTCTGCTCCGTCCTGGCCACCGGCTGTGTATGACGCTTTGTGCGCTGACAGTGGTGCCCCCCACTCACTGTGTTTTGCGGTGTGCTGTGCAGAGCCGATTTCCGGTCCCGCTAATAGTGCTGCTGCTGTGCTCCCCGACCGAGACCTGGCCACGCCGCTGTGCTCCCCGCCGCTGTAGTCCGCTGTGCTCCCCGCCGCTGACTGCCGGGCGGCACTTGGGAAGTGAGACGCCCCCAGCCAATCAGAAGCTGGGGGCGTACTCAATGTCAATACTGTTGTATTATGTCGCCACCTCTAACTTCCGGTGGCGACATAATACACCAGTACCCACTCCGGGGACAGCGCTGGGTAACAGTGAGGGACAGCGAGGGTGCGGTGGGGTGGGGGACGGCTGGAGGGGAGTTGAGGTTAGCAACGTCAATTGTCCTCCATGAATGACTTATGGCTGGCATGGAGGGTTAGGGTTCGTTTCAGTGTAGGGTTAAGTTATCAGCTGTAAATGCTTCCATGTTAATGCCAGCCGGCTCTGACATGGAAGGACTGAAAACTACATTTCTAAGTCTAACAAAGAAACAACCCCTAACCCTCCACCCCAGCATTAAGTAAATCTCCACGCTGCTAGAACCTTTTAGGACCTTGCTGCACACTGCCAATCAACAGCGTGTGGGCATACACTGGGCAGAAACAGCCCATCACTAGCTCTCCACTCATTCTGCTGGTGGTGATAAGATACAATAATACCCTTAGGACCTGTCAGATCTATGAATAGATCCTGGTCTGCTGATTGTGTACCTAGAAGTTAAACCATTACTATCATTAAAACTCTTCACTGTATTTTAATGGTATTGTAAACAGGGCTCTATTTATGTTCCTGGGAGAATTTCCAAAGTCGGTTTTTCCAATCATCTGAATGTCAAACCTGTCTAATTTTATAGGCATTCCTTCTCTATTCCCTTTTTGCTGAATGTCCAGGAAGATTTGCCATACAGTAGTTTTCAAAAACTTCAACAAACTCCGTAACCATATTGATTGTCTCGGCTTACAAAATAGCAGATATAGCTACAGCTTTTGAAATGATTTTCCTGTACAACATCCGTCCGATTGCATCGTAGATGGAAATCACACAGGAAACTCTATTGATTGCAATATATAGTGCAAGATCGAAAAATCTTAGCATGTCCTATTTTTGATTATTTGGATTTTGGAGAAAAAATTTCATCTTACTTGCATGCCGTGTGATGAGCTTTTCCATTTTAGCAATTGGAACATGTTTTTTTTTCTTACATGTTTGAAAAAACAGGCTTGAAAATTGTATACCTAGCAATGTGTTTTACTTGCACAAAAAAAACATGTAAATTCAGCCCTTAGGGCGAGTGCACACCCACCTGCTGTCCAATACACTTTTGCATGTCCTAGGGCCTCCTTTCCACTGGTGTATCGGTAAAACACTGCGGGTCTCTTGTAAATGCCAGCTTTGCGTATGGGCAGCGAGTGTACTGCGCATGCCCGTGTATCACATGCATGCGGTGTGTGTCCTTTTTTTAAATTTTCTTTTAAATTCCTCGCTCTGTTTCATAGCGGGGTTGCATATGAATTTGACGCCCATACGCAATGTTTTGCGTTTGGACAGCATTTGCATACACTGCCTATACTAAAATATAGGGCTCGTACTGCATGGTACACCGAGAAATAAAGCATGCAGTGTCTATACATTCATGTGCATGGATCATCGACTTCTATTGACTCCATTCACCGCATATTATGTGGCTGTGCATCACACACGTAATAAGCACGGAATAAACGCCCGTGGACATGAGCCCTAATTTTCATTTCTGAACAGGACACTCAATAATGTGAAAAAACCCCTCAATATTGTGTTCTGCTTCATTGTATTCTATGTGTCCGTATGCCGTCCGTCTGTCATCCACGTGTTGGAGGCCTTCATAGAATTTTAACTCTCATGTTCTGTGTTTTTGTTTTATTTTTTAATTTAAGACAAATACTTTTTTGTTAGAAAGTAATTTCGTGAGAACAGGCTAGACGAACTGTTAAAGCAGTGTAACAATCAGACTGTTTGTTCAGGTTGTTCTGGTCTCTGGGAGCGAAGGATGATTGGAATGCATGATCTTCTCTCTGCTGTGATAAACATGACATGGGCCATTAGCCTTTCAACAGACAGTCACCAGTGTTCTCCCAGCGCCAGATTTGGAAGGGGAGCGGGTGATGTGATGTTTTAGGGCTGTGCAAGGAGGAATGTGTTCCCAAGCGTCCACTAAACACAATGATGCTAAACTCTTTACTGTACTAAATGCGGCTCCAGCTAATCCCAGGGCAGCGGTCACCTAGGTGTGCAGATGAAAGAGGCTTTGCTGATATGATTAGTACTGCTGACAACCACAATGTCGGACTTCTTCATACTTTCAGGAGGAAAGGCAGCCGCGTGTAGAGGCTTCTGAAAGAGACCGATATTTAAGTGTATTTCATTATTTCTTGCTTGGGCCTGTTTGAACAGTTTATTTGCAACTTGGCTGCACAATAAGGAAAATTGAAATCCACCTACTTGGGCCAGATAATAGTTTCCTGGGCTGTAATTTTACATATAAACCCGTCACCTTTTCCACACTGAGAAAAACTGCTATATTCTGTGCGAAGAACTTGGAGATCACAAACTTCAGTATAATAGACTGTGCTGTTTAGATCAAGCTACATCTAAAACAAGTGTTGCATTTTGCTGTAGTGACATGTTAGGCTCGCACATCGCACGTGCTGCCAATCCCCATGCACTATCTTGGCATGTATATGCACCAAAATAGAACATGCTGCGATTTTTTTATTTTTTTTTCCTTGCATGCATATTACGTGCAATTCATGTGAGCGGCAACATGGGAGTGTATGGGAGATTGGGACTGCGTATTACGCATGCAAACGCTGCACGCGTAATACGCAGTGACCATACGCTTGCGTGGAATAGTCCTTACTGTTATTATAATACAAAAGCAGGACGTGGATTAAATGGAATGTTTAACATTTGGTTAATTGATTTAATGTCATAGAGAATATACAGCACTTGTATATGTGAGTCACATGAGCCAGGTACTCAATAGTCGTAAAAATATGCTGCTGGTGCCTCACCAAGTTGTCATGGTGGTCTACCACTGCCTACCCTGCTCACCTGTTGGGCCTGCGGTCAGCACTTCTCTGCTTGCTCCCTGCTCTCTGCCTGTGGGGCTCACACACGCTCCTGTCCTTCTCTTAAAGGGCTACCACATGTTCCCTAAACCTGTCCCCCTCCGATCCTGTCCCTGCACCGACTTGGGTGGATGCCTAAATTATTGGTCTCCTCCTACTACTACTATTTGTAATAACGGCTCTGTTTGTGTATATTCTGGCTTTGACTCATGTCTGACCCTCAACTGCTCTGACTTCTGTGCTCCCTGACCTCAGCTCTGATTTCTGGACTATGTTATTGCTTGCTGTCTACCCTGACCTTCAACTTGGACCTCGTTATTGCTTCTGTGCCACAAGCCCTGACCTTTGCTACGATTCCTGAATAAGCACCTATTCACACAATCAGGTACTGCAGGTTGGCACAGTGCAGTGTTAGCTTAGGTACCCCACTTAGATTGGGAGGGGTCAAGGGTTGAGAAAAAAATTTCAGAAAATCAAGGCTTAATTCATTAGTAAACAATAAGAGGGAGATTTAGGCCGGCTGTCCACGGGCGTTGCGAAGTCCCACAGCAGATCGCCGCCACCAAATCTCCGCCGGTCTGCCCTATCTGATAGATAGGCTGGCCGCGGAGAATCGGGGCAATTCGCAGCATGCAGCGAATTGCCCGCTGCGAGCGGAGAATCGCAATGATTCTCTGCTCGTGGACAGGGGCCGGCGCTTTCCATAGCAATGTTATGGAAAGCGTCGTCCGGCCTTACTAAGCCTTATATTTCCTGCTCTGGGCTTAGTACATTCTCCCCAGGGGCATACTTCTTCATGTATTCACCATTTTGTAAATGTGTCCCAATGTGTAGGAGTACAAAACTGGTTTATTTCCTCTATGAATGGTGTATTGAGATTAATGAACCGTAGTGTATAATATGCATGTGGTGTTTTGGTATACTCTCAACACCTTGAAATATGAGTCCTGTGTGCTCTCGCTCACGACCTGAAGGTTGCGAATTCAATCCCCACATGGTTCAGGCAGCCGGCTCAAGGTTGACTTAGCCTTCCACCCTTCTGAGGTTGGTAAAATGAGTACCCAGTTTGCTGGGGGATAATAAATTACCTGAAAGCGCTGCGGAACAAGTTGGCACTATACAATTAAGGCCGGCTGCACATGGCCGTGACGGGTTCCACTGCGTGTATTCTGCGGCGGAGCCCGTCACGGCACCGGCCAGAGACCCCAAACTTACCTGCGGATCCGGCGTCCTTGCTCCTGCATGACGCTTCGGCGTGACACGCTGCAGCGTCACGGGACACGCCGGCCACGTCACATGACACACCCACCGCGTCACATGACGCGGCCGGCCGTGTCATATGATGCGCTGGCCGGGTCATATGACGCGGTAGGCGGAAGATAGCGTGAATGGATGGCTTCCATTAACTGCAATGGAAGCCGTCCGTGCGTACACCCGCGGCAAATAGAGCATGCCGCGGGTGAGGACGGGTAATTTCACGGTGCGGAATTCTGCGGTGGAATTCCGCACCGTGAGCCCTGAGCTATTAGGTTCAATAGAACCTAATAGCTGCGGGCAACGCAGTGGATTTCCGCCGCGAATTACGCGGCGGAAATCCGTCCGTGGGAAGGAGGCCTAAAAAGACTTATTTTTTTGTATTTTAAATAGTGGCTGGCTAGTCTGCACTGATGACCATGCCTTGTTTGAAGTCACTCCGATCTCTCGATTTTCCCACTCTAATATTGATTCACACAGAAACTGAGCAACGGAGAACTATTTACTTAGTAATTTTCCGCTGCATTCTGGGGTTTCAGCTGCATAGAGCGTCGGCTGTGTGCCATTAACTTTACCTTCTAGTCTATGTGTTTGGGATGATTAGTTTTAAGGGAGTTGTTACACGTACCACTAGTTATGCGCAGTATTGCAGCTGAGCCCTATTCATGTCATTGCAGCCAGACAGAACCCATGGACAATGTTTCTGTATAATGTTTCTTTCCTCGTCTAACCTCATACTTGCATTGTTGGAATGTTCACATTTTTTTTAGTAGTAGAGGCATAAATACAAACATACCTCGTCAATTTTCTGCATTCCTGTACAGAGTGTGTGTGTGCGTGTGTGTGTGTGTGTATATATATATATATATATATATATATATATATATATATATATATATATATATATATATAGTGATCTAATTTTTCCATCTTAAATGCTCTTTCTGTGTTTGGCACTCAGATACCTTAGAAAAAGTTTTTAAAAATTACGCTATCCGAAGTAGCTCATGCCTCATTGTGAGCTAGCGATTTACAATATATTGGTGCGAAGTGCATCACTGGCATACATAATGGTCAGACGTCAGAGCTTCTTCTCTGCGGTCTGTACACGTGGCAAATAGAGATGAGTGAACGTACTCGTCCGAGCTTGATACTCATTCGAGTATTAGCGTGTTCGAGATGCTCGTTACTCGTGACGAGTACCACGCGATGTTCGAGTTACTTTCACTTTCATCTCTGAGACGTTAGCGCGCTTTTCTGGCCAATAGAAAGACAGGGAAGGCATTACAACTTCCCCCTGCGACGTTCAAGCCCTATACCACCCCCCTGCAGTGAGTGGCTGGCGAGATCCGGTGTCACCCGAGTATATAAATCGGCCCCTCCCGCGGCTCGCCACAGATGCATTCTGACAGAGATCAGGGAAAGTGCTGCTGATGCCGGAGCTGCTATAGGGAGAGCGTTAGGAGTGATTTTAGGCTTCAAGAACCCCAACGGTCCTTCTTAGGGCCACATCTGACCGTGTGCAGTACTGTTGAGGCTGCTTTTAGCAGTGTTGCACAATTTTATTTTTTTTTGTATATCGGCCATGCAGAGCATTGCGTCCTCAGTCTGCAGTCATTGTATAGAGTATAGGGCCAGTACTGGTGAGGCAGGGAAAGAGATATTCAGGCTATATAGGCAGTGGGCTTTTTCCAAAAAATTGATCGCCGTCATCCCGCCAGAGGGAAACAGTATACATAATATTATACGCTGCCTACAGTATCTATCTGCTGGGGGTTGTAGTCCTAATTAATACGCAGCTAAGCGTTACAGCAGGCTTGCGCAAAATTGTTTCCTGGATCTGCTGTCTCTGTTACATGATCGCCGTCATCCCGCCAGAGGGAAACAGTATACATAATATTATACGCTGCCTACAGTATCTATCTGCTGGGGGTTGTAGTCCTAATTAATACGCAGCTAAGCGTTACAGCAGGCTTGCGCAAAATTGTTTCCTGGATCTGCTGTCTCTGTTACATGATTGCCGTCATCCCGCCAGAGGGAAACAGTATACATAATATTATACGCTGCCTACAGTATCTGGAGTTTGTCGTGACCGATGCCCAACGTTTTGGAAAGTTCCCGGGGTCTGGGGGATGAGGCTGGGGACTTCCGGCAACTGTCTCAAGAGCTTTCAGTGGGTGAGGAGGACGATGACGATGAGACACAGTTGTCTATCACTCAGGTAGTAGTAATTGGAGTAAGTCCGAGGGAGGAGCGCACAGAGGATTCGGAGGAAGAGCAGCAGGACGATGAGGTGACTGACCCCACCTGGTTTGCTACGCCTACCGAGGACAGGTCTTCAGAGGGGGAGGCAAGTGCAGCAGCAGGGCAGGTTGGAAGAGGCAGTGCGGTGGCCAGGGGTAGAGGCAGGGCCAGACCGAATAATCCACCAACTGTTTCCCAAAGCGCCCCCTCGCGCCATGCCACCCTGCAGAGGCCGAGGTGCTCAAAGGTCTGGCAGTTTTTCACTGAGAGTGCAGACGACCGACGAACAGTGGTGTGCAACCTTTGTCGCGCCAAGATCAGCCGGGGAGCCACCACCACCAGCCTCACCACCACCAGCATGCGCAGACATACGATGGCCAAGCACCCCAGAAGGTGGGACGAAGGCCGTTCGCCGCCTCCGGTTTGCACCGCTGCCTCTCCCCCTGTGCCCCAACCTGCCACTGAGATCCAACCCCCCTCTCAGGACACAGGCACTACCGTCTCCTGGCCTGCACCCACACGCTCACCTCCGCTGTGCTCAGCCCCATCCACCAATGTCTCTCAGCGCACCGTCCAGCCGTCGCTAGCGCAAGTGTTGGAGCGCAAGCGCAAGTACGCCGCCACGCACCCGCACGCTCAAGCGTTAAACGTGCACCTAGCCAAATTGATCAGCCTGGAGATGCTGCCGTATAGGGTTGTGGAAACGGAGGCTTTCAAAGGTATGATGGCGGCGGCTGCCCCGCGCTACTCAGTTCCCAGTCGCCACTACTTTTTCCGATGTGCCATCCCAGCCCTGCACGACCACGTCTCCCGCAACATTGTATGCGCCCTCACCAACGCGGTTACTGCCAAGGTCCACTTAACAACGGACACGTGGACAAGCACAGGCGGGCAGGGCCACTATATCTCCCTGACGGCACATTGGGTGAATTTAGTGGAGGCTGGGACAGAGTCAGAGCCTGGGACCGCTCACGTCCTACCCACCCCCAGAATTGCGGGCCCCAGCTCGGTGGTGGTATCTGCGGTGGTGTATGCTTCCTCCACTAAACCCTCCTCCTCCTCCTCCTCCTACGCAACCTCTGTCTCGCAATCAAGATGTGTCAGCAGCAGCACGTCGCCAGCAGTCGGTGTCGCGCGGCGTGGCAGCACAGCGGTGGGCAAGCGTCAGTAGGCCGTGCTGAAACTACTCAGCTTAGGAGAGAAGAGGCACACGGCCCACAAACTGCTGCAGGGTCTGACAGAGCAGACCGACCGCTGGCTTGCGCCGCTGAGCCTCCAACCGGGCATGGTCGTGTGTGACAACGGCCGTAACCTGGTGGCGGCTCGGCAGCCTCACGCACGGTGGTTCAGCGCTTTCTGAAAAGCTACCCACGCTTGTCAGACCTGCTCGGAAAGGTGCGCCGGCTTATCAAGTCCCACACGGACGCTGCCACCCTGCGCACCCTGCAACATCGGTTTCATCTGCCAGTGCACTGACTGCTGTGCGACGTGCCCACACGGTGGAACTCTACGCTCCACATGTTGGCCAGGCTCTATGAGCAGCGTAGAGCTATAGTGGAATACCAACTCCAACATGGGCGGCGCAGTGGGAGTCAGCCTCCTCAATTCTTTACAGAAGAGTGGGCCTGGTTGGCAGACATCTGCCAGGTCCTTGGAAACTTTGAGGAGTCTATCTAGATGGTGAGCGGCGATGCTGCAATCATTAGCGTCACCATTCCTCTGCTATGCCTCTTGAGAAGTTCCCTGCAAAGCATAAAGGCAGACGCTTTGCGCTCGGAAACAGAGGCGGGGGAAGACAGTATGTCGCTGGATAGTCAGAGCACCCTCCTGTCTATATCTCAGCGCGTTGAGGAGGAGGAGCATGAGAAGGATGAGAAGGAGGAGGTGGAAGAGACAGCTTGGCCCACTGCTGAGGGTACCCATGCTGCTTGCCTGTCATCCTTTCAGCGTGTATGGCCGGAGGAGGAGGAGGATCCTGAAAGTGATCTTCCTAGTGAGGACAGCCATGTGTTGCGTACAGGTACTTTGGCACACATGGCTGACTTCATGTTAGGATGCCTTTCTCGTGACCCTCGCGTTACACGCATTCTGGCCACTAAGGATTACTGGGTGTACACACTGTTCGACCCACGGTATAAGGAGAACCTTTCCACTCTCATTCCCGAAGAGGAAAGGGGTTCGAGAGTGATGCTATACCACAGGACCCTGGCGGACAAACTGATGGTAAAATTCCCATCCGACAGCGCTAGTGGCCGAAGGCGCAGTTCCGAGGGCCAGGTAGCAGGGGAGGCGCAGAGATCAGGCAGCATGTACAGCACAGGCAGTGCAACACTCTTTAAGGCCCTAGACAGCTTTATGGCTCCCCACCAAGACTGTATCACCGCTCCCCAGTCAAGGCTGAGTCGGCGGAAGCACTGTAAAAGGATGGTGAGGGAGTACGTAGCCGATCGCACGACCGTCCTCCGTGACGCCTCTGCCCCCTACAACTACTGGGTGTCGAAGCTGGACACGTGGCCTGAACTCGCGCTGTATGCCCTGGAGGTGCTTGCTTGTCCTGCGGCTAGCGTCTTGTCAGAGAGGGTGTTGAGTGCGGCTGGGGGAATCATCACAGATAAGCGTACCCGCCTGTCAACCGACAGTGCCGACAGGCTTACACTCATCAAGATGAACAAAGGCTGGATTTCCCCAGACTTCTCTTCTCCACCAGCGGACAGCAGCGATACCTAAACAATACGTAGGCTGCACCCGTGGATGGAAGCATTGTTCTCTATCACCTTCAAAAACGTGGACCTTTTAGCTTCATCAATCTGTGTATAATATTCATCCTCCTCCTCCTGCTCCTCCTCCTGAAACCTGACGTAATCACGCCGAACGGGCAATTTTTCTTAGGCCCACAAGGCTCAGTCATATAATTTTTGTAAACAATTTTTATATGTTTCAATGCTCATTAAAGCGTTGAAACTTTCACCTGAACCAATTTTTATTTTAACTGGGCTGCCTCCAGGCCTAGTTACAAATTAAGCCACATTAACCAAAGCGATTAATGGGTTTCACCTGCCCTCTTGGTTGGGCATGGGCAATTTTTCTGACGTGCATTAGTACTGTTGGTACACCAATTTTTTGGGGCCCTCGCCTACAGTGTAATCCAATTAATTTTTTGCCCACCTGCATTAAAGCTGACGTTACATCAGCTGTGCTGGGCACTGCAATGGGATATATTTATGTACCGCCGGTGGGTTCCAGGGAGCCACCCATGCTGTGGGTCCACAGGGAGTTGTAACTGCATGTGTCCACTTCTAAAGAACCCCAGTCTGACTGGGGCATGCAGTGTGAGCCGAAGCCCACCTGCATTAAACATGACATTACCTCAGCTGTGATGGGCAATGCAATGGGATATATTTATGTACCGCCGGTGGCTTCCTGGCACCCACCCATGCTGTGGGTCCACAGGGAGTTGTAACTGCATGTGTCTACTTCTAAAGAACCCCAGTGTGACTGGGGCATGCAGTGTGGGCCGAAGCCCACCTGCATTTAATCGGACGTTACCTCAGCTGTGATGGGCACTGCAGTGGGATACATTTATGTACCGCCGGTGGGTTCCAGGGAGCCACACATGCTGTGGGTGCACACGGAATTCCCATTGCGGAGTTGTACCTGCCTGTGACTATTTATAAGAAACCGCGGTCTGACTGGGGCATGCAGACACCTTGACAGAATGAATAGTGTGTGGCACATAGGTTCCCCATTGCTATGCCCACGTGTGCAGCTCCAGATGGTGGTGGCACAGGATTATATTTCTCATTGCTTCTGTACAGCATTGTGGGCTATCGCCCCGCCCCTTTTAAAGAGGGTCGCTGCCTAGCCGTGCCAACCCTCTGCAGTGTGTGCCTGCGGTTCCTCCTCATGGCAGACGCACCTATAAATAGACATGAGGGTGGTGTGGCATGAGTGCAGCTCAAGGCTACGCAGGGACACTTTGGTGTGTGCTGTGGACACTGCGTCGTGCGGGGGGGGGGGGTTGGGCAGCATGTAACCCAGGAGAAGTGGCAGCAGAGTGTCATGCAGGCAGTGATTGTGCTTTGTTGGAGGTAGTGTGGTGCTTAGCTAAGGTATGCATTGCCAATGAGGGCTTTTCAGAAGTAAAAGTTGTTGGGAGGGGGGGGGGGGGCCACTGTTGCCGCTATTGTGGCTTAATAGTGGGACCTGGAAACCTGAGATGCAGCCCAACATGTAGCCCCTCGCCTGCCCTATCCGTTGCTGTGTCGTTCCCATCACTTTCTTGAATTGCCCAGATTTTCACAAATGGAAACTTTAGCGGAGCATAGGTCCCATACAAAAATGCTCGGGTAGCCTATTCGTTATTCGAAACGAACCCTCGAGCATCGCGATAATTTCGTCCCGAGTAACGAGCACCCAAGCATTTTGGTGCTCGCTCATCTCTAGTGGCAAAGCATTTTGTACAGTCTCTGTGTTGCAGTGCTCTAAATCACTACTAGATCCCTAACATCTGGTGGCATCAAGGTACAATAGTACCTCCTCCCCCCCTCCCCCACACCCCCCAAAAAGAATATTGTAAGAATTTGACAGATGCGATGCATCGATATCTGTCACCATAGCTTCTCCTACTAAAAAGACACCTGTAACTTTTTTTTCTTATTACAAGATAGCTCGAAATGTGTTGTTTTTGTATCCTGAGATATTTGAGTGCTTAACAAAATTCAACTCCAAGATAAGGGTTCCAGATTCTCCATGCATGCCCATATCACATCTTGCATGCAGGCTAGAGGCAGTACAACAGGGTACTAGAGCCTCCATGCCCGCCTGTATCACATCTTGTATCCAAGCTAGAGGTTGTACAACAAGGTACTAGAGCCTGTATGCCCCCCCATATAACATCTTGTATACAAGCTAGAGAAGGTACAACAGGGTACTAGAGCCTCCATGCCCGCCTGTATCACATCTTGTATCCAAGCTTGAGGTGGTACAACAGGGTACTAGCGCCTGCGTGCCCGCCTATATAACATCTTGTATACAAGCTAGAGGTGGTAGAACAGGGTACTAGATTCTCCATGCATGTCCATATCACATCCTTCATCCAAGCTTGAGGCAGCACAACAGGGTACTAGAGCCTCCATGCCCGCCTGTATCACATCTTGTTTCCAAGCTAGAAGTGGTACAACAGGGTACTAGAGCCTGCATGCAGGCCTGTATCACATCTTGTATCCAAGCTAGAGGTGGTACAGCAGGGTACTAAAACCTCCATGCCTGTCTGTATCACATCTTATAGCCAAGCTAAACGTGGCACAACAGGGTACTATAGACTGCATGCCCTCCCATATCACATCTTGTATCTTAGCTAGAGGTGGTACAACAGGGTACTAGAGCCTCCATGCCCACCCATATCACATCTTGTATCCAAGCTAGAGGCAGTACAACAGGGTCCTAGAGCCTGCATGCCTGCCCGTATCACATCTTGCATCCAAGCTAGAGGCGATACAACAGGGTACTAGAGCCTCCATGCCTGCCTGTATCACATCTTATATCCAAGCTAGAGGTGGTACAACAGGGTACTAGAGCCTCCATGCCCTCCTCTATCACATCTTACATCCAAGCTAGAGGCGGTACAACAGGGTACTAGAGCCTCCATGCCAGTCTGTATCACATCTTACATCCAAGCTTGAGGTGGTACACCTGGATACTATAGCCATCATGCCCACCTGTATCATATTTTACATCCAAGCTAGAGGTGGTACAACAGGGTACTAGAGCCTCCATGCCCACCCATATCACATCTTACATCCAAGCTAGAGGTGGTACAACAGGGTACTAGAGCCTCCATGCCCACCTGTATCATTTCTTACATCCAAGCTAGAGGTGTTACAACAGGGTGCTAGAGCCTCCCTTCAAGGGGTCAGTTCTCCACAATAAATTATCCTTTTGCTCTGATATTATAAATACTCACTTATAGCAACGTTACAATCAGACATAGAAAGTTTCATTCGTTTCTGACAACTCCTTCTAGAGGAGGGATTGTTTTTTACAATGAATGTAATATTAACGGATATCCAGCACAGTTTCATTAAGGATGGAACTTGTAAAACTAAGCAGTTATTTTATGGAAGAGATGCCTAGAAGCCTGGACTGAGGGTTGGCTGTGGATACTGTGTTTTGGGGCTTTGTAAAGGCCTTGGCACTGTCCTTCGTGTACACCTATGGGTAAAATCAGTTCTATTCATCTAGAAAGTGCTGAAAACAAGGTCTGCAGGTTTTAGAAAGTATAATTTGTAACTGCAATAGGTGTTGTATCCCAGGCTTCAGTGCTGGGCTGCTATTATTCATCTTTATGACATAGAAGATAGAATGAATAGCCCCGTGTCTGGAAACACCAACCAAAGTATTATAGTGCAGACTATTGAATATGTTCTTAAAGTAGAAACTGAAGTAGGCACACTGGGAAAATTTAGGCCCAATGTACACGGGCGGATTGTCTGTCCGCGGTTTCCGCAGCAATGTCTGTCCATAGTATGCAATCTAAAATGATTCTTTCACAGACACGAGTGGAAATCGCAATTGATTTCCGCTCGCAGTGGTAGAATCTCAGCATGCTCTATTTTTGTGCGGCAGTCGCACAGACGTCTTCCATAGCAGTGAATGGAAGCCGTCCGATTCGTTGCGATTTCAAAATCGCCATAGATCTGCATCATGGCCGACGCGGCATTCTCTGCACTGTGCATGAGCGTCGGCTGGAACATCCGCAGCACAGAAGAGAAAATATCTGAAGAGGTACACGGGGTCGCTGGCCAGCAGTCGGTCGGATTCCACTGCTGGATCCTGCATGCGGAATCTGACCCGGCCGTGAGCATTCGGCCTTACCCTGACTTGTGTTTGATGCGGCAGTCTTAAAGCATAATACACTTTTTAATAAATTTGGATGCGTTTTATAGAAGGTAGAATACGATGTACCAGAGGTAAAATGTAATTTACAGAAAAAGGTAGAGTTACAGCAGAAAACAATGCATTGTAAACCATCTGCAGGTAAGTGCTTACAGGTACATATGTCCTGCTATATAGTATCACTCAGGGGCTCACTTATGTACGCAAGCGTTAATCCAGAGGATCAGACATTCACAGTGATAATGTATCAAAGAGGGAAATACTGAGGGACTTCTATTATAAGAAATCTGACTTTTTGGCACTGATTCCGTTAAGTTTTACTGATACTCGAGTATCTGTATTTGGACTGTGCATGATGGCGTATCTTACATACGCTGTTACATGCAGTCTTCCTGGTTTTTCTTTTCTTTTTTTATAATTTTGCGCTCTGTCGCTTAGCGACGGTGTGTGTAAACGCCAGTCATACGGATGTAATTGCATATGTACAGCATTTAATATGCGCCCATAGAGAACAATAGGGCTTTAGCGCATGTAATACGCAGTAAAATAGAAGATGCTGTATTCTTTTTTTACATGCGCGCATTATACGCAATGTATATATGCAAGTGTGAGTGGATCAATGTACTTTCCTTAGATCCATTCATCGCTTATTATGCATGCGTACATCGCACACGTAATTTGCAATTAAATTACGATTGTGTCAGCCTGCTGTACTTTGTTTTACACAATTATGGCTGACTATCAACTCGCACAGTTTTATGTATACAGATAGTTCCCTACTTATGAATAGGTTCCGTTCCAGGAACATGTTCGTAAGTGCATTTGTTCGTATGTCCGAAAAAATGCTTATATGGAGGGGTATCAGGGATGGATCCCACTCCATACAACATTGAGGCCAGCTGTTTCTTACAGCCTACACCCGCCTGCAACAACTCCAATAAGCCGCGCCGCTCATTGGAGCTGTTCACTCTTTAAATACTGTTAACAGCTCCGATGAGCGGTGCGGTTTATCGGAGCTATTGCAGGCTGTAAGAAACATTCGGGGGTTCCGTACAGCCTCCTGTGATAAGGCCCCAGGGCTGCCTATGCAGAGTGCCTATCAAGACGTGACTATGACACTGCTTGCTAGAATGCCTGTCCGATCGCTGTACATGCCATAGCATTACATCGTACTGCAGGTCAGGCTTGTTCGTATCTAGTGAAGTTTGTAACTCGAACGTTTGCAAGTAGGGGACTCGCTGTATATGTGTAGTCCCCTATGTGTATGCTTAGTCTGTAAGCTCTTGTGAGAAGGGCCTCACCCCTATTGTTCAAGCTTCACATCAGTACAATACTGTATGTTATTACCTGTTTTGTTTGTGTTTCTCACAATTTGCTGCAGAATATGTTGGCGCTTCATAAATTTTTCTTAGATTCGTTGAAATACGCAATGCTTATTGGTAGATTCTTGGCCATTATTGGTGACGTCACAGCAGCTAGAATGACTGTGGCTCCACAACTTTATATCGTACCGGAACTAATTAGTTATAGGAATGTCTGAGAGACAGCTTGTTGTTTTTACTTTGTATGTGAACAGACGAACGAATGCGCAAACCTGCTTGCCGCAACAGAGCGTATTTGGGAATGAACAAGTTAGAAGCCTTCATATTTTTTACTGTTCTAACCCAGCGCTATTGTGTTTAAACAAAAAAAAAAGCCTTGAACCATCTCTTTATCTTTTTTCGAATGTACGTATTGTTCGTGAGAAACGCCAAGCAAAGTCAATGATTTCACTGGGTTCGTTCTAACAAGAGTCACATTTTGCAGGCTTGATTTTTCACACAAGCAAAGACCTCTGTAAACACGTTCATCAGTTTAAGGCCTTAAACAGATGATTGCGTTTTGGTCACGTTTTTCGGGCGCCAAAATCGTGACCCACAAAATGTGCCGAAATGAAGCCATTGATTGAAATGGTTTTGTTTTCACGGCCGTGTTGCTCGCACAAGAAAACATTTACCATGCCCTATCTTTCTCGCATGCTGGGTTTATACGTGCAAGAAACGATAGGGCTGGCCCTAACTTTCTGTTTTTTTCCACATGCAGTAGCGTGAAGTTTAAACGAGAAAAAAAAGGAATTTGGACTGGTTCATGCGCAAATGAACTCCATAGCGGTGAGCGCATTTGCACATGAGGTCGTCTGAAGAAGCCCTAAGCTCCTAAAATGGAAAAACACCACTATAAAAAGTTTGTGTACCCCTGGCCTTAGAAAGCAGTGATTTGTTCATTCCCCTTTGAGTCTGAGTAGGAATTGCGCTCGAGAAACCAACTCGTGAGAACAAAACCATTGAAATCAATGGCTACGCTTTGTCACATTTTGCGGGCGTGATTTTCATCGCGCTAAAAGCTCCACAAACGCATTCGACGTCTCAATATTCTTCATGGTTGTGTTATTTGGGATGACTTCTAATTCTTCTAATATAGAGCTCTTCTTTGGAGATGTAAGTTGCATCATGTCCTGCAAGTAGTTTGATTTAAAGTCCCCTGCTTTATTGTTGCGCAGCGTCTATTTTCACTGTGATGCCATCATGTCACATATTGTAGCACATATTGTCTTTTTGCCTTATATTCTTAATGAATCCAGATGGATCTCGGGAGGAGCAGATGGCTTATCAATGTGGGGATGCTTTCAGCCTCCAAACAGTCTTTTTCAAAAGCTTACTAAATCCTATGAATTGAGCAACAAATTTAATCAAGTGTACATATAGAATGCATAAGGAATTTCCATTTGATTTTTTTGTATTTTAAACTGACCTTTTTGTATTTTAAGCTGACCCCCTTCTTCATACTGTATCCGCCACACACCACATTGCACTTCTTACCTGTATATACTTAGATACAGTTTTATTTAATGTATACAGATAGTCCCCTACTTGCGAATGTTCGAGTTATGAACTTCACAAGATGCGAACAATCTGTAATGCACAGTATATGTCATCAAGCCTGTCCAGTAAGATTGTGGGGCGCTGTGCGGTTGCTAAGAAGCCAGAAGGCCCTAGGGCTACCTATGCAGAGCGCCTATCAAGCCATGCTCTTGATAGGCGCTCTGCATAGGCAGCCCTGGGGCCTTTCAGAAGGCCCCCGGCTGCCTAGCAATCGCACAGCGTCCCGCGATCTTATCGCGGAATGCCGTACGGGTACCCCAAATGTCGGGTGCCAGCTGTTTCTTACAGCGGACACCCGGCGGCTGCAGTTCTGAGAAGCCGCGCCGCTTGTTGGAACTGTTAACACTTTAAATACCCCTTAACCGTTCCGATGAGCGTCGCAGCTTGTCGGAACTGCTGCCGCCGGGTGTCCGCTGTAAGAACAGCCGGCATCCGACGTTGTATGGAGTGGGATCCACCCGCGATCCACTCCATACAACCATTTGTTCGAACAAATGTACTTGCGAACAGGTTCCTCGAACGGAACCTGTTCGTTAAGTAGTGGAGTATCTGTAGTACCCTATTTTTTTATGTAATTGTGTATGGGTGCGTGTATGTACTGGACAATAGAAAACAATATCTCGTGTATATACATGGCAAAATAGAACATACTACGTTCTTTGTTGCACTTGTATATTACGCAATTCCGATACGCTGATGTGAGCTGAACTGCGGAAGGCAATGTAATTGATTGCCTCCGAGTTACAGCATATTAGATGGGTGTACAAAGCCCATGTAATATACAGTAAACATACAGCCGTGTGAGCCTGGCCTTGCAAGCAGGGCACTCGCCCCTATTGTTCAACCTCTCTGTTTAATACCGTATGTTATATTTTATGTTGGAGCTATACGAAGATTATTATTATGTTCCGCTACAAAACCGCACACAACCCTCGTCTACAACCACTGTATAATTAAGAATCCTTCATACAATCAGGAACCGTGTACAAATAAAATAAAGACATTATACCCTGTCGTTTAACAACACAAACAATCATAACCTTTCAGTTCGACTATGTGATCATAGTAATTTGTCTAATTAACTTAACTACATAGTTACATAGGATTTGCTGCATAAAATAACTTATTCAGACAGCACAGTTGGTAATGTTGAATTTAGACCTTTATAATATTTTAGTGGTATTTTTTGTGAATCGGTTTAACATTAGGTGTTTGGTAAAAAATATTTTCACACCTACAGGCACCTGAATAGCGGATTGATCGCAAGTGTAATCATTTAGCACAGAATGTTGGATTTTTAACATTTTTTTATTTCTGTTTCCTTTTTAAAAAATTGTTCTATCTAAGCATTATAGCAATGTAACGGCATGTATATATTCAGTATAAGATGCACAGAACAGCTTACCCTTTGGAAGACCTGAACTGCATAGAAGCCCGTTGGTTTTAGTGGACGTCCAATAATACTTCACTTGGTTGGTCTATTTCTCCAGCTTGTTATCATGGGACCTGTGAAATGAATGGGGTTCTCCAAATTGGACCTATTTAAAAGTAGCAATGTATTAGTGGAGGGCAGATCAGTTTCCTCCATCTATCATTTCATTCACATATTACTAAAAGTACCGCATAGGAGTTATGTGTGAGGAATGGATGCCGCAGAAGAAGCTGGACTAGTAAAACCTGGGTCGGGCGCTTGTAGGCAGAGTTGGTTCTTTTTTACGTGCTTGGTAAATCTACATCTTTTGAGTAGTATAAGGTTCATTTTTTCCGACAGGTTGCACTGTGAGCAAAACAACATAAGTCACCTCATTACAGGGCAGAGTCACTGCGGGCATGCCACAATGGAATACGCACAGTAATCCCGCAAGAATTCTGTGGTTGGCCAAACCGCATCTAAATGGTTTGGTTTTGGCTGTGTTTTCACTTGTAGAACAGCTGTGGAATTTAACTCTTGTATTGCAAGGGATGAATTCCGCCATGCGGTTCCGCAGCGTAAATAGACATGCTGTGGAATTAGAATCTGCAGCGTTTTTGAAAAATGCACTGTAAATGCTGCATAATTTCTGCAGCAGTTTGTTTAGCAGGAATTCCTCAGCATTTCTGCCACATGAGAAGGCAACCTTAGGGTTCATGATCTCACGGGCATATGTAATTTCTGTCCATGAAAAATGGTCTGATTTCCCTGCCTGTGCATGGGTTTTTGTTGCTTATGTGCGTTTTTGTTGCATCTATATGCCATTGGTATGTCATCCATTTTTCACATGGGCAAAAAAAAAAAAATGCAACAAGGCCCAATTGATGTTTTTTTTTTGTTTTCACTGCCTCCTGGCAACATGTGTAAAAAACACAGCATACATGCATGTAACATACGTGTTTGGGACGTTTTTTTACACTGGTCACTATGGATATTCCAACATCCCACACGAAGATGGATTGACCACCTGCCAAGTTCACCTTGAGGACAATGGGATTGCCTCTGAATCTTTGTTACAACTTGTAAGATTCATCCTCATAAACACACCTAGCTAAGATATAGACCTCCAACTCACCAGAACTACTATGGGCAACAAAAATGTACTGCAATATGCCAACCCTTTCATGGCAAAAGTGGAGAGTGACTTCCTGGCCTCCTGCATCATTGAACCATTGGCCTACTTCCACTACATTGATGACATCATAATCATCTGGACCAACTCCGAACAGGAACTAATAAAATTTCATAAGAGATTCAATGCCTTTCACCCCACCATAAACCTGACATTAAGCTACTCATATACCGAAATCAACTTTTTAGCCTCAACCATAAACATTTCAAACAACTCAATACAGACAGCCCTATATTGAAAACCTATTGATTGACCCACATACCTCAAATGTATTTAGGGTGGAAGCTGTCCCATCCAAAACTCCACTGTCCACAGTCAGGCCATCACATACAACTGGATCTGCTCCAACCCAACAGACAGAGAGGAACATTTACACCATCTTAAAAGGATATTTTTAAATCAGGGCTACCATCCTACCTCAATTGATAACCAAATCACCAGAGCCACCAAGATACCAAGAAATCAACTGCTCCGATACACACAGAAGGAAGGAAACAATCGTGTTCCTCTAGTAGTGACCTACAATCAACAGCTGGAGGTGCTAAGGAAAACTGCAAGGAAACTCCATCATACACTACACAGGGGTGACCGTCTGAAAGCTATATTCCCGGACCCTCCCCCTCCTAGGTTACAGGCAACCCTCAAATCTGAGGAACTTTATAATCAGGAGTGCATTACCCTCTAATACACAAAAAGGAAATTATCCCTGCAAGGTAAGGAGCTGCAAGACCTGCTTACATGTACTGACCACAGACAGGATACAGATTCCCAACACACAGCAGGACTGTAAGATCTCGGGGACATTCACATATTCCACTTCCAATGTTGTATACCTGATCCTGTGCAGTAAATGTCCTGTTTGGGGGTCTTTATGTTGGAGAAACAGGACAAAAACTGAAAGCGAGGATGAGACTTCATAGCCACACAATTAAAGAAAGAAAGACACAACATAGCCACGGACACAACACAAAACACATGAAAGTCACCATATTAAAAGGCAACTTCAAATCTCAACGTCATAGAAGAATTTGGGCGGTAGAAGTTTATAAGTATCTTTGACACTCTCAAGACAGGAATCAATCGCGGCCGTCTGCATAGAATTGCGTTTGTTATGGCAGCTTCCAGGGGCGGAAATTCCGCGCGAAATCCTGCCGCGCAATTTCCGCCCGTCTGCAGGCTGCCTTAGGGAGAGCACCTGGAAGGTGTCAGGAGGCCAGGCCATAATGAATATACACGCTCACACACACACACTGCTTCGGATCTATTCTGTTGAGCCAATAAAAGGTATCCTATCTATAAGATTACTTTGTTTCCCTTTACTGAGAACAGTCACTTTTTACACTTCCCAAGACTTTCATGCCGTGGTTTGTTTTTTTTACATGCAACATCAATCCACATACAAAAGCGCATATCTGAATGCACCAATTTACTTTTACTGGGTCCATATGATGTCCATATGCTGTCTGTATTCAGTCAGTAAAAATACAGACAGCACACCGACAGAAATGATGCCTGTGTGAATGGCCCTTATCTCATCTGGTAACTTGTGTTGCACTGTGATCATTTTCAGGAGTCGAATGTTTTTCGATGACTCATGCCCTGTCTCCTACCAACCGTGGGTAGTATTGTAGGTGTGATCAGCAAGATGCTTGAGAAAGGCCTGTTATCAGGCTGAAACGTTGCATAAAATAAACTTATCCTTTGCCTTATCACGCCTACAATACTACCTGCCTTCTGGGATCAAGGGGTGCCACTATCTTAGGCACCCCTGTGAAGTAAGTTACAATCTGCTTTTCTACCTCCTCCTATATATTTGCACTGGAGCGCTGGTAACATTTTGTCCACATTTTGTTATGTTTCACTTCCATTCCACGGCTGCTATTTTCTTCCCTGTAATTTTTACCATGCCGCTCTCCCGAGGATGCCATAACTGACCAGTGCATACTCCTCTAGATACGCCATCTTGGATCGTGACGTACCGGTGCCTCTTTTATTCATTGGTCTGGTGTCGTCGAGTGAGTTTGTTTCACATTGTTTTCTTTTCTCTTTCTCCTTCCACTCTCTGGAGCGCTACCCACACTTTATCATAATTGTAGAAAAGAGGTACTTTGGGCAATTTTGACATTATTCGGGCCAGGACAGACGCAGGGGGCAGTGCTGCACAGTTTTAACAATATTAGAATACATTTTCTCCAAGTACTTAGGGTATTCTTCAGTAGGATCAATTATCCTTTTAAACTTGAGAAAGCATTGAGTGATCAGGTGTTTTATATGGGATTGATGGAGTCTGGAAGGAGTTTTTTTCCCCCAGAATGAGGGTAAATTTGACTTCTGCCTACTGTTTTTTTTTTTTTTTTTTTGCCTTCCTCTGGATCAACAGGGGTGGGGATGGAAACAGGCTGAACTGAATGGACATTTGTCATTTTCTGCCTAGCATACTATGTTAATATGTCACTATGTTATGTTGATTGCTTAGGTTGATTTTCAGTGGAATACTACCCAACTTTTTAAGCTCTGCTGTCATCGGATTGATATCTTTTTCTCTTGAAAGGATACGTTATGTTTCTGTACAAGTAATGGTGTTTATCTGCGTTGTGTCAGCATATTATGCGCTAAACACAGTGGTACAATGCCCCCACTTCTCCGAAGAACAGGTCTGCACAGTCTCCCATATTTGCTGCTAAGTAAAATTTTGTTGCATAGGGCTGATTTATCTGTTAAATAGAAATGTAAGAAGTTGTAGCTTCTGAGTCTAAATATCGTTATTGGCTGTAATCATCCCTTTGCTCTGGGGGGTTAATCTACTTAAATTTTCAGATGAAGATAGGCGTTTTCGAGAAGGAGGAAATAAACTGCTGTACTTGTAAATACTTGTAATGTTCACTTGGCAGGATGTAAAATAGTTATGTAGCTCTCCACAAGATTTAATCTTTTCCTTCCCACTAAGGTAATTCTAAGTGAAGTAATAAGTTGTTGGTTTATCTACAAGTTAAAGGCGTCTGCTTATTGATCAAGCAGGAAATTGGGGGTTTTAAATACATTTTGTAAGTAATAACAGTTTGGCATCAGGTTAACGCTTATACCTGCGGGTGTACTGGATATGGAGGGAGTGTGCCTTGTCACTGGAAGGGCTACATTTCTTAAACACGCCTAGTGTTCCATTTATACTTTGCAGCCTGCAATTTTAGGCTTATTGTAGATTTTTCATACAAAGTAATAGTGTCAGCTGTGTGAAATATGTTGTGTTAATGTGCATATAAAATACTATACAGGTAACTAGCGAAACATGATTTTGATGTACTCTATCTCATAGTAACTGCAGTTCTTGGTCATACTTCAAGTGCTCCTTTACTTCCGAGGTCTTGGCCTACAGTATTTTCAGCTACTTTATCATCAAAATTCTAGTTGACGTACAGAAAGTCATGTTTATTTCATATGGGACAAAAAGCAAATTAAAAATGTAGGTGTCCACTGTAGCAGGCATGCCCTAATATATCATTATGCTTGGCAAAAGCCAAAGAAATTTGCTATAATGCTGGGTTCTTAAATTGAATGTAAAAAGCCAAAAGATTACTACTTGGAAAAGTAAGCAAAATACAAAAATCACCATTATTAATGCCCCCCCCCCCCCCCCCCCCCATCTTGGAATGGGTTTTCAGCTATTTATATAGATATATTATTTAGCTTTGTCATGGGAGGTCATAATGGCAGGAGTATTTGATTTCTGCCTGCCACTCTTGGTGGAGTTCCAGATAAACCGCCCTTTTAGTAGGGCGACCTTTGGTACCAGTTTCTGAAGCTCTAGGGTGTGGAGACCAGGCAAGTATTTGTGTATGGTATGCTTGGGTGCACAATGAATAAAAGCTGGGCTCCAGATTAGTGGCAGGCAAAAACCAGATGGAACAAGGCAACACCTGATAGAAGGCTGCATTCCTGCAAGTCAGTGTCTGACCTTTTTGCCTGGCCTCCTCACACCCCGAGGTGCTCTCCCTAAGGCTACCTACACACAGGTGAGTGCAATACCTGCCAAGATATTTGGCCCAATATCGTTTTCACTGCAATGCGAGGACTTTTTAAGTCAAAAACGCCTCCCATCACTTCAGTAAAGTAGCGATCCTCCGGCGTGGCTTTCAGCCACATCGGAGAATCGGCAAGTGTTTCCATTGTTTTCAATGGGAAAGCTCACATCGCATTTGCGTTGTTTTTTTAATGTCCCATTGAAAACAATGGGTGATGCGTTTCGAGGAACGTGGAATGATAGGACATGCAGTGATTTGTTTTCCTGCACCACATCGCTCCTGTATGCGACTCCATTTACAAGAATGAGGTTCATATTCGCGCAAAATTTGTGCATCTCACAACACATACATTATGTGCGATTTTCTCACCTGTGTGAAACTGGCTTAAGAAGAAACTATATCCTTCCAAGAAAAGTGACAATGGCTGAAATGTTATGTTTCCCGCAGCTCTGGAATATGCACTATTACTTTAACCCCTGGTTAGACATTTTTTAGTTTTTTTTTTCATCCCAGATTTTAAAAAATCATAACTTTTTGATTTTTCTATCAAATGGCCATATTAGGCCTTGTTTTTTGTGGGACTCGTATTTTTCAATGGTAGTATTTTACTCTTAAATGGGGTGAAATGACCTGAAGGTTGCAAGTTCAATCCCTGCTTGGTTCAGGTAGCCAGCTTAAGGTTGACTCATCTTTTCGAGGTTGTTAAAATGAGCACCCAGCTTGCTGGGGGGTAATAAATGAATTACCTGAAAGCGCTGCAGAATAAGTTGGTGCTATACAAATAACAAGTCCATTTCTCTTGTCTTTGTCCCTCTACTTGTTTTCTTATTATGGATGTCTATGAAAGCTTGGGTGCCAATCATCAGCAGCTGTGCAATAGCACCAGCGTGTATATTGTACAAGCCGCAGGCTCTACTCCCTCCATCACACCACATCTAGATGAGTTTGGAGGACATTATTGAGTACTGTAAATGCTCTAAAACCACAAGTGCATTAGTAGCACAGGGAGCTTTTATTTCATGGCATCGGAAGTGCACTCTGCTCTTATGCATGGGAAGGAAGAGGCAATTTATTGTAATATCTCAATACACTCATAAGAACATCACTTATATGTGTGCTCATACAGAAACTTCCTTTAATACAGCATATGAAGCAAAACTGCAAATGGTTTTGTTAACTCTTTTTCAAGCAGATGCAACAAATCTGTATGAAAGTATTCTATTACAAATGGTTGCGTTAAATCTTGTACAAATCTAGATCTTGTTCTTTCTTGGTGACATATGGTACACTACATTGTAGAACTGACATGATCACAGCTGGTTCTTTTGTGAACCATACAGTAACCAGTGACAAGAGTGCAAGCTTCTCTTGAAGATTAATAACCCCCTAGAGCTTGGTCTTTTTCAAGATTTTTTGTGAGATTAGAATATTTGTCAAATCAAACCTTGTGCTATTACTTGTATACCTTTATTTTCTTAGAATTAGCAGTTTTCTTCTAGTGATAATACTTCCTTTTTACTACACAGGTTTGAAGGCACTAAAGGCACTGTACTTCGGGTCATACTGTATGTAAAGGCTATATAGCGAGTTATTAGAGACACCCGTCTAGTAGCGCATTGGATTTCGTTTGGCCTTCAGAACTGCTGCAGTGTGGCATAGATTCCACTGTTGGAATGCTTTTGCATGAAAATTGGCCCTTGTAGACAGGATAGCTTCTTGTAGTTGCCATAAATTAGATGGTCACGCTGACATGCTCTGAATAGCTGTCAGGAAGGGTTCATCAATTCATGCTGCTTGTGCCAAATTCTGACTTTCCCATCAGCATGGTACATCAGAAATAGAAATCATCTGACAAAGCGACATGTTTATATTATTCAGTTTTTATCTTGTTTTTCTGTTTCTCTTAAAGGGGTTGTCCCAAGGAAGCAAGTGGGGTTCAGCACTTCTGTATGGCCATATTAATGCACTTTGTAATATACATCGTGCATTAAATATGAGCCATACAGAAGTTATTCACTTACCTGCTCCGTTGCTGGCGTCCCCGTCTCCATGGTGCCGTCTAATTTCAGCGTCTAATCTCCCGATTAGACGCGCTTGCGCAGAAGGGTCTTCTCCCTTCTCTTGGGTCTCGGCACGAGCGGAGTTCTGGTTCCGCCCCCTTCTACGCGTCATCGCGTAGCTCCGCCCCGTCACGTGTGCCGTTTCCAGCCAATCAGGAGGCTGGAATCGACAATGGACCGCACAGAGCCCACGGTGCACCATGGGAGAAGACCCGCGGTGCATCGTGGGTGAAGATCCCGGCGGCCATCTTGCTAAGGTAAGGAAGAAGTCGCCGCAGCGCGGGGATTCGGGTAAGTACTAAACGTTTTTTTTTTTTTAACACATGCATTGGGTTTGTCTCGCGCCGAACGGGGGGGCTATTGAATTTAAAAAAAAAACGTTTCGGCGTGGGACAACCCCTTTAACCCTTTCCAATCCACTGTCTGACGTCTAAAGACATTCTGATTGAAGGCTGTACAGTTCCGATGTAGGAAGACGTCCGTCAGGGTATTATTACTGTAGATTACTGGCTGCTCTGTTGTCGGGGGCCTCTCCAGCAAGTCCCATACCGTAGTACTGGCTCTAGCCAGCAGATGGCGGAATTGTATAGTGGCAGAAAGAGTAAGCCCCCTAGGAAACCCTGAATCCAAAACTGGATTGCAAAGGGTTAAGGCCCATTTACACTGGACAAATGTCAGGCAAATGATGCCCGACACTCGTCCCTGTGTGTACTCACTCCCGTGCTGCTGCTGCACAAGAGCAAGTATTCTTGGCTCGCTCAGCAGGGGACCAGGGCAGCTGGAGGAGATTTCTCTCCTCACTCTTCCCCACCCCTCTCCATTCACTTAACATCGGCCGTTCAGTACTGATCGGCTGCTATTCACACTGAACGACCATTGTTAAGAATTTTATGCAGTCTAGACGATGAACGATGATCGTTCAGTGTAAGCACTAATAGTGCAATGTTCACACTGCGGAATTCCGCAGCGTGAAATAACCTGCGGCATGTCCTGTTGTGGTCAATGGAAGCCGGCCGTAACGCTATACTTCCGCTGTAGCACAGTTAAAGTATAGCAGGAAAACGTGACCCGCCCACTGCTGGCGCGTCATGCGGGATCTGCACAGCGGATTTGGAGGCGAGTATGGGATCTTTGGTAGGAAGGGACGCCGTGACAGACTCTGCTGTGGTATTCTGCTTGCGGAGCTCGTTACGGCCGTTGGCATTTGCCCTAAGTCTGCAATGACACTTGAACTGTTTGCGTGCCATTAAAGCGGACTGGTGTTAAGGAACGACAAGCTCTGTGTTCAGGTATGTTAGTCTGAACCAGCATTGTATTCGGCTACAGTTTGTTTAACTGTCCACTTCCTGTTCATCAGAACGATTCTTGACATCCACTTCTGACCCTTTTTGTTGACTAGTTTACATCTACAAGATCCTCCTTTGCTGGATGTTGTTCCTTTATCATACAATTCTCTGTATACCCTTGACACCATTGCAGAAGAAAATCCCACATGATTGGCAGTTTTGATACACTGGATCCTGCTAGTTTAGCACCTATGATCAAGCTTTTTTTTTACCCCTTCCCTCCCCATGATGCGAGATCATGACAGATCTCGTGCTATCCCACAGCCGGAGCCGGCTGTCAGTCATAGCTGGCCTCCCCCCCCCACCCCCGCTGTTAACCCCTTCCCTGCCGCGATCTACATAGATCATGGGAAGGGTTCACAGAGGGAGCGCCCTCCCTCTATGAAGTTGCCGGGCTCTCTAGATATAATCGCAGAGAGCCCGGCTGGTTGCCAGATACCGGCATCCTGTATTGCCAGAGCATGTGATCGCTGTATAAGCGATAAGGCATGGCAATAAAAAAGTTTTACAATATAGTCTATGTACCCAAAAATGGCACCTTCAAAAACTACAGTTCGCCACGCTAAAAACAAGCCCTTATACGTCCACGTCGAAAGAAAAGTAAAAGTTATGGCTTTTGAAAAATGAAGATAAAAATCTGCCAAAAATCGTTGCATCCTAAAGCCCAAAATAGGCCATGTCCTTAAGGGGTTAAAGTCCATTTACCTATTCCAATGTGATTCACACTGAACCTGATCCACAGAAAACTCAATCACTTGATTATATGCTGCACTCTGGGGTCACATATCTGATTTCCAGACAGGGAAACTCCAATTGTGAAAGTGCAGATATCTCTAATAAAATGGCTATTCATACCCAGAGTCCAAAGCCAAAGCAGTTTAACTACTGACTGTTTTATAGATGAGTAGCAAACTTCTAGACACCTAATATAGAATATGAAGCGCTGAGCAAGAAGTCAGCTGGGATATGCTTGTCTAAATGCTCTACATGAGCGCGAACAACCTTAGCAGTGACGTCAGTGCCTGTGTAGTTGCTTAGACAACTGTTGTCCCGTCTAAATGAGGCACTAGCCCATATATCCCCTGTCAGGTTCGCCCTGAATGCAAAAACCACCACTTCCAGACCATAGCCCAAGTGAAAAAAACAATAGAATCAACACTAAAAAAGGAAGGGATAACCTCTGACCTTCTGAAAAAGGTGGCCCCACATCCCGTGCCTTGGCCACAGACTCTAAAACCTAACACAAAACACAAATGGACAACCAAAGCACCACTTTGCATACAAGCAGAAATGAACAACAAGAATACTACTTAGTTTTAGGTCCCCTGCACACGGGCGAAAATTCCGCGGCGGGATTTCCCACAGAATTTCTGCCAGTGGAAGCTGTCATAGGATTGCGTTAGAAAACGCAATCCTAGGCAGACGGACGCGATTTGTCCGTGTGAAATCGCATGGGGAAAACAAATCACGGCATTTGCTATTTGTGTGAGGGTCTCGCAGAGGCCCTCAAAGAAATGTCACTTCCGGGCCGCCGGCTCCACTCTGCGCATACGCCGGCTGCAGGCGGCCTTAAATGCAGAGCTGCACATTACACAAGAGCTGAGACAATCAGCAACACCTAGACCCAGGAGCAGACTTAAAGGGGTTGTCCCGCGGCAGCAAGTGGGTCTATACACTTCTGTATGGCCATATTAATGCACTTTGTAATGTACATTGTGCATTAATTATGAGCCATACAGAAGTTATAAGAAGTTTTTCACTTACCTGCTCCGTTGCTGGCGTCCTCGTTTCCATGGAGCCGACTAATTTTCGCCGTCTAATGGCCAAATTAGCCGCGCTTGCGCAGTCCGGGTCTTCTTCTTTTCTGAATGGGGCTCCGTGTAGCTCCGCCCCGTCACGTGCCGATTCCAGCCAATCAGGAGGCTGGAATCGGCAATGGACCGCACAGAAGCCCTGCCGTCCACCGAGTGAGAAGATCCCCGCGGCCATCTTCATCAGGTAAGTAAGAAGTCACCGGAGCGCGGGGATTCAGGTAAGCACTCTCCGGTGTTCTTTTTTAACCCCTGCATCGGGGTTGTCTCGCGCCGAACGGGGGGGGGGGGGGGTTTGAAAAAAACCGTTTCGGCGCGGGACAACCCCTTTAAATGATGTCATTGGACCAACAGGCCTCCATAAACATCAGGGTAACACCCACATGCAAATTCATTGATGGGGGGAACACTAAGAAAATACAGACAAAAGAACAAACGACACCTAAAGAAAAGACAAACCTCAGAAACCCCTCGGACTAATTGGAACAAAGTGGTCAGTCTGTTAATGTGACAAGGCCACTTCACCATGACCCTGTTGCGGTCCATGGACCATGACCACTCCACACTAGGAGATAGTAGATAGTACACAACTGTTATCTTAGTAACATAACATTGTTATATACCTTTTAGCTGTTTTGTCTTTTCCTGGATTATATGTATTATGTGACAAATAATGCTAAAGGCTTTATCTGCCTTTGTCCCATTTGCTAAGACGGGAGCTACATTTAAACAGCTACATGAATTTGTGATAGGCCCATGGAAAGTAATTTTATTACAAAAAGAACATTTCTTGTATTTTGTTATGTTTACAATACTATATAAAAGAAACCCGCGTAGCCGGGGTTATACTCCACGCTGTCGGCCACTGTAGCGTTTACCTGCTCCACATTCAGACTGCTTCTAAGCATGCAATAACATAAGCACAGCATGTAGCATTTCAGATTGCCCCAGGGGATTTAGTTGTGTGTTACAGGGTCTCTTCTGTTTTGTTTTCCCTATGTCTATAGCACGATTATCCATTCTTCTATGTGGTTGGTGTTCTTTTAATACTCAAGTTGCACGTAAACTCTTTCAGTCCCAAATCATCTCTGTAGTTGAGTCAGGAATCCTGGCGCTATTTTGCTTTTGAGACCAAAGTTTTTTTTAAAATAATTCCTTTGGAACAGTGTGGCAGTTTTACCAATACTGTCTAAGGCACATGTGTCAAACTCAGGACCACATGATTTTACATGGCCCACAAGAAGGTCCGGCAGAAGGACCGGCTCTCCACTTTCCCTGGAAGACGCAGCTAGAGCTTGCCCGAGAGAGCAGTGCCAGCACAGGGGGCTGGTGCCATCTTGGATTCTGAGCTTTGGCGCACCTTAACACCACTCACAGGTAGTGGCACAACTCTGATAGCCCAGGCATCCTATCCACCCTCCACTGCAAATCAATGGGGATTAAGCTGTCCATATTACACGTGTAATACAGAGCGCAAATACGCCCATGTGAATGAGCCCTTTGGAGGCAACCAAAATGGTTGACCCTTGGAGAAAAGGAGTTTGACCCCCTCCCCTCTCTAAGATTACATGCACACCTAGTGGAATTGGGGTGGATTTTTTTCTGCATTAATAACTACATCATAATCTGCACCGTTGGAGCAAATTGTGACGCTGATTTTGATGCAAATCTGCAGCAGACTTCACCCTTTCAGTTGAAAGGGTAAAATCCGCTGCGGACCCTCATCAGAATCTTCACCAACTGGATTCACCAGAACAGCTGACGGCGGAGATCCGTCTGCCGGCTCCTGCACCCGTGGACAGGGGGCCTTATAGTGGTCCCTACACTATTGGGCGCAGCACCTCATGGTGACCCTCACCACCACCAGTTAACAAATGTTGCAAAATGTAGCAAAGTACCTCATATTTATGAATATTGTGGAGGAGCTCTAGATCAATGGATAATATGTGCGTAATATTTTCCCTTCGCTTTTTGCAATCGTTACAGTAGATACACATTATTCCATTCACTTATTCGCCCATACGAATGCTATACTACGGTATGCGTAAGACATTTTAATTACTTGAAATTCACCGTATAATGACTATTTATGTACTCTTTGTGAAGTGACGCTTCAAACCTTGGATCGACCCATGGTATTGACGTTGTAAATGTTCCAAAAGCAGAATCTAGTGATTGAAATGCAAAAATAATAATAATCAGTTTTACGCTGCTGTCAAGTAAATTGCTTAAAGGTGCTTAAAAAAGTCTTCAGCATTAATGCAAATGCATTAGATAAAGGGAAAACAATTACAGCGCAGTTAAGAATGTAAAAATGAGACATGTTTAGAGAGACTCCATTACATGATTAATACAAAGAAGCCATAAGAATGATTTGTAGTAACTTAGGTTGATTATTTTGTCATTTTTTGTAACTGATGTAGCATTGCAGATAGCAGTATAATAATACTAGCTCCTTCATATGCCTCTGTGACTCATTCCCATTGAAGGCCTGCGATGGAAGATTTGTATAATTTCTACTTTAATAGACATTCTTCACATTATCAGATCCCACCATGGACCTGCTATTTAATGCAGTAGTAATAAAACAAGTTTTGACCTTGGGATCTGATATACAGAAGATACGTTTTTTCCTTTTTGTTAATGTTACAGCTAATGACATACCGGTAATTCTTTCCATATAATGTTATTTATTTTTTATTGCTGGTTTTAATAAATGGAGGAACCATTAATTTCACAGTGAAGAAGCAAGAGCTGGTTAATTTGAAACCTAGTAGGGATTCATATGGTTTACAAGGGCATACGTTATCCCAATGCATGGATAGTGGCTTTTAAATTCAATGGCCGCTTTTTCATACACATTTGATACATGGTCCAATTATGTTTTCTAGGCTATTAAATAAAGCAGTGTTCCCCAACTCCAGTCCTCGGGGACCCCCAACAGGTCATGTTTTCAGGATTTCCTCAGTATTACACAGGTGATGTAATTATTGTCAGTGGCTCAGACATAACCATAGGTGTTCTTACCATAGGATATCCTGAAAACATGACCCGTTGGTGGTCCATGAGGACTGGAGTTGGGGACCTCCTGAAATAAAGGACAGCAGCTACTTTTATGTTTCTTTATCTGCCCTCTGTTCCTCTGGGAAATCCACCACTGCAGGGCTAATATCTACACAGGTTCAAAGAGTTGAACTTTGAAAATTCTGCGCCTTCCTCTATGGACCAAACATTTCCTGGAGCCTCAGACAGACATGACAGGCGAGAAATATTGTATCATCTCTCAGTGACTCCCCTTGTCACTGTTTCACTGTACACAGGATAATTCGTGATACTGTTTCAGACAGTCCTGTAGAATGTGATCATATCTTACGAAGGTGGCATCAGCATGAAAACGTTCACATGGGTTTACTTCATAAACGTAGGTTTTATCACAGTTTTTGGAAACCTACTGGGGTTTCCTACAAGATGATTGGCCACGGCCCTGGAAGTGAGTGAGCATGTGTTCTGTGTGGCACTGTGGAGCATGCATTCACTAAATTCATCATGGGTAATCAATAGTAGTCAGACTGTGTGTTCAACAAAACTCACTGTCTCTCGTAGTTTTGAATCCCAAGAACAGTGATGTTAAAATGGGCAATAACGTTAACCTTTTCCTAATTTACTCACTGTATGCAAGGAAACAAATGTAGGTATATGCACTACATAATGTTTTTACATAACAGATTTTTGCCTAAATGTGATTGTTCTCAGTAAGAGAGACCAAGTAATCTTGTATATGATACCCTTTAATGGCTCACAAAAATACATGATGTTATAGCGAGCTTTCAAACCTACACAGGGTTTAGAATTATTGTGTATCTTGTCACCACTGGAAGTGTGTGTGGTGACAAGATACAAGCTGCTTGACAGCCTGGGCACGCCTCCAGTTTTTAATTGGCTGCAGGGCTGCCTCCCCCTGCTCGGGCTCTCAGGTCCTGCCACTCACTAAGAGCGGCTTCCCCGGCGGCACAGCGGCTTCTTGTTGCTGCTAACCTCAACTCCCTTCCAGCCTTCCCTCCCCCCGCCGCACCCTTGCTGTCCCGCACTGTCTCCGGAGTGTCACCCACCGCTGACCCCTAACCCTCCAGCTGTCCCCCCAGCGTCCCCCTCCCTCACTGTCACCCAGCGCTGTCCTGTGCAGTCTTACTGCAGTGCCCCCTCTCCACTTCAGGCTTCCCCACAGCCTCCCCGTCCCTCTTCTTCACTCTCACCCAGTGATGTGTTGTCGAGTCACCGATGCCACACCGCCGCTCCCTCAGTGTCCGCCAGCGCTCTCTGGTCCCACGTGCTGCCAGTGCAGGTAGGCGCCCAGGGAAACCGTTGTTGCAGCCGGAAAAGAAGCCACTGTGCCCCCGGGAAAGCGGCTGTTAGTGAGTGCCAGGACCTGAGAGCCCGAGCAGGGGGAGGCAGCCCCGCAGCCAATTAAAAACTGGGGGAGTGCCCAGGCTGTCAAGCAGCCTATATCTTGTCACCACCCACACTTCCGGTGGTGACAAGATACAATAATACCGCAGGGTTCTTCCTCAGGCATAACGGCACAAACCTAAATATGCATTTATATAAATACATACGGTATATACACGATCACTTGAAACGACAGAGTGTAAGCTCTTGTCTATGACCTGAAGGTTGCAAGTTTGATCCCCGCATGATTCAGGTAGCCGGCTCAAGGTTGACTCAGCCTTCCATCCTTCCAAGGTCGGTAAAATGAGAACCCAATAAGTAATAATTACCTGAAAGCGCTGCGGAATAAGTTGGCGCTATACAAATACCAAGATTTATTTATTTATTTTTATTTATTTGCATTTAAAACAAATTCCAGAACAGGATAAGAAGGCACAGGCATGTTGTGATTAATTAGCACTTAGATAAATACCAGAAAGGGATGAGAAGAACAGTAAATAATTAGTCCAATGACAAGAGATGTGAAAGTTTTATTGTCTCTAAATTGATGTTAGCGGGTCACCAGGCCAGTGTGTTACCTCTGCTCTAGGTTTCTCATATTCTCTACTGATTCAAAAAGACCCCTCTGAGATTCATTCCATTCTTGAGAGCATAAAAGATGGTTATAAACTAGTATTCCCAAATTCTTCTGTGATGTTGGGATTTGAAATTGCCTTTAAGTATAATAACTTTAATTTGTTCTATGTTGTGTCCATGGCTAGAAAAGTGCTCGGCCACAGGGTTTCTGTCTTTCCTTTCTTAATTGTGTGGCTATGCGATCTCATCCTCGCTATCAGTTTTTGCCCTGTTTCCCCAACATAAAGCCTCACAACAGGACATTTACTGCACAGTATCAGGTACACAACATCAGACATGAAACATGTGAATGACCCCGGGATCTTATAGTCTTGCATTGTGTTGGGGATTTGTATCCTGTCTGTGGTCCGTACATGGGAGCAGGTCTTGTAGCTCCTTACATTGCAGGGATAAGTCCCTTTTTGTGTGTAAGAGGGCAATGCACTCCTGATTATTATAATCAAATTTGGAAGTTGCCTGTAACACAGAAGGTGAGGATCTGAAAACATGATTTTCAGACGGTCATCCTTGAGTAGGGTATGATTGAATTTCCTTGCAATTTTCCTTAGTAGCTCCAGCTGTGGATTGTAGGTCACTACTAGAGGCACACGATTGTTTTCTTCCTTCTCTGTGTATCGGAGCAGTTGATTTCTGGGTATCCTGGTGGCTCTTGTGATTTGGTCATCAATTGAGGTAGGTGGTGTCCAAAAAGTTGATTTCTGCATTGAATCTCTCACAGGGAGAGATTTTTGCCTGTATAGCAACAGTACAATAGATGTATATAGCAGAACATCCCGTAGAAAGCTCATGCTTTGGGGTATAAACCCATTGGAAGCTGAAAGTGTGCTGATAATAATGGAGGTAATGAGAACAATGCCATTGTGGTCGTCACTATCTCTCATGTTCATGTAATGTAATCATTCATTTAGGAGCAGCAATATTTTCTTAGTCTTTGAAGCCTTGAATTATAAATTAGTAGATGATTTGTACCAGTACAGTGACTGCTTGTATAATTCACTATTGTATACTGCTAGAGGTAAATATAGCTTCTACTATATCATCTTGGGGCTATGATAATAGAGAGTAATAATTGCAGTAACCTGTATGACTTACATTCTACAAGCTCGCCAGAGGAGCACTAATTGTCTTTCCCTCTCGCTAGGGGAATTAATGCGTTCTAATTGATTATAAAGACTTATATCCTATATTTAACCTATAAGGAGCCTTTTTTTGGAAATGAACAAAACATTGTTTGAATTGTATGTTCAGACTAAATATTTAGAAGATTTTTTTTATTATTTTCTAATTAACTACCCTGTTTCCCTGAAAATAAGACAGTATCTTATATTAATTTTTGCTCCCAAAGATGTGCTAGGTCTTATTTTCCCATGAAGAAGAATTCACATTTATCGTTGAACAAAAAAATGAAGATTTCTTATATACTGTACAGTAGTTGTCATCACAAACCAGCATAACCAGACAAACTGTGAATCCTATCAGGAATTCCTTACAACTACCATTATTTCCACGTACAACAATCTAGGGTACATTTACCGATCCCGATATTTATGAACACAAAGCAAGATTTATTCACTGACAGTCATGTCATCATCTTCTGGAACATCATCAGAACAATCCAAACCCTGAATTTCCTGGTGAATTTCTTGTGACTCCATTTCTTTCAGAATCATTGGCCTAAATCTCTCATTTCTAGCAATAGCACTGTCCTTAAATGAGTACTTCTTGTCTTGCCTGACTCACACACAGGGCAACAAGAAATAAGGCCTGGCTCCCACACACTGTCTGGGGACTGTAATGATCACCCACAGCAGTTCCTGGACCACTTCTACAGCTGGGACGGTATTGCAGCTTCAAGCCACTAGGGGGAGCTCATCACAGGAGACTCGCAGAGCAGGGACAGAGCTAGGTCTTACTTTCGGGGAAGGCCTTATATTTAGCACTTCAGCAAAACCTCTACTAGGTATTATTTTCAGGGAAACACGGTATGTACTATGTATATATTAAAACACACACTTGAAAGAAAAAGTAAACCCTTTGGATTTACCTGGATTTCTGCATTGATTACTAATGTGGTCTGATTGTTATTTGTCACCCTTATAGACAAACACTAGGTAAACTAATAACACATACACAGTTGTACCATTAATGTCTGTTAAGTGCAACGAGTAAACATCCACAGTACAGGGAGAAAACGTAAGCGAACCTGTGTGTTAATGACTTCTCCAAGAGCTAATTGGTAAAAAAGGTTTCAATTAAGGAGATGAGATTGGAAGTGTAGGTCTCACATGTGCCTGTCTGTTAAATAAAGGCACACAAAGTCTGGTTACTGACAACTTTGTTCTCCTCAATAGAGATTGGATAGTGAGAACCATGCCTAGATACAAACAACTATCAGAAGGCCTGTTGTAGAGACATGTGAAGCTGGGAAAGGCTATAAAAGCATTGCTAAAAGCATGGGTGTGCATCAGTCCACAATTACACAAATTATATACACATGGAGAAAGTTCTGGACTGTTGTTACCTCCCTAGGAGTGGTTATCTTGTTGAGATCGCTTCAAAGGCATAATGGGTAATCTTGAAAGAGGTGAAAAGGAACCCATGAGTAACAGCAAAAGACGTATAGAAGACTCTACAAACTACAAAAACCTTTGTTCATGTGTTCACTATTAGAAGAACACTGAACAAGAATGGTGTTCATGAAAGGACAATGCAAAGGAAGCCACTCCTCAATGTTGTGCACATTTTATTTTGAAGCTACAGGAAAAATTTTGTGGAGTCATTTACTGCTAATGGAGGATTTATATGTTTTTAAATGGGTTGTCTGAGGTTTTTTAACATGAAACCCCAAATTGCTGTAACAATTAATTTTATAAATCACATGCCTTTGGCAAATATTGTTTATTTGGCACTCCATTGGTGCTTTATGTCACCTGTGATGTGTCACAAGCACGTCTTGCCCCAACGACGCCCTATATACCTGTTACAGTAGCTAGGAGACTATTATTTTTATGTATTTTTTTCAATGTCTTTGGTTGTGTTAAAGGGGCTGTACCAAGATGGCATCCCCTGTTCATATATGCACTATTAGGGCATATGAACATTATAGAGTAGAGTCCTGTTTGGGTCTCCTGTCTTTGGCCTGAACGGAGAGCTGCTCTGTAAAATCTGCTCCCCTCCGGGCGGACTATATACCATCCTTGCATTTACTGCCGCTTTATATTAGGCATGTTACTTGTAGCTCTCATTGTAGTGTATCTCTGAAAATGAGATAATTGCTGATTCTACCACAAGCGTAGCGGAAACGTTTTGGGCTAGACAAGTGAAAATTGGGTCCTCTAAGCAGACAATTGCTCTGAATAGTTGCCACTAGAGATGAGCGAGCATACTCGCTAAGAGCATTGCCCTTAGCGAGTACCTGCCCACTCGAGAGACAAGGTTCGGGTGCCGGCGTGCGGGAGCGGTGAGTAGCGGCAGTCAGCGGGGGGAAGAGAGGGAGAGACAGATCTCCCCTCTGTTCCTCCCTGCTCTCCCCCGCAGCTCCCTGCCCGCCGCCTGCAGCCGAACCTTGTCTCTCGAGCGGGCAGGTACTCGCTAAGGGCAATGCTCGCTCGAGCAATTGCCCTTAGCGAGTATGCCCGCTCATCACTAGTTGCCACCTTTTAGTTACCCACAGGTTGACAGGTAATACCGTAGGATGTGAAAATACACAATATGATGTATATTGTGTGGCACTTTGTGCAAATTCCAATTGATGTTTTAGGAAGGAATGCTCTTACATTTTACTTGTAATTTCAGTGACAATTTTCTTTTTTCCCTGCTGTCATTAATTGTCATTTATGTTTTATTGCAGAGACTGTATTGACACAAAGCCTTAATTAGGAAGATCTGCTGTGGCTGATTGGGAACTTGTGCGTTGCACCCTAGAGACTGTGGTGGAATTTTCCCACACTGTTGTAATGGAGTGTGATTCCGGCCCGAGTAAAGACACTCAGACTGAGCTTGCTGAGAGGGTTGCTGCTATAGACGTGGATGAACAGGCTGAAGGGACAGGAAATATAAACAGCATGACAAACAATGGAATGAGCTCTGAAACTAGTGAGGATGTGTTTCTTTCTTCGCAAGATCAGAGCGACTTCAGCTGTTTCCAAAGAGCTTCTTCTCGGCCTGCACTTTCAAACAGAAAATTCTCCCTCCAGGAAAGGCCTACAGGAGGCTGCCTGCCCTTCCAGAACCAGGCCTATGGCCCATATGCAACCGGCCCCGCAACACACATTTCACCACGAATAGTTCGAAGACCAACAATCGAATCTAACCGGGTCTCGATCTCGGATTCTGATGTAAGTAGCTTTTGTAAAGTGAAGCCTCCAGTTACCTATCCTTCCCTTTTTAATCCTTTCCAATCCACTGTCTGACGTCTGAAGACATTATGATTTAAGGCTGTACAGCTCTGATGTTGGAAGACATCTGTCGGGGTTCTCTTACTGTATATTGCCAGCCTCGCTGCTGTCGGAGCCAATCCAACATGTCACTTCATGCAATACTGGCTTTAGCCAGCATATAGCGCTGTTGTATAACGGCAGAAAAAGAGTAAACCCCCCAAGCCGGCCTGCTGGCTTAGGGTCACGGTTCCTTTTATAATTAGCCTACATTATTACCTGTAAACTGCCAGCATTTACAGCTGATCATGTACGGCCAACAGCAAAACGAACTGTCACCCTAAGCCAGCAGTCCGGTCCGGCTACAAGCAATGCACAGTGTGCTGCTAGCACTTCCCACACTTGATCCTATCGGGAGCTGGGGGTGTGACAGGGGCGTTCCTCCTGTCAAACCCATAGCTTCCTGGTGGCGTCAAGATACACTAATACCTTTGCTCCCTCCATGCTGCATCATTGGAATGTGGGTGTTTATGTATTGACACATCATTGAAACTGTGCGCTATATTGTAGCTACTTTGTAGAATGCAACATCACTGTCCCTTTGTGGTTCATTTGGCAATCTCGGATTGTTACCAACATAATAATAATGTCATTTGATGCCATATTAGCATAGTTTAGCTGGCACTAGACATATAGACGGCACTGCTTTAGACCAAGTTTTGAGATCAGTCATTGCCTAGATATGGAAGACACTTAGCAGATGATCATCTGGATGAATGTTTACATTCCAGGTTTGGGGAGGCTGTCAGAAAGCATGCGGTACCAGATTTCACATTGATAGTTTAGTTGGGTAATGTCTTATTATTTACAGTCAGCTGTGAATTTGTGAAAGCTGTATTGTAATAACCTGAAAATACTAAATGTTAATGTGAAGCTCCAATGTTTATTGCCTCTTTTATGTGGAATAAAATGGCATGTTTGTAATTGTTTAACTGTTGTCACACCTTGGGTGAGTTTGCCTTTGTTTTATCACATAATCTTCATTAGTCACGTTGAGTAAAACGGTTATGAACTTCTATGAGTGTAAGAAAGCCACTTGCTTTCGTCATGGGAGGAGTGAAACTTTTCTGCTGACTCGCTCTGACCAATGGGAGGAAGTGATGTGGACCAAGTTTATAAACTCTCTGCTTTCATTTGAAGCCCTTCACATTGTTGTTTGGCGGATGTATGACCTAAGTGCTGGGGCTCATGCCAGGAGCAAACAGAATTCTTAAACTTGGGTGCGTTGGTGCCCACAGAGGATGGGAAAATGCCGATCCCCCACCACCACCTGGGTATTATTGTATCTTGACGCACCGGAAGTAGTGGTGGAGTCAAGATACAGGCAGTTTGACAGGGAGTTCACGCCCCCTGTTTGCGATTGGCTCTCCGACTGTCTCCCCCGTCCTCGGCCTCACAGGTCCTGTAGGCGGCGTCTGCCTAGAAGCAGTGCAGAAGAAGGGGTCTCCGCCTGTCTCCCCCGTCTTCGGCTGTGGTGTCGGCCTCCCAGCAGTGGTGAATAAGCTGAGAGCTCTCCTGTTGTCTCCCTCACACTTTAATCAGCCAAGTAGTCTGCCAGCAGCGCCGCCGCCAGGAAGTGTATGTTCCCTGGCAACAGCAATCCAAGGCAACATGAAGGTAGCCTATCGGAAGCTAGGGGTGTGACAGGTGTGTTCCTGCATCCAAGCCCTGTCAAACCCCTAGCTTCCAGTGGTGTCAAAATACAACAATACCCACCACCTGTCTTCCCCGTTGGATGGTGCAAGGGTTAAGGAATTCTTAAGGGAAGAACGTGTACTCTAATTTGATTCAATTTAATTTAATATGGCCACATATCTTCATAATGCTCACCTTTTTTTCTGATACGGAGCTCCAAATTCCCTGCATACTCACTGAATTACATGATAAAATCCTATCCACTCCTAGCCACAACCAAGGGGAGCTTGCTGCATAAAAAGCACCACATAGCCAATTTTTGGCATCTGGTCTGGGGGTGCCCCCACGTCGAAACTGTTTGTAATGAGGTCTTTGTCTTGCTGTCCATGCTTTTACTGGTCCCCCTGGCTCTGGACCCCAAGGTGGCACTATTTGGATTGCTGGATGAGGAGGCATGGACCCATCATGACAAAATATTTATCAGAGAGGTACTACTCCTGGCCAGAAAAACTGTAGCCATGAGCTGGATGGCCAAGATCACCTTCCATTTCCTATTGGATAAGAGTGGTCGGCTCCATAATTCCCTACGAAAAAGTAGTCTATCAGCATCGTGGACGTTCCGACAAATTTGAGAAAGTCTGGGGCCTAAGGATAAACTCGCACTCCACATTATAGGTTCTATAAACATAGCAAGAAGAAAGAGGGAAATGAACACACAGCAAACCAAGCACGTTAGAAAGGATCTTTTTATTTGTTTTTTTCTTCAACTGTTTATTGTTTATTGCAAATAATATTGAACTGATAAAGATTTGTAATGAGTCGAAAAACGAAGTATGAGAAATTGTATGCATATCATAATGTATGTTATGTTTGCTTCGGGATTTTGCTAATAAAACAAAGTTAAAAAAAAAAGCACTACATAGCAAAAACTGCATGCATCCCGCGATACGTCTGCATTGCTCACTGGAAGTGCTGCGGGACGGGCGGCTTCCATTCACTTCAATGGAAGCCGTCCGTGCGTAACTCGCACAAAATCGCAGCATGCTGCGATTTCTTCTCTGTGATCAGAAAATCGCAATCAATTTCCGCTCGTGGAGATGAAATGGTGTTTTGCCATTGAATGCAATGGAACTGTATTTGCTGTGGAGCCCAGAGGCAGACTCCACGGACTCTGCAATGCAAATACGCCCGTGTGCAGGAGGCTTTGGTGGCCGAAAAAACAAGACTATAAACACACCATGTACATTTACAACTCATTAATTTCAATCCACCACAAATGAGGCAAATAAACGTGCTTTGTACTCATTGCATGTAAATGAATTGATTTCTTTACATTTTTCTCTCATCAAAGTATCTACCCTTAGCAGTGACCACAGGATAGTCATAGTTTATCTTGTAGTCAGAAATAAGCTGATAACATACAAGAGAGGAGAGCGCACAGCAAAACTAAGCTGTCAGTCCAGCTGAACTGATCTATTGAGACTGCAGTTTCTATATACAGTGATATGTAGAAACTGCAGAAGACAAACAGTGTAAAACTTTTAAGGGCATTTTCAGGCAAATCTTATTGATGGCTTGTCTTCTGGATAGTTGATTGCCAGAGACCCGCTACTCAAGATCCTCAGCCCGCTGTCACTTCAGTGAGGCTAGACATCATCATCAGGGTTGGAGGCAGAAGCATCATAAACGACTTCACTCCATTTGCAATCAATAGGAGTGCTGCCTCCTATTACACTTCTGGCCCGCACATTGGGTTCAGACGTGGAAGTGTAATAGGAGACAGCGCTCCCATTGATTTTAATTGGAACGAAGCTGTTTAATTAGAGATGAGCGAGCACGCTAGGATAAAACCGTTACTCGAGCGAGCATCGCTCTTCTCGAGTAACTGCTTACTGGTCCGAGGGGGGGTAGAGAGAGAGCAATCTCTCTCACTCTCCCCCCTGCTATTCCCTGCCGTCCCCCGCTCAACCCCGCCCCTCTCCCCCCCCCCCCCCCAAGCCTGCTCAGACCAGTAAGCAGTTACTCAAGAAGAGTGATGCTCGCTCGATTAACTGCTTTATCCGAGTGTGCTCGCTCAACTCTATTTATGATGCTTCTGCCTACGACCCCAATGACTAAGTCTAGCCCTGGGCAATCAGCTGATCGCAGAGAATCCTGAGAGGTGAGTCTCTGGTGATGAACTATTGACCTATTCTGAGGATAGGTTTTCAATAGCATTTGCCTGGAAAATCCTTTTAAGTTAACCTTCAGCTGTAATCAAGCCAGAAACCTGTCTATAAGCATACTGTGTTCCTACAGAACCAACTCAGGAAATGCAGCGTTACACATTGACCATTTACATCAATGGTTGTCTGTGTAAAGCCCTATTTCATGCAAAGATGATCGCTCAAATTTTGTTCAAAAGGAAGGATGATTGACAGTTTGAGCAATCATTTTGCATAAACTACTAATGGGCACTAATGCCTATTAGTAGCTTATTAGCTTCATTTGCATGTAAATGAGGCTCCCCTCGCTGTATGCAGATAACAGCAGGTGGTCTGTTATCTGCATGCAGCCCCTTTGTTCTGCCATGGGACTGCAGCTGAAAACAATGTTATCAGTGCTGCAGTGGAGAACTCAGCCTGTGGTCCCTGCTATCACAAATGATGGATTTTTTTTTTTGTGCACACATAAAATCTATCTTTCGGCAGCAAAGCAAACGATGGTAGGATTCACACGCAATTGTTATCGCTCAAAAGCCATAGTTTGAATTAATTTTGAGTGATAATCGTTGTGTGTAAATCTGCCTTAACACAGGACCGATCTTCCAGAGAGTAATTAGATTGTAACTGCTTTCCACTCTGGCTAAAAGATGCGGATCCTGAACAGGGGACCCTCCGCTCAGTGGTGAGTGGCTATGTCAGTCAATATGGTGCATGACCGCTGTGGACACTCATCCGCACTGGATTAGCGGGGTTTTAAGTTAACCGTTCCATACTGTACTGTAGGCACCCATAAAGGAGTTGTCCAGTTGTAAACTATTGATGGCCTATCCAAAGACTAGGCTATCAATAGTAGATCAGTGGTGGTCTACCGCCCATTACTCCTGCTGTTCAGCTGTTCACCAAGTCAGTGTGCTTGTGCACTTAGCTGATTTCTGCAGGAAGCAGACAGCTCTGTTCCCACTTTTGTGGCCTAGCATGGTATTACATGCAAACTTTACATTCACTTTAATAAGAATTTTGCCTGAAGTATCAAAACTTAACCACTGCAGTGATAACGGAGCTGTCTGCTTCTTGCAGAAATCAAGTAAACTGCCCTGGTGAACAGGTAAACGGCAAGGGTTTTGGGCAGTAAACTGCTGTTGATCTACAATTGATGGCCTTTTCTACTGATAGGGCATCAGTAATTTACAACTGGACAACGCCTGGCCAATATACGCTGTCCCTCTCTGCAGGGGGAGGAGGCGAGCTGGGATGGAAGCAGTGCACCAAACAAAGTCCAACCCCCTCCGATTGCAACGAGGGGCGGGAGCCCAGTGCACTGCTCCCGTCCCGCCTCCTTCCCCTGCAGACATAGACAGCGTATATCGGCCGGGCGCGAAAACCCGGCCGATATATGCAAGTTGGAATAAGCCCTCAATATGATTTACAAACAGAAGTAGAGACCTCTACTGGTATTGTGTCCTTGAGTGAATGTGCGTTTTGGCCTTTCCTTGTTAAATTGATGGCGTATACAATTCCTTTATGGATCAGCAGTGGGGGGTTATTTATCTCTACATTTCCAGCATTAGTTTGACTTTGTGGCATTACTGATTTTGTTTTTTTTTTTACTTTTCTAGGACTGTGTACAATTAAACCAGTACAAACTACAGAGTGAAATTGGTAAAGTAAGTATGCATTATTTCTAGTCACATTGTTATGTTAGATTCGATAAATGGGGAAAAAAAGAATTTATATGGCCATTAATGTGGCTCTATTATTTTTAACAAACAGGCTATAATGGGTAAACATTGTCAAAATATTATAAAAAACTGTGACTGCGTGGAAATTGCTGTGTGGGTTAAATATATGCAGTCTGATAGAAAGTACATTGTGTGTGACCCTGTGTCACTATGTTTGAGCTTTGATGCTTCCAACAGCAATTATGTGCAATATGCTCATCAGCTGTGCCAAGCAGATAAGTCTCTGCCATTCACAAACACTACTTCAGTTCAAAAGATTCTACACAATTACTATCCAAATGGTTATATTTGAAATATAAGCCCTACCCAAAAATAAGCCCTGGCTGCATTAAAAAAAAACAACACAATACATCACCTAAAGAGCGCTGTCCGCTCTGCCGCACGTCTTCTCTGCAGCTTCGGCAAACTTTCTTGTAGTTTTCACCCAGCGCTTCCTGGTTTGGAGGTTCAGGAAGCGTGGGCTCTGATTGGCTGAGCCACGGTGCTCGAGAACCAACCACTGCAGCGCTCGATGAACCAATCACAGCCATTCAACGCGATGGCTGTAATTGGTTCATGGAGCGCTACAGTGATTGGCTGAGCCGTGGCACTTGAGAACCAATTAGAGCCCGCACTTCCTGGAGGTGGGGTTATTGAACCCCTGACTATGAAGCGCTGGGTGAAAACTACAAGCAAGTCTGCTGGAGCTGCAGAGGAGACATGCGGCGGAGCAGACAGCGCTCTTCAGGTGATGTATTGTGTGGGGGTTTTTTTATGCAGCCAGGGCTTAATTTAGGGGAAACCGTAGAATTTCCTACTATAAAAGTTGCATTGCATCGCACGAAAAACACATTTTCGTGCGATACGATATAACACAAAGGAAAGCTTCATAGGAAAACGGGCAATGTAGTAGCCTGCAAAACATCATTAATGTGAAAGAACCAATTTGAAAGCATGGGATTCACACACATACAATTTGCATCACTATCACAATCGCAAAATTTTGTCGCTTGTGTAAAAGTGGCCTACAAGGCCATGGCAGCCTGCTGCAGGTAGGTACTGGTGTATCTTGACACCACCGGAAGCTAGGGGTGTGACAGCTGTCAGCAGGAGTGACCGCCCCTGTCGCCCCCCTAGCTTCCGGTGGCGTTAAGGTACAACAGTACCCTGCAGGTATAGCATGAGGCAGATGCCTGTACAATTAGTTACTCTTCTGCTTCTGACATTGGTCACATTTTTTTTAACAAATATATATCCCAATCTATAGTTTGAGCACTTGATTTATTCAGACTGCTGATCTTCATTCCAGGCTCTAACATAACCCCTGTATATATTTCATTGACTAAGTCAGAATCAAGACCTCAGACAGACTTGGGATTTGCTGGTGGACTTTGATTTTCACATCTCATATAAATTGATAGATTTTGATAAGTTTTGTCAAGATGAGCAAGGAGAAACTGAAGTATCCATATCTGTGTAGAATGGCTAAATCTATCCAGACGGACTGTAATTGCTGTAAGATGTGGCTCTCCTAAGTAGGGAGTTTGCACTTAGTGGTTATCAAAACCGTTTTTTTTGGTCTCACACTGAATAAGGGGAATAGTAATTCCATCAACTATTGATGAATTCATTTTAATGCATGTAAAGCAGTTTGTAGAGTGCAATGGGAGTGAATAATTGTATGTGCACTGTATAATGTATGTGCAGTTTCCATAAATGTGTATTTCTGAGTGAAAACATTTTACCTGCACCTCAATACCTTATAATTTCCAGAATTTTAGTTTACAGTGTTTATAGTGAGTTCTAACATAATATGCGGCAGATTTTTGCCAACTTTCAAAGAAAAACTGTCTGTCTTGCCCATAGCAGCCAATCACAGCACAACTTTTCATTTTGAAAAGTTGTGCTGTGATGAAATGAAAGTTGCGCTGTAATTGGTTGCTAAGGGCAAAAAAGACCGTTTTTCTTTGACAGTTGGCATAAATCCGTCGTATAGTGTTAGAACTCACTAATAAATACTGTCAGCTAAAGTTCTGGAAATTCTAGTGTCTATCAGTGAGTTAAACGTGATTGTTCCCAGCAAGAGAAACTAAGTAATCTAGTAGATATGATACCTTTTAATGGCCAAAAAAAAAAATATATATATATATATACACACATACACACACACACATATACAGGATCTAAATTCTAATTCATTATGCCTGAGGAAGGACCCTGAGTGGTTCGAAAGCTTGCAATAACATCATGTATTTTTGTATATATAATATACATACTTATGACAAGGTACAGACAATGGATGTGATTAATTTACAATTGAAAGGACACTACAACAGGATGACTAGAGAAATAAAAACATACTTAAAGAGTCCACTGCTAAAGATGTGAAGGTTTTATGGTCTCTGAATAAAGGTCCTTTTACATAAAAAGATGATTGCTCAAAAGATGGCTTTTGACCGATCATTTTTGCATAAATTACTACTTGGTACTAATACCTATTAGCACCAATTAGTAGTGTGTGAGCCGATGGGAGCTGTCGTCAGAGCACAGACCAACCACTGTTCTCTGAATACATTCCCTTGGTTTGCCAAGGGGCTGATAGCTGAGACAATGTAATCAGGGCTCCCCGGACAGAACACAGCGTGCGGTCCGTCTTATCAGCTCTACTGAACGATTGATTTCATGGCAAACTGAAAATCCTCATTTAGCAGAAAAGTGAAAGAAGGGCACATTTACACCAAACGATTATCACTCAAAAGAAGATTTTTGAGCAAATTTTGAGTGATAATCGTTGTGTGTGAGAGGGCCTTTAGTGTTAGGGGGTCATTAGGCCAGAGTTCTATCTGTGCTATAGTATTCTCATACTTCACATTAATGCATGAATCCACTTGAACAATTTAACCCTTTGTTGAAAGTGTCAAAAGTTGCTTTAAATTTGTACTCCCAAATTCTTCTGTGGCTTTGTGATTTGAAATGGCTTTTATGTATAAGAACTTTCATGTGTTCTATGTTTGGCCACAGGTAATTCTATCTATCAGATTTATGACAGTTGTCATAAATCTGCCCTATATGTGCAAAAAATTGCATCAATTTCTGACCAATTCCCATTCTATTTAGGCATTGGGGAATTGCCTTTTATGTTAAATGGTTCTCTAATACTTTACACTGAAGCATATGTAAAACACAGGTATTTTTTTTCCAGCTAATTAGATTTGTGGCACTGAAAAAACCCAAGCTGACAGCCTTGTCTGTAGCAATAATTAACATTAATTTATACTGTTTTGTTTTAAGAGAAAAAAGTTTAGCAGGACTAAAGCTGAGCAAATCTGCATTTATGTCTGCTTCATCCCAAGGCATTACGCATAATGCTTGTTTGCATCTTGTATCAAACCGAGTTCATGAATAAAACAAGAACAAGCTGTAATTCTGTCTGCTGTATTTTGAAGTAGATGGCTTGTTTGATGATTGTTGGGAAACCGACAAATGAAGCGGAGACCGTCTCGCTGGCGATATGAGCTTTCTGCCTAATAATCTTTTATCAGGTGATGCCCTGCTATAGTAACAACATGTATTCTGGAGAAAGACTGCGAGTATCAAGTTATTAAATCATTTACAAATGATGGCGGGCTTCAGCTCCAGTGAGATACGATGGCTCATAATCTTATAATGCACCTGGAATTTACATTTTTATTTGATGAACACTTCCCAAAGTGATAAGAGAAATATTTAGAACTAGGAGCTCTATTTCACTTGTACGGGGTGTCAAGAAGCCTTCCCTCAGACTAGCGCCAACGCTAAGGATTCTTCTGATAAAGGTCCCTTACCCATCTGTTTGTTGCCCTAGCCTAAAGGGAAGCTCTATAATTAATATTAAAGCTTGCGGGAATATCCAGCACCGCTTGTCTCAATAACATGTGAATTCTTGATCCTTATTAACACACGAGCATCAAAAAAGTATGATTGATTTATAAATGTTTGCTCTAAAGGATCAGGACCTTACTGGTGTTAAAGGGCATCTGACAGTAGAACATTCTAATGTAAGGCATAAGGCCAGGCTGGCACGAGCGTAATTTTACCGCATATTACGTGCATTAATTTTCATTGATCCATAAAACTTACGAATATTCATTGCGTATAATACATGCGCTAAAAAGAACGCAGCATACGCTATTTTGCTGCGTGTTATGCGAGATAGAGCACATTGTTGTCTATGGGCGCGAAATCAATGTTGTACAAATGCAATTGCATTGCGTATGTGCAGCATTTATACGCACCATTGTGAAGTGACAGAGTGGGAAATTTAAGCAAAAAATACAGGAAGACTGCGCATGACAGCGTGCATGAGATACTGTCATGTACCGTACGAAATACTGCCATATGCAGTGATAGGCCGGCTCACCGCCGGCTCCACAGTGGTAAAACATTACAGGATACACGCAGGTTTCATGCTTTAGGCCTCATGTCAACGGGCAAAAGAAGAATTAAAATCCGCAGCAGATTTTAACTCTTCTCCTGCCCGCGGATCCGCATCCCATAGGGATGCATTGACCACCCGCGGGGTAGATAAATACCCGCGGATGGTCAATAAAAGGGACTTAAAAAAAAATGGAGCATGAAAAAATCCGGACCATGCTCTATTTTTGTCCGGGTCTCCCGCTGGGACGGCTCCCGCGGGCTTCTATTGAAGCCTATGGAAGCTGTCCGGATCCGCGGGAATTTACTCACCCGGTCCGGTTCTTCCTTTCGCCGCGACGCCATCTTCTCTCCGTCGCGGGCGTATCTTTTATCTTCGGGCCGGCGCATGCGCGGGGCACGTAACCGACGAGCCCTGCGCATCCGCCGAGCCGAAGAAAGAAGATCCGGCCGCGACGGAGAGAAGATGAAGCCGCGGCGAAGGGAAGATCCGGAGCGTTCGAGAGGTGAGTTAATTCTTATTTTTATGTCTCATGTCCGCGGGGCAGGAGGGACCCGCTACGGATTCTCCATGGAGAATCCGTAGCGGGCCTGATTTTCCCCGTGGACAAGAGGCCTTAGGCCTCATGTCCACGGGCAAAAGAAGAATTAAAATCCGCAGCGGATTTTAACTCTTCTCCCGCACGCGGATCCGCACCCCATAGGGATGCATTGACCACCCGCGGGTAGATAAATACCCGCGGATGGTCAATAAAAGTGATTTTTTTTTAAATGGAGCATGAAAAAATCTGGACCATGCTCCATTTTCGTGCGGGTCTCCCGCGGGGACGGCTCCCGCAGGCTTCTATTGAAGCCTATGGAAGCCGTCCAGATCCGCGGGAGACCTAAAATAAGAATTAAATCACCCGCAGCGGGCCAGGAGGGTCTTCTCTTCCTCACGGCTGGATCTTTCTTGCTTTAGCTCGGCGGATGTGCCCGGCGCATGCGCGCGCGCGTCCCGCCGGCGACGTCCCGCCGACGTGCCGAGTTCATCCGCCGGCCGAAAAAGAAGATCCGGCCGTGAGGAAGAGAAGACCCTCCCGGCCCGCTGCGGGTGAGTTCATTCTTTTAAATTCCTGTTTTCAGCGCTCATGTCCGCGGGGCAGGAGGGACCCACTACGGATTCTCCATGTAGAATCCGTAGCGGGCCTCATTTTCCCTGTGGACATGAGGCCTTAGGCCTCCTGTCCACGGGATAATTGTTATTTAAAATCCACAGCGTTTTTCCCGGACGCGGATCCGCGCCCCATAGGCAAGCATTGGACACCCGCAGGTAGATAAATAACCACGGATGGTATTTAAAAGTGATTTAAAACTCAGCTATAAGAGCCTAACTAAACGAAAGGAGAAGGGGGGTGGGGGACTTCCAGACTTTCGCCTATACCACAAAGCGGCAATGAGAACCCTCATACTGGACCTATTCCATTATAGATCAGACAAATGTTGGGTACAAATTGAAAACGAAAACAACACATGTGAGACGAGGGGAGTGTTTTGGATTCCGGGGAAGGTCAGCCGGAGGAACATAGAGACATCAGCCCTGATGAACACACTCATGGGGGCGTGGCGGGGGGGGTGCAAGATGTCGGTCCAGGGACCCCTGACTCCACTAGTGGGTAACCCACAGCTCGCAGCAACAATATCTTCCCATAACTTGGGGTTCCTGCCACCGGGGACGGAGCCCAGGGTGGGGAATGTGGTGGACTCTGGGGGTATACGAGGACTGGTGGATCTGGGGGGGACACGGGAGCTCCCCCGGGCTCATGGATGCAATACCTTCAGGTTTGCAGCTACCTGGAGAGAATAAAACCAGAGGGGGGCTGGAGCGAGAGCCTTACCCCTTTCGAGAGATTATGCTGTGCCTCGGAAATACCCAGACATACGGTCTCACTGCTATACGACCAGTTACTAAAGGAAAAGCTTGACAACCATCTCCCCAGGTGGTTGGGTGCGTGGGAGGAAGCCTTGGGTAGTTCATTTCCCGGGGAGCTCTGGAACAAGGCGTTCCAATTCACACATAAGATGTCCATAGCCAGCAAACTACAGGAGCTAAACTTTAAAATTCTTTCACGGTGGTATATGACCCCGGAGAGACTACACACCCTCTTTCCAGCGACCCCGAACACCTGTTGGCGCTGCAGGGCAGACGTGGGCTCAATGCTCCACATATGGTGGGGATGTCCCATGGTCACTTCCATATGGCAGGACGTGAAGTGCTTATACGAGAGGGTGAGCAGGGAATCTCTGACCCTGACACCCGAGTTGGCACTATTGTCCATCCCGCCGGAAGGCGCCCCCTCCCTCAAAAAAGGACTATTGAAATTCTTCATCATGGCCACGAGACAATCGATTCCCAGGTTTTGGAAACAAGGAATAGAAATACCTAGAAGCGCCTGGGTGGGGGCGATGGATGAAATAGAACGCATGGAGAGACTGAGGCTCTCGGACGACCCGTCGGGTCATGACAAATTCTATCATACATGGGCAACATGGATAGACATCCGGAGCACACCCTTATTCGCTGGTTGGCTACATTCAGGGAGGTGTGTGTAACTTGACCAAACTATATCTATAGCCAGAAACAATAATCCTGGAGTCCCCAACCGATCTCCCCTCCTCCGCACCAACCCCCCTCTACCCACTCCCATCTTACCCCCTCCCCCTGTTTGTTTACCGTACAAAATTTCACAGACAAGTAGTACACTTTTCCAGTTAAGATTTATTACGTCTTATTGTTAAATTGATCTAATAGCAAACTGAGACATCATAAATGTTTTTCTCTGTCTTGCTTATTTTGTGAAACCAATAAAAATATATTGAACGAAAAGTGATTTAAAAATTTCCGGTGCATGAAAAAAAACGCCCCATGCTCCATTTAAGTGCGGATCATGCTCCGGATGGCCCCCATTGATCTCTATGGGTGCAGGAGATCCGCTGCGGATATTAAATGTGAATTAAATGGGTGCGGGAGATCCGCTGCAGATTTCAAGGCTGGGAGGTGGAGAAAGTACTAGGAGTTGGGGTAAAGTGGGCAAAACACCTCCAACGTAAAAATTGCATCTGCGTACATACACGCGTGAAAAAAAACGCATCCGCATGTCACCCGCATGCAATAAAATACAATTTTAAGCTCATCCGCAGCCCAAATCCGCAGCGGATCTGATTTTCCCCGTGGACATGAGGCCGGGCAAAAGAAGAGTTAAAATCCGCAGCGGATTTTAAGGGCTCATGTCCACGGGCAAAATAAGAATTAAAATCCGCAGCGGATTTTAACTCTTCTCCCGCGCGCGGATCCGCACCCCATAGGGATGCATTGACCACCCGCGGGTAGATAAATACCCGCGGGTGGTCAATAAAAGTGATTTTAAAAAAAATGGAGCATGGAAAAATCTGGACCATGCTCCATTTTCATGCGGGTCTCCCGCGGGGACGGCTCCCGCGGGCTTCTATTGAAGCCTATGGAAGCCGTCCGGATCCGCGGGAGACAAAAATCATATTTTACTCACACGCTCCGGTTCTTCTCTTCGGCGCGGCGCCATCTTCTCTCAGTCGCGGCCGGATCATTTTGCTTCGGCCCGGCGCATGCGCAGGGCACGTCACCGACGTCATCATGCACATCCGCCGAGCCGAAGAAAGGAGATCCGGCCGCGACGAGAGAAGATGACGCCGCAGCGAAGAGAAGAAACGGAGCGGATGGGAGGTGAGTTTATTCTCATTTATTGTTATTTTCAGCGCTCATGTCCGCGGGGCAGGAGGGACCCGCTGCAGATTCTCCATGGAGAATCTGCAGCGGATCTGATTTTCCCCGTGGACATGAGGCCTTACTCTTCTCCCGCACGCGGATCCGCATCCCATAGGGATGCATTGACCACCCGCGGGTAGATAAATACCCACGGATGGTCAATAAAAGTGATTTTAAAAAAAAATGGAGCATGAAAAAATCTGGACCATGCTCCATTTTCCAAATCAGAATTTACTCACCCGGTCCGGTTCTTCTCTTCGCCACGGCGCCATCTTCTCTACGTCGCGGCCGGATCTTTTTTCCTCGGGCCGGCGCATGCGCAGGGCACGTCACCGAGGTCATCCTGCGCATCCACCGAGCCGAAGAAAAAAGATCCGGCCGAGACGGAGAGAAGATGACGCCGCAGCGAAAAGGAGATCCGGAGCGGGCGGGAGGTAAGTTTATTCTTATTTATTCTCATTTTCAGCCCTCATGTCCTCGGGGGAAGGAGGGACCTGCTACGCCATCTTCTGTCCGTCGCGGCCGGATCTTTTTTCTTCGCGCCGGCGCATGCGTGGGGCACGTCACCTAAGGCCTCATGTCCACGGGGAAAATCAGGCCCGCTACGGGTCCCTCCTGCCCCGCGGACATGAGCGCTGAAAATAAGAATAAACTCACCTCTCGCCCGCTCCGGATCTTCCCTTCGCCGCGGCTTCATCTTCTCTCCGTCGCGGCTGGATCTTTTTTCTTCGGCTCGGCGGATGCGCAGGGCACGTCGGTTGAGAGAGAGCTCCCCCCTGTTCCCCACTGTTACCCCCCCCCCCCCCGCTCCACCATGCCACTCCCCGCCCCCCGTCACCCCCCGAATCTTTTCGTCCGAGTAGTCAGTTACTCGGAAAAAGCGGTGCTCGAGTCCAAAAACACCCGAACCGAGTACGCTCGCTCATCTCTAATTAGCAGCAGTGAGTGCTGATGAAGAGTGTCACATGGGTGTTTGTAGTGAGCTGAAGGTTTTGTGTGCTCTCTATCAATAGCGCATTCTTTCTGCAACACACTACTCCCAATGTGTGAATGGGCAATGTTCACACTAATGAGGTTCAGGACTTGATCCTGGAAAATCTTCCATTCACGCAATTTTGCTGTGATTTTTTTTTTGGCGCTGCTATCTTCTGCGTGATTTTCACGCCCATGTGAATGAGTCCTTAAGGTGTTAAGTGAATTAATTCAATATGTGCTATTTTTATGTGCGAATGTCCAGGAAAATAGAGCATGCTGCGTTTTGTTTTTGCACAAACAAAATGGGTCTGCACGCGCAATATGTAGTTAATAGAACCCATTGATTTAATTGGGTTTGTTCACATAAGCGTATTTTGGTCACGCATTTTATTTTCCTGCTCATTTTCACATGGAAATAGCACATATCGAACTAATTAACTTACGGTAATTGCCCATTTCAATGATGGGAGCATGGTTGTGAGTTTTTTTGCGCATGCACAAACTACCAAAAGACATGCACAGGCGCACACAAGTACGCAACACCCATTGCTAAGGCTAAAGATGTAAAGTACTTCTCCTGTCTCCATGACTCCACAGATGTGAACCTGAATGTTCCTGCCGCTTTCTCTCTTCCATTACATCTGGCACTGACTGCCTGGGTGATTAGTATAACCCGCTCTATTCTCATGATGCTGCATCTTTGGTCCGCTCTACCAACAATTACAGATTTAAAAAGCTCGCAGCAAGAGCTTCCTCGGCTGCGGAATGCCTGTCACCTTGGCCATGTGCCATAGGAATAATTGTTTGTTTCTTCTTGGTTCTCAGTGCTAGAAAGTTTAACACTTAATTATGTGAAGGCCTTAAAGTTGTATTCCGGTTGCACAAAGTTGCTGTCAGATGAACGATAATCTAATGTTATTACAGTTCGCAATGTGGTTCTGCTTTGGATTTTGCGTCTTCAGTTCTATAAACCATCACCTTCTCCTGGTACTTCAGAAGTGTTTATTCCCAGGGTGCCCTAGATATGATCTGCAGACACTCCAGCACTACATGTCGGGCTTACTCTGTAGGAACGACCAGGATGGCTTATTGTTCTATTCAGCTCTTGGGACAGGACTGCTGATCAATGGCAAGGCAGCGCTTAGTGGGGACGAAAGTACAAGGTGCAAGTACAGAGCGGAGAACTGGGGTAAATGTAGTTTCAAGCTGCAAGTTAGCAGGGATGCGACGGCCATCTTGGAAAATAGCAACGTGGGGAAACATCAGAACTTGAGGATAGGGGTAAGAAGATAATGGCTGTGTGATTTATACCCATGAATAGCTGGGCATCAATATGGCACGAACAACTTTTATATCTGTAATTTTTGAGAATTCACTTGACAACCAGAATATGCCTTTAACCCCTTCTCACCCCCAGACGTAAGCTTGCGTCCCGACAGGGAAAGGTTTACCTCAAATGGGTGCACATGGATGTTGCAGGCTCAGAAGCAATCATGTATTATCAGAGCGATCATGGGGTCCAAGGTGCAAGTTCCCCTGCAGGGACATAAAAAAATATAAATAAAAATATTTTTTTTAAATTGTAAGAAAAAAAACAAAACCCATTTTTGCATACTTTTATCCTCTTTTTTGAAATAAAGAAAACAAATGTTTGGTATTGTCGCATCCATAATGACCTGTACAATAAATCCAACATACTTTGTATCATACATAGCAAACGCTATAAAGAAAATTGAAAAACGCTGACAAAATTTTATTTTTGTTTATTTCACCTCCCCAAAAAAACACAATAAGGGCTCGTTCAGACGAGCGTTTTTTTCACGCTGTTAGCGAGAAAAGAGCGCTGCTATAGTGCTGAAAAGATCGCGTGAATGGGCTACTTCATGTTACGAGAAGTGGCCTGTTCACATGATCTGAGGTGCGTGCTTTCAAGGCTCCCATAGGAGCTTATGGAAAGCATGCAGCAAAGTTAGGACAGGTCCTTTCTTCGCGCACAACACGGAACCGACAGACACGTTTGCACTCGGATGCCCTATCTTTGTAAGATGCGCTAATTCAGAGATGCTCAGATTAATGATTTGGAACCATAAAACAACACCATAAAAGATATACTATAAGTCCACAGTTTTAGCACAAGATCGTGAAGCCTACAGTTAGACAAAAATCTGTTAATATGTATATATGTGTGAGGCAGATTATTTAAGTCCTTCAAGAAATGGGGAAACCGGAGTAAAGGCCCTTTTACACTTAAACAACTGAAAGATTTAGTGATCGATTTGCATAAAGTATTAATGGCCATTAACACTTTATCATCTTCATTTGCACGTAAAAGGACCTCTACAAGTTGTTTGCAGAGCCCAGCTTGTGTTTAAACACATGCCCATTCCATTGTTCTCCACCTGGATGCCAACACATTCCATTGTTCTCCTTGTGGCTAGTGTAAACGTGCCATGGGAAGAACAGTCTATTGAAAGATGAGCGAAATACATTCAGAATATATTTGCTCAGTCTTTCAGCAGCTGAACGATAGATTTTAAGTAAAGCAAAATCGATCGTTCAAACGAAAAGTGCACGATGTCCGCGTTTACATGCTACGATTATCGCTCATTTTCGGCCATTTAAAAGGGCCTTAAGTGTTTAGCACTGGAAATTAGGGATACAGATATGGAAAATAGGTTTGAAACATGGAAATATGGAGCTAGGGATTATAGAAGTGAAGATTATGTAACAGATTAAAAATATTAATTATGTAAATGGTTTACATGTTACTGTAGTATTATATATTATGTGCTACAATAGCATTTAGTGATGACCTGAACTGCTAACCACAGTCCTGAAACCGATTCTTCAAGTAGAATTCACAATTGTGTTTTGTAGAGTTTTTATAACTTTTCACAGAGAACTATTACTGATTATTTACTTCAGACAGGTGAGCCACAAAAGAGATAATACTTTGTGTTGGGACCTGGTGCCTGAGTGCTGACGTCCAACTACAGTGACAGGGCTTGGGTGGTGGCACTCTAGCAGTCTCTTAGACCTGGCAAATCTTTATCTTACACATGTGTCATGCTAAATGATCGTATTTGGAATATGATGCTGTTATGTTAAATATCTTTTCTATTTCTAGGGCTCCTACGGTGTTGTGAAACTAGCTTACAATCAAAGTGACGACAAATACTATGTAAGTAACACCTGATCAAGACTGATATTGATTGTTTCCAAATCTCAGTAATGCCAGTCACAATTTCCATAGTGTTACCAAAGCTTGCACCTCTATATACTGGCTTCTTGCCCACCGCCATAGTGTCCAAAGCCATAGGGAGTACCAATAACTGCCATATTGGCTACATAAATAGAGCTCCATAATGGCTTCCATTGTGACGTTAACGGTAATATCAGCCGTAGTACAGATAATATAGATGTACTAGTTTTGTACAATTGTCTGTGATAAGGTAACTTTTCACAGATAGTTATCTTAAAGTCCCATTTACACATAACTATTATCGTTTGAATGAACAAATGACTGAAGGAATTAACAACTTTTGTTTCATAGAAATCATGAGCATTTAAAATTCCAGATAATCATTTGAAATCCTCTCAATTTCCCTCATGGTGGGTGTTTGTTTATGTGAGGAATCTAAGGCCAGCAGGATTTTATTTAATGTGAAAAAAGCCATTGCCATCTGTCAGCATGCGTAAACAAGTAGTCATTGTGTTTTGAAAAGGCAAACAATCAGCCCTCCCCTGAAGTTGTTCAGTCTTTCAAAGACTGAAAGAATGCCATTTAAACAAAGCACAAAGCAAATAAACTAACAGCCATTTTTATGCAGGCTGAAACTCTGCAAAAAATGAACAAATTGTGCACGATGGCTTTGCATTTACACCTAACGATTATTATGCTAACTCGTTCTTTTGAATGAATTTTGAGCTATAATTGTTGCGTGTAAATGAACCTTTAACCATTAAACTATTATTCTCTGATCTTAACACAAAACCCATTGTAAAACAATTGAAAGAGTAAATAAACTGTCACAGATAGATATCATAATATTTTAAAAATCATGGTAAAGTGATTTTCGTACTGCTTACAATTGCTTCACAACCACTCTGTGCTTTCTGGTTGCTCCTGACCAGGACATGTGACTGCTGTAGCCAATCGCTGGCCACAACAGTAACTTTCTGTAGGCAGTGATTGGCTGTAGTAGTCACATGACCTGGTCAGCAGCAACCAGAAAGCACAGAGTGGTTGTGTAGCAATTGTAAGTCTTGAGAAAACTCTTTTAAACTCTGCTGCATCTGCTACAGTGATAGTTTTCCTATAAAACAATGTAGTTTCCTGAACTATGCCCCCTCTCTAATCTTCTCCCGCCTTTAATCTTCTCCCTGACTAGCTGTCACATGTCAGCAGCCAAACGGCTTCCTCGATTGGCTAAGAAAAGACAGGTTCCAGATATTGGTCCAGCCCCTCTCTGCGGTACATCCTCATCCATTCTTGATCTTCTGCCATTTAATTGCCATAGTATTCATAGGACTTCCAGCTTAAGTCCATTTAATAGATGCATGTGCCTATATTTTGTCTTCATGAATCGGACAATGCTTCCTTTCTCAGATATTATACTAAAAGCTGTGGGCAGATTTCGTTTTCTGCATTACTATGCCCATTTGATGATGCACTGTAGAGATCAGTTTGCTATTGTTTCAGTATATAGGTATTATAATAAAAATAATGTAACTTTATCTGATGTACATACAGGGTGTGAGGTTTCATATGGAGCTTTCCTTTGTGCACAAATCCAACTTTGAAATGAAATGATTATTATTATGTGCCTTACAATCATATTACTGTTCGAACACCAGCTCAAAATATTTGCCCAGCTTCCAGCTGTGAATCTGATTCAAGAGCACAGTTATGAGGTTAAAGTGTTTGTTTTTTTCTGTTCGAAAATATTTTTTGCTTTTTTTTTTCTGCAGAGTATTCTTAGTAATAGTATGTGGTTTAATGAGCAGTGTTATCAAAGTATACCAATTATACAAGCTCTTGGTGAGTAACTGCATTCCCGTCCGAGCAGGGTGGAGCGGTGGGGGATTGCGGGGAGAAAAGAGACAGAGATGCCCTCCCAAAGCCTGCTCAGACAAGAATGCAATTACTCGAAGAGCGATGCTCCCTCGAGTAACTGCCTTATCCGAGCGTGCTCGCTCATCTCTAGTCTTGACCTATCTTTGGACCAGAAATTGCAGAAGCTTCCATAGACTCCTATAGGAATTGGAAAAAAAGAGAGAGGGAGAGAGTTTAGCTGCGTCCAATGGATAAGGAGGTGTGGACCCATGATAAGATATTTATCATAGAGATACTATACTGGATGAGGTTAGTTAATACTATAATCCCCTATGAAAAGGTGATCTATCAGCACAGAGGATGCCCAGATAGATTTGAAAAAGTATGGGGTTTATGGACAAACTCGCACAATACGTTATAAGCTGCATAAATACAATCTTGGAAAACAAATGAGGAAGAAATAAACACACAAATACACAATGTACCAGCACGTTAAAGGTTTTTATTTTAAATGTTAAGCTGCATTACTAAATTGTGATGTACGATACAGAACAAATGAGAAATATATTATATGGAATTGATTGTAATAACTGTGTGCAATCTGCTAATAAAACGAAGTAAAAAAAAAAAAACTCCTATCGGGATTTTATTAGTTTTCCCTCCCTGTATTTCTACCCATAAAGAGCGCTGCCGCCATGGAGGCAGAGCAGGCCAGGGATCGATCTTCCCCCGCTCGCCTCCATTCACTATAAGCAAACAGTCGTTCAGAACTGAATGACTGCTGTTTAGACTGAACTGCTAGTATTTCAGCAAAAAGGTGCTCTACTAAGTACTAAAGACACTTGTCGTAAAGGGGTTGAATAATTCCCAGACTGCAGTAATCATTAAAAAAAAGTGGCATTTTATGTTGAATTTGGAGGAATCCCTTATTATATTAGTTGTGTTAATCTATTTGAATTGTTGGTGTTCGATTGCTTGTTTTTATTTTGAAAACAGCAAAAAAATTGTAATTTTGGCAAATAAACCTAAAGATTCCGTGTGTTCATCTCCTACACCTATATCTTCTCGTAGTCTCGGCATTAAGTAGAATTTAACATAAAGACCTACCTCTCCCCCTTTCCGATTTCCACGGTCCCTTCTGAAGAGGTTGTAACCCTGTAAATTCACCGTCCAGTCGCATTCTTCATCAAGCCATGTTTCCGTTATTCCTACTATATCGTAGTTTTCTTCAGACATTCTCGCTTCAAGCTCAACCACTTTACTGATCAGACTTCTTGCATTCATTGTCATACAGTTTATATGGTTGGGTGTTTTGTATTCATTTTACTATTTATGGTCGTATTTGCTGCTCTGTCAGTTCTGTCTGTACTAAGCCCTCCCCCCTGCTCAGCCCCAATTTCCCTGTGTACCATGTAAAGGCTCTTTACGATGCCTGATAGTGCATCCCAGTGATGTTCGCTCCTGTGCTGTTACACAGGAGCGAGTATCGCTGGCATCGCTCAGAGCGCTGCCGGCATGCAAGCAGAGCGGGCCAGGGATCGATCTCCCCCGCCCGCCTCCATTCACTAAAAGCAAACAGTTGTTCAGAACTGAATGACTGCTGTTTAGACTGAACTGCTAGTATTTCAGGTTTCTGCATGGGCATCATTGAACTTTCCAACAAGACAATGATCCCAAGTATACCTCAAAGTACTCCAAGGCTTTGTTTCAAAAAAAGAAGATTTTGGTGTGACCACTACAGTTGCCTGACTTGAGCCCCATAGAAAATCTTTGGTGGGATTTGAAGAAGTTGGTTGCAGCATGCAAACTCAAGAATATTAGTGAACTGGAGTCCATTGCTTATGAGGAATGAGCTAAGATTCCGCAGGAACACTGTCAAAAGCTGGTGTCTGGCTATGCATCATGTTTACAGCGGGTCATAACAGCAAAAAGGTGCTCTACTAAGTACTAAAGACACTTGTCATAAAGGGGTTGAATAATTCCCAGACTGCAGTAATCATTAAAAGAAAGTGGCATTTTATGTTGAATTTGGAGGAATCCCTTATTATATTAGTTGTGTTAAGCTATTTAAATTGTTAGTGTTCGGTTGCTTGTTTTTGTTTTTTTTGAAAACGGCAAAAAAATTGTAATTTTGGCAAATAAACCTAATTTACAACAATGGGGGTTGAATAATTTTGATTAGCTATATAAATGTTTTAATATTTGGCTTATCTCATATGGATTAAAGTATGAATTGTGGCCTAGACAACTCTATTTCTACACTTGGATTGAACTATTCCTTCCTCATAGAAACTGCTAAGGCTAAATGTGTTATGGATAAAATATAATGTGATCTAAGAACACTGTACTATTTTGGGCCTTCTCTGTTTAGTTTAGTAATTGTCTAATAATAGCAATTGTAATTGATGTTCCAGCTTGGCTGAATGTACATAAGTTTAGAGGCTGGAAAATAACATTTCATTCCATCCCTGCAAAACCGTTTTAAACACATTGGAGGATGTTACATTGGTGCAGGGCTTATTCACATTGCCTGCACAAACGATTGCAGATAGGGGTTCACACCAGACATAACAGTCTAAAAAGGACCACACTGACAAACATAAAAGGGAAAGTTATCCCTAGCAATTTTTGAGTGAGAGGACCTTGCCTACAAGCATGGCAATCATCCTGACAAGAATGGCCCTGCATCTCATACCTAAGGGCCTATTCTGTCGCTAGATGGAAAGTAGGAAAAAAGACAGAAGTAGACAGATGTACGCTAAACCCCATCGGTGCACAACACACAGATGTCGCATGCTCACCCCACACACTAAACAAGACATGGATTCAGGCATCCGCACATCGGCGGAAGGGAGGGAATTCAGGCGTCCACTCACCTATGGATGGGAGGGGATTCAGGCGTCCACATACCTACAGAAGGGAGGATATTCAGGCTTCCACTTATCTACGGATGAAGAGGATTCAGGTGTCCCCTCACGTACGGATGGGAGGAGATTCAGGTGTCTGCTCACCTACGGATGAAGAGGATTCAGGTGTCTGCTCACCTACGGATGGGAGGGGATTCAGGCGTATGCTCAGCTACGGATGGGGGGGGGATTCAAGTGTCCACTCAGCTACGGATGGGAGGGGATTCAGGCGTTCGCTCACCTACGGGCGGGGGGGGGGGATTCAGGCGTCTACAACTCTACAGAAGGGAGGAATTGGGCTAAGCAGCACATGCGAAAAAGACCTGGATATACTCATAGATCATAGACTGAACATGAGTCAACAATGTGATGCAGCAGCCAAAAAGGCAAACACAATTCTGGAATGTATTAAGAGAAGCATAGAGTGTAGATCACGTGAGGTAATTATCCCCCTCTAGTCTTCCTTAGTCAGACCTCATCTGGAATACTATGTCCAGTTCTGGACAGCCCACTTTAAAATGACATAGACAAACTGGAGCAAGTTCAGAGAAGAGTTACCAAGATGGTGAGCGGTCTGTAAATCATGCCCTATGAGGAATGGTTAAAGGATCTGGGAATGTTTAGCTTGCAAAAAAGAAGGCTGAGAGGAGACTTAATAGTGGTCTACAAATATCTGAAGGGCTGTCACAGTGCAGAGGGATTAGCTCTATTCTCATTTGTACAAGGAAAGACTAGAAGCGATGGGATGAAACTCAAAGGGAGAAGACACAGATTAGATATTAGAAAAAACTTTCTGACAGTGAGTGTGATCAATGAGTGGAACAGATTACCACGGGAGGTGGTGAGTTCTCCTTCAATTGAAGTGTTCAAACAGAGGCTTTACAGACATTTAGTCAATCCTGCATTGAGCAGGGGGTTGGACCAGATGACCCTGGAGGTCCCTTCCAACTCTATGATTCTAAATCGATTACATCTTCTGCCCCCAAAAGCAGAAAAGTTCAGTTCTAGCGGCAAAAATGTTCCTAGGCATAAATTGTGGCTCTGACCACCAGCTGCTTGTTGCCAAAATTAAACTACATTTTTGCAATCGCAGAAAAACAGCAGCAGCATTGAACACTGACTCAATGCCTCTCGCTTATGCAGTAGAAGTAAAAAATCATTTTGAATTGCTTAATACCTTTCAAAAAGAGCCAAATGCACTATGGAAGGAAATTAAAAGCATTACTAATGAAACAGCAAACGAAAATATACTATGCAAAAAAGCAACAAGAAAGACAACCTGGCTATCCGCAGACACCATCCGACTCGCTGACACGTGATGAGAAGCAAAAACTACTAGAAACAGAGATGATTTTTAGTGGGTAAATGACCAGCTTCAATGTGAACCGAGGGGAGAGAAAGAATAGTTTTGAAATGCATGCTGCATGGAACTGAAAGAAGCAAGCAAAAAAAATGACACACCAGAAGCTCTTCACTCTTGTTAGGCCTCCTGCACACAGGCGGATTTGCATTGTGGAGTCCGCAGAGGGTTCCTGCCTCTGGACTGCGAGGCAAATACCACCCCATAGCATTCAATGGCAAAACGCCATTGTTTCTCCACGAGCGGAAATTGGTTGCAAATTTGTGCCGGTTATGCACAGGCAGTTTCCATTGAAGTCAATGGAAGCCCTCTGCCCCGCGGCACTTCTGCAGTGAACACTGCAGCATTGTTTTGGGATACATCTCATTACTGAGTGCCAGCGCCTACTGTAGTGCTTACAGTAGACGCCGGACAGGTACGCAGGGGTCACTGGCCAGGCAATGGGTCGAACTCCACTGCAAGAATCCCGCATGTGGGGTCCGAATCACCCATGTGCAGGAGGCCTTAAAAAGGCTTGTGTTCCTTTTGCATCGCTCAATGTAACCTATTGAATGTTTGGCTTACATGTCACCCTCATGTAAAACATGTCTGTGTCACGCAATATGTCTAAAATTGGTGTTCGGGGTTTGGAGAGTTGTTCACCTTTTGGGGTGCCAGCTGTTTGTTTACTTTTTTTTTTGTTTTATTTTCTTTCATTTTTGTACATTTTATTTAATGTTTTTCACATTTCACTGTATTTATTTATTTTTATATTTTTTTTTACAGTGGGGGCACAAGTTAGCAGGGAACACATTATCTATGTCTTCTCTGCTGTCCCCACATACAGATCACTGATAGAGCGATCTAATGTTAACAGCTCATTTAACACTGTTAGCAGTGATCTGTATACAAAGACATGTACAGAAGATGTACATCTCATGTTCTCTGCATGCCTACAAGCCCTTGTCTGCAGAGGGAATCCCTGTGACATCATTACTGTCATGGAATTCCCTAACAACCACCCAAATGTGGAAGTAGCTCTTCCGCATTCATTAGCAAAGTGCTCAACATGAAGGCTGTGTTCTGGGCTCTGTGTGTTGGAGAGCTGATTATTTCAGTTCCTCGTCACACTACAGGGCTGCCGGTGTGATAGCCTGAACCTGCCGATGTGTGCAGGACCACACAGTGCCATAAAAACTGATAAAACAAATTAATGAGCTGTAGGCCCATTGATGGGGGGAACATCATATCTGATTGTAGGCTTTCTTTTTTCGCCTTTTACTTTCCATATGGTGCAATCTGCCATGATCACTTCTCCCAGCATTGACTCATCTCTGCAGAGTGTATCTTTGACTCTTCATTTTTGCAGCATATCTGCACATTCTATTCTGTTGCGGAATCCTCAGAGTGCAATACACTGTCCTCAATGAATATAATGGTGCCACATACTCTGCCCCATGAATATAATCATGCCACACACACTGTGCCTCCTGAATATAATAGTATCAAAAATTGTTCCCCTGAATATAGTAATGCTGCATACTGTGCCCCTGAAGATAATGGTGCCACAGGCTGTGCCTCTGAAATTTAATGGCTCCACTTGTTCTGCTTGAATACTGTATAATGGTACTGCATACCCTGCCACCAGAATATAATGGTGGTACATGTTGTGACACTCAAATATAATTGTACTGTATACTATGCCTGCTAAAAAGGCAGTTATGCTGTGCCTCTTGAATATAATAGGATTTCACGCTACACCCCCTTAATATAATGCTGCCAAACTAGGCCACCTAAAAAGCCTCTCTGCTGTTGGAGCCTATCCAATGTGTCACCTCATGCAGTACTAGCTTTAGCCAGCTTATAGCGCCGTTGTATAACAGCAGAAAAAGAGTAAGCCCCTAAGAAAACTAGTATACAAATTGGATTGGAAAGGGTTAAAGAGATAAAAGAAATTGCCTTCCTGCACTCAAGCAATGTATACAAGCTCTGGCGTATTCTGGCCACACTTGGCTCTTGTGAAGCACCGATTGCAGCTTTTGAGAAGATGCATAACCGAGTAGGGAGCCTAGGTCTCCCATGTACCAATTGGTACGTGTAAAGACATTCTCTACTGCCATTTTATCTGCCTTCTAAACTGTAGATAAAAGTGAGGATGCTGGGGGGTGTCAGCGGGGACCAGGCCTGTCCCGAGCAAGCGGTAGTGGGGGGTCTGGAGCTGCCAGACCTAGCACTCTTATCCTTTTGCTGACTATATTGTATTTGTAGGAGCCATACTGTATTTAGGTTAAATCTAAGATATTGAGAGCACAGCTAGTGTTTATATCAATTCATGAATAAAAGAGCCTATTTTATCCCCATTCTTCACTATTTTTGAAAATTAGATTCTGAATTCATGTGCAGCGCTTAAATAGCTGTCTTTTTCAATCCTTCAGGTTTACAATGCCTGTGTTTTCTCTCCGGAGATAAAAATTGCAATAGATGTGGATTGGAATGAACAATACTATAGTGCCATTCTATTATTCAGCCAGGCATAATTTAATCAACTTCATTTCGTGGTTATTCTGTTGTTGAGATGTGAGATTGAATTTTTCTCTGGTAGTGGATTTCTTTTGAAGAAAAGTTTAGTTGTGGTAATCTGTTGTAAACAAAAAAATATGTGGAAGCTCGGCATACTCGAGGTCTAATGCTTTGTACATTTATGTGGTATTAACTCAACTGACTTGTAGTACAGACATAATTAAAGTGACCGTCCGCTCCTGGACAAACAGAAATAGCCGCACCGCTTCTCTAACCAGTTGATGCATTGGTAGTCTTAAAACACTACATTCTGCTCTGATTGGCCGGTGCTGTCCACATAAGGAATTTTGGCCAGTCAAAGCTGAATATATTTTTTTTAGACTACCATCAAGTAGTCAGAAAAGCTGTGTGGCCATCTTTGTTTGTCCAGGACAGGTGGGTCGCTTTAAGGAAAATTATAAAATCACCAAAATTCTTTCTACAGAGGTAGTAAACTTAGTTGTGTCTTGAGAGTGTCCGCTAGACTGTTCTATATTGTTTTTAATGTTTCTACTAGTAAAAGGGGTGGTCATTAAAGCAATCCATGATTATATATTTAAGCAGGTCAGACATTCAGCTGATCAGCGTGGGTCCAGCTTTAGAATCTTCAGGCAATGACAGCCATTCAAATGTAGTGTTACATTCCAGCCATCCAAGTATATGGACACACTGGGTCAATTAAAGCGGGAGCTGCTCTACTTAAGCAGCTGTCTACTCTGGCTGATTGTAGGAGGTCCCAAGTGGGAACCCCAGCCCATTCTATGATGGCCATATGCCCTAATAAGGCATAGTGAAAGGGGTTTTGTTTGCCAAGCTCTGTTCTCTGCTGGGCTTATTTACATGAAGAGCATTCATGGATGGGTTATTCATGCAGGGGCTACCGTGTTTGCAGAGAACGTTGCATTGGAAGGAGAGCTGTAATATACATAAATGGAAATATATGTTAAAATAATTACATTGTTCCAGGTTTGAAATCTTCATATCATCACCGCCTGTGCACCGAATATAAAAATCCCACTGACTTTTCCTTCATGGGATTTTGTGGGACTATTCGATTAAACTGTTTAAATAGTTTAAATTAAAGTATATAAACTTCAAAAAGAAATTCAAATTTTAGCAAAAAAAAACGTATTCTTTCATTTAATAAAAGGTTATAAAATTCCAGTTTACTACTTGTATCACTTCCTTGTTGTTTTCAAGATCTCTGCTTGCTGTTTACATCAGGAAGATTTAGGTCTGTCCTGGTCTTATGATGAGCATTATAATGCGTTGTGTACCTGTGTGTTCAACCCATGTCCAGGACACGCTTTCAGATAGAAGCAAGTAATGGGAGTTCCTTTTGAATGCCTGCAAGCGGAGATCTATCAAAAGCTGCAGAAAATTGATACTGGAAGTAAATTCGGAAATTGTATAACCTTGCTAAAAGCAGAATACCCGTTTAAATTAGCAAACGCATTGTGTTTCGCAGAGTATGACGTGCAGCACATCTCAGGCTTGTTAAGCAGGCCGTTTGGACTTGATTGGTTTTATATAGTAAAATAAATGGCAGGGTTGGGTCATTAGATTTACTCAGTGTACAGCATGTAGAGGAGTAGCCAAGGAAGGTAGTGAGGAAGGACTAAAAGTGGATATTCTGTCTTACTAATGTCTGCTTTCCTGTCTTATTAAGAATGGATTATTCAGATAGGTAATTCTAAGTTTCATCTGCAGAAACAAACTTTTGTTATAAGGAGAATTCAGCCAAATGTCTCAATTTTTAAGAAACTTGGGGAGGTACAAACTGAGTGTGACAGTTTTAGTTTTTTTTCAGATAAACCGTTTTCTTCAACACTGGATATATTTTGGGGGGTTGGGGTTTTCCCAATATGCATAATGTGTTGAAAAAAGAATGGGTTGTCGCAAAGCAGTTAGTAAGTTATAAGACATGGCATTTCTATCATGAAAGCGGACATCAATATTTTTAGGATGTCTTGATTTTTGTTTGTTTTATGTAATTCAGATTTTTTTTTTGCAAGCAAGAATTTGCATAAGGCCCCGTTCACACTAGTTTTTGCATTCTGCATTAAGGTACAGACACCTGATACCAATTCCTTTTCTGTCCTGTTTTAAAAAAAAAAGGGACAGATGTATTCTCTTTAACTAATGTTTGATATCTAGTAAGTGGGAGTTGCACCTCTGGGACCCGCAGCAATTTGCGTAGGAGTCCAGGAGTTGCAATTTTGGTTTTAAAACTATTCCTTAGGCCAGATTCACACGAACGTATTTGCGCAGTGTATAGAATCCATTCATTTCAATGGGTTTATTCGCATAACAGTATTTTGCACGTGCATTTTGTTTGCGCAAAAAATATGCAGCATTTGCGCAGTGAAGGAGCACATTTTGACGTAATTGCACTAATTGCCCATTTCAATGAATGGGGGCATGGTTGTGTGTTTTTTTTGCACATGCAAATACATATGATTTGTGTGCAAAAAAGTTAAGTAAAACATGCACATGTGCTCGCAAATACACAACGCTCATTGCACAAATACACGTGTAAGTGCGCTTACGCCCATATGCCACCAGCCTTAATTTCGCCCTGTAGCACTTTGAATATGAAATCTGAGATGCAGGAATTGAGTTATTGATCATGAGGAGCGGAGCAGATTGAGATCTTGTTTTGTGGAAAACGATTTAGAATCACTCGGCAATTGATAGCATTTCCTATTTAAGAAGTCTGCCAGAGCTGCCTGTCTGTCAATGCATAGGTCCAACCTCAGGTCACATAAGCCCACAGCGTTTGGGGATTTATACGGATAACAATCTACTCAGCATCTCCTGCTCTATCTCACCCCACTCACAAATCACACTACATGTGCAATGTGTTACATGTGTGGCTGAATACATCTGACCTTCATTTACTGATTAGAATTATATCTCTGTAATATTCACTTTGGAAGGAATTACCATATTTTTGTGTGGCACACAGAAATTTATAGACTAACCCTTTCCAATCCAATTTTGGATTCAGGGTTTCCCCCAAAGGCTTTCTCTTTGTGCTGTTACACAACAGTGCCATCTGCTGGCCAAAGGGCCAAAGCCAGTGTGTGTGCCAGAGAGGCTCCGACAGCAGAGTGGCTGGCAATAGACGGTAAGAATACCCTGTCGGGCGTCTTCTGACATTGGAGCTGTACAAGCTTCAATCAGAATGTAGGAAGACGTCAGACAGTGGTTTGGAAAGGGTTAACAAAAAAACCAAAACATGAATGATTCATCCTAAGCAACGTGGGAAAACTACACTGTACATAAAGATGAGCTCTGGGTGTTTTCTTTGAGAAATCCATTGCTGTATCAATGACCTGTTCTCTGAAGAATCCAGTTATTGACCAGCACTCTGACAATGCTCTGTGTCCTGCAGTCAATGGGCCAGATGTATGTCAACTGTCATAAAGAAATCCTGCTTTTCTTTCCAATAGCAACAAATCACAGAGTAGCTTTCATTTGGCATAAATGCAAATTGCAAAATGAAGTCCTTGTTATCATGGGTTGTTATAGGCAGTAAAAACTGTTTTTCTTTAAAACAGTTGACATAAATCTGTCCATTAACTGCAGGTCACAGGGCAGAATGCTGGTCATGTGACCTGGAGGCCAGAAGAAAAGTGCAGAATACACAGCCTGGGGGACGAGCTACAGAACTAGATTCTTCATAGCAGAGGTCACTGATACTGTGATGGTTTTCTAAAAAAACAAAAAACGGAATACTTCTTTAAATATAATGTCCCCTTTCTACTTAAAGGGGTTGTCCCGAGGCAGCAAGTGGGTCTATACACTTCTGCATGGCCATAATAATGCACTTTGTAATGTACATTGTGCATTAATTATGAGCCATACAGAAGTTATAAAAAGTTTTATACTTACCTGCTCCGTTGCTGGCGTCCTCGTCTCCATGGTGCCGACTAATTTTCGCCCTCCGATGGCCAAATTAGCCGCGCTTGCGCAGTCCGGGTCTTCTTCTTTTATGAATGGGATCGCTCGTGCAGGATGCCGGCTCCGTGTAGCTCCGCCCCGTCACGTGCCGATTCCAGCCAATCAGGAGGCTGGAATCGGCAATGGACCGCACAGAAGCCCTGCGGTCCATGAAGACAGAGGATCCCGGCGGCCATCTTCAGCAGGTGAGTATGAAGACGCCGGACCGCCGGGATTCAGGTAAGCGCTGTGCGGGTGGTTTTTTTAACCCCTGCATCGGGGTTGTCTCGCGCCGAACGGGTGATTGAGGAATAATCTTTAACTCCACAAACGCTTTTGCAGCTGCTATATAACATTTGGCTTTACCTCTTCTTCATCATTTATCTTTAAGGGCGGCTTCACACAGGCATCAAAATTGTGCAAAATGTGTAAAGACACATAAATATGAACCCTATTCTTTTGAATGGGGTCATGCACACGAGTGATATTTTCTTGCACGGTACCGCGATGCGTTGCTATGCAGGAAACAAATGTTCTATCTAGCTTCAAGATCTCGCATCTCAGTGCTTATCATTCTCAATTCTTTCTTTTCAATAAAAAATAGTCCTGCTCCAGATGGTGACTTAGATGGTCTGATATGTTCCTTGGCTAAAGCCTCTGAAATATAGGATTTAATAGCCTCATCCTTCCGACCTGACAGATTAAATATGGTCCCCTTAGGGATGGGACTATCTGGGACAAGATCAATCCTACAATCCCATTTGCAGTGTGGGGGTAATACTTCAGAAAGCTTTTTAGAGAACACATCTTGAAAATCCCGTAAATAGTCCGGAATACTAATAGTATCGGTAGAGCACAATGTAACAGGCGCTAGATGATCCTAACAGAACCCTCCCCACCGAACTAGCTGCAGAGTAGTCCAATCGAACTGAGGATTGTGCTTCCTTAGCCACTGCAATCCCAGAACGATATCCACGGACATCTTCTCCATGACCAAAAATGAAATAACCTCCGAATGTAATGCGCCCACCATGAACCAAAGTTCTGGTGTCCTCCAACGCACTACCCCAGAGGACAGAGGGGTTGCATCGATACTGGTAAAGTGGATCGGCAAACCTAACGCGGTAAAACTTGATAGCAGTGGTCTTACAAACTGCAAATGGATAAGGTTCGCGGCCGACCCAGAATCAATAATTGCCTGTCCCACCCTGTGAAAGAGACCTTACACATTACAAGGCACCAGTAATTTAGGGAGTACCTGACCTCCAAGATGACCCTTCCGACAGTCACCTAAGAGCTGAAGTTTTCCTGCTGCTTCCGTAGTTGCCTTTCCTGGCAGGACGCAATGCGAAGACCAGCCTTGCCACAGTAGAAACAGAGTTTGTTAGAAACCCGGAACCGCCTCCACTCTCCAGGACTCAACCAGTCCACTTCCATACCATCAGTTCCGGGGGTTGAAAATGGGGTACAGGCTGTAGAAGTCGCCAGAGACTTAGCACAACGTTCTTGATGGTACTCCACTTTTAGACCTGAGTCTACCTGCCAATTCCATAGCCTGATTCAAAGTAGAGGGTGACGGATGGGACAGCGATCTTTTACTGCGTCAGACAGGCCTACCAAAAATAAATCTTTGAGCGCACAGTCGTTCCATGCAGATTCACCTGAATACTGCCTGAAACCACAGCAATATTCTTCTGCTGACTGGCGCCCCTGACGTAGGGCCAACAACTTACTGACTGCATAACCTGCATGATTGGGTTCATCAAAAATATTCCCGAGCTCAATGAAAAAAGAGTCTACCAACTGCAGACAAGCGGAGTTAGCCGGTAAAGAATAAGGCCATGACTGAGGCCCTTCTCTGAGCAAAGACATGACAATCCCCACCCATTGGGGCTCGGACCCAGAGGAATGAGGCTGCAAGCGAAAATACAACTTACAAGCCTCCCAGAAGACAAAGAATTTTTTCCCCGGTCCCCTGAGAACACCTCGAGTAATGGGCATTTAGGTTCAGGTACTGGATCAGTGGGGACAACCAACCACTGCTCATGATGGCTGAGACGCCCCGACAGGTCCTGAACCATTCCGGCCAGGTCACGGATCTGACCGGTAATCGTATTGTAGGACTCCATTCATACCGTGGAATCCCACCACAAAAAAACGCAGGAAAATATTTTTTTGGCCAGTTATTATGTTACAGTACTAGTAGTGTGCACAGGTACGCACGGCACGGGGCTCACTGACACTCACCCACGCCAATGTCCCTTCCTGGAGGCAGCCCCAAAGGTGGACAGGTCCAGGCTGCCAACACTGACCCTACGCTGCCTAGTGGCAGGACAGGAAGGAACCGCCGTACCTGTGCAGATGACAACTTACTAGTACTGACAGGCTAGACAGATGGAATAAACCAACATGACAGGAAACCACAGAACACAGGCAGAGCTGGATCAAGACAAAGTAACTTCCACTGGAGCAGGACCGAAGTCAAACACACAGGGAACGCAACCAATAACTGGCAACTGCTATCCGCAGCTGCCAGACTATATTCAGGAGTCTCCGCCCCTTGGGTGGAGACCAATCAAGCAGGCTGACCGGAGCTTCCAGCCAGCCACTATAACTCAGAGATAGAGCGTGCGCGCCTCTCTTAGCAGACCGCGTCCACACCAGAGCACGGCGCCGCCGCTTGCCAACCCGAACGTGGGCGCAACACCATCCCAGAATGCCGCGACGAACCACGCCACCACCACCCGGGGTCCCTGACCGGCCTCATGGTAACAGTGTCACCTTTGATCTCAGCAACTGTAGCTGAATGTCGGGTGTTAAAGACAGACAATACCCTCTGTATGGAGCGAGTTAGGCTCCTGAGCCCACTCTTTACACACCCCGCGCACATCCGATGTACACATTCATCAGATTGCATTAAGGGGTTACAGACGGTTTCAGACCACAACAGCATAGCCAGATTTTAGTTTGCATTGAAGTTGTAAAATCGAGGGGTGAGTTGTTCACATATTGGATATCTTTGTGTTGTGGTCATAATACAGATGATACAATGACCACACTATATAATTGTGAAGCTGCCTGGACTAAAGCTGGGTTCACTCAGTATGATTGTTGTGTACATTTTTCCTTTATGCTGGAGGCACGGCTTTTGTTCTTCTTTGGAACTCTTTCTCCATAGGTTTTCAAAAGCAAAAATGAAACAGACCAAGAACGGTGTAACCAGCCAGGTATAAATATAAGAAGTTGTATAATGCTATGTTCACGCGAGATGGATACGTTGCGGAATGCCTGCTGTAGTACTTTCTGTGTACTCATAGAATTATAGAATGGTAGAGTTGCAAGAGACCTCCAGTGTCGTCTTGTGCAACCCCCTGCTCAGTGCAGGATTCACTGAATCATCCTAGGCAGGTGTGTGTCTAGCCTTTGTTTGAACACTTCCATTGAAGACGAACTCACCACCTCCCGTGGTAACCTGTTCCACTCATTGTTCAACTTCACTGTCAGGAAGTTTTTTCTAATATCTAATTTGTGCCTCCTCCCTTTCAGTTTCATCCCATCGCTTCTAGTCTTTCCTTGTGCAAATGAGAATAGGGCTGATCCGTCTGCACTGTGACAGCTAGAGATGAGCGAACGTACTCGGATAAGCACTACTCGTCCGAGTAATGTGCTTTATCCGAGTACTTCTCTGCTCGTCCTGAAAGATTCGGGACGCGCTGCGGAGCGGGGAGCTGCAGGGGAGAGCGGGGAGGAACGGAGGGGAGATCTTTCTCTCCTTCTCTCCCGCCCGCTCTGCCCCACTCCCCGCTGCGACTCACCTGTCAGCAGCGGAGCGCCCCGAATCTTTCAGGACGAGCGGAGAGATACTCGGATAAAGCACATTACTCGGACGAGTAGTGCTTATCCGAGTACGTTCGCTCATCTCTAGTGACAGCCCTTCAGATATTTGTAGACAGCTATTAAGTCTCCTCTCATCCTTCTTTTTTGCAAGCTAAACATTCCTATATCCTTTACAGGTCCTCATAGGACATGATTTGCAGACCGCTCGCTATCTTTGTAACTCTTCCCTGAACTTGCTACAGTTTGTCTATGTCTTTTTTAAAGTGGGGTGGCCAGAACTGGACACAGTATTCCAGATGAGGTTTGACTAAGGAAAAGTAGAGGGGGATAATTACCTCACATGATCTAGACTCTATGCTTCTCTTAATACATCCCAGAATTGTGTTTGCCTTTTTGGCTGCTGCATCACATTGTTGATTCATGTTCAGTCTATGATCTATTAGTATACCCAAGTCTTTTTCACATGTGCTGCTGCTTAGTCCAGTTCCTCCCATGCTGTATGTTTTTGGTTTTTTTTCATTTTTCTTGCCCAGGTGTAGAACTTTGCATTTCTTCTTGTTAAATACCATTCTGTTAGTCGCTGCCCACTGTTCAAGCTTTTCTAGATCTTTTTAAATACCCGCTCTCTCTTGCCTAGTGTTAGCTATCCCTCCTAGCTTTTGTGTCATTGGCAAATTTGATCAGTTTCCCATCAATTCCCTCCTCCAGATCATTTCTCAAAATGTTGAACAACACTGGGCCTAGGACAGAGCCTTGTGGTAACCCACTTAATACATTCTTCAACTTGGATGTGCAGCCATTTATGACCACTCTTTGAATACGATCACTCAGCCAGTTGTGAATCCACCTAACAGTTGCCTTGTCAATCCCATAATTGATCATTCATTCAATAAGTATGGTATGAAATACTTTGTAAAATGCTTTACTAAAATCAAGATAAACTATATCCACTGCATTCCCTGATCAACACAGTCAGTGATTCTGTCATAGAAGGAAATTAGATTTGTTTGGCATGACTTGTTTGTTACAAACCCATGCTGGCTCTGGTTAATTACTCCATTTTTATCTAAGTACTTGCATACATGCTGTTTAATAATTTGTTCAAAGATCTTTCCCGGTATGCAAGTCAGGCTCACAGGCCTGTAGTTTCCTGGATCCACCTTTTTCCCTTTTTTGAAAATAGGGACAACATTTGCCATTTTCCAATTTTCTGGGACCTCTCATGTTCTCCAGGAATTTTCAAAGATTATGGCAAGTTGTTCAGCAATTGCCTCCGCTGCTTCCTTTAGTATCCTAGGATGTAATTCATCTGGACCTTGGGACTTGAATTCACTTAAGTTAGCTAAGTGTTCCATCACCATCTCTCTGCTTATAGATAGCTCGCATTCTTTTTTTTTCCTCCAGTAGCACAGCGAAGATCAGTTGATGTTCCATCTACTTTCTGAGAAATCAGATACAAAATAGGAATTTAAAAGTTCAACCTTCTCAATGTCATTTTTAACCGATTCACCATTTTCATCTTGTAAGCATCCAATAGCATCTTTTGACTTTTCTTTTGTTTTTGACATGCCCCCTCAAATCCTTTTTTATTGCTTTTGGCCTCTGTTGCAAGCCTCAATTCATTATCAGCTTTAGCTGTTCTGACACTTGCCCTACTTTTTTTACAGACCGCATTATATTCTTCTTTAGATATTCCCCCTCTTTCCATTTGATAAACATATTTTTCTTCGTCTTTAACATGTGTGCAAGTTCTGTGTTCATCCATCCTGGTCTCTTTAAATGCTTCCCATTCTATCTTCTTTTGGGTATGGTTAACAATTGTGCTTTGAGAATATTTCCCGTCCTTCTTGGACATTTCTGTCCTTAAGAACATCCAGCCATTGGATTCTTCCTACCCTCTTTCTGAGTTCATTAAAATCTGTCTTTCTGAAATCCAACTTAGAGGTCTGAGTTTTCTTAGGTCTTCCTCCCCTTTTTATCCAAAATTTAAGGATAGCCTGATCACTGCCTCCTAAGGTCCAAGCCACCCTTACTTCCTCAACCATTTCCTCCCTGTTGGTAAGAATTAGGTCCAAGATAGCAGATTCCCTTGTTTTCTCTTCTACCTTTTGGTAGAAGCGGCAGCGGTTTAAAATCCCAGCTATATGAATGCGTTTTAGTGATTTTCCGTCTACATGGAGCGGAAAGTAATTTTAATGTTGCGAAAAAGCAGTGTATAAGCAGCTGTATTTAAAAGATAGGTAGTATAGGGGATTCTTAGTAATATAGAAGAAATTCCTTGTAAATGAAATCCAAATCGCACTAAAATCTGCACCAAAAAAAACCACCATTAACCAAGATAATGCCACGAAATCCACAACAAAGAGCAACTTTAAATTTTGTGGATTTTAGAAGGGTTTATCAACTGCCCTGCAGAAATCCCGTAGTGGTCGTCCTGCAGCATATCCGGCCCGTGTGAACAAAGCCTAAATTAGACTGGCAGTGTAAATTTTCTCCGGGTAATTGTGTAGTCCTAAGAAAAAAAATCTTTATTCCATCATATTTTTGCATTAAAGGAGATGTCCCGCGCCGAAACGGGTTTTTTTTTTTTTAAACCCCCCCCCCCCCCCCCGTTCGGCGCGAGACAACCCCGATGCAGGGGTTAAAAAAACCACCCGCACAGCGCTTACCTGAATCCCGGCGGTCCGGCGTCTTCATACTCACCTGCTGAAGATGGCCGCCGGGATCCTCTGTCTTCATGGACCGCAGGGCTTCTGTGCGGTCCATTGCCGATTCCAGCCTCCTGATTGGCTGGAATCGGCACGTGACGGGGCGGAGCTACACGGAGCCCCATAGAGAAGAGGAGAAGACCCGGACTGCGCAAGCGCGGCTAATTTGGCCATCGGAGGGCGAAAATTAGTCGGCACCATGGAGACGAGGACGCTAGCAACGGAGCAGGTAAGTATAAAACTTTTTATAACTTCTGTATGGCTCATAATTAATGCACAATGTACATTACAAAGTGCATTATTATGGCCATGCAGAAGTGTATAGACCCACTTGCTGCCTCGGGACAACCCCTTTAAGTATTTTGTCATTTAGAGGCGTTTATTGCAGACACATGACAAATATGTACTGAGAAGCAATTTCATGAGATGGTGTTTTGAATTGCATTAATCTAAAAGTAATTTACTAGCTGTTGCTGGTTTTCAAACTCGCGTTCTTTATCTTGTCATGTCTCAATGAGGCTGTATATCACAATGTGGTTTTGTTCCCCCATCTTTTAATTGGAATCGTGACCTTTAGTGATTTGAATCACATTATGGATTTAGGTTCAGTCCTGGAATACTTGACAGTACTTTGTAACATTATGTAACTTCCTTCTACAGTTGTAAGAAAAAGTAAGGGAACTCTTTGGAATAATCTGGAGTTTTGCAACTGATGTTTTCTGATTGTTATCCAAGTCACAATTATAGGCAAACGCAATCTGACTAAACTAATAACACATTGACAGTTGTGCAGCAACACGCTGAGCTAATTGGCCCTGGGATCTTGTGCTGGATCTGCTACATAGCCTCTTATGTAGATGGTGAACAGAGCCTTAGCTTGTTTAGGGGAAAAAATCAAGATTAAAGATTTGAGAACCATAAAAAGTTTTTAGGGGCTTTAACTCATGTGGTGGTTTAACTGCACTTTTTTTCCCTTCAGCTACCAAATTTTTTTTGATGCTTTTTTTTTTCTACCGTGACATATAGGGCTATTTTTTTAATATCTTTTTCACTGACTTTTTTTCTTATCCCTTTTTTTAGTTTTATTGGGGGTAAAAAGCTAAAAAAAAATTTTTTTTTACTTTATCGTTGCTTTTTTAAAATTAGTATATTTAGGCTAAAAAAAAGTATGGGAATGGGTTCCTGATTTAGTTTCAGATGTTTTGATATATAATATTTATGGTTTCGTATTACAGGGCGCATACGGCGACTGTTTTGGTTCGCGTCTGTTTTGGGTCATTTTTCTTTTTTATATAAATTTTTTTATTTTATTGTGTCATTTTTTTTCTTACTTATTTTTGTAACTATTTTTTTACCATCTATGTCTCCCTTGACGTCATATAAGACCACTGAGGGACATTCATATGTTATGTTTTGTTTTTATTACACACTTTTCCACTATAGCTGGGGCATCCATAGGAGTCTCAGTTACAGGGGAAAACATCTGCTGTAGTGACATTAATCACTGGCAGAGCTGATCAAGCTCTGCTAGGACCCTGCAGCTCTGCTTTGCCAGGGAGCTTCCGGAGGTCACGTTACCGCCGGCTCGCGTAGTGGAAGTCATACTTCCACTTTCTCTTCTTAGTACATAGAGCTCATTGAGCACTATTTACCTGCAAAAGGAGAAGGCAGAAGGGGTTAAAAACTGCTTCTCCTCCGGATTCTCAGCTGTGACTAACAGCTTAGAACCCGACCTGCTCATGCTTGATTGCAAGAGCAGAGGCTCTAATCCAGCGCCGTATTTCTGCAATCGGGCAGGAATAAAGCCCAAGACCAAGCACTGTAAATTTACAGTTCTTGGTCCTTAAGGGGTTAACCCTATTGAGATGCTGTAGCAGACCTAAAGAGACTGTGCACACAAGGTATCCCAGAAATCTTGATGATCTGAAACACATTTGCAGGAAGAAGGGGTCCAAACTTTCTCCTCGACGTTATGCAAATCTTATTTGCTGCTCCAGGAATATTTGATGATTGCTGCATAAAGAGAATACATCATGTCTTCATGTCAGTAAGGCTGACTGCAGAGCTTTAAAGCCCTGGCCCTGCTCACTCCAATGATGTCTTTCTTTTGTTTATACACACCCCCATTCACCCTTTGCTGGGCTCACATGAACAGGTCGAATTTCACATACAGGAGGCCCACCGCGAATTCAGTCTGCAAGCTTGACCAGTGACCCTGCGTACCTGAAAAAAACTGTATTGCGAATGACCGCATCGGCTCGCAGGCAGTCAAGCGCAGTACGTTTTTTTTCCCCTTGGTTTGTATATGTTAATTGTATATAGACTGCGGGTCGGACATGACCATTGACTCCAATGGAGGCCATCCGAGTGTGGTCTGTGGCAAAATAGAGCATGCGGCGATTTTTCAACTGCTCGCAGAATACATGATTCGTATCCGCAAGTGTGAAGAAAAAAATCTAAACTATATGCCTCTTAATGCCTGCATTTTGCCGCGCAAAGTCCTCAATGGACAGCAATCGCGGATTCTGCAATTAGAGTCCGTTCTTTTGGACTTTGGTTCCTGAAGCTGCTAATGTGTTGAGTGGACAGGCCCCACCACTCACTGTCAATAGGTGGGGTCAGACCTATTTTACAATGCATGGTGAGAACTGCCCATTTGTAACAGCGCCGGGTAGAATCTCAGAAAAGACTGTACACTGGATCAGGGTGACCATGAACAAAGGAAAGGCTGCAATAAAGTCAGCAGAGCTGCAGCTGCAAAGCTATGCAGCCGGCCCTGCTGACTAAAGGACATGACAGGTCTCTTTAAAAGGGATCTACAGTTATCATTTGATGTGGATGTTTAACCCTATCAGTTTTTTCCCCTACCCCTCTCACTCAGTGTACTGAATAAGACATGAATGGTAGAAATATTTGTATTTCATTAGTTTAGTTGGATTGTGTTTGCCTATAATTGTGACTTAGATAACAATCAGACCGCATGTTATTAGTTATCAATGCTGAAATCCAGCTGGTTTCAAAGGTGTCACTTACTTTTTCTTGCAACTGTATATAAAATCGATCTGTCACTAGTTTACAACTGTCTTATATTGTTGTGATTACAAATTTATTATCACTATGAGGGTTTTTACGCATGGGCGCTGCGATTTTTGGCCAGCCGAACGAGAGGTAGACATGACCAAGTCATGGATACGTGTCTCGTTTTCTCGCCCATTCAGATGGCTGAATGTGGCGTATATACGCTGTAGCCCAGAATACCATCGGCCGGGGGGGAGAGAGTTCAGCTCTGCAAAACTTCCTCCTCCTCTCTGCCCCTTGCTGGCAGCCAAGGGCGTTGTGCTAACCTCCCTCCCCTCTCTCCCCAGCCTATGGGAGCTCTCAGCAAGTAGAGGGGGAGGGACTTAAGCAACACAAGCCACTGCTAAACTCTTTCCCCCATTTCCTGACGGCTCTCATAGGCTCCAATAGGAGTCTATGGGAATGGCCGGCGTATTCCGGCAAAAGATAGGGCAAGACCTATCTTTTCCAGCAGGTGTAAACTGCCGGAATGGAAACTGTAGGAGCTATCTTTTGACATTAAACCTAACCTACTTCATAAAGGGGTTGCACTAATTACAATGTATCTCCCTATTCACAGGATAGAGGATTATTTGCTGATCAGTGGGCATCTCACCACTGAGACCCCCACCAATCCTGAGATCTGCTTGTCACTGCAGGGTCGCTTCTCCCACCTGCAGTGACATCACAGTGACTAGAGTGCTGGCTGAGCATACACGCTCAGGGCTTCATTTGTTTCAGTGGGGCTGACAGAAATATCCGAGTGCTTGCCATTCTGCTATCTCTGAAGTCCCATTGAAAATGAATGGAACGCTAGCGTGCTTGTGCGACCGTCACTCCATTCATTCTCCCCTCACTGTTGGGGGTGCAGTAAGCCCGCAGTGAGGAGGTCGGGGACATGGGACCCCCATTCTAGGGATCAGTAGGGGTCTCAGTTGTGCGACCCCCACCAATCAGCAAGTTATTTTTTATACTCTAAATAGGGGATCATGTTTAATTCTGAAACAACCCTGTTAAAGTGGAATTTCCAGAATTAATATTTATCACCTATCCCCAGAATAAGTGACAAATGTCTGATCATGATTTCACATAAGAAAAACATCTGATCTCGTGATGACTGATCATGAAAATTAGTGGATAGACGATAAATGTTAATTCAAGGAATACCCCTTTTGATATGTATTCTCCAGAATAGAAGATGAAGTGGACAAGAAGTTAAGGTCCTTTTACATGGGACAATTATCAAGTGCTAAAGCGGCCGACAGTCGCCCCAGCGATGGTCGCTCCTGTGCTTTCACAAAAGAGCAATGATCTCTCAGTGAACAGGGGTGGAGCGTGCCAGAGATTGTGCCGATCGCCCTTCTGCATTCACAGTAAACAGGCAGTTGTTCCTAAATGAACGACTGCCTGTTTACATGTGCCGATTGTTCAGTTTTTATACCTGGCTAAACTGAACGATGAACTATAAGCAAATGGATTCTTCCTCTCTCGGTCGGCAACATTTACACAAAAAGATTATCATTCATATTCCCACAATTCACCTAGAATCTGAATGAGTCTGAATTATTATCGGCCCTTGTAAAAGGGTCCTGAGGTTAGGCTTATTGTTGGAGGACACTTCCTTTTTTATGTCTGTTTTGCATCCGATTGAAATGGGTTGGACTACTAACGTAAAAAATATATAGACTTGTTTACAGAAAATAAAGCAGTAAAGTTCATGGCATTTGCCCTCTTTCGGCGTTTTGCGATGATTATTATTATTATTTTTTCTTTTTTCTAGCCCATGTTTTCCTATGGAGCTTCCTTTTTATCACAATGCATGAACTTGCGATTTTCATGCGATGCATTTTTAACACTGGAAACTCTCTCTTATTATTGCCCTATTTTGTTTTTGTACTTCACTTGTTTTACTATGCTGTGAAATAACTGAAAACTGATTTTCAAATTAAGAAAGAAATTAAATTCCAAAAGGTAAATAAAGTTTATTATTCATAGCAAAAAATGAAAGCCCCTCATATAATTCATGATAATCTATTTAGCTTTCCTCTATACCAATTTTTGTAAATAAGCACTATTGTGCTTTATACTGAGTAACAAGAAAACACTTGGGGAACTCTGTCGGCACCGAGGTGTAGCACTGGTCCTCTTTTTGTTTTTATCATGGTATACTTTTATGCATTCCTTTGCAATTGCATCCCATACAACTTTTTTTTAACCTTATAGCTTTTGGTCACATTATTGTGCTACATTGGCTGTAAATATGATTTATTATATATATATAACTGTGCATGTTTAATTTTAAAATTATCACCTTATTCTATGGACACAATTAGGAACGTTCTCAGACCTCAGGGTATATAAATGCCCGTTTTTATGGGTTCCTAGGTTTTGTAGCCCCACCTCAGGGGATTTGTTGGGCTTGTTTCACAAGAAACTATAGTATAGGTAATATGTATACTCTTTTAAAATAGTTTGTTAGTATCACCAATTTTATGCACTGCTATACCAATTGAAGAGCAGTGATATAATGTATGTGTGCATGTGATACTTTATAACTTACAGTATTTTATTTTTCTTAGGCTATGAAAGTACTTTCCAAGAAGAGATTATTGAAGCAATATGGTTTCCCACGTATGTATTTTCATTTATGTAAAAGTTTTACAAACTGTAATTTTCATGAATGCCATTAACACTTTTACTCAGTTGTCTCCAGTAGTCCCACTGAAGTAAATGGAGTGGCAGAACGCATGTTTGGGAGTATAGTATACAGGAGCCCCATTCTGGCTATCGGTCGGGATTATAGTGGTTGAACCCCTCACCAATTAAACATTTATCCTGTGGATAGAGGAGAAGTGTTAAATATAGCACAATGCCTTTAAAGTGTCTTTGTACATACAATATAATCAGCTTCGTGTGTTTAGTTCTACACTACAGCTATATTAGAGTTTATTCTCTGATGCAGAAACATGACTTTCCTGTTGGTGGGTTCATGGGGATCCTTATTCTGTATATATAGACTACTGCCATTAGATTTTTCTTAACTGTGCCTCAGCAGAGTAACTGGTTCCAATTGTTCTTATTGAAGAGAGACAGCTGGTTTATGGGGACGTGTTTTTAAGGTAATGCTCCATGAAAAAAAGTATGCAAATTAGCTCATGTCAGCCAAACCACAGACTCCTCCAAAAGGAAGAGTTGTACCCCTGTTTTATTTTTATTGAAATATCTTCATTTTAGTCATCAGTGCAAGTTTGACAGTAATACAATAAATCTCACTTTTGTACATTGCAATTCAAGGCCATAAAATAGTATGTGTGCCGGCAGGAACTGTACACTATACATTACACCCGGCACTATGCTAACATTCTAATAAAGCTACACTTCACTCAACAAGCAATAGACAAGTGCCAGGAGATGAGGAAGTGGGGGAAAAGGTGGAAATGGAAAGGAAACCACAAGCCTGAAACTTTTTTGAAGAACAGATCCACCAAGAAGAGAGGGGGGAAGGAGAAAGGTTATCAATCCACTTTTTCATCGACATCTGGACTGTTATGATGTCACAGTCTTTACGTTCAAAGGTGCTATGTTTCCTGGATAGCCTCAACTGTATGAATCTTAGGAAAAAACCCAATGACAACCTTCAGCCAGTTGGCCAGTATCTTGGTGAAGATCCTGTAGTCCGTGTTTAGTAGAGATCTGAAATGTCCGCAGTGCTTTATGAGAAAAAGTATCTGCACCTGGGTTGGATCCTTGTGTTTCCACAATCAAATTTGCGTAGGCTAATCTGGTCACAGGGTCTAATGGATTATGTTGTCACCGCCTTTGAATCCAGCAAAGAGGTGTGGACTTCTCTCTAGATACCACAGGAAACACCCAAGTTCATAGTAGCATGGATTGGTTATACTTGTAGAAGCAGACACAAAAGCATAATCGAAAAATCAGGGACTAGCAATAGGGGGTCAACAAAGGTAGGAGTATCAGGGGAAGAGAGAATAAGCAAAGTTCAGTAAACAAGCCAGAGGTCAGATTTGTAGAAGTTTCAACAAACCAAGAGGGAATTAGAAAAATGGTCAGAGTCAATCCAAAGGTCAGTAGCAGTAGGAAATCTGAAATAGCAGATAACAATAGCAATAACACAACTACAATTGCCAGAATAGCCCATACTTGGGCAAGGTCTGCAGATCAGGAAGCGTGCCTCAAAGCTGCTGCCCATGGCATTATCTTCAGATTTTGGCTGTCTTAGCAATCCAGCAACGAAAAGCATAAGAGCCAGACGAGAGTCTGGAGGAGACAGAGTTTGTGGAACATCCAGCCCCAATCTTACATGAATGCGTAACAGATGAGTGTAAATGTACACCATGGTGTGCAGACAAGCTTTTCATGTAGACATTGATGTAAGAATTATAACTATTGATTAATAAAGATGATTATTTTATTCCATCTGCTAGATGTCGTATACTACTTTTTGTTTTCTTTCATAGAGCATCGGTTGAAAAACAAGTTTGCATTCATGTACTGTCTCCATTTCATGAGAACCAGCACCCCATCCCACCCCTAGCTGCATCCTAAGCATCTCATCCAGCCCACCAGCATCCTGCTCTGTACTGACAAATGCCAAGCATACAGATACAGTGCCATCTACAGAGGGGTTGCTCTTTTGAAGGAACATCTGGTTTCTGAAATGAGCTAATTTGTGCACCTTAGCATCATAAAGCAAAGTAGGCAAGCTTATATTCTCACTATGGGCTTTAGGTCTAGAATCGTCCATGAGCATCATGTGCCGCCTTCGCTCCCTCCTTATGGATAATCCAAGGCATGAGGGTGGTTTCACACTTACTCTTTAAGGCCTTCCTAATGTCCACCAGGAATATATGCTGGGTTAGGCTATGGGAAGAAGACACTGGTGGCAAAACAAGGCTGTGGAATGTCCTATACAATGGGGATTAACTTTACCAGTAAGAGTCAGGTTTTCAATTTTACTGGAAATTTGCCTTTAACCTTTGCTTTAGTAAGGCCTATTCAATTAATACATAATTCTTATTTTAATTGTTAGTATTTGATTGTTACTGAAAGAAGTGTATGAGAATCTTCCTAGTCATCAAAGAGACGCTGTCACCTACTTTTAGCCCTATAAACTAAGATTATGGGTTTAAAGTAGGTGACTAAGTCCGGCGATGTAAGTGTATATGCTTACATTCCAAATAAAGTGTGATACTTAACTTCCCAATCATTCCCCCAGTGTTAGTGCTGAAAGCCGCCGCTGGATTGAGCAACGCTGCTAAGTAGTCCACTCATTGTAAAATTAGAAGAGGAGGACTACTTAGTGTGCCACCCAATGCATTGAACAGTGGCTTTCAGCACTAACACCAGGAGAATGATGGGGGGAGGTAAGTATAACACTTACATCCCCGGAGTCAGCGGGTCACCTACTTTCAGCCCATAAGCTTAGCTTATAGAGCTAAACATAGATGACATTTCTTTTTCACTAGATGTACAGAAAGTTTGGTTACACCATCAAGCTTAGGGTAGCCTTACTAACTATGTGGTCTGTAGAAGTCTGTTCTATAGTTTTAACCAAAGTTGCATGCATTACACGATTATGGAGTGATGGACAAAATTGCAATCCTTTCAGTTCATCACCGTTAACTACATTATAATGTTACATTCTATAAATTAAATACATTTAATGAGCACCTTTAGAGCATATCCTGAAGCTCTAGTTAACATGCTTTGAATATCGTAACTTGCATCACACTCTCTTTGAAAATGATTAATAGTCTTTTTAGGTCCGAACTCTTTTTCTCTCTAGAATAGTGGGATATTCAATCATCTATACTCTGGCGTCGGAATATGATATAATTCTGACCTTTTCACAGATCTGTACAAGCCACACATCATTGGTACTTCAAGTTGAAAGATTGCATACATGGTTGACATCAACTGATGTTCAAGAAAACCAAGTAGAAGCGTAATTTGATTAATGCGAGATTGCTTTTAAGGGAGTATACTCCACTCCATTATGTGAACAATGTGTAAAGGATGGGGAAGCGCACTGCAGTTACTGTACAATTAGCTTCATATTGATGTTGTAAGGGAAAGTAATATAAAGTAGAATGTTTAAATATTGAATACTATTTAAAATGGCAGTAAATATAGAACCTTGCCCCATTTTATAAACACGTACTGTACCTCCAATGGCTCCTGGGAGAAGCTTAAATGCGAGGGGTGCCAGGGAACCTATATGATGCTGAAAGCCTGTCCTGCAAAGTTCCACTGTAATCTGAACATTTTAACTCTTTCCAATGCACAGTCTGACGTCTTCCTACATTCTGATTGAAGCTTGTACAGCTCCAATGTCAGAAGACATCTGACAGGGTATTCTTACCGTCTATTGCCAGCCACTCCGCTGTAGGTGACTCTCTGGCGCACACACACTTGCTTTAGCTAGCAGATGGCACCATTGTAACAGCAAAAAGTCTTTTAGGAAACCCTGAATCCAAAATTGGATTGGAAAGGGTTAAGAGTGGCTTCTAGTGTTATTCAGTTGCATTGCATCAGGACTTCACAAACGCCCGGTTGTGTCTTCCGCTGTTATCTGAAAACGTTTGGTGGGAGGCATAGATGACATCACTGGGGGTAAACTTTAAAATGACAGTGTAGTCACTTTTCAAAGCATTCATAGTTTTTTTCAGCTAATTTTATATTTGCACTGGTATATCTTTCCTGCATAACAAAGCTATGGTGTTTACATACTACATACTCTCTATGGTAGAAACCTTCCAAAACAAACACCAAAAATCTACACAAGGATCATTATGGAAAGCTATTAAATAAATACAGTCCATTGTATAAAGGGGAAATAAGTAGAGGTAGAGGTGCACAAGCCGCAACCCTTCTTAAGAGAAACGCAGCTGATCACTTATCTGTGTGATCCGCTATATTTCTGAAGACCTCCAGGACTGGCCGCAGTAGGGCTGCGAAGGAAAGCGCACTTAGATTAGTACAGGTTACAGTCACATGGTTATAGGCTATGTCTGGGCCACGGGTGCCTGTGTGAACCAATGAGCGCTTTCCTTCACAGCCCAGTAAGGCACTCATTACTTGCTGAGCTTTGTCTGTGTGCCAATGGCTGAGATGGAGGATGGGTAGTAGGGAAGAAGAACTACATGATGGTGGGAGGGGACAAATGTGTCATTGGGAGGAGATTGTGATGTACCAGGAGAGACATGACTCTGTTGGGAGGATTCTATGATTTGGGAGATATGGCTCGGGGGGGGGGGGGGTAATTGTAATGGGGGAGAAATGGTTCTATGCAGAGGGAGAATAATTATGTGGTTCTCTGCAGGGGGAATTGGGATAAGCTGGACATGTGCAGGGGGGGAATTGTCATGGCGGAGATGTGGTTCTATGTGTGGGGAGTTGTGATTCTGTGGAAGGAATAGAGTGGAGGGAGTTCATGTCCAAGATGCTGCAGTGGTGAAGATAAGGCCTCTAAGGAATGGAGGAAAATGATGTGGCCTTGGGGTAAAGAGGAGTTGCTTAATATGGCAATTGGTTCTAATCACTGCGGTGACCCTGCTGAGAGACCTTCATTCCATATGGCCCTCTAGTTTACATATCATTCTATTATTTGTGCTCAATTTATTTATTATGTGAGTAAGGCTCTGTTTACATGACAATGCAATCCTTACACCAAAAATGGTTATGTGCCCCTGTTTTAAGGGGTTGTCTAAATAAAGACATTTATGGTATTTTACTAGGATCTTGGTTGGGTCCCAATCACTAGAACAAAATACCAACTGCACTAGGACATTTTAATGCCTAGGAGGCCACATTGTTGGCATTTGGAAAAAAAATAAACCAACCATGTGACCTCTGTAAAAGGACAGTATAACTGACTGGAGACAAAGTGGTACTCACTACCATTACAGCATGTAACATTCTGGTAAGATACAGAAGCACAAGAATCAAAATTTAGTGACCTGTATTCTGTTGATGGATTTTAATTTTTTTTATCTTCTTTTCCATTTCGATAGGTCGACCACCCCCAAGGGGATCAAAAACTGCATCTGGAGATCAGGCAAAGCCAATGGCCCCATTGGAAAGGGTTTATCAAGAGATAGCAATTTTGAAAAAGTTGGACCATGTTAATATTGTCAGATTAGTTGAGGTAGGTATTAGGAGTTAATTCATTTGCATATCTGCATACTATCCTTCCATTTTTAAAGTACACCTTGAAGTTTTAAGGCTTAATGCAACATAGAAACTTATAATAGCAGCATATATATCATCTTACTATCAAGTACTTCTAATGTCATTTTCAAAAACCTGTTTGCAGTGGCCTAATTACCGACCTGCTTTAATAGAAAACTGCATGTAAATACAGGGGAATCTATCCCTGACCATGGGTGTAGGAGAAATAGACTATTTTCCCTCCAAATTGATCTGATACATGGATCTGTACATGTGTCCAAAAAGATCTTGACTGTGGAGTCCATCTTGAACATGTTATGATTTATGTTAAGTAAGCTATTTGTTTTTTAAAAAAAAGTATAAAGTGCCAAAAGGTATTAATTCCCATCAATAATTCACTTATGTTTATTTTACTTAACAGGTATTGGATGATCCAGCTGAAGATAACCTTTATATGGGTATATAAGATTTTTCTCTTCTATTTCCCTCCGCTGAGTAGCTTTAGAAACAAATACCTCTTGAAATGATTTTAGCAATATGTGTATATAAGGTCAATAATAGAGATGAGCGTGCATACTCGCTAAGGACAATTACTCGATCGAGCATTGTCCTTAGCGAGTACCTGCCCGCTCGGAAGAAAAGGTTCGGGTGAGAGGTGAGTTGCGGCAGTGAGCAGGGGGGAGCAGGGGGGAGAGAGGGAGAGAGAGATCTCCCCTCTGTTCCTCCCCACTCTCCCCCGCAGCTCCCGCCCGCCGCTGGCAGCGGAACCTTCTCTGCCGAGCGGGCAGGTACTCGCTAAGGGCAATGCTCGATCGAGTAATTGCCCTTAGCGAGTATGCTCCCTCATCTCTAGTCAATAATAATAAAAATTGACACATTTGTTTTTCAACAGTGGTCTCCAACCTGCTGTTGTGTAACTGCATTTTGTAGCTGCCAGAATCTGCTGGGAGTTGTAGTGTCATAGTAGTCAGAGACACAGGTTTGAAAACACTGCATCACATGAAGTGTGCAATTAATATAATTTATGCATAGAGGAAAAACTATTCCATCATCCGAATATGAAAAGGTACTTTATAGCGATGGTACAGAAACTATAGAATGCCCAACCACAAGAGCTGGTCATGACAAAATTGTAGGCGGAATTTAAAAACAGGCCTAGATGTTTATCTCCTGACCAATTATAATTTAGAGATACAGAGAGGTAATTAATGTTAGAAATGGTCTAGAGGAATTAACTGACTTTTTTTTCTAGTAAAGTCAGAAAGGATTTATTTTGTGAGGCATAATTGGCTCTAATCACTCCGTGGATTCTGCTTCGCCTTCTGCATCATACAGTTAGCTTGAACTTAATGAGCGTGTATTTTCAAACTTATGTAACACAAGCCTAGTCTGTAAATACAAAAACTATGGACTATTCAGTACCCTGGATAGCTCACACTAGATTCCCAGTGCCTGGTTATGAATTTCTGTAATACATCGGGATATGCGAATACTGAACATTCTGCACTTTGTGAAATGTAAAAGTACAAGCTGTAAGTCTTGCATGTTTGCCAAACAAGCAATGCTAAATACTTTATAGTCAACATTGCTAAACACTGCATGCTTGAATCCACTTAGACTGAACAGCTTTCTCTCACAACTTCCCCATGAACATGCATGTTTTGATCAGCCAAATTTTCTAATGTATTGCCTTAGGGAGGGAGGATAAGCAGCAGCCAGACACCTCTGCCAACGCTTATCTCCCAAGTGAACAAGGGATCAAGCATGCTGAAGTCATAGCTCAGATATTTGTCACTATATGCTAAATGCTGAAGGGAGAAATAAGTTACTACCATTATGCAGATATACAATAAGGCTAGGGCAACATACGCCATAGGACAGTCTTGTGACCCCAAACATTTGTACAACTTGCTCTCACGTGACTTTTTTCAGAGCTTCAGAGCTGCAGTTTGGCTGTTAAGCAACAGCCAGATGACATGTAATAGCCAAGTTACAGTCTTGTGCCGCTTATATTGATGTCTGTAGTGGAAAAGTTGCATGCACCGTGTGACCTGAAAGCAAAATCCAACCGATTTAGATTTCCTGTGACTGTCGTGCCGCAGTCATGTTAGGTTGCAGGTCGCAAGGTAACACCATTGACAGTCATTAGATGTGACATCACAGTGTAACACTGCGATCTTCAGGTTACTGTGTAGCCCTTTGCAAAGAGTGTACTAAGGGTGTGTATACACGTCGCTGAGTTGCTGCAGATTTTGTCTCAGATTTTGGTTCCGAGATTTTACACTTTCAATTTGGTTAACAAAGATTTTTAATTGATTTTGAAAATAGTTAACATTCAAAAGACTTAAACATTGCAATCATGTATTAAATCAGGGGGTTCTAAGGATCAACAGAGCTGTTAAACTTATTTAAATTTGGTATACAATTGTATAAAGGAAAATGAGGGGGGAGAACAAAAAGGTGGGAGACTTTGGGCGTGGGGGGTGAAGACTCAAGGGGGTTAAGATGAAGGGAAGGGGGGTTATAGGAAGTAATGCGTTACTCCTTGTGGAATTATTTAAAGGATTTGAATGAGCCCTTCTGTTGTCCAGTAAGGAAGTTGTGTTTCATCATGTATTTTGTTTGGGGGGGCGAGGTGGTAAGGACACGCTAGCAGATGAGCTGGGTTCAGCTGGATGGGTCTGGGATCGAGCAACATAGACCTTTTTCAATTTGAATTCATTTGAAAGGGTGAAATCAGCTGCAGATCTGCACCAAAATCTGCAGCAAATCGGCACTGTGTGAAGACACCCCTAAGAAAAGTGATTGCTGATGCTAGAAAATGTCCCATTTAAGATAAATTGTACCGTTTTAGAGAAGGGCTTTTTAACGTGTCATCGGTGAGCATTATAAAATCATTCTGATTTATTGTGGCTTTTCCCTCCATTATGCTTCAAGCTTTAGAGGTCACTGTGACCTTTTGCAAAGATGTTTGTTATTGTCACATCTTTAGCAAACCCTTCTGGAAACCAGTTTGTAAAACACAATTTCTCCTGAATTGAAATGGATGAATTGCCAACTTTTAACAAAGAGGTCCTCTGAGATAGAGGAAAAACATAAGTAATCCCATTTTGAAAATTAAAGCAACTACCATGTGATTTTTTTTTTTTAGTTCTTACACAGTGAAAGCTAAATCTTAGTAATGGCACTCAGCTTCCCTTACAACAGCACACCATGGGAACACTCATGTCAACAGGAGGAGTTTAAAATTGGCAATTTTAAACAACAGTTTTACCCAAGATCTCTTCTATAATGTTTATGATTGGAAAGGGTCTGTCTGGTAAAGTGTTGAATATTTTTTTAACTTGTTATTGTGGAGGATCACAATAAACACTGAAGCTGATGCTTGCCAGAGCGAATGTAGTCATTGACTGTAGCTAATGCAAATCTTAATCTGTGATTCCCACTCTTTAAAGGCATATAAACAAAATTTAATTTCATTTTTCTTATTTTTTTTTTAAGAGACAACTTCTTTACAAAGCATTTTTACCCAAAAGCTGAAATTCGGCATGTCACTGTACTGCAGCAAGTCACACTCCTATTTTGGTGGCACCTATAGAAATGTATTGCATATGTACATTTTGTATAACTCATTCCCCGGGGTAGCCATATTCTGCTGGGAACCGGTGTTTTGCCTGCCCTTTTACCCCTGTATCAATAAGTGTGGGCATTTTTCAGTGTTTTTTATGTCTGCTCTAGTGGCCATTATGAAAACTGGAATAATTCTAAAAAGGTTTTTTGATATGAATAGTTCTATACAAAAAAACTCCAAAAATGTTTTGTTTATAAAGAAAAAAAAGTTTTATAATACAACCTGTTTCAGTCTTTTTACAGGATATGCTAGTTTCTATAAATAAATGTTCTTTGTAAAAGCAAGTTATACAATTTTTCAGTATTCCCTGCTGTTTTCAGAATCTCTGATTGCTGTCATTCAATCAGTAACATTGTTTACGCCTAGGCAAGTGCATAACTAGAATCTGATGAGCTCCAAAGCACAACTTTTAAATTTGGCCCACCTTTTCTCTCTTTTAGGCCGCCTGCACATGGACGGGTTGGATTCCGCATGCGGGATCCCACAACAAAATCCATTCCAGTGCCTGGCCGGCGACCCCAGCGTACCTCTCCGCCGTCTTCTAATCTGTGCTGCTGATGTGCCGACTGGCGAACATGCTCAGTCCAGATTGTGCTGCCCCATCATTACGCAATTTCATGGATCCCACAACCTTTCCACAATGATGATTGTGGAAGGGTCGCGGGGCAGACGGCGTTCATTGCCTTTAATGGAAGTTGTCTGCATAGAAGCTGCACAGAATCGCAGGTTGCTGCGATCTCTTCTCCCGAGCAGAAAATCGCAATCGATTTCCACTCGTGTAGAGGAAATTGTGTTTTGTCAAAGCATGCTATGGGCGGCATTTGCTGCGGCATCCGGAGGCGGACGCCTACTCTGGATTCCACAATGCAAATCAGCCCGTGTGCAGGCGGCCTTACGGTGTTCACAATGCAGTTTTAATAAGGTGTTAATGGAGTTTTCTGGGCAAAAACTATTGATGCTCGGTAAAGGTCATCAATAGTCGATCGCCGGGGACCCACTGCATGGGATCCCCTGTGATCAGCTGATCACCCAGCCTGCTGTCAGTCCAGCAGGGCTGGATGTCATCAAGAGGGTCAGGAGCAGAAGTGCCATAGCCGGCTTCACCCCACTGAAATCAGTGGGCACTGAAACCAGCTATTAAGCTTTCGTCTCTTTTGCCTCTGACATTGGTGTTGGACATGGACTTGTAAGAGGCTTTAATTCCCAATGATTTCAATGAGTGAGGCTGGCTATGGCACTTCTGTTCCAGACTTTGATGATGTGAGGCCCCACTGCAATAGAGCAGGTTGGGCGAACAGTTAATCAGGGATCCTGATTAACTCGTGATGGCCTACAGATGAGTTAAGGTCCCTTTACATGGACCGTCAGTCTCTTCAGTGACTGCATGAGCACTGACGTCACCACTAAGGTCGTTAGAGCTCGTGTGGTGCTTTCACACTTAAAAAATTGCTGGTTGCTTGCGAGCTTCTCGCTCCCTGCTCAGCGCTTCCTGTAGGAAGCGCTGTACGGAGAGCTTTCACACAGCACGACAAGCTAGCAGGCCGACGAGTGCTAACGAGGTTGTTTAAGCTCACAGAAAAGTCAGCTTAAACGACTGCTAACAAGTGAGTGATAGTTGCACTTTCACACGTAACGGTTATCGCTCACTTCGAATTTTAAGTGATAATCGTTGCGTGCAAAAGGGCCTTTACTCTTTAGCTTGTCTCTTAAGGCCCATTTACATGTAACGATTATCTGTCAAAATCAAATTTGAGCGCTAATTATTCACTGTGAATACGAAAAAAAATTGCTCACTTGTCATTCACGGTTGTTTAAGCTGACCTTTCAGTCAGGTTAAAAAACTTTGTTTGTTCGCTGGCTTCTCATCCACTCCCCCCTCAGCACTTCCCATAGGAGGTGAAGCTCTAAGCGAGAAGTGGGTGAGAAGCCTGCAAACCGGCAGAAAGTCTCAGATTAAATGCTCTGCATGAGCACTGGCGACCTTCGCGGTGACATCAGTGTTCGTGCAGTCATGTAAAAGACTATCGGCCCATGTAAAAGGGCCGTTAAGGCGACGTGATGTCACCTCCTAGTCCCTTCTAGGTTTTTCTTCTGGTGAGTTATCCAGCAATTATGTCAACAACACTAAGGAAATGTGACCATTGTAGCCAGTCACTTCAGTTGTGATTAGCTACAGTAGTCGTATGTCCCATTGTCAGGACATCATCACTCTGCAGCCAGAGGTGCAGGCCAGCAGCGGACTGCGTACTGGTGGAATAGGAGTGACGGGGAATCAGGAGAGGGGAATATGGCTTCTTTTATTTTTTTACATCAGGATGAACAGCTTTGGAAAAATTCTTCATATAATCCATTTAACACTTCTTAAAAAATACAGCCATGCAGGAAACACAATCGCCAGTAGCTTACGTATTTCTGTAAATAATCCACTCGTGCAAATACAGTATGTGCATCAGAGCTGTGTCTTGTAACAAGCCATACACCTCTGTGTCCATTGCATGACTGTGACAGTTTTGTATTCCCTTGTAGTAAACCATGGAAGTTCCTATTACAGCTATTAGAGAACTTGAAAACTGAAGAATTGATACAGAAAGTATTGTGAAACACCACGTAACTTTTCATGATACAAAAAATAACATGTATTTGCTAAAACCCGAATACTCCCTTAAAGGGGTGGTCTCGCGAAAGCAAGTGGGGGTATACACTTCTGTATGGCCATATTAATGCACTTTGTAATATACATCGTGCATTAAATATGACCAATACAGAAGTTATTCACTTACCTGCTCCGTTGCTGGCGTCCCCGTCACCATGGTGCCGTCTAATTTCGGTGCCAAACACCGCTGCTGCCGAGCGGAGCTGAAGGGAGAAGACCCATCTGCGCAAGCGCATCTAAAAAAGCAAGAAGACACTGAAATTAGACAGAGCCATGGAGACGGGGACGCCAGCAACGGAGCAGGTAAGTGGAATAACTTCTGTATGGCTCATATTTAATGCATGATGTATATTACAAAGTGCATTAATATGGCCATACAGAAGTGCTGAACCCCACTTGCTTTCGCGAGACAACCCCTTTAATAAGCCATAATATGTTACATAGTTATTCCCTTTGTGTACATTTATTTGGATTATCAAATTTACTAATAATTTGCTTTACTCTTTTTTTTTTTCCCCCCCAGTATTTGACCTTCTACGCAAAGGGTATGTAATTTTCTGTGTTTAGTGTTGTTGCTTTGACTTTTGCAGATTTAAAGTCCAAGTCTATATGCATACCGTACTATACTATGTGTGTCTAGTTATACCAACTGCATTTAAAAAAAATAAACTATGGTCCTTGTTTGCCCACTTGCCCCGATGACTTACTCTAGTTTAGAACAAAGCTTCTCAGTCTTTTCTATTATGGTCTCACCAACCAAAACATGGGGATGCCTGGATGTTACCATTGCCTATAGTTTTTAAAAAGTAACCATTCTTTTAAAAAAATTGTCATAAGTTAATAGTACAAACAAAATTAAGTAACTTTGTAGTATATCCTATTAGAGAAAATTCCCCTTTTTTCACTTATTTTGGCATCTCTCTATCACCAATCATTGAATCTCAATTCACTGCATAAATCCATCTTCAGTCAAGACAAGTTAGCAGCTCACAGACAGATCAGCTACATAAAAGTCTTTAGAGAGGGTAAGTGGGGTAGGGGGGGAAGCTTTTAGGAGGAGACCGAAGCAGAGACAAACGCAAATGCTGCTGGATGGTAATTGTTTTATCTTGCCTCACTGCTGGATTCATATCTACACTGCTCAGTACTGCTGCATAATATCCTCCATGCTGCTGATTCTAAGGGTGTGCTACAGACATATAAGGCATAAGAATCCTGTCTACTCTTTGTGCAGTGTATTGGAGATATAACCATAAGGATCTGTTAGCATCGCCGGCTTCTACCCCTCCTCATCATTGATGAGGAGCACTAAATGCCCCAAAATAGAACAGACTCCGCTTGAGAATCGCGGCACTGAGAAGCAGCGCGATCAAGCTGCTGTCTAAGGCTGTGTGAGAGGCTCCATTGAAAACAATGGGAGCCTCTGACAACCACAGAACATCTGTGTGAGAGAGGCCTTAGTCTTCACCCACCAGCTCAGGTAGAACTGAGAATTAGAGGCTGCAGAAAGGAAAACTGGTGATTAAATTCTATATGTAAGTCCCATAAATATCCAAAAATAGTGGTATTCCTAATGTACACACAACAGCCTACTCTGAAGAATTAAATTAAATAACAATTCTGCTTTAAAAATAAGGTATAAGGGCTCATGTCCACGGGGAAAATAGGATTTAGGATCCGCAGCGGATTTCCTGCATGCGGATCCGCATCCCATAGGGATGCATTGACCACCCGCGGGTACATAAATACCCCGCGGATCGTCAATAAAAGTGATTTTAAAAAAAATGGAGCATGAAAAAATCTGGACCATGCTCCATTTTCATGCGGGTCTCCCGCGGGGACGGCTCCCGCGGGCTTCTATTGAAGCCTATGGAAGCCGTCCGGATCCGCGGGAGACCTAAAATAGGAATTTAAAGCATTTACTCACCCGCAGCGGACCGCGAAGCTCTTCTCTTCCTCACGGCCGCATCTCCCTTGCTCGGCTCGGCGGATGTGCCCGGCGCATGCGCGCTGCACGTCGACGACGTGCCGGCGACGTGCCGCCAGCGTCAGGAATTCATCCGCCGGCCGAAAATGAAGATCCGGCCGTGAGGAACAGCTGATCTTCGTCGCCCGCGCCGGAAAGGTAAATGCTTTAAATTGCTATTTTCGGCGCTCATGTCCGCGGGGCAGGAGGGACCCGCTGCAGATTCTCCATGTAGAATCTGCAGCGGATCTGATTTTCCCCGTGGACATGAGGCCTAACAGATTTTTTTTTCTGAGAAATAACTTTTTTTTTTCTCAGACCTTAGTATAAAATAAATACACTTACTAATATAGATGCTGCTGGAATCCTATTCCTTATCATAACTGGTGAAAACCACAACTGTATTTACATGGTATGGCTGTGGTAACATCTATTCCTAGTGAAGACCTGTCCAGATGCATGGATGGTGTCAGGTTATTATCTACCAGCTGCAGCCTTTCTTCACTGATAAGAGGAGAGCAAAATTTCATCAGCATCTATACAGGTAAGTAAATATTTTATATAATTTAGCTAGTATATAAAAATGTGATTGTCCCAAAAAACTTAGTTTTCTATGCACAATGGCACCTCAATATACTATATTAATTGGTCCCACTGGAAGTTGCAAACATTGGAGACCATAACTTTATGGAAAACTAGTGATTGATTCTAAAGTTCCAAAATGTCACTCCAATTAAGAAAAAGGGACAATTAAAGAAAATAAACAAATAACTGATATAAATATAGCAAGTCCTTCTATAAAAGAGTTAAAAAAGAATATGTAAAAGTTAAAAAGAGCTAGTGGAAGCTGATCCAGGCAATGAAGCATGCCATAGAGCTGTAGTGTCTGCGTCATTGTATGCTGAATGGGGTTTCAAGTTAGGATTGCCTAGTAGAAGACCATTGAATGTTGGAAATATTGTAAGCTGAGGCATTATAAATGGAGGGGCCTCTGTCATGTGTGAACTTGTGAAGTGCTGTACTTTTACTAACATCATTCTGACTTTAGCTTTGGATGTATAAGAAGAATAAAACATATTTGTGGGCAAGATAAGATACAGCAGGTTTAGTATCTGATATAGTTATAGTGTACTGTAAATATTGTTGTACATGTGTGAACCTTCTAAGGCTGCCTGCACACAAACGGGTCGGATACCGTATGCGTGAGCCCGCAGCGGAGTCAAGCCCTGTGCCCGTACCGGCATCCGCATGTACCTATCTTCGGATGGATTTGGCGGCTTGCCAACAGACGTGCACATACAGATTTTTATTTTTACATGTTTATGTTGCCTGCGCCGTCGCTAGGCGATGACACGGAATCCGCGACCTGTCCACAATTTTAATAGCGGACAGGTCACGGGTCGGACAGCTTCCGTTGACTTCAATGGAAGCTGTCCATGCGGACACCGCACAAAAATAGAGCATGCTGCAATTTTTCCTCTGCCAGTGTGCAGGAAGAATCGATTTTCCATAGTATGCTATGAGCAGTATTTGCTGCGGTCGCCGACCACGGATTCTGCAGTGCAAATCGTGTGCAGCTGGCTACTTCTGATATTACATACAAGATTTTCAGTGACCTTACTGACCACTATAGTGTTTGTAAGCCGTAAACCTTTGTTCAGTCCACAGAATTCCTGTCTAAGATGTGGGTTTTAATAAAAGGTTTTATTCTCTTAGGGCAGTCATGGAGGTGCCATGTGACCACTCATTTTCAGAAGAGCAAGCCTGGCTTTACTTCAGGGACATTGTGCTGGGCATTGAATACTGTGAGTACTTATGTTTTCAACATAATGGCCATTTTCCTGTACTTTGCTTTTAGCACTTTGGTGATGAAGGGAAAGAACTGTTTGTTAATGATTCATGCTTGGAGTTCTTCGTCTTTTAAAGTTGTTTATTTGCCAATTGGGTAGAAAAAATATACCACGAAAACAAAGATATTTAATTTCCTTAGAATTTGCTGATTACATGGATTTTCTCTGTTTTATTGCTATAGAAACTGAAACTTTTTGTGCTGTTCTCACTGTTTTCTTAATACATAGATTTTCATTGTGGCAAGCACCTTAGAATTACACTTTCCTCCAGACGGATTTGTAGTTGTGATGTAAGACTTTCAAGTGAAGTGTTAATCCCACCATCACCATTCTGCCATCTAGAAATCATCTAGGCATAGCTGGTACATGTGTCTTTCCCTTTCTTTTATGACCGAATCACTGAAATACTGGCTAAGTGAAATTGAATGGTGATTGGCTTGTGCCATCATTGGGTCTTGATGCACCTCTTGGCTAATGCTACTTGAAGTGGTTTGTCCATGTAATGCTTTGTGCTCAGAACAATCATCTTTTACCATTACTGTAAGAAATAGTAATATTTTCCTATTTAATTCAGTATACCCATGATTTTTCTTCTGGTTAAGAATGTTAGAGTTGCTCTTGATATTTTTTCCTCATTGTTAATGCCTTGTATGTGCTTAGTTATGCTGAATTCTGATAATTTAGCATACTCTGAAGGTGCTGGATTATTGGAAACTCTGAATTCTTAAAGAGAACCTGTCACAGGATAAAGTCAGTAGAACTGGTTGCATAGCCCTGGAGCTGCGGCCTCACAGACTCTGTCCCTGTTTTCATAGAATGGTAGAGTTGGAAGGGATCTCCAGGGTTATCGGGTCCAACCCCCTGCTCAATACAAGAAATACAACTACACTACAAGCTTTCTTCTTTTATATTCATATCCTTTCACCCGAACAGACTCTCCTTAGGTCTGACTTCTGGCACTATCAATGTGTCAAGTGGGCGGTCCCCACCACCCTTGTTCTATGGTAACATCAGATTGTCAATCAAGTCTGACATCACCCGCAAGCAGTGAGCCGTGGGGGATCAGCTGTAAACTGGTTTTCCAATGCCAAAGATGTTCTCCTGCTAATCTGGAATTGGCGCCATGTTTGTCGAATGCTGAATTTTCAGGATTTCCAGACCATTAGTTTTCCAAATGTGAGAATTTTAACCGTTGTACAACTGATTATTAGACTTAAATGAAGTCAGACCCACACATTTGAGAAGTTCAAACAGTCTTCACTATCCTATCGGGGTGAAATCTATAACACAATTCATCCTAATCTTTCTGGTTCATGAACAGAATGCCAGGATTACAGAGGATACTATTCAGGTAGTATGGCAGGAAACCTTGCATCGACATTTATGATCTGTGTTAGGTGACAACATGTGTTGCTCGGTAATTTCTACAATTAGTAGTTCTCATCCGGCATCTGTTACCCATGTAGGAGGCCAATATAATAAAATGGATTTAAAAAAAACCCTCTACTCTCAAAAGGAAAACTCATCTGACACTAGCATTAAAATGCCGTCGCTTATGGCAATGTAATGCTAGTCTTGGGCTTCTATTTCTAGCCCGCACTTTATATAATTGGGATGCACTTGGGGTTTCAACTATGATTTTAGAAGAGTGTAGACTAAAGTAGCCCGTGGAGATACAAAATGTATCTCCAGGCATGTAAGGAATTTGATCTGCTTCCAGATGTTTGTGGCGAGATACTGTATAAGCAAATGCTGCTTTGGTCTACCACTTCCACAGAATAATGTTCCTTGTAATACCTGCCAAGCTATCACATCAAATGAATAGCACACTAGAAATGATTTAGCCACAGCTTGCACATGCAGTGCCGAAGCCGAAAAGGAAGGAAGAAATTACTTGTTACAGATGGGAAAGTGGATCACATAAAACTACCTACAACTTAGAACGGAGAAAATGAAAAAAGGCATTGTGGAACATTATGTGGTGCATGGAGAGGGTTCAGTGGGTATTACAGGTTTAGAAAATAAAGGTTAATCTTTGTATAATGAAACATTATGCAATTTTCTCTTCTTGCTGTCTCTACTTGGGAATGCTCATTGTTCTGCCCTGGTGGTTATAAGATATACAGGTGTTCAGGTCTTTACAGTATATTGGAAAATGATTTACATTTACTGATACAGTAAGCTTATTCCCCACTGTCCTGTGAGCCGCAGATGAAAGCACCAATGGAGATATATTCTATACTGTTTGCTTTTGGAGAATTTTCCAGCCACTGGTTCAAAGTTTCTTGCACTGCTGTGCTACACTGAGTAATACAAAAGCGGTTTTCCGCTCTTGTTTATGACATACAAATTAAATATGCCACGATCTGTATGGTGGGAACTCTGACAATCATGAGAACATGTTCAGCTGTTTTTGCATCTCTAATTTATTTTTGTGGAGCGTTACCATGCATGCCAGACTCTCAACAATCCTAGTTTTATGGCATATCACTTGTCATCAAAGTCCATGTGGACATACCATAAAGCTGCTGCCTTGGTTCTATTATACAGTTATACCTTGGGTTGCGGGTGCCTCAGCTTGCAAACTTCTTGACTTGCAAGCAGGCTCTCTCCCGAATTCTTGCTCTGATTTAAGAGCAAAAACTCGTGTTACGAGCCTGCTTCCGCATTGCAGCATTGCTTTCAATGGGGCCGCTGCTGCTGCTGACGGCTCATTGAATGCAACAGGCTGCTGGCAACCCCAGCAGTGATTTTCGGGGAAGGGCTTTAAATATAACCCTTCCCTGAATGTCATCCCTAGTATGTGTAAAAATAAAAAATATATATATACTCACCTCTCTGCCGCTGCTGGGGTTCAGCCGTGTGTAGCCGCTTGTTCTCCCTGCACTGCTCTGAAGTGCTTTCATCAGGTGGGGATTTAAAATCCCCGCCTGCTGAAAGAGCTTTATTTGATTGGCTGAGCGCTCAGCCAATCACAGGCAGCACTCAGCCATTCAATGAATGACATCTGAGCGCTGCCTGTGATTGGTCACAGCACTCAGCCAATCACAGGCAGCGCTCGGCAAGTCATTGAATTCAACAAGCGGCTACACGTGGCTGACCCCCAGGCAATGGCAGAGAGGTGAGTAAATTTTTATTGTTTACACATGCTAAAGATGACTTTCAGGGAAGGGCTTATATTTAAAGCCATTCCCCAAAAATCGCTGCAGGGGTTGCCGGCGACCCCATTGAAAGCAATGACAGAACGAATAAATGGCATTTCAATTCATTTCAATGGGGAAAATTGATTTGCTGTACGAGTGTTTTGAGTTAAGAGCTCCATCATGGAACACATTAAACTCTTAACCCAAGGCACCACTGTATTTAATCCGTATCCTCATGACTACAAACTACTCTAGTGTCTATAAATTTGTGAATAATGCGACAGTTGTAGGTCTCTTTTGCTGCAAGAACTCTCAATACAGGCAACAAGTATTACAGCATTGGAGGTCAGGAGGTTATTCCCTGATAAGGCTTATTGTGGTCTGTCAGCACGCTGAAAGACAACAACAAGCGACGGCATGGTGAGAACTGCATGATGTAAGTGCAGTTACATACAACGATTATCACTCAAGATGGCTTTTGAGCGATAATCGTTGTGTCTAAATGGGCCTTTATACTCCACGTATTATCATCGCTTCAGGAGTTCTGCTGTCTGAGAAACTGACTAGTTTAAGAATACATAAACCCAAGTAAATTTGAGCTGATCAGAATTAAGATCACATGACCACTTGAGGAGAAAGAGGCCAGGAGTATCAGGTAGGAATAACCAGCCAAGGTAATACCAGCCAACATATATACTGTGGAGTAGCTACATAACGAATGAAAAAATAAATTCACCGGAGTGGTACTTTAAAATAAATGAATTAAAACACTATTTCTTTTTTTGAGGGGGAACATTTGTGCTCACTTGATCTGTAAGGAGGATCTGTCATCGTGTCATACTGGTTCATCTCTTAATTAGCTAAATACAGGTTTGTTTAGAGCAGAAGGCAGAATACAGGTAGGAGTTAATCATTTATCACACAAGTAAGTGGAAATAAGGCAAATTAGCAGCTGTAGCCATAGTAATTACCTGCCTACTGTCATTTTCTAAAATGTGCTTGAGTAATGACAGGTAAAATCCTAGTATCTCTGCTAATAATAAATGCACAACATGTCAGGATAGAACACAATTCACTTACTGCTAGAATGGTGTTAGACAACTGCCACTTAAGCCTAGAGCACAATCTTGAATATTTCTTGGCAACATAATCTTTTACTGTAATGATGATACCAGATCTCCTATTAGAAATGGTAACACTGTGATAACCAAATACATATCAGTAATCAAGTGCTGACATTTCTATGTATTCTTTTCTCTACAAATGCTCTGCTTTTGCTCTCCTGTCATCTTACGGGCAGCTGGATGCAATGTTGAAACTGTTCCAGGTTGGGATTAAGGATACATTCAAAAGAAACAATTTTTTCTGCTTCCATCACTTTGGATTATGCTTCCTGGCTGCAGCGAATAAATCACATTGCAGACAGGAAAAATCAGAGCACTGCTGTAAATTAGGAAATTGAATAGCAGAATGATAGCCAGGAATTAAATGGGATATTCGTTCCACTCACAAAAGGAAACATTTCACCTGATTAGAATGGTTGCCAGCCCCTGGGCTTTCTCTTTCTACCTGAAATCCTCTTATGCTAGTAAAAAAATCAGTAATGTTTAGCAGATGGAAATAAAGCAGTTGGATTGTGATATTAAAATCGCTTTTTTTAAGGGGGTTTCTGGACAACAAGAATTTTAACATAAAGCAGCTTGTCCGCACATTTGCATGACAAGATTGTAGCAAAAATGCAGAGCTGCAGGGGGTATTCTTGGAGAATATTACAAATTTGCATATTTGAATAAAAATTAAAGACTGTTGCCAGACCTGTAAGATGTCCTATTATACCGCTATATATTGGGGACATCTGCTCCAACTAATCAGCTCTGCAATTTGTTTCCAAAAGATTAAAGGGAATCTGTCACCTCGGACTACTCAATAAGCCAAGTAAAGTTCAAATGTGTAATTTGTATACTTATATTTTCCAGCTTCCCAGCTGTTTGCTGCATAGAGAATTATACTGAGTGTTTGCACACACTGGAGAGGACTAGACCTCTTATTCATCGGCATGCAGTGAACACTTGATTTGTCTGCGCACAACTGGGGAATTGGAAGTTATGGGAGTGATCCGAAGTGACAGAGTCTTTTTAATCCTTTCCCTGCCAAGGACATATATCTTATGTCCTTACAGCAAAGCACTGTAATAGGTTTAAAGCAAACAAGACCAAGCTTGACTCCCTAGCTGCTACACAGCCTGAGATATAGCAAGGTGAAGTGGTTGTCGCAATGATTTTACACTCATTTCAATGCCAAGAGCGGGGACTGCAGGGGAGCTGACAGACTGCAGTGAAGAGGAGAAACAGAGATCAGATATTGCCGTGTCCCCCCAAAAGAGGGGTAACATGGATTTTGTTCATGTTAGCACCCCCTTCATTATCAATCAGAGAGCATATTTGCTCTCTAATTGTAACATATTTAAAGGGGGGGGGCTTTTTTTCTTCAGAAAATAAATGATAAAAAATGATCACTTGCTCATACTCAACACATTATATTAGGTTGTGGGATTTACACAGTTACAGTTTGTGTGGCGGGATGGAAAATTATATACCTATATAATTCTCAGTGTAATTTGCATGCAAAATTTGGTTGGCGCATTCTTGCAGTTATGGCATTGATTTAATACATGCACCTGTGAATGTAAACGTGTGGCATTTATGAACTCTTTACATCTAAGGCTGCATTCAGATGAACGTATATCGGCTCGGTTTTCACGCCGAGCCGATATACGTTGTCGTCGTGTGCAGGGGGGGGAGGATGGAAGAGCCAGGAGCAGGAACTGAGCTCCCGCCCCCTCCCTGCCTCCTCTCCGCCCCTCTGCACTATTTGCAATGGGGAGAGGCGGGGCTAATTTGCGGGAACTTAGCCACACCCCGCCCCACCTCCTTTCATTGCAAATAGTGCAGAGGGGCGGAGAGGAGGCAGGGAGGGGGCCGGAGCTCAGTTCCTGCTCCTGGCTCTTCCATCCTCCCCCCCCCCCCCTGCAGATGAGGATGACGTTTATCAGCTCGGCGTGAAAACCGAGCCGATATACGTTTGTGTGAATGCAGCCTTCGGCTGGGTTCACACAGGGCGTATTCCCGCCGTAAAAACCGCGAGATTTCCGCCAGGAGAACCGCCACGGAAAAAGCCTCGGCGGCTTTGAAGCGGTCCGGCCGCTCGCTTTTCCGTTTCGGCCGGTGCTCCCATAGAGGAGAGCGCGGCCGTGACGAAAGTAAACAAAAAAGTAAATAGACATGCTGCATCTTCTGAAGCCGCGGCTGCGGTCGCCGCAGCTGTGGTTTCAGCCGGACTTACCGCAGCGAATTGGCCGTCCCGTGTGGACGAGATTTCTGAGAAATCTCGTCCACATGGCTGGCTAATCCCGAGATTAGAGGCCGCGGGCGGATTTGCCGCGGCGAAATTCCACACGGCAAAACCGCGGCAAATCCGTCCTGTGTGAACCCAGCCTTACAGTTTTTGCAGAGTAAATCTTGTATGCATAAGGAGACCACGTGAGTATACATATTACATGCAGTACATCCTTGACAGTGGAATTGCAAATTTAGTAAATCTGTATAAGATACGCTCCTAAGTTCCTTGTAGTGGTTTTTGCAAGTAGCCAGAAATGTACCATTAGGATACAATAAGTTTCTTATAGTGCTCCAGTGCAGCAACTTTGAAAATAGTCTTAATTAAAAATGACAACCCCAAAATCAATGTCCAAGACAGGACTGCAGAAATAATCATTAAAAAATGTATTGAAAATTACATATATAATAAAAACATTTTAAAAAACAGAACATGAAGGAAGTGCAGCATCAGTACATACGGAAATACATCACCAAGGTCCCACATATAACAAGTTCCTAAAGAAAGTCATACTCCTATCAACCTACAATAGGTGCAACCAAGCTCAATGTCATGCACATAATAAAGTGTTGCCACGTAACCAAGGGTCTGGAAATCCCTGCGCCCCATTTCCAGTCCCTTCATGTGGTAACACTTTATTATCTGCATGACATTGAGCTTGGTTGCGCCTATTGTAGGGTGATATGTGCATGATTTTCTTTAGGTACTTCTTATAATGTGTGACCTTGGGTTATCACGGAGCAGATGGGAGGGAGTAATACATGACTATTGGATCAGGCTACACATTGGTTTTATTTGCAGTCTGTTATTTCTGAAAACGCAAGTAGACCCAACACTTTTTTATGCTTTAGATTTATTTTAGATTGAGCAATGGTTAAGAAGGTGGACCTTCCCTATACCTTTATTGCTGTGTGAAGAGCAGCATGCCATCTGAAGCTCTGAGCCTCTTTCTCTAATAAAAATATTTTAGGAGATCAACCCCAGACTTTCAGACCTGAATATAAAATGGCGTTAAATGATGAACCATCCCATTTAGGGAATGTCTGTCAGTGCTGGATCTCCACAAGAGCACCTATGGCCATGTCTTCTGATTGTCTGGGTTGACACGTAGTGTACTATAGAGTGCCAACAGTGTGCATTCTACCTCAGGTTGGCATGATATTGCAATGTGAGTTTTGGCGTCACTGTTTGAATACCGCACAGCCAAGAACTGCAAAACCACAGCAATTCATGGTAAAAGCCACTCCGTTTAGCTATGTGGTAATTGTCCGCAGGGTAATGTTGAAGTGGACTAAACTTATGAAGGTTATTGAATAGCTAATAGTGGGGCAGAACAGGTTTTCATTAGGGAGCCTGAAATATAGGAAGCTCCATTTTTTATTTAGTTTTTCCCTTTAATGCATTTAATTATAGCGTTTGATATTATGTGAATTAGAAACTTATTTGATCTTTTTAAAGAAAATGTTTAATTAAACATATTAGTATCTAACAATTTAAAGGCACGGCCTGTCACATTTTCTCTACATCCATAAGTCAGTGGCCTACATTTGGAACATTACGACAGAACCTAATTGGTACCATTCAGATGCTTGGTAAATGCTTACTTTTGCTCACATTAGTCTAAGATATGCACTTCAGTGCCTTTCAGAACTCGCTGTCAAATCTCCTTACATGAATGTACCCAAGGCCTAAATATGAACATACATAGCTCAGCAAATTGGCTCAGAGGATTGCTTGGAGGAACGCTGCTTAGCTCAGACCCAGCAGTTTCCAGACTTCTGTAGTTTCCTTACAGCTGAGCTCAGTTCTGACAGGGAAATATGAGAGTAAGTCAAAAAGAAGAATTTCTGCCAGCTATTGTCACTTAGCACTGAAGGCAGAGTCTGAAGAGTGTTAGATAAAGCACTGGAATCTTATATGAGCACCTCAGAGTAGCAGTAAAACCAGAATACTGGGTTATTACAACTGATCTTCCTGATTTGAAACACTCCTAACTCAGGTGTATTGACACTGGGATACATAAATTTGATATCGATGGAAACAGAAACTCAAAAGGTTTTGTTGCACAACATCAAAAACACTCCAGAGGTGTTCAATGTGAGCCCCCTTTGTCACCAGACACACATGGAACCTGTAGTCAAGTTCCTGCCCTACACGTTGTATCATATCACGACTGACTGATGCAATGGCCTCTGTGATGCGTTCTCACAGATCATGCATGGTGGGTGGTAAGGGTGACATGTAGACTCTACAGCACTCCTCCAGAGAAAAATAATCACAAGGTATAAGGCCCGGGAAACGTGAAGACACAGGAAGAAGTTCACCATTGTCGCAACCTGCACAGCCAATCCATCTGTTTGGTAGTCACTAGAGATGAGCGAGCATACTTGATAAGGCAAACCACTTGAGCGAGTAGTGCTTTATTCGAGTACCTGCCAGCTCGTCTCTAAAGATTCGGGTGCCGGCAGGGGAGAGTGGGGAGGAACGGAGGGGAGATCTCTCTCTCCCTCTCTCCCCCGCGCTCACCGCCGCAACTCACCTGTCACCCGCACCGGCAGCCGAATCTTTAGAGATGAGCGGGCAGGTACTTGAATAAGGCACTACTCGCTCGAGTAGTTTGCCTTATCGAGTATGCTCGCTCATCTCTAGTAGTCACCCATTGAGGTCACGTCTAACTTCATTGTGAAAATGGAGGTTGTCCCATCCAGAAGCAATATCTGTAGCATATTCATGTATGATATCCCCGGGATTGTTTCCTCCTGGAAAAACATTTATGTATAAATGTATAAAATGTATGTATTTAGAATATATAGAACACAACACAATGATGTTTTGTTAGCCGCATGTGCTAGTCCCATTAATATGCTGCCTTCTGCCCCCCCCCCCCCAAAAAAAAGAATTTCCAAGCAGCAGCTGCAAAAGCAGCAAATTTGACCATAGCCTTAAAATATTAAAAAGAAAAAAACACAAAACTCTACGTAGTCGGTATAGCCACATCCGTAAAAACCCATACTGTAAAATATTAGATTTATCCAGTACAGTAAACACTGTAAACAAATCAATGAAAAATAGCTGTTCTCTGTTCATCTCGCTTCCCCACACCAGAATTTAAATGTAATCAAAAAATTGTATATACCTCAGCATGATGCCAATAAAAACTACAAGTTGTCCTGCAAAAAACAAGCCCTGTTGTTGGAAAAATAAAGATGCAATGGTTTTAAAATGTGCTAACACAAAATAAACCTTTTTTTAAAAAAAAAAGTTGAAGTATCCAAAAGTTGTAAAACAGTAATAAAAAAGAAATAATTTATTATCAGAATGATCTAAAGAAAAAAAAGCTGGCATCATAATTATATCACACAGTGAATGCCATAAAAATAAATCCCAAAAAACGATGGTCAGTTTTTCCAGTGCGCTCCCCCCTCCAAAAACAAATTTGACAAAGGTTATTCAATGAGCTATATGTATCCAAAATTAGTCCCTTTGTTTTAAAAACTAAAACTAGACCCTCAAAAGTAAATTTTCAAAGAAAAACATTAGAGTTTTCAGCTCCAATTCCAAACTATGTCCGCTTCATGACACTGTTTTTGTTAACTCCCTAACAGTTGCAAAAACTCTCCCGCAAATATCACTTTTGTGGTGTGGGCACGCATGAGAGATGCGCACAGAAATCGCTTCTATAGGAAACAATAGGTTCCTTTTGGAAGCGTTCACATGGACGATTGTTAGACCCGTGAAATCTGCGCATTTAACAAAGATAGGACATGTGCGTGCAAACTCACACGTCAGATCCGAGGTGCGCGCAAAGTTAGGACATGTCCTATATTTCCTACGTGCTTTCCATACACTGCTATGGGAGCTGGAAAGCATGCACAATGCACCACGGATCGTGTGAACGGACTATTTCAAGCAGCTTGAATAAACCCATTCATGCTATCTATAGAGCATTGTAGCCACGAGCTATGTACACGGCTACACTGCAGGCGGACAGCGCCCATGTGAAAAGCCCTAAATAGCAGATACAAATGAGGAAAATGCCATTGTGAAGAATGTCGATAGCCCCCAAACAATATAATTTAAATTACTGTATACCCTACCAATGAAAATCAGGGAACATCAAAAGCCTTTATGTCCACCTGTATGCATCATTGGGGCATCTTTAGTTCTTGCTGATATCTATCCATCATAGTAAGTATTGGTATAAGTAATCTAATGCGACTATTCTGTTCAGAAAGATCATAATCTGAGCTAGAGATTAAAATAATCTAAATTGGAGATCGCCCCAATATGCACTAAGGAATGATGATAAAGCTCCCATCTGCGCATATGCGCACACAAAAACACGCTTCTATTAGAAACAATACATACCCTATGGTGTGTTCACATGTCCGTGTTTTGCCCATGCTTGCCTGTAAAGATAGGACATGCATACACAATAGGGAATGCTCGCATTGTATTCAATGGAGCCGCGGCTGCTGCCGGCAGCTCCATTGAAGACAATGGTCTGCTGGCACACCTGAACATATACATATAAGCTCTTGCCTAAAAAACAAGAATTTTAGTGTAAAAAAATAAATACTTACCTGTGCGCTGCTGCCATGTCCCCGTGGGGATCTGCCGCATGCGGCAAATGTTTCCTTCATCCCCTCGAGGAAAAAGAATTCTTCAACCCTGCGGGGAATAAAGAATTCCCTACCACAGCTGTAACAGATGACAGCTGTGGTAGGGGATCCAGCTACCGGCATCCTGTAATTGTTTTTCAGGAAAGGGCTTTAAACGTAAGCCCTTTCCTGAAAAACAACAAAAAATTGTGATAGAAATAAAAAAAAGTCTATACTCACCTTTCTCCAGCTGCCGGGGCTCAGCCGCGTCCAGCCAGCTCTTCTCCTGCACTGCTGTGAAGAGTATTCAGCAGCCGGGGATTTAAAATCCCTGCCTTCTGAATGCGCTGCCTCTGATTGACAGCTAAGAGCTGCCTCTGATTGGTTTCTGTACTCAGCCAATCAGAGGCAGCACTCATCCATTCATGAATTCATATGTAAAACTCTTCCCTTATATGTAAAGCTCTTCCCTGAAAAACAATTCATGGGTGGCGGCAGACCATTGCCTTTAATGAAGCCGCCGTCAGCAGCCGCAGCTCCATTAAAGGCAATGCACGGAGCGGCATTGACGTGTGTTTTTGTACTCACTTATGTACGCACAAAAACATGCTCGTGTGAAGCCACCCTTAAGTGACGTAACTAATTTTAGCTTTAAGAACCAGTAATTGCCCACCTCCAGTGACCATAACTTTTTTTTCAAAACTAAGGATGCCTGCACATAGGCGGGTTGAACCCCATACCCTGGATTCCAGCAGTGGAGTTCGACCTGGTGTCTGGCCAGTGCCCCTAGCTTACCTGTCCAGAGTCTACTCTGCTGCTGATGTGTGATGACGCGCCAGTGCACATGCACAGTTCAGAGGACGCCACGCCGTTGCAATAGTGATGACGTGGCTGACGTGACCATTCTGCAATGATGAATGCAGGCAGAATGACCGCGGGACGGACAGCTTTCATTAACTTTAATGTAAGCCGCTCTTGCGTAGCCTGCACAAAATCGCAGCCTGCTTCGATTTCTCCCCCGTGAGCGGAAAATCGCAATCTATTTCCGCTCTATATCCGGAGGTGGAAATGCAAATCCGCCCGTGGGCAGGAGGCCTAAGCTGTGTAAACCTTGTATTTTACTGCTAGTTTTAGTTAAGTAGATATTTTGTCCGTCAGGCCGGATGCATTTGTCGTATAGTTAGCTCATGTATAATTGAGATATTAATAATGTATATAATATACCTTGTTTCTGTCTGAATCTAGTTGAGAGTGCCGCTATCTGTTACATTGGTGATGCCCATGACTGATGGCACATTCATTGTACCTGTGTGTTTTGCTAGCACTATTAGAACTCAGTAGGAAGGCCTCACATTGTTGCTGCACATCTTGTTTGAGCTGTTGAACGGAGTGTAACATTAATAATGAAACACATGATTCCCAGTGGCATACATCTTTAAATATTAAATTAGTCCACACTACATTATAGATTATTACCTGAGGTTCTGTCTCTCAGGAATGTGAAGGTTCATTTCTGATTACTTTTTTTTGACCTTTGTGATTGCAGACTGTACCCTGAGGCTACCATACTGTACATCAAAGGATAATTACATTTCCTCCTTTTTTGTTATTGTAGAGGGAGTTCTGTGTTCCTGCTTAAAAACCAATTATGGAACATGGTTTATTAATGTCAAGAGAAGAATGATACTCATTGAATTCTCTGCTGAGATCAGAATATTGTCTTTATAGTATGAATTACTAGGATGTGAATTGTAGTTGGGTGAAACATGATCTGATGTTGAGTATTTGATAAGATACTGTGACTAATGCTAATAGATGAAAGACTAGGGGGAGGCATCGAAAAATGCATTAGGGCAAAACAGCCCATACTGGTTATTTGTGTTTTGTAAAGCTTTTAGTAAATTAATCCTTTACTATGTTCTGTGTCGTATATTGCACCCACATTTGATGGTTCTCCGATCCAGAGTTTATGGCAGCTGTCTAGTGCATGTTATTGCACCCACTATCATAGAGCTAAATATGCTAATACAAATGTGGAACCCATTGTTAAAGTATTGGCAGCGGAATCTTTTCTTTTAAATGATTGCAAAGAACTTTCTACACTCCTACCATCCACTGTCCCTGATCTCTGCTTATAGCAAATGAGTCGAGACTTATGGTACTTTTAAAGAGGGGGCGATTTTCGCCCGAATTTTACTGGAAATAGGGAATTTAGGTGAAAGTTGTCCCATATACACACAGCCACCGACAGGGCACTGAGTAACATATTGCTCAATTGTTTAGGTGAATTAAAAACCAAGCGACTGTCGGGCCGTGCAAACAGGAGTCCCTTAAATCCCTCTCTAGCAATCTCTAGTACACTCTGCCTTCATTGACAGATCAGCTATTGCTTCTGTGTGAGAGCACCAGGGTGATAGTTCCACGGACAGCTGTTGGGCGCCAATGCGTTCTGCAGTTGTCCTGTGTAAAGGAACCTTTATCTGCTCCCTTCTCTCTCTGCTTATGCATGTCTCTAGCAGTAATTGCAATTATCCATGTTACCAGTTTTGTCAGCGAATATGTAATCGTTGTGGGTAAGGCACCTCGGTACTTTTAGGATATGACGTGAAACACGGAGACGTGGGAACAAAAATAAAAAGTTAGGATGGAAAAGTTTACACCAATGAAACAAATGAATAGTCTGACTAATTACGACTGACTACCAGCTACTGCTACCTATGTCTGATTCCACACTTGGCAATAACTTCATATTAGCACTGGGTACCATTACATTCACAGTCATGCATCACACATCAAGGCCATGAGCGACACCGTCTAAACGGTATGTTAGCCATTGTCTTTTTGAGGAGTTGCTTCCATAACTTGCCTCAGTCCCGGGTAATCGGGTACTTGTGAGCCGTACAGTCCGTAAAGTAGTTGTCCCTATTTCTGTGTGAACACTAGCTAATCAGAGACCTCTCTTACGCGTCAGCATTGTCTCGGTTTATGCGTAGCTTGAGCAAGTCTTTTCAGTGGTAGAGGTCTCTACCTATTTATTACCCCCCTGGATAGTCACCGGGAGTTTCCATCTGTGATGGACAACTACTGAAGAGGGGCGTTCGGGCAGCTTGTTGGACCTGAGGTTCTTGGCTGCAGCAGTTATTAAGTCCAGCAGTCCTCCATACCAGAGGTTCTTGATGGCTACAGTTCTCAGCTCCAGCCATTCTCAGCAGCTCCTTTGCTTAGCAATCAGCACATCAGAACTGTCTCTCCTGAATTCTTCACCAACAACAGAGCCTCTTTCTAGAAGTTCCCAGCACATTCCTCTTGAGCATGCTTAGTAGAGTCCATAGAATATAATGGCTCCATTGATTTCTATTGACCAGAATTAGTGTTTGTATTTGATCGCCCTCTAGTGGCAAAGTTTAATATTGCAGTCTGTCCAATGTCTTTAATGGGACTAGCTTTGCTCTAATTGTAGCACAAGCAGCCCACCACCATGGTGCAAATAGAAAAGGGTCTTACCGTACTGCTCAGCTAGTACCATTTATTATCTATTTCACAATAAATGTCTATATTTGTCCCTAAGGACCTTGTCAATGACTCAAAAACAGGTTTGCCAACTGTCCAGAAATTCTTAAATCCTTAAAAATAGGGCGCTATTTTCCAGTGCCCATGAATAATAATAGATGAGGACTAGAGATGAGCGAACACGTTCGGCCCCGCCCCTTTTTCGCCCGAACACCGAACTTTGCGAACACCTCGGTGTTCGGGCGAAAAAGTTCGGGGGCCGCCGTGGCAGCGCGGGGGGGTGCGGCGGGGAGTGGGGGGGAGAGGGAGAGAGAGAGGGCTCCCCCCTGTTCCCCGCTACTGCCGCCCGCGCCGCCGCGCATCTCCCCGCCCCCCGGCGGCACCCGGACACTTACGCGCGAACACTGCAGTGTTCGCTAAAGCCGGTGTCCGGGTGCGGATGTGTCCGTAACGGACACGTTCGCTCATCTCTAATGAGGACTTGTTCACATCTCATTTCAGCACCCATTCTCAGCAATCCAGATGGAACCATGTGACAGAACCCATGGTGGAGGCTGAATCAAGATGCAAACAGGCCCCTAGAGTAAAGGATTCGTGTGAGTGGTAAACTAATTGGAGATCCTAGGCATTTCCAGTGATTGGCATTTTAACCAGACAGCTGATTCCCCTTTCAAATAAAGAAAGATTTCGTTCCTTTTTTTAAGAGAAGTCCATCATAGTATCGCTGACCCATGCCTTGAAGAATCCAGTTCTGTAACTCATCCCCACCTTGCTGTGTATTCTGCACTGATCTTCCGGACTGCAAGTCACATGACCATGTTTTGTGTCCTGTAGTTAAAGGGGTTTTCTCTGACGTAAATAAAAAAAATTGACAGGCAATTAAGGGGGTTGTCCAAATTATGAAAGGCCACCCAACCAGGTCCCCTGTGCTGTAAAATAAGAAAGCAGCTGATACAGTACTTGTTTCTGCCGGCTTTGGTCCCACTGCTGATGTCATCTTTAGAGGCTGCAGTCGGTCTGAGCCATCTACAAACAAGCTGCTGCAACCAATGACAGTGCTCTGCGATGATTGCTGAGCTATGTCATTAACTCAGCGATCATCGCAGAGCACTGTCATTGGTTGCAGCCGCAGGTTTATGGGACATCATGGGCAGCGTGTAAAAAAAACGCTAAAGCCGACAGCAGGGGATGAGCGGGGAGTGAAGAGAGGTGAGTATCAGCTGCTTTCTTATTTTAAACCATGGGGACCTGGTGAGGTGGTTTTTCTTAACTTGGACAACTCCTTTAATTGCAGAGCTCTAAGCGATGTCAGAGTGGTTTTCATGTGACCTGGAGGCCAGGAGAAAAGTGCAGAATACACAGCCTGGAGGGAACGAGCAACAGAACTGGATTCTTCACAACACAGATCACTGATGTTGTGATGAAATTTGCAAATTAAAGAAATACTCCAGTTTTTTTTTTTAAAGGAAATTACCATTACTTTCATCATTTAGTTTCTTTCCTTTTCCTTGCATAATGTGTGAATGCAATGATTTTAACTGCCTTGGTAATGCTGTGCACCCAGGGTATAAGCCCTGGATCCCATGTTGCAAGCATGAACTTTGATCGCAGTCATTTCACACAAATGTAAAATCAGCAATGGTATGCCGATACCACATTGTCCAGGCGCAAGTACCATTTTTGCTATTTTTTTTGTGTGATATTCTACCAGTGACCTGATGTTACACAGTTGTGAATGGGATTTTCAAATGACATTATGATTTCCAACTATTGTTACTATATGATTGCAATCTTCAAAGTGTTCAGTCATGAGCTCCAATGTCCCATATAAGTCAGTCCCTGGTAATGCTGCTTACCTGGTATCTATTTTCATCCTTGGTAGCTCTTTAGCTCATCTCCATTACGGAGAGCTGTGATCTATGACTACCGTCTATCTACAGGAAGTCTGAGGGAGTCTGAAACACACTCTGTCTTATCATTGGTTCACGGTGCAGCTCTGACTCTTCAGATTGGCTACTTTGTATAAACCTAGATCTATCAGAGTCTCTCCAGGAAGTCGGTGCGTGGAGAGCGTATTTACATTACAGTAATGGCAGAATGATTATGAACTAGTAAAGCACCAGTTATAAAAAGATTATCAGAAATATTCCAAACCTATGCAGAGAATAATGAGCCCCTGATTGCTGCAGGAGGTCACTAAGTTTGCTAAAGGAGTTATTTTTTTAACCGCTTAAAGACCAAGGTGTTTCAGTCCTAAAGGACCATACACTTTTTACCAATTTTACCCATGTGGTGGTTTTATGGCGCTATTTTTTGTCTCTGGCCTGCCAAAATTAGTTTTGCTGCATTTTTTTTCATCACATACAGGGGCTATATTTCAATTTTATTATGGGTAATGTGTACAAAAAGCAGGAAAAAAGGTGTTTTTTAAATTTATAGTTCTTTATTTTTTTAATTATTATATTTGCATTAAAATAACGTATAGGAATGAATTTGTCATTTTGTTTTGGACATTTTGATATATCATTTGTATAATCTCGGATTACAGGACGGATATGGCGACGGTTTATGTTAGCATCTGTGATGTGTTGCTGTTTTCTATTTTTCATATATATTTTATTCTGTAATTTTTCTTATTTTTGTAACTTTTTTTCACATCTATGTCCCCCATGATGTTATATAAAACCTCTGGGGGACATTCACACTGTATTTTTTTTATTTCATACTTTGCCTTTGTACCTAGAGCATCCATAGGAGCCCCAGTTTCCGGATAAAACATCCCCCTAGTGTGACAGTAGTCACCAACAGAGTTGTTCAGGGGCCTACTAAAACCATGCAGCTCTCAAATGCCGTGGGTCGCCAGTGATCACATGATAGCTGGGTAATGCCGCTTCCTGCATTCTCTACATAGTGCTTACTGAGCTCTATGCAGCTTGTATAAAGCAGAAGTGGTTAAAAACTGCTTCTATCTTCTCCTACAGGTCCTCCGTTGTCTCTGACAGCCGAGAACCTGACCTGCTCCTGCTAGATTGTAGGAGCAGTAGCTTTAATCCCACACTGTATTTTTACTTTTGGTACAGAATAAAGCCCAGGACCAAGCGCTGTAGATTTATGATGCTTGGTCCTTAATGGGTTAAATTCCTGTTCCCCATGTATAAGAATAATAATCAGCCCTATAATAGCCTCGCCCAGCTCCAATCATGACATCCCATATATAGGCTGCTGCAGGCTGTCAACACAGCCCCCCATGCCGCTGCTGCTTGGCAGCTTGGCTGCTATGCAAAGTACAGGAAGAAAGTTCTCACCCATCCATGGAGGAAGGAGGCGCAGCCTTTGCTCATGAATACAGCGGACACACTTGAGCCCAGAAATATGGATCTTAAGACAACTACTGCACCTAACGTAGTAAATGACCCCCTTCTGCCCACAGCTAGGGGAGCACGAGTCAGATTCCCCCCAGTCGTCTGGTTTGTAGCTAGCTTTGACATTGTTGGATTTAAATTTGTATTCTGATGTTTCCAACAAAATATATACTGCTAGCATCGATGTTGGTTTTTAGACATTGTGTTAGTTTATAAACATTGAACTATTATAACAAACTGTAATATTTGAACCTATGGGTGCAGCAATCATTTCCACCCTCCATACAGCTCATTCTGCACAATAGCTGTTTCTGATGTAACAATTCATGTGAAGGACAGTTCCTCTTTTCATGTTTCTGGTAAATAACAATCTGTAGCCTTGGCTTAGAAGGATCCTCCTCTATAATAAGGGCTACATATTAACTTTGTTTTCGCTCCATTTTTATTTTGTTTCCCATCAAATTACAGTTTGTAAGCAAACAGTGTCTTGCATACTGATGAGCATGTAATACACATTCTGTAAAAGAAATGGTTAAGCTCTGCTTTTTGCTTCAATTCACTGATTTAATTGCTCTTTCAAATTAAAATGCATTTTCCACACTTAAATTTGTTATAGGGATTTTGTGCTTTTCTGTCAACATGAAAGACCGAGCGTGTGTAATATAGATTTCTGACAGACTTTCAGAATACAGCAATGAATAAAGCTGACAAGGAGTTAATCTCTCCTTATTCTCTTTGAGTATACTGTGTATGTTACAAGTACATTCATATAAGATATATGGTGCCAATATAGGCTGGCTGTCTATGAGCGAGGGGTCATTGTGAGATCCGTGGCGATAAATCGCATGCAGAGCTCGCATGACACGCTTACCATAGGGGAACTATGGATGTGCAGCCTACTACTCATGAGCGGAGAAGCATAGCGATTTTCCCTTGCGTGATTAAAATCGCGGCATACCGCGATTCTTCGCAGTGAGCCTATCATTATTGTAGGCTCATCGCGGAAACCTTGTAATGCTCCCCCCTCCTCCCCCACAGCAGAATATTGCTATTGATATTCCAGCCCGGCTGTGGACAGGCGGCCATAGTCTTCACTAGAGTTGAGCGAACATACTCTGCCGAGCTTGATGCTCGTTCGAGCATTAGCATACTAGATGGTGCTCGATACTCGAACGAGCATCAAGCCATATTCGACCCCGCCCCAGTTTTTGGCTGCTTCCCATTGTGACGTGCCTGTTTTTGGCCCCAACGCAACGCGCGTCATTGGCAAATTGGCTAGCTGGCTGAGAGAGAGCGAGAAAGAGACAGAGACTGAGAGAAGGAGACTGAGAGAGAGACTGACTAGGAAAAAAAAAAAAAAGCTCGGTACCCGGCATCCCACATACAAAAATGCTGGAGTCTCCCATTGTAGTCAATGGGGTTCATTACTGGAGTAGAGCTCTCGTATTTTACGAAAAGCTTGACTCGTATAACGCGGACTCGAGCATTTGGGTGCTCACTCATCTCTAGTCTTCCCATTTTATTGATTTTTTTCTCTAATATGTTTTATTGCATATTTATACAAGACATAGTCAAAGACTGATCCAGCGCTATATCTCAATACCAGCGTCTAATATTGAAATAACAATAGCACACCTAAAAAGGAAGGTATGGATGCACTATACGATGGTATGTAGAGATGAGCGAGCATACTCGCTACGGACAATTGCTCGATCGAGCATTGTCCTTAGCGAGTATCTCCCCAGAGAGATCTCCCCTCCGTTCCTCCCCGCCTGCCGCCGGCAGCCGAATCTTTGCTCCCGAGCGGGCAGGTACTCGCTAAGGGCAATCATCTCTAATGGTATGGCATATGGCTCCCTGGGGCCCCAGAACATGGATTTGAATTTTGTGTTGTGGATCCTGCAAGAGAGAAAGAGTAAAACCAATCAACAATGCCTCCATTCATCGATCGTTGTAGAAGTAGTCTAAGCATCAGAATTGAATAATGGAGCAATGGAAGAATGTGGTCTGGCCCTATGAATCCTGTTTCGTTCAGATCATGTGGATGGCTGGGTGTGTACAATTTGCTTACCTGGGGAAGAGATGGCACAGGATGCACTGTGGGAAGAAGGCAAGTTAGCAGAGGGAGTGTGATGCTCTGTGCAATGTGCTGCTTGGAAACCTTAGGTCCTGGCATTCATATGGATGTTACTTTGATACGTACCCTCTACCTAAACATTGCTGCAGACCAAGTACATCTCTGTATGACAATGGTATTTTCCAATGGTAGTGGCTTCATTCATCATGATAATGCACCTTGCCACACTGCAGAAATTCTTCAGGAATGGTTTAAGGTACTGATTCCACATTCCACAGATCTCAATTTGATTGAGCATCTATCTGCAGGATGTTCCCAATCCAAGGAGGCCTCATTTCTCAACTTACAGGATCGGTGTCCTCTGCTCGGGCGCCCGCTGACAGCGCCACAAATACACGGGGGCCGGGATGGAAGGCACTGCTCCGACCCCTGTGTAGTGGCTGGCGCTTGTAATTGCAGGAACAGTTTCCATTGATTTAAATAAGAACCCCGGCTACCAGAATACAGAAGAAGACTGACGGGGATGGAAAGAAGAGCCGGACAGCTCTTCTAGGTGAGTTAACTTTTTTTTTTTCCTACAGCTAGGGATGATTTTCAGGGTAGGGCTTATATTTCAACGCCACCCCTTCCCCCTGAATATCATCGCTGCAGGTTTGCCTTCATCCCATTGCTTTCAATGGGGCCCCGGCCCAATTGAAAGCAATGGGACAGCATTGCGCTCCTCTGCCACAGCTGTGACAGCTGTGGCAGGGGATTCTTTTGGTCGCCGCTGCAGTCCCCTCATCACTGAACACTGTGACAGTGCTGTCACAGTGTTCAGTGATGAGGGGACCTTCGTGGAGGAGCTGCACTTCTCCAAGCACAGCTGCTCCAGTGACCAGCTGTGACAACTGCAGCAAACGATTCCTTGGATATGAAACCCCTGGATGCATTAACATCCAGGGGTTTCACCTTGTGGTCAATAGGGCCGGCAGCAGCAGCTCCGGCCCCATTGAAAACATACAGAGGTGACCGCAATCCTCTGCCACAGCTGTGGCAGCGGATTTCTTTATCTCCATGGAGAGTCCTTATCACTAAACACTGTCACAGTGTTCAGTGACAAGGGGACTCCCCTCAGGGATGAAGAATTCCCCTGCCACAGCTGTAGCACTGGCGCATGATCTTCACTCTTTGGTTTCAATGGTGTGAGCGCTGCTGCCGGCCCATTTAAAGCAATGGGATGAAGGCAAACCCTGCAGGGATTTTCAGGGAACGGCTTTTAAATATAAGCCCTTCCCTGAAAATTATTCCTAGCTGTAGAAAAAGAAGAAAGGGGGAAAAAAAAGGTAACTCGCCTAGAAGCGCTGCCCAGCGCTTCTCTCCATCCCCTGTAGCTTCTCTGCATTCTGCTGGCCGGGGATTGAAAAATCCCCACTTCCAGAAAGCGCTGTTTTGATTGGTCACAGTGCTCAGCTAATCAGAGGCAGCGCTCAGCCACTGAATGCCAGCTGAGAGCTGCTTGTGATTGGTCCCTGTGCTTAGCCAATCAGTGGCAGAGCTTAGTCATTCATTGAATTCAATGAATGATTTTAATAGATGCTTTTTTTTTTTTTTGCGCACATAGGCATGCAAAATAACTCGCTCATCTGACCGAAGCCTAAAAAGGCACTGCTATAATATCTTGGTCACAGTGTTTGTGGAGTGCATCCCTTGATCAAGTTGCTTTGGCACCATGAGGGAGACCTACCCAATTTTAGATTTTAATATTATGGCAGTTACTTATGTAAATAGAGGGGAGGTTTCAACTTAAACCTGTAGTTGAAGCAGCAGTACTTTTCAAGGTCATACAGCATATAACATATGTCGAGTTGGGGTCTGGTTATTAAAATTGTAATTTGTATGAAAATGTGGAAGGGCCACTCGTCCTCTGAAATTAAAAAAAAAATTTAAGCTGTTTATTTCCATAGTTGCCTAATCTTGTAGACACTCTTTATTACTAGTAAAAGTAGTTTCACTGCATACAAATCCTTCTTTATTATTTGTTGTTGTCCGTCAGCTCCAAGGAGTGAAAACTCACTGCCTGAAAGTGGTTTTGGAAGCTGACACAGCTTTCTTGGTAGTGTTAAATCATTTTTGCTTACTGGATGATGTGAGGGTAATACTAAACAGAGATAACCGTGGAGCCATATGGATTGTGTTTGCCCTTGAACATTAATGGGTTTCTCTTCTAATCGAGCATATTACAGCACTGGCTGTTGTAAACAATTTAATGTGCAGGCATTTCTTTGTGTCTGCAGGCTGTTTACTGTTCAACTGCCTAAATATGTACAAAAATTTTTGAGAAGCTTTATTAAAACTATACAGGGCTTATAAAAAGTCATAGCTTCTTTTGCTGTAGGTCTCCACGATATCACCGCATGAAAATAGCAGCAATATCGCATCAGTTTTCTCTCGGCGATACCGCGATTTTGTGGTGGCACAAAGTCACAAGTGGTGCTACAGAGTTGCACAACTTTGTAGCACCACATGTGAGAATTTTTGGGGGAGGGCTTGAAATATAAGCCCTACCCTGAAACTAAGCCCTAGCTGCAGGTAAAAAAAAAAACACATACATCACCTCTCTGACCCTGTCAGGCTCTGCTGGATCTTCTCCTTGGTCCCTGGCACTGTTCTTCAGCATCTCTTCTGGCCGTGGATTGGAAAATCACCGCCTCCAGGAAACGCTGCTCTGATTGGCTGAGCTCTGTGGCAATCAGCCAATCAGTGCCACCACTTGATGAACCAATCACAGCCATTCATTGGCTGTGATTGATTCATCGAGTGCTGGCTCTGATCGGCTGAGCCGCGACCCTCAGCCAATCAGAGGCGCTTCCTGGAGGTGGGAATTTTCCAATCTCTGGCCAGAAGAGATGCTGAAGAACAGTGCCAATTTTGTGTGATATGATGCAACAGAGAGCAAGGCTCACAGGGAAACATGAGCTACAAAACCGCACAGGTCGCGTGCAAATCGCAAAACTATATTATGATGCTCAAAGGTGTAGGAAAGGGGGGGGGGGGGGGTCCAGGGAGCTGTGTTTCATATGCACCATGTCTATGTTCCTGCATGGTGTTCCTGTGAAGTTGCTACATGCACATCATGACTCTCTTCAGAGGGCTGTGTATGCACACTCTGCCATAGAGATTAATGGGAGAGTGTGCGCACAACCAGCCAAAAGGAGTCACGCTGTGTGCATACAGCAACTTAGCAGAGACCTAATGCAGGAACGGAGAAACTCTGCTCCCTGGACTCTTGGTTTCCTCACCTTTTCAGCTACATAACATTGGTTATGGGGCTCAAAGGTGATGACCGGTTTCCTTTAAATATGCATAACCTAATGGTATAAATAAGGTTCAGGAGGGAAGTGTTTTTGTTAGGAAGCTAACCACTAAAAAAGGGTGTACAAGGTCAGGAAATATTTACTGAAAAGAGTAGTAGATGCTTGAAACAAACTTCAAGCAGATGTGGTAGAAATATCAACAATAAATGAATTCAAGCACTGCTGGGATAAGCATAGATCTATCCTAAGAGAGAAAGAAGAGGAAATAATAAGGCCAGACCAGATGGACCATGTGCTCTTTTTCTGATGTCAATTTTCTATGTTTCTATGAGTGTGGCAAGAAGTAGATTACCACTTAGATGTTTGCAGACCCCAATGGAACCTACTTAGAACTTCAATAAACATGTGAAAAAACCTGTTTGAGTTCAAATTAATTAAGGGTACGTTAACACATTGCAGATTTTGGTGCGGAATTACACCCATCTACCAAAGGTCACCTTGACATGACAAAACAAAACAGAACGACTAAGGCCTCATGTCCACTTGAAAAATACAATCCGCGCAGAATCTGCCGCGGATTCCGCGTGGATTTGCTTTGAATGGTATTTTTTTTGCATGCAGATATCTGCACACATTGCTATCAATGTGATAGCAATGTTGCCGATCCGCGCGGAATTTGTGGCAGAATGGAGCATGCTGCGATTTTCTCCCGCGCGTGAAAAACGCAATTCTTTTAAAATGCCATCCGTGGGTGCAAAAATCAATTTAATGGACCGCGGATAGCCCATGATTCCCTATGGGCAAAATCCGCTGCGGAATCCGCAATTCCATTTAGCTAGTGGACATGAGGCCTTTAGGCTGCCTGTCCCCGGACGTTGCGGTGTCCTGTTGCGGATCTCCGCCGCGGGAGCCGCCGCCCGGGAGCAGGAGCCAGCATATGGATCTCCGCGGACAGCCTATATGACAGATAGGATGACCGCGGAGAATCACAGTAATTTGCAGCATGCTGCGAATTGCAGCCCGTGAGCGGAGAATCTCAGTGATTCTCCGCTCGTGGACAGGGGGAAAGCGCTCTCTATAGCATTGCTTTCACTGCGTTCCACGCGGCAGGATTATCGCAGCGGGGAACGCAATTCAAACCCGCCTGTGGACAGGCAGCCTAAGTTTGCACATCAGCCTTTATGTCGGTAAGTGGAGCGCATCTTCACAGTTGCATACAATTTCAAAAAAGGGACACAACTTCCTCTTCACATATACATTTGTTAATAATAATCACCTCTGTGTATACAGTTTATTTGCAAACCAAGAGGTAAAATCCGGAAGCACTGCACACACTGAGGTGATTGACAAATGTACTGTATATGTGAAGGGGATTCTTACTTCTTTAAAGCATTTTGAAGAAACAAAAGTTTTATCATTCTTTCATATTGATCGCAGGTGGGCTAATATGTTTTGATCAAAATGTGTTCTAAGAACCTCATATGTGATTAGTAAATATATAACTTATGCAATTTTTATTCAAACTTTAAATGTTTGTGGTAGTAACCATGTGTATTTGCTTCTACTGCATTATTGCAGCCATGGCGTATGTGCACCTACACATTTAATTCATTGCAGGAAGCGCTGATGGAATTTGGTTTTTGTTCCACCACGACTTTTGGGAAATGAACTTTAAGACTTTATAGACAGAGCATATTTAGACAGTCTTCAAATGTGCCGGATTTATCACAGTGCTCATGCCAGATGATAAATCTGCTGCATCTTTAGACTGTCTAGTCTATGTTTATACCACCTATTAGTTTGGTTAGTTTTACAATAGATTTTATGCCAGATTTGGCACATTTTAAAGGGACAAGTCACATTTAAGCCATGCCACCACTTTTCTAGCAAAGCCACACCCTTTTTATGCTAAGCCACATCCTTTTTTGAACTTTTCTAAAAGTGTCTAAAACCCTTCATAAATATAGTGTAGCACATATAATAGTAAATCTGCCCCATTGTCTTTCATTTCACGCTTGTTTCAGGTGTTTCTTTGATTCCAACAATGTAATCCTTGGAAACCCTTCCGTGACTTTTGGGAGATACTATATGTAGATTAAGGCCTCATGTCCACAGGGAAAAGAAGATTTTAAATCCGCAGCGGATCACCCGCTCGCGGATCCGCACCCCATAAGGATGCATTGACCACCCGCGGGTAGATAAATATCCGCGGATGGTCAATAAAAGTGAATTTAAAAAATCCTGGAGCATGAAAAAAAATGGACCATGCTCCATTTAGGTGCGGGTCTCCCGCAGGCTTCTATTGAAGCCTATGGAAGCCGTCCGGATCCGCAGGAGACCCGTGCCTGAATTAAACTCACCTGCTCCGGGCGATGCAGATGTTCCTTCCTTTGTGGCAGGATCTTCTTTCTTCTGCCCGGCGGATGTGCCCGGCGCATGCGCGCGGCACGCTGCTGGCGTGCCGAGCACATCCGCCGGGCCGAAGAAAGAAGATGCGGCCGCGAAGAAGAGAAGACCTGCACGGTCAGCTGCGGGTAAGTTTATTCTTATTTTCAGCCCTCATGTCCGCGGGGCAGGAGGGATCCGCTACGGATTCTCCATGGAGAATCCATAGCAGGCCTGATTTTCCCCGTGGACATGAGGCCTAAGTCTGGGCTCACATGAGCGTATGGTAAAACGCTGTGTTATAACAGTGACTTTTGACTGTGCGTGACAGCGTATCTCATGCATGCTGTCATGCGCAGTCTTCCTTGTTTCATTTTTTAAATTTCCCGCTCTGTTGCTTAGCATTTAGTACGTACCCATAGACAACAATAGGGTTCTATCCCAGTTAAATAGAACATGCTGCGTTCTTTTTTTATGCATGTATTATACACAATGTTTAAATGCAAATGTGACTGGATCAATGAAAATCAATGTACTTTCATTGGATTTATTCGCAGAATATATCTCGCTTGCGATTACATTACGCTCGTGGGGCCTGCCCTTAGAGTAAATGGTGTCCTCTATTTTTGATAGCTGTGGCCCATTTTATCGAAACTCAAAAGAATAATTATGTGAAAATTCACATGTTTAACCCCTATGTTTCAATTGAGAAACTTTAGTTTTTTGCAGTATCCAAATAGTAGAGCTTTTCTTATAATTCCCAGTTTTAGTACAGTTTAACCCTTTGCAATCCAATTTTGGATTCAGGGTTTCCTAAGGGGGGTTTCTCTTTCTGCCATTATACAAAGAGCCAGCACTGCAGTATGGGACATGCCGGAGAGGCCCCCTACCACATAGTGGCCAGTAATCTACAGTAAGAATACCCTGCCGGACGTCTTCCAACATCGGAGCAGTACAGCCTTCAATCAGAATGTCTATAGACGTCAGACAGTGGATTGGAAAGGGTTAACTTTTGTAATAAGATGATAATACAATAGTGCACACAGCAAAGATGTATAAATGAGAATCTGTTTAACATGGTAACTCTGTAGTATGTGTCTTATCCTATGTACAGTGTATATAAATCTCTAGAGAAGATCTAATGTGAAGACATTAGCTAGTTTAAATGTACTTTTTCATCTCGAAACATTTCAGTGTTTGTAAAGTTGGAGATTCCAGCCCACATATCTTATTAATAGCACCACCATTACACCATTACATTCTCATTTGCTCCAATGAATTGTAATGCAAACATTTTTATGTGTTTAAAAGATAATTAGAACAACAAGGTTCAAGTTCCTACTCTAGGAAACTCAAAACTAATATGCCTGGAGACTCGTGAGGCATGCAACCTTGGCTTCGCTGCAGTTGGCATTCTGTATGATAATAACCCTACAATTTTTCATTTTGAGTATCACCTTCTAATGGAGGAAGTGTTATTGCAGCTTCCAAATGGGGTAAAAAAAATGGAATAAGCGGCCATGGCTGGAAGAACATAGATAATAATAAGCATATACTATTAATGGATACAAATCTTAGATGGATAAATACGTAGAAGGATAAATCCTTTAGATGTATTCTGTAAACAGTTTGATAGATGGATAGAATTTCTGCAGGAAGCAGACAGCTCTGTTCTCAATGAATGGGAATTTTCCTTGTAATACCAAGTCTGCCCACTGCAGTAAGAACAGAGTTGTGTGCTGCCTGTGAAATCAGCTCAGTGCATGAACACACTGCCCCGCCAAACAGCTGGTCAATGGGGGTCCTGGGCAGTGAATCCCTGCTGAACTACTATTGATGGCTTATCCTAAGTGTAGGCAAACGGTAGTTTAGAACCAGACAATCCTTTATCATGACTAGTTCTCCTTGTCACACTCTGGACAACGTTCCTTATTTCAAACCCATAATATTTAAAAGTACTTATATTAATTTGTTGCCATTAAGTGGGTCCTATAAAACCCTTGTTTAGTGATGTATCCTGGCTGTGAGATTATCCATGACCATGATCTCACAGGTTTTATCAGGCCACAGACGTAGAGGAAGGACTCTGACTGGGATACCTGCCAGGGCAATGTTGGGAAGGCGTTAAACAACACAGTGTCAATATGTCTTCACCAGGTTGTTGCTGAGATGGTGCAGGAAAAGAGTCTGGGAGCTAGAAAGGAAGAAGTCAGTAAATTGTGAGGGGGATTCACCATACTCCCTCCCCAAAACCAAACAGGACTAGATGATAATACATGTCTCAAGGCCATGCCATTATAGAGAGGAGACCGAGGAAGATATCTGGTGAAGCCAGAAGCGGTACCTGTGCCAGTGGGCAGCAACTTATAGCCTGGACCCCCACAAATCACAAACTGATGGCCTATCTTAAGAAAAGGCAATTAATATCATCACTTTTCAAATGTTGATCCAGGGATTTTTTTGACTGCCATTATGGACTCAAGAAGGAATTTTTTTTTCCCAAAAAATAAGGGGTAAATTGGCTTCTGCCTCATTGGGATTTTTTTTTGCCTCTCTCTGGATCAACAAGGGGGTGGAAACAGGCTGAACTGGATAGACATTTGTCTTTTTTCAGCCTAACATACTACGGTATGTTTTTTTTTATGACATGAGAAGGTTAGGCTGTTATTCCCTCCCTGTCTCTCACAATGTGCTGCAGTGAATTCCAGGAGGCCCCTTTAAAACACAGAGGAATTATTACACTGGTTAACTTAAATATGTGGAGTATGCATATGTTTGATTCTATTTAGGCTGAGACCCAGTCTTCTGATCCTCAGTTTCTTCTAATTTAACTTTGCAGTTATTCATTATAAATTGATGTGAAATTATGATCATTCCACATAGCTCAAATGATTCCCCGCAATTAAAAATGAAGAAAATGAACTGCTTAACTTGAAACAGAGAATTGTCTGGAGAGCACTAGCTTGTATATTGTGTTATTGTATATTGTGAATTCTGCTCTGGAAGCATTTTACTATATAGTATTTTTACATCAGAAAATGATCAGTTGTCAAAGAAATTGATTCACAGCTATAATTGCTGCAATCATTAGGGGGTTAATCTACAGTCCTATGTGATTGAACCATTATACCATCCAATGTGAATCATGCCAGTGCTGCAGTTAGCTTGCTTGACAGCTTAATTTCGTTTGTGATTATGTGTTGTAAGAACTCTCCTGCCTTAATCATCTAAGGGCATTTGTAAAATACTTAATTTGTATCTACAGAAAAAGTACAATTACTCTTGCTAATACCACATTTACACTGACAGATGATCGCTCAAAAGTCGCTCAAACGACAGCTTGAGTGACAGTTTTGAGTGATACCTTTGCATACTTTATAGTAGCTAATTAGCTACTATACAGCTACGCAGGCGCAGCAGGATACTGCCGCTATCTCCCACCGAAAACTGCATGAACAAACAGCTGAATTCACAGCAGGACACAAGCACAGAGAATCTTATCAGTGCAGCCGGCTGAAAACAGTCTACTCCGCTGATAACAGCTGATCACTCACTTCTAGCAAACTATAGAATTCAGCGATCAACGACTTGGGCACGAAAACTACACAATGTTAGTGCATTTAGACAGAACGAGAATCGCTCAAAAGATTCTTTTGAGCGATTCTCGTTGTGTCTAGATCAGCCCTAAGAAACAACCGCAAGTGATTGTACATCCTTTTGCATATTGGTCATGTGCATGCAGGGCTATTACAGAAAGAATAGTTTTTAAATCCATACCTTTTAAACTTAGTAGCCCAACAACTAGACATACCATTGAAGTCAGTTCCAAGTTTTTTGCTTCCATTTCCCACTACATATTACACGCACCGCTGTCTTAGCATGTTCATTGGTAAATAAGCTGTTGCTGAATTGAGACACGTGTTTTCAGACATATTGCTCCTCATTCACTGGCACCTACAATCATAGATCCACTAATTCTAGATTATCCTGTTCGCAAGTGTATGAAGCCAGCTAGTGTAATAAAAAACTTTAGTACATAGTGTAATTTTCCATCACAAGCTTTTCCTTGCCAGACATTGAGCCTCAGTATTCCATGAAGAGTATATAGATAGCAGCACAACTGGAGCTCCAATAGTGAGAACCACGTAAAGGTAAAAAATAGGTGTAAAAAATATTAAATAATTTATGTATGCAACCATTTATGGTGTTTTTGGATTATATCGGGTTATATCTGTCCCTTGCATGAGTTTTTGGGTCTTTTATTAAATTTATTAGCCCTGGTTTTCCCTTCCTGTGCTACGGGAAGGAAGGAACCTATTAACTATAAAGATCTTTAATTGTTCTCTATTTTAATAAATATGGGGCTTTTCAATATTCATAGGTTCTATTCTTTCATCAGTTCAGTTATGCCCCTGGCATAACACTCTGTGTTTTTGAGATATTTGAGGTGGACATACTTTCTGTGTATATTACCTATGTGGGGAGTATAAGAGCTTTTTTCCATCAACATAATATATAATTAATATAATTATGGTTCTATTAAGGAGTGTGATGTCCTACATATATTTCAATAAGAGATGCAACCATTAAAGTGCCATTGATTACTGGGGTAAATGCAATATGCACATATAACATTTGATCTGAGGAATTCTCTGACATGGTCACTGTTTGAGAATTACAAGAAAATATATTAGGATAGCGCTCCTTTATGGCAGAAAGAGTGTCCCCAATGGGATAAAAGATATATGGACTTACCCGGTGTATAGTGGGGCTCTGTAAGGAGCTCCACTAACACCTCCACATCCAAGTGTGCTTTACTATTTGCCCTTAATCGGTAATCCCTTCCGTTTCCAGAATTCCTGATTGGCTCCTCAGGAGAGCTGCTGGGCTGCTGTGTCCCACTGCCTTGTGGGACCCACTGGATCAACAATGTCAAGAAAAGTCTCAGAAAGTGACAAAACGCATTGCACTTGAATAAAGAAGGATATATGATATCCATGGTAACGATTTTCCCTTGAAATTTTTTCCAAAAGTAGCGCGGGCTAGTTTTTATTTTTTCTTGACACTGTTTGAGAATTGACAGAGCTATATGTGATCCAGCGATGGTCAGGTCTTCTGCACAGGCGTGAGAACATATGACGCAGGCGCAGTTGTATACCTGTTTGACTTTTTGGGTAAGGGCATGACTAGAACGGGACGTGGTTGACGCATGCGCACTGGGATAACTCTTGGCACATGGGCACCACACTCCGTGACATGTTTTCTGGTATGGGCAAAGATCCTATTGAATGTGAGTGGTGCATGCGCATTCACACTATGAGGACGCTTTGATATGGCATAGGACACAGCCACAGCATGGTTTATTGTACAGCTGATTCATATCATATCGGAAGATGAGGGCCCGATTTAGCAAGCTCCGGATGCACTCACATGATTGGTAGGTAGAGGGGTGTGTCTTTTTACGCATTTTCTATTGGTGTATGTTCTTTGTATGTTTTATACATATATGTGTCTGATTGTGCTGTATGCTTGAAAAAGACCCAATTGGGTCGAAACGTCGCAGCTTCTCTATACTGAGGAATAAAGGAAACTTTTTGGATTTTAAGAAGCCTCTGTGTGCTGGTCTCCCTTTTTGGATTACTAACGAGCCTCAGTATAACATACAAGCAAAATTCTGAAAAATAAAGTTTTCATAATTGTAAGGAATTCCTATCCAATCATGTGTGCATGTTTTTTTGTGTAGGCTGCTTATGTCCCTGTGGTATTTTACATAAATACAGACTGGGACATTGCATAATATTGCTCATCTAATAGCTTGTGTTTGTCTCCTCAATCTTGTAATGTGTTTTCAATATTTCTTGGTTTTACCACTGTAAATCAATGCTAAAGTGTAGCCCCTCTGCACTGCATGTTAGATATTTAGCTTCCCTGGTAAAGCATCTAATAAGGAGCAATCCAATAAGAATGAAGCTGCTTTGTCCACAGTGGTAAAACCAAACATTTTTAATGAAATTCTATTGTAAGATTTATGAGACGCACATGTTATTAGATGAGCATACGTTGTATGAAATGTGAGTGTCCTTTGAAATTTTAATGATGATGTGATATTGAGCTGACCAATACTTCTTCATCAAGTCATCCTCACATTCCTTTACTTGATGGATTGGCATGGGAATGTCACTATATATGACATGTAGAGTGTAATTTCCCACTGAAGCCCGATCTCGATGAGAATAGAGATGAGATGTGCTGTCTTGCTGTCATGTGAGGACAGGGAGTTGGGCTCCAGTTCTTCTCCTTTACAATGAGGAACACTTGGGTTTTTTGCTGTTCTAAATTGAAGCTGATGAAGTGATGTGTGCAGTTCAGTTTCACTATTCCTGGAGGAATGTCAAGCAGCAAGTTTTGTTTTTCCTCAGTCATTATAGTAGCGCTGCTGGCAAGTCTTGCATTCTGACAGCTGTGATCCTTAAAAAGCTAATTTCAGCTAATTATTGTGTGTGCATCATTTCTACGACCGTTTTCTTACTTCGCGATATTCCATTTTATGATCCAATATTATCATTGTGCGGTGATGTTTTTGACAGGGAATGTGTGACAGCTGTTTAACAATAATGGCTTCTTCCATGGACCAGCTAGGCATGGAAATGACAGACCTGCAGTTTACTTTTAGGAGCATAGATGGACTTACTATGGAACACATAGTCACAGTGCAACATTTTGAAGTATCTTCATTTTACTGCTTAATTAGGAAAACATGCTGAACACTAAAACGTAGCAGGGGGTTTATTACATGAAATTGTAGGCTCCCCCCCATTGATGTCAATGTTAAAAATATCTGTAATGCACAACATATGTTGGAGGTTAGCAGTGTCATCCCTCATATAGTGCTAACATATTCTACAGTGCTGTACAAAGATTGTCACCATTCTCATGTCCCCAATGGGGCATCGCAATCTGATTTCTATATCAAATATACACTAGGGATAATTTATCAGGATGTTTTTGAAGTGCGGGAGGAATCCAGAGTACTGGAGGGAACCCACACAAACCTAGGGAAACCTACAAACTCCATGCAGATGTTGCCTTGGCTGAATGTATACCCTGGACGCCAGTGCTGCAAGACAGCAGTAACAACCAATGTTTCCTTGCTGCCCTGTTGAAGCATCATAATAGACCTATGCCCATAGGGTGTTCTATACTGTCCCTGAGATATTTGCACATTTGCTGCCAGTTGTAAGGCAGTTTTTGTATGTTCTATCCTCGTGATTCTCTCACTTAAATATATGTTATCTGATATCTCTGATCCTTAGTATTGCAATATTATTCATATATCGCTGTAGCTCAGGAATACATGTATTTTATAGTTTCTGTTGCAAAGGCTATTTTGTGTCGGGAACTGCGATGTACATATGTGTTTTCCTGAAAATAACACAGGGTCTTATATTAGTTTTTGCCCCAAAAGAGGCACTAGGTCTTATTTTTGAGGGATGTCTAATTTTACTTACCCGGCAGAATCGGTCCATGTCTTTCCCACTGCTTTCTAGAGCCTGGCGCGATTCTCACATTCGTCAGCCGCATAAATAGGATCGCTTCCTGGTTAAGGAATTCATAAATCCCGCCTCCACTAAACAATGGCTATGATTGGCCATTTGAGTGCTTCTCAGCCAATCACAGCCATCGCTTCATGGAGGCAGGATTTATGAATTGACTAAGCGGCAGCTCAGCCAATTCATAAATCCCGCCTCCTCGAAGCAATAGCTTTGATTGGTTCTCCAAGCGCTGCTTAGCCAATTAATGCAACACTCGAAGAACCAATCATAGCCATCACTTCATGGAGGCGGGTTTTATGTATTCCGTAACCAAGAAGTGATCCTGTGTGGGGGCAGTGGAGGACTGAGGGAGCTGCGTTGGGGCTCTAGAGAGCAGCAGGAGGGACCTGAACGGAGTCTGCTGAGTAGTATATTCCTTTTTATTATTTTTTTTTTTAATTGTAGTTTAACTAGGGCTTAATTTTGCGTTAGGGCTTATATTTTAAGCCTTCCCGAAAAATCAGGATATGGCTTATATTTGGGGAAACGCGGTACTGTAGCAACACAGGAAGGTTGAAAAGATGCGCATCAATCTAGCTCCACCTATTCCCCTGCAAGGGTATTTCATAGCTATAGGGATATGTGGACAATGTCTGGGGAACAGAAAGCTCATTTTGGGTACCTCCTGTTTCTGTTTGTAAAAATGATTCCTTAAAGTGAATCTGTCAGCTCCCATATGCCTGATAAACTAAGGTTATGGGCTCATTGAATTGGGAGCGCTGAGTCCAGGGATATGACATTTATATATACTTTCCCCACCATTTCCCTACTGTCAGCTCTAAAAGCCACGGCTGCATGCGTCCTGCGGACTACATAGGCACATGCTTCTATTGAGAGGACCAATTTACAATTTGTATGAAGTAAAAAATCTTGGAATGCTGGTTCTCTGCAGCTTGTACGTTTTAGATTACATGCAGTGCATTGCTCATTCCGACCGACAGTCTTTCTGACAGCTCAGTTTGTAGCCCTTTTTTTTTCTCTACTGAACACTCATAAAGATGGCGTACCTTTCTTTTTAAGTCTATATTATGTGATTTTATGTTCTAAAGAATCTTATTAAACTTTCATATGAAAATTACTATCAGAGTTGAAATATAGAGTAATGAATATTGAACTGTATGCAATAACAGAAGGACATTTTTCACAATCGTATCTAATATCACTGGATTTGATGTCGTCTTGACTTTCCTGTGAGGACCTCCCGGAGAGCGCCCTGCAATCACAACACTATCCCCTTCCAATTGCTTTTTCAATCCAAGAATATGCCAAAGAATGTATAATAGTAGAGAAGAAAATGGGAAAGGAAAGAAGTTAGAAGAAGAAAAAAAAAGGGGGGGGGGGATCAAAAGAAGAATTTAAAGAGGAAAAAGGTACCCTAGAATCATATACCTTTTCAGGTATGGTGGTTTTTCCAAATTGCTGTACAAAGCCACTTACTGTATATACTTGAGTATAAGCCTAGTTTTTCAGCACATTTTTTTGTGCTGAAAAAGCCCCCCTCGGCTTATACTCGAGTCAGACATGGCTTAAAAAAAACAAAAAAACCTCCATATTCACCTCCCAGCCGGCGGCTGTGTCTCTGGCGGCGGTGCGGCAGGCTGTTTGAATTCTTTCAGCTGTCATCCCCCGCCATCCTCTTTGCTCTGCTCTGTCATCCCCAGCCATCAGCGCCGTGTAAGTAAGAGCTGTGATTGGATCAAGCGTCAGCCAATCACAGCCGGTGCTCGATCATTCACAGTCAATCAAGCTGCTTTAGAATTCTCCCCGCTGTCATCTCTCTGCTTGGCTTTCGAATCCCCTGCCGTCAGTGCTGTGTAAGTAAGCACTGTGAGTGGATTGAGCGCCAGCTGTAATTGGCTGGCGCTCAATCCAATCACAGCGCTTACTTACACAGCCCTGACAGAGCCAAGCAGAGAGGACAGCAGGGGATTACAGCGGGGAGAATTCAAGCAGCTTGTCACACAGACACAGACGCCAGCTGGGAGGTGAGTATGGAGGGTGTTTTTTTTACCCAGTATATACTCAAGTATAGCTCGGCTTATACTCGAGTCAATAAGTTTTCCCAGTTTTTTGTGGTGAAACTTATTGTCTCGGCTTATACTCGGGTCGGCTAATACTCGAGTATATACGGTAAATTATCTCTCATGACACCGATCCTCTCCTCAGCCAAGACGCGACAGAGGTAGAGTCTCGGAACTCCACCCAGACAGCCCAGGTAGAATAAAATTTTAAGTATTCTGTTTCGAGATCCCTATATTTGAGCGCCTCCATGTAATATTATGTGATTTTTAAGCTATCGGCTTAGATTAGCATTCAGGAGGACAGAGAGAAGGACAGCACACTGAGCGGCCAGAGAGCTTGCCTGATGGAATAAGCACTGAACACATCAAACAGCTTGTATTGTAGTGTAAAACATGCAAGTTACAGAAGAAAAACGGTACAAAAATGTCACTGAAAATCAATTGTAAATGTGTTTTATTTCATGAGGTACACACAATGCAATAAACATGTTGGCAAATGTGTCGATAATTTTTTGAGATTTTTTGATTAATATCTTTTTTCCAATTTAAGAATGTTTTTTCAATGAATATGTCTTTATATGGTAACATTTAACTCTAGCAAAAAATGTGAGATGGACTTTGTGTATTCCACCCAACTCTTAACATACTGTCATAATAATTAATGCCCTGTATCACTGTATTTTAATTAGGAAATCTTTTCTATTTTGTTTTAGTACATTACCAGAAGATTATTCACCGAGATATAAAACCATCAAATTTACTACTTGGAGATGATGGCCACATTAAAATAGCCGACTTTGGAGTAAGCAATCAGTTTGAAGGCAATGATGCTCTCCTGTCAAGTACTGCTGGGACTCCAGCCTTCATGGCACCTGAAACTCTCTCAGATTCTGGCCAGGGGTTCAGTGGCAAGGTAGAGTATGATTTAATTTACAGATCAGAGAAAAGGAAAGTATACCAGAAATATTTCTGTACTCTAAATAGGTAATGAATGTTCTTTTCTGTTACTTGCATAGTGTCAAACTCATACTGCTGTGTAGGCAGGAGCGTAACTATAGGGGATGCAGGGGATGGGTTTCACCCGGGCCCAGGAGCCTTAGGGGGCCCATAAGGCCTCTCTTCTCCATTTAGGGAACCCAGTACTATGAGTAAAGCATTATAGTTGGGGGCCCCGTTCCAGGTTTTGCATTGGGGCCCGGGAGCATCAAGTTATGCCTCTGTGTGTAGGGTATAATAAAGAAGTGTTGATTGCAACTTTGGTCACCAGTGCGAAGTTTGATGCTTTGACTTTATGTATGTATGACTTGAGATTATCAAAAGGTAATTTTTTTCCCCTAGAAAGTCTTTTCTAGAACATACAGTATCACAAAAATGGAAATTTATTTTTTTCCACATCTACATAGAACGCTGTTGATCATTTTCTAAAGGGCAATTCTTTGAAGTTCTTGATTTGCATGTTATGCTATTGACATCACATCATTTAATGTTGCCTACATACTGTGAAAGAGATTCACAGAGGACACAGAGTACACTCTCAAGGGGAAGTGTAAATTCTTGGAAGGCAATAAAGCCTTGTCAACAACAACCTGTCATGGTTTGCTAAATTTTGCTCCAAACAGCCCTGTACAGGGTTGTAACAAATCATCTTCCCGATTTGAAACTCTTATAACTCACGTTTAACTCCTTGAGGACACGGCTTATTTCGGACTGACGGACACAATGACTTTTGGGGGATTTTTAAAAGCCACATCTTTTTTTTTTTTAGGATAGCCATTTGAGGGCTAGTCTTTTGCGAGCTGACTCTGATTGGCCAACACTGTTCATATGGGCAAAACTGGCTAATCTAAACAGCATGTAGCTTCTTGTAGTGCACAGCAATCTCTGGCACTTCTATTGAAATGAATGGAGTGGCAATCAGTATGCTCAATCACCTCTCCATTTATGTGTGGACCTTCAGTACCCCGTTCCTGGGGTAGGGGAGGGGGTGGGGGGGATTCATTTATGGGAAAGAGTTGTTATAAAAATTAATGCAAAATGTAAACACACATTTCTGTCCCCATGGTCCACATTAAGCTGCGTGGCATATAAACACAATAGTATGTTCTGCTTGAAGTTTGACATTCATTGGCATGTCAGTAATGGATACTAGTAATGACATAAGGGCAACTAGAGAAATGCAGATAACCCATATCTTCAATTTACACTCTAATGGAAATATTATATTTCCACATCTGTGCCTTGTATGTGTCGTTATATAGTCATTAGATTTCGGAATCTAAATGTTCTTGTCTCCCTCTGTTACTAGGCGCTAGATGTCTGGGCAATGGGAGTCACCCTTTATTGTTTCGTATTTGGAAAGGTAAGCAACATTATAGACCTAAATCATAGAATCAATGTAAATTAGTTTTGGTAACATGAACACCAAACAGCAGTTAATACTATCAATCACCGTCTTCCAATCAAATAATTTTTATTGGCAAATTAAAGTGATTAAAGTAACTCTTGTGCAAATTCTATGGATTTGTATCCATAGGATAGGTGATAAGTGTGATCGATGAAGGTCTCACCCAACCCCAGAACAGAATCCCATGTCCCTCTCTTTTCGTCACTGAGAGCTCTCAAAATCCATCCACTGTGGAGATTGAATGGAGCAGCGGCTCCATTCATTTAAATGGGGCTGACGGAAATAGCCGAGTACAAGCGCTCAACTATCTACAGCAGTTGAGAATGAATGGAGTGGCACTGCGCATGTTTGACCACCGCTACTCCATTCAGTCTCCTCTTCACTGCGGGGTTGCAGTGAGCCTACAGTGAGGAGGAGAGGGGGACAAGGGACTCTCATTCTTGGGATCAGACGTTTATCACCTATGCTACGGCTAGGTGTTAAGTCAATGGTACAAGCTCTTTAACCATTTTTGTGATTTTGTTTTTTAGTGTCCTTTCATGGATGAATACATCTTGGTTCTACACAACATAATAAAGCATAAACCAGTGGAGTTCCCAGAACAGTATGTAATATGTGTCATATCTGTCCATGGTTTTATTATATATTGGTCTAAATTGCAAAAATGATAAGTATTAAGCATCATATTCAACCACATGTAATACATTCCACTCGGAGTAGAATCTATTAAATTGTGGCAACCATTGCCACCATCGTGTTCAATATTACAAATTAATTAAAGTGATCTGTAATGTGAAGGACTGTGTTAACTATTGATCTGTACTTCACATACTCCATGAAAATGTAATAAATTGCTGCTTTCTTTCTAATATTGAAAAGGGTTTTCCAGTTATGAACTCTTGATGGCCTATCCTCAGGATAAGCCATCAATAGCAGATTGGTGGGGGTCTCAAGTGGCGGATCAGCTGTTTTCCAAGCCACTGTGCTCATGGACTGAGCTGAATTCTGCCCGAAGCGGACAGCTCTCTCCCCACTGCAATGGCACAGGCTGGGAACTTGGCCTGCAATAGCAAGTCGGTCCACAGCAGTGGAATCAGAGCTGTCCACTTCTGGCAGAAATCAGCTCTATGCCTGAGTGCAGCAACCTAACAAACATTATTGTTGTTGGTCCTGAGTGGTGGACCCCCACCAATCTGCTATTGATGGCCTATCCTGAAGATAGTAGCCCATGAGTAGCTCATAATTGGACAACCCCTTTAAAGAAATTGAAGAACCTCTAATATCATTGAAAGAGTATGTGCCCTTTTATAATATTCATTTATAATTTACCTTAAAGTGATATTATAACCCATTGACATAACACGGGATGACCTAACCTGTTTACGTTATTTATCAACACAGTATATTAGCATGGATTGTGCCCTAATTTTGTTGACCTGAGTAATAGAAAGCTAATTGTTCTTTTGGTTGCTTTTCTGTTTAAGACCAGTCATTAGTGATGAACTTAAAGACTTGATTATAAGAATGCTGGATAAGAAGCCAGAAGATAGAATTGGAGTTCCAGAGATAAAGGTATATCATTATTTTGGATTGTTATAAATAATGTATTAACCTTCATTTATCACATGTGTATTCTTGGGGTTGTCCCATTTGTAGCTATGGTCCTTAGAATAGGTCATCGATAGCAGATTGGCAGAAGTCTGCGACTTTGGACCCCTTGGTGAGCAATTTCTTTGTGTACTGAGCTATTTTACTGCAGGAAGCAGACAGCACTCTGCATTGCGCAGTGGCGTGGATTGGTATTGCAAGCTGAGTCCCATTCACTTTAATAGAACTCAGTCTGCAGTATCAAACTAGGCCATTGTGCAATGCATGGTGCTGTCTGCTTCCTACAGCAAAACAATTCAGTACACAAAGACACTGACCAAGGGGAACAGCTGATTACCAGGGGGTCCCAGGTGGTGGACTCGTGTCCATCTGGTATTGATGACTTACCCTGAGGATAGGTCATCCCTAGCTAGAGGTGGGACAACCCCTTTTAGAAGAATTATAAAAGACTGAGAGCTTTTACAGAAAAACCCTTGCCACAAAGCATCTTGTGTGAAAGCATAGAGTATGATATTACAGTTAGCATGCCTGTGGCCATGATGTGTGTAGATTACAACTCAAAGAGATTGTCTAATGAGAGAAAAAAAATAGCCTAAACGTGTGGTCGCCATTAAAATAACAAAGTAACGTATACTGACCTTACTGATGTCTAAGCCCTCCAGTCTCCCACAGCTCTAGTTCCCTGTGGCCTTATCCTTCGGTATAGCGCAATCACATGCCATCTATATGTGTGACTGCCATGGCCAATCATGGCCTTAAAGATTCCAAAACTGGGGCCAGTAACTGGTCACAGCGGTCATGCGCTCAGACTGCATGTGATTGCTGTACCTGGGAGAGGGAGGGGACCGGAGCAGCAAGGAACATTGGTATGGTGAGCATAGATTACTTTATTGTTTAAACACCACCCTAGGCTATGACATTGGACTTGATTGACAGTCCAACATCACCTATTGACAGTGAGCAGTGGGGACAACCAACTTAATGGATTCACAGGGCCCAGATCTAAGAAGAGCCAGTACGGGTGAACAGAGTTGAGTGTCAAGGAAAAAAAAACGTCAATGGAGTCAGTGAGACCACGACTACAGGGCCATGCAGCCAGCACCGATGCCTTTATGACATCATAGATCCCCTTTTAAAGTCATTATCCTACAAGTCAGACAAACTCAACCATAATAACTAATTCATTTAGTGGAGTTTATATAATTGTTAACATTCTAGTAACATTTTTATTGTCTGAGGTCACATCTCCGTGTATACCATAACATTTACCAAAGTTGCCCAAATGCATATGTATACATATGTTATGTGTATATCAGTATCAGATGGAGACGACTGCATAATGCTTCCGTATTGCTCTCAACATTTAGCTAAGTGGTCCCAACATTTAGAGGACTTCATTGTGGCCTTAGTGTTATAATGTGTATTTGGAATCTATTAGATGGGTGCAATTGTTTACAGAGATGATTAGTAGAGATGAGTGAACGTACTTGGATAAGCACTACTCGTCCGAGTAATGTGCTTTATCCGAGTATCTCGCCGCTCGTCCTGAAAGATTCGGGTGCCGCTGCAGCTGACAGGTGAGTCGCAGCGGGGAGCGGGGCAGAGCGGGCAGGAGAGAAGGAGAGAAAGATCTCCCCTCCGTTCCTCCCGGCTCTCCCCTGCAGCTCCCCGCTCCGCAGCGCGTCCCGAATCTTTCAGGACGAGCGGAGAGGTACTCGGATAAAGCACATTACTCGGACGAGTAGTGCTTATCCGAGTACGTTTGCTCATCTCTAATGATTAGGTATGAAAGCTTAATACTTTATATATAGAGATGAGCGAGTATACTCGCTAAAGGCAATTGCTCGAGCGAGCATTGCCTTTAGCGAGTATCTCCCCCGCTCGAGACTGCAGGTTCGGGTGCCGGCAGCGGGGGAGCGGTGAGTAGCGGCTGTCAGCAGGAGGGAGCGGGGGGGGAGAGAGGGAGAGAGAGATCTCCCCTCCGTTCCGCCCCGCTCTCCCCCGCAGCTCCGTGCCCGCTGCCGGCACCCGAACCTGCAGTCTCAAGCGGTCTCAAGCGGGGGAGATACTCGCTAAAGGCAATGCTCGCTCGAGCAATTGCCTTTAGCGAGTATACTCGCTCATCTATATTTATATACTGTTATTTTATTTACCAAAGTATGTACAGTATTTGAAGGGAATGTGTCACCAGGCTTCACCCTTCTAAACCATTGGCAGCATGTTAAAAGTCACTATAAAAACATTCTATATGTATCCATTATGACTAGAGATGAGCGAGCATACTCGATAAGGCAAACTAGTCGAGCGAGTAGCGCCTTATTCAAGTACCTGCCCGCTTGTCTCTAAAGGTTCGGCTGCCGGCAGTGGGCGGGGAGCGGCGGGGGAGGAACGGAGGGGAGATCTCTCTCCCCCCTGCTCACCGCTGCAACTCACCTGTCACTCACGCCGGCACCCGACTCTTTAGAGACAAGCGGGCAGGTACTCGAATAATGCACTACTCGCTCGACTAGTTTGCCTTATCGAGTATGCTCGCTCATCTCTAATTATGACCCATTAGCTTTGCACATCGCTTGAAATTAACGTAAAAAATCCTGCACTGTATGCTAATTACATCTGAACACTCTGATAAGCTTTGCTAGGACCATGCCCGCAGCCCGGAATATCCCCTGTAACCCAGTCCCTCTCCTTGGGCCAGTCCTGCTCTGACTTTCGGGTCACTGGCATCTTCACTGGCCTGTAGGCAACATCATCCATATCAATCAAAGGGAGAATCTAGATTACAGAGGATACTCTCTAATTGAATTATGTAATAAGAAATATCTTTATATGATGTTGTTATTTGCTTAATCCCATTGCAAGCAAACAATTGATAACAAAAATGCACATTTATGAGAAACTCTCATTCCCTGTCTCTTTCGTGCAGGTGCCATTTTTTGGCAGCTTGTAGTCTGTGAAAGGACTGCTCACATAACCTGTCATAATGTGCCCTAAGGCATTAACTGTTGCAAATGGATCCTAATTGTACTAATGGCATCTGCAGGGAAATGCTGTGATATCGTATTTTCTGCAGGCTGAAATGATAAAGTGGCTGCAAACTAGCTTGACTTTAAATCCTTACACTGTATTACAAATATGCAAATACCTCAGCAATAATGTTCAAAGTTCAAAATATTTCTTTTACCGACACTGGTTTCAAATCTTGAAAAAAATCTTAGAATTAATGGTTGACCTACTTTTAAGATACTTAAAAATTCTTCGGCGTTAACTTTTTTCCCATAAGCTCCATAATAACAGACACATCAAACGACTACCTTTCAGAGTAGTAGAATTTATTGTGTCCCAGTCAGTTGTATGAAGATGCTATTTACATCCACTTGCCTCCGCTTTGCAGCACATAAATCTTATTTAAACAGCATAATTATTCATAAAAACATGGACTCAGATTTCTTTCCATGCATTTTTTCCCCAGTGAAAACAGAGCCATTTAACCCCTTAGCAATGAACGACAAATATATCTGCATGGGTGCTACTTCCTGCATGAAAGATATAGCTGTCACAATGATGTTTAAGGTAATGCCCAGTGGAATATACAGCCCTGTTCCTGCAGGGTGCTAATGGGTTACAATGGCAATCAGTCCTGGGTCTGCCACTGGTATGTGCCTAAAAAGCTAAACCATGTATATTAAAATGGAAAGAGTCCCTGCACCACAAAAAAATATATACTAGATTTTTCCTTATTTTATTTCTTAAAAAAGTGTTCACAATAAAAAATATATATTTGGCAGTGCTGCAATAGTGACGACTAGAGACGAGCAAGCACCCGAATGCTCGGGTCCGCGTTATTCGAGTCGAGCTTTTCGGAAAATTTGAGAGCTCTACTCCAGTAACGAACCCCATTGACTACTTTTCTTTCTCTCCCTCTCCCTCCCCAACAAAAAATTTGCCATTTGCCAAAATAGGCACATCACAGCAAGGAGGAGCCAAAAACTGGGGCGGGGTCGAACACGGCATGATGCTTCTTCGAGTAACGAGCACCATCTAGTACGCTAATACTCGAACGAGCATCAAGCTCGACAGAGTACGTTTGCTCAACTCTAGTGACGACCTGTAGTATAAAGATAACCTTATATTTATACTGCACTGTGAATGGCCTAAATTATTTGCAATTTGCTTATTTTTTTACATTCACTCCTCAAAAGATGCATAAAAATTACTTTTATAAATTAAAATTATATGTAGACCAAAATGGTGCAAATACAATAAATTACAACCCCCCCCCCCCCAAAAAAAAAAATCTAAAACCATACTGACCTCTAAAATTAAGTTAACATGTTGCTCTTACTGTACTGCAAACATCGTGAGAGCGAAAAATTCCCTTCCAAAAAAATGTATACAAGCCGATTAATAAATTATATCTACCCTAAAATTGTGCCATTGCAGAATACAACTTATTCTGGGGGAAAAAAGCCAAGCTCTCCTGAAACTATATTGATGATAAAAAAGAAAAGCTGTGGCTCTTGGAATGTGCAACATATGAATTAGTTGTACTACAGCTGAAATTTCTGCAATTTGTTTATATGTTATCAATGTTATTTTAGGTTCATCCTTGGATAACTAAAAATGGTGAAGACCCAATGCCACTTGAGGAAGAGCATTGTACGATTGTGGAGGTCACTGAGGAAGAAGTGAAGAATTCAGTCAAGCTTATCCCAAGTTTGACAGCCGTGGTATGATATCTTGTACTACTTCCGCTATATGATTTTCTTGTTGTAGCACTTATCTGTAAAAATAAGGTTCGCAAATGTTAAAATTACCAATATTTTTCTAGTTTCTACATAGTCCAGTCTCATTTTTTTTTTTCAACGATAGTTTTTAATATAAAAGAATATAGCAGTCGGCAAAATTGTACAGGCGTATCATGGTAAAGTAATTACAAGGTATTGTATATTTTGGCTAGGCTAAGTATATCAAAATAGTAGCATTGCGGTATTGCCAGCTTTCTCACCTTACATTGCTGTTATTCTCGTTAAAACACTTCTTAGTAAACAATGGCCTGGCCAGGGACAAATTACAGGGCAAGATGTGAGAGGGGGTAGGGTTGGGACTGGGTATGTTCTGGGGGTGGTAGTGGGGTTTCCACTCTCCCGGGGCTGAAACCTGGAGGGGCAAGGGAACTACAGGTCCCTCCCCCGGATCAAGTCTTCATATTTATAAAAAAAGCATAGGAACTATTAAAGCATGGACAACTCAGACACATGTGTGCATTACCTAAATATTTGAAAGTTGATTCACATTTTCCTCTAACTAAAACAAAATTGGTGGAGAAGATGGACAAAGCCTTAAAATAATAGATATACAATACAGGTATAAGATATTATATCGCACTAACATGTACATACAGGGTATTACTGGCACATATTTGAATACACAATCTTCTAGATCAGATGTGTGTGAGAACAGTTGGGGTGAGAACCATTAGGTTAACTAAAGGCCCTTTTAAACGCAATGATTATCGCTCCAAATTCGTTCAAACGGCCAAAAGTGAGCAAAAATCGTTACGTGTAAACGCGGGCAGTCATGCACTATTTATTCAATTGTTGCTCAATGCTGGTTTTTAGCCAGCATAAAACCTATCATTTGATCACTCATAATTCATTCTATTTAAATGGAATTTCGAGCGGCTGCATGATGAGGTTTGTTTGCCTTTAATAGATAATGAGTACACTGTTTACTCATTATGTACTCTGTGGAGAGGAGACAATGGAACCCAGCTGGCCAGATAACCATCGCATAAACACACGCAGATGATTAAAAGCCATTATCTGTACATGTCATTTTATTAAAACATATCGGCAGTTTGTTTAGTCGTGCGGTTGTTTAAGTGATAATCGTTGTGTGTAAAAGAGCCTTAAGAGTACTTTTTCACGGAGTGAGAAATAGTTGGAACAAGCGAACAACGACAGAATTGTTTGCTTTGATACACGCGCAGATAATTGTTTACATTTTCTCAGAATTTGCTTGTTCACTCACTCGTTGGTCTTTCGGGGGACTGTGCCTGGGAACGGGAATGACTAAACGATCGCTTTTTACACACAACTTGCAAACGACTGAACAACTATTTCTATCCCTGCATAAAATAAACAACTAACAATGAGCAAACAAACTATTATTTGCCGTTCAGTTGTTGGCGATGTTTACACTGAACAATTATTGTTACGTTTTGCATGATCCAATGATTTTTTGAACAATAACACTGTGTTACCAGGGTCTATTTTTCTGTGTACAGATAGGTGTTCTTACCTATATTCAGGGTGCTGAATCCAAATATGGCACCCAAAATTGTCTGTAAGGCAAGAAAGATACTGAAGTTATAGACATCTAAGAAAGTAGGATATTCAATATTGTACCATTTTGTTACAATATATTGACCATTAACCCTTTGCAATCCAGTTTTGGATACAGGGTTTCCTAGGGGGCTTTCTCTTTCTGCCATTATACAATGGCGCCATCAGCTGGCTAGAGCCAGTACTGCAGTATGTGACATGCCAGAGAGGCCCCCAACAACAGACCGAACAGTAATCTACAGTAAGAATACCCTGCTGGACGTCTTCCGACATCAGAGCTGTACAGCCTTCAATCGGAATGTCTTCAGACGTCAGACAGTGGATTGGAAATGGTTAAAGCCATTGGCCTCATTTATCAAAACTATTTAACAGGACTTTCTGGAGAGATACAGGGATTTATCAAACGAGAATGGTGAAAGTTTTTACCAGCACATACATGCAATTAAAAAATGGTTTGAAGGAAAGTGGACACTTACGATGCCGGCTGATTACTGCTGAAATATTCCAGGAGAGAACACTGGCAGACATAAAAGATAAACGTGACTTATGCAAATATTGCATCTAATGTCCTATATTTTTAAGCCACTTATACCGTATTTCCCTGAAAATGGGTTCTGCCCTCATAGTAAAACCTATCAGATTTTCGGGGGAGGCTTGAAATATAAGGCCTCCCCTGAAAATAGGACCTAGTTTAGGTGCCCCACGAAAAAAAAAAACAATATTCACCTGGTCCGCGGCGTCCCGATGCCTCCTGATGGTGTCTGTCAGCAGCGCGGCGTCCTCCTCGTCTCATCACTGATCTTCTGCTGGAGACGGGGTTTTGAATACCCCGCCTCCAGCAAAGCGAGCGCTGTGATTGGCTCATTGAGTGCTGGCAGCCAATCACAGCCGGAACTCGATGAACCAATCACAGCCATTCAGCTATATTTTTGGACCCAAATGTGTTCTGCCTCCAGTGAATTTCATTACCAAAACTTTAAATCCTATTTTAAGATCCTAAACATGTCACAATCTGTTCGAATGTGTGTGCTTATATAACATGCAATGTACAGTTACTAGTAATCAGAATTCAGGGTGAGGATGTTCACTTGTCGTAGATGGTTATTAGACTGTTTGGTTTCCATGGGAATATGCAGAATTTTGTCTTTTATTCCCATATGAAGAGCAACCTTAAAATGCAGTAGGCAGTCAAGCTTTAAAAAAGTGATATATTTTAATCATGTTGAAGAGTTTCCCCATAGATTATAGCCAGCACTGACACTATTAAGTATGCAAATTTAATTAAATCATTTCAGTGGATTGGATTGATGACCTATATTTAGTTGTGTTGTTTCCTCCACTGCTCTAACATATTTTTTTCGGAGCAGTTAGTTGCATTCTGTTTTGATAAAACAAGATCACTATAAAGCTATCAGTCCTTTTCAGAAAGGAGAAGAGGTGTATAATGATGATTTAAGAGAATATTAATCTCAAATGGTAAGATTTCCAGTAATACGGCGACCTTCTGGAATAATGTGATAGGTTATTATGTGAAATACTTCGTGGACAGTGGACAGTTTGGGGAAATATCTTTTACTTAAATGAATGTATTTTGGGCTGAAAATCATTTTCGCAATAGGGTTTGCTTAAAAACTTGCGTTCTTCTCATGACTGCTGCAGCCAGTCAGTTGGCATAGTGGTCATATGCCATTCTCCAGGTGAGTACGTGACAGGTGAGTTGCGGCCATAAGCAGGGGGTAGCGGGGAGGGGGGGAGAGGGAGAGAGAGAGATCTCCCCTCCGTTCCTCCCCGCTCTCCCCCGCCGCTCCCCGCCCACCACCGGCAGCCGAATCTTCGCTCCCGGGCGGGAAGGTACTCGCTAAGGGCAATGCTCGATCGAGCAATTCCCCTTAGCGAGTATGCTCGCTCATCTCTAATAAATATGTTTTTGAGTCCTTTAGAATTTTTCAAATTTCTGTCCTGATGCAACCCGTCCTGCTGCAGAAGTAGGACGGATTCTACGTTCATTTATCTGACAGCAGTCATTTTTGTCAATGATTGCCCCTTAGACAAAATAAGCCATTAGAAATGACTGGAGTTATTTGGGGATCTACTTATAGTACTGTGCATATTGTGTGTTTCACTATTTTTCTTTTTTTATTTCCTGGACAAGTGCTTTAAACACCCCGGTGCAACAAAAAATATGAAAAAGTGTCCATTCCTATAAAGTCAGTAAATGAAATATAAAATTGTTGCGCTTCACTGGGGATCCAAATATAAATCAACCAGGAACAATGTTTTCTTTCTAATCCACAAATGAAGTTGACAATTCACACAAGCCACTTTTGTATTAACTCCACCCACTCTCATGATGTACATGTATGTTATGGGATGGAAGGAAATCCCAAGGAAGTCTCAAGAGCTGAGCTTGCGCTATCTGCAGTGGGAGGCCAGCTGCAACAGCAGGGATCACACAGAACTCTAATCCCTACCATTAATTCATTACCCTGCTGTGATTTATGTTGTTTGTAACATATACAGAGTTAGGGTCCTTTTACACGCAACAATTATCGCACAAAATTCGTCAAAACAACCAAAAATGAGCAATAATTGTTACATGTAAACGCGGGCATCATGCACTTTTTGTTTGAACGATGGATTTTAGCTCTACATAAAATCAATTGTTCAGCTAAAAGACTGAGCAAATACATTCCATTTGAATGCATTTTGCTCATCTTTCAAAAGAATGAAGGATACACAGTGTACAGGTCTGTTTACACGCAAAGACAATCTTTCAGACAATTGAAAGATTGACAGTTTTAGTGATCATTTTGCATGTAAAAGGGCCTTCGGGAAATGTTTGCAGAGGCCAGCATGTGGGCTGGGCTCTACACACAGCGGAACTGTTCTCGCATGGGCTGTCAGCAGAATACATTGTAATCTCTGGCACCTGCTGCGAACATACTGTGCGGTCTGTGTTATCACTCCGGCTAAACAATGGATTTTAGACTCACCTTAAAATCATCGTTCAGACGAAAAGTAGACGATGGTTGCATTTACACGCAATGATTATCGCTCATTTGCCATCGTTTGAACAAATTTGGAGCAAGAATCGTTGTGTGTAAATGGGCCGTAATCCTTGTGTTTTGCTTTGCATACATAATCAATACAGTGTTTAAACACAGGCCCAGCTCAGCAAACAACTCATAGAGGAAAAAGAAGGTCCTTTTACATGCAAATGAAGATGATAAAGTGTTAATGCATATTAACACTTTATGCAAATACATCTTTAAATCTTTCAGGCATTTGAATGATTATATGCGTTTAAAAGAGCCTTTAGCAGAGGGAGAGAGCTATCTCTGTGAAATCATCGCCCCCCCCCCCCCTTCCCATCCGAGGGTCAATGGGTTGCCATGGCTTGTCACCGGTAAGAAGACAAATAATACAGGTACTGCACGTATTATCTAAGCAATCATAAGATCACAGGTTCAAGTCAGATAGGACACAAAAGTTTAAAAAAAACTGAAAAAAAATAATAATGAAATACGTGTTCAGTATTGCTGCATCTCTGATGACTTTTTAGTGTGTTCAATCACCAGAAGACCCGGTGAGATCATGTGATAGTTGCCATGATCCCGAAACGGTACTCTAGCATCGCAGTAAGCATGTAGCTCAAGTACATGGTGGGGCATGGGAGAGCATAAAAATGTAATATAAAAATAACTTGGAAAAACACTCCAAGCTCGACATCATTCAAACTTAATGAGTGCCGCAGTACGCAGTCATGCATGTAAATAACAAAGTTTGTTTTATGAAAGTCATTTATCAATGCAGAGTTTTGCAAAAGCCATTGCCAAACCAAATTGGAATGTTTACAATTGTGCTACAAGTCATCCAAGATCAGCTTGTCTGTAGAAATATGTATTGCTGCTATTTTTTCCAAACAAAATTTCCATGCAGTCTTGTATGTGGAGGCTGTTTTTCTGTGGTGCTAAAATACAAAATGTAGACATGATCCACTTCTAAAATAACACTTACATTAAAAGGGCTGTCTAACTGACTGCAGGGGAAATTATAGCATTGTGTGCCAGCCATTCATATATGTGGCCATCTATGTAACAGATGAACAGCATGAGTCTGTCGGGGTCACTATTACTACTGGGGCTGATATAGGGGTCACTATTACTACTGGGGCCGATATAGGGGTCACTATTACTACTGGGGCCGATATAGGGGTCACTATTACTACTGGGGCCGATATAGGGGTCACTATTACTACTGGGGCCGATATAGGGGTCACTATTACTACTGGGGCCAATATAGTTAGTTAGTTATCACGCTTGGATGACGAGGGTCCGTAGCACCGATCTAGAATGACCACGACCAGGAGCATTGTTCCATTCAGTGTTGATGTCGGAGGAGGTACCGTTGCCTATCTGTTGCACCCACGAGTGCCGCTGATGACCAGGAGGCCTCCGCCATCCGGCAAGGGGTCGTCTCTCGATTTTGCTAGCAATTGCTGCGGTTAGAGCACCGTGGGCCGGAACAGCTTCTGACAAGCGTGCAACATGACAAAAAAGTGCGAGTCGTGTCCTTGTTATTGTTCCTGTGATTGACTCAAGCCCCATGCAAGCTTGTATCTCGCTGTTTCTTATGAAGTCAAACCAATGGACATGAAGAATCTGGCGTTGGCATCGCATGTGAAAGGAATCCAGACGCTCAGTGGTTTGTGACAGCAAGGTCCAAGTCTCCGAGCCGTACAATAATATTGGTATAACGCAGGTCTGGTAGAATTGAATCTTAGTCCTGAGTGTTATGTTCTGCCTCCGCCAGAGTTTATTCAAGGACCTCATTGCTGAAGCTGCCAGTGCTATTCTCCGCGGGGTGTCTGGAAGTGCTCTCCCATCTGTGTGCTGAACGCTGTCGAGGTACACAAACTCACTGACAGCGTCAACTGTCTGTCCGTTTACGTCTAGGTCCGGAGGGATTGCGCCGGCTCCTAGATTCTGCAGCTTGGTTTTTTGCCGGAGATGTGAAGCCCAAGACAGGATACCTCAAAATTGAACTGTTCCAATGAGTGTCTCAGAGTATTAGATGTGACATCTAAAAGTGGAACATCGTCGGCGTAGTACAGGTCGGTAAAGTGGTACTCTGGAAGAGTGACCCCATTACGTTGGACAATACGCTGAAGAATCCAGTCCATGGCCCTGCAGAAGAGTGCAGGAGCCAAGACGCAACCTTGCCGAACACCAGACGAGGTCTCAAAACTAGCAGAGGTTGAACCGTTGATACGGACTTTGGCAGATGGGCCCTGATGCATGTCTTTTAGTAGGTTTAGAAGGGAGGTGGGGACGCCAATGCCACGCAAGGCCTTCCAGAGGGCTTCTCTGTCGACCGAGTCGAACGCCGCCTTGAGATCGACATACACGATGAGGAGCGGTTTGGTAAATTCTCTATGTATCTCTGAGAGGAGATATAGGGGATACTGTTATTACTGAGGGCACTCTGCACAGGGTAACATACCTCTAGCTGACTTAAGGCTCAGTCACACAGGCGTTTTACACACATTTATTTGTGCGTAAAAAAGATCGCACTGTTTACGTTTAAAAAACTGCGTAACCACGGCCATTGCCACCCATATGTTATATCTTTTGTCTGTTCGAATTTTATGTGCACATAAAATTTGCACGTGACCGCTGCCATTGGAAAGCATTGGTTCTATATAGTGCAATCTTTTTTTAACGCGCAAATAATCGGACGTTAAAGCGCCCGTGTGACTGAGCCCTTAGGATATATGTGGCGGAAATGCTGCAAAATGTCTGCAGTGGAAATTTCCACTGGAAATTCCGCAACATTTCTGCATCCAAAAACAACCCACATCTGATCTCATACTCTGCGGCGCTCCCCTTCACCTCCTCTGAAAGCTTCCCACTGTCAGCACTCCCCGGCTTCTGGTTCCCAGCGGCCTGGTCTGGTGCGGCACTACTAGTCAGGTGAAGCCACTGCAGGTTGCTGGGAACCGGAAGCCAGGGAGTGCTGACAGCGGGAAGCCTATAAAGGACTTGAAGGGGAGCGCTGCATCTAATATAAATAAGCCTATATGCTTTTTCTTGCCCCACACTTTGACCCCTTTGCTGTAACTTTGGTTGGTGATATTGGTGTCATTAGATGACACACATGCTCACCGCTGCTGTGAAATAATCAAATGTGACTTTAATACATTCAGGGACCTGTCAGGCAGGTTGAAAGTTACAATGTTAAGTCTGTAGGCGGCGCTGCTGTGCTTCAGACATGCGCTGGAATGAGTGAAGCGTTGCTAAGCAATACAGCATATACAGACAGAAAAACAGAATGATAAAGAGACAAAGAGTGATAGAGAGACAGAAACACAGAGAGAGAAATAGAGATAGCAATAAAGAGACAGAAAGAAACAGACAGAACGAGAGCAATAGACGGAGAGCATTATAAAGAGCAAGAGCGATAGAGAGAGGAGGGCAGACAGAGAGAGACAGAGCGATACCGAGACAGAAAGAGAGCTAGACAGAGGCAGATAGAGAGGGAGAGTGACAGACAGAGAGAAAGACATGGAAACAAACAGACATAGACACAGACAATGAAAGAGACAGACAAACAGAGAGAAAGACAGAGAGATAGACAAACAGAGAGAAATACAGACAAACAGAGAGACCTGTGGGCTTTTTCATATTAGATATCTGCTCCAAATAAAAAGTGACACTCTAAATAATCACCTAACCAAGCAGATTTGAAGTTCACAACCACCACTTCTGAAACATTTTATGTTCACATAGCGTACATCAGGTCAATCTAGTAGTATAAAATCAGCTGTGGACAGGCGGCCGATTTCCAGTCACAATCCACAGCAATGGTACAGATTTTGACTGTTTTTTGGATGCATAAATGCTGCAGAACTTGCTCCCGGTCTTTTTTGAAACGGCCCTGTACTTTTTAGAACGACAGGTAAAATCATACGTTGTGATAAGCCCCACCCCTGGCCACACCCCTTTGTCCAGCTTTCACCTTAGCCTATCTCCTATTCAGTTTTGAGAGACAATGAGAGGAGTTAGATAATCATCATTGGTTTAGTGGTAGGATTTAGTATTCATGAGCTGTGTGGGAGGAGGATACAGAGTGAACAGGCAGAGATGCAGCTCAGGGGATTATGGGAGTTGTAGTAGAGAAGCACAGGAGGACTATGAACAGGAAATACTGATGTAAACCACAATAAAGCACAATGGATTCTGCAGAATGAGTAGAAAAAGCAGAGGAACGGTCATAGATGGCTTTACCATAGCATTGTGAGATGATTAATGACTATTTTGGAATTGGACTTTCCAGTTTTTAACCTTTGTGTTTGTGGAGTTAGCCAATTGTGAAATGGAGTGTGTATTACGTGTCTTCCATTGCTTTCTCACTAAACCCTCTTCATTTGTTCTTGTGTTAAGATTCTAGTGAAAGCAATGCTGCGGAAGCGCTCATTTGGCAACCCATTTGAATGTGCCAGAAGAGAAGAAAGGTCCATGTCTGCCCCAGGAAACCTTTTAATGTAAGTGACCCATGGTGCCAATATGTGGTATGTACAATAGGTCTCCTGTTTGATATATATTGTGTTCTCACCCTCTGTATTTCTCTTGAATACTGTATTTTTATGAATACTTTGCTAATCATAATACTCTGTGATGTCCACAGTCCATCAGCTAGAGATACAGGCCATTCCATGCCAAATCATCACAGGTCCCAACCCGACCATCTCAGATTTTCATGAAATTTGGTAGGATCATAGAGGGCATAAAGTAACTTACAGGTGTAAAATTTTACCCCCCAGCTATACACGGTATTCATACAGCAAAGTTACGAACGAGCAAAAAAATTGAAATTTATGCTTACTAGGTCAACAAAAATGTTCATAAGTTTTCTTGTAGAACTTTCATCTTGGGCTCATTTTGAAGCTAATGGAGCACAGTTTTAATTAAAAAAACGTTTTTTATATAAAATATTACATTCTTTTACATAATGTAAACTTTGACCTTGAATATCTAAAAAAGTGTACTTTCATTTTTTTAGGAATTACATATGTAATACAAGTATGAGCAATCTCTCCTTGGTGTAAGTTTCATTTTGGGACGGCTTTGGGAACAGGAGTAAAAAAATATAAAAGTGATTGTCCCATTACTTAAAATGTCCTGAAAATCTGAGACAATCAAGTTGAAAAGTCCATTATTTAGTGATGATTTGGCATGGAATGAGCCATACATGTGTCATAGCATTTGCCGGTCAATTAAAATTAAAAGCTGTCAAACACATTTGATTCCACACAGGATTTTATATATGGAATAACCCATTCTTGTTGTAGATCCCCAGTTCTTCATATTGCTCGATTATAAGAGATGTACTTAGTCATGTTCTAGTCATGCTGTTTTTTATCTTTAGAGGACCCTAATACTTTGATCACATCAAATTTGAGTTGTTAACAGAATTCAAAATTATTGCCCTTCCTTAATTTTTCTCAAGCCCATTAGATGTAGCTTTAGGTTATAGGGAATGGAAAATAATATGTATGTATGTAAATATGTATTATTACTTTTAGGGCCTTTTCACACCAGTGTTTTCATTTTCGTTTTGCTGTTCTGTCATTGAAACGGCAAAGCGGAAAGAAAGTGTTTCTGGTTTTAAGCCCATAAAAATGTATTTTCTGTCTCCATTCTATTTTTTAGACTGGATCAAAAGTGCAGACTGATCCACTTTTGTTTACAGTTTTGGAAACAGAATACAGATGGATTCTTTTTTTATTGCATTGCACTTAACAAGAGGTAGATGGGATTTGAAGACAATCCGTTTTTTTTTTCCTTCAAGTTTTGTCTATTTTCTGCATGCTGGTGACTCTTTAATAAATGTGGCTCGGTGGTTAGCACTGTTGCCTTGAAATGCTGGGGTCCTAGGTTCAAATCTCATCAAGGGCAATGAAAGAACAAGCATGGCGGCTTGGTCTTTACAACTCCACGACTACAAGGCAGCAGTGCTAGGTACAAATCTTACCAAGGGTGATGGCTATATGGAGTTTTTCAAAGTTGATGTTGCCCTTAATGAGATTTGAACTTAGGACCCTAGAACTACAAAACAACCATGCTAACAATCGAGCTACGTTCATTGAAAAATCACCACCACCTCCTTCTCCTTTAAATGCAGAAAGCTCACACATGCTTTCTATTTCACTTCCTTTTTCAGTAAAACTGGATCAATTAAAAAAAAATGCGAACGTAGCTGTACATCATTATTGCTTACCTTTTATTTATGTATATGTGGAACTGCAACTTGTTCACTGTTGCTCAGAAGTGTACTGTCAGCTAGGAATTGCGCATCAGAATCCACATGTGTGAAGTAATTTCCCAAATCCTGTTTTCCTACAGATCTGCCTCGGCATTACATTATCTTCTGGTCTTTCTAAACTCGTAGCAGTCTGCATGATTACATCTTTTCGGTCCTTAACTCGCCTCTCTTCTTTCATCTGTCCTTATGTCCACCTTATGCTTCGTTTACACAAAACGATTGGCTTTCAGAAAATCGTTCAAACGAGCAAAACTGAATAATATCGTTCAGTTTAAATGCAGCCAACAACTGAATGACAAACGAGAATCGTGCGGTTCCCGTTCAGTAAAATCAGCGCTGGCTTGGGCACTTATCATGCAGTTCAAACACTGATTCATATAGGAATGTGAAACACTGAACAATTAGTGAACAACAACTGCACAATTTTCGTTTGGAATCCTGCATGCTAAACAGACTGCCCGGGCGGTAAGGAGCTGGAAATGATGTCACTAGCTCGTTCACTTGGGCAAACAAGAATCTCCATTCTTGTCCCTTGTAAAAGGAGCATTAGTCAGTGTAGGTAGTCAAACAGATCACACGCTGTGCAGAAATGACCTCACTCCCCATCACACACATCAAAGAACATAGGAGGAAAGTGTCGTTCTGCGGTGATGTCATTGAGGAGGAAGGACCTGGCAGGGCTGGGGTTAGTAGGTCCTATTGCACTGTCTGACAAAATCACTGGAGCTCACAGGCTTGAATAAAGTCACTTAATACAGTTTAGATGAAACATTTTCTATTAAGAATTGAAGGTCTTTTATACAGTAAAATAAGCATGGTCCTTTTTGGGGTTATTGTATTTCTTTACTTTGGTGACTGGAGCCAGGCAATTTCTGCTTTTTGTATGACGATTATTACATTCTCGTTACCTCCAGAGTAACTTGAGCTTGACCAAAACAACTCTAACCTGTTGAGTCAAGATTTCTGAAGGTGCCCTGTGGTGTCTGGCATGAAGATGACAGCAGATCCTTTAAAAGGGTTTTCCATTTTAAGAAAAAAATTATGGATGGGGGGGGATAAACTTACCAGTTAACTCCTCTGTTCTAGCAGCACTATTTTGTTGCTCCCCACTCATCTCTTTTTACTAGGCTTAAGTAATGGCGTTATCAAACTAGGCCACCTTTTTCCATTGCTCAGTGGTCAGATTCTGATGCTCATGTGTGCATCACAGGCCCATACGGCAGTGAACACGGGTCAGCATGGCCACTCTGACCAGTCTGCGGTCACTGACCAGTCTTGCAGTGCACTGTGTGTTCAGATACCCTTCTGTCATTTTTTTAGCAGTTTGTGTTGTAGTAGCTGCTTTTGTAGAATCAGATCAGATGAGCTTTGCTTTCCATAAGAATCAATGAGCCTTGGGTGCCCATAACTTTTGGACCACTTTGGTAGATATTACTTGCTACATACTGGGGACACCCCACAACACCTGCAATATTGAATATGCTCTGACCCAGTCATCTAGCCATCAGAATTTGAGCATTGTCAGAGTGGCTCAGATCCTTACGCTTGCCCATTATTCCTGAAGAACTAACTGTGCCCTTGCTACCCAATGTATCCCAACCCTTGACAGTTGTCATTCTTACGAGATAATTACTTCTAGGCACTTTCTCTATTGGTTTTGATGTTATGGCTGACTGGCATATATTCTGTTGTAACTCTCACTTTGCATCAGCTATATTAGTGCATTCTAATATTTCGTAAATCTGGACCATTTGGGGAATATTTGGAGAGCAGCCACATTATGCTTAACAATGTTAAAACCTACCTTCACTTACCATCTGTTATCACAGTAGGAATATGACACCACCACGACCCAAATGTTGCACAATCTGCTGCTTCGAGCAGCCGCCAGCCAGTGTTTACTTGAACCTTTGGTTTTTGAAGGTGAAGTTATTTCTTTTCCGTCTTTATTTTTTCATAGATGAGCATTGTATTGTTGCTTTACTGTATAAAAACATTTAGCAACTTCCATTTTCTTTCTTTTTCAGTATTAATCTGTTTTGCATTTGGCTTCCACCTACAATAATTAGTCTACAGTTATACACTGCAGTCAGTGGCTTGATAGAATATATTAATTTCCCCACACCAGCAGCGTAGGCGGTTTGCTCATTAAATGTCAATTCGTTTTTCATTAGAATTTAAGAGTCAAGACAGGGCTCTCAGCTGTGAGGAGTTAATAATGATGTCCAATGCATCAGTCCAGACCGACTACTGTCACTAATTAATTCTCTGTAAACATAGTCAGGGGTGTATTTGTTTCCTATCTCTCTCCTTAGAAATGTAGTAAAATATACCTCGTCTTAAACGTCTCTCACAGTGAACTGAACCACCCTTAATTCCTGTGTAGAATAAATAAGACATATCAATGCCGGCCATAAATCACTTGCTGGATGAGTCTTGCATTATGATTGCCTAATCTACAATCTTACTTACAGTTGACGCATAAATTGGCATCCATGGCACCATAGATGGCAAGATAGATTGAGTATGGAAACTGATAGTGTTTATTTGCTGCTTCCACTAGGGGAGCTAAGTGCGGGTTTATACAGGTTATATGGAGTTCAGTAGTAGCTGTATAAAACTATATGCCTGCAATTCCCAACCGGGTTGTCATGAGGACAAACCAGGGGTGCCGTGAAATTCCTGTTTTTTTTTTTCTTTTGAGGAAAGTTTATCTTCATCTAGCAAACGCTCCACATATTATGTACATCTGCTAGACTTTTAGCACTAGTCATGGGGATTTCAGGCTTGTGTGCTTCTACTTGACCATGGAAACCAAATCTGTCAAGTTCCTGTGATTCTCCTTCTGGTGACGGCTTGAAAGTTCTTACATGCAATCTGTTTCAGCACGCTCTGATCCCAGTCTGTAAGCCTGTTGGACATACTGTACAATGGCTCCATGTTATGGAGAGTCCACTTACTGTTTCCTGAGCGACTCTAGTAAGGCAGAAATCTGATGATCTAACTTCTTCATATGACATAGTATAATCACTAAAGTCATCAGCACACTCCATTCTGTTGAGCTTCACTTCTAGGGATTGTTGGACAATTTTAAAATCCAGTGCTGCAATCCTGCTGTCCTTACAGTTGATGTTTAGGAGCAGCCACCACCTGGCCGCTGCAGCCAATCAGTCACCGCACCGATCAGGCGCCATTCACCTGGCACGATGGCTCCCAGAATTTGAGCAGTGATCATAGGAGAACAGCTTATGACTGCTGCGGCATCTGATTGGCAGTAAGGTGGTAGCCGTTCTTAAATAAAAAGCAAGAGAATCATGGGAGCTGCAGCTGCATTGTTAATAGCAGTCAGTGTGGCCAAATTAAGAAGGGATTCTACTTTTGGCCTGTATTCTGTTTGGATATTTTCAGATTTTGATTCAAGCCATTGAGGAAGGAACATGCCTGCACTGGAGCTACTTGGGAAGATTATCAGTAATGTCACTGAGGGCTCAGTCACACAGGCGCATCAGCGCACGTGTTCCTGCACGATAAGACGGCTGCACTGCAGGTGCGGATGACTCTCCGCACTGCCGGAAGAAAGAACACATGACTGGCTCCATTGCTGGTCATGTGTTCTTTCTTTTGGCGGTGCGAAGAGTCGTCTGCACCTGCAGTGCGGCCGTCTTCTTCGTGCAGTGACATGGGCACATCGGCGCCTGGATGCGCCTGTGTGACTGAGCCCTGATACAACATAAACATTGTTTTCAATGTTGCACAGCTAATAAAAAATGGTTCTTAATAGTAATGGCTGTTCTAAAATAGGTAGAAGCTGTACTCCCGCTGTAACACTTGATGTAATGCGGTGCAAGCATGTTGCTACATAGGGGGAGGCAGTTGGCACTATTTTCTTTAGATCCATGATCTAATAGTAACAATGATAAATTCCTCATCGTTCCAGTTTTAAAAAGACGCATTACTTTTTTTTTTTCTCATGACATATTTTCCTATGCTGCCATATGCTAAATCCACTCTTGTAGGCTGCGCTCCTAGTCGCCTGTGTAGAAGTCTGCTAAGTGATGTGCTAAATGTTCTACATGCATTCAAAGCAAGCATAGTGCCATTGTATAGAGAGCATTTGTGTTCGATTGTCTAAGCGTTTCACCTCTTTAAAGCAATGCTGTTGCCTTAGCTGCTTTCCATATTGCAGCATGGCATGGAAGCAAAAAGGGTACAATGTTTGCACCTTCTTATTGCATAGCACTCTATTTGCACTTTCTATTACTACATACATTGATCATGTGCATCTCCCTTAAACTTCTCATCGTCTTGCTTAATTATTGGTAGATAGGTTAATGCACTATAATTAATAACAAATTTTTAGAATGACATGATTTCCCATATATATAAGAATCTATGGGGTGCTTGGTAATACTGGTTGTTTCCATGGCAACAAAGCTGGATTGTCATCTTGTGTCTATAGCGCTCAGAAGTGTATAAAATACCGTATGCCTCGTAAAACTTGCACAATGCTGTAATGTTATAACATGCACAACATGATCATTACTGTAAATGCTTTCTGTCCATCTATCCACTTTTCAGTTAGTTCGTCCAGCTGTTGGCTTCCATTCTTCATCCAATGTAATGATTTCAGTGAGATGTTCCCCATATCAGATGCAAGTGGATATCATTAGCTTGCAGTCTTTTATATCTAGATCAGGTTATTGATAGCATGATATTACATTCCATAATCTGTCATTAAAACGCTTTCCATATTTTATTTGCAAAAATATGTTATTGTTTCTTTTTTTTGTTTTGTATCATTGTATCATCTGGAACAGGTGCCAGTTAAAATCATCTTTAAAATTGCATCCCAGCTTAAGGTAAATTCTGTGTTCTGCCCCCCTTTGATTACACTGGCGTGTTGAGTGTGTCTTCAGTCCTCACCACTGTGCATATAGCTTAATACCCCACGTCTAAATTAACCAATCTTATTCGTGCCCTCTCCTTGCCAAAAAGTGCTGTTTTTTTCCTAAATGTGGCTATGTTACCAATGCTGATAAGTCTTTGATTTTGTGTCCTTTATTTATTTCATGGGGGTTGTTTACAAAACAGAAAACACAAATCACCGTTTTTTGTGTTACTAATATAAACCAGCATTGTGCAACTTAACACATCCCCAGGCTACTAGTCCGCCGGCTTTATCACCCAGTCAGCCTGCTGCTCGCATCCCGCATCCCATCTGTGATATTCTGCTAATCAGATCAATCTTCTCCATACAGATCTCCAGTCAAGCTGACATCTCAGGTTTCCTTGATAGATAGTGAATGTCCAGCATATTTTATGTTTTAGAACAATGTTATTTCTGCTTTATGTCTTTGTTTTGCTCAGTTTGCATTTCATATCACTGGGATTGGATTACACGCCATGAAATAACAGACAGATGTGTTTGTTTCAGATGAGGCGGTTTTTTTTACAGTTATCTTGCTCGGTCTGAGATGTTTCAGCCAGTCTGCTGGAGTAGCAGAAAAATGCTAGTAAAGACATAGGCATCCATATTGACACAGTGAATTCTTCCACAGCCGTTAGTATGACGTGTAACCATTAGACATATGTATTTTTCAGGCAGAGCCTAGTTTAGGCATTATAAATGCAGACTAGTTATCATGTCATGTAGTATTGTATATAGCGCAGACGCTGTAGAAATATTCACTCCTATCCATTAGTGGGGCCACAGTCTGTAATTTCCTAGTGTCAGCTAAATACACATATATAGTCATGCAAAAAAAGAAAGGACACTGCTCTATCAATGCTGTGTTTTAATTTATCAGGATTTAAACACCAATTGTGGTGGTCATCACCGAAACAATAGATTGTAATTAGAGATGAGCGAGCATTGCCTTTAGCGAGTACCTGCCCGATCGAGACAGAAGGTTTGGGTGCCGGAGCGGGGGGGAGATAGGGAGAGAGAGATCTCCCCTCCGTTCCGCCCCGCTCTCCGCTGCAGCTCCCTGCCCGCCGCCGGCACCCGAACCTTCTGTCTCGAGCGGGCAGGTACTCGCTAAAGGCAATGCTCGCTCGAGCAATTGTCTTTAGCGAATATACTCTCTCATCTCTAATTGTAATGTGTAATCCTTTTTCTCCAAAAAGTAATCCAAAATTCAAAAACCAGGCGGAAAAAATAAGTGTACCCTTAAGGGCTTATTCACAGGAGCGTATATCTGCCGGCCGATATACGCTGCCATCTGATGCATTGGATTCCAATGCATCAGATCACACAGGTGTATTCCCGCGGTGTAAGCGCCCAGCCGGCCAATATAGCGACGGGCAGGAAAGATAGTCCTGGAACTATCTTTCCAAGCCGGAATGTGGTTGCTGCCATAGACTCCTATGGAAGCCAATGACAGCGGCTTGAGAAGGGAGGGGGGGAGTTTAACAGCGTGACTGCTAAACTCCCTTCCCCTTCTCTCCTCCTCTCTCCTCCCCTCCAGCTGTTTGCAATGGGAGGAGGCAGGACGGTGCAGAGCTAAGCTCTGCCCCTTCCCATTACTAGCTGCGGACAAGGGGCGGAGAGGAGGCTGGAGCTTAGTTCCGCCCCTGCCCTCTCCCATTGCAAACAGCCTGAGGGGAGGAGAGCGGCAGAGAGCTGGGAAGGGGGGAGAACAGCTTAACAGAGCTAAACTGTCTCCCCCCTCCCAATGGCATTGTGTGCTTGGCATATATGCAGAAAAATACAAAAAGTCTAGGTGTAGTTCTAACCTTAGGCCTGTGTCATACAAACATATTTGAGCAGCATTTTGCACATGATTTCAATGGTTTCATTTATATAAGCGTATTTTGCGCGTGAATACATTTGCACAAAAAATACGCAGCATGCCCTATTTTTCTCATCTGCGCACAAAAATATCACATATTGAACTAATTAACTTGATTGCCCATTTCAATGAATGGGAGTATGCTTGCATGTTTTTTTGCATGCACACGATTTGCCCGTGCAAATACAGTTAACCACAGATACACGTGCAAATATGCAATGCAAATGAGCATGTAAGTGCACTTACACACGCGTGACACTGGCCTCCTGGGCTACAAGGAGACGTTTTGTAGAGCGACTAATTGATTTTTAGCTAGTGAGTTACAGCATACAACTTAAACAATACCTTTAGAGTATGGGCTAGATGGCTAATATCAGTCAGTATCACTTCAAAAAGTCTGAGTGCAACCCATGACTTAGACGCACAGAGGGAGGCACTTAATATGGGGGTACAGACAGAGGTATTCTGACATGTGAGCCTAGTAGAGGAGTGCCTTATTACATATACTGTATATCTACTTTATGTTACCAACCATTTATAGGCAAACACAAAGAACATAGAGGACTCTGCACTACAGCTCATAAATTTCAATAGGCCAACCAAATTGTTAGTTTTTTTCAGAAATGAAGAACAGAAGCTAGCTTGTGATGAATATTGATTTATTTAGGCAAATTAATATTCAGATCACTGCTAAAGCTGGATACTTTGATGAAAGAAAAAATGAAGGAAATCAAGGCTCAATTCCATAGTAAACAATAAATGAGAGTACAAAGCAGGTTTATTTGCTTTATTTATGGTGTATTGAAATTAACAAGCTGTATTGTACTTGTATAGGGAACAAGGTTACCTAATAGCACTCAGCAGGTCCAAGAAGATCAATATAAGCAAATAAAATCTGGCACTCAGAAAAAAAGAATGCTTGACATAATGTTTATTGATTGGCAATCCAAAAAATGATATGTTGGTTCTTTAAAGGGATGTTTCTCAAAGTCTCCCAACAATGAATCTCTGGCTTAAAGGGGTTTCCAAACCTATGAAACGCTTTCAATAGTATAAAATAACAAAGTAGTAATACTCTCCCTTGGAACTTCCCTGGTCCCTTGCCAGTCACCGTTTACCAGGTTCCAATAATGACTCGGCGTGTTGACACATGACCGTTGCCACCAAACACTGGCTTTACTGCTGGCTTGTCAGCATCACCAAGGTCACCGCTTTGGCAAATGATTGGCCTGTTAATTATTCACAGACTCATTTTGAATATTCATCACACAAGTAGTAATATGACTAAAGGTAGTATGAGTAAGTAATAATATGAAGACAAACACTAGCGCAGTCAATAATTCAGTCATTTAATGTCCAGAACATGCGTTGAGTCTATTTTCTAGTTTTGTAAATTTTTTGTATTTCATCACATTTCAAACTAGTGACCAAAATGTACTATATTATATAGTTTGTTTATTGTTCTATTAGATTTAGACCCATTTTTAAGAAGTCCACCCACACCTGGACAACCCCTTTAAAAATTGCCCAAATAGTAGGGATTTTAGCAGGTATTGGTACAGGTGCGATGTGCACTAAACTTTATGTTGATGGCATTATACGTGTCTCAAGTTTGCTGTCAGCAAAGCAGCATAATTCTTATTGGATTGATCTTTATTATCTGCTTTACTGTGTATTTTTGCATGGTCACAGCATATATACAGATCTCTATATTTGTTGTGACATGCAAAAACAGAAGACCTAAGGACCTTTTACACACAACGATTATCGCTCAAAATTCGTTCAAATTGCTGAAAATGAGCAATACTCATTACATGTAAACGCAGACATCGTGCACTATTCATTCAATTCATTTTAGTCTGGTATAAAATCCATCGTTTTGCCACTGGAAATTTGTTTACTTTTAATGCAGTTCATTCTGTCTTTCCAGTGGCTAAGTGATGGCTTTGTTTGCTTTGCATATTCAATTAGTGCAATGTTTACTCTGCCTGGAGAACAATGTAACGTGTCAGCCAGATGTTTGCTCAGCTGGGCAAAGTGTTTATGCAATAGCAATCACCTAAACACATGCCCTGCTGAGCAAACAACTCGTGGAGGGAAACACAGTTGATTACAGCAATTAATTTGTTATTCAAAAATGTCAGCAGCTCACTTGAAGTTCTTTCAGTCATGCAGTTGTTTAATCGATTATCTTTGCGTGTAAAAGGGCCTCTAGTAAAGAGGCTAGTAAAGATCAGAAAGATCTATCCAATAAGAATTATGCTGATTTGGCTACAGCAAGCAGGAGACACATATAATGCCTACTACATAAAGATAAGTCCACATAGGAGGTAAATTATGTATACACAGACTACAGGTCTGAGAGCTGTTCAAGTGCAGGGAAGCTGAACCTGTGAAGACAGACTTCCCGCAACCCTCTCCCCACACACATAGGCAAACTTCCTAATGTCATATTTGCTAGAGAAGCCGAATGCCTAACGACAGGCAGTGGATTGCAGAAGGGCTGCACTTACACATTGATTTATAGGGATATAACAAAAGAATAATGAAGGTATATTACATGATTGATGTTGGGTATGCTTTAAGCTTTATTTTTCCTTCTAAATATATAGGTGCATGTTTTTCATTAGTGTTTAATGATTGATGCAAGAAACTAATCTAGAATGTCATCATGTAATTTATTCAGAAAGCAAGCAAGTGGAGAAGTGCTGAAAGACACAGAACTGGCAGACGTGGAGGAAGATGATGGAACATCATGAGGACTTGCATGCCCAGATGAACTTTGCCTGCTGCTATACCCCTGGCTTTTCTATGTTGCACAAACTCGTACTCTCATGACCATCATGAACCAAAGCTTTTGGTCGGCAAACAGCTCTTTGTAAAATGTTTACAATATATCTGAGGAATGAGCTTAATAAATAGCGACTGTCTCCATTAAATTGCACCTGTTGCCTATACACTGTGGAGCCAGTTTTCATGAGTAGGTAGAAAATAGAGACATCCTGAAGCATGAATTACTTCGCTTCGTGTCTCTGTGGGATCATTAACACTCAATGGGTATTAGTGTATCTTGACACCACCAGGAAGTCCTGGTGGAGGCAAGAGTGACAGGGGGGTGACGCCCCACTCAGTGAGCTGTTATTGGGGGAATGTCCTATGTGTTTAGACAACCGGTACACTTTATTTGTGTAAATGTGTCTGTCTGCATGTATGTGTTAATAATGTATGTGTATATATACAGGAAAAACAAAGAACAATGTGCCTCATCTCCATCTTTGCTTCTGCAGGATGCAGTCTGTGTAGCTTGAAGATTGCTTGACCAACGAATGTCTTTATTTAGGATTATAAAACCAAAAGCGTTTTCTTTGTTTTAGACTCACTTCTGGCTCGGCCACTGCTATGGAATGATATACATATATTTTTTAGTTTCGATTTATATTTATGTAACGAGGACTGTACAGGGACTGTTTTGGAAAACTGTGCTTGCTGCTGAGAGCAATGATTTTTCTCTGTTGTATTGGCTAGTAGGACCTTGCACACTACCTGCCCCAGTGCAGACAGATCTATGTTTCGGTTTATACTTTTGTCAGCTCTAATTGTATAGAAATGTTTACATTTGCTACATGAAGGGCTATTTCTTCTTTGCACCTGCAGTACTTTCATAAGTCATAACATTTTGTACGTTTCACTGGTCAAGTCGGTATGAATCCTTTTCGGTGACCTGCAAAGCATGTTCCAGAATGCAAAGCATCATAGCAGATCTGGACTTTTGAAAGTTTTCCATTTGTTGATTGCAATGTATTGTACTCCGAATCCACTGCAGCTACTGAACAGAGCATGCGATAGATATGTAGGTATTTTATACAATAAGAACTGTGTAGTCTAGTCCAACGCTAAGAATTACTAATGAATGGGCTACAAAGACAATGGAAAGCCAAAATGTTCTAGAAGTCCAATGTTCTTTGGTAGGTGGACCTCATTTCCAAGGCGTGTTCACCTTTTTATAATTTCCACTTACATTTCATTTACAGTATCTTTGTTACTGAAAAAAAAGTGAGATGACAATTAACATATTTTAATATTATAATATTTTCATATTTGAACTCTTGTCATATTTTGAGCTTGTTTTGCATATTTAAACATTACTCTGGATTGACATTATGGTTTTAAGATCGTTCAAAGAACATCCAGGTTGTCTCCTGGCTACATGACTCTGCGGATGGTTTAGCTGATTTATATATTATGCAAACTGAACATTATAATAGAAATTGGTGCTTTTTACGGATCTTAATAAAATAAATCTTAGATGACTGAAGAGAACTGTATTACACTTTTTTGAACAAATGGGAACTACAAATTCACTGTGCATGGTACCTACAATATGTAAGTAAAGCGGATCTCCAGCCTTCCCCTTAATAACCTTCATTTGCCTCATCTTGTGTGGCACGTTGCTTCATATACCTATAATTAACCTACGTTTGCTGTAATGGAAATTACATCTCTACGCATTTCTTAGTCAACTTATGGTCAGTTTTGGCTTACAGCAGACAATATGAGCAAGTATAGCTGCAGCGGAATCAGGGAGGGGGACTGATGTAGAACCTGAAACACTAATGATGCAGAAGGTGAATTTCTGGACTAACTCTCAATAGACAGTGTAGCTAAGCCGTAGCCACTGATCACAGGCAGACTCTAATGCAGAAGAGCTGAAAAGCAATTGAAATAGTAACTGAGCATTTTCCTAGTAATTTTCATATTTGCAATTAAAACCTGGACTCCCAGTGAGTGATGCTTATTGCACGTTAATTTGAGTTTTCACAGATAATAATGTCGATAAATGGCACCACGGTCAATAAGAGGGTCATAGAGTCTGTACAGACATGAGATCAGGGAACCTCTTATAATTATAAGTGCTACATGTTTCCTTGTTGCTCATGCATTATTTTTTCATGTATGGAATGACATTTTCATTATTTGTCTTTTTGGCATAGCTATGAAGTTGTATAATAATTACTGTATGACCTAATATATTGCTGTCTCATAGTAAAAAAGCATTTTTATTTTCATTTTATGCTTGGAATCTTTAATATGCCTCTAGCACCTCCTAACATTAGGGCAAGCAATAGCTAGATATCAATTCCAGTTCCATATAGACTAGTTACAGATATAGCTAAGTTTAACCTGGCTGTGATAACTTTCTGCAACAAGTTATCTTATTTTTAAGGCATTTCAAAGCTATTTTTTACATTATTCTAACAAACCAGAACACTTTTTGTAAAGCAATTGAAAGGGTAAAGAAACTCTGGTGCAGAAAGTTACTTAATGCATTAACCCTTTCCAATCCACTGTCTGACGAGATTATGATTTAAGGCTGTACAGCTCCGATGTTGGAAGACGTCCGTCGGGGTTCTCTTACTGTATATTGCCAGCCTCTCTGCTGTCGGAGCCTATCCAACATGTCACCTCATGCAGTACTGGCTTTAGCCAGCATATAGCGCCGTTGTATAACAGAAAAAGAGTAAGTCCCCTAGGAAAACCAGGATACAAATTGGATTGGAAAAGGTTAAGATTCTAGTTTAAATTTGGCTTGGTTAAAGCTGCATAGAAGAGACTGGCATAATTATCAACTATCTTTAAATATCAAATGGCTACAATTTCCGTTATCTACAAAACTCTGGACAGGACAACCGATTTATTTCTGAAAGTTTCTATTCTACATTGTTAAATCCTAGAATGTTAGAGTGGAAGGGACCTTTAGGGTCATCGGGTCCAACCCCCTGCTCAGTGCAGGATCATCCACCACCAGTGCTGTGGTGTCGTAAAGAAAAGCTGAAGCATTATTTAGAAAGTTTAGGAAAGGTAGAAAGTTCTTGCTTCAAAGTTCAACTACAAAACTACAGGCACTTTCAATAATAAAACACTGATGAAATCCACTATGAACCATTACTGAAAGAGGACAGGAGTAAGGATAGAAGGGGCTCATATACCAAAGTGTATATGTTCTCAAATTGTGTGAGCTGCAGCTTTTCTAGGATCTAACAAACATCAGAGGCACAAGCACCTAAAAATGTTTATATTGAAGACAGAATTGCTATAAGGGCTCGTTCAGACTAGCTATTTTTGTGCACCTATGTCCGCAAACAAAATGCTCTCCACGGATGTGCAAAATATGTGTGACCGAAGCTCCGTGCTTTTTTTTACATGTGCACAAAAAAGTGTGTTTAGGCCCTCAACAGTCAAAGTTTCATATGCCCCTTCACTGGAGCAGCTGTGCTTGTAGAAGCGCATCTGCTCTACGAAGGTCCCCTCATCACTGAACACTGTGACGGCACTGTCACAGTGTTCAGTGATGATGGGACTCCCCACAGGGATGAAGGAATCCGCTGTCAGGACTGCGATGCTATCCCATTGCTCTCAATAGGGCCAACGTTGCTGTCGCACCATTGAAAGCAATGGGATGCAGGCAACCCCTGCAGCAATGATTTTTTGGGGGAAGGCTTGAAATATAAGCCCTACCCTGAAAATCACCCCAGCCTCCAGAAAGCGCTGTCTCTGATTGGCTGAACGTTGTGACCAATCAGAGGCAATGCTTTCTGAAGGTGGCGATTTTTCAATCCCCAGCCACCAGAATACAGAAGAAGACTGACCGGGAGAAGAGCCAGACAGCGCTTCTAGGTGAGTTTTTGTTTTTTATTTTTGCTTTTTTTCCCCTACAGCTAGGGATAATTTTCGGGTTAGGGCTTATATCTCAAGTCCCCAACCCTACACTCCCCCAAAAATCATTGCTGCAGGGGTTGCCTGCATCCCATTGCTTTCAATGGGGCAGCAGCAGCGCCGGCTGCATTTGAAAGCAGTGGGATAGCATTGCAGTCCTCTGTGACAGCTGTGGCAGGGGATTCTTTCGTCCCAGCTGCAGACACCTCATGAGGGTCCCCCAGCGGGGATTAACGGAACCCTCCAGGAGTCCCCTCATTCCCTGTCACTTCTATAACATCACACGATGTCTTTACATGCAGCACATTATAGTCATGCATGTCCTATCTTTTGCAGGTGCGAGTATTTTGCGCCTCTAAATAACGGATATGTGAACATACCATAGGAAACCAATGGTTCTAATAGGTGAGCAAAAAAAAAAAAATTGCTCGTCTGACCATAGAAAGTTGACAACCCCTTTAAACCCTTATATTGACCAGCCTATTTTGTGCCTTAGAGACTAAGCAATTTTCATAATCATGTTGCAAGAGCCATAACTCATTGACATAGCCGTATGAGGGCTTGTTTTCTTTAGCACCGCTCTGGGATACATATATTGTGTGACATAGCTTATTATATTTAGAGGTGAAAGATAGGAAAAAATGTCCACTGAGTTTTGTTTTTACAGCGTTCTAGATCAGTATGATTACTGAGATACCAATTTTATATACATTTTTTACTACTTTTGCATTAAAAAAACATGTTTTTAAAGAAAAACTATTAAATCTGCATCCTGCATTCTAAGGCCGAATGCACACGGCCGGGTCGGATTTCGCATGCGGGATCCCAGCCGGAGACCCGCACGTACCTGTCTGGACTGTCTTCTCTCTGCTGCGGATGTGCGAGGCCAGCATGCCGAAGCACATGCACAGTGCAGAGAATGCCGTGCCGGCAATGATGTGGATTTGCGGCAATTTCAAAATTGACATTTCTGAATCACCGCGGGCCGGACGGCTTCCATTGACTGCAAATGATTTCCGCTCGTGTGCGTGAAAGAATCATTTTACATTGCATGCTACGGACGGACATTGCTGCGCAATCCACAGCTGACAAAAATTCGCCTGTGTGCATTGGACCTTAAATCTATAAGGTGGCTTTGAATTGCTTTTTATTACATTTTTTTATGAGTCAAACAAAAGAAAAATAGCAATTCTGGCATTGCATTTTAAAATTATTTTACGGCGTTCATCATGTCCGAATCAATAAAAAAATTTAATTGAGTCGTTACAAATGCAGTAATACCTATTATGTGTCAGTTTTGAATTTTTATTTTATCTATTTAAAATGGGGTTTTGTTGGGAAAAAATATGTATTTTCTTTAAACAGTTTTTTTCCCTTTAAATTAAACATTATTGAACTTTGACTATTTTTTTAGTCTCTGAAGGGCCTTGAAGATGTACTCGATCTCTTACTAGAATAGTACATTGCATTACTTTTGTAGTGCATTCTACCAAGGCTATGATAACAGCCTACCAGATTCTACAGAAGGTGGGACCTAATAGGCTGAGTTATATGGCAGGCATAGAGGCCTTGGTCAGGCTTGTGGCCATCATGGGAATCCAATGGTACCTTGCAACCACACTGTGGGGTGCTGATGGATGACAGCTCCCTCTCCCCGTCTTCTGTTTACATGCTGCAGCTGCTATTGATTGTGGCATGTTAGCAGAGCTCTGTGTGTGCAGCATAGCAGGGCTGTGCATGTATATAAAAGATGAGGACAAAGTAAGTATTGCCATGAGTTCACACATAGTGGAATTGTTGCAGGATTTCGACTGCTGAATGTGCACCAAAATGCAGCAAAAAACTGCAAGTGAATGGAGTGAAAACTGTGGTCAAAATCACTATTTAGTCATGCACAGATTTAATTGCAGATTTGCATGCAGAAAGATTCAGCTATGTGAGCACATAGTCTTACAGAAGTGGACTGTTCGGCTGTTACCTCCTGCGCTAAAATACCAAGAAAGCAGGTGCTGCACCTTACCACCAAAGTTAGTGACCTTGACCCCTCTTATTACAACACCAGGAAGGTTTTAATTAGTATGAAATATTTTTTTACCTATTTTTTGTTGTCTAAGGGCGCCCACCCACTGGCGTTTTTTTTCCCTGCGAAATTCGCAGCATTTTTTTCTCGGCAGGGGTCTATGGGACTTGTAATGTTAAAATCGCGATCGCGAGTCCCATAGACCCCTGCAGAGAAAAAAATGCTGCGAATTTCGCAGGGAAAAAAAACGCCAGTGGGTGGGCGCCCTAAAGCTAGGATTCATCTTATGGTCAGATGCGTCTTAGGGTCCCTACATGAAGCAATTAATGGTTGGAATGAGCAAACGAGTCATTTGCTTTCAAACGATGTCCGTTTACACGTGCAGATAATGGTTTACATTTTTTCATCACAACTCGTTCAGCCCATCGTTGGTCCGTCAGGGGAGTCTGGAAGTGCCTAAGAATGATTTGTGAATGACTGAAAGATCGCCTTTTACACAAAATGACTGTCAAACGACGAACAATGATTTACATGTCTGCATAAAATGACCGATATGTGAACAAATAGTTGTTCAGTCGTTGGCGATGTTTACGCTGAACGATTATGGTTCATTTTCGTATGATTCAAAGATTGTTTGAATTAAAGTTATAGTCCAAAAAACACAGTAATCCTGCTGTGAATACAATGTAACTGCATCCAGAGACTCACAGATGACATCTGATTGGAGTCCTTCACTTTCTCTTTTCTTTGTTAACTGTAGGATATTCTACCCGCCACAACTTGTCTCTGCAGCTTGTTTTTAGAGTACATGTTAATAGTGCCCAGGCAATACTAGTGCCTCTTTAGTGCCCACCATAGTAGTAGAAAGCTGCTCTGTATTCCATACAGAAATAGTGTCCCCTACAAATCAAAAAGACCCCATTAGTTCCACTTGATACTCTCCATAAGCTACTGGCGCCACTTAGTGCGACCACTCAGTAATGATACTCCTTAGGTGCCCATAACAGAGTATTGATGCCTACTGCTCAGTAATGGTCCTGAAGACTAGAGATGAGCAAGCGTACTCGGAAAAGCACTACTCGCTCGAGTAATTTGCTTTATCCGAGTATCGTTGTGCTCGTCCCTGAAGATTCGGGTGCCGCTGCGGCTGACAGGTGAGTCGCAGCGGGGAGCAGGGGAGAGCGGGCGGGAGAGAGGGAGAGAAAGATCTCCCCTCCGTTCCTCCCCGCTCTCCCCTGCAGCTCCCCGCTCCGTGCCGGCACCCGAATCTTCAGGGACGAGCACAGCGATACTCGGATAAAGCAAATTACTCGAGCGAGTTGTGCTTTTCCGAGTACGCACGCTCATCTCTACTGAAGACATAGATACAGTTGAAAGCGACAGTCACTTAGAATAAAGGGGGTTTCCAAGTACATTTTTTTTAATACAGCTCGCCATGACCTTAACTAATAAACTAGACTATATTCACCCACCCTGAGTGGGTGTGGCCAGCTGTATAAAAAAAAGTATCTTGAAAACCCCTTTAAATAACAATGTACAAGAGCCATAATGCACTGCGCATCACAAAGCATGCTCACAGCACGATCGCATTGATCCCGAAAGGTCATTTTGTGACTGCATTTTGTAATACACCTATCCAAAATGTTATACAACCATTTATAGACACATTTGTGGATACCGAATTAATGGCGTTTATTGTAATTTATAGCATCCCAAGTGAGCAGGCATCGCAAACAATGTAAGAGACAGTAAAATGTTGTGTAACCATAGATATATAAGAAATCATGAACAAATGATTTTCTTATTGACTTGGGTAGCGAAAGGGCCAAGCGGATCACAATTAATATTCTGCTGGTCAGATCGCAGTCACAACAAATCACAATGACTTCATTTTCTTCTTTTTACCAGTAAGATTTGTTTTCGGAGACGTGCAGATCGCCGAGCCGCCTTTCTCTTATTTGAAAGCGTGTCAACTTTTGTGTCATTTTTGATCTTCAGATATACTAGAATTTCCAGCCAAGAGTTGAGAGGCGTTCAGCAGCTGTCATATACTTGCAGTTCCCGATCAAGCATTTTGACAGCTTAAGTGCCTGTGTGTGCCATGGCAGTCTTAAATACATATGGGACAGAGGACTAAAGGTTACTATCATCAAATAATGTGTTCCAATATTTAGTGTATTCGGAATTACTTATCTTGTTCATACAATATTGTAAGGTGTTATTTAATGCTTATTTCACTACTTCCTCTCTTCCTTATGATGTTTAGCTATTGGCTCTTACATCTTACCGTTGGCTAGGCAGTGGCCCTAATGTGTCCGGCTGTTACTTATTAACAAAAGGTTACAGCCTGTGAGTGACATTGATGAGTCCCCACATAACCCAACAGCACATTCAGTCCTGGAGTCAGGAAGAGGAAGATGGTGTCCAGGACCCAACACCGGATTACAGGTTTCAAGGTATTTATGAAATAGTGCTGTTGTGGGTCAATGAAAGCAATGAAGGATGGAACTTGGCTTGAGCAAAAATACAGTATAAGGGCTCAGTCACACTGTGTACGGGTGCCGATGCGCCCGTGTGACTGAGCCCTCACTGCAGGAGGAAGACGGCCGTACCTGAAGACGGACATCTCTCTGCAGTGCTGAAAAAAGAACACATGACCAGCAATGAGGCCGGTCACATGTTCTTCCTCCCGGCGCTGCAGAGAGACGTCCGTCTTCCTCCTGCAGTCACACGGGCGCCGATGTGCCCGTGTGACTGAGCCCTAAGGCCGCATGCACATGGGCAGATTTGAATTGCGAAATCCGCGATCGGCACCCGCACAGATGGTCCGCTGTTTCAGTCGCCAATACAAATGAATGAGCTCTGCGCACACATGCAGGTTTGAATTGCGGCGTCCGTGAGCGTAGAAAAAAATCGCAGCATGCTCCATTTTTGCGCGGATTCCACACGGACAGGCTCCATTGATCTCTATGGAAGCGAGTGAATCGCAGTGCATCCACAATTACAGATAGCTTGCAGGTTGCTAGGAGACCACATAAGATGAATGAATGGAAGCTAGATTTAGGGAAAAGACAGCGCAGGAAGAACACCCCATTGTCCATTGCAGTAGCCGGGTATTCAATATGGGCAGGTTCATTGCTCTCCCAAGCCCAGAGAGCAGTCTGCCGTTCTGCAGACGGTTCTAAGCTCCCACCACCACAAAAGCATAAGAGAATGTCATCTGGGCATTAACCCTTTGTATAGAAGGGTTTTTCCAGGGGGTTGGGCAACTTTCTGACGTAATTACCTGCTGGCGATTTTTTTTTCTCATGCGGACGATCCGCTGTGAATCTGCGTACATCTGCGCATAAAAATGACCGCGTCTACAAACACTCGCCATTTGTTCCCACAATGAATCCAAGGTCTTCCGTGGTGGAAATCCTCTTTTGGAATCCGGCTCTGCTGTGTATAGGCAGCGTAAAAGTAGTAGGCAAGGGGGTACATAATTGCTGGTATAGGGCTCTTGGAGAGACTGGTCATAGTTCTATTTGGTCCCATGTCCTTTACTACTGGGTGGTGAGAACGTGTGCAGGTCTGCCCTTTTCAGAGATTCTTAGCAAACAAGGGGGTAAGGTATTGGCCCGAAGATGGAACTAGTGTGAAGAGGGATACATACAGCAGTGTTTTAATTCTGCACAATTATTGGGTTATGCATCAGTCTGTGTTCACCTAAATACATAAGAAACTATGAGAAACAGAAATCTTCACCATTTTCATCCATCATGATGTTGCCATTACATGCTGACATGTAATGGGAGAACAGTTTTTTTCATCTTGGTAGACACGGTCAGTTATGCCTTATAGAGGGTTTTTATATACATAGCAATTATAAATTTAACCCCCCAATAGTCACGTTAACATTGGAAAAACCCTTTGAAAAATGTCACTTTTTTATAGTAAATTTTGAATATGTTTCTAATGTAAATGTATTTGACACAAAACTTGGTCAATTTACATGTATTTTAACCCCTTAGTGACATAACTAATTTTAGCTTTAAGAGTCAATAAGTTGCATCCCCTTTTGTGTTCTGGCGGTCATAACTTTATTTTTTTGTCAATGTAGCTTTATGGCGCCTTGTATTTTGCAGGATGAATTCTAGTTTTTTATATAAATCAATTTCTGGTACATATAACATATTGAATAACTTATTCTTTTTATTTTTTTGCTGGGAGCAATGGAAAAAATACAAATTTCACAGATGTTTTTCCTGATTTATTTTTACAGCATTACTTACGTGGTGTAAACATTATGTTACCTTTATTCTATGGGTCATTGCAATTATGACAGCACCATATATATAAGGTAGAAGCAGAAATCAAAAAGTGGCAACAGCACACAAAATACCTTTACTGTCAGAAGTATACATACCTATAATAAATACTCTAACCACATTAAAAAATGCAAGGTTCTTGGCATATAATTTGATCAAATTACATTGACCCATCTACCAACGTCCAGGTGACCAAACTTTTTAGATGGGTTATATAATGTTATATATTATGTTATACCACATCTACACAATATAAACTTTTTTTTTTTTTACAAAAGCACTTTTTGCACCTAATTGCAGGACCAGAGCTTTTTTACTTTTCCATCAACAGAGATTACAGGATGGCTTGTTTTTTATAGGCCAACTTGTAGTTTTTATTGGTACAGTTTCAAGGCCTACATTATTTTTTATTCCTGTTTTGGGGAAGTGAGATGATCAGAAAACTGCTATTTTGGCATTTTATTTTTTTCCAGAATTTACCATGCTGGATCAATAATGTAATATTGTATAGCATGGGTTGTTAATGATGTGATGATACCAATTATGACTAGTTTTTTTTCCAGTCTTTAAAGCATTAAAACATTTTAGATGCCACGGTCAGCATAAACTGCAGCATCTGTGGGGCTTAACGGCATAGAGGAGTGGTTAGATGAGCAAGTCCTCATGCTTTCACTCCTTTTCTGGGGGGGAAAAACCCCATATATGACAATCAGAGAGCAAATATGCTCTCTGATTAATAACATGCTTTTAGTGTCATTTTAAAGCCAAGAATCTTAGCTTTAAAATAACAAAATGTGGTGGTAGCACCTTTCCTACGCAGAGGAATACGGTTAGAAAAAAGAGGTTTTACCATAAAAAAACAATGGCCCTTGTATGTCTATACAGCAATATACATCATTGAATACCCCCAGAGTATAGCTCCAACAGAAGCATAAACCAAGTTGTGAACAGGGCCTAAAATGGGAGAGAAAATGCATCATAGAAAGTGGGTAATTTCTTCTGTGCTATGAATGTACCCCGTACTGTATAACTATAGCACAGACTGGTTATCATAGTGCTAGATCACTTTCATTGAAAGTAGTTATTTGAAAGGATGAATATTTCACAGCAGTAAGCTATGTAGCATCTCCATTTATGTGTCTGAATTATGCACATGTTAAGCTGAGCACTTTTTTCTGTCTCGAGAAGTAATATCACGGTGTGAGAGCAGACATTAGTCTCTTCTGAAGAATCTGCTCTTTACCGGCAGTCGTTGTTTGCCTGCCTTTATAAATCACTTGCGACTGTACTCTAATGATTCCTCTGAGGAGAATGGTTCCCCACTGAGCTTAGAACAAATGAGATTGCTGTAGATTTGGCAACAGTGATTCCCTGTAGTGTCCACAACAACCGCAGCTCTGGGCCGCCCCGAGTCGCAGATGTATTTCCTAGAAACCAGGGATGTTGCCGTATTTATGTCTGCATACACGAGGATGCATTTGCCACGATACGATAGCATTATTTTTAATACGGCCATTAATAGTGTATGTCAATAAGCAGAAATCGTGGATCTTGGAGAAAAACTTTAACGTGTTTCTAGAGAAATAATCTTAAATGACTTATCCTTAGGATAGGTTATCAATAGTTGATCATCTGGGGTCTGCTGCTTGGGATCCCTGCCGATCAGCTGGTCTGGAGCCTAAATTCACCGGCAAAATACGCTGGGTAAGTAGCGTAAGTGGTTTGTGCCAACTACTGTGTAGTGAGCGGCATTGGTGCTTGAATGCGCAGCTGTCATTGATTTTAAAGGGAGCTGTGCCTGCAATTACCAGTGCCAGCCACTACAGTGGAGTCGGAGCATGAGCTTTGCCAGTATTGTACCAGTGAGCACCTAAACAGCTGATTGCTTGCAGTACCGAGCCGTGGGCTGCAGCCAATGAACTGCTGATGACTAGAGTTGAGCGAATATACTCTGCCGAGCTTGATGCTTGTTCGAGCATTAGCGTACTCGATTGTGCTCGTTACTCGAACGAACATCAAGCCGTGTTCAACCCCGCCCCAGTTTTTGGCTCCTCCCCGCTGTGACATGCCTGTTTTGGCCCCGCTGCGACGCAGCGCGCGTCATTGGCAAAATTTTTGGCTGGCTGGCGAGAGAGAGAGAGAGAACGAACCTAGGAAGAAAAAAAGCTCGGCACCCGGCGTCCCACATACAAAAATGCTCCAGTCTCCCATCGTAGTCAATAGGGTTCGTTACTCGAGTAGAGCTCTCATATTTTACAAAAAGCTTGACTCGAATAACGTGGACTCGAGCATTTGGGTACTCGCTCATCTCTACTGATGACCTAACCTGAGGATAGGCCATCACAAGTATTTGCCTGAAAAATTACTTTATAAAGTTTTTTCTTTTTTTTTTTAATTAAAAAAACAAATAGTTGCTTACTATAAAAACAACAAAAAGGGAGCTGCTTGCCTTCCAAATCCTTTGCTCCTCCTGTAGCAATGGTTCCATGTTTCCCTATAACATTTCATACCACACATGACCATCTATCTCTGTGATCACTATCACTGCTGCAGCCTTACAAACAAGGACCACTGGTGGACCACAGAACTATCGGCGCCAGAGCATTTGCATGGGGGTTTGAACTCTATGTGTTGCTTTTAGCTTTAAGCATTTGTTTCTGTTTTCTTTTAAGAATTGAAAGCCCCTTTAAATATACATTTTCATGAATTTCTTCGTATCTGTAGTGACTTTAAATACCCCCTCTTTAAAACGGTAGATTGCTTTGAGTGATTGGCATTGCAAAGAGTGAAAATGGTTTATAAAACAGTTAATAAAACTAATAAAATACCACCGAGCGTTGGGCTTTGGAGAACAGATAACACTGGTCAACGTGATTTTTGAAATGTGTGTCAGAAAAACCCTGCCGGATGGAAATATTCTAACAACATATTCCTGAGAAAGAAAAAAAGTTTTTTGTTTTGTAGCCCAGTGTGATCAGATTTCTACATGCCAAAAAAATCTATGTTTTTTTGAACTAGAAGGTGAGCCCCACTTTGTAGATGAGGACTATGGCCTGAATGCCTCCATAATAAGCTGTGGATAAGCTTGTTCTTATTGATGTTTTCCCCATATAGATTTATCACAATGTTTATACCTGCAATAAACCGTCATCATTTCTTTAGTGTCCTGTTGATCAATCTCCTCTTTCAGATTCTTCAGTTCTGTTCCAGTACTAGACAGTCATATGGGGGTCTATCCTAAAAACAAAAGCTCCACATCTTATACAGTTGGCTATGCAATACCAACACTGGACAGTTTGACTGGAACCATATGCTCACTCTTAATCATAGTTTGAATTTGGAATCGTGTAATCCAGGATTTTCTCAGCCTATTCTTGTATTAAGTTTCTTCTTTCTAAAGATTAGCTTGGAGCTCTTCCAATTACTTTTAATCATTGGACAGCTTGTTACTCAGCTTGGCCTCTCCTGAATCCTTTACTAAGGTTGGTTCTGATTTTGGTAATTTTCCCTTTTCTTCAATGGGAAACATCTAAATTGGTGACTGGAACATGATATATATTTTATTATACCTTCCGGTTTCCTGACTGTTTACTTCAATACAAATCAACTGCATTCCCTTTGTAAACAGTAAATAAAGTGTTCATTCGAAAGTACAGTACTTGTACTAACACAGCGGAGAATCTTTTCTGATTTGCTGTGAAAAGGACATTTTTCTGATGGGTGGTGCCATCATTCTGATTTGAACAGCAGCAATGTAGCCCGTATACATAGTCTACAATTACTTTTGCTGTTTCCTGAAGACACTTGATAAGGTTGTGGATTTTGTACTTTATAAGCTGGACAGTTGCTGTCAACTTGACTTGTTTTGGCTTCTCATTGTTATCCACTACTATTTTTGCAGTTTTTTGATTTATGCCAGATAGAACTGGATGGTGTCTTGTTTTTTCTTATATGGCTGGTATATACTTTTCTGTGCAAATTCTGCCTCTAAAATCTCAGCTCTACTCTACCATGGATTTTGTCCATGGATCAGCATGCAGTTTTAATCTAGTCAATGGGCAAAATCTGTGAGCAGAATTCCCAGTGCACTTTTACATGGATCAGCATTGGAAATTCCCCAAGTGCATTTTGCCCATTGATGGGGCGGAATCCACGAGTGAATTGCAGCAAAATACGAGACAGAAACGCAGATTTCTGCCATGTGAACATACTCTTATTGGAGAGACTAATAGCTCAACATGCGGAAAACTGAGTTGAAGACACACAACAGTCTCAGTGCTGCTACCCTTCATTCTAATAATCTGTAATTGCCTGGACTGTCAACAATGATATCTTCTTACATGTCTTGAGGTATATGTGAGAATTAATGTTAGTGTTCCAAGCACAACAAAACAGAAATATTTTGATTAAGTGAATCAAAAAAAAGATTTTGTCGTTGATTTTAGACCTTGTTCACCTTGTGCAGCAGAATCTATTGCATTGTTTTTAGTCTTTTTTTAATCAACTGCACTGAATGTACAAGGCCTTGTTTTATATTGACAATGCCACATTCTCTCCATAGTTGCCTATCGAACTCTTGGTCATCTGATCATTTTTGATGTTTTAATGACCAAGACTGGGTTAACTTTTGTTGAGCATCACATCCACTTTGACCATCTATGGCAGCCACATCAGGAGAGAGGTACTTTCCTCTTATGTCAATAGGAGTTATGGAGACAGCCAAGCGAGTGACTGCCCTAAACTTCTGAGCATGCAAAATCATCTCTTCGTGGTTAGATTGGATTACAGATCGGCCATAAGTAAGGGTGAGTAGTGGAGACTCCGTAGGTCTCCAAGTGACCTTCCTATTAACTGGGCCTACTAATGACCATAGAAATACTGAGTACAAGTGTCTGCTATCTGTGAGAGGATGCTCCTAGAGAACATGTCCAGTGTCACTAGTTAATCATACTAAAACCCTGTTCATTTAAATCAAGGTGTCCAAAGAGAATTAATGGTATTTAAATCATTAATTGGAAAATTTAGAGTTCATCTACTTACAGCCATTTGACGGCCACCATTATTTATCTCTGTGGTGTGTATGTATGCTATGTACTTGTTTCGAGACTAGAAATTGTGATACAGCTTTGGTGATTTTCAATATGTTCATTTTAAGCCATATTTGTATGTTGTTAAATGAAGGCTGTGTCTGATAAAAACCAATATTGATGAGTGTCAAAATTAATTTATTTTATTTCACCATTTAATTTATTCTGAGATATCAAATGACTAAACCAAGAGAGTCATTAAGAAATCACTAGGAGCCGAGCAGTGGTGCACTCTGTGATCAGCTTATTGTTGGAGGACCCTAATAAAGCAGACAAGTAACTGAATGTACATGGGGATGCTAGTCTTGTTTTATTTGTATTTAAACCCATAATCGTAATCCCTTTTGTTTAGCTCAAAAGCTTTCAGTACCTGGTTGTGCCAGTTTCTAGGACAGCTCTTTCATATGACAATTACCATGCGAATCGAAAAGGAAGAGTGCAAAGTAAAACCAAAATAACTTCATGACTCTTACCAATGTATACCTACGTTCTCTGTTCATGACTCTTTATCTCTTTATGTGTTACGTAACATGCTGGCTCTGAGCTGCAAGCACCATATGTCATTGGACTAGCTCCAAAGCATGATATTAGGACGCATTGAAGTAACAGTATATATCTGTTACATGTAAATATGTACCATTCATAGAGATATTTTTTGCATGCTTTTGTACTGTACAATTAAATCAAATTAAATACCTAATACAATATTTCACTGTCTGCTGTTTTCATGAAAGAAGAGGTAAGTGAATTATTTTCAAATACTTTTATTTCTGCATTGATTACTAATAAAATATGGTCTGATTCTTATCTAAGTCACAAGTTGGCCAGGGTTACTTTGGCCGGGAGAAGGGTCATGCAACCAAAGACTGCAGTGTAGCCCTGTGATCTGGTAATCTCATAGAATTCAATATGTGTTATGACACAAGTTAGTTGCAATTGCAACCCACAGATCACAAAAAATCCAACGAAGTTTGCAATCTGCAAATCATATTCGTGACAAGCTGTAATGCAACCACATTGACTTCTTTTATATTGCGAGATTGCAGGGCTACATTGCGATCTTTGGTCATGCGGGCAAGATCACTGTGTAGCCCTAGCCTTATAGATATACACAATCCAGCTAAACTAATTGTACACAAACAGTTGTATAGAGAAAAAGTAAGCAAACCTCTGTGTTAATGATTTCTCCAAGAGTTAAGGAGATAATATTGGAAGTGTGGATTTTACAGGTGCTTTGCCCATTAAATAAAGGCACACAAAGCTTGGTTACTGACAAATCTGCTCTTCTCATGAAAGAAATGGTCAGTGTGAACCTTGCCTTAATGCAAAGAACTTTCAGAAGACTTTTTAAAGATTCATGAAACTGGAAAAGGCTATAAAAGGATTGCTTAAAGATCCTGGTGTATATCATTGCATGGCTAGTAGAGATGAGCGAGCGTACTCGGAAAAGCACTACTCGCTCGAGTAATTTGCTTTATCCGAGTATCGCTGTGCTCGGGTCTGAAGATTCGGGTGCCGGCACGGAGCGGGGAGCTGCAGGGGAGAGCGGGGAGGAACGGAGGTAAGATCTCTCTCTCCCGCCCGCTCTCCCCTGCTCCCCGCTGCGACTCACCTGTCAGCCGCAGTGGCACCCGTATCTTCAGACCCGAGCACAGCGATACTCGGATAAAGCACATTACTCGAGCGAGTAGTGCTTTTCCGAGTACGCTCGCTCATCTCTAATAGCTAGACAAATTATTTAAAAATGGAGAAAACTCAGGACTGCTACTGCTAAAGTGATCTTTGAGATCACTCTAAGAGCACAATAGGTAATCATGAAATAGGTGAGAAAGAACCCAAGAGCAAAAGACCTAAAAAAGATTTTACAAATTACAAAAACTTCTATTAGCTTTTTCACTATTAGAAAATACACTGAACAAGAATGGTGTTCATGGAAGGACACCCCGAGAGAAGCTACTACTGTAAAAACAAAGACCACCTTTATGTTCCACAGTGCTTCTGAGAAAATGGATAGATGAGACAAAAGTGGGACTTTTTAGTACAAATGCACAATGTTGTGCTTGGAGGAAAAAAGTAAACTGCACAACACCAAAACCTCATCCCAACCATGAAATATGGCAGAAGGAGCATCATGATTTGGAGCGACTTTGCTGACTCAGGGTCTAGCCGCCTTGTAATCATTGAGGGAACAATTAATTCTAAGGTGTACCAAAACATTTTGAATGAGGATGGTAAGGGCCCTATGACAACGAGCTGTAGAGGGGTAAATCAACTAAAAAATGGTTGAAAAAAGCCAAGTCAGAGTTCTGGCTCACAATAACTTTATTGAGATGCTGAGGTATGACCCGAATAGCTGTGCACACAAGGATCCCAAGAATATTGATAAACACATTTGCAGGCAGGAATAGTCCAAAATTCTTCCTCAGTGCTGTGCAAATCTTATTTGCAGCTACCGGACACACGTGTTGTAGTGGATTGCTGTTAAAGGAGGATTTACAGATTATTAAATTAAAGGGTTCCCTTATTTGTGTGAAAACACAAGAGCGATTATAATCCCTTGGACAACTGTTGGTCGTGTCTGCGTCCTGTGTAAAAGGGCCCTTAGGCCTCACGTCCATGGGCATAGTTCAATTATGGAATCTGTGTGGTTCTCCCGCATGGATGATCTGCAGTTCAATATGCCCATAGACTATCATTGGGCATCCGCAGGTATTTAAATACCTGTGGATGTCATTTTTTTTTCCAGGCGTGCAGATCGAATGTGCTGGAAAAAACGCAGCATGCTCCATTTTCTGCGGTTTTCACGCACGGACAGCTTCCGCAGGCTTCCATTGAAGTCAATGAAAGCCGTCCGGATCCGTGACACGTCCGCAGCTGACACTGCGGACGTGCCGCCGACCACGGGAAAGCAGTTTAAAAAAAAAAAAAAGATGGCACATCGCCGGCGTGCCGAGCGCATCTGCCGTGGATAAGAAAGAAGATCCGTCCGCGACAGAGGAGAGCCCCACAGCCTCCGGACAGGTGAGTAAAATGTATTTTTTGGCCTCATGTCTGCAGGCCGGGTGGAATTATTTAACCCCCATTGCAAATTATGTTTATCAAATATACAAACATCCAGTTGTTTGCAAAAGAAATCTGAGAACTGTGCAAATAGCTCAACAAAACTAATACAAGTGGTTTCTCCAAATTCAACACAAAATGCCACTTTTAATAACTACTGCCATATCAGAATCATATGAACACACATTTGCAAATCAGTTGTTGTCTCAAGCACACTTGATCAAGGGCTTCATTCATTGCATCAGGTGTACTTAAAATAATGAAATGCCTGAGGAAGAACCTTGAGTAGGTCTGAAAGCTCGCTATAACATCATGTATTTTTGTCACCCATTAAAAGGTATCATATCTACAAGATAACTTGTTTTCTCTTACTGAGAACAATCACACTTTAGTAAAGATAAAACACATCAAATAACAGGACTGGCTATGACTTTGTTGACTGTGACTTTTGATTGCATGTTAGAAATGTGGCTAAGGTTGCCATTACAGTTGCACTAGCAGCTGCAGCCAGTACGTTTTTACTATTGCCGTGCTGAACTTGGTGCCCGGCCATAAGTGTTTTTACACAAGCATTAACGGTGCTTGTGTAATTATAGCCTAAAGCCCCTTTTACACGGGCCGACAGTCTGTGAAGCGACTGCAAGAGTGCTGACATCACCGCTAAGGTCGTCAGCGCTCGTACAGGGCTTTCACACTGAAAGACTTGCCAGCCGCTTGCTGGCTTTTTGTCCGCTTCTTGCTCAGCGCTCCAACTCCTATAAGAAGTGGGGAGCTGTCACACAGCACAAGATGCAAGCGATGCAGCAAGTGCCATCTAGGTCGTTTAAGCTGACAGAAAAGTCAATTTAAACGACTGCTAACAACATGTGAGCGATAGTTTCACTCTCACACGTAGTGATTATCGCTCACTTCGGCCGTTTGAACAAATTTTGAACAATAATAGTTGCGTGTAAAAGGGTCTTAAGTCAAGAGAGTAGTCTAAAAAGTTAAGAGATTATTGTCTTGCACAAACAAGGAAAACAATACACAAAAACTGCAAAGCCAATGAATGTTCCTAGAGATACAGTTGGAAGCATAGTTTGCAAGTTCAAAGTTACAGGAATGCTGAATGTACTACCTAGATGTGGCAGAAAGAGGAAGCGATCACCAGCTGCTACTGGATTCCTCATGAGGAAAATGGTCAGAAACCCTTGAGTGATTGCAAAAGACCTGCAGCAAAATCTGGTGGCAGCAGGCACTGAGGTTTCCGTTAGCACAGTAAGATGTACAGTAAATGCTGAAGATTTTCGTGCCCAGACTCCAAGGCATACACCTCTACTGACCCAGAAGCACAAAAAGGTTTGGCTCCAATATGTTCAAACCCATGAACCCATGGGGGGGGGGGGGGGCAAGATGGATTCAATCAAGTATTAGGAAATCCTATGTTATGCTGCAAACATAAAGGGTTTTCCTGGGGAGCACAATAGCACTTTCACTGTAGTACTCAGTAGAACAAGTATATGGCTGTGCCCACTACTATTGCCTGATCACTCAGCTCCATTCACTTGAATTGGTTGAGCTGCAGTACCAGGCATAGCCTTACCCATATAGACTTAGGCGGGTGGAAGGAGCCCCCACGATCATAAATTGATGGCCTTTCCTGAAGAAAGATAATCAATGTAATACCCTCAAACATTCTCCAGTCTTGCAGCTGCTGTACCCCTAATGAAAATTATGTACTAGGGCCCCAGATCACTATGCGCTATTTATTGTGGCACTGTTATCTTATGCAGCAGAGGGCTTTTGGACCCTTTATGATACTAGAGCTTGTATGGGATTGCAGCCTGTGCATTAATTACAGCTATCCCACTGAATAGGCCAAATCTGTGGCTTTCCAGCTGTTGTATAACCACATTTCTCGGCATGCCTTAGCTTAGACTGTGGCGTCTTGGCATGCTGAGGGTTGTAGCCTTGTAACAGCTGGAGGGTCAGAGGCTGGTTGCATTGGTGCTTCCCCTTACATGTCTTATAATACTTGGTAATCCCAAATGTCAGAAAAATCATAACTAAAATCTGAATGACATTCCTAGATGAGATTCATCTTGACAACAAGAAATTGAAATTGTTAGCTTAATAAAGTGCAACCAAGGTAAAGTAAACCAAGATTTACTGCTGTCAGTAATCAATGTGGCAGAAAAGTCAATTTAGAATAGGACTCTGCAACACTTTTTTGCCTTCCTCTGGATCAACAGGGGGGGGGGGGGGCAGAAACAGGCTGAACTGGATGGACATTTGTCTTTTTTTCGGCCTAACATACTATGTTACTATATTAGACAACTCGTCCTTGGTAAGTGTGAATGGGTAAAATGTAATGATCTATTTATCGGTTAACGGTACTATAGACTGAGCATGCATGTGTACATTTTTGGAACATCAGTGAGAAGAAGGCAGTAGGCCAGGTGCATTATCAGACTTCTGTTTAGACTAACGATAGCAATGAACAACTGAAAATTAATTACTAATGTAATTTAAAAAAAAATTTGTTTCATAAGAAGAGCATTTTGCATATAAATTAGAGACATCTAATATAAAGAAGGCCAACATGCTTTTTTTTCACCACACTTTGACCAGTTTGCCTCATCTTAGGAGGATCATTTTGGTGTCATTCAATTCCTTAGATGCTGACCACCGCCGTGAAATACAAAAATTTGAGGTGGGTACATTCAGTGACTCATCGGGCCCCGCCAAAGTTCCCTATGTTAAGTATAGCAGCGCTTCAGCCAACAGCGCTGTTATGCAGATTCAAGCATTGCTAAGTGACTTCATAGTCTCACGATGTTTCTCACTAGGGAGACTGTGAATGTCCCTGCTGGCTGTGATGCTGCTATGAAAGAAACGACAGACACAGAGAGACACACACACACACAGACACCCCCGTCTTACCTCTGAGCCGGAGCGGACAGGGCTGTATAAGCGTTGCTAAGTGACGTTCATAGTCTTGCGACGGCTCTCTCTAGGGAGACTATGAACGTCCCTGCTGCATGGGGCGCTGCTATGAAAGAAGCAACAGACACAGATACACAGAGCGATACACACACAGACACCCCCCTTCCGTCTTACCTCCAAGCTGGAGCGGACAGGGCCGTATAAGCATTGCGAAGCAACATTTATAGTCATGCAATGTCTCTCTCCCTTACCGTCACATGACTGTAAACACCACTGATGGCTGAAGCGCCAGAGAGAGACAGAAGGGACATGGAGATAGGGGGGCGGGAGAGAAGGGACATGGAGATGAGGGGGACGAAGAGAAGGGATGGGGAGAAAGAAGTGGCACGGTGAAGGGGGGAGAAAAGCAGCACGGTGAGGGGGGAGAAAAGCTACATGGAAGGTTGGGGGAGAGAGAAGGGACATGGGGAGAGGGTCGGAGAGAGAAGTGACATGGAGAGGGGCGTGGAGAGAGAAGGGACTTGGAGAGGGAGAAGTGGCATGGTGAGGGGGGAGAGAAAAGCGGCATGGAGAGGGAGGGAGAGAGAAGGGACATGGGGAGGGGGAGGGGGAGAAAGAGAAGGGACATGGAGAGGGGGGGGAGAGAAGCGGCATGGTGAGGGAGGGGAGAGAAAAGCAGCATGGAGAGGGGGGAGAGAAAAGGGGCATGGAGAGTAACATAGTATGTTAGGCTGAATGAAGGCAATATCATCTAGTTCAGCCTGTTTCAATCCCCCCACCCTTGTTGGTCTAGAGGAAGACAAAAAGACCCTAACGAGCCAATTTAGCTCATTTGGAGGAAAAATTCCTTTTTGACTCCATAATGGCAGCCAGAGTATTCCCCGGATCAACAACTTCTAATGTCTATATCCTGTAATATCATTGCGCTCTAGGAAGGTATCTAGTCCCCTCTTAAACTCCTCTATGGATTTTGCCATAGCTACTTCCTCAGGCAAAGAGTTCCACAGTCTCACTGCTCTTACAGTAAAGAACACCCTTCTATGTTGGTGAAGAAACCTGCTTTCTTCTAGACGTAGCGGATGCCCTCTTGTTACTGTCGAAGTCCTGGGTATAAACAGATCATGGGAGAGATCCTTGTATTGTCCCCTCATGTATTTATACATAGTTATTTGATTGCTCTTTAGCCGTCTTTTTTCCAGGGTAAATAATCCCAATTTTGGTAGCCTCTCTGGGTAATCCAGTCCTCCCATTCCGTTAATTAGTTTAGTTGCCCTTCTTTGAACCTCCTCAAGCACTGCAACATCTTTCCTGAGCACCGGTTTCCAGAACTGTACACAGTATTCCATGTGGGGCCTGACAAGTGGCTTATATAGTGGAAGAATAATTTCCTTGTCCCTCGTCCCTATACCTCTTTTAATGCACCCCAAGACTTTATTTGCCTTTGCAGCAGCTGATTGGCATTGATTGCTCCAGCTAAGAGAGGGAGAGAAAAGTGGCATGGAGAGGGGGGAGAGAAAAGCAGCATCAAGAGAGGGGGAGAGAGAAGCGGCATCAAGGGTGAGGGAGGAAGAGAGAGGGAGGAGGACAGAAGCAGCATGGAAAGAGAGGGGGGAGAGAGGCAGATTCGCAACAACCACTCTACCAAACATTTTATGTTCGCGTAGCGAACATTGGGTCAATCCAGTATATGTAAACAGTGGGATCCAAAACTATTCGGACATTGACATAGGCAGAAAGAAAAAAAAAGGAGTGAGCAGCTTTAGGTTACAGCAGCTGTAAAAACAGATCTGCAGCAGAAATCTGACCATATTTCTGCCATGGATTATGATGGATCCGCATTGGATTTTTCCAACGTGAGTTTTGGCTGTGTGAACATGGCCTTCTACTTAATTCCTCGTTTAACAAATATTTATTATATTGCAAAATCTGATAAAAGACTTCCATCAAATAGAATTGAAGCATTTGCTAAAGTAGCAACAAATAAACATATTTGCTTGCAAACTGCATCACATTAAATGTCAGAACTGGAGGTAATGATCTTTATTTAAATGGCACCAACATATTCCGTAGCAGTATACATTTCAGACACTACAGTGATCCCTCAAGTAACAGTGGCCTCAGAATACAATATTTTCAACATACTGGTCTTTCCTGGTCCATTGTATGTTGAAAAACAGACTGAATACACAATATTGCAGTCTGGATTTGCAGCACGCATCCTTTGCAAGAAGATCCAGCCAGTCAGTATGGGCAGTTCACTGGTAAAACCTGCATTACTGAATGTGTGCACTAGTTGGCTTTGTAGTAGCATGTCTCTACAGTACAATGCAGCGCTGCATGTATGGTGTTGCCATTTACCTGCACCAGGATGATCTGCACCTTTGGACACCAGGTGAGCCCGGCTCGGTCCTATTTTTCTTAGAAAATTGTGTACTGTTCCAGACCCTGAAGCAGCTGCTGGATGGATCAAAACCCCACTCAGTCTGGAATTAATCTGGACATTTTATATTCCCACCTCATGGAGTATGTTGATTCCTTGCATGTATGGCTGGATGCAAGAATGCTTACCATATGCTTAGCATAGAAACCACATTCAATGGGCTCCCCCGCTCAAGACCCCTTCTCTATTAGCCAGTAAGAAGAACTAATAACAAAACTGTCTCCTGCCCTGGAGAACTTGGACTATGTATGACGTGGTCATCTAACTGGCCAGGGCTTTCAGAAGCTAGAACCACAGTAATCAGCTGATCTAACCATGTTTTTTGTTTGTAAATAACTGTATTTACCAACCTGAAACAGTTAATCGCACGTTTTCCTAAAGCAGTGTGTGGTATTCCATGCATTTATAATATGACATTTTACTGTACCTATCCATTGCACAGTATACATAATAAATAGTACATACTGCTTTGCAATTCCATAAATGTCTCTGACATCCAACCAGGAATGTATTGAATTGAATTGTTCGTTTTGAGGTTGAATCTTAGCAGGAGCGGTCAGATCCATTATAAGAGGAATGAACTTTTTATTTAATGACACAGTGATGGTGGAATTACAGGGAAGGTGGAAAGAATGATCTGGTGGAGGAGAACAATGCAGATAATATACCTTTCTAATGGTTTTGGACCGGTATAAAAGACTCACGTAGCTTATTGCTCCACACATCTGCACTGTGAGGCATAAAATGAAAGGAGGTAATGAACAGAACGAAGTGCCCCAGGATATGGAGTGTATTTCAGTACATGACCGCAGAGAAAAGTTTGCTAGTTAGCAGCAGGCGATAAAAAGGATTTTATTTTACACGTCTTAAAAGTGAACCTTTATTTTACAAAGGGCTGTCAATGTCTCTAAGGGATAGCAGTAGAAACTCCTTTCAAATTGTCCAACTTCTTAGAGTGTCTGCTTTGACCAGTGATAAGTAGTCATTTTACATAGGGGAATACATAAATGGTTTAGTGAAACAAAGGATTTAAAAGGTTCCATGATTACACAGCCCTTTACTTAAGTTATGTATTACTGTAGTTTCCATTTACAAGCAGACAAATTACTGCACTGTCTTCAGTATATCTGAGCTTGTTCTCTTTACTGGGATTTTCAGCTTTAAAACTTTTTTAACATGTTGGAGGTCCAAAAACTGGAACCCCATTGAACTGAATGAAGAATTTTTGGCATTTGGAAAATGGCTGCACCTCCCTATGGCACATTTAACCCTCTCCAATCCACTGTCTCACGTCTTCCTACATTCTGATTGAAGCTTGTACAGCTCTAATGTCAGAAGACGTCCGACAGGGTATTCTTACCATCTATTGCCAGCCACTCTGCTGTTGGAGCCTCTCTGGCGCACACACACTGGCTTTAGCCAGCAGATGGCACCGTTGTATAACAGTAAAAAGAGAAAGCCTTTTAGGAAACCCTGAATCCAAAATCAGATTGGAAAAGGTTAAACAGAATGGTATTTATAAGAATTGATTGTGTGATCGGTTACTGTAAGGTCGCAGACGTTTGTTGAATTTGACTTTATGTCATTGTCTACATGAAATGTCATAGAATCTTGGCATTGAAAACCCTTTCAAGGCTGCATTCACACAGCCGCTGTGAAAATCTATACAAAAATATGCACATGGATTTTAGTTCCTGATATCGATGACACCCAAAGGCTTCAACAGGATTAAGAGAGAATGCACCTGTTATTACAGGGATATCATACTGGCCGAGGAAAGCGTGGTTTGTGCGTTCTTCCATTAATATCACCATCCACGAGGGAACAACTAATTCAGAATGTTTCTTTTTATCAGTCCAGAATTCTTCAGCTTGAGGGTGCATTCACATGAACGATATTTTAGTGTGAGTTTTGTGCGAAGTGATGTGCACAAATATGCGATCCATTCTGTTATATGGATTCATTCACACAAGCAATTGTTTCCTCACAGCATGCTCTTCCCTCAGAACGCCTCACCCATTGTTTTCAATTGGACCTTCACATACATCGCATGGCATTCATGTGTCATGCAATGTTTCTCATTGAAATTAATGAGAAACACTTGCACCGCTTTCACGCATGGGGATCATATTTTCACATAAGCGATGCAATTTTTAATCAAAAACGATATGCATAGTCTGGAAAATCGCGCATTGGCAAGCACAATATCAGGGTGCGGGCAGACGAGCGCATAAACGGCGCGTTTTTGCGACCAAACGTATATACGTGACCATCTGAGGCAATGGTTTCGAATGTATTCGTTCACATGCGCGATTTTACGGCGCGTAAAAACGGCAATTCGAAAAAAACGGAACATATGCGACCGAAATACGCGCCAACGCATATTCGATCGCCGAAAAGACCGTTTGCAAAGTAGGAACAAACGAAAATACGCTTTCTAGCTCTGGTCGTGATCGGTGAAAAACGATCGCTCAGGTGATTATACGTTGCGCTCGTGCGAACGTAAATACGCCTACGCTCGTCTGCCCGCACCCTCAGGCTGAGTTTCTCAGCCCAATATCATGCTTGTCCATGGGAATGTAGCCTGAGAGTGGAAACAGATAAGTTTCTACAACTCCTTAAGACCCATTTAGATGCAAAGATGATCGCTCAAAAGACAGTTTCAGTGACAGTTTTGAGCGATCACTTTGCATAACTACTAATGGGCACTAATGTCTATTAGTAGCTTATTAGCTTCATTTGCATTTAAATGAAGCTCCCTTTGCTGTATGCAGAGAACAGCAGGTGGTCTGTTATCTACATATAGCTCCATTGTTCTCCCATGGGACAGCAGCTAAAAACAGTGTTATCGACGCTCCTGCGGAGAATCACAGCGTGTGGTCCTTGCTATCAGCTGACTGTCCGAATGATGGTTTTTATGCTATACTAAAAATCATCGTTCGTCCGAAAAGCTAACGATGGTAGTATTTACACTGGTCAAGAAATTTTTACAAAAGTCATGTTACTGAAATTAGTTATTTCTTATCAATTTTTATGTGCTCAACATGAATATGACAGTCAAAATGCAAAATTGGCTCTATTTTTTGTAATCTGCAATAATTGTTTACATCACAAAATTCATGCCAATAGTAATAGGCCTATGGTTAATACCTGTAAAAAATCCAGTCATAGACTGTCTTAGATTTCTTTGCGGGTCTCTTGTCCAGCTGTTCGGGAGCATCTCTGTGGAGTGTCCAGTAGTAGTCAGCCAGCATGGTAGTGGACCATTTTACCTGGTATCTTTGTTCCTTTGTTGCGATATCTTGATGAAAATGTTCACCATGTTCATCAGTAACCATACCACAGTTGTCTGGAAAGAAATCCAGATGGGAATGAAGGAAGTGGATCTTTAGAGTCATATTGCAGCCAAGGTTCTACTACTGCATCAGCATGTCTTGCACTAGTTCCTTGTACTTTCTACCCTAACCTTCCCGAGAAAGTTTATAGACACTAAGTGAAATGCATTCCATGCTTGATTCACATCACCCTGCAGCAAATTGCTGAACCGGTCATCTTTGAAGAGCTCTCGAATCTGAGGACCCACAAAAACTCCCTCTTTTTAATCTTTGCCTCGCTAAGTCGAGGGAATTTTTTACAAAGGTATTGGAAAGCTGGTGAAGTCCGGTCCATGGCTTCCACAAAGTTTTTCATCAAACCTAGTTTGATATGAAGGGGTGGTAGCCGGGTTTTGTGAGCCTTGACCAGAGCTAGGTGCTGGATCTTCTTTTCTCCAACTGCTACATTTTGTCTATGAGTCCAATCCTTCCGCAAGTAATGCAATTCCCTTGCTCGGCTATCCCACTCACATAAGAAATACATGTATTTTGTATACCCCTGCTGCAGTCCCATTAAAAGGGCAACTACCTTCAAATCACCACAGAGATGCCAGCTGTATTTGTTATACTCAATAGAATTTAGTAGCTGCTTTAAGTTATTGTAAATGTAAGGATGTTGTTACAGTCCTACTGGATAAATTTACACGGTGAAACACAGAAAATGAACTATATGAAATATCTTCAAAACGAGAGCCAATACAAATTTTTCATGGTCATATTCATGTTCAGCGCACCAAGATACTACAGATTAGTAGGACCTTTTTAAGTCAGTAACAATTTCAGTGTTGACCAGTGTTATTGCTCAAGACATTGTTTGAACAAACTTTGAACAATAATGGTGTGTAAATGGGCCTTTAGACAGGAGACTCACCATATCTTGCACAGCATCATCTATTTATGCCTTCTAAACAGATTGGCTGGTCTCACACGACTGGATTTGAATTGCAGATTCCGTGATCGGTGTTCGCGCTGAATTCATTAAGACGGTCATTTGACACAGTGCTCTTAATAGGATTTTCCCTAAAGCAGGATGCGCCTAATACATGACTAAGCGCATGGCTCTTCATATATCAGGCACATCTTGGCACCTCAGTACGCCTACAGTGAAATGTATGCCAGGTTCAATCTGGCATTCACTTCTGGTATAATTTATGCCAGTTTCTGGTATAAATTATACAAAAATGTGTAGCTCTGGGACGGCAATGTCCCCATTCAATGAGCAAAAGTGGCGAGGGCGGCACAAAAAGATCATAAGTCGTCATAAAGTTTTGCACAAATTCCCATGTGTGCAAAATTTACAACATTTTTACTGCAAAAATTGGCGTAAAAGCTTTTATGAATGCCCTAGCCCCTTCAGACTTTGCACAATTTCCTGATTTTACAGCTCTTCCGTTTAGGAATTAGGAAAGGGTTCAGTTTGAATACACATCTGGTTCAATGGTCTTATCATCCAGAACATATTTTTTTTACCTTTGGTGAATTGCTTCACTGAAGTGTCATTAGAAAATGACTACAGATGAGCGAGCATACTCACTAAGGACATTTGCTCGAGCGAGCATTGTCCTTAGCGAGTACCTGCCCGCTCGGAAGAAAAGGTTCGGGTGAGAGGTGAGTTGCGGCAGTGAGCAGGGGGTAGCGGGGGGAGAGAGAGATCTCCCCTCTGTTCCCCCCTGCTCTTCCCTGCCGCTCCCCGCCGGCACCCGAACCTTTTCTTCAGAGCGGGCAGGTACTCGCTAAGGACAATGCTTGCTCAAGTAATTGTCCTTAGCGAGTATGCTCGCTCATCTCTAAAAATGAGCTGCCCCCTGCCTGCATACTGACCTCTGTCTCATGTACAGACAATAGATTAAAAAGAATCTATAATCAGACTAAAACCAAAAATGGAATCTTCCACTATCTGATTTTAACCTTTGCACTCGGGAAATATAGTGTGTCTATTATGGAAGGGGTTGATATTTCTAGTTTCAATGTCTACAATCAAAAGAATTGGGGAGATTTAAGTAGACAGCCCCATCTCAGCTCTTTTTGCTCATAGTATTTTGTGATGTATGTTGCTTTTCACCAAAAGTGGTTTAGCAACTTTCTATTGAGATCCTTCTACTGAGGAACAACAAGATTGACGCAAATAGGTTTTAAAATGACGAGTCAAGATTAACCAAAACATGGCTAAAGATTTTAGAACAGATGAAAATCTGTTTCTGCAGTGGGCAGGTCTTTGAAAAGACTTAAAGGGGTTTTTCTGGGAACAAAATGGAAATTCTGAAAATGGTGAAATCTAGGAGGTGCAGCAACCTGTACCTTTTATCTGTTGCTCTGGACCTTCTTCTTTGTTCCCTGCTGCCGCTATGTTTACATGCATCACTGCCGCAGTAAACACAACTACAAACTGTTACCTACAACTTCCAGCTTGCATAGAGATTGTCTCCTGATCAGCAGTGTAGCCCCACCCACAACTTACTAGCACCAACCTCCTCTCACTCGGAGTGTCAGAGAATGCTGCTGAAGCAGACAGAACCCTCCAGCACTCTGAACCGCACATCAGCAATACAGTGCAATGCTTCCACCCCTGTCCACCCATCATGCACTGCACACAGGATGTTGGAGGCTATGGACTGGGAGGAAGTAGCAAATGCGGACAAGACATCAGAGGAAGTGGAGATATTTTTCAGCCGGAAGGTCAAGTGACATTGAGAATTAAGAAAGCACGTAGGCCAGGTACAGTGAACTCATTACAAAATAACTTTTTGTGATGATGCACATTAGATTTTAAAATGTTAGTCTGTGTCCAGAATACGCCTTTAAAGGCTAGTAAAGTCAATTTAGAACATGAAGTAAAGAGATGTTCTTTTTGTGCTATACATTAAAAGGTCAACATCTTCTGGAAGTGCTAAAAGAACATTGGAGAAGGTTACTACAACTGCATGGGCTGAAATGGCTTACGTGTCTATCAAGGATATTTGCCAAGGGGCAAGTTGGTCTTCTCCATATTTTGTTGGGATCTCAGTATTAACTACCAGCCATTTTTTGGGGGTTCGCTTTTGTCATTCTTGCCTTTTAAGACCTATAACTTTATTTTTCCATTGACATAACCGTATGAGGACTTGTTTTGGAGGAAGAGCTGTATTTTTTTAATGGTGCAATTTAATGCAATGTAATGTATTGGGAAACGTAAAAGTTTTTAAGTGGGGTGAAATGTTAAAGCAATTTTTTAGGAGCTTTTGCAGCATTCATGGTGCATAAAATGACCTGTTAACTTCCTTCTATTGGTCAGTACGATTATGACAATGTGGTTTATAGATTATTTTACTACTTTTAAATGAATTAACAACTATTTGATTGAAAAAAAAGTGTCTGTCTGAAAAATATGATTTTTTTTATTTCTCCACTGATGGGCTATGTGAGGTCTCATTTTCTTGCGGGGTGTGTTATAATTTTTATTGCTACTATTTCTGGGTTCATGACTTGTTCACTTTTTAATGAGAGATAGTGTTGCAAAAAAAAATAATTTTTTTTTTACAGTGTTCACCATGTGAAAGAAATAATGGGATGTTTAGTTTGAGCTTTTTCAGACGTGATACTATCAACTATGTTTATTCTTTTAGTATGTAGTAGTTTTGCATTTTAATTTTTATTTGACTCAATCTTACTTTTTTTAGTACTCATAAGGGACCTGAACTTGCGATCTTTTGATTGCTTCTACAATATACTGCAGTACTGCAGTACTATAGTATTGCAGTATATTGTGTCTTTAAGGTTCACATATGAAGCGCTCCCACAAGCAAAACTAAATATGGTTACATGCATAGCAGCTTTCACTTGGCCCAGGGCTACCATTGTACCCCTTAATTGCATCATAAGGTGCCAATGCAAAGTTAGAGGGGGGGGGGGACTCCCCCATCCAGCTGACAGCACATGCAAGTTGTCAAACAGCCGAGATTGTAGCTAGCTCTGACCTTGTCTGTTTGAGAAGGGTGACAGCTATTTCTAGAAATTGCTGACATATATATATATATATATTTCATAAAAACATATTGAGGGCCTTGCCTGAATGCTACATTTTGGCGACCTTGGCTGTACGCCTAGAAAATCCTTATCTTAACTTTAATTAGAAGATTTTTAGCTAAATTCACTAAATTAAATTAAAAGTCCATAAAATGACCGAGTAGAGACTAGTAATGGCTCACAAGGAGACTACAGCTGGAGAACAGAATCTACATCTTTAACAAAACTTACACATGGTTTGTAGTGGTACTCACATTACACTGAGGGTAGTCTGTGATAGTCATGAGCAGTGGGGATAGTGAAGCCCACCTCTACTTTTCATCTGTTAATTGACGGTTTTCTCTCTATGCATAGTAATAAGGAGAAAGCTGTCAATCAGCTGTCCCTGTATTGGAAAACATTCTCTAATCCCAGTCATCTAACCCTTGCATTTTGACCCCTTGTCAAAGTCCCTCCAATCCTGATGCTTGCTCATTTATACCGATTCCAATATGTCACTACAAGAACTGTTCACTTGCAGATATAAATCAAATAGTACTTAAGCAGCTACTAAAGCAACATATGTGTTTTGCAATAAGTGACATTTCAGGAAACCAGGTGTCACGTTTGTGCTGTTGGGACCTGTGGGTTCCCAGGAGCACACTGCTGCAGGTGTAGTTGATTTGGCTGGCTGCTGGTGTGGAGTTTTCTGGCCAGCCAATCACCACCGGTCTGCTGCATATAAAATCCAATCCCTCTTACTAGAGGGTGCTGGTCATTAATTCTTTATCTCATTCCCACTCACAGCTTGGTGCTCTGCATGATGTTAGTTTAAAGTGTTTCTCCACCTTCCGAGGACGATCTGGACACCTGTATTCCCCATCTGCATGTTTTGCGGACCCTTCTCCTTCGAAAGGTGCGGCCTCCAGCCATCTAATGTCAGGTGGGTGATGCCCGACATAGTTCCATTTACGTCCGTTCGGCTTTTGACACTTTTCCCTCGGTGGGAGGGCACTTGCACTACCTTCTATCTAATATCTGTACGCATGAGAGTTCTGAGTGGGGTTTCTGTTTGTTGGTGTGAACAGCGACGTGTTTAGTGTCTGTGTAGGTGACCAGACATGAGGAGTGAACAGTTACCTGTTCAGGGTGGATTTTCCTTGTCTGTTTGCTGGTGTGAACAGCGACGTGTAAACTCCTCTACCGATTTTGCCATCACCACGTCCACAGGCAGAGTTCCACAGTCTCACTGCTCTTACAGTAAAGAACCCCCTTCGATGTTGGTGATGAAACCTGCTTTCTTCTAGACGTAGCGGATGCCCTCTTGTTACTGTTAGTCCTAGGAATAAATAATAGTAGATGCAGGGAAGTCTGGAATCTTCAGAGTATATTCTTTACTTTATTAATCTGAAGATTCCAGACTTCCCTGCATCTACTGTTATTCATTTTAAGACACCACTGGACCGAGTGGCATATGGAATGTGAGTATATTATCTTCACGTTTAAGGCAGACGGAACAACAGACAGGAAGAGAGGTGAGACACTCTATATATTATGCTATAGTGAAAGACTTAGTCCTAGCCATAAACAGATCATGGGAGAGATCCTTGTATTGTCCCCTCATGTACTTATACATGGTTATTTGGTCGTCTCTTAACTGTCTTTTTTCCAGGGTAATAATCCCATATTTGATAGTCTCTCTGGGTATTCCAGTCCTCCTATTCTGTTTATTAATTTAGTTGCCCTTCTTTGAACCCCCTCAAGCACTGCAACATCTTTCCTGAGCACCGATGTCCAGAACTGTACACAGTATTCCATGTGGGGCCTGACAAGTACCTTACATATCGGAAGAATATTGTTCTCGTCCTTCGCCCCTATACCTCTTTTAATGCATCCCAAGACTTTTCTTTGCTTGCACAGCAACTGACTGGCATTGACTGCTCCAATTAAATCTATAGTCAACTAGTACCCCTAGGTTCTTTTCCATCTCACTTTGCCGTAGCAGTACCCCATTTAGTGTATATTGGTGACATCCGCTTCTCCTGCCCATGTGCATAACCTTACATTTATCAATATTGTACTTTATTTGCCATTTTCCAACCCAAGACCCCAACTTATCTAGGTCTGTTTGTAGCTGCATATTCTCGTCCTTACCTTGCATAATTTCATATCATCTGCAAGTATTGATAGTCCTTGTATCAGGTCATTGATAAATATATTGAACAGAATGGGGATCTAGCAACGGTGGCCCAATCAGAGTAAAAATCATTTATTACCACCCTCTGCTTTCTATCTCTGAGCCAGTTCTTTACCCAGATACGTACGTTTTTGCCCAGTCCAAGTTGTCTCATTTTATATATCAGCCTATTATGCGGCATGGTGTCAAATGCTTTAGAAATAAAAGATCAATAGACTCTCCCAGGTCCAGCCTAGAACTCACTTCATTGTAGAAGCTGATCAAATTGGTCTGCCATGATCGATCCCTCATGAACCCATGCTGATGATGAGTTATAGTGTTGTTTTCCTTGAGGTATTCTAGGATGGCATCTCTCAGAAACCCCTCAAATATTTTTCCAATTATTGAAGTGAGACTTACCAGCCTGTAGTTACCAGGTTCTCTTTTAGACACCTTTTGTATATTGGGACCACACTGGTAATGCGCCAATCCAGTGGTACAACCCCAGTCTCAATAGTGTCCCTAAATATGAGAAATAGCTGTTTATTTATCACGTTACTTAGTTCCCTTATAACCCTTGGGTGTATGCCATCTGGGCCTGTCGCTTTTAATTCTTCTTAACCAGCTCTGCACTTCCTCCTGTGTTAGGCATGCAATGCTTAGTGGGGGGCGCTTCATTTTATTCCCCTGCATCTGATGTGGCATTTCTTATTTCTTTCTCATTCCTGAATACACTTGAGAAAAAGCTATGTAATAGATCAAATAGCTAGACTAAGATAGAGTCAGAGAAGCATAGCCTCCGGCCTGGATGGTAGGTCAGCCCTGAATATTTTTCTCCATTGTTTCAATTCATTGACATCCAATTTGATTGTAACTTCAGAGAAATTTTTTTTATTATAGTGCATTTGTTATATTAAGATATGTAAAATAATCATGTTGCTTGGACAGTATCGACAGCAAATACCTCCTGGTTCTTCATAACCAATACCAGCACGTCATTTTTCTACTGCCCAGTAAAAGTATAGTAGTTACATCTATGAACTAAACTCTGGACAGTCTGTTTGTCGATATATACAAACAGTTCAGCAGTACATCTATGCACTATAATAGCAACCTTACTATCAAGGGCTGAGTATCCATAGCCTTGTACTTGCCTTGTTTAGGTGTCTATTTGATACCTCCAGATATTATTGTCTGTCTTTTCAGTGCCCTATTCATTAGGGATTACTGTGTTATTTGTTTGTGCCCCCACGCTATGTGTTTTTAAGTTATTTCTAATAAAAATTGGAAGTTTTAATTTTAGTCCCAACTGTGAAGGGCCAATGCTTTTACGATTTATAGAATTAAAGAATAGTTTAGGGTTATATTTGCTCTCATTAGCAATCAGTCTCTCTGCCTGTAGGATCTACATCAAAAAAAGCAATCTACAACCCAAACTTTGAAACTGCCTTGCCAGTTGTTGTACCCCATCACAGATGTGAGCAAAGCTGCAATGTTTTTCAGATACAAGTCAGATCTCTATTCCCAAGCCAAAGCCTACCCCCCCCCCCCCCCCGCTTCAGTAATAGCTATATATTGTGTAGGCTATTTTACATGGCTCTTGCTACCATAAGATATATTCAAAGAAAAACTTTAAAAGATGGCTCTCCTTATTCTGACTATTTTTATTCAATCCCTTTTGGCAAAATAAACTGTCTTCCTCTCTTTTTGAAACTGCTTCATACTGGCATTTCTGAAATATTCCTGAAGGCTCTAAGCGAGATTTTCTAGTTCAACCACTGAGGACTTCCACACAATAAAGTGTGGAAACAGACTAAGAAAACCCCATTCCAAACCTCTGCACAGATGAAGCACAGCCTGTCACCGTGAACAATAAGAAGCGCCGAGGAGTCAAAAGAAGGAGATTTTAACTGACAGTAGAAATAACTTTTGTGCTTCCAGTGATGGCGACTGATGTAAGCAGAGCGAGTGCTGCCTGCTATAAGCATTCTTCACCCTGCAATATTGATAACAGAAATAAAGGGGTTTTAAAAACAATCCAGTAAAAAAGTAAAGTCACAATTGACACTCTTCCCATTCTTCTTCCTTCATAGAATTTCTAACCCTCACAAGGTCATCGTGAACACGGAGCACTTTACTCAGAAAAAAGCACCAAAGAGAGTTCTTCCTTGTTTTAATAAGGTCTAGTAGTTGAAGCGGTGTTTCCATAGTGATAAAGGATGGCAGTGTTGTAGAAGGCACTTCCCACGAAGATTCCATTTACAGCACCAAACTCTTACTTTGATTCCATCCCGGTGACTCATCCACGGCTGTAAATAACCGTGTAATCGGCCTTCATCATCTAGCGCCGAGCAAGCAGGAAAGGTGCACTGGGACCCTACGAAAATGGAGAGCGGGACAAAGTGTAAACCATCGCTGTGTACCTACTAGCACTCCAAAGAAGATATTTTTGCATTTATGGATTTTTATTAGCCAATGCCATCCATTCTAACCAGCTGATGATTATCAGATTAGTCTCTCCTTAAAGGGGTGCTCCGCTCAATTAAAAAACCCTCAGTGAATATTGTAGTGGGAATTAATCAAGTAACGTACCAATTGCAGTTTATTGTATTGCAGCCTCCAATACTCTCAGGCTATTGCCTGCACTCCTTTGCTTCATTGCTTACAATGAGAGGACATGGCCACTAGGAAGCGGTATCCACTCCATAGAGCAATAGCCGGATTTGTGGCTATAGCACAAGGGAATAAGGAGGCAGGCGAGTATGAAAGTCACATCTGCAGACTCTACATCCCCTGTACCAGGAGCCCATAACTTTAGTCTATGGGGCTCATTGGATGTGACCGATTCCCAGTGAAGCAGACGTGATCTGGAGTAAGATGCACCAAATTTGGCATATCTTTGGCTACTTTTACACCCCAAAAAATGAAAACCATGCCAGCTGTGAGCCGCTTCAGATTTGTGCTGTAATATAGGCCAATTGCTGGTGTAAAGTATAGTAAGGCTGTAGAGCTTTGGAGGCGCTGCGGCTTCTGCTAAACAGTATTGGCTTTGTTGGGAAGTCTGGAGAATGGCATTAAATAAAATGTTGTACAAAAAAAAGTTGTGTGCTAAAGCTTGCAGCCTTTTTTCTTCCAGAAAGCTGGGGCACACAGCATGTTTACTGGGTAGAAGAGAACAGCGTGACACAACATCTAAAATACACTACCGTTCAAAAGTTTGGGGTCACCCAAACAATTTTGTGTTTTCCATGAAAAGTCACACTTATTCACCACCATGCGTTGTGAAATGAATAAAAAAATAGAGTCAAGACATTGACAAGGTTAGAAATAATGATTTGTATTTGAAATAACATTGTTTTTACATCAAACTTTGCTTTCGTCAAAGAATCCTCCTTTTGCAGCAATTACAGCATTGCACACCTTTGACATTCTAGCTGT